>NC_140657.1:22045089-24445089 GCF_978046115.1 Saccoglossus kowalevskii
CTGCAGTACAGTCCTAGCATAACTTAACTTCCAAGCTGGTGATCAGCAGGCTTTGCATTTTTATGAAAACATTTTGATCAATAATTTCAATATTTACCAATGTTACCAATATGAGACGTATGATATTTAGGCAGGTTACGCTGCATATTTCACATATGTGTCAGTTTTGGAAGCAAACTAAGATAGCTTTAAAACAGCTTATACGAGTTATGCTTGGACCTTACTGTATATTGTTAAAAAAAAAAAGTTACTGTAAAAGGATTAATTATTCACTGGGTTTTAATTTCGCTTATTTCGCTGACTGGGAAATGTGCTAAATTATAACCCAGTGAATGTGTAAAATTTAGCATAGAACACACTAGCGTGTGCTGCTATCATCACTTGGAACTCGGTTCCTGTGCATGCGCAGGTGTCGACCCTCTCGCTTCAAGTTTGTTGAAGATGCACACGAGCAATGCCTGGTGTAAGATTCTATTTCCATCCATAACTACATGTAGACAGCATACATGTATACCAATAGCCACATGGACTGGCTTAAAACAAGGGAAACACCATATGGCCTAAATCCCAAACATAACATAATCTTTTTGTAACTGAGTTTTACAGGGTCGTGTGTGTGTAATACAAATGAGCTATTGTTATGTGTCAGGGGGTACTAGTAACCTTGAATATGAAAACCTGGCACAATGAGAGGAATTAGTAAAAGCAATTCCATGTACATTGTCATCGTTCAAGTTTGACTGTTAACATTGTAATTACCTTTCACACACAGTGTACAATAACCCTAATGCCTTAGGGCAGGACTCTTTGGAAATTGATTGAGGGACTTGTAGATCTGAGAAGTTGACAAGAAATTAATCTGGTTTCACTTCTGTTGGAGATGCACTTCTAGACTAATAGAGCAAATACAGTATATGAGATGTCAAGTGATACTAATCTGATATGTCAGCGGGAATGAAAAAAATTCACTATAGCTATAAATTTAATAATTATTGTAGTACTGGTAGTAACGTCACAAAAGATACCCCAAAAAAATGAAGTAGAAACCGTTATACTACACATTTTGGATTTGGATTTTACTCTGCATGTACACTTGTTTAAATTATATTTTAAATTCCTCCATTGTGACACCTACATGTATGACAGTATAACAAAATAACCTGGCTCGAAATTTATGGAGATCATGCTGGTGTTTGATGTTTGTCAGTTCAGGCATTTTCAGAAATCATTGAAATTGAGTTCCCTCAGAATTCGCAAATTTGTCTCCTGAAATTAATTAATAATATTTTTATTTTTCAGGGAGATTGACAGAGGCCATACCAAGCTGTCAGTGTCGATGAAAGACAATGAAACAATTGTTACATCTGATACTGGTGCCATCCACAACTTTTTCTACGACTACTGTTTCTGGTCTTTCAAACAGAGTGATTCTCATTTTGCCGGGCAGCAGTTTGTTTACGAGAAGTTAGCCAGGCCGCTACTCACCAGTGCCTTTGAAGGGTATAACACCTGTCTGTTTGCATATGGGCAAACAGGATCTGGCAAATCATACAGGTATGTGATATGGGCAAACAGGATCTGGCAAATCATTCAGGTATGTGATATGGGCAAACCGGGTATGGCAAATCATACAGGTATGTGATATGGGCAAACCGGGTATGGCAAATCATACAGGTATGTGATATGGGCAAACAGGATCTGGCAAATCATACAGGTATGTGATATGGGCAAACAGGGTATGGCAAATCATACAGGTATGTGATATGGGCAAACCGGGTATGGCAAATCATACAGGTATGTGATATGGGCAAACAGGGTATGGCAAATCATACAGGTGTGTGATATGGACAAACCGGGTATGGCAAATCATACAGGTATGTGATATGGGCAAACAGGGTATGGCAAATCATACAGGTATGTGATATGGGCAAACAGGGTATGGCAAATCATACAGGTATGTGATATGGGCAAACAGGGTATGGCAAATCATACAGGTGTGTGATATAGGCAAACAGGGTATGGCAAATCATACAGGTGTGTGATATGGGCAAACAGGGTATGGCAAATCATACAGGTGTGGTATGGGCAAACAGGGTATGGCAAATCATACAGGTGTGTGATATGGGCAAACAGGGTATGGCAAATCATACAGGTGTGTGATATGGGCAAACAGGGTATGGCAAATCATACAGGTATGTGATATGGGCAAACAGGGTATGGCAAATCATACAGGTGTGTGATATGGGCAAACAGGGTATGGCAAATCATACAGGTATGTGATATGGGCAAACAGGGTATGGCAAATCATACAGGTATGTGATATGGGCAAACCGGGTATGGCAAATCATACAGGTATGTGATTTAGGGAGTTAAATCTACATTGTTTGATATCCCTTCAATTCAGTACTTTTATTGAGTCAAATAATTGTTGGTTAAAGGGCAGTGGCCATTGTGCGACTATTGTACAAAATATGTGCGACATTTTGTGTTAATAAACATTGATTTTCCCACAATCCAATGCACTTTTCCAATGAATTCATGAGTACGAGTTTCCACCTGGGAGACACTTTCAATCATACCTAATTAAAGTTGGTAACCTCTCAGTTATAGTCATAGTCACCATTTTAACTGCCGCAAGATCATTATCAGTCAACTTTCGGAGACCCGCTCAAAGCACTGTTTACATGCATGTCATATCACATACATCCACCATGTTTTAAATTTTATTGACCCAGACACATTACAAAATAATTTACAGTATTTTTACAGCAGTTCAGAGAATTATTTGTTCAGTCAGTTAGCATGATGGCTTGTAACTTTGCGAAACACTGGCATGTGCTTTGGTGAACTTGACAACGCAGTTTTGATAGGCAGGCGTTCTGTCTGGAATTCACTATTTCATAAAGATGGTCAACGTTATACAAGTATTTATCGTACACATAGACACGTGTGTGACGTTGCACTGTGGTGATACGGATTTCCTAAATTCCATATTAGGACATGTATGTGATATGTTATGTTACCGGACTACTTTCAGAATTTACAGTTGGGTTTGCCACTACTGTGAACAAGCTGGTAATGTGCACCACTGATAGAGGAAATGTATTAATTAGTGTACTTTCTATATGTATCATTAAGTTTTATTTTATTTTATTTACAGTATTATGGGAGAGCAAGATAATGCAGGTATTGTGCCACGTTTCAGTGAAGAGTTGTTTTGTCGGATAGATAACCCATTAGAAGAAGATGTGAGTACCCATAATTCATTGCAATATTCAAAAGAATTATTCATTTATTAGATCAGTTTTCGCAATTTCCATAGTATCCTCAGAGGTTGATGACTCATCATCAAAGACAGTGATAAGATAAACGCGTCTTTTTAGCTGCTTTGGTTAATTTTACCACCCTGTAAATTTCAAGATGTACGATGTACGTATCTCACAATCAATATGTTGACACTTTTGCTAAATTGAAATTCTGCCAATTTAAACATTTAACCACATTTGCTATATTGATGTGTAACTAAGTGTATTTTAAGGTGTTTTACAGTCGTATATTTTTCGTCCACATGTCATAAACACAAAACTAAACGCTACTTTTGCAGGGGCGAATGCTAATTTTACTCTACATACTTCCAACATTATACAGTTTGCCCGAAAGTATAGTCTGAATTGTAGAATGTTCATCAAAGCTGTTCACCATTTGAAAATTTACCTTTGTAAGTCCCTGCTGGAAGAATCCCAGGACTTCCCCATCCACTCCCCAGAGTACCCAAGTCTGAATTAATGAATTTCCCTTCTTGAAATAATGTTTTATTCCTGTAGGTTATTTTTAACACTGAAATAAGCTACTTTGAAATTTACAACGAAAAAATACATGACCTGTTGGCCTCATCAAAAGACAAGGGAAAAAAGAAAGTTACTGTAAGTTTTAGAATTAATCATAAAGTGAAAATTTACAATTCTGTGTTAGTAGTGCTGGTTGAAAAAGTAACTTGTTTTGTGTACTCACTTTCTGTACAAAATCACAAATCGTTTTTGCTCAAACATACAAGGGATGCTGTGTAGGCAGAATGCATGATATTCTTAAAGCTCAAGGAGGGACTTGCAAACTGTTGTGTAAAATATTTGATGGTTTGGATGTTGTTTAGTTTTTAAAGATTTTAAGTATGTCTGAATGGTGAAACTGGCTTTCTGTTTGATTGTTTGTTCAATTTCATTTGTTAAATAAATGCTTTTGAATAGTGTTTCAATGCATGTTCTCAAAGATTTCCTGCTCAGAATTACTTTACAAAAAAATATGCATATATTTATTTGTCTGGGGAGTTGACACAAATGTGATTCCTGTAATGATCAAATATTTTAATTTACCACTATTCACAGCTAAGAGTCCGAGAGCATCCAGTCCTGGGACCATATGTGGAAGGACTATCAACGTGAGTATAAAATTACACACAATTTTAATTATCCTCTGATTTTGTAGGAATCCTGAGTCAAAATGTAGTCCACACAAAATCAAATTGAGTCAGCTTTTGACGGCGAGAAAAATCTGTATCGAGAGAAAAAAATTAAATTGTATGTGACTGCATTGATGACCTGAGGCATAAACTAAAATGTTGTAGCCTCTGATTTTTTTTTTTTTTTTTTTTTGTCTTTTCATTTATTTTGCTTATGAAATGTGAACTTTGTTTTTTCAAATTACAAATTACATAACTATAGTAAAATGTTTATTAAGATCACTTTATCAATGTATGATTTTCTGTTACATCAATGAATAATAAAACTAGTTTTTATGTCACAGCAAATATTTATACGTCAATGGCCTATCATATACAGACCCGCCAGAAAGTATTTACACACCACACTACAGGCAGTTACTACCTACGATATCATACAATAAAATAAACTCAATAACGGTTTGAATAAATATATTTATATATCTAATAAAATATGCGTTTTTACACACAATAAAAACAACAAAATTGTCATTGTCATGCAGGATTGAATAAAAACTGCAGTCTGAACGAAACAGTGAAAAAACGTTCGAATTCTCTATGGAGAATACCGTGTAAACGCAAGCTCATGAATATTCATGAAGACATAGAACGCGGCGATTGTCAATAATGCGTGTGTCCACCTCTTCGCTGGATGACTTCTCTGAGCCTTTTTGGCATGGTATCGATGAGTTTCCGACACATGTTCACTTAGAACTGTTTCCCAAGCTTCCATTATACTCGCGTATAAATCCTCGATGTTAGCAACTGGTCGGGAATGCACCTCTAAATCGATCAACTCCCAAAGGTTCTCAATGGGATTCAAATCTGGAGACTGTGCAGGCCAATTCAAAGTGGTAAAGTTGTCGAAAAAATATCCGTACTCTTGTGGATTATTTAGAAAATCCCTCACTGCCAATGCTGTGTGAACGGGGGCATTGTCCTGTTGGAAATGAAAATTGGATCCAATGAGTCTTAGTGGCGACGGTATCATTTCGTTTTGCAGGATATCCAAATATTTCCATCGGTTCATGGTCGTCGGTACACGGACCAGCGACCCTAAGCCGGTAGCCGAAAAACATCCCCCACACCATGACGCTACCACCACCAAATTTTATTGTAGGTTTAATCCATTTCAGCTCGTACTCTTCACCTGGTCTCCGACGTACAAATAATCTTCCACGGCTACGAAACACCGTAAACTTTGATTCGTTCGACCAGATAACTTGAGCCCACTGCGCCGGAGTCCAGTCGATGTGTTGTCTGGCAAATTGCAACCGCGCTGCGATGTGCCGAGGTTGTAGTTTAGGTTTCTTTTTTGCAACACAGCCGCGAAGATTACCATCCTTATATAGTCTTGATTTTATAGTGCTCAAACTCAATCTTTTCCCAGTGAGTTGATTAAAATTGGCACGCAAATTACGGGCGGTGTGAAACCGATTCGCTAAACTAGACCTGATGAGTAGCCGGTCTTCGCGTTGCGTTGTACGCCTTGGTCGACCTGATCGACGACGATTGCCCATACTACCTCGCAGACGAAGTTTTCGCAGGTTGAAACGTATGGAGCCTTCAGAAATTCCCAGTCTTCTTGCAATTTCCCTATTAGACACTCCTTCTGTATACAGTGCTTCAATGTTCCCTTTAGTAAATTCTGACAATTCCCTAACTTTCGGCATGGCTCAATGTTTGTAAATAAAAATTACGTATCTGACACTATGACCTCGATAGGAATATTCATGAACTACAACTGACAGGTATTCCTGCCCAGAAGCGCGTGTTTAAATAATTTCAGCTTCCCAATTGGTTCAAATTTGCATGAGAAAGGACACGACTATCGCACATGTTTTATGGCGCGAAGTTTTAATGAGATGCAAATGATATGCAAATGAGCGCGCTCCCATAGAGTTAACCATGGCGATTTTCGCTCACTGAAAAAACGTCTACATACAAAAAAACTAAACACAAATCAACCATTTTATTTTGACTAAAATGCACTAGTTCTTCTTAAATTTAGTATATTTTAAAGTCAACACATCATGTTACCCGGAATTGTTATTTTTAGTTACGAAAACGATCAAATGACAGGTGCGTAAATACTTTCTGGCGGGTCTGTAGGTTCAAGGGGCATACTTATGGTCTCCACATAATAATAATTTTTGATGTTGTACATTTTCTTGTATTTGTGATTATTTCAGGTTTGTTGCTAAGTCCTATGATGACATCACTGGTTGGTTAGCACTAGGTAACAAGCAACGAGCCACTGCATCGACCGGTATGAATGATAAGTCAAGCCGATCACATTCAGTATTTACTATTGTACTTACACAGAAAAAGGTAAAACTTCAAAGAGTTAGAGATTACTTTTTTAATTTTCATGATTTACATTACATTTAATTACATTATTTCATATTTATCATAATACAATGTATACATCAATTTAATCTGATTTGATTATGTGATTTAATCTTATGATTTGAAAAACATGATTGATTGATTTAATCTTCATTATTTGATAGACATGATCGTTTGTTAATTTCACTATTGATCTTGCTACTGATGCTGTTACATTTAGTATCAGTGTTGGTTCTGATAATGAAATTGACATATAATCAATGTAAATTTTGCTGTAAATCAAACAATAGAGTTCTCAGGAGTGGAACTATGTCACAGAACGTTCTACGCTGCACCACGTATTTCTATGGGCTATGCGCAAGCTGCTGTGGAGCGCCGGTTGAAGAACTGGTAAAAATATATGCGAACTCAAATTTGAAGTAATCCTGAGCAACCAAATTTATATATGTTGCACATGTAGGGGTAGTTTTGTTACACTGTAAAGGAAAGTGTTAACAACTACTGTAGATACTTTATTTTCGCTATTTTCGCTGAAGGGATGATTCCGTGAAAATAAAATCCAGTGAATATACATTTTTTCCTATATTTTACATTAATCTCATCAAAAATCAGTGAAAATAAATTCCAAGCAAAACGCCCAAAAAGATTTTTCAGCGAAAATAAAGTATTCCACAGTATCTGAAAGTACAGTTTTCGACTTTTGATTTCACCGTGATGGTTGCCAGGCAGTAAAAATGCCTGGATGTCTGCCCTTGAGAATAAAGTCATGCATGCAATCACATGTTATGCGATTTGATTGGTAAAGATGGTTCAGCCATGTTAGAAATATGTATTATGTTTAAATACCTGTTGGTGTTATAAAGTTATCTTTCTATTTCAGACTGAGATGATAGAAGGTGAAGCTCATGAACACTCACGGACAAGTCGAATAAACTTGATTGATTTGGCTGGAAGTGAGAGGTGTACTTCTGCTGAGACCACGGGAACCAGACTCCGGGTAAGTTGAAGTATTCAAACATTGTGCATTGTCTGTTACAATCTAGGAACAGAATGGAGCTTATTGTAATATTGATCTTGGTGAACCTTCTAAACATGGCTTGAAATTAACAGAGACTTCCAATTCTTGTTTTTATGGGGCTACCATTTTTCAAATGTCACAGCCTGAATGAAATACTAGAAGTTTACAAAAAAAAATTACACTTTGTTTTTTCGTTGAAAAAAAATACACTTTGTGTGTTCAAAGTTATGGGTGTCCTACACAAATTGAGCAATGTGACATTTATCCTTCATTACTTTGCAATATGTTGTTGCTGTGTCTTGAGTACATGACAAATACACTTGATTAGTTATATGTTCACTTTATTTTCTAAATGTCTAAGTATTGCTGTAAGAGTTGCGTGATTTATCAAGGAGTTATCGGTTGCCACACTTGTTTACGTTTTGCAAGCATACACAGTGACCGATCGGCAAGAACCAGTTGTTCGAACCAGAAGATAACAATTTTGCTATTGTAATTAAATATACATGTATGTAGTAATAAAGCAGTTTACATCTACACTTTGTATGCAATGTTTAAATAGAAAATGAATTATCTTTCCTGACAAATTCTTTTACAGAATGCACTTGGTATTTTTAGAGATATACTCTATGCATGTGATTTTGTGACCATCTTGCAATGTGTTCAACTTGACGTCTTCATTGCATACCACATCTGTTGCATACCCCTATTGTATAAATTCTTGATACAGCCACAATCCTATTGACTGATGATAAATATTTGATGTTCTACAGGAGGGAGCCAGTATCAACAAGTCTCTGCATACCCTGGGTAAGGTGATATCATCACTATCTGAAAGATCTATGCATAAAAAGAAGAAAGTATTCATACCATACAGAGACTCTGTTTTGACTTGGTAAGTAGAAGCATAATAAGTCCAGTCACTTTTTCCTGTATTGCTAATATTAAAAAAGGAACCCCTTTCATTTTGAACAAAGAAGGGAACATATTTGAATATAATATTTGATTTCTGGTAATAGTTGCACAATCAAATTAATTTTATGCGTGGTTGCCCTGGGATACTTATAATTTGATAATACACAAATATTTATATACTACTCAAGATGAATTACAAATCCTAAAAGCATTTCACTAGGTCGTTATCAGAATTTTAGAAAACATGAATGACATGAAAATTTATAATATTAAGTATATCCGGGTATGCTTGATTTCAGAAAACAAACTTTTTTTTTTATCAGGGCATAACACACACTGTTAACTTTTACAGGTTGCTGAAAGAAAGTCTGGGTGGAAATTCAAAGACTTCCATGATTGCTACCATTGGACCATCGAATAGACATTTTGAGGAAACAATGAGCACACTCAGATATGCCAAACAAGCAAGAACTATTGTGAATATCGCTAAGATCAACGAGGACCCAAGTGCCAGGCTTATTAGAGGTGTGTACCTTTAATTATGATCCAGTATAGTCTTCTGCTGGATGTGCTATTTGTGCGTTTCTGCTGCCATCATAGTTAGAGACATTTCTACCTAAGTGATAGAGGGTCAACAAAGAAGGGGGCATTGACGCTGCAGTTCGGCGTCTTCTACACCGATCTGACGCATATCGCGCTAGGTGTGCTGGGAGTTTGTTCGAAATTTCGAACGTTTCGAAGTCAATCGTCAATTGCCATGTATTTTACGGATATATTAAATCGTTTCAGAGACCTGTTTACTAAATAATGATAAATGAAACTTAGAAAACTTGTAAGAACAAACTGGGCCCAAATTGCGCAAATTGCAATAAGTTTACGCTGCTAGAGTCTGGTTCGGATGGAGTTCTACGCGTGATTTTATTGCGCTCAAGGACGTTCTATTTTCGAACTAGTTGAAACCGGAAATAAGGCAACTACTTTTGAACTTCAAACACAAATTTGATTATCGTTATTATGTGTTAGTTTCTGTTTTAAAGATTAAATTATGTATGACAATAATATTTCACTCTATAAACAATATTTCACTAAAATATGTGATTCAAAGGCAACCCAAATTGTAAAAAGCAATATCAAGTTCCGCATATAAACACTGTTGTAAAGAGGCGGCGGAGCGGAATTTTAGCCAAAATCGGCTAGTTAGGCGTCATATGACACAGGTTTGAGCTGGGACAGCGCTTCCAGTGACGACACAACGAGAAGGGGGTGCTTTATGGTCACGCGGCCTATCTGTATTTACTAATATTTGACCCGAACTAATAAAATACTTGAGTTGCTTAGCAACTTGTGATTACCGGTACTGTGCTGTGTAAACGATATGATTGTGGTAGCTAAGAACAGATAGAATGTCTTACTACTTTGGAAGGACTGTCTTGTGTTTATATTTTCATAACTCATTTTGACGTTGCTTCTGATCTACCGGTACGTGTAAATTTTGCTCACGATGGCAATTCAAAGGTCATATCCTTGTTTGTGTTATTAGCGTTGTTGTTTTTTTTTACTAACCCTTCCTCTTAAGTGACATTATGAAAAAAATATCTTAAAGTTGCACTTTTCAAGCATTAATATTGCTAGGACTATTGTGTGAAAAATTTGATGGTCTGAATGTGTGTGAATTGTGGGAGATGTAGAATAACCACATTTCAGTGTATCTCAATGTTGACAATGGTTTCAGCTTCCCATTTGATTGTGCTTTTGAATTTCCTTTGAACCCTTTTGAGAATTAGTGTGTTAGTATATGTGTGAATTTACATAGACTCACTGTGTGGATTCATACAAATTCGCTGTGTGGCTTCACACGAGTTTGTTATGTGGGTTCTTAGGTTCGGTGTGGGTCCATACTGATTCGCTGTGTGAGTTCATGTGGATTCACATGAGTTTGCTGTGTAGATTCTTAGAGATTCCCTGCTGTTCCAAATTACTATGGGTCATAGTAATTTGAATCCTGGTGAATCCTTATTTGTTCCTGAGAATTCAATCAAATATAATCTCAAGGTGCCAATAAAGCTCTATGAATATTCTCCACGGAACAATTTTAAAAATGAGGAATTCTTAATATCAAAATTTGGTTAGAATTAAACTTTAATAGTATCATATTTTATCGCTTCATTCTTATAACTTGTTTAATTAATGTGTTAAAGCAATGTTATTATCATGTTCATTTGAAATCAGTAAACAGTCTCGAATGCAATTATTCACTGTTTTTTTAATTTCGCTATTTCCACTGAAAAGTATAATTTGCTCAATTCACATAAACATGTCGAATAACAATAGAACTCAATGTTTTCCTGTCAATAGACCATTTTCTGTTATGCGTGAAATTGAACGTAAAAACGAGACAAACAAAGGTCATAGTGTCGTAGTGGTAACAAACATCACGTGGAATTTGACAATCGCAAAAGTATTTTTGGGGATATTTCCATGCTTAATAATGTGCAGTACACATTTGATGATGGTCAATTTCGATGAAGTAAGGGTATTCCAATGTAATATTCCCCTGTCAAAGATCAGCCTTTCGATGTGAGCTATGAAATAAACAAATTCAAGTCAGGGAGAATAAATGGTTTTACAGTATCTGTTGTTTCTTCTTTATAGAACTGAGAGCCGAAATTGAGAAGCTAAAAGGACAGACTAACGGGGGCACAGTGTCGGAGAATGATTACTTGGCTAGTCTTGGTGAGATAGCATCACTAAAAGAACGTTTACAGGACTCTGAGTTGGCCATGGCTGAAGCCACCAAGACCTGGAAAGATAAACTGGCTCAGTCTGAGAGGAGTAAGATTGAAGAGTCTAGGGAGCTTGAGGTTAGTTGTGTATAAAATCAAAGAAATAAATTATCTACAGACGATGCAACATGTATACATTATAAACCTAACTCAGTTTCTAGTTTTATCTTTTTACTTGTAAACAAAACTACATCACCATTAAAGCGGGGGAGTCGTCACCTGTGCGTACGTCAGATGGCCATACATGTAGCGGGTCAGTGTTTACAAACAAGCATCTACCCGTGAGCCTTTGCGTTTTTAGCGTGTGTTAGTATAGTTGCTTGGGACTCAATTCCCGCGCGTGCGCAGAGGACGACCCTCTCGCTTTAACTATGAAAATGGTGTAAGTACAACTGTAGCAAACAATAATGATTTGCTGTAAATAAATAAATTTCACATATTAAAAAAATTAATTTCACATAATTTTCTACTTCTTCTCTAAGAGAGCTGGTGTGGCATTCAAAATAGACAACACTCTGCCTAATTTGGTGAATCTAAATGAAGATCCTCAACTCTCTGAAGTATTGTTGTATCTATTGAAAGCTGGTGTTAATAGAGTAGGACATATGGAAGGTGACAGTCAGCATGAAATCCAACTATCTGGTGCTCTAGTTGGGAAGAACCATTGGTATGTCTAATCAGTCGAACTCTTATTCAACCTATTAAAAAAAAAGCAAAACATTTATCAAAATGTTGGGAAATTGTTTATTTTGATGCAAATCTTTGATTAGAGTGTTTTGTCTATGATATCTCCATGTTAATCCATTGTTATGAGAATAATGAATGAGACATTATCTGATTGGATGAGGAGTTGATTCAGTTTGATATAAACCATAGACCCTCTAACAGAGGGTCTATGTATAAACAGAGAATTGAAATTAAATGTGTCACTGTGTGTAAGTTCATTATTGTTATTATGGTTAACCATCAGTATGTTTTGTGGATTTAATCTGTGGTTAGTTAGGCTTTTCAATATATCAGTGTCAGATTTGAAGGTTCGCAATCATATTGGAGGACAGTCTTATGCATCAGTGATTGCACACCTTGCCTGTTACTACATGTACACAGATTTCTGTGATATTTAATTCTAAGTTATTTTATAATTTCAGTAACATCAACAATGTTGACAACATTGTGACAATAACACCCCTTGATGAAGCGCAGACATATGTGAATGGCTCTTTGATTGAAGGGCCAACTGTCCTGCATCACGTAAGTTATATCAAAGATTAGGGTGTGCAGATTTCCTAACCATGTACCGTAACTTTGAAATACATAAGTGATGAGAATCTAGAGTGGGTCCCACACGCCTGTCAGTTGATTTTAAATCTGACCAATAACATTGTAGAATATGGGTGTTGGTGACCGTGGGAAGATGCGATTGCCAAATTAGAATTGAGCGAGAATATCACTGAAACTCAGTCATTGGAAAATAAAAAAATTTCATTTTTTTTTAAAAGCAGTTTAAAGAATTCTGCACATAATTATTAAGTAGTATTTACTCTATTGTTTTGCCTTTAAACCAATTTGAAATGATTGTTTGAATTGTCCATGCAGGGAGATCGATTGGTAATTGGGGACCACTATTTCAGAGTCAACCATCCCCATGAGGTGAAGTCGGGGCGAAGGAAATCAACTGCCGGTATGCCCATAGATTTTGAGTTCGCTAAGAATGAATTGATAACTCAACAGAATACAAAGTAAGTGATTCTTTTTAAATTATATTTGAATCTGGAATTGGTCAAATTTTCTATTGTTATCGTGTATTTGTTTCTGTGTTAGATTCACGTTTCTTATACAAGTGCCAAACATAGTTAGAGGTATTCTAGGAATAGTTCACTTTGATGTATAAAATTATTATTTTAGATTAGAGCGATATTATTTGAAGATCGTGTATTATGGTGATGGCTTTCTAACTCTGTAGTATTTCACTTAAAAGTAACACTCTATATTAAAGTTTGAGGATTTGCTTCATACTGAGTTACTGTGAAGTACAGTAATTGTGAATATAGGTGATATATTGTCAGTCTATATGCATCACTATTCCAATTGGAAGTTTAAACAATCGCCAACATGCAGACTTGTTGAAAATCATTGCAATTTGAACATTAGTGGATACTTTCTGCAATTCCCACATTTTTATATCATCAATATTAAGACTTGCACAACTTGTAAATCCTATGGAATGGGTACATTAATCATTATTATATTAACTTTGAAATACATTGCATA
Organism: Saccoglossus kowalevskii; assembly: GCF_978046115.1. Classification (NCBI taxonomy): domain Eukaryota; kingdom Metazoa; phylum Hemichordata; class Enteropneusta; family Harrimaniidae; genus Saccoglossus; species Saccoglossus kowalevskii. The sequence goes on from NC_140657.1 coordinate 22,058,921, forward strand.
TTACAGACTAGAGGTGGAGCTTGAAGAAGCAAGACTGAAAGCCCAGGAAGAAATCATGATTGAAATTCAGAAAGCCAAAGTAAGTTCATGCTGTCATTGCACTTACAAAACCACACGCCAACAGATTTTGATCAACTTTAAAATGGGATCACATCTAATTAGAGTTGGGAAAACTTATTTTGAAGCCCTTGGCATATGATATAATATAATATTTTAAATGCAACAGTTACAGTATTCATAATATATCCTAATCAGAAATTGTCACCAAATCTGATGCGAGATTGAGTTGTTCCCAATCTTACATCATTTTTGACTATGTTATTTGTGTTACCAATACGTCTGAGTGAACATCAAGAATTACGTAGGATCACTAATGCATGACAAATTTATTGTAGTGTAGAAAATTAATAATTTATAGTATTCGATAAATGACGAAGTACATCAGGTTTTGATGAGTTTAACTCGTCGTAACCTTCAAATTTGATTTTTGATAAAGTTAAAACAAATTTAAAAGGACTTTCAAGAAAGTTATGCCGACAATACAATTTTAATCCTTTGAATGTCAACGTAAACTTTTGTCTCACAAAATTATTTAGTCTTAGTTTGATGCTTTTATGTTTTCTTTTATTTGACTTGCTTTGGATAGGAAACAGCACAACGTGAAATGGATAATCAGAAAAATGACTACGAAAACCGAATGACAAGGCTGGAACAGCAGCTGGTAAGCATGTGATTCACTTCTTTATAATTGTGTAATAAGTATATGGACTTCCTCAACAACAGAATCATTATTTATGGAAACGTTTCTATTGGACTTCCTAGGTTGCTTCAAGTTATTGCACAGGCACTTCGAGAATCCCAAGAGCACATTTCCTGTGACCTGTCGTTGTAAATTCCAGAAATCAAAACCTCTCACTGGTAATCTCTGCCACATGACATACTTATGACGTGGTCTTCATAAGCACACACTGTAAAACTTTAGTGAAGGTGCTTGGTGTTGCTGTGGAACATTGGCCATTTCTTATCATTTATAATAACTTGCAACCTAACGACAGAGGGACACAATATTGTTTACAAAGAGATGTTTTTGAAGAGTATTTGCATGCAAACTTGAATTGTATTTGAGTCAATTTTCCAATTTTGTGTCAGTATAAAACTAATCAACGTCAAATCAAAAATCCCTGCAATGTTCCTAGAAATAATGCAATGCTGCAGTGGAAACCATTAGAAAATTATGGTCTTTCTGATCACCTTTTAAACCAAAATAAACAAAAAATTGGCTGTACACAAAATCATTTGTATTTAAAAATATTATTTCTTTTGACTATAGAAAATTCTAATTAGTATAGTTTATTAATGCGCTACCAATAGAGAAAATACTGTACTATGATTTATACTATCACATTCTACAACATCAGAGTTACTTGTTCTTTTTATGACAACCATGTGTTTTCTATCTGCTTTGCAGCAAAAAGAGAGCGAAGGAAGGGAATTGGAAGAGAGAATCAAGCAGGAAGCAGAGGAAAAGATTTTTGCTTTGGAAGAACAGAAAAGGGTGAGAAGCATTTTTAATCATGAAAATGGGCATTGTAAAAAGGATGGAAAAACAAATGTAAAATATTTTATACTGTGCATGGACAAGGACCCTTTTTCATACATTGCTGTAATGTTTGTGATATACATATGCAGATTTGTCCTGATCTGGTACTTTGTAAACTACATTCAACTTGCTCTACAAAATATAAACAAACTTTAAGCCCTATCTTTAATTTTGCGAAACAAATGTACAACTTAGTTGGAATTCTGATACATGTATTTAAAGACTGAGAGTCACTGTGACTTTTCCTGTGTTACCAGGGAGTCAGAGTGGCTTTCCCTGGGTTCCTAGGGATTCAATGTCTCATGAGTCACAGTGACTTTCCCTGGGTTCCTAGGAAGTCACAGTGGCATTCCCTGGGTTCCTAGGGATTCAATGTCTCATGAGTCGCAGTGACTTTCCCTGGGTTCCTAGGGATTCAATGTCTCATGAGTCACAGTGACTTTCCCTGGTTTCCTAGGAAGTCACTGTGGCTTTCCCTGGGTTCCTAGGGATTCAATGTCTCATGAGTCACAGTGACTTTCCCTGGGTTCCTAAGAAGTCACAGTGGCTTTCCCTGGGTTCCTAGGAAGTCTAGTGACTTTTGTGAAATTACATCCCGTCATTAAAGCTGCAGTATATGTAGTATACTAATAACATACATGTATGTAATAAAATGAGCTATTAATACTATCGTTTTCGAGTTAAATGTACGTCAGAACTTGTCTTGTTTAATTTTTGTTTGTAAAACGCTCAATGCAACTAGCCCAGGAAGTATGAACAGATGCTATGAAATCTCATATATCATGTATAAATTTATAAGGACAGGACAACTTGAGAAGTGGATTCATCAAACAAATCCCTGACCTGCTTCTTATTGCTGATTATTCAAGTAGGCAGTTATTTTCGTGTGCAATTCAATGGACTTGTTGATGCTCTAAGATGTTTAGGGGGGGGCAAGGGTTATTTTCGTTCAACGTAATTGCAATATTTTTTGGTTCGTACAACGTAAATTGAAAAAATAAATTCCGTAATTCTGTAATCACAGGCTAGACGTACAACGTAATCAATCAAATATTTTTTTCGTACACTGTAAAATGTGTCATTTTTCTCGGTACGTACAAGAATTTACATCCAAATAATAAAATTGTAAAGAATAATCCAGGAAAATTACATTTTAGAAACTGTAAAACGACTAGATGACACAATTCACTGCAAAATTGAATGTCAAGACGTAAAAGGCCCTCTAACCGAATGAAGAGCATTACGAGGGTAATATGCGCATGCGTCTCTACACGCGGCACAGCAATGGCGGAGAATGTGAGTCGGAGAGCTCTTCGGACCATTCAATGTTCCATTTTTCATCACTGTAAACTGTAAAAGCGTCTTTTTTTTCTTTGTAAATTGTAAAAAGCCCTTGTTATTTCCCGTAAAACTGTACCAGCTACCCCCCCTTGCCCACCCTCTTTAAAATTTGATCATAACCGAATCTCCATAAATGCTTGGCGATGTTTGGGTGTTTGCTCACAATGTCTGACCTAGATATCTTGCAAATACTGTAGTTGCTATTTGGTACATCGCACATATGCTACAAACAAAATATTTCCGAGAATGCAGCTCAAGTCACAAAAAAATGAAAACTGTTTTCAATTCCTCTAAAGATAAAGGGGAAAGTCAATTAATATGGTTACATATACTCTGTAGATGCTGGAACAGGAAGTGAACGCAAACAGGAAACGTCTACAGATGGAGGCCGTCGCTGCGAGGCAGGCTTTGGATGACACAAAGTGTTACCAGGCCAGGATTCTACAAGAGCTTGACAGTGAGAAAAAGAGAATAGCCAGGGACGTGGAAAGACTGCAGAGAGTGAAAAAAGCACGGGAAGAAGAGAAAGCCAAGAGAGGATCAGGTACACTTTTTTCCTTCCCACTCATTCACTCATTTGTTTGAGTTCAGGTTAATTTCATTAGTAGGGAACTACTAAAGGTAAACCTTTGTAGTATACAATTGTCCCATGGACCAATGCATACTTAACTTACCTTATTTAGCTCATGTTTTTATTGGATTATATCAAAATTGAAAAAAAATTAGTTTTTAGTCTCTGTTTAGAACAAAGTCTGAAATTGGGAACTATTAATTTGGGTTTCGTCAGTCTGTGTGTCCATCCGAGGGCATTTCTCTCACATACTTTGATCAAACACACTTCAAACATAAAACCTCGCCATGTATGATGACAATGATGCACGTTGGTTTCCATAACCAAATTGCTCTATTAATATCACATGCATTAAATCCATAAATGAAGTATTTTAATGTTCCTGTGTACATAAAATGCAATTTTTGATTCATGTGCTCTTCTATTAGAGGTGTGCTTTTATTTGAAATGTGCTTCTAATAGAACAAATACAGTAACTAATATGTTTATCTCCCTATAGACTATGCAAGGAGAAGCAGCAGACGTGATCTTCTTAGGCTATCCATGTGGTTACAGGAAGCTAATAATATCAGTAAAAGTCTCAAGAAACGCACGGTATGACATGCAGCTACATACACCTGATTAATACGGCACACATGTGTAGACATAAAAACAATTACCACTGGTTGCATGGTGGTTATTGCATAGAAGCCACTCGCCTAACTCATTTTGATTACAGGAAGCTAATAATATCAGTAAAAGTCTCAACAAACGCACGGTATAGCATGCAGCTACATACACCTGATTAATACAGCACACATGTGTAGACATAAAAACAATTACCACTGGTTGCACGGTGGTTGTTGCATAGAGGCCACTAGCCTAACTCATTTTGGGGATTGACACGCTAAAAAGGGGGTCTTACATTTGATGAGTGTGTAACTGACTCAGTGGCACACTACTTAATATCAAATGTGATTTTGGAGAGAACCTTAGTTAACCTTTTCACCACCAGACTTTTTTTCTGTACTTTTCTTATATTCTTCAATATTTCTGGAAATGAACCCTAATTTTGGAGCCAACAGACAAAATTTGAGTAAGTTTTCAGTTTTTACCAAAACTATTTTTGTCTCAATCTTCTGAAGGTAAATGCAGACTACAAACTATTTTGTGAATTTGTGGTGAAAAGAGGGAACTGGTGGTGAAAAGATTAAGGTTCACAGTTGTTTGAGTTTGAATCCAGGGTAGGGTCGCACATGGCGAGCGCACAACCATGTAGATTCTTCACTGTTTTCATCGTCACTTACTTATTCACAAAATTTGTACATAAAGAAATTTGACTATGAAAATGTTCTGATGCCGCCTTAACCCCATGTTTTTTTGTTTAATTTTACTGTTACATTTTTCTGTACTAAATCCAGCCACTCTGCATTGTGACACCAGAATCAATAACTACACATGTATATTCAAATCTATTACTTCATCATTACATCAATAAGTCTTTATGATGTGATGAAGCGATACATTGCACATGAAATTTCTCCAAACTGATTTTAATTCCAGGTTTTGCTGATTGTGTACTTTATTTTTTTATTTTTTTTAACAGATGTTCAGTCGTCATGACGAGATCGATGGTGATGAAGTCACATTTAAGGTCAGACTGAATAACACAAAACTAGGAATCACTACCTTTTGGACTCTGGATAAGTTTGAAGACAGACTAATCCAAATGAGAGAACTTTACCAGGTATACCAGATTGCTTTAGTATTATTACCAACCATGCTACACAGTATTGAATTGGTAAAACAAAACAAGACATAAAGAAAACGATTTTCAGTTTGCACAAAAATCAATGCTCTTTCAACATTTGTATCTACACTTTGTGTAACCCAAATCAGCAATTCATACAGGTGAAACTAACATCAAAAATTTGTTTTTTTGTTGACAAGGTGAAAACACTATTAATCTAACCCATCATCATGCCAAGTTTTTATTGCCCTAAATGCAGTGGCTTGAGTACATGGATCCATGTGTTGCTTCATGTAATCTCGATAATCTTTTATCAGTCTGCTTTAGTTGCTGGCGTAAAATGTGCCTGCAGCTGTTAAATGTTTATTTTTCAATTGACTTTTTTTTCTTTCAATTTCATTGCAGCAAGGTGGTGGTCCAGATAGCAATTCTGATGATTTGTTTTATGATGCCAGTGATCAATGGGAAAAAGATTATGAAATGGAAAACTCTCCTGCCATACCATCAACAAGGTAAAGTGTAAACTGCTTTTATTTTTGCTGAATGGAATTTAAGGGGTAATTTATAGCAAGGTTCAATGAGAGGTTTTGTGCAGATCATGCGAAGCGGGAAAGCTATAATCTATACTTAACTTCAATTATTCATACAAATTATACAACACGCATGAAATGCGGTATGCGGTGGTTGCAGCACCCAGGAGCCACACGCGTTTATTACAGTGTTTATTTATCCCCCCTTACATATGCAAAAATACACGAAATTGATGCCTAAGCCCCATCGTGAATACATTGACCACCCAGGAAAAACCAGATATAAAAACCCGTCAAGGGAGAAAAACATCTGGAAACCTGTATCTGACGCAATGTCAGATGTACCTCGGGGTGGACGTCGGGAGTCGTCCATATTAAGAATACTATACATTTATAAAAATGAAATAAAAAATACATCTTGAGTTGTTTTCAACCGAGACTGAATACAATAGAATACTCTTCTTACTATATACTCATGAGCACCTGGCTACTTAGCCACTAACCAATCGGAGCAGGTGCAATGGCACCTGAATAACTTACATACGAATAGATAGCAATTATCTGCTAATCTACGAAACGCAGATAATTTCTCAAACTCACATGTGTGACAACCTCCTCAGTGTCAGTCAACATCGGCAAATTCTTGTTTTACTGCTGAATGTTTCAAGCATTAGGTTTGACTGTACCTAGAATTAACAATCTTCCTGAATTTTGTTCTTTTTGCAAAATTTGTATTGACTTAAATTTCAACTGCATGTTTATATCTCTTGTATTTTGATATATTTTTAGTTTTACTAGTCTAAGAACACCTGGATCTGTCAGCAGATTATCTTCCTTTTCAAGTAGAGCATCATCTATCGGCTCAACACCTGCCAGTTTGTCACATTTCTCGCCACGAAGACGAGGTAAGGTCTTGAATTCTGGGATTGTAATGGAATACACTTACAGTGTGTGAGACATTTGTAGTTAAGCCTTCATTTCATGTTTATGATATAATATATCTATTTTCTCTCGGCATCATTCTGACATTTGAACTGCTGCCGTAGATGATCTTAAGTTGCACACTCAGTAAAAACACCATGACTAATAAATAAATAATGTCATCTTCTGTGTTTGTTACACAGTCTAGATATATTTACAATACTATAAAATACTTTATTTTAGCTGGAATTAATTTTCGCTGAAAACACTTTTGGGGTGTTTTGTATGGAATTTATTTTCACTGATTTTTGGAAAATTGAATGTAGAATATAGGAAAAAAGGTATATTCTCTGGATTTTATTTTCACTGAATTACCAGTACTCCTTCAGCAAAAATAGCGAAAATAAAGTATGTTACAGTTATTAGTATGTGTTAATATGTCAGGACTGGAGACAGTCTGCTGGTAATTGACAATATTTTAAAGTATTTAATAAGTTGTTCTAGAGAAATCTCAATAACACAATCTGTGGTTTTCGCTGTAATTAAAATTTATGCATTTCAATTTATTAGTTTTATCAAGCGTTTCCAGCCGAGCCTCTGTTTACAGCAGCAGCAGTAGCAGCAGCCAGTCACCTATACCCATCCACCATCTGTGCAGAAAACTCCTTACAACCTCACTGGAGAGGTTCCACAACACAGTCAGTAAGGAACAAAGTATAGTGGATTCAATCCTCTCGGATATGCACAAACTCAAATCTGCCATTGAGCAGATTAGAATGATGCGAAACAAGGCCAGTGGAGATGATTGCTGTACAGACTGTGGCAATGCAGAAGATCTCGCCAGCAGCGTGATGGAATCAAGTTCCGCAACTGACCTGCTGTTGTCGCATGTTTCGATATGGAGCTCGTACCATGTAGGTTTGGACAGTGGCTTGATACAGGATCTTACCGAGCAGATGGTGGAGACCACTAAAAAGGTGGCAGGGAATGTGGTGAAAATGATACAAGTAAGTTATGCTTGGAAAAATTACTCACTATATATAGGCCAGTGCTAACACCTAGGCATGATGGTGAATTGTGATAATATGGCTCTGTAGTATCAATGAAACGAAGATGACAACCCATATGACGTGACCAGTTTTCTAAAGCATATGCAAAGTTATGCTAGTTACATAAGATATATAAGTACATTAATTGCACAGTTACACTTTTTCAAACGTTCTGTTCTGCTGTGTGAGAGCGTCCTGCAAATGCATCAAAAATCAATGTGACAGCTACATTAATGTATGTGAATTAACTAAATCACAACTTCAGCGTTTAAAAACTGACAAACCTTCATACTTGTTGTATTAGACTGTCTGTTTGTTTCAATAATGCAATCTTCAGCATTTGTCTGCACAATTGTATACTTAATTATTCGCTTCCTCCTATAGGGTTGTGAGAATGATATTGACAGTATGGTATCTGAGTCGTACAAACAGTTGGAACAAACCGTAGACTTTTTAGCTAAAATTATTGGTGAATTAGCCATTGCCACGGAAACAGATATGACTGTGTTGAATACTGATAGTAATAGTAATGAAGAGCAGGTATGTATAGAATTGATTGGTTGCAGCTGACATGTCAACTTATGCATTATTCATGAGTGGTTTGTTATCTAATGAATAATTCATGAGTCACTTGTCTAATTATTCACTCACATCTAGTGCAGAGTACTTGTTTTTAATGCTCACTATTACACTTACCATATTTACTGTATTTGTAACGAATGAACTTTGAAATGATAAAGGTGTGTCTGACCCCATAGTAAGCTGTCTTTCAACCTTTTCACCACCAGTTCCCTCTTTTAACCACAAATTCACAAAATAGTCCAGTTTATAGTCTGCACTTTCCTTCAGAAGAATGGGACAAAAATAGCCATTTTTTTTTTCAGTAAAAACTGAAAATTGACTCAAATTTTGTCTGTTAGCTCCAAAATTAGGTTTTATTTCCAGAAATATTGAAATATATAAGGAAAAAGTACAGAAAAATTAAAGCGAGAAAGTCTGGTAGTGGAAAGATTAATGTTCCTGTATATAATGAATGCATTTACTCACTTGTTCCATCTCTCTTTCTCTGTAATTTTCTCTCACTTTCTTACTTTTTCACTCTTCCAGATATCAGCATCTATTAAACAAGGATTCCTAGATGGTGTAGATGTCTTTATAGACAGGACAGTGCAGGGTACGATCCGCACAGTCAGTCAACAAGAAGCAAAGGTCAATGACTTCCAAGGAATCCATGCCACTGAGGTCAGTTTAAAACAGGTGCCTTATTATTACGACCGTAGATGTTATTTTCGAAGTTTACAAAAGTGTAACATTTTCAGAAAGAATGCCGGAAATATACATTACCATAGAAACAGACTTGATTAGCACATAAAGCAACAAAATCGGTTATTGTTTCGGATAAATTCAGATCGAAGATAGCGTGTCAAAAAAAATGTGTCCTGAGTTCAAATTAGGGGAGTCATCATTTGCGCATGTGGCAAACGGCCATTGCGTAACACGTGTTTACTCATGAGCCTTTGCGTTTTTAGTGTGCGTTGTTATCAATACTTGGGAGTTATTTCATGCACGGGTGACGACCTCTCCACTCTAAATTTGACAGTCATCACTTTGTGTATATTTACAACTTACATGTATGAGTGTTTGCAAAATATAATTAACCACATTCAATGTATAGGTTAGGAACACCAAGGTCACCATCTCTGGGAGAGTGTGGAGTGTTTATGAGTGTGGAGGAAGAATTTAATGAACTCTCACTTTTGTGTTTTCTCTCGAGTTTGCATATAAATTATTTTTTGTTATGATTACGTTAACAAATATTAAATTGCATAAGTTGTCTGCTGTTAACATTTCTGCCTATAACTGCTGATCGTTGTTAATAATCTCCTCTAGATGTGTATAGCTATATCTGTACAGTACCATATACTGTAAAATGATTAATTTTCGCTGGGTTTAAATTTCGCTGATTTTTCATTTCAGGCATATTTAGTGGGTTTTAAATTCACGGTTTTATCATTTAGATAATGTGTTCTATGCTAAATTTTACTTATTCACTGGGTTTTAATTTGCGCATTTTCCAGTCAGCGAAATAAGCAGAATTAAAACCCAGTGAATAATTAACCCTTTTACAGTATGTAAATTGACGGTTAAACAAGTTAGCATAAAAATATCAAACAAACATTTTTAGCTCACATGCACCTCTTTTTAGATGCGATTCTAAATAGAGTATATACAGTATATTCAGTCATGTTCTTGTCTAACTTAGCTCCTTCTATGGTCAACAACATATTAACTTTTTTTTTCACAACTAAAAATAACAGCTTCATAGCATTATATAAAGAGCACATGTCTTTATTATCTCCAACAGTTCTGTAACAGCATGCTTAAAAAACTTCTCATGATAGTATTAATGGTAAGGGTGGAGTTGTCTAAATGTCAGGATGTGCAGGTAGAGCTGGCCAGTACATTCAGTAACATTAGTACAGATAGTGTTAAATCGTCTGCTTACTATGTAAAGCACTATCAGAGAGCACACAGCATTATCACAGAGTCTGGCAATATGGCCGACAGCGTAAACTCTCTGTGTTGCGCTTGTCTTGCCGTCGCTAAAGGTTGGTAAAAAGTTGAGGGTTTACATTTAAAGTGCTTTTTATTCACAGCTACTTATCTTGGTAATGCATGCACGGTTTTTGCACTTTATGTTTGTTTTGCTATAGCATGTGCACGGTTTATGCTGGGATTTTCATGCACAATTTTTATTACTTTTCTTGTGTAAAATTTCCGTTCTGTGTTGTTTTCGTCTTGTAAAAAAAGAAAGTTAGCCTATGTATTGATTCAGTGATAAGCAGTCAAGCACTGAGCAGTTTTGCTATTTGCTATATGAAAGTGTAATTTTGTTGATATTAAGGTAGAAGCCTACTCATAAATGAAAATATCCAGAATTTGTTTTACAATAAATTGTACAACGAAGCTAATAGATATTTAAAAAAGTGTGGATCACCAGCCAAATTTTCAACAGAGTTGTGTTCTTTAGAATTGTTCTAAAAATAGCATGTTTCTCAAAAAACATCACTAACAAATAAAAGAAGACTACTGTGGAATACTTTATTTTCGCTGGAATTAATTTTTGCTGAAAAAGCTTTTTGGACGTTTTGTATGGAATATATTTTCACTGATTATTGATGAGTTTATATAGAAATATAGGAAAAATGTATATTCGCTGGATTTTATTTTCACGGAATCATCCTTTCAGCGAAAATAGCGAAAATAAAGTATTCTACAGTATTTTATTGGGCCACAAAACATGAGCTTCATGATTCATAATAAACGCATGAACATTGTCGTGCGATTTATGATGAATTTTCTCAAGAACTAGGAGTAGGCTTCTATTTTTAAGTAAAAAGTTGCTCAGATGATTTTACTGTGCAACTTGCTGTTGCTGAGGTCACTGAGCAAATTGCTGGTGATAAGAACAGCCAAGACTATCAGTTTCATTGTCAATAGTTCTTATAATCTTATTTGCAGGTCAGAGAGCAGATCCGAGGCAACTGAAACGGTATATTGCTACTGTTACACGGACGTCGTCGAAATTGTGCCAGGCTATGTCTGTAAACGAAATTATAAACAATGTGCCAGAGGATCAATCAGATTCCAGTGATACGTCATCCTCATCGTCTACGACCGAGTTCTATATAACTGAACAGGTGGCAATAGCAACGAGAGAAGTTGATGCAGCAGCCAATTCTCTGGTGGATCTTATTGACTCAGAACTTGGAAAATTGTTTCCACCTGTGAAAGGAGCAAAGCGCTTGCTTCCCGCATCGCCGGAGGTCTCGCATCTGAATCGGATACGTAAACGGCTCAACATTATAGATTACCTAGAACATAACAATATTTAATGGAGTAACTCAAGACTGCCATACAAATGTAGTGTGATTTTATTGTATTATAATATTTGCATTTACCACTTTTTTGGCGCAGAAAGCCAGTTTGATCTTGTTCAAACCAGATTAAACTGGAATAGAATGCATGCTTTTATCACCACTGAAGTGAAAATATTTACAGAACCATTGCCATTTTCAGACTTTTATCTTCAAATCTTTTATCTTGCATTGTTAAGTAAATTAACATATTTATTTATTGCACATTGAAATATAATAACTCTTTAAATATACATCTACTAATAAATTTAAAATTACGTTAGTGAAGTCAATTTTTTTTTTCTTAGGCAGACTTGAACTCAGTTTAATCACATGCTAAAAACTATTGTTCACCTGCCTGTGCATGTTGCCTGGTTCAAGAAAGCATTATTATATGGGGTTTGCAATGTACAATTTTTGCTGCTATAACCATGGGTTTACTTGAAAGAAACAAAAATCACCAATTTCCCTAACAAGTTGTTTATTACTTTCTGCTTTGTTGATTATTGCATACAGTCTTATAATGTTAAAACTGAAGTGAAAATAGAATACAGCTCTCGAACACTACCATGTATCCATGGCAACCATGGAGTACTTTTGCATTTTTCAACACATGGATTTGAAAGATTTTTTTCATTCCATTTCCAGATCATTCAGTTTTTCTATCATAATGCAATTTTATTCATATGGAAACTTTTAGTTCTTCGTATAATACTGCCATATGTACTTTAAAATCTGAATGTATTTATATATATATAGCATTATTTTTGTAAGCTAAATAATAACGGTAAGCAGAGAACTACTGTAAAACATGTTGAAAAAGCGGCATGCAATTTTAGCGAATTGTGGTAAAACAACGTAATAGCAAAATGTTGATTTAGCGAATCTCTCGTCATTGTTGATTTCTTTGTTTAGCGGCCATTTTAAATTGACAATAAAGTCATTAAAGTCATCTTGAATTAGCGAATCAGTTCTCTCGCTAAATTCGCGAAAAAACATGTTTTACAGTATTTCGTCAGCTCAGATTAATAGTGCCTAGAATTTTTAATTACCCAATGTTTCAACTCAACTGGGGTTAAAGGTTACATCCTCATTTATACAAATGAGATTAAAAACATAGCAGCGGCTGTTTCTAGGATTAAAACATACTCCATGCATCCTTCATATTGATCTTTCATATCTCTACTTTATTTTTTAAATACTAATTATGTGCTTTTAATGATACCTTTAATGCAACGGTTGTCATAGAAACCATTGCTTCTGTTGTACTTTGCTATAAATTTCTATTTACCAGAAAGCATTTACAAATACAAATGTATCTATATTTGCGATAAACTAATTGATTGAATATCTGCTCTGTGTTATTATGTGTAGTGTTGGTAATAATTTATCGGTATACAGTCATTGCAGAAACTTTGTCAGGATTGCAGGAAGTCTGGTAATTCATAGAATATATAAAACAACAAATATGATAATGATTAGTGTGTTATTGCTAATTCTTTACAAATAAAAAAACGTGCAAATAAACATGACAAGTTGTAACAGATTTGAAAACAATCCGGACAGAGTTACTGCTATAACAAATCATGGATGCTGACTGTTATGAGGTTGGCTGGCACTTGTTTAGTCTGCTACTTGGCAGGTGTATTTTTCACTTCCACACGCAATAAAGACTGGGTTTTTACAGTCCTGAATATCTAGGAAAATCCTGGAATTTGAAAGGTATTCTGGAAAATTGCCTTTAGTTCTTGGAAAATGAGAAATCTGCATCAAAAGCCATTGAAATCATTAAAAAAAGTGATCTATTTGAATCAACATTACTAAATGTAAAGGCATTTGGTCATTTTCACCATTAACAGTAATTTTCCAAAAAATACAACTCTTGACTCTTTATATAAAAGAACCATTATGATCTCAGGGTGCATTCCATTATGTATCAATGATGGACTCCACCAGTGTTTACGTGGATGTGTCTTAGTTTTTATGTGTAAAATGTAAATACTGAAACACATCTATTTGGGGAGAGGAGTGAGGTATTGAATATTTATAGAAAGAAATTGTTTATACCACTCTAAAATATCAAATATTTAAATTCTTGTGTCTTAATTTGATGTACTCTTTGACTGCTTCCATCTTTGAATTAACATGCCCACCCCATGACATAATGGTTTCATCCACATTTATGTTTAATGAATGCAATTTTGTAGATATTAAATGATTGTATAAACACTTTTTAAAACTTGTTCGTTTCTTCTCTTAAACTACTTCCCTTCTGAATCACCCCTAGGCTGGCCCAGTCATGGGAAATTTATTATTTTGTTTTATTTGATATTTCTTTAAAAAATGAGTTTGTAGAATCTCTTGCGTCTCACCGCAATTTAAGAGAGAAAAAAATTAAATTGCCACAGCTGTGCCAATGTAAATCACCCCTGACAAAACCTTTGTGTATTTTGAATAATCTTTTAATTTATCAAATACTACTTTTAATAATAATCACGAGTAATTTTCGAATAACTATGAAAATGAACAAAAATACCATCTTGAATATGAGGTATCACAAAATGTGTGTCAAAGGTCAATTACTAACACAGACATTACGATTTGACATGGTAACGCAAATCATAGTTGAGTTGCAATACAACACGGAAGAGTCATTTGTTAGAAATTTAGGTTTCAAAGTAAACGTGATCTACTGTTAAGGTAGAGATGCAGTTTATTTGTGAATTTCAATCAAAAATATTTGTTTTCGTTTTTTATATAGATTTTTATCTAAAGAAAATTCTGTGAAAATTTGACCAATGCATTCTTATTGGAACACCGTTAAAATTGCTGTTTATTTTCTGGTTAAAAATAAAAAAACACTCACACGTGGCAATGTTTATGTCCAATTGCCTAATTTGCATGAGTAATCAAATAACAGGACCTTTGATTGACAATATGCAAATCGAGATTGTACGGGTCATAGTTCATTCAATTCACGCGCATGTGCAATTATTCTCAAATCAGTTATCGCTCGCTTGCAAACCAAACATTATATTTCCTCGGCGTTTTTTCCTAGTTTTTATCATTACATTCAGCGTGGTGTGAAAAGAAAGAGAGGTAGAAAGAAGATTCAGATGATTTCTATGTCGGAAGAGGCAAAAGCTACACTGAAGGCATCAGCCCACCGAACGAAAAACAAAATCGATGTGAGCGTTCAAACGTGACTTTCCCCGAAGGCGTGAATCCGAGTTTCTGATTGACTGAAAGATTTTATTTTTAAATAATTATTCTCAGAAAATAAACTGAGCATGTGAAGAATAATTTAACATTGTTTACAGTGATAACTGCTCATTGTCGAAACGAAGCTAACCCATTCACGTCAGAAGTTAAGCTGTGACTTCTATTAAAATGTTACAATGCGGCTTCTATAAGAGCATCTATACATGAGAAACTATGAATTTTTGGTTCTCAATTGTTCAAAAAAAATGGGTGCGACTTCTATTTGGGATGCGGCTTCTAATACAGATTTTACATAATAAACCAATGAATGTCATACGAATTGTAACCAATTTTCTCAAAAGTTATGATATTCTTCGTCTACTGCGTTGTCGGTGACGTACTGTTGAATGCTACGGCACATTATTTTGATATCTCAGAATTTGTTTCAATTTCTGGAAGCATTTCCTTTTATCCCGATACATGTTTTTCCCTCACTGTCATCACGACAGTTAGTGTTCAATTCGTACTTTCTAAAGCTGCTACTCATTTGATGGACTGATTTATAACGTATATTACACATTTTTATGACATCTCTCTACTTTCTGACAACCATGATCTCAATCAACTTACAGATATATAGTAAGAAATAGGAATTAACATTAGTGCAGTTTCACTAAAAACGTTTTTTGTTTTTGTTTTTTTCTCAATACACATTATTTATGCAAATAGTGGTATGCTTCTGTTTCTGCTAATAATCATGTGAATCCTCGCCTGGACTTTTCAAGTACTCTTATAAAGTGGTAACACTATAATAATTCTGCCGTGGTTGTAACGAGTTATTAGTAAAATAACCGATTATATACTATTTATATTATTGCATTACGATTTTTACTGAGAACAAGTTACGGCAACATGGATGGCATGTTATAAAACATACGCAAAACCCCTGGCGCATAACGTGTGGCCAATAAATCTGAAATGATGGCCGAAACTTCCGTGCACCCCTGTGGAGAGTCGGTGTCCTACTTCCACAATGACGATGAAAACATATTTTGCAGCATTGATTCCAGACGTAAACAAATACCTTGGAAGACACTATATATAATTGTGTGTACCCAATGTCACCGACCTTAATTTTGAGACATCCTTGTTATAGGAAATAATGGTACAATGTCCTCACGTACACATAACTATTTTTCCGTGACCCCATATTTTCATTTCATTTTCAGGGTTTCTGCACTTTGTTTACCTGTTGAGACGATGGTTGCACACAAATCGTACAGATAGAAAATGTACTTGATGCAATTTAACTAAATTGAGGACAAATGTTATTTCGTCTTGGAATGTCCTTTCTATAACCAATTGGTAACAAATTATTTGTCTTACTGTTATCATGGCAGTCACAACACATCTTTCGTGAAATGTATAATCTCGTTTCAATGTTATAATTCGTACTGTTATTTTACCTGTCGAAATTGATATTCCCTCATGCATAAACATGTTGGTGTAAGCTCCAAATCAAGTGATAGTGACTTCGATGTTGTATGTTTTGAAAGGTGTTTCGCTAACAACGTCCTGTCTTGTTCATTCATTGCTATAGTAATGTATACGTATGGGCCGCTCACCTACTGTATGAAAACAAATGTACTATAATTATATTCAAGTAGTGGTCTAATAAAAGATTCGTATAGATTCAAAATAAGTCATGGTGATTTATTTTGTGCCTATTTCGGGGTTTACTTTTGCAACAACTTTGTTTACATGTTCATTCCAGGTAGGCATATATAGTCAATAGTAACTCAAAGATCTTTATGTTTATTAAAGGGCGGTAGTCGTCGCGCTGCGCATGTGCGACATTTAACCCTTTTTTTAACATTGAAATAGCCACCGTCCCATTCGGCCTGTCAGTATGTGTGTTATCGTGTACTTGCATATCTTCACAAAGTTTGCCGGGATTCAATTTCCATAACCATGTCGTGGACCATTCAATTATACAATGTGCAACTTGTTAACTATTAGTTCAGGAAAACACATTGGTTTAAAAAGACAGTTAGTAGATAAATGCAAAAGAAATTCGGCTTGGTGACACTTCAATTTTTAACTTACTCCAATATTCTATTATATCTCTCGATAAATTCATGTTGATGACAATTACTATACTATATTATTATTACTTTTTTATATGAACTGAGATTGATTCTAATGAAACATCCAGCTATTATGTTGACAACCTTAGTAAGAGATCCAGACTGTAAACCATTTACTGTATAACCCCCCCCCCCTGGGTATCTTGTCGATGTATCGTTTTCTAAGAATTGTCTTGTACTATAGTATCTTCAAGTGATAAATGAGCTATGTTGAAGAGTCCATGTTTTTAAAACTCGTGAATGAAATTTATCCGACCTATACGTATATTAGGAGTAACTAAGAGCAAACTCTTATGGACTGCATTTGGCGAGATGATTGTAGAAATACTGGTACAACAAACATCACAATTGCGTGAAATTAGTCAGATCTAAACGTGTCCCAGTGTCAGCGATAGGCTTTGTAAATGGTTATGTATTGATTAGTTGAGTAGACAATTATAATAAACTAATACATTGTAGCAAACATAACGCCCAACCGTCCACTGCACGTAATATAAATAGGTGACAGTAGATGTTGCGTTAACGACGCACATTTGTGTTAGGCGAGTTTATAGGGGCATAGTTCTTCTGTGGCGATAAAAATCCTAATGTCTGAAAATAACAGATTTGATGACACCAACTAAAAAACCACCACAAAGACTAAACGCCGACACAAAAAGAGCAACGGACCCACAGCTAAATAAAACTGTTACACTCGTTAAAACACGGAGGATGTGGTGTTTTGTACAGTTTCTGAGCTAAACGAACAGATATCCTGTTGCACTGAAGAATGATCTAGTGTCAGCTGGCGTAATTTGCTCAACGGCAGAGTATATAGAATACTGAAAATTTTGGAAGCTGATTAAAGACAACGGTGGTCGCTCCAAACACCTTTATTTTGTTAAAACAAAATTTCCCAGACTATTTCACACGCACAAATGCTTTTCACAACAATGATGACTGTACACGCTCAACGCGTGTTCAGAGAAACTTCGATTTCCTGAACTCCAGTAGGTTCCAGACTGGGTTGCCAGATCGGGTGCCAGGCAGCTCCAGCTTATTACAGGATTTAGTTATCGGTATATTTCGAAAATTGTCGAACCGTTACCATCCAAATCTTGTTTTTATATGGACGTGTCGTGTCACATTCCGGGTTTGTTCGACACAAATGAGATCACAGTTACCACTCCTTTGAGTAAAATGGTTTGTCTCATTAACCTCCGCATTTTCGTCGCTGATTGTTTTTAAAATGTAGCCAGTTTGTTGTTACAGTTATACCGGCCGACAAGCAATCGACGGCACCTGTCGACGACGGTGTCTGGCAAGACTAACGCACAATCAATCAAACGGACCGACCGTTCCAAACCAATTTCACGCAATTATGCCGTTCGTTGTATAATCTTTTCATCTCACGCCCAGAGCGAAATTTCGATATGAAATAATTTTACCATCGAATGGTTATCCCAATTGCAGAAATATGCGTCAAGTCTGTTATTATCACCAGAGTTAAAGTTTGTGCGTCATTCGTCAGGTCTCAGACTACTAATATTACTAGTCTGAGGTCAAGTGTACATTAAAAATAATGAAACACAATTTGGTTATAGTCGCCGGTGCGGAAGGGCTCTGTTACATGAATCTTATCCCCTGGCGGTCACTAGTAGAAACCAACTAACGGGTATGCGAAACATAAATTAAGTATTAAAATAGACAAGGTCAAAGCTGGTTGATATACTAGTAATGCATGGAATATGTGATTAGTGGCAATGATTCGCTGATGATTGGACCATTTTACCGTGATTTCTGTTGCTGCAAAAATATTTAAATAAAAATCAGAATAACTGCTATAAGTTACGATGTAAAAATGTCATGGATATTGATAAATTGTGTGCATTGCAATTTCTGTTTATCATATTCAATGATATATCTGATTCAAGATGGCAGTTATATTTTACTTGATTTAGGAATACTGAGAATTGTAATTTGACATCATTCAACTTCATGGTATAAATATGACTTATGTGAAGGCACCAAATTTCATTTCATTTTTAATTTCATCAATTGTTGACTGTCTACACAATTCCATACTTTCCCCAAGTAGACAAGAAACAAAAACGTTTAATATATTCACACAAGGCAAAAAATGCTCAATGGTCTCAGTTTCCAAGGTACACGTGACTGTCACCAATCTCCATTCCCTTCCGTTTTAGATCGTAGCTGGTGTACAAAATACAATGGAACAGCTTGAACTGACAGTTTTACTGCCTATATCCACATTGAATGGAAGACGCTTTCACAACACCCTTCGCTAATTGCTCTTCTTAGGTTACAAAGTCAAGTTGAATGATTGTTTCAGTAATTTGTTGGTAATTTTGGCTGGCTTGATGTAGTTACAGTCAAAATGCCAAGCCTTCAAATCTGATTGCTCTTCAGATTCACTGCATTCCAGTTTATGATATGACCGTGGTAAGCTCTTTATGACTATAAAGTTTTAACATATCAACCTGATCAAGATTTTGTCGTTGGAGATCTTTATTTTCACATTTGTGAAATGTGTTTTTCTTTTCTTTTGTAACCTTTACTAGCACTTCTTGTACTTATTATTTTTGTAACATTCTTTGTAAATAAGGCCGGAGGCCAAAGTACTGAATAAATTATTATTATTATTATTTATTATTAAAAAGAGTTACAAAAGAAAAGAAAAACACATTTTTTAAATACTATCTCGTATAGTATATGCCTGTGTAAATGCTATGTTTCTCTGTAAATGTTTGTTAATTGTTTTCATTAAGTTATTAAATTTATTTGAATATGGGTAAGTATAATAATAAGCTGGTAAGTATGTTTTCCCTATGTCAGAATAAAGTGGACAGCATAACAGGAAATAAAACTCGTCTTCAACGATTTCACGAAAATTACAGTAGCGTTCATTTCTAGAAACGTTTTGTCTCCTGCCTGTCTCATTGTGTAACATTGTTTATAAACATAGTTATAACAATTTGTGAATACGAATCAATCAGTTTTCATTCAAATACAAATATTCAATCATGATTGACTCGAGAGTTCCACATTGTCTGCGTCTATAATGCGCACGCAGTCCTTCAAGTGACTCATCAGCTGCGATTGCCTGCCCATTTATTCAAAATGAAGAGCTTGCTGATTGGAGGATGTTGAACTAACTTATAATTATTAATTATAACTCGTTTCTCGATTGGTCAATTCGAATTCTACCAGCCAGTTTGATTTATAAAAAGAAAATTATATTTAGAACCCCCTAGTTTTATGCCTTTCATCATTGTATTATGTGTTGTCCGTATTTCTTAATTCTAACATTTGATTTAAAAAGTTGTTATTAACTTTCGTGACAATGTACTTTGTTTACAAGCATGAGGGCGCTAATGGTAAAAGTGAACAACTGTGAAATTTTGTTTTAGTATTTTTTTTTAAATTGGCCAAATATTATTTAACAATTATATTTTTGGATTTTTATCAATTTGTATCTCTCTAAAAAAATAAAACATATTTAAAAAATAATTCAGGATACCATCAGTAATACCGTCAATTACAATGTATATATTTTTTACCCTATGTGTCACCAGTCAACTGATAATTTGAGAAAATGGCATAATATATCCACCTAAGTATTGCGTAATGTTTTCGTGAATATCGGCCATTTTAAGTTTAGGGTAAAAGAACGTCGTTGCCTATCCTTCTCCTCTGGGGTATATTGAATCATGTGGAAACTGTTTAGTTTAAAAGAAATCTACCACCCACCGATTACGTAACAACATTACAAACTAACATAGAACTAAAACCAAAACTAAAACTTCTACAAACATTTTGAAAGACTAGATGCTACTGATGTAGCTTCGTTTTCGGCCTCCATTAGATGTAACTATTTCTTAGTTGTTGCTTTTGAAAAATTTCGGTAACAATTATGTGTCTTGTAACAATACATATTATCTTGCATGGTAGTTATAAGTATGGTTTCTGAGCAATTAAATACAAATGAAAAGCAATATATGAAACAAAACTTTTATTTCACAAACCACAGTACAATGATGGATATCATGTGGTACTATTGTTTAGAATACATTTAGTCATTCCATGGAGGTCATTCCATCATCTGATCAACATATACCAGCATTTGTTTGTTTCCGGCATATGTATCCCTTTTTGCGACTGATTCATTCGTCCACGGCCACTCAACTTATTTTTTGACCGTGATTCGTCGTCGCGTGACCCAATTTTGAGAATACCCACAATTCTCACATACGTCGAGTATTCAAAATGGCGACCGATATTGGCGGTGTTGTGAATGAGATCGGGGTCCATATAGGCGATGTGGCGCAACTTGTACCGGATATTGTTCAGTATAATCAACTAACTGCGGTAAGAGTTATTTTTTCTGGCCAAGTTATATATTTTGACCCACACATTTCTGTTCTTTATCCATGTTTTCGAACTTTCGCTCCATGTGATCCGGTGCGCACGCACATCGTTCGCACAGTTTGTTTTGATCGGTCAACACGTCCGTTTGTTTCCTCGTTTTTACGTGTCTTGATTAAATTATGTTGATATGTTCTTTGGTTTTGGTTGATGTCTTTCTGTCATTACATAGCGTGTGTTGATACTGTGACATTTGCGGCTCTTTTCTGTTCGATTCAAAACACTAGCCGATGTGATTGACGTGAGTGACTGTTATGTTACGGAGCCGGATTTTGATTCATACACACACTGTGTCGCTTTGACCTCGTTCACAAGGCATATGCCCAGAGCACGTACGTTTTTGGTTTGAAGGTGTGACATCTTATGAAACCCCACGCAGCGTATTCATCGAGGATATGTGAGGTCTCAATATTTCGTTTTCGGGTTGTCGAGCATTTTTATGCTGACTTAATCATTGACGCGTCGGGAGTACAGCCCATCACTGAATCAGATGCATAAGACCCATGACAGATTATTTTGGCCAGCTGCTGTTGTTGTTCTGTCATTGACAGTGTTTGACAGGCAGATCATAATGGTAAGACCCATAGCATCGATATATTGAAATTTAAATATAAATCTGGGTTTTTATTATTTTTTGTGGGGGGTGCAGGTTTTTTTTCTAGAAAAAAAACTGCAAGAGGGATCTCTGCAATTCAGCGACGCCACCAAGTGGGAGATAGGGTTCTCCCTACCAGGATGTGGAGTTTTTGATAATTTGATAAGTTAAAATGTAGAATTCTATATTTTCCTTGGGGCCAAAAGTACTATCAGACAGACCACAGTTGAAGACTGTGGCCACATGTGATCCCTGGTCAATCAAACTTTTATGGTTACCAGAGGATCTGCTCCCCAGGGTAAGGGGGCACATGGGCATGGCATGAGGGCGCTGCGCTCCTGTTCCCTTGTTTAAAAAAATCCCTGGGGTGCTACTGTCTCTGTTTGGAGGGGAGGAAGCATATTCTTAAAGACAGAATTATGTTATGATCCCCTAAACATTGTCAGGACCAATCACAAACAGACGATAGTTCCCTGTGTTTTTTTTCCCTGCAAATTTTACTTGACTAATATTAAATTTAGTTTCAATCTTTGTATACGTTCACCCTTAACCACATGCTGACTCTGCAGTTGTGTATTGGGGAGAGTGTTCATAGGTGTCAGTGTTCTTCTTTCGACAGGGTAACAGGGAAACATTGCTCCTTGAAATTGTTGAGTGCCTTGTTGTTGTTGTTTTTCAATTACCGGTACAATAAAAGTGTGCCACAATGATACAGAAACTGTAAAATCATCCATATCATAAAATTGATTTCATGCTGATCGCCCTCTTGCTAACAAAACCACAGAACACCTTGTGTGATATAGTAGCTCATAGCTACTGGGGTACTTTCTTTTCAAAACAATAATGGCTACATGTAGTGACATGTTTAGTTTGTGTTTGTTTCAAATGTCAATTGTGTCAAGTGTTTGATATTTCTGCGCATGGGTATGTCATGTTATTGGGATACTATTTTGGTATGTAAAAGGAATTGTTTTTATTTCCAATTCTTTTAGAATATTTGACACAAAATGATGTACCTTATTTGTTTTTGTTCTATTTGTAGCTCAGTTATTTCCCAAAAAAATTATCTAATTGCGGCTAATTTTCATATTAATTGGCATACTATTTAACATAATGTGCAGTTATATTTTTTGACAGATATACAGCAACACTCTTAGTTATTTAAAATTTTAATATTAATTGGTAACAGTTTATACAATTTATATTTTTGAGAAAAAAAATAAGTACTAATAAATTATCATTAAAAATTGGGCTTAAACTCCTATCCTAGACTGTCGACAGTTCTTGGGCCTAATAAAGAGTCACATATTTTCAAACGCTGTAGGCGTTATAACGAAATGCTGAAGGAATTTTCAAGTGAGGGCCGTAATGTCCGAACCTTTGCACTGTTAGCGTGTGTTGTTATCATCGATTGGGACTCAACTCCTGCATGTGCGCAGGTGATGATCCTCCTGCTTTAATCTCATAATACCTTGGATTAAGAATACTATTTTTATTGATGTCTATTTGAACTAAGTGGAAATAGAGGAATGCGACAACTGTGTCACAATAAAGTCTAAAAGGGGCATAACTATTAATAATTTCGCTCTCTTTGATTTCAGACCATATTATTATCTGTCGCTGTCATCGCCAGTATAGCATGTATTGTTTTATTTATATTCCTACATAAAATTAAAAGACAAGGTGAGTTTTTTTAAGTAATATATTTACCTTCCAAGGCCTGAATATTGATTCACTGTTAAGATTTTGCCTAATTGGCTATTCAACCCTAACAACTAACATAGAGATCAATCGGAGAGCACATTGTTTATTGACATGTTTTTTTTTCGGTTTATCAAATTCTGCCTTGTATATATGTTATGACTCAACTGTGAATAATTGGTGTTCAGACACTCCCAATTTCAAGGCCAGTGTTGATATTGTGAAAGAAGGCACTTTCTTAATCAACATTATCTGTTTTTCTTGCAACAAAACCAGAGTATCTCAAATTGGTCTATTTTCCCATATGTTAAACTAATAAAAAATATAATAATTTTTGGACACTACATTATGTCGTTACTATACATTAACAGTGGGAGTGCACATGCACATGCGTCAGATGGTCATAGTGTATCATTGTTTACAAACCAGGGTCTACCCATGAGCCTTTGCGTTTTCGACTCCCATATGAAGCACATAATGGGAGTCTTTGCAGTTAGTGTGTCTGTGTGTGTGTGTGTGTATGTGTGTTCGTGTGTCCGACTGTTCCACTGCTATCTCAAGAACCATACATCGGTTTTTGATGAACCTTGGTGCATAGATGCTCTGGGCCAATGCACAGATTTGATTAGGTTTTGGTAAAAATCCATGCTCGTTAATTACCTAATTTTTAGCGGTTCCATGACTGTTCCACTGATATCTAAACAACCACTCATTGGATTTTGATGAAACTTTGTACATAGATGCTCTGAACTGATGCTAGGTTTTGATTAGTTTTTGGTAATAATCCGTGGATACTAATTACCTAATTTGCATAATGATTAGTCAATTTTCGTTTTTTCCACTGATATCTCAAGTACTAATCATCACATTTCAATGAAACTTGGTACATAGATGTCATATGATACTGCACAGACCTGATAGTTTTTATGGTAATATCAGTACATATTAATTTCCTAATTTGCATAATTAATTAATTTTCAGCATTTGATATAAGTAGTGAGCATTACATTTCAATAAAACTTGGTACTTACATACTCAAGGACTATGCAGAGATTGATTGTTTCCGATAAATATTTGTGCATATTAATCACCTAATTTGCATAATTAATTTGAAGCTTTTGCACAGGTATCTCAAGTACTAATCATCGCATTTCAATGAAACTTGGTACATAGATCCTTTAGGACTATGCAGAGACCTGATTGGTTTTAGGGTAAATAATTGTGCATGTTAATTACCTAATTTGCATAATTAATTTTCAGCTTTTCTACTGATATCTAAAAGTACTAATCATCACATTTCAATGAATCTAGAATTATGCCAATAATTAGACCCAATTAGTTTTCGGTAAATATTTGTGCATATATTAATCACCTAAAATGCATAATTAACCAATTTCCAACTTTCACACTGATATCTCAGGTACTAAACATCACATATCAATGAATGTTTGTACATGGATGCTGTAGGACAATAGACAGACCTGGATAATTGTGGGTAAAAATCTGTACATATTAATTACCTAATTTGCATAATTAACCAGTTTTAAGCTTTCACACTGATATCTAAAGTACTAATTATTCCATTTCAATGAAACTTAGTACAAAGATGCTCTAGGACAATGTACAAACCTATTGTAATTAGTTTGGGGTAAAAATCTGTTCATATTAATTCCCTAATAAGCATGATAATTCATAAATTTTTGGTTCTAATCACATTTCAATTAAACTTGGAAACATAGATTTTCTGTTACATTGCGCAGACCTCATTAGTTTTACACTCAAATCTGTTCATATTAATTTTCTGATTTGCATAATTAGTTTTCAGCTAAGTAATTTCGAATTAAATTTAATGTGTCTCCAATACTCTCAGCATATGGGAGTTCTTTCTAAGCTTTCTTTGATTAGCATGTGTTGTTATGATGGCTTGGGACTCGATTCCCACGCATGCGCAGGTGACGACCCTCTCGCTTTAACTTATGAGTAACTGTGATATCCACGGTGTACTATTATTTTAGCTGCTACATTATTTAGTGGCATTACAATCCATACCACAAGATATCTAATTACATCAGTGTTGGTCACTGTGTAGTAACTTTGTAGCAATTATTATCGATGTTGATAATTAGAATAATGTTCTGACTTGCGATATCTTACTAGTTTTCGACAAAGAACCAATGCTAAAAGTGGAGTCAGCCAGATATTGTGTTGTTTCCATGCCAACCTTCTCAGATAATTCCATTCCCTAATATGGATATTCTAATTATGTGCAAATTGTTTGCAAAATAAATATAGAAGATATTTTTTAGACAGTAACTCTGAAAAGCTAATTGTTTGATGTTGGAGAGTAATCCCCACATTAGGTGTTTGCATATTCCACAACAATAATGAGTACATGTCCTTAGGTATACACACTGCTCTTTGCAGCTATCACAAGTCTTAGCCACTAGTTTGTTGATGTAGAACTACATATACATGTACATGTACTTTAAAAGGTCATTCACGGGTAACATATAAATGATATATAAACTATACAATTGTAAATATTGATATAGTTTTTGACACTCAAAAAAAAACAAAAAAACACTACATGTCACCTCGGGCATTAGCCGCAACTAACCTCCAAGTATTATTAATATTATTACATTTGTGCTTGTTTTTTCAGTTATGGGACAGACTCCAGGTCCTGGCCAAACAAAGCCACGTTTTAGGAAAAGAGATAAAGTTATCTTCTATGGAAGGCGAATGTTGAGAAAGGTAACTAAGTGACTGATATTTCATGTATTAATTTACTGTTTTGTCTTACATGCTTCAATCAAGTCTTTGCAAATAGAAATTTTCAATATTTGATAAATGTATGTCATTTGACATTTTCTTGGACCTTGCAATTTATAGTATTTCCTGTTAGGTTTGTGTATGTGGCACATCCCAACTCTATTTTTTCATCTGTGCATTTGCATCCATTACTCGCCTTCCTTTTGAATTTATCAGGTCAGGTAAACTTCCAAAGCAGAATATTCATAATTATGACAGGGTTTTAGGTTTTCTCTGGATAAGTAATGATTTAATATACATAATTTCTTGATAAATATTTTTAAACATACCTGGACATTTTTTTTTGCAGCCATGATTTGTGAAAGGTGACACAAGTCGACTATTGTGTAAAAAAAATTAATTAAATTTTTGTCACCACATAAGGTAGTCATTTTGACCTGACTTTGTACAGTCATAAAATGATGGAATAAAAGAATATATAATTGTTCTGTAAATCGGTGTTAATGTTTCCAATCACAATGCAAATATGTCTATCAGTTTGTAATTGTTTGATCCGAAAACTAAAACTTCATTAGATTTTTTTGTTAAAATAAACGGCTACTAATTTGGATTAATGATATATGTACGTCCATTTCTTACGTGTGAATATATCAGAATGTATGTTATTAATTTGATGCGGCAATGTAATTTTTTGTACATTTTAGCATGCAAATAAATGTTTTTCTACGTTCTTCCAATATTAGTTGTGTTTTGGATGCATGTTTTTGTGTTAATGTAGCGTAACGTTAAACAGGTACATTTCCCATTGCTAATGTGTCAATACTTTCACCAAAATGGAGTCAACACAACCTTTATATGACATCTGATAATGTGATATGTACCCACATATACATACACAGAGCTATTATGGTCTAATTATCTGACTAACCTCAATACCTAAGGTTGATAAAACTACCCAATAAATAAATAAATAAATAAATACTGTGAAAAATCAATGAAAACACAGACTTTATGTTATTAATCTGTGAATGGTTGGTCTGAGAAATAAATTTATTGACAAGCATTTCTTTGACAGGTGAAGTCCATCTCAGGGCCTATCACCAGCACTAGAACAAAACTAATGAAAAGGAAGAGGTTAATTGGGGATCTGAAGAGGTAAGACACTATTGTCATGGAAAGTACATTTAGCTTCAATTAATATTAGCTGTAGTTTGTTATGAGTCATTAGAGTTGAATTGTTTTACTGCATTAGTAATGCATCTATAGAGTGAAAGTGCACCAACCTCACAATAGGTAATTTTCCGTTCAACTGCGAGAGTTGAACTGATGAGTTGCATGTGCCAAACGATTTGATTTTGAACTCGAATTTCTTTATTTCATAACTAACAACTAAAGGCAGATCTTTGACAGCGAAAGATTGCGTTTGAATAACCTTACTTCATCGAAATTAACAATCATCAAATGTGTACAGCAAATTATTAAGCATGGTATTATCCCCCGAAATACTTTCGTTTTTGTTGAATCCCACGTAGTGTTTGTCGCCACTATGACCTTTGTTTGTCTTGTTTTTCATCTGCTTTTATGCATTACGCAGGATCTCGCAGTGAACAGAAAATAGTCTATTGCATCTGTTTTTAGTCCATGATCAAGATGTTATCTTTCATAATTTTTGTGGATTTAAAATTCTTTCTAGTTAGTAGTAGTTGTTTATCATTTTGCTGTTTTCAGTAGGATTCATTGCTGTTTTTGCTATATCAGCGGGTTAACAGCAGTGGCTGCTTGCAGCCAGAATTAGTAATTGGTTGTCAGTCAATGTAGCTGATTCTTTGTGGTAGTAGATAGACATTATATTTGTAGCTGATCAGCTATGACTGCTTGTTATCAGTAGTTGTAGCTGATTAATGATAGTGATAGCTAGTCAACAGTAGCACTAGTTGGTTATCAGTAGTTGTAGCTGATTATTGATAGTAATAGCTGATTATCTGTAGTTATAGCTGGTTATCATTTGTTGTAGGGGATCATCAATAGTGACAGCTGGATATGAGTAGTTATTCTGATCAATTAATTTGTATAATTGTAATTAGTCCCCGTTTGAACGAAGTCCGAAAACGGGGACTTTAATATAATTTGGTCTTTGTCTGTGCGTCTGTCCGGAGTCATATTTCAGAATCCTTTGGACCAATTCCGTTCATTCTTTGCATGTGCCTAGTACTTTATGATGGACATATGCACATGCAGTGGTTTAGCAATTCGATTCAAAATGGCCGACTGGCAGCCATCTTGTTTTTTAAAAATGTCCTATTTTGGACATGCTTTGTCAGTTTTTATTCAAATTTGGTACATAGATTATACATGTTAGGATACATATCCATGACAATTTCTTTCGTAATTTTTTTTTTTTTTTTAATCTTGGACATGCTTTCTTTTGGCACATACCTTATTACATGTTAGGATACATGTCCATGTCAATTTGTTTCAATTTGATTGACAGCCATCTGAATTTTTGGCCTTACTACTATATTTCCAAGATTTATGTACCATTTTAATTCGTATTTGGCACATACATCATACATGCCCGAATGATGGCTGTTTTTATTTTTGGCCATATTACTATATATCTGTCACCCATGTATCATTTTCATTGATATTTAGTATGTCATAAATGGATACATGTACATGTCAATTCAATTTGCAATTTGATCAAATATGGCTGACTGGCGGCCATCTTGCTTGTTTAAAATGTGATAACTTGGACATGCTTTCACTTGTGATCTATGTTTTTCTTTGCTATGTCTTAAACCGCAAATAAACAATCTGTTGTATATGGCAAGCACAAAGAGAACTTTCAAAAATTTAATGGTGACTGTTATTTTCAATGACTTGTTGATTAATGGTTTTATGTGAGCGAGCAATCAATATTTTCAATAATCAATCAATAATCACCAAGTGTGTACCATGCATTAATTAATCTGTTTGAATTCTATGTTCTAGGTTACTGAGTAGGACAAAGGAGTCAGGTCCAGTGCTGCAGGAGAAAGAACCCCCGCCAGCAGTATTAGAAGCAGATTGGAGAGAAATTCAACAATCAGAACTTACTATACCACCAGAAGTTATTTATATGTTAAAAAGTGTCAGGTTAGTTATTGCTGTATACAATTTTTTTTTGTACATATATATCTTCAGAAAATATATTCTGATGTAAAATAAAGTTGAAATGTAATTTATGTTTGTTTTCAGAGTGTTCGGCCATTTTGAAAAGCCACTTTTTTTAGAATTGTGCAGACATATGGAGACTAAGTTCATCATGGCCGGGTCTTATCTTTTTCGTAAAGGTCAACCTGATGACAGTATCTATGTAGTACAAAGTGGTAAACTTAGTGTATATATTTCAGAAAAAGTAAGCGTTTTTTTTGTTTCACTATATAAGATTTTACTTCTGGATTTTCTATCAGCTGCTACACCTCGTGAATTTATCGATTTAAATCATGAATGAATAATTCCAGTGCTTTTTAGCTTGTGTGGAAAATTCAGTTAAAACTCGCCATGTGTACTCATTACAAACAGCCCTCGACTTTGTGGTCGTTCAGACGACTACTTGCATTGGGCTGAATACAGTTAAGCGGCTTCTCAAATGCATCCAAACTTGTTACATGCATAATGTTTCTGTAGTTATGTTATAATTGCTTTAAGTTATTCTGTGAATATTGATTAGCTAATTTGCATACTATTTCCTAACACTTGTGTTTGATGGAAACCATAGGATGGCTCTGAATCAGTGATGAAGGAAGTCTGTGCTGGTGACAGTGTGCACAGTCTACTCAGTGTATTGGATGTTATAACAGTAAGTTACAATACTTGTTTGTGTTTGTGCTTGTGCTCATTTTTCATTGTGCTTGCATTATTTACAGTGTATTTTAGGGATATATCGTAAAATACTTTATTTTAGCTGGAATTAACTTTCACTGAAAAGACTTTTTGGTTGTTTTGAATGTAAAACATAGGAAAAAAGGTATATTTGCTGGTTTTTATTTTCACTGAATCATTCCTTCAGTGAAAATAGCATAAATTAAATCCAAGCGAAAATAAAGTATTTATAGTACATATATTTTGTTCAGTCAGAATTTATTTATTTTTCCATGATAAAATAATATAGTTATTCCATTTTCAATTTACTTATCTAAAAGCCTTTATGGATAAAATGAATGGAATAAAATGGTAGGCGATGTAGATATATCCTTATGATAAAATATTTGTTATTATTCACATATTTTAGTAAATTTGGTTTGCTACTACTAATCGCACTCGTCACAATGCTGTATAATAATTATTTCTCCACAACTGTATTTCTTATATTGATCTATATCCAAATGATAACTGGTAAATTGTAACAAAATATATAGATACATGTATATTGTAAATATTATTATTTTTATGAAAGACCGGGAACTGTTAATGCAGTCAGGTGAAGGAAGTTGTATGATTTGTTGGTACATTGTAGCAGTGGTCATCTCGTTTAAATCATGTAGTATCGTTGACTTTCATGAACTTTCATCTTCATAACAGACAGTATGTACTCTGTGTGCTACTTCTCACTGTAATTTAAATTACCTCATCTTCATTCAGATTGATATCTTGTGTATTTTGTTTCTTCAAATTAGGGTCATCCAGCACCGTATAAAACTGTGTCAGCTCGTGCTGTAGTGGACACCACTATTCTCAAGTTACCTGCCCAAGCATTTTGTACTGTGTTTGAAAACTATCCAGAATCACTAGTTAGAGTTGTACAGGTAAATATTTAACACATTATAAAATTTTCACATCACCGTAATGCATTTTGTGTAATCTAATATAGGCAAGAATGAAAGGAAGAATGAAAGGCCATAAATTGATTCTAAAATAGCTGTCACAAACTGTTGAAAAATTACAGTCATACAGAGTCAATGTTGGTATTTCCAGACTAACAGAAAAGTTAACCAATAAGGATGTTGGATGGTACCTACATGTTCAAATTATCATAGCTCATTTAAATATGTTAATGACAGTTCAGCGAAATTTACCAATATTGTAGTACATTGATTTTAGTGGGAAAAGTACATGATTTTTTTTTTATTCAAGCAATTATTAGCTTTTAAAAGATAAACTGAACATTGAAGAAGAATTTAGCATTTTTTATGGTGATAACAGCTCATTCTCAAAATGAAGTTTACCTAATCATGCTAGCCACTAAAAACATTGTGCTCTTGAATACATTGTAGGTGTCAATGACTAGGAAAAACCTAGGTGCCAGGAAAGATTGAGATTAGAGATTATTTTGTATCATTGTGATGTTTTATTTCTTCAGCTACACATCTCTGGTATCTTAGCTTACTTCAATATTTCACAGTTCCCACAAGCGTCTAACACAAACGGGCAAGAAACTAAACACATAACACAACACACCAGAATGATGTTCGGAAAATATTGATCTATCCTAAGTGATACATGATTTTTCTCAGCTGTCTTATGATCTCAAAAGTTGACATCTTATCTTTTTTTTTTCTAGATCATCGTTGTACGCTTACAGAGAGTGACTTTCATGGCGTTACACAACTACCTTGGTCTGAGTAATGAACTGATCAACCCGGAAAACCAAAGCAACAAAGATTTCTCTGTACATAATATATCACCAAAGACCAGTCCCACCAAAAGATCACTCAATCAAGAATTGTCTGTGGAGAGTATGGAGAATGAGACAGTGACAGAAATAATTGATTTTGACCAAGATTATCTACCGGAAATCAGTCCAAGCAAAAGTCAACATGGTATGATTGGGGTTGGACAGGAAATCACTATTGTAATACTGTAAAATACTTATTTTTGCTTGAAATTAATCTTCGCTATATTTGCTGAAGGAATAATTCAGTGAAAATAAAATCAAATGAATATACCTTTTCCCTATATTTTACATTCAATTCGTCAAAAATCAGTGAAAATAAATTCCATACAAAACACCCAAAAAGTCTTTTCAGTGAAAATTAATTCCAGCTAAAATAAAGTATTTTACAGGAGTAGCTTGCCCAAAAGTTCAGATTTCAGAATTTAGGCCTGTATTAAAAAAATGCCCAAACCTTTCTCAGCCACTGATCAAACACCACTTTTATTTAACAGGCTTTTGTTCTTATTTCAGAGACTTGATCGAAAACAAATTTTTATACTATAGTATTTATTTTTACCAAATTTTACAAATTCAAGCTGTATCATTTTTTTCCATAATTCTTCAAATACCCGGTAGTTTAATACATAAAAATGTAAAAAAATGTTGAACCAAAATTTTGGCGTTCAGAAGTTTAATTAACCACCAGTTCCCTCTTTTTATCACAAATTCACAAAATAGTTCCATTTATAGTCTGCACTTTCCTTCAGAAGATTTGGACAAAAATAGCCAAATTTTTTGAGTGAAAACTGAAAATTTACTCAGATTTTGTCTGTTGGCTTCAAAATTAGAATTCTTTTCCAGAAATATTGAGGAATATAACAAAAAATGCAGACAAATTGGGGCAGGAATATCTGGTGATGAAAAGGTAAAAGCGTTTAGTCAACTTTTGTCACCTTTCACCAAAAAGCTGCATAATCCCCCCCCCCCTCCCCCAAAAAAAATGTTGGTTGAGACTTGTAAGCAATATGCCTACTTGATTCAAAGTTAACAAAAAAATTATAGAAAATACTGTAACAGTAAATTTTCACCGTAATATTAACAGTGTCAAAAAATGGCGTTCAATGAGTTTAAAAGGTCATTATCAGCACATTTCACTGGTTCCTTTTTATTATGTATCGTAATTAGTGTGGGTATGACTTCATTCATTCTCTCACTGTCGGTGACGGCAAGATGTGCACATGGAAATATTTACTGTTAGCACTTTACTTGTACTGTCTCATCATGCCACACGTTGAAAATTCAAGTAAAAGCTGTCTGTCCATTGGAGATGTTGTAGAATAAAAGTGCATGTTTCAATAGCATTGGTCATGATTACGAGATCTTACTAAAAATAGAATCGGCATAGCCAGAAAACGTTATTTATTGCATGAAACAGATTAATGTAGACAACATGTGCAGGCGATAAAGACATGTTCAATCCTAACTGCGATTTAACAATTTGTTGTGGCTTTTCAGTGATTTGTTGCAAGTCCAAGGGAAGTTCACTTCCTGAACAAAGACTTTGTCAAATTATTTCAACACTACAACAGTTACATAGTTACCGGTAGATTTTTGATTACGATTTTGTTCATCTGAATCAAACTGAAATCAATGCTATTGGCAAAGTACTTGTCCTTTAAAAAATTTACATAAATTTAAGACATTATTTATTTCATTGTTCCGCAGCTTTGAATTGCGTGTTTGAAATTCTAAAAACTGCAGCTTGAAGCATTTGAAACTGTTTGACTTGTAAACAAAATTTAGAAATCTTTATTCAACTGGACAGGCAGTTTTTGCAATTAACTCTCCTCCATCCTTCAAACAAAAAAACAGTACAGGTATCTACTGCTGTGGTGATGGGATGTTATATTTAATTTTTATTCCTTTTGTTGTGCGTTTTTCTTTGTCTGTCTGTCTGTGGTGTTATATTTGTGGGCACTGTTATAGATGCGGTGATAAGTGACAGTCCTCTTAAAGGGAGCATGACTTATATGGCTGAACTGCTTGATACACAACAACGAAGATCTCGGAGTTCCTCGTTACCAGCAGGTATGGCTTTCTATTTCATAGCTTCATTTCACATAGTCAGTGGTTGCTTTATTTTTTCCACATTAAACTCCAAATTGGTGTGCTTAACTAAGCCCTGTAATTGGTAGCTTAGAATTGATTGTATTCAACCCGCTATACACCACTCCACAAATTATATATGATGCTATTAATATCTAATTACCCACTAAGATTTATGCAAATATCACACACATGTTCATTGACCAGTTAAAATGCTATACATGTAATACTAATAAATTTTTGTTCAGTCGCAGTCCGAAAACAAGGACTTATGGATTGACCTCCATGCGTGTTTCCGTCTGTCTGTCCATCCACCTCCACCTGTTATGCACCCCCATTCGTTTCATGTTTTGATTCAAGATGACCAAATGGCGACCATTTTAACGTTTTAAATTTCTCAAAATCAAACATTCTGCATTCCGGAACTAGATCTTGGTCATGTATTGATGGATTTCTTTCATACATTGGACATTATGGGACTTTGATGCACATTGTTTTGTTTTCAAATGCTGTTCTAGAGCCATGTTTCTGTCATACCTTGACTTGTCATAATCAAACTTTACAACTACATTATACATCATGTCATATGTTTCAGGTTCTGATTCAAAATGACTGACTCATTTTAGTTTTGTTTATTGTTTAACTAACTATTGACTTGTTACCTGATAATGTTTACATTGACAGCATTTTAATTCAAAAATCGAATCTATCATCAGGAGATGAGTTATTACTAAGCACCATTGCTAAGTGTTAGTGGGAGGCAGGAGGAGTGGTGTACATTTGTATAGTGAATAAAACAATGTAATAATAGGCTGTGTAATTGGTGTTCACCTCTGGAATTTTTACTGTGAAATCATAAGATCCATTGTTAATATTTACTCTACTTTGGTTACTATTGTAAACTTGCTGTTGGATTAGCATCATGGCATCTATGATGTCGATGTGTGCACTTAAATTGACCTTAGACTAAAATAGCCACCAAATTATGTTCAGAGCAAGTTTCATTCTTTTTGCAACAGTGGACATGATGTTGGGATTGTAACACTGTTATATAATAATATACAATTGTATGAGCGATACACCAATGTGTTTCTCATCAGCTCCAACAGGGTGTGATCTTTTTAGCTCCGCTGTCGACTTTGTCGAGCGGAGCTTATCATATGAGTGATTGTCCATCGTCGTCCGTGTCAATGTTTTTCGACTTCTTCTTGAAAACTACAAGCCTGAATGCTTTGATACTTGGTGTATATGTACCTTGGGTAGACTTCTCTCAGATTTGTTCATTTCATGATCATATCTTCAATTCTCTATTTTTGGTGAATATTTTTGTCATTTTGGGTAAAAAGTGATATTTTCAACTTCTTGTTAAAAACCGCAAGTTCAATTGCTTTGATATTACATATATAGGTACTACATGTGGACCTCTCTCAGATTTGTTCATTTCATGATGATATCTTCAATTCTCTAATTTTGGTGAATATTTTTGTCATTTTTGGTAAAAAGTGATATTTTTGACTTCTTGTTAAAAACCACAAGTCCAATTGCTTTGATATTACATATATAGGTACTACATGTGAACCACTCTCAAATTTGTTCATTTCTTGATGATATCTTCAATTCTCTAATTTTGATGAATATTTTTATAATTTTTGGTAAAAAGTGATATTTTCGACTTCTTGTTAAAAACCACAATCATTTATGGTGAAAAATGATATTTTTGAATTCTTATTGAAAACAGCTAGTCCCATTGCATTGATACTATGTATATTGTTCATTTTCTAATGATATCTTCTGTTCTTTAATTGAAATGTGCATTGCTAACAGCGGAGCTATCTCAGCCGAGAGGCTGCTTGTCTTACTATACAATGAACAATTTTACTTCAGACAGTTGCACGATTTTGACACTCACACTGGTAATATTTTGTTACCATGTGGTTGAATACCGTTTGTATATATTGTCAAGGTTGCTGTCTTGAACGTAATACTAGTACTATGTGAAAAAAGACAACAAACATGTACTGCTCAATTTGAGATCTGCTCAGTGTAGATTCAAAACACAGACCTCACTACAGAGGATATTTTACACAGGCCTGATTTTGTCAAATGTGTATCTGTTTTATACTGTTGAATATTTATTACTTGTAGGTGCAAGAAGACCACCTCTTGAACATAGTGGTAGAGCCAGTTCATTGGATCGGGACAGCGCCACAAGTTTGGGTACCTCTCCTTCAGATTTTGATGCAGTGGTAGGCCAGGCTAGAGTACAGGGTTTTGACGACAAAGTGTTGTTTGTTGCATCGTCACCGTCCAATGAGGTAAAGTGATTGGTTTCACATTATGTAGATGTGTCTTGAGAGGTGGTGGAGAGTGAAATAGAAAGAGTGATGTTGACTTCCCTGTTCACTTTGTGCAAGTTATATACATTGTATACTGTACTCGATCGGGTTAGCACCCAGGGGCCTCAACTCAGAAAACCATGATTTACCCAAGCACCCCCCACCCCCACCCCCCCCCCACCCCCCCCCCTCCTGAAAAAGAGTGCAAATGAAAAATTTGATTCATCATGTGACAGATTGAGGGGAGTAATTACGTCTTTGAGGGAAAATCAAATTACGTAATTAGTCGTGTTGTCATTGATTTTTACAATGAAGAAACAGAAATGATAACAAAAAATATGCACATTCTTAGTGTTATTAAATCTTTACTCATAACTTTGTAGGAATTGGATGAAATACAACCTGAAGTAACGTCTTCTAAGAGTCGTCCAGATACGCTATTCTCTTCAGAAAAGATAAACAAGAAAGAGAAAAAAGTAGTGTTTCCAAAACAGGAAGAGAAACTGACTCCAGATGATGATGAGATATTACAAATGGCTATCAATGATTTGACGGTTCTACTCGGATTAGAGGTGAGCATGAAAATAAAGGACACCTGCACATTACTTGTGTTAACATGTTGTTATTTGTAGAGCTGTAGCTCCAGACATTATAATGACTATAATGACTGCATATTTTTACTAGATAGAGGTTAACACCATCTCACCATACTTGTATACTTTATTTGTTGTTGCCAGAATAGTTTGATATTTGATATGTACAGACAAATTTCACTAAATTGTCTAAAGAACCCCTGTGAAAGTATCACTGTGACTAGCTAGGACCACTGTGAAAGTACCACTGTGTCTCCTTAAGACCACTGAAAGTACCATAGTGACTTCCTAGGACCCCCATGAAAGTACCACTGTAACTCCCCAGGATCTCTGTGAAAGTTCCACTGTGACTATCTGGGACTCCTGTGAAAGTAACAGCCATATCACGTGATGTTGTGACTAATGAAAATACAGTGATAGATATAATAATATAATATTTGGTTCACTTTAAGGATGATTCTTTGTTGAAAAGTAAAGTGAGTTTAGTCCGTGTATCTGCAGGAAAGTATCTGACAAGAGAAGGTGACCAGGTGGGCTTTTATCGTAATTTCTTCTTATGTAGTTGTCTCTCAAAATGTGTATGATTCACTCACTGCTCTGTTGTGAACTGCCTAATAAGGTAATTTTGCTGCTGTCCAGTTACCCATGATGCAATGCAATTTCATGTGATTAATAGAGGGGAAAAGTCTTGAATCATTTCACCAAAATTGGGTGGAACATGAAAACTGCCATTGATGAATAAATATTTATATTAAGAAATATGTTCATATTTTTTTCAGGTCATTATATTAAGGTTTCAACTTCTTCCTCAGAAGGGATTATAACTGAATTTCAAAAATAAAATTACAAAAAAATTTGGCAGCTTGACGTGTATTTAAAGTATCATCCACTTACATTGCATGTATTATTCTAACTCTGGCAATTCACAGCAATGATCACAACTGTGTTAACTTATAATTGTTGTCGTCCCATCCCCTGTTAGGATTGTAGTCTGTATTTCGTTGTGACGGGCTGTCTTGGAATGCACCAAAAGAGAGTGGGAATCAAAGGAGAGGAGAACACTGTGT
Organism: Saccoglossus kowalevskii; assembly: GCF_978046115.1. Classification (NCBI taxonomy): domain Eukaryota; kingdom Metazoa; phylum Hemichordata; class Enteropneusta; family Harrimaniidae; genus Saccoglossus; species Saccoglossus kowalevskii. The sequence goes on from NC_140657.1 coordinate 22,097,157, forward strand.
TTATTGCACATCCTGGTGAGCTGGTTGGTACCATTGCTGTGCTGACAGGCGAACCTTCTTTCTTTACTATCCGTGCAAGAAAAGACTCTAGGGTGGTGGTTGTCTCAAAAACTAATTTCTACAGGTAAGAATATACACTGCAAGGTACAAAGGGCTGGTTCATTTCATCAGGGTGTGGCCGATTCTTTTACTATGTCATGTCTGTAACTGTTGAACTGTTTTTACCAACTATGTTCACAGCCCTCACTCACACTACAATATTTTGTAGTTTTGAGTTTTCTCTTGTCTCGCATATTTGTGAGCAATTTAAGTTTTCTCTCATACTACTCATAAACTAATAACAATTAAAGTTGTATTGTCAGTAACATTTTGTTTGAAGCCTATGACGTAATATGTGTGATATAATAAATGCAACCGCTAAGATATCCACATCTGAAGTTTCCTGCCAATAGCCGAAAATTACTGAGCACTTCTGTGAATCAGTTGTGATTGAGTTTTCCAACATCTTGGGGTTTCATCAAATCACTGAATCGCATGTACGAGTTTCTGTTTGACTATCAAAGATGGACAACATAACAAAATTAATATTCTATGAGAAGCATTTTGATTTAAGATTAGTCTGAAATGCACACTAGACTCTTGAGTTGTTTCCTGTGTAGCTATTAGCTTCTACTTATCTGAATTTATAGGAAGACTCGTATTACGAATATGTCGAAACGTACTCGCTATGTTAGTTGTGTTGTGCATGTATCCAAAGTACAATTCAAAAAGCAATACATTTATTGTAGCGAACACAATAATGACTCATTAGATTTCTATCAGTAAAGCTTTCAAACACCTTAAAGCGCTATGGTCAACGTGCAGCGCATGTTTGAATTTCATGTAAATAAACAATGTATTTTACATGCGTTGTATATGTCGCTATGAGTCCCATATCGAACAGGACGCGGCATGACGACTGCCGCCCTTTTTGTGATTTGATTTGATTCTAAATTCTGTCATCAATACAACTTTATAAGAAATGCACATAAACCAAAAATTGCATTTTGTGTAGATCAATAAAGTATGACTTATTTTGACCATAGACACAGCCCAGTTATTTCAATTCCGAAGTGCACATGCTACACAAGCATGCATGTGTATTGTAAATCAGTGCAGATATGGAATATAATTGAGTATAGCTATATTAATATTATACTTCTCATACACACATAGCAATATATGAAATAATAGAGCAATAAAAACATGAATAATTCTTAGTTATGACTATACACTGTATGTTTTGCTTTCAGTATAATGAGAGCTAGCCCTAGAGTGGTGCTGAATGTAGCACACAGTATTGTACGAAGACTTTCACCGTTTGTTAGACAGATTGATTTTGCTCTAGATTGGATGCATCTTGAGGCTGGTAGAGCTGTATTCAGGTAAAACCATCAGACATTGACTCGTTGGTTTATGTTTCATGATACACACGCAGCATAATCCTCCTGAATATTAAAAATGCGTTACCTTTTTGATACCAAAGCCAACTGTCACCATTCATAAAATAAGGGTCAAAATGTCTTGGGGGGGGATGCAAGAAAGTTTGGGAAAAGGTCTGAGAAAGTCTGGAAATCATTTGGCTCTTGGTACGTCTGGACAAAATTAACAAAGTTCTGATAAAAAAAAAATTTATAGTAGTCAAATTATTCGTTCAAAAGTTTAATGTGGCAACCATGCCAGACTAATTATTCTTGATTTTCTGCTGTAGAAAGTAAAGATAAGTGTTACAGGTTTTTTCATCATTATTCTGGTGTCAGTTTTCGGAATTATGCAAGCTATGATAGATTTGTATATTCACTGTTTCAGACAAGATGACGAATCTGATTGCACGTATATTATACTGAATGGCCGTTTGAGATCTGTCGCCACCTTGGAAAATGGTAAAAAGGAATTGGTAGGGGAGTATGGTAGGGGAGATCTAGTTGGTATTGTGGAAGTTTTAACACAAAGTAAACGGGTCACCACAGTACATGCAGTGAGGTAAGTAAATAAGCTATAAGATTATAGCAAGTTGTCTGAGATAAACAAAGGCAGCCATACTGTCATGTGGTGTAGACTGCAACTTGATTGTCTGAGATGAACAAAGGCAGCCATACTGTCATGTGGTGTAGACTGCAACTTGATTGTCTGAGATGAACAAAGGCAGCCATACTGTCATGTGGTGTAGACTGCAACTTGATTGTCTGAGATGAACAAAGGCAGCCATACTGTCATGTGGTGCAGACTGGTCAGCTGACCATGAACTTTGGAAATACAGTGTACTACATATATGAAACAAACAAAATTAATTTTATAATTTTGTAATTAGAATCAATGTAATGCATAAGGACTCTATTTAGTGAAAGTGACATTTTGATATTAAGTCAGTTTACATGTTTCTGATCATTTTTCTGCAGAGACACTGAGCTTGCCAAGGTACCGGAAGGTCTTCTGAACACCATCAAACGGAAATATCCACAAGTAGTGACCAGGTTGATTCATTTACTGGGTCAAAGAATCCTGGGAACCATCACTGGCAAATCGCTGGGTGGGTTTAGATTGACAGATCCACTGCGTTTCTCAGAACGTCCGAGTGCTAGCACCCTGTCTAATCTATCCACGGTAGCAGTGCTTCCTGTATCCAGTGATGTACCGTTGTCCAGTTTTACTGTTGAGTTAGAGCATGCTCTGTGCTCCATTGGTAAATATAATACTTATTCAATCATTCTTCTCAATAGCAGCTCACATAAATATATTTTCTACTTGAGTTTGATTTCATGCATGGCACTTTTAGAGCAGGATGTGTGCACTATTTTTCAAAACACCCTTCTTTCATTCACTTATCACCTTATCTTGTGTGCATGACATCTAACAATCTCTTTGTACAGGTACAACACTGAGACTGACGAGTGAACACATAAGAGATAGATTGGGAAGTGCTGCTCTAGACAGGTATGTTCAAACATAGATTGAGAGGTGTCACTCTTGACAGGTATGTTCAAACATAGATTGAGAGGTGTCACTCTTGACAGGTATGTTCAAACACAGATTGAGAGGTGTCACTATTGACAGGTATGTTCAAACACAGATTGGGAGGTGTCACTCTTGACAGGTATATTCAAACATTGATTGTGAGGTGTCACTCTCGACAGGTATGTTCAAACATAGATTGGGAGGTGTCACTCTGGACAAGTATGTTCAAACATTGATTGTGAGGTGTCGCTCTCGACAGGTATGTTCAAACATAGATTGGGAGGTGTCACTCTGGACAGGTAAGTTCAAACATAGATTGGGAGGTGTCACTCTGGACAGGTAAGTTCAAACATAGATTGGGAGGTGTCACTCTTGACAGGTATGTTCAAACATAGATTGGGAGGTGTCACTCTTGACAGGTATGTTCAAACACAGATTGGGAGGTGTCACTCTTGACAGGTAAGTTCAAACATAGATTGGGAGGTGTCACTCTTGACAGGTAAGTTCAAACATAGATTGGGAGGTGTCACTCTCGACAGGTATGTTCAAACATAGATTGGGAGGTGTCACTCTGGACAAGTATGTTCAAACATTGATTGTGAGGTGTCGCTCTCGACAGGTATGTTCAAACATAGATTGGGAGGTGTCACTCTGGACAGGTAAGTTCAAACATAGATTGGGAGGTGTCACTCTTGACAGGTATGTTCAAACACAGATTGGGAGGTGTCACTCTTGACAGGTATATTCAAACATTGATTGTGAGGTGTCGCTCTCGACAGGTATGTTCAAACATAGATTGGGAGGTGTCACTCTCGACAGGTATGTTCAAACATAGATTGGGAGGTGTCACTCTGGACAGGTAAGTTCAAACATAGATTGGGAGGTGTCACTCTTGACAGGTATGTTCAAACATTGATTGGGAGGTGTCGCTCTTGACAGGTATGTTCAAACATAGATTGGGAGGTGTCACTCTTGACAGGTATGTTCAAACATAGATTGGGAGGTGTCGCTCTTGACAGGTATGTTCAAACATAGATTGGGAGGTGTCACTCTGGACAGGTATGTTCAAACATAGACAGGGAGGTGTCGCTCTGGACAGGTATGTTCAAACATTGATTGTGAGGTGTCGCTCTCGACAGGTATGTTCAAACATAGATTGGGAGGTGTCACTCTGGACAGGTATGTTCAAACAGATTGGGAGGTGTTGCTCTGGACAGGTATGTTCAAACATAGATTGGGAGGTGTCGCTCTCGACAGGTATGTTCAAACATAGATTGGGAGGTGTCGCTCTTGACAAGTATGTTCAAACATTGATTGTGAGGTGTCACTCTTGACAGGTATGTTCAAACAGATTGGGAGGTGTTGCTCTCGACAGGTATGTTCAAACAAAGATTTGGAGGTGTCGCTCTTGACAGTTATGTTCAAACATAGATTGGGAGGTGTTGCTCTTGACAGGTATGTTCAAACATAGATTGGGAGGTGTCACTCTTGACAGGTATGTTCAAACATAGATTGGGAGGTGTCACTCTTGACAGGTATGTTCAAACATAGATTGGGAGGTGTCACTCTTGACAGGTATGTAAAAACATAGATTGGGAGGTGTCACTCTTGACAGGTATGTTCAAACATAGATTGGGAGGTGTCACTCTTGACAGGTATGTTCAAACATAGATTGAGAGGTGTCGCTCTGGACAGGTATGTTCAAACATAGATTGGGAGGTGTCACTCTTGACAGGTATGTTCAAACATAGATTGAGAGGTGTCGCTCTGGACAGGTATGTTCAAACATAGATTGGGAGGTGTCACTCTTGACAGGTATGTTCAAACATAGATTGGGAGGTGTCACTCTTGACAGGTATGTTCAAACATAGATTGAGAGGTGTCGCTCTTGACAGGTATGTTCAAACCTAGATTGGGAGATGTCACTCTTGACAGGTATGTTCAAACATAGATTGGGAGGTGTTGCTCTTGACAGGTATGTTCCATCTTGAATTTTCAAGGTGAATGTTCCGGCGAAGCACTCCGCTATCACCTTGAAGTATTTCATTAGGAATATGTGTATGTGACAATGCCCTCACAGTTTAGAATCAATTTACCAACAACCAATCATATTGCTTCTTTCTTCAACGCGCTTGGCCAAGCTATCAAATTCATCACGAGATGCCCCACGCGCTCCACTCTGCCATGTATTTCTATGGGCTCTGCGCGAGCTGCTGTGAAGTACCGGTCGAAAAGCCGGTGAAAACGACTAAATTTGAGAAAACAGCACGACCTTAACTTTGAAGAAATCCTAAACAACCAAATTTAAATATGTTGCATATGTAGGGGTAATCTTGTTACACTGTTCAGAGGTGTCAACGACCATCCCAAAACACCGTTTTCTTAGAATTTATCGGACTTTGTTTTCACCATGATGATTGCCAGGCGGTGAAAATGTCTGACTCGAGAATAAATTTCGCTGCGCACAGTGGAAGCTGTGTTGGCTTGGATGTCAAGGCAATACAGCGACGATATCCATACATCATGCAACTCACTGATATTCAGACTAAAGCTATTCAAACTATACTTAGTGCCGTGTCTGATGTGCTCGTTTTTAGTCGCACTGGAAATAGTAAATCCTTATGTTATTATGCTTTCCCGGCCTTGCGACTGTCGAGCGTGGTAATAGTGTTGTCACCACTGTTGGGTACTATAGAAGAGTAGGTGTTATACCTCAAAGTTCATGATGTCACTGCAACATATATCGGCAGAAATGAAGCCGAAGACATCAGGAATGCAAAGCTCCAGCCGTTTCTGGCAGTCATTGTAACAAAGCTTTCTATTGGTCGGTAAACTTTCTATCGCGCAACCACGTGACATACACGGTTATGAATAGAATTACGAAACAACACCGTGCAGGCGGACAATGGGTATGTTCAAACATGTGCATGTTATTTGATAGATTTTCTAAACTGTATACATTTTTTGCAATTTGATAAATTCAGGGCATTTGTGAGGATGAGAATGTGCAAAGGTCTTTGACTCCCTAGGACCCCAGTGAAAGTGTGTGTGGATCCCTAGGACCCCAGTAACAGTGTGTGTGATTCTCAAGAACCCCACTGAAGGTGTCTGTGAGTCCCTAATGCCCCATGGAAACTGTCCGACTCAGTAGGACCCCAGTGAAAGTCTCTGTGACTCTATACTACAAAACTTCATGTTTTTGACCTAAATCTTAAAAGTATACCTAGTCGACACACTGAATTTGAGTAGAAAATTTGTTAAGATTAAGTTAAGATTAAGATTAAGTTAAGATTTGTTAAGTTTATAATATTCATGATTCCCAGTAAATAAATTAAATTTGTTATTTTCAGTATAAATGAGTTTCGACTTGCTAGCTGGCTTGCACAGCAAGAGGATATTCATCGTATTACTCTATACCAAGCTGACTTCAGAATGACGCCATGGACGCTGAGGTGTATTAGACAGGTGCACACTAGTTTTTTGTTCATTAAAAAAACATTTCTAAGACTAACGTTTGACTTTCTAAATCAAAGTGTACATTATTATTACTTGTAACCCACTGAATTTTACCAAATGCACTGGTACTGATTACATAACTTGTCTATTTCCACTATTCGTTTCGTGATTGGGTGAATAATTATCATTTTAAACATGCCGAAAACAAGCATTATACATACCTTCTTACTTCTTACCTCAACTTTAATTTTTCATAAAAAAAAGAAATCACCCCAACATGATTCAAACCGGGATACAAAATGGCAACCATGATCACATGAAAGGTACAACAACCTACACATGCCATGTCATGTTAAATGTTAATTAGTTCAAGTTCTGGTATTTAAAAATCAAAATTTGAAGGAAAAAACATTGTTTTTGTTGGTCTTTTTGAGAAGAGAGTTTACACTAATATGAGAAAGGATTTGTCTAAGATTAATATATATTCTGTTTCCATTCCTTTTCAAGTTTCCATTATATGTGATTTCACATCATGCAATATCTGAATAAAATTACATAATTATACTGTACATATTGTGACAATGAATTGAAAAACATGATATATTTTTGTGTTTCGACAATTTTCTTGATGTGTGATAAAACGTTCTACTAACTTACAATTGGTTTTACATGCAGGCGGACTCTATTCTAATTGTGGGGCTAGCTGACAAGGATCCAAACATTGTTGGAGACAGTGAAAAGCAGCTTGAGACTTTGGCTGTGAGGGCGCAGAAAGAACTGGTCTTACTGCACAAGGAAGTGAATGGTTCCTACAAAGAACCACGCAGAACAGTAGAGTGGTTGAATACTAGGGGGTGGGTTTCATCACATCATCACATCAGGTAAGAATCACATACTGTAAAATGACTAATTTTAACTGTGCTTAAATTTTGCTGATTTATCATTTCAGGCATATTTAGTGGGTTTTAAATGTCTGACTTATTATTTTATTGCCATTATGTCTAGGTGCCCCAAGAGAATATTTTCAAAACGGTCAGCCCAAAAACGTCAAGACATGTACAAAAAATTGTTTGAGAGACCACCAGACAGACATTCAGACTTCTCCAGGCTGGCCAGGTTTTTGACTGGTACCTCTATAGGACTGGTATTAGGTGGTGGTGGAGCTAGGTGTGTATATTTCAATTTTATGTTTGCTGGCATATTATATTATTTATATATATATCAGATATTTCCATGAAAATCAATGCTGTGGTGTAGATACTATTTTACCACCTATTGATAAGATATATTCAACAATAAACATAGAACCAGAACTTGCTTGCATACCTACTGAAATGACAACGCAGTTCAGGCCATGAGCAAACTTCTGACCCCAAACATTAATAACTGTACAATCTTATAAAATACTATGAACAAAAATTATATCAGGCACTCACCAATACGCAACAAGATGTTTTATTATTAGAAAAAAAACAAATTGCACAGCATCAGTAACTACAGCATAGACATTTTGTATTGCGTCAATGTGAACAAACCATTTTTGTCATAGGGGTGTCAGGTAATATCACTTGAATGAGTTTCAAAAGGATTCCATTGCTATAAGCATAACTCAATCGCTATTTTGGAGAATTCACTTATCAAATATTAAATTATTAAAATCAGAATGGAAAAAAACATTCACAACTCAAAAATTACAAATCAGAAACTTTACAGAAGATACCTTTCCCAATAATAGTCCAACCTTATTTGAATAGATACTGAACACCTCATGCATATATGCTTTGACAGATTACAATACAATAGTTACTTTTATCCAATCATGTGCATGTCTCACTTGCCACAAATTGTCAATAGAGGACACATGTCGAAAAAAACAATAAAATCAAGATCTGTTTCTTCAATAAATAAACAGATATATATAAATAGTTTAGTATGCAATTCCAAATATTTGGACCTCGATATTGGAATGCACGTTCACCGTATGATTTTGTCTTGGTGTGTGGTTTTGTTAATATACATTGTACGATCGTCTGATGACGAACGCAATTGTCTAGCGGGGATGGTATTTATGTAACAGATCTGACAGCTATTGTCGGCCAGTATTACTTATTGATAAGTAGCATAAACTTGAAATTTTATATTCAATACGTCTGATGTTTCAGTATGTTTGTTTTTTTAATCAATATTTGGGTGAAATGCAAATGATTGGTGTATCTGTTTTCTAGGGCACACTTTTATCATTTAAAACATACACATTGATGAGACATTATGGAACACATGTCAGTCATTAGCTTGATATTATTTAGTTTAGTTTTGTGTCCAGTTGTATCTAAAACAGCAAAGACACAATTGATGGATATGCGAGTGTGCTAGGATGTTTTGCAATCTGATCAAAGATGGCCTACTGGCGGCCACTAAGTTTTTAGGAACCCGCCTAGATCTGAGACATGCTAAGACTGTTTTGATTACAACATTGTGATTGGTTTTGCAAACTGAATCTACTGATGAAAAGCCATTGCCCAAATTTTCTAGCTATTTGGAATATAGTTACTTAAGACAACAATTACTAAATATTGTATATTATATATGATGACTTAATAGGATGATGTATTGATGGTCACTATTTGTATAAGTAACCTTGATCTGAGACATGTATGGACTGCTTTGATCAAAACTACTTTGTGTTTATAAACTGATCACCACTTTCCCATGCCTTTTGCTTATTTTCAAAGCAAATTGATCAGTTCCATCATTAAAGTCTGTTATCAACTAATAAATTGCACTAATTAAAACATGTGATTTATTTTTTTGACACTCAGAGGCTCTTCCGAAGTTGGAATCATGAAGGCCATGGAGGAGAATTCCATACCAATTGATATTATTGGCGGAACCAGTATTGGCTCATTTGTGGGTGCTCTCTATGCAGATGAGGTCAATGCAGATGCTGTCAGTCGACGAGCCAAAGAATGGTGCAAAGAAATGGGTACATACTGGAGTAAAATATTAGATTTGACTTACCCTGTTACAGCTATGTTTACTGGTAAGTTGTGGTATGTGATAGCTAACTGTAGCATACAGTATTTATTCTGTATGAGAAGCTTTTGTCACCAAAAATCTCTTAATTCCGAAATTGTTTGTTGTCTCGCCCAGATAAAGTCTAAAACAGGGACTTATGTTTTAGGTTTTGTTCATCTGTCCATTCATACATCATCATTTCTCGGCATGCCTGGATTGATTTTGTTCAAACTTAGTAGAAAGTCATTATGGAATGTACATGCATGTTGATTTGTTTTTCATTTGGATGACTTTTGTCTAAAAATACACCAAAAGTCAGTCTTTGAAATATCATCAACAATTTCTCAGGCACGTCTGAACCGATTTCCATCAAACTTAGCATTGACATTACTGATGCACATAATTGTTCTTGTGAATTGAATCAAAATGGCTGACTAGCAGCCGTGTTTGTTTTATTTTCATGTGTCTTTAACTATTTCGTGGACGTGTTGATTTTAGTATGAACAATACACATGATGTTTTGTGTTCTTTGAATAAAAATGTCCAACTGGTTTATGTGTGGATTAAATGTTATTCCTATGATATGTCACTTGAACTGAAAAAAAGCAAGCAGTTTATCTGTCAACATAACCATGCTATTATCTATTGTTATTGTAGGGGGAAGCTTTAATCGGTCTATAGAAGATGTCTTCCGTAATAAACAAATAGAAGATCTTTGGCTTCCTTTCTTTGTTATAAGTACAGACATATCCAGCTCCAGTATGAGAGTACATACTAGTGGTGAGTTCATACTATTATGCAAGTTGTTTTTTTGTATTTAAATATATTTTATTGGGCTTTCCATCAAAGGTTACATAAGTATGAATTACATTATTACCTGGAATACATCATGTAATATACGGTATTTTTTGTAATGATTCACTTCTTTATTGTTTTGTTTAGCAACGAAACTTTCAATGTGGTATAATCTTTTCAGAAGTTGAATAAACTGTGTAAAGTTTGGCAATTTATTTTGCATTTTAGCATAGTAAACATGTTTTCTTACCAGAAGGCAGATAAAATTGATTTGCCAGCTGAATTCTGGATCTCCAAGGATCATACACAGTTTACTAGGTGGTGCTTTCAGTTTCAATGGTCTTGCCAGTGTAAAAAGTAAATCTCCCCAGAGAGCTACGACAAAATTACAGTTACTAAAAAGATGTGCATAATCTTCTATAATTGTTTTACAAAAAGTACAGTTGCACAGCAAATGTAATATCCCAGAGTTCAATGCGTTTTGTACCATCCAATATACACTTTATCTCCGCATGAGGGCGCAATTTCAAATTGAAAGAAAAACTAGCACACGCGCTGTCAGCATTCTATGACCTCAATTGACCCACCAGCCTCATTCCCAAATTGATACTGGAATTCTCATTTTGTTGATGTATTTGAAGTTTTTTACCCGGATCGTTTTAACCATTTCAATAAATAGTTATAGACTATAATTGATTATGCGAAATTACTGCATTTTTGGTGGTTTTTGGCCTACTCCTCTCACTGTTATGTTAGAATTACCGCGGGAGTGCCTTCTATGGATTTTCAACATGGCGGCTCACAATGTTACGTTCGGTAAGTCCTTTTTTTTTACGTTTTACACGAAAAAAAAGCAATTTTTAGAAAATAACGTTCGATTTCTTCAATTGTAGGCGCCTTTTTTTTTGCAAAAATGCTGGTCGTGAAAATGAAAAACGTAATTTTGTTGGGGATTTCGAGAGCTTTACAACGATATGTAGATCGACCATATACACGTTATGTCCCTCATAGGAGTAGTGAATAAAGTGTCATAATGTATTTTGTCATTAATTTGCATACCTTATATACACTATTGAGATAATATATACACTATTGAGATAATATATACACTATTGAGATAATATATACACTATTGAGATAATATATACACTATTGAGATAATATATACACTATTGAGATAATATATACACTATTGAGATACTATAGGTATAGGGATAAAATGAACATTTTCCATGTATCTGTTTTTGATACCAATGCATTTCATTCGTTTCTCTCAATATTATTTTCTGACATATTATTCATAATAAATTATGTAATATTAAAGTGAGAATATACTAAATATAGTTAATAACTAATGATTTTCAAAAAAAATGTGCCACGCCCCCTCCACTTGCCCCATTTCTCCAGTAAACGTGATACACATTGATGTGTTTGAAGTTGAAGAATTAATACCTAGAAAATAGTGTCATTACAAATTTGACAATTTAGGCTGACTTTGGAATAGTTTTACCAAGTGTAAATAATAATTTATTATTATGACAGATTTTTGATATTAAATATTGAGATTAGTAATGCATCTTGTGTTTTGTTTCAGATCTTTTGTGCTGAACTTACCATGGACAGTTTGCATGTGACGAGTGATACCTGGCTTGATTTTATATACAACATGGAGATGTGATGCACATAGTGTGCATTTGTATTCCTTGTGTGTGCCAAATAAAATTTCAAAATGTGATTCAGCAGAATCCAACAAATTCACTTCAGTGTGTTCAGTGTATTTAATTTCAAATGCTAGTGAAGCTGCTTCAAGTTTCTTATCAAGTTTGTTAAGATCATCCTTTTTAGTAACTTGAAGTAACTTTGCTGAATGATTTGCTTCATTAATTTCAACCTTGGTATCAAATTGGTCGACCAGTTTTGATTCATATTGCTTCACATCATGTTTTTGATCTTCAGATAACTTTGCAAACTTTTGTATAAATTCCAGTTGTTGGTCGATCTTTTGAGCCTCGTTGAAGAGCTCGTCAATTAGTTTACCCACGTTTCTCAATTTAGCATGAAGGTGATCCATAGTGTATTCATTTATGGGGTCACCCTTTATAAGAGGATGATTACTCTGACCATTACTTTTTTTTTGTGCCCATGAATTCATATCCGCAAGAGTGATAGACATATCCCATTCATGATTTGGATTGTGACATTTATGAACTGTAGCCAAACATAAATTGCAGAAAAAACTGGTACTCTTTCTCTGCAAGACCAAACTTTTATACTTTTCATCTCCTTCCAGTTTTCTACAGTATTTCATCCCCTTTATACCATGTTGGGCAAATTTTTCAGTGCATGCCAGAACAGGAAGAATATCAACTTCTATCAGTGCATCACTCTCTGGGGGCATTTATAATGGCAAATGGAATGCGGCTTGCATCAGACTGTGGATTTGGATCTCTCCATACTTCATTACCATTATATGTTATCAGACGTATAGCACCACTGATGGCAAATACTTTGAAATTTTGGGACACTCTCTTTCTAACTTCTGTCCCTCATTTTCATCATCAAGGTCATAATCCAATTTGATTTCAGTCAATATGTTGTGGACACTTCTCCAAACCAGGCCTTCAATATCATGAACAAACCAGCCCTTTTTATTTTGAGAGGCAGTTTCTGACACCATATTGTGGAACCGTTTCAAATTATTTCTCAAAGTGGTTAATCTGGGAATTCTTGAAACATTTTCTTGTGTTCTCAGCAGTGTTCAAAATTAACGTCGGTCCGTCGGCCTCACGCCGACAGTTGGTATAAAGGGCCTAGAGCTGTGAAAAACCATCAGTCCTTGTGACCGACCATAAATTTCTATTTAAAAAAACGTTCCATTATTTAGTATGATTGTAAGACCAAATATATAATAAATATCGATATTAACTTCAGAATTGTTTCAAAATTGCGTTTTCTTGCACGTTTGATCAACAAATGGCATCACTCATCGACCTGAGTCATAATTCAAGCTCGCCGAATGATCGCGAAATGCGCCGAATGTGGGAACTGTAACAAGCGATCTGATTGGTTGGAGAATTTGCGCTTACATTTTATGTTCTGCCATCTTTGATTTCCATCGAACACGCTGGTATTGCAGAGTTTCGTCTACATCGAAGTATGTGGCGATATTTAAACTGCCAGGAGCCTGCTGCTAAACGTGTGCAAACTACACAAGAAAGGTGTGACAAACAGCAAGAATACGAATGGTCTAGGCGTAAACCACGCACATTCCAAGTTAGCTGGCAGGCGGAGTTCAAAGACTAGTTACTTTTTGATAACAACAACAAGGTGATGTATTGCCGGCCTTGTCGAGGATCCTACCGTCAGCTGTCGGTTAGTAAGATTGTGAACACGATGCAAAATGCATGTCAGATTCAGAGTCGGCCAGTGATCGTGTTTTTTCTGAAGATTTTGATGAGTTTAGTGACGATGAAAGAAATGATGATGACCTCTTTGAGGCTACAGATAATATATATATCTGATTAATTAGTAAATAAAGGTTTTGCAATTGCAAGCTTGTATTATCCGTTTAGTCATTGTTTGTTAAATATCAGGGCCTACAGTTAGCTAGAAGGACCTACAGTTTTAATTTGACATAGGTCCTTCGGGCCTGTTATAATTTTCAGTTAATTTCGAACACTGGTTCTCAGAGATTTCTCTAAACCATCATAGTCAGTTTCAGATAGACCGCCCCCTAGATGGATAAATATGTGTTCTGCTTCAGAATCATTCCATAATTTAGTGTCATCTGTAGTCTGATCTAATTTCTGGGAAGATGGTGCTGCTAATAAAGCCAATTTAACAGAAGGAGGCAGAATATCTGATGTAATGGCTTCCTTGAAAAATGATACAGATAATACTGATTTGGCAAATGCTTTATCTTTATTTAATCGTAATTGCCAAAGGGCACTCTCATCAAATCCAGACAATTTTTCACCTACTGCCTGGTGCTGATTTGAGATTTTACTGATGTAGGCTCGACTCCCAGTGGCTTTCTTAGAAATTGCTGATCTTTTCGTGCTAAATAGAACTGCAAGAGAGACTTCCAAATATTTCTTTGAATCATCCCATTCGTGACCCTTTAAATTTTCCAGCAAATTTCTCACCACTTGCCTTACTTGAGATGGCCCTTTTTGAATGATCAAATCGGAAAGTTGCCCTATTTCATTAGCAATGAGCGATCTCGCCTTCATCAGCTTAAATCTGGCAGTAGAGCTTGTCGTCATTCCCATAACGAACAAATCATTCGACGCCATAGCATAAAATCGCCTACAAACCATTCAAAGTGAGCACATCGTTTTAACTTTCTCAAACTGTGAACTATCGTCATCACTGTCATTAAAAAAGCAACAAAACCCGAATATTCGAGTCAAAATCTCGGAAGAAAGATCAGAAAGCGAACGACTTGTGTGCCGACGACAACATCAGCGATCGACTGAGCAGTTGAAGCCGATTTCCCACGTGATTTTGCGGCTAAACTTGCCTGCTTGACTCTTTTGGATGCTCTTGGCATGATTGTGTAGGAATACGTCCAGACTTTTACTGAGAATTTATTATCTGAGTGTAAACTTGTTTTATCTGTAGGTTCTTTATGGCGATATGTTAGAGCCAGTATGTCATTATCTGGTTACTTACCTCCTCTGTGTGACCCTAAAGATGGCCATCTTTTATTGGACGGTGGATATGTCAATAATTTACCTGGTAAGTTCTACCTGTCTCATTTATGTTGTTACTTTGTCAGCTGATGTCCTGAAAAGTATGGGTGCACAGACCATCATAGCAGTTGATTTTGGCAGTCAGGTCCTGCACTTTGCTGCAAATCCTGTAACTAACCCTCTTTTACTTTGTCAGCTGACGTATTGAAAAGTATGGATGCACAGAGCATCATAGTGGTGGATGTCGGCAGTCAGGTCCTGCACTTTGCTGCAAATCCTGTAACTAACCCTCTTTTACTTTGTCAGCTGACGTATTGAAAAGTATGGGTGCACAGAGCATCATAGTGGTGGATGTCGGCAGTCAGGTCCTGCACGTTGCTATAAATCCTGTAACTAAACCTCTTTTACTTTGTCAGCTGACGTCATGAAATCTATGGGTGCACAGACTATCATAGCGGTGGATGTCGGCAGTCAGGATGTGACTCATCTAACCAACTATGGGGACACACTATCAGGATGGTGGTTGCTATGGAAAAGATGGAATCCCTGGGCTAGCGCTGTTAGGGTATGTTTTTCATTTTGATATGTGTATTTCCTACTTTTCATCATTTGAATAAAAAATAATTCTACAAAATCTACATAAGGCAGTGATTACATGTTGTTTGTATTCTAAAGGTGCCTGATATGACTGAGATACAGAGCAGATTAGCGTATGTCTCGTGTGTCAGACATCTTGAAGAGCTGAAGAATAGTAGGATGTGTGAATATATAAGACCACCAATTGACAGGTAGAGGATGTTCACTTGTTATGCTTCATCTATTGCATCCAGTGTATTACTGTGAAATACTTTTAAATTATTTTTTCTCTTGGAATTAATTTTCGCTATTTTTGCTGAAGGAATGATTGGGTGAAGATGAAATCCAGCGAATATACCCTTTTTCCTATGTTTTTCATTCAACTCATCAAAACTTAGTAAAAAAAATTACATACAAAACACCCAAAAAGTCTTTTCAGCAAAAATTTATTCCAGCTTAAAATAAAGTATTTTACAGTATCAAGGGAAATCAAGCCTATTTGGAGTTGTTCATCTGTTGAGCATATTTGCAATGCATTGTGGAAAAAGTAATTCTCATTTGATGTATAAGCTCATTGGAAACAATTAAATTAATTTTTGGGGGGAATTTTTAAAAATCAGAGACAGTATACTGGGTATATCCAAAGGCAAGGGAGCAATTGTGTCCCATTTTTAGTCCCCGTTCCGCCATTTTTGTGCTGAAAAAAATCAATTATTTGTGGCATTTATGGATTGATTTTGTTCAAACTTGTACATACATTAGACATTATGGGTTCTGGATGCACGTCATTTTTCAGATCAGATTCAAAATGGCTGACTGGTGGCCATTTTGTTTTAATGAATGAGCTTCTAGAGCCATATCTCTGACATGCTTTTACTGATTATGTTCAAATTTTATATATTCATTATACATTATGTTATAGATATATAGATGTATTCAAAATGGTGAATTTTGTTTTAACTAATGCTGTTTCAGAGCAATATTTCTCAATATGGACAAGTACTCGTTTGACGATCAGATACATGATGTCTATCGTACACAAAACTATATATCTTAAATTCGATAACTAACGGGGACTGCAACATGCATGGCTTGTTTATATTTTAATTTGTTTCAAATTTTCTCAATATCTTCTGCATCATCATTATTTTGGAGGGATATAGTATGCAATATTGTTTAACAAGTCTGTTTGCATATTTAATAACTATTCAAGAACTATTCAAGGAATTATGTTTAAACCATGCACATTTGAACAAGGGAAGAAGAGTCTGACTAATCATTATTCATAATTTCAAAATGATCTTTACACTGATGATAGAATTATAGTTTATTATTGTCTGATTTGTAGGTTTAAAACTCTAGAGTTTAATAGATTTGATGAGATCAAAGAAGTTGGATACCAACACGGAATGACAGTGTTCAGTGGCTGGCAGAAAGGTAACATCTTGCGGGATATGTTCAAAGAAAAGGAGAAAGAGAGAGCAGTTACAAGATCACAGGTAAGAGATAGTCACATTGATTTGGGTTTTATGACTGTATAAAAATGTGTAGACTGTGTAGTGATGGTTTGCTAAATTCTTGATGCCAAGGATATCTTGCAATAATTATTACTATTGTTGACGATATGTGGCTGTTCAAATATAATGGTAGAATGGGCTATTAAGGCTGAGTGGGTGCATTGAGTGTAGAAGGTGATTATATTGGGGCTGAGTGAGTGCATTGAGTGTAGAAGGTGATTATATTGGGGCTGAGTGGGTGCATTGAGTGTAGAAGGTGATTATATTGGGGCTGAGTGGGTGCATTGAGTGTAGAAGGTGATTCTATTTGGGCTGAGTGGGTGCATTGAATGTAGAAGGTGATTATATTGGGGCTGAGTGGGTGCATTGAGTGTAGAAGGTGATTATATTGGGGCTGAGTGGGTGCATTGAGTGTAGAAGGTGATTATATTGGGGCTGAGTGGGTGCATTGAGTGTAGAAGGTGATTCTATTTGGGCTGAGTGGGTGCATTGAATGTAGAAGGTGATTATATTGGGGCTGAGTGGGTGCATTGAGTGTAGAAGGTGATTATATTGGGGCTGAGTGGGTGCATTGAGTGTAGAAGGTGATTATATTGGGGCTGAGTGGGTGCATTGAGTGTAAAAGGTGATTATATTGGGGCTGAGTGAGTGCATTGAGTGTAGAAGGTGATTATATTGGGGCTGAGTGGGTGCATTGAGTGTAGAAGGTGATTATATTGGGGCTGAGTGGGTGCATTGAGTGTAAAAGGTGATTATATTGGGGCTGAGTGGGTGCATTGAGTGTAGAAGGTGATTATATTGGGGCTGAGTGGGTGCATTGAGTGTAGAAGGTGATTATATTGGGCTGAGTGGGTGCATTGAGTGTAGAAGGTCATTATATTGGGGCTGAGTGGGTGCATTGAGTGTAGAAGGTGATTATATTTGGGCTGAGTGGGTGCATTGAATGTAGAAGGTGATTATATTGGGGCTGAGTGGGTGCATTGAGTGTAGAAGGTGATTATATTGGGGCTGAGTGGGTGCATTGAGTGTAGAAGGTGATTATATTGGGGCTGAGTGGGTGCATTGAGTGTAGAAGGTGATTATATTGGGGCTGAGTGGGTGCATTGAGTGTAGGAGGTGATTATATTGGGGCTGAGTTGGGTGCATTGAGTGTAGAATCCAGTTTTGGAGACACTTTTGATGTGTCTCTACCAGTTATATCCAAACTTTACACATACATGATACCGCATTGGATACATTATGTTCACGTACAATTATTTTGCAATCTTTTATGATTTTCGTTACACTCTTCATGTCATGTCATGTCATGTCACGTCTTGTCTTGTCTTATCTGACATTGATTCCCATGATACAAACATGTGGGCATATACAGGCCTTCATTGAAGCTGTGCTTCTTCTAGAAAATGTTACCTTACATGCATTACTGATTGTATATATTTGCATTGTTGTCAGCAGCAGACCTATGTGAAAGCTGATGCTATGTTTACTGATCTAGCTGAGATGATCTCTCATATAGAACCAGCAAGACAACAACTCTCAGAAGAAGGTGAGTAAAAAATACTGTATTTTACTTCCAGATTTGAACTTCTATGATCATGAAAAGCAGTCCAGTTTCTTGTGTATATCCAGTGTATGTGGTAGTCACAGTATACTGGGTATATCCAGTGTATGTGGTAGTCACAGTATATTGGGTATATCCAGTGTATGTGGTAGTCACAGTATACTGGGTATATCCAGTGTATGTAGTAGTCACAGTATACTGGGTATATCCAGTGTATGTGGTAGTCTCAGTATACTGAGTATATCCAGTGTACGTGGTAGTCACAGTATATTGGGTATATCCAGTGTATGTGGTAGTCACAGTATATTGGGTATATCCAGTGTATGTGGTAGTCACAGTATATTGGGTATATCCAGTGTATGTGGTAGTCACAGTATACTGGGTATATCCAGTGTATGTAGTAGTCACAGTATACTGGGTATATCCAGTGTATGTGGTAGTCACAGTATACTGGGTATATCCAGTGTATGTGGTAGTCACAGTATACTGGGTATATCCAGTGTACGTGGTAGTCACAGTATATTGGGTATATCCAGTGTATGTGGTAGTCACAGTATATTGGGTATATCCAGTGTATGTGGTAGTCACAGTATACTGGGTATATCCAGTGTATGTGGTAGTCACAGTATACTGGGTACTGTAGAATACTTTATTTTCGCTTGGAATTTATTTTCGCTGAAGTGATGATTCCGTGAAAATAAAATCCAGCGAATATACTTTTTTTCCTATATTTCACATTAAACTCATCAAAAATCAGTGAAAATAAATTCCATACAAAATGCTCAAAAAGCCTTTTCAGCGAAAATTAATTCCAGCGAAAATAAAGTATTCCACAGTATATCCAGTGTATGTGGTAGTCACAGTATACTGGGTTTATCCAGTGTATATGGTAGTCACAGTGTACTGGGTATATCCAGTGTACAGTACAGTTCTCGCGGAAGCTTTTGCTTCACTTCAGCTTCACCTTCGCTTCAGCATCGCATCATTATGGCATTGTTATGGCTTCAGCATCGCTTCAATGTCGCGACATTAAAAAGTTAGGCGGTTATCGCTTCGCTTCATTGTGGCCTCATTATGGCGACAATGTGGCATCAGCATCGCTTCATCAAACAAAGAAGTACTCTACTCATTTCCCCCAAACCTCTTGACCGCTTCCGTTTTCAGACTACTAAAAATTTTCTGGTTTTCATAGATCACGATTACTAGTTTAGTAACCGTGCATAGATGTTGAACAACCGTCAAAAGTTCAAATACTTTTTGTTTTAACTATCTATAATTATATGCACGCAATCTGACCCTTTGACCTAGATTTGGCTGGGATTGAATATTTTATTTTAGACAATATTCCGACGTGACGCACTGCTACAAAATGTATTCAACAGAAGTACAACATGGTTGTCTGGGTTCCTTTTCCTGATTGTGTTGAGTTTACGATTTGTATAATTATTGTTGTTTCCCCCCAAGCAGAAGACAAGCCGAAGGACCATGAAGCTAAATAGAATTCTCACGCATGGACGTGGACTGAGTGAAAGAAAATATTTCTAAGGCTAAAATAAAAATGACCTACTATTACACCTCTTTGTGTATTTGTCAATTTTGTATATATTTGGTATGACCGTATGATCGTAAATACCTAGAAAAATCTCGTCTTTCGTTAATAATTTCATTTGTTTGCAATGTCTACCGACCGTAATTTGTTTCTCCAAACGGTCCCGACATCCGTCATTCAACACAATCAGCATTTATTTATTGCAATTCATGGGGATCATGTCCCGTAATTTGCGGGCTGTAAAACCAAATAATTAAACAAGTACTATTTATTGTATTTTTGTTTTACCTAGCGAAACTACAACAGAGCGTAGAGTTGTCGCGGTTAAATAGTCGCCTTGAAATCGATGGAACTTCAACTACTAGTATCCATTTCTCACCTTGAAATAAAAAAAATCGAAGAGCATCGGGGTATATATTATTAACCAGTCTTACGAATCGCTAGCTTTATTTTATTCGAATTTATAAAATTCACGAGTTTTCGACATTTGTTGGCAACTTCCGCGCTAAAATGGTTGAAAATGTGGGTGTGGTTTTCTCGCAAAGTCCTGTTGATAATACGGACTAATATGGTTCTGTGACCCAGGTCGTGCTCCGATCAGGTGACTCTCAGCCAATCAATGATGTTGTAACAAAACATATTTAACGCAAATTGAAGGGTCGTCGTACCATCCAATCTCCATCGTCGATTCACAAAGTTTTTTTGTGTGCTGTGACAGGCTTCGCCATTATTCACTGAAAAACATCAGTATATTTTGACAAATGGATGGGATTTTACCTCAGTTCAAAAAAAAGAAAAAGAAAAAAAAACAGGGCTGAGATACAAATCAGTTTTGCAAGTTGGGAAATAAGGTAAACCAGACTGGGGTCGATGATTTTCAGTATCGAAGGACTTCCGTGTGAATCATGATTTTCAAATTGTTCATCGGCTGGTGACCAAATATTTACGCCACACGAAATGGACAAGTTTTTTTTTTTCTGAAGCCCAATAAATTATTTCTGCATGTCAAGTGCTATTCGATTTTTTACAGGGCATGTGGCTCATTTTCATTCCAAAATATGTTTGTGAGAATACTTTTAAAGTACGTATAGATCGAGCTCAGATCACTGATCGTGACTCAATTTTGAGAATTGGTTGTCAAATTTTACCAGACTGACGCCACCACAACCATCCAATCATATGTTGGAAATGTACGCACTTGTTTTGGAACTTTGTATCAAGATGACTGGCGACGACGCCGACGCACCAGGCGGCGTACGTGTGTGTTGCATGTTTTAGTAGTCCGGGCATGGGGTAGGACTCGGCTAAAACTAAACGAAACACAGAAAAATACCACCGAAATGAGGAATCTGAATCTGCTCTTCTAGCAGCAAATAAAATGAGCGAAAAAAGGTAAATTTTATAACAAGAACAGTTTCACTTCGTATACAGCAAATTGTGTTGTATCAGAACGACGATTGCATCGTGTGATTTGAATTTATCACGATTTTCCTTCCAGTCAATATGAAACTCGTCACCTTGCCAATTGTAATGTACTTCGCAAAGTTGTTGGTGCCCAATACTCGCAACACTAAAATAATTAAACAAGATATCTTTTTAAAATGTCATAAATACTCTTGATCATATTATTTTATTCGCCTTGAATTTCAAATCGATTACATATCGAACTTCTGTACATGTTTTTGTCTACTGCCCTTCTGCGTGCAAATAATGAGGTCATACTCATGTCACAATAAGTTGAAGCTGATGCCATGTTGATGCCATGAGACTGCGAAGCTGAGGCCACGATGATGCCACAAAATAGCGAGGCGAACACAGCTTCAATTTTCAATGACGCGAAGCTGATGCCACAATGATGCGATGCTGAGGCGACAATGAAGCCATGCGTAGGCGACAATGATGCCACAAAAGCCAAAGCTTCCGCGAGAACTGTACTGTATGTGGCAGTCACAGTATACTGGGTATATCCAGTGTATGTGGCAGTCACAGTATACTGGGTATATCCAGTGTATGTGGTAGTCACAGTATATTGGGTATATCCAGTGTATGTGGTAGTCACAGTATACTGGGTATATCCAGTGTATGTAGTAGTCACAGTATACTGGGTATATCCAGTGTATGTGGTAGTCTCAGTATACTGAGTATATCCAGTGTACGTGGCAGTCACAGTATATTGGGTATATACAGTGTATGTGGTAGTCACAGTATATTGGGTATATCCAGTGTATGTGTTAGTCACAGTATACTGGGTATATCCAGTGTATGTGTTAGTCACAGTATACTGGGTATATCCAGTGTATGTGGTAGTCACAGTATACTGGGTATATCCAGTGTATGTGGCAGTCACAGTATACTGGGTATATCCAGTGTATGTGGCAGTCACAGTATACTGGGTATATCCAGTGTATGTGGTAGTCACAGTATACTGGGTATATCCAGTGTATGTCAGAGTCACGGTATGCTAGGTATATCCAGTGTATGTGGTAGTCACGGTATACTGGGTATATCCAGTGTATGTGGTAGTCACAGTATACTGGGTATATCCAGTGTATGTGGTAGTCACAGTATATTGGGTATATCCAGTGTATGTGGTAGTCACAGTATACTGGGTATATCCAGTGTATGTGGTAGTCACAGTATACTGGGTATATCCAGTGTATGTGTTGGTCACAGTATACTGGGTATATCCAGTGTATGTGGTAGTCACAGTATACTGGGTATATCCAGTGTATGTGGTAGTCACAGTATACTGGGTATATCCAGTGTATGTGCTGGTCACAGTATACTGGGTATATCCAGTGTATGTGGTAGTCTCAGTATACTGGGTATATCCAGTGTATGTGGTAGTCACAGTATACTGGGTATATCCAGTGTATGTGGTAGTCACAGTATACTGGGTATATCCAGTGTATGTGGTAGTCTCAGTATACTGGGTATATCCAGTGTATGTGGTAGTCACAGTATACTGGATATATCCAGTGTATGTGGTAGTCACAGTATATTGGGTATATCCAGTGTATGTCAGAGTCACAGTACGCTGGGTATATCCAGTGTATGTGGTAGTCACAGTATACTGGGTATATCCAGTGTATGTCAGAGTCACGGTATGCTAGGTATATCCAGTGTATGTGGTAGTCACAGTATACTGGGTATATCCAGTGTATGTGGTAGTCTCAGTATACGGGGTATATCCAGTGTATGTGGCAGTCTCAGTATACGGGGTATATCCAGTGTATGTGGTAGTCACAGTATATTGGGTATATCCAGTGTATGTCAGAGTCACAGTACGCTGGGTATATCCAGTGTATGTGGTAGTCACAGTATACTGGGTATATCCAGTGTATGTCAGAGTCACGGTATGCTAGGTATATCCAGTGTATGTGGTAGTCACAGTATACTGGGTATATCCAGTGCATGTGGTAGTTTCAGTATACTGGGTATATCCAGTGTATGTGGTAGTCTCAGTATACGGGGTAGTCTCAGTATACGGGGTATATCCAGTGTATGTGGTAGTCACAGTATATTGGGTATATCCAGTGTATGTCAGAGTCACAGTATACTGGGTATATCCAGTGTATGTGGTAGTCACAGTATACTGGGTATATCCAGTGCATGTGGTAGTTTCAGTATACTGGGTATATCCAGTGTATGTGGTAGTCTCAGTATACTGGGTATATCAAGTGTATGTGGTAGTCACAGTATACTGGGTATATCCAGTGTATGTGGTAGTCTCAGTATACGGGGTATATGCAGTGTATGTGTTGGTCACAGTATACTGGGTATATCCAGTGTATGTGGTTGTCACAGTATACTGGGTATATCCAGTGTATGTGGTAGTCCCAGTATACTGGGTATATGCAGTGTATGTGGTAGTCTCAGTATACTGGGTATATCCAGTGTATATGGTAGTCCCAGTATACTGGGTATATCCAGTGTACGTGGTAGTCTCAGTATACTGGGTATATCCAGTGTATGTGGTAGTCACAGTATACTGAGTATATCCAGTGTATGTGGTAGTCTCAGTATACTGGGTATATCCAGTGTATGTGGTAGTCCCAGTATACTGGGTAAATCCAGTGTATGTGGTAGTCACAGTATACTGGGTATATCCAGTGTATGTGTTGGTCACAGTATACTGGGTATATCCAGTGTATGTGGTAGTCTCAGTATACTGGGTATATCCAGTGTATGTAGTAGTCACAGTATACTGGGTATATCCAGTGTATGTGGTAGTCACAGTATACTGGGTATATCCAGTGCATGTGGTAGTTTCAGTATACTGGGTATATCCAGTGTATGTGGTAGTCTCAGTATACTGGGTATATCAAGTGTATGTGGTAGTCACAGTATACTGGGTATATCCAGTGTATGTGGTAGTCTCAGTATACGGGGTATATGCAGTGTATGTGTTGGTCACAGTATACTGGGTATATCCAGTGTATGTGGTTGTCACAGTATACTGGGTATATCCAGTGTATGTGGTAGTCCCAGTATACTGGGTATATGCAGTGTATGTGGTAGTCTCAGTATACTGGGTATATCCAGTGTATATGGTAGTCCCAGTATACTGGGTATATCCAGTGTACGTGGTAGTCTCAGTATACTGGGTATATCCAGTGTATGTGGTAGTCACAGTATACTGAGTATATCCAGTGTATGTGGTAGTCTCAGTATACTGGGTATATCCAGTGTATGTGGTAGTCCCAGTATACTGGGTAAATCCAGTGTATGTGGTAGTCACAGTATACTGGGTATATCCAGTGTATGTGTTGGTCACAGTATACTGGGTATATCCAGTGTATGTGGTAGTCTCAGTATACTGGGTATATCCAGTGTATGTGGTAGTCACAGTATACTGGGTATATCCAGTGTATGTGGTAGTCACAGTATAATGGGTATATCCAGTGTATGTGGTAGTCTCAGTATACTGGGTATATCCAGTGTATGTGGTAGTCCCAGTATACTGGGTATATGCAGTGTATGTGGTAGTCTCAGTATACTAGGTATATCCAGTATGTGGTAGTCTCAGTATACTGGGTATATCCAGTGTATGTGGTAGTCCCAGTATACTGGGTATATGCAGTGTATGTGGTAGTCTCAGTATACTGGGTATATCCAGTGTATATGGTAGTCCCAGTATACTGGGTATATCCAGTGTACGTGGTAGTCACAATATTCCGAGTATATCCAGTGTATGTGGTAGTCACAGTATACTGGGTATATCCAGTGTATGTGGTAGTCACAGTATACTGGGTATATCCAGTGTATGTGGTAGTCACAGTATACTGGGTATATCCAGTGTATGTGGTAGTCACAGTATACTAGGTATATCCAGTGTACGTGGTAGTCACAATATACCGAGTATATCCAGTGTACGTGGTAGTCTCAAGTGTAGTGTTACCGCAAGTGTCAACAGTTAATGAAATAATTTTCACCTATTTATTGACACAGAGGATGAAGACTATCAACTATACCTTAATTTGAGAGGAGTCAAAGATTGGAGAAATACCAGAACTTCAGATGAGTCTGATGATACAGAGACAACTGTGTGGACGCCCAAAAGAGCAGCGAGTGATATTTATTATTACTGAATAGGATTTTGTTGTTCAGTAGCCACCGTGACTAAATATTATGACCTTATGAGAGATCATTTGAGTACAAGTACATGATCTTTAAGCAGGTTTATTGTTCTCGATATATGTTATTTAAAACTGAGGAACTACCGTATCGTTTTCTGTTTCATCAAATTATCAATGTGTCAACCTGACTGATCTGCTGGTTCATATATTGAAATTAAACCACCGATTAATTCATAAACACAGTTGTCGACAAAAATAATGTATACACTTAAAATGTACTTATTTTCTCAAATGTTTTAGAGCGAATGTCAAGTCTGCCCTCAAGATGTTTATTGAATATTTTCATAAACTGATGTTTTATGCCAGTGTGTGTGGCTGTGAATCTAGAAATTTGTCTGTTGGCTTATGTTTGTGAAGTTTGTTACGAACACTACCTGTTTGAGGTTTTCTTGAAAGTTGACAATTCAAATGTTTTACACATATAATGGTTGCCATGATGACAACAGTGTGTTCTTCTTTTCTTTCAATATGTACTTGGTCCCCTGAAATGATAAGTCCTGAGAGGGCAAAGACATATGCCAACTGGTCACTGTTAGCATAGAGGTTGTTGCATCAGACTCGTGATCTGTAGACCTAGGTTCAAATCCTATCTTAGGTTGAACATCATAAAGGGTTGACCCCTACCCTATGTGAGTGTGCCACAGACTCAATGGGAAGGTCAATTCCACTGGTCGAGATTTATTCACTAATGAATATGATATTGAGGGTACTTGAGAGATGGATGCGCGGCACTGTCATGTCTTCCCAAACATGAATATGGTTTCTGTGGCAAAAATTCACTATGTGTCAATTTGTACATAAAAAAGTCAGGAGGGACAATTTAACAGTAACATTCAATGTCTGGAACTGTTGAGAAAAAAAAAGATGTATGGAATTACCCTAATAATGTTTTATTTTATAAACAACAGGGGGAGAAATTTCAGTGTCAGCTCGGCTGCTAATGCATGTCATCGTGTTAATCTTGTAAGTAGATGGAGGGTGTATTGTGTAGGCATCCAAAGTTGTCTTTGAAAATTAGAAAATTGTTTGTAAAATATACTCGTATACACTAATTAAGCATGATGAAATATGAAATTATGACATCTTGGTATGACTACGTAGATAATGTTTCTTCTCAGAGGAGCAAACAGTCAAGAAAATGTTAACTGTTAGGAATTCAATAAATCAACACTGATGTGCTTTCAGTAGCTAAGCAATTAGAGAACTGCAAACTACCCCAGTAGTCTATTGGTGGGTGGCCTGATGTCTGAGACTGTTTTCCCCAGAACAGTTGGGGATTTATTTATGTAAATCTATATGTCTTACCTTATACCAACAATATTGCCTCAGCCATGTTCAAGATGCAAGTATATCGGCTCTTTAGCTTGTCTTGAATCCTTTTTTCTTCGTTAACGAGAATTATTGTGGATATCTTGATTGTGTGCTTTTTACATTGTCCCAAGAATTGTCCTTAAATGACACTATTCACATTGAACAATTTAATCTTTGAAGCAGTTTCAACATTGCAACAAAATTATAAATATGAATATTATATCATGATTACGGATTTTGTTTTTGGAATTTATTAATTGACCAAAGCATAGATTTATAGTAGATTACAGTATGCAGTGAGTTTGTTGAGTTCAGTTAACATTTAATGTGAAGTACACTAAATCAACAATGATATTTGAGATTGGGTACAAAACAGAATCACTTTTTACAAGTAGCATTTGTTGTGATTTAACGTGTGTAGTGTCATGATATTTCTTGTAAATGCATAATGTTACTGGAATATTCTTGTAAATCCCCTCCCATCTGTGGTATCCCAGCGACGTTTGAGATGGGAATTTGGGGCATTGACTTTCCTGAAATATATTTATGTATTACTGTCCATACAACAGTATTTTTGACTGTGCCTACATTGATTTATTATTTATGCTTATTTATTTATCTCTTGATGTGTCACTTGCTTGGCTATTTATTGTAAAGAAATGCTGTGATATTACCATTTTGTTTGTCAGCATTGCATGGTTTATTTAGATTTCTCATTGGAGTATTAATTGTCTATTGGAGAAGGTGAGCAAATAGTGGCCGATTGAAAACAAATTAAATGTACCATAATTTCTCAACTGCGCTGTTCTATTTCTCACTATGCTGTTCTATTTCTCAACTATGCTGTTCTTTTTCTCAACTGTGCTGTTCTATTTCTCACTATGCTGTTCTATTTCTCAACTATGCTGTTCTTTTTCTCAACCAAGCTGTTCTATTTCTCAACCAAGCTGTTCTATTTCTCACCTATACTGTTTTATTTCTCAACTATGCTGTTCTATTTCTCAACTATGCTGTTCTTTTTCTCAACCAAGCTGTTCTATTTCTCACCTATACTGTTTTATTTCTCAATTAAGCTGTTCTATTTCTCACCTATACTGTTCTATTTCTCACCTATACTGTTCTATTTCTCAACTATGCTGTTCTTTTTCTCAACCAAGCTGTTCTATTTTCAACTATGCTGCTCTATTTCTCAACTAAGCTGTTCTATTTCTCAACCAAGCTGTCCTATTTTTAACTATGCTGCTCTATTTCTCAACTAAGCTGCTCTATTTCTCAACTAAGCTGTTCTATGTTCTATGTACGTGTATTGTATACTGAATCATTGTATATGTATGTAAGCATATGCACTACTAGTAGAGCATATACGATGTGTTTGTCTGTTAGCTCTGAAAAAACAAAAAAGCGTTATATTTATCATTTAATATATAGTTAGCAGGGCTTTGGGTTGGCAACTATAGTAGAATCAGCTATAGTATCACCCATCATGCCGTTTTCATAATAAAATTCTGTGTAAATATTTTATGGTTGCCAAATGCGGTGCTTTGAAATATATTTACTTTGTAATTAGGTTTTAAATTAAATAAATATTATTGCAATATAATAATTCATGAAATGTTTGCGTAAGTGTGTTGACAATTGAGTTCTAGTTAAGCTGACCTACAGGGGTTATGGGGTTTTGTCCATGACATATAAGTGCTAGTTAAGGAAAGGGCGTGCCATGAGATGTAGCTAGGTTTCCCTTTGTGACGTCTCTAACATTTTCTCAGAAATTCTGCAGCAGATTTTGATGAAACTTTGCAGCTTGATGAACAAGTCTCTGTTGAATATGCACGTAATTTTTTTTCCACATCTGAAAATCCTAAGTGGGTCTTTTTCATGATTTTCATCCAAAATTACCTCTCCCAACAACACTGAGAGAACAACTGAGCATGCTCAGAATAAATAATTAGGTTAGATGGTAATGCTAGGGTTTTCAGTGATGTCATGACCTTGATCTGATTCAGTGACAGAAATGGACCACAGTCTGGTTTTTGTTTGGTTTTATGAAAAATTAACGCTGAAATATTGAAAAAAGTGGTCAGAAATGTTGTATAATATATCTTCCAACTGTAAAAATTGCATTCATTATAAAGAGCCATCAGTGAAATACCAGGTCACAAAGTTGAAGATCAGTGAAAACACTTTGCAGTTAGTGTTTATAAATCTTATAAGGCAGTGGATAAATGGGTCGTACCATTACAAATCTCTGTGGAAACTGTAGAGGGGGGTCAGGGCTACATTTTCATGGGAATTGTAGTGGTGATACTGAAACAAACCCAGAGTGCCAGACTGCCTGCAGTAAAGAATGCCGGTGTGAGCATATTACAGGGAGTTGATTGTTATCACTGGTTGCATATCGAGTTGACGATTGCAGGATGCAAAATTTGGTATGACATGACGTCGTCCACACAACTTCTCATATATGCTGTCTACAGCGGAGGGAAAGTATTTAGCGCTCAAAGTAGTAACAAATAGTTGTTCACACTACAGTGATTTGGGGAAGGAACTGATAGCAAATACATAGTTTAATGAATTTCCAACTCGCGATAAATTTGTATAACTTAATGACTTATAAAATAAAGTCAAGCAATTCATCATTCCTATTAGTTGCGCCCTCTATTGGCGGGGTGCTTATGTGACGTCATAATGGCGTATTGAGTGAAATCAATGTCATTAAAATAGACAACTATGATTGGTAGCGTAAGTCGTTTGTCAACGAGAATATAGTGAAATTTCCGCCAAAACCGTTTTCGTCTCATCATAGAAGCGCCTTGTCACTAGAGGGCGACTTGTATAAGAAAGGATTGTGCTAGTACATGTACATTTAATATGCCATGAAATGAAATGCAGGATCATTGAATTAAATTGGTGGTCTACTCCTGAAGCTATGTACGGAACAAGTTTACTCGTTGGATCTAAGATCTTTCTTGCCAACATCGGGGTTTATAACATAGAGGTGTTCTAAAAATCCCAAAATTTGCGTTTCACCAACAGCGACAAAAGAAGGGGGTTCATTTCAATATTTTGTTTTTCAAGTTCTGTGAGGATATTCTCATTTTTGTTGTTGGAACTGTGTGTGTTTTCACTTAAAGCGGGGAGTCGTCATCTTCGCATGCGTCAGATGGCCTTAGCATGTCATTGTTTACAAACAAGCATCTACCCATGAGCCTTTGCGTTTTTTATCGCGTCCTGTTATCGTCGCTTGGGACTCAATTCCCGCGCGCGCGCATGTGAAGACCCTCCCGATATAAAAATAGATATACACGTATTAAACGAACAATCTATAGAGGGATTGTGACACACGCAAACCACAATAGTTGGTTGCAGACATCCTGTCTATTATGGTTTAGCAAACTAGAAACACAGCCGTGTCCAGCTTGTTTCCGGTGTGGTTTTGTTCTCTTGCAATGTGATCAGTTCAGTATTTATGAACAACTAGCTTTCATCCTAGCTATGGAATCATAACCCTATGTTGCCGACCGCATTATTTACGTGACTGACTCTGGCCGGCCCATAGGGCTATGGAGCCTTGTGCGACTGAATACCGGTTAAAATCCACATGCCAAATTTGGTCGTCCCGAAAATCACATTTTAAGACCTTCGAAAGTACTCACTGTTTATTTACTTCCAAACAATGACTAGAACCTATTTGCGCTGTGAAATGAATAAGGTCGTCATAAAAAATTGACTTTATTTACCGTACACCGAGTCGGAGAAAAATGAGACGAAAGATGCCATTTTGAATTCCAGAGTTCATAGCAAATTACGCGAGCCCTATAATTTTGTAGCACGTGACCGAAATCAGTAGATAAATTGCGTTTATGCAGCTAGTTTCTATTATTAAACAAAAATCATACAATTTTAAATACTGTATGTGATTGCTTTCTTGGAGCAATGAGAATAACATTTCATAAAAGCAATTAATAATTTAAATAAACATGAGTGAATATAGAAAATATGTATAAAAATAGACACCAACTTAAGGGGTCCCCATGTTTGCTTTCTAAAACTTTGAGCCTATCACTGGAGTCAATCTGACAATGGATACCTTATCAATTAAAAGATAAGCAATAATAATAAATACATAATTAGAGGGGAATAATTGTGTGCCAGTTTTGCCAACTGGTTATGGGAAGAGAGTGTTTTATTCTTCCACCACTATATCACATGACCGCCAAACGAGATTACATTTATTCTGCGCTAGGGAGTGTGGGATGTCAATGGCAGCCGTTTTCTCGTGATTTGCTTGGTTTCCGCGGTAATTTTTTGAAAAAATCACAAATTATTGTTTATTTATAAACACAAATTGCAAACAAAAGTTTGTACGTTATTCATCCAGCGATCAATTCACAATAAAGGTACGTCACACCATCATAATCGAAATCAAAAGCGATTTAATTTATGTAAGCCAGATTTCTGTTTTTAAACAGTGATAGATCCCGTAGCTCTATGTTCGACGTACAACAACAAAATTAAAAAGAAGACGTCCAAATTCGATTGTAGGTCGCAGCAAAGAGCTACGGAACCGCAGCTAGCTTTCATCCATGTCAGGATTATTTGTCTTTCCCAACATGTGAGCAAACACTATGATATGCGTAACCCATACCATTAGTCCCGGTGCTATAAGCCACACGAGTCTGTGAGATGCGGGCGATGACGATAACACTGGGACGAGTGGTCTTGGGTATGACATGGAGCTAGAAAAAAGTGGGGCGAGGGAGGTAGCTGGTACAGTTTTACGGGAAATAAAAAAAGGCTTTTTACAATTTACAAGGAATTACGTTGTACGAACAAAAAAATATTGCAATTACCTTGAACGAAAATAACCCTTGCCCCCCCCCCCCCCCCCCCCAGGAAGGGATCCCTTTCCAGCTCCATGGGTATGACATGTAGGAGACGACTACCGGACGTTTCGGCCCCGTGTGTTTCGGCCAAGAGTTTCGACCAGGGCAGACGTTTCGGCCTATAAAGTAGAGTTCAATAGTAAGATTATCTTAGAAACGTAATAAACTATATATTAAATATTTCTATAAACAGAAACGTCCGTCCACCGTAGGGAAAATTTTGGGAAATGCTTGAATTAATCGGTTGCTTTGGTGCCCGAAAACAAATTATTTTATTATGCGCATAGCGTCAAATTAGAAAGATGAAAAAATGGCTCACGGTCTAAAATTATTGTGAAAATCTTTAGTTTTTTGTAAACACCTTGATGAACATTTAACATTTCAATCCCGTGAAAATAAACTCAGCGCAATGAGAGTTTCATGTAGCTAAAACAAGTTCACTGTTTATCGAGTAAACATGGTGTGGCAACTTTCTTATTTCATCAATATTCGTGTAAACGAAGACTCTTTTGTTCAATATTTAATTTCACAACAGAGAAAAAAATGCCCAGGAAATGTTTTTTTTTTTTTTTTTTTTTTTTTTATAATTGTGGTTTGATACACGCAATGCGCGACGACCAGCGCGCTTTAAACCCAAAAACAAACGTGGCACGCATCTGACCAAAGGAAAAGCCGCGTTGCTAATATGTTCTTTAGTGGTCTGAGCAATAACGTACGAGCTATATACGAAACAAATAACCTATCACAATTTGCTCCCATTTGAATGCCAACACTTGAAAGAAAATAATATTGTCAATAAGAAATTATATTCCATATCCAGCGTAGACCAGTCTTGTTCTTAACGAAGTAGCTTGAACTGCATTCAACAACTACTTACTATATAGTATGTATGTCGACTGACTTGATGGGCGTAGCTTTAATTCACCATGTGATATAATAGCATATAATGTAATAAATCAAAAGTGTTAATTGACGTAACATTTGAAAATGACCTTGAATTCTATATATCATCGAAATAGCTTCGATGTCCTACAAGAACATTGTAGTCACCTAGTCAAGTAATGCACACCGATAAGACAAAACGTAGTTAACTCACATCAAATGAATGGTTCTGGCTGTCAAGAACATGTCAACCTAATTTCATCAAACAAATTACATCACGTACATCTCAAATATCAAATCAACCAGGCTGGCGGTTTTCAAGAAAAGGTAGATTTTTTTAAAACCAAAATGACATAATAGTATTTGCTAAAAGAGAGAATTACTGATATCGTGACGAAATTAATGATAAACAGGTCCACCCAATAAAGGTACATATAACATTTCAAAGCAATACGGCTGGTAGTTTTCAAGAAGAAGTCAAAAAATAAATTGTTAACGAGCAAGGGGCGGACAATCACCTATATCAACAGGTCTGACGTCTACGATGACAGCGGAACGAACCAGATGACATCAACATATTTTTTAATTCTGTCAGGAGACAAAATAGATGTTATATTTATATTTATGTTATATATGATCCAGCAATCTTGAATATCCAAGACAAGCTGATCAAATCATTTATTTCGTTTTTGATAGAGTTTGCGTATTTCATGAATTTGGATTAACAAGAATTTTATTTTTGCTAAAAGTTATTTGGTTGTAGAATTATTATTTTCAGTAAGCCATGTATGGGAAGCTTTGTCTGCAGTGACAACAATATATCTATCACGGAGATCAGACAGGCAATTGGATGCATCAAGATCTTTAAAAAGTCGTCTGTTGCATGTCTAAATTCCACACGACAATACACTTCTATTATTATATGTGTAGCCCATGGCAACATGGAGCTAAAAAGAGTAATCTATCAGTGAGCCATACCCTGAAAAAGTATCAAGTTTTACCTCCCCTCGTTGTGTCCATGCACTGTCTGGCGTATTTTTTTTTTCAACTGAGTCCATACTGAATTTATAATTGTGACTCGGGTTGATATATATTGAGGTTCTCTGACCTTAGATGCATATGATATATTTGAAGAGTGCTTATCATGCAATTTGAATGTACAAAACAATGTTTCTTGATATTCAGTCATATTTACAGCCAAAACTGCATTTTCGTTCTAAACATAACACGGGCGTCACGTGGGTAAAATCAAAGACATTAGAAAATGTCTTCGGTAAAATGAACAAGGCATAAACTGAAGGTGCTCCATTATGTTAATTAATTACTTATTATGTACATCCTTTGGGGGCTGATTAACTGTTGTCTGAGATGTTAGTAAGGACCTTGCCAACAAAAGGTTTCTGATTTCAATTCATTTGAGTAAACTTATAAGACGATGAAAATGGTTCATCAATACCCAAATTATTGAATTATTAATGAATATAATATTCGTAACTTTAGAATTAGCATTAGAATTTCGTCTACATAAACAGCAAGCATGCGTAAGGTTTCAGTGTGTCCTCCGTCAGAACAGCGAATATGTAAAAAGATATAAAAAATATTAGTTATACCAATGTTAGATAAAACTTCCGGGAAATTATGCTAACAACTCACCGCCCACCCCCAAATGCCGTTTTCACCTACCAACCGATTTTTTCAGACCAAATTTTTTCTAGAACTCATCATGAATGTTCAATGTGCATTGATTGAGTTCACTGCTTCCATATATTAGAGTACTACAGAACGGATACGAAACTGTGCAAGCGGACGATGAGTTCAGGTGGCTCTGGCAACCTTATATGCACACATACAAATTAAATCTATCCACAGAGAATTTGCGAATCACATATACAATCGCGATCTAAAATTACATCGGCGGACACACAAAGAACTGACAGACGGAATCCAAAACAAAAGTCTTTATTTCAGACTTCGTCCTATTCACGAAGTCCTGCTCTTTCTTTCTCATGCCTTCTCAATACAGTACATCCAAAAAAGTGAAATCATGCAATTTGATTTGCGATCTTATTTCTTTATTCATTTACCTTAACTATTGAATGGACACAGCGAATTTCATGGAGGCATGATTTGTTTTTCATATGATATATTCACAAATGCACATAATATTAAATGACGGTTAAAAAATAACTTGATCAATCGCACGGCGGTGCACGACAATAAATCGGCCTGAAGGGAACCCGTAAACATTCACGGTTAGTGGGCGTTGCCGAAATGGCTTTTATGGTTCATGGTAGCGTATTTTGGGGATATGAATTATGTGCAAGGGCTACTAGTAAATGTTATATAAATTTCCATAACAATACATTAATGTCTTTATGACGTTAAAGGAAATATAAATCCAAACATAATGACCCTTATAAAAGAAAAAGCTCCACAAATATAGGAGAATGCAATTTACAGTTTTTTTTATATCACTTTCCATTCCCTATATATTCAACTTCATATCAGTATTATGTAGTCAGCCATCTTGATTCTCAAGCAAAGGATTGTGGGTAAAGTATGACATCATAAAATCTGTTGTCAGAAATTGAGAAAATTATTTCAGAATGAAAAGTGATATAAAAAAACTTTAAACTGCATTCTCCTACATTAGTGGAGCTTTTTTCTTTAGAGGTCATCATGTTGTTTGGATTGATGTTTCCTTTAACTGTACCATTGGCAACTCAAAAATATCAAAACAAGCAAGAATCAACTTCAGCTCTATATATGGTATCCTCAGGGGCGGAGCTACGTCATGAGACGTTCCACGTTGCTAAGACACGTACCACTGTACATGCATTTCTATGGGCTCTGTGCGCGCTGCCGTGGAACGCCGGTCGGGCTGGTGAAACTTCGAGAAAACAACACAAAATCAACTTTGAAGTAATCCCGAACAACCAAATTTATATATGTTACACACGTAGGGCTAATCTTGTTACACTGTTCAGAGGAGTTTCAACAATCATCCCAAAGTACCGTTTTCTGCGAGTTTTGTGCCTTTGTTTTCACCGCCGCTGGTTGCCAGGCGGTGAAAAGGCCCGGATGTCCGCCCCCGAGGTATGGATTTATTCTAGAAATAAATCCGTCTCTAGTTTCAACTCAAAAAGTAATGCAATTAATAATTCATGGCCAAATATATGTGATTTAAACTTCAGCTGAAAATATTGTTGTTGTTAGATTTATTGCACGTATATGCAACAAAACACCAACAGCACACCAGAGTTTATGGCAAAGATGTTGTTGTTGTTGTTGTTGCCGTCTTTAAAATTGAAAAAGACGATTGTAACACAGAATCCCCATGAAGCATAGCGAGACAGGCGCCCTCTTGTGGTGGAGTAACCGTAGC
The DNA here is from genome assembly GCF_978046115.1 of Saccoglossus kowalevskii. Taxonomy (NCBI): domain Eukaryota; kingdom Metazoa; phylum Hemichordata; class Enteropneusta; family Harrimaniidae; genus Saccoglossus; species Saccoglossus kowalevskii. Next base: position 22,133,414 of record NC_140657.1, read on the forward strand.
GTGGTACAACAACTTTTTTGATTGGTTCCAAGATCGACGCTGTGTAAACCAACGCAGCTGTAGTCTGCGCAACGACGAGAAGTAACTGCGAACTTCCAGTAAGAGGTTTGTTTATACTTTCATTTATTCATGTCCATTTTATTTTAATTTGGACCGTTATGATACAGTCGATATGGAGCTGTAACAGTAATATCGTCTGCCAGGTGGAGGATTCGTTTGTGTTGGATTTAAACTATGTTTCCATATCGTTTTCGTTACGATTTTCATGGCAGTCTTGACCTGCAGCAGCATGACAAACTTGGTATTCAGTAATTCAGAGAGTTTCAGTTTTGACTGTTATCCAATCTTCGTTTTTTGGGGAAAAATCTTACTAATGTATCGTAGCCAATAACCTGGTTGTACAATAGGGCTTGACGTTAACTTTAAAACTCTCAGGAAAAAAATAAAATGTCTTCATGCAGTTATAAATGAAATAAAACTGAATTCCTTTAGCCCTCCTCCCAGTTTTTAATCCTTTGAAGCACCAAATTTTGTTGGCGATGTGATTTTCTTGGTGTTACTATCACTGTCATATACATATTTCAAACACAGACACAGCAACATTGCTAGCTCTAAGTTGCTGACTTGTTTGCTATGTGCATGTAGAAATCCTTATGTGACTGGAATAACTTGGGTCAAACCAACCCTCGTACTGTCATGTAGGTTGGCCTCCTTCCGCTGATCATTCGGCCCCCACAGTCCTGAAAAGTCGCATGAACTAGGAATTCAACACTATGTGAAGGGCTGTATCGGGCGATTTAAGAGGCATTCAGCTAAAAAATAAGCAGGTCGATGCGTTTAGCTATCCCAAATACATTAACTGGAAGCGAAATAATATAAGATTTCGCACTAGGGTCAATCAAATCAACATTTTCCAACGTCAACAGAAAATATACACTGCGATTTTGTTCTTGACGTATTTATAAGCAAAATGTTGTTTTGTTGCGTAAAACTAGCTTTCACCAACGTTTCAGTGCTATAGGTTAATTTTTCTGCCACAAGAAAGGTAGTATTTATGATTGCTTGATTGGTCGATAGATGTTTTGGCTGATTACAATCATGAAAACTGCAGAAAGGTTCTCCGCCATAAATTTTTAGCTGTGTGTCGAATCCCCGGTCTATGTGACTTCTCAGGATTGTGGGGCTGAATGATCAGCGGTAGGAGGCCAACCCACAGAACTGTACTCGGGGCTAAATTAACCTCAACAGGAGATGTCAAATAAATACTGAGGGATATGTTAAATATGCAATAGGTGGTTTTCTGTTCACTGTTGAGATCTTGTGGATTTGCTGGATTTTCTCTTTTTTTTTTTAGTTTAGTATAGCACATTACTGAGTGTGGAAAAACCCCCCAAAATGTTTTGTGCTTGTCAAATCTGTCCTGTTTTTATGTTTAATTTCAATCATAACGTGGGGGATCTCACATTGAGAAAGGCAGACATAATAATGTGCGGCTGGATAAAAGAACATGTGATATGTGCAGCCAAAATATAGTTGAGGATGAGCAACATTTTGTAATGAAAATGTCCAGCTTACAGTCACCATAGGGACAAATTATTCCTGACTGCACAAAATAAAATTCCAAATTTTGATAAAGAAAATAGTCAGAATAAATTCATTTTGATTATGGCAAACCATACTCTAGCACCAGCCTTAGCTGTCTTCTTAAAAAACAGCTATGGAACAAAACAGCAACAACTATCAGTGTATTAGGCCACATTCTGTGTTCATTCTATATTCTGTATTCACCATTGGCTGCAAATTGTATTTTTTTGTTTTTGACTTTTTTTTTTTTTTTTTTAGAAAAGTTTTTATTTTTTGTTTTCTTTTTTAGATTGTAGTTTTTTTTTTTTTTTTTTTTTTAATTTCTTTCTGTAAGACCCTTTTTATCCTTTCCTAAGGATTTTATGCGTCTAATAAAAAAATAAAATATACATTGAATGGAAAAGGGTCTAAAAAAATCTATTACCTTTCAATTTATTTCACTCAATCCTATATTGCTGCATTACAATGTTATCCTCACAAATTCAACAAAACAGTTGCTAATGTGAGTCTTGTGCTTGGCATACATCTCTGGACATGCCAACCAGCAACGTAGCTGGCAATGTTGTTGTTTGGGTGTCTTAAATAATATGGCAGTGACAGTAGCGATAATGGATACACTCGTTTTAGTTTTGTATGTGTGCATGCAGTTACTGTTTACCAAGAACCTGTTGATGCTGTTATATATATGTGTCACTGTTAATGAACAAATGCTAGTTAGCCTATAGAGAACTGTTAAAAAAATATTGACATTGCTGTTCTTCTTGAAAATTGTCTGTGTGGTCAAAATGGCTATCCTGAACACTGTAACATGAGTGATTTGGGGGGAGCTGTGCTATTAAAATCTATATCAAATGGTATGGATTGGAAGCTATTCTAAATCTTGATTCAGCTGAGTGATATGTGTGTGGAGTGATTACTCAACTTAAGAAGTATTAAGGTATGCAAAATCAATATGGTCACCAATATCAAAGCATTCATTAACATGCCCCACCCTAATGCCTTGATAGTCAAATGTTACAGGTAGCATATAATTAAGCTACAGATCAAACTATTTAAAACATTTCAGCTGTAAAAGCTTTACTGTAGTTCTTCAGGGTGACAGTGAAATTTAGTTCTTGCACTCAAATTTCTAAATTAAAGGGGAACTAAATAGAGCCTATTTTGGTGTTTGTATTTATCAAGTTATGTATATTGATTATAAATCTGAAAAAAAAAATTAAAAAAAATGATTATCTTCAAAGTTATGATGATTTAAATATGAGAAACCATAAACCTGCGAAGGACTTCCGTTTGCGCCATCTTGCCATAAAAAAATGCCCTTGTGAGGTATAAACAGGTAAGGTAACAAAGCATGATGACGAAATAGTATCTGATTAAATATAAGCAACTTAGGGAGCCACAGGGGTGCCATAGCTGGCTGGACTGGTGAATTGACTTCTAGTCTAGGTTGTTTCGACTTTTACGTTAATGTTATTTACAAGCATATCAACATACAAACATTATGGATGTGCGATTGATCGAGACAGGCATTTTGTTTTGTTTTTTGTCTAACTGTCTAATAAATGCTGTTTCCAGTACTGCACTGTGCGGCGTGCAAATTATTCAAAGTATGGATGCTGGAGTATGCAATCTTGAGTTCGTAGGGTGGTGGTGGAAACATTTTCGTCCATGTATTCACGGGGCTGCACTGGCAAATCATGGGACAAGTGTCACAGGAACACCAAGCAGATTGTTCACAGACTTCCGTGTAATTTGAAATAAAACTTTCATCCGAACAAGGGGCATCGTCGACGATATACTCTCATCACTCACACTGGACTGAATTGAATCTTCACAGTATACCGTACTTCCCTGATCATAAGCCCGGAGGCATTAACACGTAAAGGAAAAGTAAGGGATGAGCTTATACTCGAGGACCAACTCAGAAAAAATGATTTTGTTTTGGGGTTAAACACTGTAACCATCTTGCAAACAACGAAAAATTATCCAAAAAAAATATTCGTTCACCACGCCGGGCTCGGGAAAATAATACTTATTTTTGAAAAAAAAATGCGTCATTGATTTGAATGATACTTACAATGAAGAAACAAACATGTTCATAAAAAACACACACATTTTATTACAATACGATTTACATACTGTCTGAATTTACGGTGAAATAATGGGTAGGGTCTGTGAGGAAACAGTGGACGAAAGCATTTATTATCTTCGTTTTGGTATGTTTTCGATCGTACGCAAACTCTCGACGCAAAACAATTTTCCACCATGAGGTTTTTCAGCACGATTTGACCTGGAACAACTTCCTTTGACATAACAGGTCATGTCTTTCATTAACCAATCAAAATGATGTGTCGTAATGATGAAATTTTCCGATTATTGACGATGATTTTTTAGCGCAATGCGGAAGTGAATTACCGCAATGTTAAAATGCGATCTGTAGCACTGATTGCAACGAAAAAACGATGATTTTTTTCCCCTAAAAACTGGCGATTCGCAATTTCCGAAACTTAAACGACGGTTAATAGTAACCGTGAGTAAACTGAGTGTGGAGGAAGAATTTAAACACCTTTCTCGGTCGCCAACATGTCTCATCGTTCAAACCCTAGGTCTTTCATGATAAACCATGCCCAATAACCAGGTACACGCCTTGACGATCACATTTTTGGCTTTTCGAAGGCTACTACTCAAAGATAAATGGATTACTCCAGAATTGCAACATCGATGTTCATCCTGAGTAAATGATAGAATAGAAATGATGCGAATCACGTTGTGTACGTTCGCCATGCACTCTGAACTTGAAATTAATGCGAGTTTTCTCATAAAACTAAAAGCATGAACCAAACTAACATGCCAATCACGATTATTATGAAATGAAACACACCTTTTACACGCATATTTTAAAGAATATCGTCGACGCCCAGTAAAAACACTCTGGGCTTATAATCGTAAATGCCCTCAACTCGATAAATACCAAGTAAAAACATAGGGATGGGCTTCATACTCGGGAGGGGCTTACGATCGGGGAAGTACGGTACTTTAACGCAATTGGGCTTTCACTCTGAGAATACTGTGGTTCAAACGCATAAGGCTCTAACCCAAGTTTTAAAAAGCACATTGTGCATATAAAAGTTGAGTTTATACTAATAGTACACAATGCTAGGCAGCATGAACGGCTATGTACAATGGCGTATACGAATGCGATCAGATACTAAAACGTCATAGCTTTGAAAAGTACCCGGATGTTAAATATGTTCGTTCGTTAATTATTCCCCTCCATGAATGGCCTCCATGGCAAGCACTTCAAATGCCTATCCAAGCTACAGTTATAATTAAAACAAAATTAAACCACTGCAATATTATTTCGAATACAGTTATATAAATTAAGGCCGCATTTAGGTTCGCTTTAAATTAAAATTACTTCAATATTAAAGCATATAACAGTTGTACCATATCGCATTGGATATGGGTCGATGTGATGTATACAATGTGTGTAAAATACATTATTAACGTGAAACACAAATACATGCTGTATGGAGGTTTGAAGCATAACAGTGCCCAAGTTTAATGACACAGTTTGTCTTGAACTTTTACTGGGAACAGGAAGCATACTTGCTCAATTCATTCTGAGAAACACATATCTTAAAGTTGCCATTACTACATAAGATGGGTTACAGCATGGCTTGTCTTTTCATGATGCATATGTAATTTTGCATCCTACTCCACCAATGTAACCTTAAATGATGTAATTTTAACAGTTCCACAACTCTTTAGTAATTATGAAATTACATTCTTTATTTTGTAGTTGATAATTAGAACGAAATTGTTGAAACATGGCCGGTGGACGCAAAAGAGGTCGGGTAAAGAAACAGGAAAAGGACAAAGATGAAGGTAAATTGTATTGTTTGTTTACAACCTTCAGTATGGAGGCCAGCTCTCATATTACTAATATACCGCTACTACTATATACAACATAGAATTAGAGTGTTCTGACAAGAATTTAATTATGCGTAGATGTCCACATACTAGGGATCTGTAAAATCAATGAGACAAGAGTGCCAATTAAAGGCTCTGGTCTTTGTAATTTGAATAATAAGATATTAATAATATTGGTATTTGTTATGAATGCTATCAACTGATGGAAAGTAACAATATCAATTTGAAAATGTATGAGAAACAAATTCGCATGATGTTGAACATCTACAGTAATTGTGTAATACTTGATTTCAGACAAAAAGCAAGAACAATCAGTTGGACAAGTGGTCGAAGAAGGTCCTTTAAATAAAATGTCCAAACTTTCTACAAAAAGAAAGGACACTGGAGGCGCATCTAAAAATGGCAATCAATTGTATAAACAACAAAAAGAGACTGATGATGGTCATGATAAATGGTGAGTGTCATCTGTTCTAAGATGCAACTCTGGGTCTCCAACACTTGTTGATTGACTCTTTTTACTATAGGTATATGTCTAGGCTTGATCCACATTATAATATTGAACAGTTTTTTTTTGCTCTTTTTTTTCACAAGTATCCTACCTGTTTTTCAGATGCATTTTCTCAGATTTTATTAGTCCCCGTTCGGACGAAGACTTATAATTCGGTCTCCGTCCGTCCGTGTGTCCGTGCGTCCGTCTGGAGTCATATCTCAGAATCCCTTGGACCGATTTCGTTCATTCTTTGCATGTGCCTAGTACTTTATGTGGGACATATGCACATGCAGTGGTTTAGCGATTCGATTCAAAATGGCCGACTGGCAGCCATCTTGTTTTTTGAAAATGTTGTATTTTGGACATGCTTTGTCAGTTTTCATTCAAACTTGGTACATAGCTTATACATGTTAGGATACATGTCCATGATGATTTATTTCACAATTGGATCAAAGATGGCCGACTGACAGCCATCTTGTTTTTTGAAAATGTCATATTTTGGACATGCTTTGTCAGTTTTCATTCAAATTTAGTACATAGATCATACATGTTAGGATACATGTCCCCGACCGTCCGTGAGTTCCTGAGGAAGTCCGTCCGACCGTCCGTGTGTCCGTCTGTCCGTGCGTCAGTCTATCCAACGTCATGTTTCAGAATCCTGTGGGCCGATTCCGTTCATTCTTTGCATGTGCCTAGTACCTTATGTGGGACATATGCACATGCAGTGATTTAGCGATTCGATTCAAAATGGCCGACTGGCAGCCATCTTGTTTTTTGAAAATGTTGTATTTTGGACATGCTTTGTCAGTTGTCATTCAAACTTGGTACATAGATTATACATGTTAGGATACATGTCCATGACGATATATTTCGCAATTGGATCAAAGATGGTCGACTGGCAGGCATCTTGTTTTTGTTTTTTTATGCGGTATCTTGGATGTGCTCTGTCAGTTTTCATTCAAATTTGGCACATACATGTACTTTATACATGTTAGGATGCATGTCCATGACAATTTGTTTCAAAATCTGGTCAAGGATGGCCGTTTGACAGCCATCTGACTTTTTGGCCTTACTACTATATTTCCACAATTTATGTACCATTTTCATTCGTATTTGGCACATACATCATACATATCTCTGTGTTTCATAATCAGATCAAAGATGGCTGAATAACGGCTGTTTTTATTTTGGCCATATTACTATGACACGAAACACGTGTTTTCATGTAAATAAACAATCTGTTGTATACGCCACTTGGAACTCAAGTTTCAAGGACACGCTTGCGACAACCCCTCCGCTTTAATATGACAAGCACAAAGAGAACTTAACGGGGATTGTGTCATTTTCAATGACTTGTTTAAATTTAGTACAAAAGCAAGACATAATGTATTGCATGATCCTCTCAGGTATTTTGGGGTTTCAATAAAATTTAAGGTGTCCGACTGGCAGCCATTGTTTTTACACTATTCTGCTTATCGGGGTATATCTCAAATTTACAATCAATTGGATCCAAATTTGATGCATAGACATTTGTATTCTAGCACATCAATGAATATTAATCTGTATGTGATCAAATCTAAGAAGGTAGACTGGCAGCCTTTTGATTAACAAAAATCATCAAATTTTTGCACAATTCATTTTTTATATCCAGACTGTCCAAATTTAGCGTTGATCATTTGTTATTGTCAACATAAAACATAAAAGGAGGGATGTCGAGAAAATGTCATTAAAACAAAGAATAAATGAATATGAAACACATGTCTTGCCTCTGCATGAAATTTAACCCAAATCAGTTAATAAGTGTCAGAAAAATGGGTGAGGACACTTGACAATGAATCCAACATGGCAGCCACCCTGCAGCCAGGTGACCATTTTGTATTGAATAAAAAAACAAAAGGACATGTATCAGTAATAACCCATTGTGTGTGATGGTCATATTAACTTTGAATGGAATTGGCCATGAGCCCCTATGTACTTAAGAAATGTTGATGGCATGGTGAAATGTTTTTTTTGGGGTACAAATATAGCTGCCATTGAGTGTGAGTTAAAAAAAAAAAAGTTGATGTGTATATTATTAATGAATTCAGATGAAGTTTGGAAATGGGGACTTATGGATTGACGCTCATATCTGTGTGTACAACAGTATGTCTGTATTTAGCCATAGCTTACAATGCTTGGACTGATCAAGGTCAGGCAGACATTATATTAAACATATGTACATGCGTTTGTTACTTGATCCAAGCCAGTTTAATGCCAAAAATGCATCAAAATCACAAATTTTCACCATACCTGAACTGGACCTCATTCATGTGTAGACAGATTTGCTTTAAACTTAGTTAATACATTAAACAGAATGCACATCAATTTATTTAGCGGAACAGAATCTCAAATAAGCATGGGTGGATATTGTTCAAACTTTGTACCTACATTAAACATAATGGGACCATAATGCCATTTTTAGCCCCAGACTAGATTGGGTTTTGTCCGCCTTCCGGCATATAGTGGCAGATAGGTACAATTTTTGAGTTGGCATCTGTGCTGGTATGAAAAATTATGTGATTTATCAAAATGCTGATACACCCATTAAAAAAAGGTTTAGATACCAACATTTTCAACCCTCTTGACTCCAGTGTAATTAGTCTGTTTTCCTTTGCAAAAAATTAATTGTTTGTTTTTTCACTTGACAGTAAAACTCTTGAACCTACATTGCAACACGACCAAAACTCTGACGAGTTTTCTCTATCTCAATGCCCATCATCACAGTTGCCATTGTCACAAGCAGCAAAATTCGTACCTAGCTTTGGGAAGAGAAAGAAACCTCTAGCAGCAACTCAGAACAAAATGCCACCGAAATGTGACATTTTGCAGGAAGTATCATCAACTGAATTAGAAGAAACAGAAACAGATGCAGATAAAATGTCCTCAGAAAAACATGCTTATACAAGTGGAATGATAAAGGAAAGTGTCTTAGAAAAGGAAAAGTCAAACATAGAAAAGGAAAAGTTAAGTGTCCTGGATAATGAACAGTCATATGAAGATCATCAAAACACATGTTCTCAAGAAACCAATGATGGAAAAATGTTACAAGACACAGTTGTAGCTATATCTGATTCAATAGAATTGAAAGCTGAGAGTACTCTACAGACAAAACAAAACAAGGATGATAAAACTAAGTTACTGAGTGAAAAAGAAGCAAAAGACACTGTGGATGTAGCTGATGTGAAGAATTACGATACATTTTCTATTTTAAAGAGTGATAAAATCGACTGCAGTGACCAGGAAGCCAACATACAAATTGTGAATGAAGGAACTGGAACTATCAAGCATGGTGCACACATTTATGCGGACGAACTCTATACGCCAAAGGGCAACAAAAATGACATTTCTGTTTCTGAAGAAATAAAATCATCTCCATTGTTCGAAGCTGTGTGTAAGCTGGAAGAAGAAATGAGTAATACAGTAAAAGTGACTGATAGTTTGATTGGAAATGAATGCAGTGTTACACCACCTGAAGTCATTGACCCAAAACAAAGTATAAACAATAACAAGACAGATAAAGTTTCTACAGAGCAGTTGAAAATTGGTTTTCCAAACACTGATGTTGACTTTGTTGCCGAATGTTCTGAGACAGGTGACAGAAACACAACAGTACAGGAAACAGTTGATAAATTGAGAGAATGTGATAAGGATATGAAAAATGACGAGTCAATGGCAAAGACATCAGCTGAGGAAGATCATGGTGAACCAAAGTTAGAAGACCAATCTAGAGGTGGAATAAGCACCTCTCTTCTTGGAGCATCTAATGGTGAGTCATCATGTTAACATTCAGTAAAATTGTCACTAGATTAAGGAGAATTGATAAAATAAAATAGACGTAGTATTTTCTTAGGTTTGTACTGTAAACCATGACAACAATCACTTGCAATAAAATTAAAATCTGAAAAAGTGGATTAACTTTCAATGACAATTCATGCATGTTGGATTGCAGAAGCGCACTCATTTTTTTCATTGCTATTTCGCTGCATCCATGTGGGTATTTTTCTAATGCACTTCTTCACAATCAGTGTTGACTTCAGTTGTAACGCATACATGTACCCCTATCAATGTTGATAAACAAATCAAATTGAAATGTATTATAAATTATTACTCCGGTAGTCCCTGTTCAGATGCAATCCAAAAACAAGAACTAAAGTTTTGACCTCCGTGCATGCATGCTCTGTGCATCTTCATCTGTATCTCAGACATGCCTAGTGGATCAATCATGAATTGCTCACAGAAATTACATTAACTAATGCAGGAGATAAATTGAGTAATTTTATATTTTTGATGAGCAACAAGGACTCCAAGGCAATTAAATGTATGGGGACCTATCTACTTAAAGCCATGGAATACAGAAAACTTTAACGTATCTATTTATATTGTATTGTAATTGTGTTGTGTACGTATATATTTATTGCTTTTTACCAAAAGAAATATTGTAATTTCTAAGGATGCAATAAAATTTGATTATTATTATCACATTCTAAATTCACAAATACATAACATATCTTGGGCAGCATTGTATGTCCATTCTTTTCGTGGTCTGATTCAAGATTGCCCAATGGCAGCCATTTCAAAAGACTGGACACAATCAGTGTTTATGAATTGGGTTCTCAGAAGTTCATTTTTGTTGTTGTTCAGATAGAAAATGGCTGACTGTCGGTCATATTCGACCCCAAAATAGAATAAAAACCTACATTTTTAGTGTGTAGAGCAATATCTCCAAATTTTGCTGGCCGACAGATTCTTTAAACTTAGAATATGGGTAACGCTGTTGGCATACTGAGGCACATCCATTATTTTTCAGATTTCTTTGAAATTGGCCAACTGGTGGCTATTTTATTTATCAGAAATACTTATACCGGTAGTTGTTTTTTTTAGATTTGGTACAGAGGCAGTATATTATTTCACTATGCAATTCCAAATCATAGTTTTACATTATGCCAACGTGGACATTAGAGACTCACACATGTTAAATTTTTCTCGAATTAGTTCAGTGTAGAACTGTTACATGCACTTGATCAAAAAGGATATTGCTGGCATTTCATTTGTCATATACTAATGGACAACAAGCAGCCTCTCGGCTGAGATAGCTCTGCTGTTAGCAATGCACATTTCAATTAAAGAACAGACGATATCATTAGAAAATGAACAATATGTATAGTATCAAAACAATCAGACTTGCAGTTTTCAACAAGAAGTCGAAAATGTCACTTTTTACCAAAAATTACAAAAATATTCATCAAAATTAGAAAATTGAAGATATCATCATGAAATGAACAAATCTGAGTTAGAACCACATGTAGTACCTATATATGTAATATCAAAGCATTTGGAATTGAGGTTTTTAACAAGAATTTGAAAATATCACTTTACCAAAAATGACAAAAATATTTACCAAAATTAGAAAATTAAAGATATCATTACAAAATGAACAAATCTGAGAGAGGTCTACATGTAGTACCTATATATGTAATATCAAAGCAATTGGACTTGCGGTTTTCAACAAGAAGTCGAAAATATCACTTTTTACCAAAAATGACAAAAATATTCACCAAAATTAGAGAATTAAAGATATCATCATGAAATGAACAAATCTGAGAGAGGTCTACCCAAGGTACATATACAATCAAAGTATTCAGGCTTGTAGTTTTCAAGAAGAAGTCGAAAAAGTAAAACATTGATGTGGACGACGGACGATGACGGACAATCACTCATATGATAAGCTCCGCTCGACAAAGTCGACAGCGGAGCTAAAAACAGGGGGCTGTGACATCCTCAATGGCTTGTACTAAAAATTCATCAAAATCAATAATTTGTCTGGTCTTGTAAAGACGAATTTCATTCAAACTTGGTACATACCCCCCAGTATATTAGACATTATGGGGCCTTGATGAATGACTTTGTTTTTTGGATCGGATTCAAAATGACCAACTGGCATCCATTTTATTTAAACAAATGCAGTTCAAAATCCATACCTCTGATATGTTCTTACCCAACGATGAACAAAACTATATTTCTTAAACTTGATAACTAACAGGGACTTCATGTACATATTGTTTTCAGTCACATGTTCCGAAAGCACAAATAATATGCAAGTAGTGGATGATTTTACTGACATCACAGATTCCCAGTTGTGTATGATAGAAGAAGATTGGCAAACAACATCAAAAAGGTATGAACAGCTTGTGTACCCTATTGATCTTGAAGTAAACCTTAATATATTTTCTTCTTTTTGACTCCCGTGTGCGAAGCAGTTAGTGTGTCTGTCTGTGTGTCTGTTCCACTGATATCTCAAGAATCATACATTGATTTTTGATGAAACTTGGCACATAGATGCTCTGAACTAATGCGCAGATTTAATTAGATTTGGGTAAAAATCTGTGCAATATTAATTACCTAATTTGCATAATGATTAATCAATTGTTGGCTTTCCCACTGATATCTCAAGTACTAATCATCACATTTCAAAAAAACTTGGTACATAGATATCATAGGACACTGCACAGACAGTACATATTAATTACCTAATTTGCATAATTAATTTTAAGTTTTTGATATTTCAAGTAGTAATCATCACATTTCAATGAGATCCTCTAGGACTATGCAGAGACCTGATTAGTTTTAGGGTAAATAATTGTGGATAGTAATTACCTAATTTGCATAATTAGTTAATTTTTTCCATGAATGTTCCACTGATATATAAAGAACCACTAATTGGATTTTAATGAAACTTTTATATAGTATTCATCATCACATTTCAATGAACCTCGGACTATGCAGAGACCCAATTAGTTTTTGGTAAATATTTGTGCTTATTAAAATAATTAATTAACACTGATATCTCAATTACTGATCATCACATTTGAATATAATTTGGTACATAAATGCTCTAGAACAATAGACAGGCCCGATTCATTTTGGGTTGAAATTTGTTCATATTAATTCTCTAATAATAATTCATAGTTTTTTTGTTCTAATCACATTACAATGAGACTTGGTACATAGATATTACATTACGCAGGCCTTATTAGTTTTACACTCAAATCTGTTCATATCAGTTACCTGATTTATATAATGAGTTTTCAGCTATTCCATCAATATCTCAAGTACAAGTAATTTTGAATTAATTTTTAATGTGCTTTCTTTGATTTAATTATGTATGTAGTTCAAAAATGGGGTATCATCTATGTGTACAGCAGTCATTTCTCAAATCTGTTTGGTACAAAGACAAAATATATAATAGGTGACGTATGCAGAACATACTTTTGAATTTGATGAACTACTGATTTGGCAGGTATGTACGACCTAGAAAAAGTGCCATATGCGAGTACCAAGTTGCGAGTCGCAAATAGCAAAATATGCCATATGCTAGTGGTGAAATGTATCATTTGCTGGTAGCAAAAAAGCCCTATGCGAGGGGTAATACAAAGGCCAGAAAAACTGGTGTATGCGAGGGGTGCATGGAGTCATTTGCCAATATAATAATTTACGTTCAAATGTGTTTATCACATTAAAATTAAATATTTACCATGGTTATGAAATGATGCTGTTGAGGCTTTCACTTTAGGGGTGATTCAAATATAAAAATAATGGTAGCAAATAGGTGTCAACTGGCGCACGCAGCCCGGTACTCAACATTACAGTAGACCAGTGTACGCAAATTACATTGCGAAGATCACAAATAAAAGTAGCTTTAACTACTATTTCCAGTGCTTTTTGTTTATTTAAGAGCAAACATCGATTCTATGCAAACGACTGAACGAACTTTTTCATATCAACACTTAAATGAACAATAAACAAAAAGCACTGGAAATAGAAGTTAAAGCTGCTTTTATTTGTGATCTTCGCAATGTAATCCGCGTACACTGGTCGACTGTAATGTTGAGTACCGGGCTGCGTGCGCCAGTTGACACCTATTTGCTACCATTATTTTTATATTTGAATCACCCCTAAAGTGAAAGCCTCAACAGCATCATTTCATAACCATGGTAAATATTTAATTTTAATGTGATAAACACATTTGAACGTACGTAATTATATCCAGCCGTTGAGCAAACTGGCAAATTACTCCACCTCTCGCATACACCAGTTTTTCTGGCCTTTGTATTACACCTCGCATAGGGCTTTTTTGCTACTAGCAAATGATACATTTTACCTTTCGCATATGGCATATTTTGCTATTTGCGACTCGCAACTTGGTACTCGCATATGGCACTTTTTCTAGGTCGTACATACCTCGGTTTAGTACTGATTTTTACCATCATGCACAGTATGCAAGTTAGTTTTGGGAATTATCTGCCCCATGGTTAGTGTAGCTTGCATCGAATACATATTATTTAGAAAATGTTTTAATTAACATCAGCCTTGCAAGCCTATAGTTTGTGCGCTTCTGGTTCCATATGGTCCTTTATGAGATCTGTGATAAGCGACAAAAACACAAACTACAGGGAAATTACACTATCGTTACTTTGCTGTATCATTGTCAACAGTAACTTCTGGATTAGGGACAGGCATTTCAGCAGTGGACACATAATTACTCTTTCTCAGAATCAAAATCCATTCATATTTAGTAATTATATTTGCTTAAATTTCCTAATACAAGGTTTCATGTCTACATGCATGAACTGAAAAACATGTAAAGTATATTTCAAAACCTGCTTGTGGCCATTTTGTTTGAACATATCACATCATGTCTCAGAAGTATTCCGGCGAGTTGGCAAACTTACTTGCGAGTTGGCTGACAGTTTGACATGCTACAAATGAACAGCTAGCTTTTCAAGCTTGCTGGCACCTTCTAGTGGTCATGCCCATTCCCAGCCGATTAATCTACATTATTTTGTGTATTGCAGTATGAGACAGACAATGCTTTTGAATTGTCAAATTTAATTTGTTTACTACAACCTTGTCTATATATATTCTTCAAATTTATGAGATCGATAGTAGCTATGTTTTATGTTCAAGATTGTTAAAATTACCCTTTACGTGACACTGTCAAGTTCAGTCAAGTCTAGCCCAAACTACCAGCCAATTCATAAACCATTTTTCAACATTTTAAGATTTGCTGTAACAGGAACCATCTCCAAAAAATGGCAAGATAGTACTTTGCATCATTGGCAGCAAGCTATAAGAGATTGGCCAGGTGCCCCCAAATGAGTGGTCCTGTAAATTTTTAAAATCCAATTTAAAAAAAACACTCATACTGTTTATTCTAAGTGGATGTACAATGTACTTGACAACCAAAAACATTTTTGCATTATCAACCATTTGGTCACTATATATATATAAAATCACATTTAATCTATCTATTAACTTTTAGTGAGACAACAAACACGGAGCAAGGATCAGTCAGAAAGACCAGAGAGCCTCTTTATGTTTCTATGCCAACCAAATTCTCTCTTCCAGATGAAGATAAAGGTACGAAAATGGCCCAAGGATTGATACAAGAACTTACATCACTGAAGTAAGTTTTCTGATAGGTTGCAGAGACATCTACTTGAGACTCAACGTTAAATAGATTGCTGTGGTCATCTTCTAAGTTGCCTTATTTTAACGTAGCAACACTGAAGTTGGCGAGTTTTAGGTGCTTTTTTTTCTGCAACCCCATCACTGGTTGTGTGTTGTCACAAAACACCTTTCATATAGAAAGACAATAACAGGCAGTGACCCACATTAATCACAACTGATTCATGTACTTATCATAGTGCTGCATGCAACCCCTAATCACCTACTTAGCCCATAAGTAGATTAATCATACAACTAACTACACAGCTCATTGATTTGGAAATCATTTGAATCCATGGTGTTGCTGCTCAGGAAAATGTCTGGCCTAAGGCTTTTTCTGACCTGCTCTAGCACGCGATTTATGATGTTATTGTTTGAACCACCAATTACATGTCTATGAATTTTCTGTTAATCACTGAAAGTTTCTCTTCATTAGCAGTAAATCATCCTTCTAATTATCTCAGAAATTCATGGACCGATTTCCTTTGTAAACATATCTTGCCTAAAGTTTATTCAGATTTCATGAAGATGCAAATTGAGATTCTATGCAATATGGCATTTTGTTTTACGTAAATTGGAAATTTTTGTCCATTTTCATACATTTTGACTTATATTTCAAATTCACGCTGTCAAACTTGGTTCACAGACAAAATTTGATTTGTGTTACAATCCAAGATGGTTGACTCGTCAGCCATGAAAATGAATTCAGTGTATTGTGGGATAGTTATGACAGAAACAAACACATCACTGCCAGTCATGAAGACCCTCTGCTCTTGCAATCTGACATAACTATTCCAAAGTGCACTATAATCAGGAATTGCGATATAGGATTTACATTATGAGAGCATAGACATTAAATCGTCTGGTAGTCCAAATTATTAGTTCAGTGTGGAACTGGTACATGCACTTGATCAAAAACAATATATTAATGTTCAAGAACAGAAGGGGCTGTGACATTTTCAATGGCTTGTTGAACTATTGAACCAACAGGGACTCTGGCATGTTTCTGTATCATGCTAATACAAGGAAAAAGTCATTCATATATCAAAAAACATTCCTGGACCAGAAAAATCTTTAATTGGGAGTGTCCTTGTATTTGTATTATTCTGCTTAGTTTGCATATTTAGCGATTTATTAAAATATAGGAACACATTCAGCATTTCGGCTATTTCAGAACCAGATCTCAGTCATGTATGAATGAATTTCGTTCAATCTTCGTACAATTGTTAAACATTATGGGACTAATGCACACCATTTTGTTTTCAGATCACACACAAAATGGTCGACTGGTGGCTAATTCGTATTGACGAATGCGATTTAAACTATATATTTATTAAAACTTGATAAATCACAGGAGCTATGCAATTACTGTTTTAACAAGACTCAATTCATTTCAGTCGCATGGTATTGAATGCCAAGAGAGAAATGGAAGCTGTAAAAAAACAAAGGCAACAGAGACTGAAAAGAAGTACAAATCAGAAGCCATCAACCACCAGTAAAGGGTATGGTGCCAGCAGTAGCAGTTTCATTTGAAGATTGGTTTTACAATTAAGGTCTGTTTACAAAAATAGCTTATTGTCACATGAAAAACCTGTCAATATTAATTCAGTTTAACACTTACATAGCCATGTACAGAATATATAAAAATGCTTATATTGTGTTTACTGCCATGTACAGAAAAAGCTGTATGAAAAAATATAAATTTTGCATATTCAGTTGGGGAAATTCAAATTGTTACAATTTTATCTCCATGATGATATTATGCATAAATTTTAGGTCAAACCTAGAATAACAGACTTTTAAGTAGTTTTCAGACCACAATTTCATTTGTTTGAATATACTATAAAAGTATGTACTGTCTGTAGCACAAGATTTAAGTGTTAAAATTTGGATAGTAATGTATGAAACATTACATCCCCAATATGCTTTTTTTATTTGGCCGTCTACTGCTGGTCCTTGTTTGAACTACTGAGAATACATGTACATCTCCAAAGAATTGTGTTTTATTCTGAAAATTGTTAAATAAATTACAGTTGATGTAAAACCACTTCAATTATCATGTAATGTATGTTATGCTTCTAAGACATCAAATCAAAATCATCTCTCTGAAATAAAAAGACAAATATCATTTAGAATTGCAGTTCAAGTGGAAATGATTGCAATGTTTAACTACTCTAATCTAGCGGTATACGAACATGATAAAATGCATATCACTTGGTCAAAATCAAACAGGTCTTACCTCGTCATTATATTCCAGTAGATGTCTTCTAATCTTAGATGTGTCTGTCCAGGTCACAAAATCTTCCATGTTTCTGAAAGTGAACAAAAGCATTTACTTTAATATTGAACTAGAGCTATAACCTCTATCTTTCAAAAGAACTTCAGTTATTTGCAATACAGTTAGCAATCATGATGAAATATGTATTGAGAATTGTAATGATCATCCATCAAGATTTATTGTTTGTTTTAAAGTCATGTACTGTTCTGAATTTCTCAGGAGGTACATTAAAACCACTGTTTAAAAGTGTTTCTTAATTTGTAAATAAATATTCTTTAATGGCAGAAGATACACTGTCAGTAAACTTTGGGGGAAGGGGTGGAAAGCATACTGTACTCATCTAGGTGACTAACTCCATTGAGAAAAGTGCATGCTCATTGGCTCTCAAGGCTCGCTCCGTTGTGTTCTACATGTAGGTTCACTGGTTATTGAAAAATGATAAAGTAAGGACAACATTCTCTATTATGCAGCCAAAGTTGCTGGTTGACTGAATATACTGTAAATCCTTACATTTTCGACTCCAGTGTGGGAGTCTGTCTGTTCCACTGATATCTCAAGAACCATAGGCTGGTTTCTGATAAAATTAGATACTTGGAGCTAATGTGCAGATTTGATTAGGTTTTGGTTTAAATTGATTATATTATTTTGCATGATAATTAGCTATTCCATGACTGTTCATGGAACACTCATACATGTATCTAAAGAACCACCAATTGGATTTTGATGAAACTTGGTGCATAGAAGCTCTGGGACAATGTGCAGACCTGATTAGTAAGCACAGAGATTTACCCAAAACTAATATGCATAATAAGTTAATTTTTGGATTTTCCCACTGATATCTCAAGTACTAATCATCACATTACAATGAAACTTGTGGCTTGACGACTGAGATACATTATATCAGGCCTCGCCGAGCAGGTTCAATTTGTAGACTTATGGATAACGCAACGTCTTGTAGTATGCAACTCGTCAACAGGCTAAAGTTTGGAACAATACAAACAAACTACACTCTTTAGCTTGTGAAAACTCTAAAAGAAGAACGCAATTGAACAGGAATAAAGTTGGTGCCCTGATACTGATTGGCAGCCTCTTTCTGGTACCGGTCTCTGATTGGTCAGAGAAAATATTTAGAAGTAGTATTTTGGCATTCTCGCTGCATCCAGCGACAAAACTTAGTACATAGATGTCATAGGACAATGCACAGACCTGATAAGTTTTGGATTAATATGTGTGCATATTATTTGCCTATTTAGTACATTTTTGGCTTTTCTGCTGATATTTCAAGTACTACCCATTACATTTTAATGAAACTTGGTACATTGATGCTCTAGGACTAATTAGTTTTGAATGAAACCTGGTACATGTACATTGATGGTATGTGCATTGTGCAGACCTTATTTGAAAGACTAATTATGTCCCTGAAACTCTCAGCATGTGAGAGTTTCTTTAATTTAGTTTGAGAGCATTCACAGAATCTTTTTGGTAAAAAAATCCACCGTGACTTCAGTCTTACAGCCTCCAGTAAAATGTACAGTTACAAAATTCCCTGTCTTGCAAAATGAAACTTTCTTACAGTAGAGTACCAAAATACAATGTTGTATAACCCAATTTAAGAAAAGATTCATTGTGTGAATTGTATACTGATGAAATTCCTCACCTTGTTATGAGAAATGCTGGATCAGTTACAACATCAGGTCCTACTCTCACATGTCCTTGTTCAATAAATGTTGTAGCTATTTTTAATGACTGTGCCATCCTGAGTTTTAGCATTACAACAGGTAATCGTCTCCTACAAAATGATGATGCTGATACTTTGTCACATAAAGCTAGACTTTGTTTAGTTGGTATTAATCCCATACAATACCTGCAAGAAAAACAGACAAGATATTCATATCACACTGGGACATTAGCAGCTATACAAGGGATCTAAACATAACTTATTACTATGTATACTAAGGTTTTTCACAAAGACGTGCATAAGTCAGATCCACATGTACATCATCAAAACATTGAATCCAGCACAATACAAATTACAATTGTAGGTGAAACTTGAATGCGGGAGTGATAGTGTGTTGACTGTTCAGCACTGAAAAAATAATGTAAATCTACTACAACATGTCACTGAGGAAGAGTGGGAAGACGTGACAACTGCCCTCTAGTGTCAAATATAAGTAAACTGTTGAAATCAACAGATGCTGATGTCATTGTGAGCAATCACAGGGGTTATAAGATGATCTGCAGAGCAAAAATGATGATGGTGTGAACTCAAAGATCAGGGGATTTCAAATACCACATGCTACCATGACATCTGGTCTTATTCCTCAATTGTTTACAATTGGATCAGTTCTAGAGAATCACTCCAATAAGCACTAATTGGTTCAAATGCACATCACTGGCACAAATCCAAGTTTTAATTGTCCATTGGATAGTGCTAGAGTTAAGCTGTGCATGGTCAAGTACAAATATAGGTCCCTTTGGCCACCTTGCTGTACAATAGTTGGCTTGAAAGAGCCTTTGCCCTTGGATAGACTCACCTAAAAGTACTATTTTTGTTACTGTACTATAGAAGCAAGACAAGAACTTACTATAAACAACATGGATTTGGGCATGATACATATTTATTAACCAGCACAGTTTTAATGAATAAATCATCAAGTTTCTCAGCGAGAGAAAATAGAGTGGTAAAAAGACTGATCTTTACAGTAAACTGGGGTTTCCAAACTATTTTTCAAGAAATGAATTGGTTTCTAAGTTTTTCATATTGTAAAATTTTGCTTTGTGATATGGACTGAAAACGTCATATTTTTTTTATTAACTCCCATAAAGCATTGCATGTCTGCAGAGTAATATGCTCAGTATTGCAAAATTTGATTTTAGCGTGAGATGGCCTGAATAACAACCCATTTATCAAAAATAATTTGCGGTCTGGTTGATTTCAAACTAGAACCGGTCATGTAATGGAATACTAATAATAATGCTATGAGGTAATCCCATAAAAACGTGGAATCAGTATTCTTTGATGTCACAACTTACAACTATCCAAGCTTCAAATGATGCACAGATTGATCCAAAAATAGTGATGCATCATATTTCAATTTAAACACAAAATAAACCAGCGTTAAATAGTATGTAAATTAGATACTTAATACATGAACAGACTTATAAACTATGATCAGACAGTTATCTACACAATATGCATGTACCAAGTTTCAAACTATTATACAGAACAACCAAGTTTAAATTTATTTGAGCAAACTATTATTTTGATATAGAATGAACAAGTTTAAAAGTTAATTTGTAAAATTATCAAGGTAGGAGAAGGACAATTTTCCTTTTTGATTTCCTAAAACTGATTCGTCAATAAAAATAAATATTTGATATCCCAACAATGTTTATGTGGTTGAATATTTTTTTTTTACTATATACACAACCAGTTTCTTTTGTCAGATCTATTACCTATCCCATGTGTCTTTGCATATCCTAACTTGTGAAGACCTTATCCCTGCTAACTGTAAATTGATATCTTCACTCAATATGAAGTGATGCATTTCATTCATAACAAGACCTCCCTCTTCCAATCCAGGGGATGTCATCCTCCCACACATGTAGACAAAATAAATGACAGCAGTAACAGTTTACATTTCCAATGTTTAGAATAAATCTTTCCCAAGTCTTACAGTATGTCAGAGAGAATGATGAATCAAGCATTGGTCAAAGGGTTAGCTGCATACAGATTGTGAACTATGATAAATACCAGGGAAAGCTATCCAATCTTATGCCTACAGCGTACACATGGAATGTTGGCGGGAAAATAACTCAGCATGTCAATATTAGTAGCTAGAATGCAGTAATTTGAGGGTCACTCCATTTTACACATGTTCACATTTTAATAGTACATGAGAGTTGATGGAAAATTCACCCAACATCTAGTGAATCACATGTACACATAATTCTTGTTAACATGGATGTTATCTACATGAACATTGTACATGAAATTGATAGATTTTTCACAGCAGGGATCACATTATGGTTGACTAAACTATCAATGTTGAAAGCAGCTTGATATGCATGCATCAAATTTGCATACATAGAAAAATATGCACCTTAACAAGTTTCATGACGAGCATGTTTATTTGAAGTGTGTTTTCATTATAAAACATTATTAAGCAATAGTGTTTTATAATGTATATCTATCAATTATTATATACTTTTGAAATGTTGATTTTTCAAATAAACCTAATTATGTGGTGAACAAGTATGACATGACGTATGTGTTAAGTCTGAATGTGAACGGCAAGACATCTGAGAGATATGGCTCTGGAATAGTATATACTGGTACCAAGTTTGAACAAAATACTTTTTTTTTCTAAATTTTTTCCACTAAAATCGCTGCCACCTGCTATCATGAATATATTTGCCTATGTACATGTATCCCAAGATGTATTATCAAGTTTGAGCATAATCGAACATGTCAAAGATATACAATGTAGATATGGAATATCATTCATTAAAACAAAAACACACAAGTTAGACACTACTTGAAAACCACAGTAACAGTGACAGCATCAAGGTTCCAAAAATACTGATGTATGTACAAAATCTGGTCATACACAAGATCTGGTCTTGGAATGACAGCATGTTAATTTTCAATAAAATTGGTCCAGGCATGTCAAAAATATAGGTGTGGCGGACGTATACACAAACACAATAATCTGAGCACAATTTAAAAAAAAAAAGTTCTTACTGTGAGTAAACAAATCTACTTCATTTTCTAGTGCGTTATATGAGAAGGAATCTCACTGGCAAGGTCAATAACAAAAAAACATGAGGAAAAGAACTTAAAGCAGTTAATTAATGCAGAGAGAGCTCTGAGCAGTTAGTGATACATGATAGTGGCTTATGGAAAATGAATTAGTTGGATTGTGTCATAAAACTTTGATGGGGTAATGTAGACAGCATATTCCATCAATCACATTTGCAAAACACACAAGGGATCAGTCAAGCTAAAATGAATGAAATATTTTTGACATCAGCTGGAGGCATGAATGTAATTTTGATAACAGAAACTTGGACCTGAGGAATGTACCCCTTGACCCACTACTATACAGTTGTTTTATTATTCACAATTTGCTTGAGAATCCTACCAAAAGTATGCAACTTTTTAGGAGGCGTAGGAATGAGTTATTACTTTATTGTAATTGGAGATCAGTCAGAGCTGACACTCATGGGATTCCCTTTTGGATTTGATAAACACTGCAATCTGATATTACGATTAATGTTACACTCCAAGGAGGGAGGGGGCAGGCACAAATTTGCTACTGATCAATACTGTACCTCACCACAGAAACACATTTTGAGTGGTGAATTTGTATGAATACTAATGAATACGAATATTCATTCTGCTTTTCACCACTGAGTTATGCATTAAGACAAAGATGTACAGTACATGTAGATGACATCCAATTTCAACCTTGTCTAGCAACAGATTTTGGTGGTAAATTTTATCCAATCATTTACTTAATTGAAAACAACATGATTTTCTATTGCAGTGCCAAAATATGGCATGCTAATTCTACATAGAATTCTGGGTAAATCCAGCAATTTACACATCTTTCTTGTTAAACCAATCATGCAATGAAATGTTTGCAGCAAACATGCATATATTATGCTTGTACATTGCACGAATGCCGTAAAGTATGAACAAAATTAGTACAGCTAAAGTATCAACCCTGTATATTGCTGTATGCTCATAATAACCGTAATACATGTAGTATACATCTTCTTGATCCAGCTGCTCAGTGTACAATGCCCATAACTGAAGAAAATGGTGAACATTATTGAAACATTTTCACCATGAATTTCTTTAAATCTTAAAAATCGTTCCATATTTGGGATTTTCATTTCCTAATAGGATAAGATGCAGATATTTATGCAATACTGGAAACTTATGGTATACTGTAACTTATATGAGGATACAGTGCTAGATGTATAATAATAATGCACAACACGTACATGACATCTCCCAGATATGATGATTAGTAAAAAAAATAGAAACACATCACAATGTATCCCTATGCCTTACTGTTCATCACGTTGGAATGTACAAATTTTTCTCAATTCTTTTATTTTCTGAATTGAATTATAAATAAATATGCTTATTAGATCTACATACTACAAAAAGAAGTAACAAGTACCGGTAACTGATAAGTGTTGCTGCCGGTTTGCAACACAGTTAGATATGTGGCGCCCTCTAGTGGCCCTTTCGTTTTGTTCAAAGTTGACCTTTTACCTTTTGAAGATCACAAGTTTTCACGCTACCGCGGCATTTGATTTTGACTCGTCACTAACGCTCAATTCGTCATTCAATTCACGCTATTCCATGGTCAAGACACAAACTTGAAATCATTGTCATTGTCACTGCCAATATTATATTGTACTCAACCTCGTATGTCTACTAGATGTGATTAAAGTGATCAATGCGTTGATAGTTGTGTTTTACCCAATCAATTGTGTCGCGTCAATACTCTCCCTCAACCGAACAGCAGGAGCTGTTACAGTTTCAAGTTTCTTGATGTCATGGATCAACCAGACAATATTTCCGTATCTTCAAGTGCCAGTACGGCATCATCAAAGGCAAGAGCAGCAGCCAAGGGTGCAGCTTTGAAAGTTAGACTGCAAAGACTGGCCCAGACAGAAGCACTCGAACTGGAGGAGCTCAAATTAAGGCAACAAAGGATACGTTTCGAACAAGAAACTCAGCTTGCCGAGTCAGAGGCGGAAGAACGGGTATATGAAGCCCTAGAGTCAAATCCAGTTGAAGATGTCACAAAGGGAGAGGAGAAGCTGGGATCTCAAGTGCTGTCGTTTGAAGACCCATGGTGGTCAGCTCAACCCCCTCAAGGAAATGCGAATCTTCTTTCTCCACTCGGTGTGAATGATGTGACTTTGCCATCCCCAGCACTACCTTTGACAACAGGTCAATCAGGCACTCCTCAGAGCAAACAACAATCCGCTCATGTGGAGGAGCAGTTAGTTAACGTCAGCCAACAGTCTACCAAGAGTCAGTCTGATCAATCAGCAAATGTGATCACTGAAATGGGCAACATAATGTTCAGAAAAGAGCTATTGAGTTCCAGTCTTCGAACTTTCAATGACAGTGCAACTTCTTACAGGGCCTGGAAGGCATTAATGATGAGCACTATAAGCGAGTTAAATGTACCCCCCTCACAAGAGGTAAATCTGATTATGCGATGGTTGGGAAACAGTTCACGAGAACTGGTTACACCACTTCAAAGTGTTTATGTAGACAAACCAATCGAAGCTCTGAAACATATATGGAATCTCCTAGACCAAACATATGGTGCAGTAGAGGTGATTGAACAAGATTTGATGAATCGTCTACAAGAATTTCCAAGGTTCACCATTAAGGAATCAATCAAGCTGCAGCATTTAGATCACCTACTTCTAGAAGTTCTTCACATGAAGGAGTCTGGAAAATATCCTGGTCTTGCCAGCCTTGACTCTGCCCATGGGCTCAATGTAGTTATACAAAAACTACCTCCAAGCCTGAAAGTTTCGTGGATGAAGCATGGTGCTAGTTTCAAGACAAACAACAACGTTTTATTTCCACCATTTGAAGTATTCTACAATTTCATTCATCAAGAATCAGTAATGAGAAATGATCCAAGTTTCTCTGTAATTTCCAATCAACAAAAGGAAAGTGGTAGATCGTTTGCAGTTAGTGTGTCGCCTCACATTTCTGAATCAAAACCATTTAGAAGGAACTGTCCCCTGTGTAGTTCTTCACATTGGCTGTCACAGTGCGGGGAATTCAAGGAGAAGTCAGTTGGGGAACGTAGGAGGTTTGTGCAAGAAAAGAAGCTGTGTCGCAATTGCCTCAACCCTGGTCATTTTGTTAGTACTTGCAGAAAAGGAAGTTTTTGCAAGCTGTGTGCTGATAAGCATTCAAGTTTTCTTCATCCAGTTACGACACATCAAACAACCATACCTAGTAATTCGCCAGCATCATCTTCAATTCAAGCTCAAAATCTGAGTGAGTCGCATCAGGGTACATCTACAGCCGTTACTTGCAAAAATAGCATCATTGGGTTTGCAGCAGTGCCTGTCAGTGTTAGGTGCTCAGGAGGAAGAAAAACTGTAAAGACATATGCATTCTTGGACAATGGATCAAACATAAGTTTCTGTACTGAATCTCTCGCTCAGAAATTAGGCGTCCAGGGTAAGAAAACCGAAATTGACTTGAAGACAATAGGCCGCACATCTACCAATCAACGGAGACTACTAACACTTGAAATCTCCAATTTGAATGGGGATATTGTCGTTATGGCTCCCGAAGTATTTACTATTCCAACTTTGCCAGTGGACAGCCACACAATTGCTAAGCAGGAAGATATCAATAAGTGGCCACATCTTGATGGTGTTCAGGTGACAAATATTAATGAAGAAGTTGGACTATTGATTGGCACTAACATTCCAGAACTGCATCAACCCCTTGAGGTCAAAACATCAACTAATGGTGGTCCCTATGCTACACGAACATTGTGTGGTTGGGTCGTCAATGGTCCATTATATATAGGCCAACAAGAGAACATGTGTAATTTCATTAACTCCAATAGGCAATGCCTAGAGTATCCTTCTCTTGATGAACAATTTAAAACATTTTGTAACATTGACTTCAATGACACTAATATAGGAAAAACTGTGATGTCTCGTGATGACATGAAGGCTATCAACATCATGAAACGATCAATTTGCTTCGAAGATGGTCATTATCAAGTAGCTATGCCATGGAAGACAGATCCTCAAGTGCTACCCAACAACAAGTCAATGGCCTTGAAAAGGCTGAATTCTCTCAAGGTTCGACTTGAGAAAGACTACATTCTAAAGGTGAAGTACACCAAGTTCATGGAAGGCTTAGTCCAGGACGGCTATGCTAGAAAGGTGTGTTCCGCTGTAGGCCATGAATCAAGGTGGTTTCTACCACATCACCCAGTCATACATCCTCAAAAGCCGGAGAAGGTGCGTATAGTATTTGACTGCTCAGCAAAATACAAAGATGTTTGCCTCAATGACCTTCTTCTACAGGGGCCGGACTTAACCAGTTCCCTAATGGGTGTGTTGATGCGGTTTCGCCTCAGTCAAGTTGCCTTCTCGGCTGATGTTGAGAAAATGTTCTACCAAGTTAGAGTGCCTGAAACTGACTCCCACTACCTAACTTACCTTTGGTGGGAAAATGGTAATCTGAATAATTCTCCACAAGAATATCAAATGCGGGTACATCTTTTTGGTGGACGATCGTCACCAAGTTGTGCCAATTTTGCCCTTAGAAATGTGGCAAAGGACCGTGCAGGAGAACATGAGCAGAATATCACTAATACTATTGAAAACAACTTTTACGTTGACGACTGTCTCAAGTCTTTAGATAGTGAAGATGAGGCGATTAGCACTGCTCTAAATCTTAAGCATCTGCTTGCAAAGGGTGGTTTCAACCTGACCAAGTGGAGTTCAAATTCCGTAAAGTTATTGAATGCCCTTCAACAGGATAAATCAAAGGATCTATCATCTCTGGGAGGTGGTGACTTGCAACGGGCTCTCGGAGTCCAGTGGTTCATCAAGGAAGACAGTCTTGGCTATGTTATCTCTCCAAAAACCAAACCCAGTACACGCAGAGGTATCTTGTCAGTGGTAGCTTCGGTGTATGATCCATTGGGATTGGTATCTCCATTTATACTGAAGGCAAAATTTCTGCTTCGAGAACTGTGCTTACTTAATTGTAAATGGGACCAAGACATTCCTAAGAAAATCGAGATTGAGTGGAACAAATGGCTGTCTGACTTGAGCCATCTGACAACATTGAGAATTCGGCGTAGTTATAAAGAGCCGAAACTTGGAGCGGTTGTGTATCGAGAACTACATCACTTTGGTGATGCATCATCAACGGGTTATGGTGCTGTTTCCTATATTTGTCAAGGAGGACTGTTACGTGAGAAAGCGTTGGCGCCAAGCACAATATCTTGCTGATGTGTTTTGGCATCGATGGATAAAAGAGTATTTACCGGCTCTTCAGGAGAGACAAAAATGGCGCAAAGCAAGAGATAATGTCAAGACGGGCGATGTTGTTTTGGTTCATGATCCATCAGCTCCAAGATGTTCATGGCCTCTTGCTCAGGTTGTGGAAGTATTTAGAACCACCTCAGATAATATGGTTCGCTCAGTGAAGTTAAGAACATCAACTGGGATGCTAGTAAGACCAATTACGAAGATTGTGTGCCTTGAAATTTCTGGAAAAGACTAGACATTGAACAGTAGCAATATCTGTGTCTGACAGTATGTCGATTGTATTGTGTTCTTGTTTACAGAGGGGCAGAATAATCCCCAGTGTCGACTTGAAGGGTAGTCTACCCCTAATGACAGTCATACTTGTATTGTGTTTACAATGCTTTGTAATTTAGATAGTAATGTTATAAAGGCTCAATTGTTCGCCTTTAAGGGGCCGGAGTGTTGCTGCCGGTTTGCAACACAGTTAGATATGTGGCGCCCTCTAGTGGCCCTTTCGTTTTGTTCAAAGTTGACCTTTTACCTTTTGAAGATCACAAGTTTTCACGCTACCGCGGCATTTGATTTTGACTCGTCACTAACGCTCAATTCGTCATTCAATTCACGCTATTCCATGGTCAAGACACAAACTTGAAATCATTGTCATTGTCACTGCCAATATTATATTGTACTCAACCTCGTATGTCTACTAGATGTGATTAAAGTGATCAATGCGTTGATAGTTGTGTTTTACCCAATCAATTGTGTCGCGTCAATACTCTCCCTCAACCGAACAGCAGGAGCTGTTACAATAAGATCACTTATCGGAGCAGAAATATCTTATTGCCAACTTAACTACAAAACCTCAATTAATATGTTCATACTAGCCCTGCAGAAAAATACAGAATTCATATGACCATTACTAGTATCACATATGTACCATAGTTTTGATGGGTGATTTAATGACAGCGGCCACATTAAATATGCAGTGCATCTCACAATATATAGCACACATGTTTGCAATTGAAGAAGGGCAATAAACTGAGCACAAAGAAAGTAGCCAGAATAGACCAGTGATAAAATGCTAACAGGATGAGGAGCTCTTGTATTCACTCATATGTATAAAGTTTTTTTTCCCAAAGCGGTTTATTTTAATCTGTTTCTTTTTTCTATGACCCCTGTAAACAAACGTACTCTCATGTATATAATAGTACAATACAGTGGGTACATGCATATGGTTGAGAAGTAAACCTAGATTTGCATACAGTCTGTTGTTCATTTTTTGGTTCGTTTCTTTGGGTATAACCAGCCTATATTTCTTCACCCATCAAATCCTGTCATACAATGTATGTAAATTACGCCAATTTTTGACGTCATTGAAAACTCCTACAAGGGAAACAAGTCTCTTGCTTGTTCACGATAACCCTGCTTTAGCCATTTACACGCATTTATTCACGAAATATTTTATTTTATCGAAAATACACCAAAAAACTAACAAGACATGTAAGTCAACAGTAAACCCATCACCAGGTATGCTAATGCTTTTATAGTTTATTATGTTATATTACATAGGCAGTGGTTCATTATACTATTGTTTCTCACATGCTGGGACACCATGCTTTGTTTTAGATGTTTTTCTTAAATTTGCATTTAGATGACTGTAAAAACAAAACTCAATGCAATTAAACAGAGAACAATGACGAATTCACACACTGATGAGTTCCCTGTCATCCCAGGGAGTACAGTCATAATGCCATGGTTTTAGTAGTTATTTTTTTTTTGGGGGGGGGGGGGGCTATAATGATAACAGTTGGTCATTGAAGCAATTATTGGCTTATTGTTGTGACTGTCTAGAGTTATAATTGGAAATCATATCACGTGTCTGCAGCTACACGAAATGATGACTATGTGGCGAGACAAACAGGTAGTGAGCTAGAAGTTATTATTCTGCAAAGAAGCAGTTCATGCAAAAGACAAATAGAAGTGACAGTACCCGGGGTGTGACCCAAGTATGAGAAAAGTTCACTCTAGGTCGCAAGTATTTGAATGATAAGACTGGGCACTGTCACTCACCTGTTGGAATTCAACAACATAGTTTTTACATACAAAATCGGTATGAAGAAACAATCCCTGCTATTGATAATATTAATATCCAAGATGCTGAATTGTTCGAGTTAAGGACATAGAGTTATGAACACATAATTACAAAGATGACCATGCCCATATTTCAGAAACCACACCCACTTTTGAGAAATCATGCCCAAATTGTAATTCAATGTACAATTAACAGAACTTTAGTTATGGGCAACATACATTTTTTGTTATATTTAGTAACTAAAATATTAGTTATCAGTTAACCGAACTTTGAATTACGGGAAATACACAAAAGCTGTTAATGTCATTGTGCCAATACCAGTACTTTCTTGTTAAAAGTACATGTATCCATGCAAAAAAAGAGATATCACAGGTGCAAGATAAACCCACACATATTTTAGGCGAGTACATGTACATATATGGAGTTATTTTTTCCATAGCCTCTCGGCTGATTGCACATTTCAACTAGAGAATTGAAGATATCATGAGAGGTCTTCCCAAGGAACCTATATGTACAATATCGGACTTGCGGTTTTCAACAAGAAGTCAAAAATATCACTCAACCAAAAATATTCACGATGAATCAGAGGGACATTCTCGTCTTCTCGATGTTATGCAAATTGTGTTGTCAGGTGCAAACCCAACACTGTATAAACGCAACTTTTTGTGATTTGTTTATCGTTTTAGTCCAAAAGTACTAATCATTCCATTTCAATGAAATTTGATGTATCGTATACAGTTTCAAGAACAATGCACAGACCTTATTAGGTTTACATTGAAATCTTTGCATATTCATTACCTGATTTGCATAATAATTAGTTTACAGCTTTTTCATCAGTATCTCAAGTACAACTCATCTTATTTCAAAGAATCTTGGTACATACAATGCAAGTGCGGCTATCTAATTAGTTTTGGTATTTAAATGATAATTTACTTTTCAGCTTTCCGCCAATTTTATACAATCAAATAAATTTTCAGTGAGTATTATAAACTTCAATACCATTGTTGTTTTGTATCTAAAATAGCAGCAAATATTAGTTGCTAATCTTGTTTGAAAAGCTAATCTTAAATTTTGAATTAATTTTTAATATGCATCCAATACTCCCAGGACACTCCTTTAACTTTATTTTGTTTATAAAATGTGAATTTTCTTTTACCAAATTACAAATTCTGTAACTATAATAATGCGTCAATGACGAGCAAGTGAATTAGCATAACGAGTTGTGTCACAGCAAATCTCTGTGCGGTCAGTGACGTGTCATATTGGCTTAGAAGGCACACTCCAAGCCGAACAATACAACTTTATAGATACGCCCCTTTGACACTTGATCGATTTCATTGACGTGTCATATGTTTGAATGTCATTTGCAGTTTTCTGCTACCACCAGAGCAGACAAGGTCTAAGTTTGTGTTAGAGTTAAACTAATATTTTTATAGTTATATAGATAAATTCCACAATTTCACTAAATATTAAACTGCTCTAACTTTTACAATTCTTGCCCTCTAAACACATCATTGAATTCCCCTTATTTGTAATGTTAGCACATATAAAGTTACTTACAGTTCACTGAATGCAACCTGATATATTTTTTTTATTTCCAGTGAAATGAGTGGAATCAAAGGGAAATTACTGTTTGTTGAGTCTCGTCTCTGATCTGTAAGGACTTGTTTGTATAAAATACTGCGCTCAATGTCAGACTTTCCAGATCGCCTTCAACTTACTGCAGAAAACACATACAGCAAACGAATTGTGTTCAGCACAACATTTGCACTAGGGTTATTGCAAGAGCATTTTTTGCTTTGCTGTGCAGTAAATAATTTGGAAACATTTGAGCAAAACACTGTCACAGTGATAGAATACAGTGATCATAGGGGTCATAGTGGCAGACTTTCAAGATTGCCCTCAAGTAACATAATATGATGCACAGTTGCAGCGGAACGTGTTCAGGCAACACTTGGCACGAGTAATTTTTGCTGTACATTCTCTATGATAAAAAAAATAATAACAGAAGTCATGCAAAATGCACTATTCGGATTTCCTCAACTTATAAGAAAATATTTTCTATGGCCAAAAGTAAAATATGCTCATGCAATGTAACATTTGACACTATTGATATTACAATGCTGTTTTTGACATATGTCATATTAAAAAATATTCCTTTCTGTAAAATAACTTCTCAGCTGTATACAGTATGATAGCATGTCAGACTGTCTAGATAAAACATCACTAGTGTTCACTCGCAGTAAATTGTCAGACTGTCCAGATAGAACATTCCAAGTGTTCACATGGTTAATGTTTTCAGACTGTCCAGATAGAACATTCCAAGTGTTCACATGGTTAATGTTTTCAGACTGTCCAGATAGAACATTACTAGTGTTTACTTGGATAACGTTGTAAGACTGTCTAGATAGAATATTATCAGTGTTCACCCGGTTAATGTTTTCAGACTTTTCAGATAGAATATTACCAGTGTTCACCTGGTTAATGTTTTCAGACTGTCCAGATAGAATATTCCTAGTGTTCACCCAGTTAATGTTTTCAGACTGTCCAGATAGAATATTACCAGTGTTCACCCGGTTAATGTTTTCAGACTGTCCAGATAGAATATTCCTAGTGTTCACCCGGTTACTAGTAATGTTGTAAGACTGTCCAGATAGAGCATTAATAATGTAAGACTGTCCAGATAGAATATTACCAGTGTTCACCCGGTTAATGTTTTCAGACTGTCCAGATGGAATATTCCTAGTGTTCACCCGGTTACTAGTAATGTTGTAAGACTGTCCAGATAGAGCATTAATAATGTAAGACTGTCCAGATAGAATATTACCAGTGTTCACCCGGTTACTAGTAATGTTGTAAGACTGTCCAGATAGAATATTACCAGTGTTCACCCGGTTAATGTTTTCAGACTGTCCAGATAGAATATTCCTAGTGTTCACCCGGTTACTAGTAATGTTGTAAGACTGTCCAGATAGAGCATTAATAATGTAAGACTGTCCAGATAGAATATTACCAGTGTTCACCCGGTTAATGTTTTCAGACTGTCCAGATAGAATATTCCTAGTGTTCACCCGGTTACTAGTAATGTTGTAAGACTGTCCAGATAGAGCATTATTAATGTCAGATTGTTCAGATAGAACATTACTAGTGTTCTCTGGAATAATGTTGTTGTCTGTTTGGCCAAGCAAGATCTTGCATTTGACACTAAAATGTGTATCAAAACTAAATGATCAAAACAGGGAAACCAGGTACAAGTATACTAATACAAATTATTATTACTAAAAATTATAATAGAACCCCATAAGGAATGTGCACATTTATTGCAGCATAGTGTTCAAATCGAACATGTGACATCATTGTCGTGTCCAACTCTGCCAGTCGCCAGGTTTGTCATCTCTTTCGTAAAGAATCACAACTGGGAACATTGTATTTTTTCCTTTGTTTACATGTATGTGTGGAAAAGTGTATGGTTGTTATTACTGCCAGTTTGTTGAAATACACTAGAATTGTGGACTCTTGTGTGCACATTATGAGAGTCTTTGCATTTAGTGTGTCTGTATGTGTGTGTCTTCGTCTGTTCCACTGATTAGTTTTAGGTAAAACTCTGTGCATATTAATTACTTAATTTGCATAATGATTAGTCAATTTTCAGCTTTTCCACTGATACCCCAAGTTTTAATAATCACATTTCAATAAAACTTGGTACATGGATGCCCTGGGATATAGCACAGACCTGATTATTTTTTTGTTGAAGTCCAGTGCATATTAATTACCTGATTTGAATTTTAATTAGCCAATTCTAAGCTTTTTCATTTTTTTCTCAAGAACCATTTAACAGATTTCAATGAAACATTATACATAGTTGCTGTGGGATAATGTGCAAACATGATTAGATTTTGGTTGAGATCAATGTGATACTGTATAACTAATGTTGCAGATGACTATCATGATCATGTGACCTCAATAATATGCATAACTGTAAGATCTTAAATACTGGTGCTATAATTTTGTTGTCTGACAAGATATATGACCAAAATATCAAGTGATATTTACCTCTCAAAACGAATTACTGATAGAATGTCAGATTACATGAATTAAACCAGAAATCCACATAGAAATCATTTTATAATGCAGGTACAAATCAGGGTAATATGTTTTTCAGAATTATCACACTATAAAATGTAGGTGTTTGTAGAGTAGTATAATCTAAGAAAAGACATTTGAGAGAATTGGAAATTTACACATGGTAACAGCGATATTTACCACAACTTCACTTTATCTGTAACCTCTAATTGTTTAAAATCAAGACATCATTATGCTACTGTAAAATACTTTATTTAGCTGGAATTAATTTTGTATGGAATTAATCTTGTATGGAATTTATTTTTTCACTGATTTTTGACGAGTTGAATGTAAAATATAGGAAAAAAGGTATATTCGCTGGATTTTATTTTCACTGAATCATTCCTTCAGCAAAAATAGCGAAAATTAATTCCAAGCGAAAATAAAGTATTTTACAGTATTTATATAGTGACCAGGTAATGAATGTAACAATGATATATTTATGCATAAAACTGATAAGTTACCCTGAAAGTCAAATTATCAAACTAACCTGAATGAAAGGTTATTATACAAGATGTGACAAAAATTGCCACTTAGAAAGTTGAAAGTGCTTGTATATTTATTAAAAAAGTGTCATGTAAAATAATGATCAATAGATGAATTCAATCCAGCCAACCTTCAAATCCTGGTCTTTTGTATATACATTAACGACAGTGATTATGCTCTGAAAAAACGTCTGTTTAAACCATACATGCATTTAATAAAAACAGTGAATTGAGTAGCATATTCAATGTGCACACTGATTATCAATTCTTGACAGCACTGCAGACACAGTGCATAATGAGAACGTGAGAATTTACCAACTGTGCACCGAGCAGAGGACACAGCTGAGTGAGTATGTAAGACGAGGCTTTAAGAGACCACCTGTCTGTTCAGATGACTGACAAGTATACATGTACATGTGCAACATTACCTCACTTGTTGACATTGTATATAGGCATGCCCAAACTTATAGCCACAGCCCATCTGTCCATTTGTACCTTCCCACTCAAAAACTTTAAAAGGTAAACAGCTCATTAAGTGGATAGAATTATTTGTTGAATTTATGCCTCTAAAATATATTATTTTTGTGATGCAGTATTTTTCTTTACACAAGTAGTACGGATTTAACATTGAAAAGAAAGAAGAAATGAAATTCAGATAAAATGACCATCTGAAAAGAAGCTTATAATACAGTTCACAAAACTTAACATGGTATAACCTATACTTAAAATTTATTGGCAGGTTCAATAGTATTCAATTAATCTCAAAAAAACATGCACAAACAACAGAAATAATGCAGATTGCTAGAAAGGGCTAGCAAAAATTATAATTTGCATAATTAGTCAGTACAATAAAAGAGTTAGTATGTGCCTCAACTGCTGCTGTTAAAACACTGACCTGGTAAACTGTTGCTGTTAAAACACTGACCTGGTAAACTGCTGCTGTTAAAACACTGACCTGGGTAAACTGTTGCTGTTAAAACACTGACCCAGTAAACTGCTGCTGTTAAAACACTGACCTGGTAAACTGTTGCTGTTAAAACACTGACCCAGTAAACTGCTGCTGTTAAAACACTGACCTGGTAAACTGTTGCTGTTAAAACATTGACCCAGTAAACTGCTGCTGTTAAAACACTGACCTGGTAAACTGCTGCTGTTAAAACACTGACCCAGTAAACTGCTGCTGTTAAAACACTGACCCAGTAAACTGCTGCTGTTAAAACACTGATCCAGTAAACTGCTGCTGTTAAAACACTGACCTGGTAAACTGTTGCTGTTAAAACACTGACCTGGTAAACTGCTGCTGTTAAAACACTGACCCAGTAAACTGCTGCTGTTAAAACACTGACCCAGTAAACTGCTGCTGTTAAAACACTGACCTGGTAAACTGCTGCTGTTAAAACACTGACCCGGTAAACTGCTGCTGTTAAAACACTGACCCAGTAAACTGCTGCTGTTAAAACACTGACCCAGTAAACTGCTGCTGTTAAAACACTGACCTGGTAAACTGCTGCTGTTAAAATACTGACCTGGTAAACTGCTGCTGTTAAAACACTGACCTGGTAAACTGCTGCTGTTAAAACACTGACCTGGTAAACTGCTGCTGTTAAAACACTGACCTGGTAAACTGCTGCTGTTAAAACACTGACCCGGTAAACTGCTGCTGTTAAAACACTGACCCAGTAAACTGCTGCTGTTAAAACACTGACCCAGTAAACTGCTGCTGTTAAAACACTGACCTGGTAAACTGCTGCTGTTAAAATACTGACCTGGTAAACTGCTGCTGTTAAAACACTGACCTGGTAAACTGCTGCTGTTAAAACACTGACCTGGTAAACTGCTGCTGTTAAAACACTGACCTGGTAAACTGCTGCTGTTAAAACACTGACCTGGTAAACTGCTGCTGTTAAAACACTGACCTGGTAAACTGCTGCTGTTAAAACACTGACCTGGTAAACTGCTGCTGTTAAAACACTAACCCAGTAAACTGCTGCTGTTAAAACACTGACCCAGTAAACTGCTGCTGTTAAAACACTGACCTGGTAAACTGCTGCTGTTAAAACACTGACCCGGTAAACTGCTGCTGTTAAAACACTGACCCAGTAAACTGCTGCTGTTAAAACACTGACCTGGTAAACTGCTGCTGTTAAAACACTGACCCGGTAAACTGCTGCTGTTAAAACACTGACCCAGTAAACTGCTGCTGTTAAAACACTGACCTGGTAAACTGCTGCTGTTAAAACACTGACCCAGTAAACTGCTGCTGTTAAAACACTGACCCAGTAAACTGCTGCTGTTAAAACACTGACCTGGTAAACTGCTGCTGTTAAAACACTGACCTGGTAAACTGCTGCTGTTAAAACACTGACCCAGTAAACTGCTGCTGTTAAAACACTGACCCCGTAAACTGCTGCTGTTAAAACACTGACCCAGTAAACTGCTGCTGTTAAAACACTGACCCAGTAAACTGCTGCTGTTAAAACACTGACCCCGTAAACTGTTGTTTGAGCACTGACTCGGTAGATTGCTGTTTGAACACTGACCAGGTAGACTGCAGTTTGAACACTGACCCAGTAGACTGCTGTTTGAACACTGACCCAGTAGACTGCTGTTTGAACACTGACCCGGGTAGACTGCTGTTTGAACACTGACCCGGGTAGACTGCTGTTTGAACACTGACCCGGGTAGACTGCTGTTTGAACACTGACCCGAGTAGACTGCTGTTTGAACACTGACCCGGGTAGACTGCTGTTTGAACACTGACCCAGTAGACTGCTGTTTAAATACTGACCCGGTGACTGCAGTTTGAACACTGACCCAGTAGACTGCTGTTTGAAAACTGACCCGGTGACTGCAGTTTGAACACTGACCCGGTTCAATTATATTATAAAGTTGCATTCCAAATTTGTATAATCTGCAGAAAACCTATCCCTGGAAGCATCATAAGGGCATTGTACTTTGTGTAGTTCATGAGAAAACTTATTCAATAAAAGTTTGCTTAACCCTTGAAGCACCACAACTTTTTCCCGAAAAATTTTGGTGCCACCATTTTGCCTGTTTTTATGTAAAAAATTTTTTAGATAAATCTGGACCAAATAACTTCCTATTGGCTTGATCAAGATTTTGAAAAAATTACATTAAATAAATTATGAATGACGACAGAAATTGACATTGGTAGTCAAATGGTTAAACAACGCCCTTCGATGCAGGCTAGCTTCATGATTTGGTGCAAAACCAATTGATTTTCCTTGGTGATCACAATCATCTGTGGGAGGTGTTTGACATATAATACATGGGAATGCCAGTTTAAACAATGTTACAATTTATATTTCCGAAGCACCAATTGTATGATAAATGTTGGTAAGAATGATTCTACAATCTATATAAGTCTGAATTACTTTTAAGCATTCAGGCATACTACATGTAGTTGTCAGGGTTGATATGTTTTACAGAATAAAAGCCAATTGAAACTAATCAATAAATGCACAATATATCGATATATCAATCAGTTAGATGGGCTTCTCCCAATAGACATGATAAATCTAATCTGAGTGATATACTGGCTGTAGTCAACACATAGTTTAGACAATCTTACAATTATCCATGGTATTCAACTGTAATTACTCATTCCTAGTGGCCCAAGGTGCCAAATACACTTCTTAACTTTCTAAATTGAATAGTCCAATAGAGTTACACATTTGATTTGAAAACGTGTATTTATTCGCTTTAGTGGAAACCATGTAAATGTTGAACTTCTGGGGATGAGACAGCAGTATTGTGCTAGAAAAAGCTGGCAAATTACCGAGAAGATAATAATTTGGTCATTTGTTTAGCCACTTATGGCACAAAATAGTTTATTGTTGTTGCTATCTGTTTTTGACTAATATGTATCCCTTTGTTCTATGATGCTATGTGAAAAATGGAGTACTGATAATAATGTTCTGAAGATGCGAGTAGATGAAGGTTCACGCAAAAAATAAAGTGTTGCCTAGTAGGTAGATGCAATGTTTTTTTAAGGCTCATGTCATTTTGTTTACAGAAGTACAATATAATCATGAATCGCCATCATACATTTGTATAATGCTATTTTGATTTTTGAGGGTTACACAATTTGTGTACCAAGGAAAATTAATGAAGAGCTACATCTTAAAACAATTTAAATCATTGCAATATAGTGCCTTGACATTTTGAAATTGTATGATGTCAATGAGATTAAACTTAAATTAAGAAGGTCAAATTCATCCAGATACATTTATATACATATACCATACGAGTGCCCAAGGTACTCAGCTCTCATGCTCAAAACTGGTTGAACTGGTGGAGAAGTATTTAACCATATTTAGACCAATTCAGGACATAATTACTGTCTACATGTATGTGCGAAGTTTGAAATTAATCAGTCAATGCATGTTTGAGAAATGGCTTTGGACAGATACACAGAATAAAACAGTCGCTGTTTTTATACTTTGTTAAGACTATTAGGCACATATGTGTTATTTTTGTACATGCATGACTACATGCTAAACTTATGTGTGTAGTGTGTAATTACAGAAAGACCTTCATGTATTCACGATATGGTATAATTTCTATTTGATTTTTGTACTGGGTCACTATTGTTCCTTTATATTCCCCCACCAGTATAAAAAGTATGCATGTGCTTAGAGAATAAAAATAGATGACCATATTGTTCACTTTTAGAACCAAAAATGAATGTGATATTTTGTTCACACCACTATGGACGATGCCCAAAGCCTGCAAACGTCGACAAAAGTGTATCGTTTACGTGCACAAATAAGTTCTGCATAACGAAAGGATGTGATTTGAATTTTATCAAACGTCTGCGATGTTCTAACATCTGGTATAAATTTATTATATCTCTAATGTATATTTATTTTTTCTGCAAGTTTTTTTTCCACGATCTAATTAGGGATGTTCCATAACGACAATTCACTCCCCTGTCTCAAGGATTCCAGCTTGAAATGTTTACCACAACAAATTTTCCCAGTTTTGTCTGCCTTGACTCCTGACTTAAAACAAGTTAACAGTATTTAAGTTTGGAGTGAAGACAATTACAATCGAATGCCCTTACCTAGAAGGTGGGATTTTTTTCATTTAAATTAGAGCTCCTTTATATTATTTATTCAATGGCAGAAATCAAACTTTTACTATAGGAGGTGTGGCTATGAGATGACATTGTATTTACGATATCTATAAACAGAACAATGCATACTGTATGACCTGTAAGACCCTGATTCAGATCTGACCTAGTGAGTACTCATCAGGACTTAGTCGGGCCCATTATATAGACTTGAAAGCACATGCTGAATTGCCAGTAGGAGGTAATGATCCTAATTAATTTCAGTCAAAAAAAAAAACGACTGAATAATTACATATCCTGGCATGAAGAAAATCTTACACCATGGCTAGTTCTTATATAAATCACTAAAATGTATTACATTACATGTTATATACTGTTAAACTCCAATGCAAGGTGAACACTATACCATGTGATTGGTATGCTGAATAGTGTATTCCAGACTGCAGAGTAACCAGTCAGTAAACTCCAATGCAAGGTGAACACTATACCATGTGATTGGTATGCTGAATAGTGTATTCCAGACTGCAGAGTAACCAGTCAGTAAACTCCAATGCAAGGTGAACACTATACCATGTGCTTGGTATGCTGAATAGTGTACTCCAGACTGCAGAGTAACCAGTCAGTAAACTCCAATGCAAGGTGAACACTATACCATGTGATTGGTATGCTGAATAGTGTACTCCAGACTGCAGAGTGACCAGTCAGTAAACTTCAGGTTCTTCAGGTTCTTTGACATTAATGTAAATGTTAGACTGCCCCCACAACATCTGAACTACTTGCTGGTTCACATTTCAATGCATGTGCTTCTCATGATTTAGCAAAGTCCTTGAACTCACTGCACACCTTCGTTAATCCAATACTGTTACCATCTAGTGTACTACATGTTTGTAAATGTATATAAAAGGTGAGACGGTATGCAACACATGCGACAACACCCTGTGACAAACAAGTAGAAGTCAATAAACAATTGATTTAACACATTGGACACCACTCATAACTATGATCTTCAATGAATCCAAAATATCAATCAATTAAAAAGACTTTCATGTTTTTATGGTGGGTTATGCCAGCATGATAGCTAGATGCTGTTTGGTAGCATTTTATAGTGAAGGGGAGAACAAAAACACAACGGGAGTTGCAGGACTTAGAAGCCATTGAAAGCAGAATGTCCATTGTAGTAATTACGAGATGGTACAATAAAGGCATGTCCTTGGATGGTTAGTGACTAACAGAGAAGTATCTCTATCCAATTAACCCAAAATCCACAGGTTACCACAAACTTTTGACCTTCAATCTAGGGCAGAATACTTACTATGAAGATACATGACTCTGTTATTTTGATTATTTGACTTACTACATGTATGTTTCCAACAAATATTTCCAATTTCTTGTGGGTTCCCCCATAGTGTATTTTTAGTTTTATCCTTTTCATAGTTATTATAGAAACTTTATGTTAGAATAGTATACATATACTGTATGTAACAGTTTATTACATACTAAATAGAAATGTTTTTCGTTGCTATGTGGACATAAAGAAATATCTTATCAATTTAGCAGTAACACCAATGGCTCAATGTTGTTTAAATTAGTGATTAGATTAAAATTTCTATTGAGCCATGTTTGGACAAGAGACCATAGAATTGGAAGATGACCACAACAAATGAAGATCTGTACTGTACACTATTGTAAAGAGTGTGTAGTTGAATAATATGACACATTAACTGTGTCTACATACCACCTCAGTGTAATCTGGAGCAGTACTTCACTATCAAAGCGTTATAGTTGTCCCGCAGCGTGAGCTCGAATTTTGTGTTAACAAACAAAGTATTTTACACAGGTTGAGGGTCCTATATCAAACATGACGTAATGCTATGACGGTAGAACTTTAAGTGAAGTAAGTCAATGGAGAGCAAAGTATGTTATTGTCCATTCAAGGAGTACAAAATCTTATTATGTTAGCAGGCCTTGCCTTGAAAACTGTTAAGAGAGCTAAAATGACTCACCTGAGCACAGTAGTATGAGTGATTATGCTTGATTGTTGACCAGTTGTATGGGTATAGTCACACAGGCAGCAATCTTTGGTTTAAAAACTTTGAATTCGCAATCATCTTTTTTTTTAAATCGATTGTAGTAAAATGTACATTTGACATTTATTTCCATTCAATGATTTTAATGGAAAGAAAAATTTAATATAATTGCTTTTTTTATTTAAAAAAAATTAATGTCAATGCATGTTTTTCTTCGCTTGTTTTTTTGCATTACAAGTGCTAATTGTACTTAACATGTGAATTTTTTAGAAACAATATTTTATGTTTAATACTACATGACAGGGCTGTGTGATCATCTCTCTGGAAATTTAATAATCTAACTCAGGTCTGGTTGAACATACGCAATTCACCTGCAAGCCACTGCAGATCTTAGTCAAGTTTTCCATGGAGCATCCCCATTAAAGTTAATGTATATAGCTTTGACTTCCCAATTGAGTCTGTGCAGTGCAGACAGATGGTAAGCCAAGTAACATTGCAAATATTGTTTTTGTTAGTATCAGAATGTTGTGAATTTTTCATGCAACAAGTGAAATTATTGCATAGCA
Source organism: Saccoglossus kowalevskii (assembly GCF_978046115.1). Taxonomy (NCBI): domain Eukaryota; kingdom Metazoa; phylum Hemichordata; class Enteropneusta; family Harrimaniidae; genus Saccoglossus; species Saccoglossus kowalevskii. Next base: position 22,175,688 of record NC_140657.1, read on the forward strand.
AGTCATTTTTAAAATAACCATAGTAAAAATAATTTATGCTGCTAAAACTACTGGTTTCATTATACAATATATCATACTTAATGTCTGGTGTAACACATGCAATACTAAACTGATATACAGTTCCACAAATACACAACTAGAACTTACATAAAATTGTTGTTCTACTTCATTATAATACAATACCCATAGATGTAAATAAAACCTTTGACACAGCATCCCCTCAAGGACTGACACCTGTTACAATGACAAGGACCTTGGTGGACATCTGTCAGGCCAGTGACTGATCAGTCTGTTATTACTCTCAGTCATATTCTTTAGGCCACTTCATTCAATATTTACACATAAACAAAAAACTGAATAGTTTCCAGTAATGTTAGTGAAAATAAGTAAGTTTGGTTTACGACAGTTGGCTCAAATTACCACTGGCATAATAAGATAGTACTCATATACCTGAAATACATGTACCGCCTTAAATGTATCATGTCAGTTAAGAGAGTGAAGGGCAAGGTACATTTGTAAAGAGAAGCCTGTTGAACATCTGCTTCATGGCACAGCACTAAAAATTACCCATAATTCTCTATGATTTGTACTACACAGTATAGACATTGATGTCATGAAAACTCTTATAAGCACAATATTTTGGATGCTATTAAATGCCTGAATATTGTTTTTCAAAAGTATGTTTACAATATATCATCAGAATATTAAATTTAGCACAAAATCTGGTGAAAGAATTTATAAAGGTGCTAAAAACGCTGTCAATTTTAGGGGAATATAAACACCAACATAAATACTAGCCGGCAACTACATGTAACATAAAGAGAAAATCTAATTTTCACAAAAAATCTATATAAACAAAAAAAATAAATTTAAAATAAATTTGATATTTGAAAGGGATAATTTAATTCAACAATTTTACTGGAAACTAGTATTTTTATCTTGGTTTTCATACTAATGTGTCAGGAAGCATGGTGCAAGCCAGTAAGAAAACTCTTCTACTAGGAAACTGAGGAGTATGGCTAAAGGTTTACATTAAAAGCAAGAAATTGAAGGACCGGAAAATGATGTTGAGTTTAGTGAGGTTTGAGAGTTTACTAAGATTGCAATTATCTTGTAGTAAAATGGCCATGGATGGATAACCATACCACTGCCTTTGTTACGATTGGTTTAATGCATTCATTAAGTTTAATCAAAATTTGTGAAATTTGAAAAAAAAATCAGGGCCTGTTTGGTCAAAAATTATTACAAAAGATAAGCTTCAAAAAAACTTTAATTTGGACATTATTCAGAGAGGACAAGTATAATAGAGGTTAAGGATTCTACAGGTCTGGCTGAAAGCACATACAGTGAACACACTAGTATTGTCCAATGACCTGAATAACCAGTATAATCAGCACATCCCTGACACAAGGGGAATTACATGTATCTCAGGAGAGAGAAAATATTATGTTCATTATTGACTAAGGTATCGTGTGGCAGTCTGATTACGCTGATTAAGTATTTTGTTGTGTTCACTGAACTGCATAATGTGAACTTAATTTATTTCAAGTGGTAACTTAGGGGTGTTCTCAAATTTTCAACAGAATATACTACAGATGTTCTTTAAAGTTTAACTTTTTCACCATCAGTTCCATCTTTTCATCACAAATTCACAAACTAGCTCTGTTTATAGTCTGCACTTTCCTTCAGAAGATTGAGACTAAAATAGCACATATTTTTGAGTAAAAACTGAAAATTGACTCAAATTTTGTCTGCCAGCTCCAAAATTAGGGTTCATTTTCAGAAATATTGAAGAATGTAAGAAAAATGTGTAGAAAAATTTGAGCGAGAAAGTCTGGTGGTGAAAAGCTTATCTCTGGGGCATTCTTAGAGCTTTTATGTGAAATATTCAATAGTCTGATTTCATGCATAAAAAAAGGATTCACTAGGATTCTACCTTAATTACCGGGTATTTATTTAATTCAGAACAGAAGCAAATCATTGAAAATCCATGTGCAATTTAACACTACCAGTATTCAAATACACCAATTTTAACACACAAAAAAGAAAATGATTCCCAGTGTTTAGATATGTTGAAAACCCCAAGACCCTAATAAAGCTCTACGAACACTTTCAACGTTCAACTTTAAAGAGACACATCAATATGTAACTGTATATGTAATATGCAATATATATGTAATGTGTAATATGCATGGGCATGTGGTGAGTCTAATGAGGATAACTCACACAATAAAATCGACACACATACAACAACCAATCTTACATGTACAATAGATGACGTATCAATTAATGAGACAAAATTAATTTTAAAGGTCCAGTCCGATGATTTTTTACGACCTGAGCCACATCATCACTTGAATGACAAGAATGAAACACATACATAATGCACAGGTTTGATTATCAACAGAACAATCCACACAAGTACAGTTATGATGATTGTGTCCACTAATATTGCATACAGCACCTCAAGGCATATCCCCCAAACTTCATTAATTACATGGCTGGATGGTCTGAACTTTTATTTAGCACCTTGAAGGAATAGACTAGCTAAAGTAATTTCAACATACCCCCAGGGCCTTGAAACCTACAAGATACAACACTCATGTATGACTTGTAAAAAACAAACCAGAGATTGACACTAAGTTCTCCAGCCTGAGACAAGTAATATTGTCATTTGGACAACTGAATAGTAAATCAATTGCCTTTAGCAGACTATACTGAAGGCAACATTCATTTCAGATGAATAATTTAAAAGTTAACATGAAGCCCTGCATACTGTCCACACAAGCTCATTTCACCAGACCAAACATTTGTGACATCACGTGCACACACTCAAATAATAGGTTAATAACCTCGCTCATTTTTGTTTCCACAATTAAACCTTGCCATAGTTACCATGGCATTCTGTGATGATTTTTGTCTAAACATGCAGCTTTTTTTTTGGTCAGAACAAGTTCTACATTGTTCATACATGGTTGCATACATGTGTACCTTTATCAGTTTTTGTGTACATATACTTAAGTTTATATGACCCTGTAAGTATTTTATCATAAGTGTATTAAATCAGCAAAGCATAATACTAGATATAAGATCTTGACTTCTTTTTGTAATAAGTTTAATATACAGGAATGGAAAACTTTACCGCATTGCTCGCCAAGGAAGGAAGTGGCCTTGTCTATTTGATAACACATTGAAATGTTGTTTTTCAAGTGCTACCAATTTGTGAAATGACATTGAATCAATAAACAAAAAAATAACCGACTTCCATACATCTCCTAGTGCATTTTGTCTTTGTACCAAATTTTAACAAAATTAGTTAATGCATTGTCTGAAAAATCTGAGCAATTTCTGACTACATGTACTTAACATAGCAACTAAACTAAAGAGAAATCTTGTTTCCATAGATGCATGCATGGTTATTGACCGTACATTACACACCTCACTCTAGTGGCCATTTACACAATGTAAGATTTAGTTCTAAATATAATCTGGGCTTTTTTTTAGCTTTTATTCCTTCAAATATTAATGCAGCACCACAATTTCATGATCATTGAATTCCATCTCAAAAGTTATTTTTGGAGAAGATATACTCGCCACGGAGAACAGGTCTGGAGACATTAATGCCTTGTATACCATAGAATTAAGAGTTGTTATTGAAAGAAGATGGTAATTCTCATCTATACTTTCTGTTACCACACATGTTGGTCTAAACATAGTTTATTATATTGCACTGCATGTATGCAAGTTGATATGCCCCAAGTATTAAAGATCTCCAGTTACAAGCTTCAATGTAATAATTTCAAGACTGCTGGCAAAAAAATGATTTTGTTATCAAACCTTGCCATAAAAACTTTAGGGATAATTAAACAAGAACTAACTGTTGTAGGTTCAATGCACATATTCGCAGACAGCAAACACTGAACAACAGATGAAAGATACGACACTGCAAACACGTCTTTGGGTCGTGTGCCAAGCATAGGCCTCCCCCCAATTGTCTTTGATACCCGATGAATGGGTTACTCCATTGACAAGGCAAACAATAGTTAGTAGGACTGCTACAACAATAGCGCTGTGCAGCGCTGTACGTGCTGCCTCAGATTTGGCACTATGTGCACTATGAATACCACACGTGCATGCTGTGAGTTGGCAGTGCAACAGACACCTGCTCCTGTCAAAGACTGGCTGCAGCATTTACTCGCACACACGACACCCAATGTGTAGCTGTGTACATCTTAAGTTTCATCCTTATTAAAAGCTAAACAACCATTTTTTTCTCATCTGCTTACAAGTTAAATTTGGTGCAATCTCCTTGTCTAGGGGACTATAAAAGCCAATCTCCAATAAATATTGTCACAAACAGCATTTATAGCTAGTCCCATGGGGCGTACCTTATTGGTTTTCCCTTAGCTTATTGTCATAGGTTCAAACTTAGGCCAGTCATCACACAAAAGCAAATTTTCTATCGTCTACTGACGCTGTGTGGACATAACTTGCATTGAATACAAAAATGACAAAGTGTGCTCCGAGACTATCCATGACAAATGCTAACCGTGGTATGGGTAATATCAAACTGTCTATCAATGCATATTGCAATATCAAATATACAAAGCCCGTCACCATGGCAGTCTCACTAAGCCGATGGAAAACTCAGACAAAGAAACAATTGTCACCGAAACATGTTATTTGTCACTGTGTGACATACACAAGTTCTAATTGTCAAGCAAACTGAATGTGACAGGCACGAATTCCTTTCCATGCTGAATATTTATCAGCAGACAAAAAAACTTATATATCGTACAGTTTGGGCACAACTTAACTTTCAAGCTGGCAATCTGCTGGCTTTGCCATTTCATAAAAACTTACAATTTTTAAAGTTAGCATCATTTATCCATTTATTTAACACATAACATCCCCAGGAGGGGATGAAAAGGGTTACAAATCAGATATCAAATCATTGTCATTAATAATTTTAACATATTCTTTGTAGAATTTACTAATGTCACTAATATGAGACATATTTAGGCCAATCACTCCACACAATCTAGCTATATGTGACAGTTTACGCCAGCTTAAAGGAAAACCGCTCAATCCCATGGATTGCACCAAAGAATCATGGGACACTATTGTTTATGTTGTTTACAAATTTAATCTATTTTTTGTTATCAATTGTAATTTTAATCCAGAAAGTAAATTTGTTGTAAGTTTAGGCTTAACTGGAAGTGCCCCTTTAAGGTTTGCTAAATTTTCAGTTCTACTTGGACCGTACTGTAGATTTCCACTGAACACCGCTTACAATTATTACTAATTACTCATTAGTCTTTCCTCGTCGCAACAGTTGATAACTGCATTTAACTTAACTAATAATAACTCAACTTGTGCAGACAAGAAATATGTTTCAAGTTGACCGTGAAAAAGTTTTGTAGAAACATGCTTGACATTGACCACAAAAGATTTGAATAGCACCTATCATCGTGTAGTGTGGCATAAGCAAGTAATTTAGATCCAATTCAGCATCATAATTGCAGTGAATAACACAATACATCTCTACGTATTTGCACTTTGCAGCTATAGTCACAGAAAATAAATATAAATATCACCTACTCCAGTCCAAAAAAGTTGCAAATTTGGTAAACAAATGAATTTTACTCATAACCTTCAGGCGTATAATCTTGAATTTTAATTGCAAAGATTTAATTTCTCATTAACATACAAATTTTAAGAATTTCTCTAGTCTGGGTACATTTTTTTAGCCATTGGAAGCATTTCACAGAGGTCTTCTAATAAAAAAAAACCCACATACTTTCAGGGCATTTATAGAGCTTTATTAAGGATCTTGAAACTATTACGTAAAATACTTGATGACCTGAATTTGCGTGACCTGTGGGAAATATGAATGTTCATATTTCAATGTTTCCCACATGTCTGAATGCTGGCTATCGTTTCAGCTTCTCATTTAATGGTGTGTTAGAATTTCCTTTAAGTTTAATTGTGAATCACAGTAATTTGAAACAAGGTAATATTTTACATAATAGTTCCTAGACCTCAATAAAGCTCTATGTATGCTCTCAGAGTGCAACTTCAAAACTGGAGTCTTAAGGAGTCACAGTAACTTGCACCAAGGTTCTAGGGAGTCACATTGACCTTTACTTGGGTCCTGGGGAGTCACAGTGGCTTTCATTGAGGTCCTAGGGAGTCATGGTGACTTTTCGTGAAATCTTGTCCCCATGAGTGTAATTATCATGAAATTGTAAAAATTCCAACAACTTCTACCAGAATGTCTGCACTGAACAAGTGAACAGTTGCATTGACCTAGGCCGTTATGTGTCAGTCAATACTCTCAGTGTACCATAATCTCTGACCCAAACAGTACAGACGTGCTTGATGAAAAGGGCAATACAGACTGGGGACTAAATCACAGTTGCTCTACAAAGGGGACAGTACATGGATAAATATAGGTATTTTGACAATGTCAATTAAAAACCAGATATTTATCCTGTTTATTTGAGCAAATAAAAGATTAAGGTCACGTTCAATTGTGAAGCTATTTGTTGGGTATTGTGCAAGGACGATGAGATTTGATCTTATAATTCAACAATTAATTGTCATGGTAGCATTGTCAATGATTGTGTCCCATAAATACCTGTATGTCAGTCAGTGAATCATGTACTGTACTTGCAACACGTTCTGAAAAGAGGGTTGATAGATCTTAAAATTGGGAAATATCAACCGAATAAACCGTTGAGTATCATAATTTTTCCTACCACAAAGCTAACTATTTTTCATGCATTCTATAGTTTTTCTGTTAATTTTTGGACCAATGGACTCAATTTTCCATAACCTGCAGGTCTTGATCAAAATTTGTGAAAAATGACACATGCATGCTTATTTTGGAAAAATGACATAAGTTAACTTTGAACACAGAGGGTCTATGCTTTGACATAAATAAATAAATAAATGATATTAATAATCTGACTGTGTCCACCTAATAATCTCCTTCCTGCACCAACAATGCTAGACAGGGACTCCCATTTTAGTACACCATGTGATATAAAGATCCCATGTGTTACAAAGATACATACAGAATATATTGTCCATTCCACGTCATTTTTATTTTGGGACTCCTACATGAAAATGTTAATGCAATTCTTAGTGAGATAATAGTCACATGGCCACTAAAATAAAGTTCTATGATTAGTCTTAGAGTGCAACTTTTTTTTTGGAACTCGCTCCAAGAATTGTTAACACAATTCCTGGTGAAAATAGCTCTTATGTCTTAGAGTCAACTAATGCATGTATGAGACCAAACAGAACAACATTTTGATACAATAAAGAAATTGAGGTCATATCCTGGCATAAGCTACACTTGTAATAAAAAAAAAAATGAAAAAAAAATTTTTGTTTTTTCGTTGTAATAACAGTTGACTTCCTTGCAGTCTGTTTTGATTCTAAAAATTCTTGAAAAATAAATGACATTTGCATAAAACGAGAAGTGAATGAGAAATAGCTGTGACAGCAAAATAGGTGATTTCATTTTTCATGTGTTCACCACTGTTCACGCAATTAACATTCATTTTTCAAGATTTTTTACAGAATCTAACAGTCCGCAAGTCTACAAAAATGTATGTTAAAGCAGAAACGGTAGTTCTTTTTTTGAAATATGTCACGGCTCTGAAAAGAGCCATTTGGCTTGTGCTTCCTTAGAAAGTAAATCTTACAGAATATGGAGAGTTGCGTCACACTCGTTTGGCTTTAGCGTCGATAATGAAACCAATGTTGCAATATTATAGCAACCTGTACCTGGGAGAGTGCTTGAAATCACATCATTTTGGCTTTATAAAATATTTGGTAGCCGTAACTTGGGCCAGCAATTTTGCAATGTCACGACAAAGACTGCCAACTTTTTACTATTTTTCATCACAGCTATTGCATTTCTGTCGTTGGAGAAAAAAAAAATCTTCTTATTCCAAGCCCACCTTGATATCTATAGCGAGACATTCCAGTCGCCGGAACTTGCTGAATGATAACTTTCACCGTGAAAGCGTTGAGTCTGATAAGAAAGCAATGTCACGATTTGACCTTTATGATGAAATACTAGTAGTGATGTCATTCTTAGCCAATCAGTAAAGCAGATGCTTAAAAGTAAAAGATGATTGACAAGACTAAAAACAAAAGCACTGTGTGCCATTGTAGCAGTCGTCAGCCGGATTCCCATTTTTCTTGCCTCTTTATTGTGATTAGGCATAAATTCAAAGTGCTGAGCTGACAGACAGTGAAATCTGTGGATTATAAGTGCCGAGTCTAATTTGTGTGCGACAACGTCAATGAACTTCAGGACGAAGCTGTAAGGATTTTGTTAGACAACGACAGTGGCGCCGACTTGGACTTTGAGGGTTTTGACTTTGACGAAGATGGCAATTAATGAACGTAAAATTAGAGATCTGAGAAATTTTTCAAACAACTATGAACTATCGTAATTTTTACTGTGTAAATTTGTACATTATTATTAATCTTGTATGACTGTTGATCCGGTATTTGTCAAAAACGGAAATAATTTTCACGCAGTTTGACTCTTGACATTTTGAGTTCATGCGTGTTTGGCGTGTTTGTGGGTGAGGAAATCCTAATTCAAATGATTCTTAACTGTCAATGATATCTTCAATTCTTTAATTTTGATGAATATTTTTGTAATTTTTGGTAAAAACTCATATTTTCTTGTTGAAAACGGCAAGTCCAATTGCTTTGATATTATTCTTTATGGACTGGAGACGGCTTTTGCGGCCCGGGTCGTGCGGCGGAAGCGCCCGAGCTTGCGAGGGCGTGTAAGCCGTACAATCGAGGGCAGCAAAAGCCGTATCCAGTCCATAAAGGTTTTATCATATACCTTATATGAGAAAAAAGTCTTTAGTTATGTTATTTTTTGCTCGTCTGGCCCAAAATAAAACCCATTCAATTTATCCGGGTTTCGATACAGGCCTTTTTACTGGCGCGGATTTATACAAAGGATTCTAAACGACGCAAACGCTTTAACATCTCTCACGCAATAGACAAACAAATGTCACCAAATATATCCACAAATTACGTGTTAATGAAACAGCAACTGAACGTAAATTAATAACAATATTTTAACGGTAATAAATAGGAACTCATTATAAACTTTCTTTCTTAAGAATGGACACTACAGTCCAGCTAAGCTGGTCATTTACTGACCGTCCTACAACGGACGTTTTCTTGGAGCTGATGTTGTAGCCGCAGGTAGAGACACGTTGATTTCATAGTTGTTAAAAATCGTAGTCGATGAACGAGAAACAATTGCTTGACAAGAAGCAGTTTAGTTTATATCTCAACTACGAATATCTGAAATGCGCCGATGATCTTGGGTTGAAAGACAGTATCGTCACAGTCAGCTGGCATCGGTGTCGCTGGGTGTATCCAGCAACACCGATGCCAGCTGAATGTATCGTACTGTAAACTTGACATGTTTTTGTGACCAGTTATATTTATGATTGGTTGTGGTAGAATGCCGGCTTTCGTCAGGATAATAATGAGTCCAACTGGTCTTTCGGTATATTTCCCATCCACAGAATAATATCGTCAGCCCGTTGACGCTGCAGGTCGGCGTCCTTTCTACAGCGCTTCTTGTGACGACACAACGATCGTCAGCCATTATCGAAGCGCAGACTCAAATTACGCACATTGTTTGTAAACAGAAAGTAGTTCCAGGAAATAGACGCGTTTACCAAATATGGTAAACGGGGCCGGGGCGTGATATGGAAAATTATTTCAATTGTACGCAATTGACGTCGGCCAGGGAGATGTGACGTTTACACAGCTATACGAGAGATTGGTAGCGGCAGGCGAGTTTCGCCCAGACAACTTTAAGGACATACTGTCCAGAGTGGCTGTCCCACGTTTCTTCTGCAATGATGAGAGAAATGGGAGAGGAGTGGAGGTGTATGGTGGCCTAAAAGTTGGTCAGGCGACAAGTCAGTTCGGTTGCTTTGTCCGCATTTAAGTCGACAAAACTGCAACGAAAGCAGAGGAAGTTCCTCGGCCGAAGTTCGCTTTCGAGGTGAAGAAAATTTTCTTCTTATTTTTTTTTTTCATTTTCTGATTCGGATAATTTGCTTGCACACACAGTGCAATGTTTTGTGAGACGTTGTCATAAAGTAGTGTTATGCACATTCCGCCTTGACTTGTACTGAAAATGGTGTTCATGCTGTACCTTGAATGCAGTGTTTCTGACTGAAGGTACTTCATCATGACTACATGTACTAGAGCTTGTCTGAATTGGTTATACCTGTGACAGTAATACAGTAGGAGATTTGTACATCAACATGTGCCTCCTACAAATAAAGACTTCTTGTTTGTTTGTTTTTTTGATACATTCTGTTCTGTGGTTCAATTCATAATGACAGCTCCGTAGTCAGGTGGTTTTAGCAGGATTTTTTTTTTTGGCAGGATTTTTTTTTCTTCCCCTCTCGCATTAGATTTGGGATCTCCAGAGGATGTCATCCATAAAATGAAATCAGCGTGGCCTTATAAGCAAAAAATTTGTTTTGTTTTACTTCTAATGTTGCATATTGTTTACTTATTTTTGTTGCACGTTTTCATTTGCTATTTAATTCCCTACCACAGTTCGATCTTTGTGTTGTCAATTTTCTAGAAATTTCATTTTTTTGTAGGAGATGTCTGGGCATAACCCACTGCTTTTTTTTGTCAATTTCCATGTTCAGGACCCTGGGCTCTTACCCGGATAAATACGGTAACAGTAATCGTGTTCACATCTGTTTTTCTTCTTCTTACGTTGTGAAAGGACACAAAAACAGATGTGAATATGATAAATACTATCAGACTCTTTAATATGCACCACACGTTATGTAATAAAGTTGTGGTTTGGTACTCAAGTTTATTGAGGTACGAAAATATTGTAAACCGATAGTTTTATAAGAATACCCAATTTAGTACCATCTACCAGGCAAGTTATTATTAGCTTCTCTTAGTAATTTCACTTGTATTTCTTGGTTTAACTTATCATATGTTCCAATTCAGTAATTATATTTGGGCAGATTGTTCTATTTAGAAAGTACGAGACAAATACGCGACATATATGCGAGATACACAAAGTTTGAAAATATGAATATTCATTTTAAATTTATTAATCACTTGTATTTCCTTACATTTTTGGGATACTAATTTGTTTTATCTGAGTAAAAAACCTGAAACAAAACTACCCCAGTATAAATGGTGAGTCAAATGTCTCATGATTTGAGCGGGAATGCCACAGTCTAAATTTTTTAAGACATCAGATCAAAAATGGAATACGCCAATACAGGGATGGTTCAAGCAGAAGATTGGGAGTTCCTGAGAATTCATAAATTGCAATATAACAGCAATGCACTTTACTCCGACTATCGTGTTCACATCTGTTTGGTTCTTAGGACGTTGGTAAAGGGACACAAAAACAGGTGTGAATACGATAAATACTCCGTCATAAACCAAGATGCATTATTAGACTCTTTAATATGCACCACACGTTATGTAATAAAGTTGTGGTTTGGTACTTAAGTTTATTGAGGTACTAGACTATTGTAAACCGGTAGTTTTATAGGACTTACCAGAGCATAAGAATACCCAATTTAGTACCATCTATTATAAGCTTCTCAGAAATAAAGAATTAACTGCATAGAATACCAGCAAAATAAACGATTTATATTATTTGTGTAGCACTAATTTTAAAATTAACTTTATTTATTTATTAAATGCTACTGGTACAGAGTTGAGGTCAAGGTTAATTCCCGCCAAAATTTTTGTGCAACATTTTGCACATTTTAATGTATTTTACAACAATTTCTTCAATTTGAGACCAAATTGACATCATTTCCCACTGTAAATAAAAACAAGCAGCCTCTCGGCTGAGATAGCTCCGCTGTTAGCAATGCACATTTCAATTAAAGAACAGAAGATATCATTAGAAAATGAACAATATGTATAGTATCAAAGCAATTGGACTTGCTTAAAAATATCACTTTTCACCAAAAATGACAAAAACAATCATCAAAATTACATAATTGAAGATATCACCACGAAATTAACAAATCTGAAAGAGGTTCACATGTAGTACTTATATATGTAATATAAAAACAATCAGACTTGCGATTTTCAACAAGAAGTCGAAAATATCACTTTTTACCAAAAATGACAAAAACATTCATCAAAATTAGAGAATTGAAGATATCATCATGAAATGAACAAATCTGAGAGTGGTCCACATGTAGTACCTATATATGTAATATCAAAGCAATTGGACTTGTAGTTTTTAACAAGAAGTCAAAAATAACACTTTTTACCAAAAATGACAAAAATATTCACCAAAATTAGAGAATTGAAGATATCATTACAAAATGAACAAATCTGAGATAGGTCTACCCAAGGTACATATACACCAAGTATCAAAGCATTCAGGTTTATAGTTTTCAAGAAGAAGTCAAAAAAGTAAAACATTGACACTGACGACGACGGACAATCACTCATATGATAAGCTCCGCTCGACAAAGTCGACAACGGAGCTAACAAGCAGCCTGTCAGCTGAGATAGCTCCGCTGTTATAGCAAGGCACAATTCAACAAGTCATTGTCAATGACACGTCCCTGTTCCGTTCATATTTGAGTGACATATACATTCAAAGTAGATCATGACCGAAATGCACCTGTATATGTACAACACATTGTACTAAATCTGAACAAAATCCATCCATGCATGACTGAGATCCGGTTCCGGAATTGAAAATACGTGATTTTGATGCATTTTCGGCCTTAAAATGGCCATCATTCAGCTATTGTTAAGCGGATCATGAAACAAATGCACATATCTATTTGTGACACGATGTACAATGTACCATGTGTGTGTGAAGTTTGAACTTGATCAATCCAGACATGTCTCGGATACGGATCCAGAACTGAATTCTTTATAACAAAATGGCTGCCAGTCGTCCATTTCAAACCCGATCCAAAAAAAAAAAATGATGTGCATCAAGGTCCTATTATGTTTAATGTATGTATCAAATTTGAACAAAATCCGTATATGCATAACTGAGATCCGGGTCCGGAATGGTGAAAATGTGCGATTTCAATGCATTTTCGGCCTTAAAGCGGCTGCCATTTGGCTATCGTTAATGAGATCATGAAACAAATGCACATACATATTTGTGACATGATGTACCTTGTGTGTGTGTGAAGTTTGAACTCGATCAATCCAGGCATGTCTCAGATACGGATCCAGAACTGAATTCTTTAAAACAAAATGGCCGCCAGTCGGCCATTTCGAACTTGATCCGAAAAAAAAAATGACGTGCATCAAGGTCCTATTATGTTTAATGTATGTACTAAATTTGAACAAAATCCGTCCATGTATAACTGAGATCCAGGTTCGGAATGGTGAAAATGTGCGATTTCAATGCATTTTCGACATTAAAGCGACCGCCATTTAGCTATCGTTAATGAGATCATGAAACAAATGCACATACATATTTGTGACATGATGTACCTTGTGTGTGTGTGAAGTTTGAACTCGATCAATCCAGGCATGTCTCAGATACGGATCCAGAACTGAATTCTTTAAAACAAAATGGCCGCAAGTCGGCCATTTCAAACCCGATCCAAAAAAAAAATGACGTGCATCAAGGTCCTATTATGTTTAATGTATGTACTAAATTTGAACAAAATCCGTCCATGCATAACTGAGATCCAGGTCCGGAATGGTGAAAAAATGCGATTTTGATGCATTTTCGGCCTTAAAATGGCCGCTATTCGGCTATCGTTAATCGGATCATGAAAAAAATGCATGTGCATATGTCCCATATAATGTGTGATGTATGAGTGAAGTTTGAACTTTATCGGTCCATGCATGTTCGAGATACAGGTGATCACGGACGGACGGACGGACGGACGGACGGACGCACACAGGGCAAAACATAAGTCCCCGTTTTCGGACTATGTCCGAACGGGGACTAATAAAATGTACATGTCTGTTATATACATGATACAGATACAGATAACACATTTTTCAATTCTGTGCATTTCATAGGTTGACAGGGGGTTACATTCACTGAACGTGTAATGTGTAAAGTACTTGAACTAATCTGATACGATTGTCAGGTAAAAATAAATTCAACCATTATGATGAACATCATCTAAAGATTCAATTAGAATTGCAAAATAATGTTGACAGAAATAATCCTAAAGAAACTAGACTAAAATCTTTTCAATATTCCACGAGAATTTCGCTAGACATCAGTCTATTAAAATTTAGAATCTAGGCATCATCACACTCACCACCTTGCCACTTCACTAATGCCTAGCTACAGTCCAAGTAATTTCTCATTACTGATCAGATTTGTGTAAACATTACACACACTGGGGGATGTCACAAGTGTCTTGAGTGATAAAACACTCAGAGTTCATTGGTCAGTTTAAATGCTGCACATCAACAATTTCCAGTATTATTCAATCAACCAAAGCTACAGCCAATAGCTGATCATATTAGATAATACATTTATTACTAATCCACCTGTATTTCTTGGTTTAACTTATCATATTTTCTAATCCAAAAAATATATTTCGGCAGAATTGTTCTATTTAGAAAGTACAAGACAAATACCTATATGTGTGAGATACAAGAAGGTATTTTTTTTTTAATTCTAACTTCAATAGTAAGAATATGAAAACAAATATTTGAAAATATGAATTTTCATTTTAAATTTTCACTTTATTTCTTTACATTTTTGTGATACTATGTGTCTCATCAGAGTAAAAAACCTGAAACAAAACTATAAACGGCGAGTCTCGTGACATGATATGATGCCGCAGTCTACATTTGTTAAGATTTCAGGATTTATTAACACTATCAGTGCAGATCAAAACTGTAATACACCACTACAGTGATGGTTCAAGCAGAAGATTGGGAGTTGCTGAGAATTCATAAATTGCAATATATACTTACAACTTTTCTATCAGCCTTGATGTACACTCTGTCCTGAATGGATCTTTCACATCTAGATGCTTGATCTTTTCAGCTAGTTGTTTCACATGACGGCTCAGTTTGTTGTACCTTATAGTCACAAAATAAAAAAAATGTTAGAATACCTGCAAGCTAAAAATGTTCATTCCATCATATACATACAATTACAATATTATATTACAAAACATAATTATTTTTTTGCAATTTGAAGACCATATCTGAAATTAAAATGCTTTGCCCAATAATAACTTATAATTAAGTTCAAAAAGTACTGCATACTGACTTGCTGGTACTTTGAAGTGTGTGTCCTGACTTGTGCAACTTTTGTACTTCACCAGAGCTAATTTTGATTTTACACAAGTTGATCAGTTATTCTTTCAATTAAATACTGATATGGAATGAGTTTATCTGAGAAAATACATGCATGAAGGCAGTATTACAATCCTATCAAACTTATCTTTTGATAATTGTGATGAGAATAATTTTTATAAAATATGTATATGAAAACATATGTTATATACGTGTACGACATACGTTAGTATATTTATTGATTTTGTGGTATGCCCTGCAGGGCCAATATACCATTTTCCGTTCAATGCGAGATCACGCATTATGCGTAAAATTAAAACAAAATAATAATATTCTCCTGTCAAATATCAGTCTGTCGATGTGAGTTAAAAAAATAAAGAAATTTGAGTTTAAAATCTCGCGAGGTCTCGCAGTTGAACGGAAAATCTAAGTACTCGTATTCACATTGACCAACGAAGATGGCCTCGTCAAAAGTACGCCACCTAAGTCTAATTAGATAAATACTCTTGGTATTAGTAAACATTCCGAACAGTAAGTACATGTAATTATTTCGAAATGATAAATAGCCGTACTGCCTAATTGAATGTGTTCCGCTGAATACTGACATACAATTGCATAGCTCGTAACAGAGACGACAGGTGAATACCCAGCTTGTACATGGCGATATTTACTGTGTTAGTCAATATGGCCGCCCCCATGTGAGAGAGATCACTGTTATTTCACATCGGCTAGAGTTACGGAGAACGCCAAATTGACTTACTTTGTATAGTCTTCTCGTTTTTGTATCCTATATTTTCTCATAATACGTACTTCATGGAGATTATTGTCCACCTTCCATGAAATAAAGTCGACTTTCTTAAGGAGCTTCTGCTCGTGGAACTTTAGCTTTCGTACCATGATGAATAAATTATGCAAATAACCGAAGCATTTCCGGCGTCCGCCAAATGGCTTTTTTATCGGACTGCATTTGCTTGTATTTCCATAGTAAGACAGTAGTAAAATGTCAAAAAAATAATGTTTAAGGCAAAGATCGAAGCTCTTAATTTTAGTGGAAGGGTATACGTTTATATAAATAGCTTATATTGTTTGCACTGTATTTCTGTGTCCATTTATATTCGTGCTCATACTATAGTATAAATCTTCGTTTTTGTTGGTGTTATTTTCTGTGACAAGGTAAATTCCTCCCGGGTAGAAAAATTGTGTGTATTTGGATAAATATAATATTACTTTAATTATTAAAACAAATGTGTTTTTAAATAAGCAGAAAGTGTAGTTGGATCACTTGAACCCTACGTGCCAAGTTACTTCCACATGACTTGCAAAACGCCGTCGACTTCAAGGTGTGCTCATAATGTAGAGACCCACTTCTATTGCAAACAATAATAATAATATTTATTTATTAATTACAAGTACTTTACAAGAAAAATAACAATATCAACATAAACAGTAACAAACAGAAAAAAATAACATTCATACTTGAACAAAAATATTAGACTAAGCACCCTTGAATTCCTTCCAAGAATGTAAACAGTGTAAACCAAAGAGCTGGTTTTTGTTTTTGTTTTCCAGGGTCTCTGATAGCTCTGCAATAAAATAGTCAAAGGCCTGCTATTTATATTTCAACGCGAGAAAAAGGGTAACCCAATTTATGAGCACAGAAATATTTGTACGGCGGAGACAGCCCGGTGTGTGCGCCACTGGCGACCTGTGGAAAACTGACAATATTAAAATGCTTTAAGGTATAATTCGACTAGTCACATATAATGTACGTGTCAGACAAACAAAAATGTTATCATTATTATATGACAAGTTGATATTTTGTAATAAATGTCACAAATAATTTATTCCAGGTTCGAACGACGTTAATGGGTATGTTTTATATGTAAGTGTTGTGTTGGATTTTTTTTAGGTGTTTCCCGTTTTCCAGCACGTGACTTAATGGGGTTGACACGAGACAGTACATGGATCCATTAACTGGCTGTTTTTATTTTATTTTTTTCTCTTTCGTTTTTTGGTGTTTTTTTTTTACTTACGTAACTGATTCTGTTGTTCTTAGACTTACAGTTCGATACACATTGTCTCGTACTTGGTAGCTATTCTCCCCTTCCGCGGATTTAATTTGTATCATTTTTTAAAAACTAAATGTGCGAACGTTTGTCGCTGATTAGCTCGTTTGACACACATTAGCATTTTCTTTTGTTAAAAATTTGATAATATGTATCAAATTGCACATAATTTGTCAAGACGCCGTTACTTGCAGTTGAGCTAAGGCTTCTGACTAACTGTCCTTCACGCTGTCAACATTTAGCGTGGGAAAATAAGTGGACCAAAAAATGTTCTCTGCGACAGTTTGTCTGTCGTGACGCAGCTGTGGGTTTCTCGCAATTCCACGACTCGCGTGTGTTGTCTACCGACTGTGACATTTTTTCCCGGTAATTTTTCTCGAAAAGTGGCCTAACATTTTCTTTCCACGTGTTTACAGTCTTTTGGCTTATCAGGCGTAAAACCTTGTTCCTTTCAAACCGTGACAGGTTGAGTAAAGCTATGCATGATTGGTCAATGTGTAGGCCATGTAATACAACGACTTAGCTGATTGGTCATCGTGGGCGGGCATATACAAGTAGTGATTGATGTCTATTACCGATTCAGTCGAGTGAAAAGTTCCGATTTTCCTACCGCCGAGTACCAATAGGCCAGAACATAGTTCTCATACTCAAACGCACAATTTTGAAGGGAAAACACATGACCGCGCCAAAAATCATGTTAAAACGCTCCATGCCTATTTTTACTAACCAATTATAATTTTGAATGAGCGAGTATTTTGTGTTTGTAATTTTATGCTAATCTTTGGTCCAAACTTCTCATTGGCGGAAGGATACACGAGGGTCTGCCCGATCTTTGTTCTGGCCACACGACCAAAGTTTCTGACAACAAAAAGCCCCAAATTTGCAAGTTGGAGTGTGGCTGTGGATATAGAGAACTGTCGCCCGTGCCGCGGATAACCCCCCCTTTTCGGGATAATAATCATCGTTTGGACTTAATTTGGCCAGGATATTATCAGCAGAAACATCGCCCCATGAAATCTACGGTTGTTAGTTAGTTTTCTCCTTCGGAATGTGGCACCATTGGTCGCTGAAGTTAGTCCTTTTGGTTTTTATAGCAAGGCCAACACCGTCTCAAGGTTTGTGCTCGATCGTTCGTTATTGATGTTTTCGTTGACATAAATCTGCATGCTTCCGAGGTCTGTCACGGTCGGTTCTCCTTCCGTGTGGCTTTGACATGCTCATATCTACCAAAGTAAATTCTTCATCGCCAAATTGCTGATTGGTTTTACTAAGTTTTACGTGCAGTCCTGTTAGTCTTGTTTATAAAGGAAAGTTTGACCCCGTTCAGATTGGTATGCGTATTCATGAGGTTGGTCGCTTCTTCGCCCCGATCGATCGCCGACTTACCGACGCTATCTCAAAACAAATGTTATTTTCGTCAATAACATAGACTCCAGCCCGTTCTTCTTTGTTTTTCGCATCTTCGTTCTTTGGCATCGCACTAGTTTCTTACAATGCTGTTGTGTAGACGGTCGAGAGTGGATCGTTTTTCAAACACTTCTTCGATCATGCGTGCGTTCAGTGCTGAAGCCTTCGCCTTTGTATTGGTAGAAGCGTGGACGGACGCGATCGATACAGACACACTAAATTAAACCAACCAAAGGTCTAGGCATAATGCAGTTTTCTTTCTTCGTTTGACCGCTTCAACGTCTATCAATTTTTTATTGTGAACTTAATTTTAAGTACGTGCGCTGCTGTATTTATTCAAATTCGAAGAGAGAGTCCGCTAGATCTGAAAAAACTAAGCCCAACGAGACACCAGAACTCGTTTGGAAGCTAACATTTGTTGTCGGGCCCGTATGTTTTGTGGCGATGTTTTGACTGGGTATGCCGTTATGACCAATATCTGCTGCACAAACAAACTAAGTATATTGCCTGTGGAGTCGTGCCTAGGAGGAATTTTGTAGATAATTCCGTTATTATAAATTTAGAGAATATAGAGATTGTTGTAGTTTTCCTCATGTGCACCGTATAAGTACACAAAGCCCATTGTACAAAACAATAATACGTTGTATGTTAACTTGTTGATTAGAAAATTTAAATTATAACTCAAAAATGATGTTTAGGCTGGCATGTTATTGAACAACATTAGACAGTATTCGTTATAGTTGAGTGCTTCATGAGGAGTTTATTTGCATTGAGATACAGTTGTAAACATCACACCAGAACACACTTGTTCTGGGGAATCCTTTGCAGCAGTGTCAAGCTATATGGGAAATACACATTTAAATTCTAGGTTCAAGGTCACTTCTCTGAATTGCTCATAATATACTTGTATTTGTGCTGCAGGTGGAAGTTGTACAAGTTTGAACCCTTGTCAGAATGGTGCTCTATGTGACGACAGTGGTGGTATTATTACGTGCAGGTAAAGTATATCAATCTATTTTACATATTGAAGTTTTGGATTAACAAAGAAAACTCTTGTTTATATTTAAAAGTTCAACTTGGTCACTGATTGGTCCATTTTGAAACATTACAAAATACACTAGTGGTATTTTCTATTGTTTCATGAATGGCATACAATAAAAACTCTATAATTTATGCAGCCCATCTGTTCCTTTCTGAATTCTTCCAAGTATTTTTTACCATTGGTAAATATAGGTTATTAAACTATGAAAATGTCTTTGACACATTTGTCTAATATTCCATCTTTATACATGGTTAAATATATTCTTTTTTTTTAATGAAATCAATAAATGGAACTTTTACATACTTTTATGATAGCTTTGCTATAAATGTTGAACTGCATCAATGTCTAATTATGGCCATCTGCCAAGTGGGGAGCGCCAGTTTTTCCCCCTCACTTTCTATCCCCTTCTCCTGGAGAGGTGTTCTAATAAGTCAGTGACAGAGACGAGTGTCTCATCTTATTATGCAAATGAGCAGTGAAGATTCCTAACACATTGACAGAGGACAAAAGGAGTGTCTTGTTGGGCTGTTGCCGATGGGAGTAAAAGAAAGCCACATAAGATGGCATGGTTCTTTGTGATGCCTCCTATTGTGCCCCAATACATGAATGGGATTGCAATGCATGAAAATTAGCTTACTATAGAAATGGATGTGAAACGGAGGATCTAAAATGAAAAGTGTGGTTGCTGCCAGGCGGTGTGTTGAAGAAAAGCTAGTGTGCAATTGTATAGACACAATTTTCGACTCATAATAGATCCCCCCTTCTTCCATCTTCTCGTACTCTGTGAGCTTACTTGTAGGATACAAGTGTGGGTCATTCACTTTTACACATGTGGTGTCCAGGAAGGGGATGGGCCTATCATTTCCCCCCCTGTGAGGCGTATTTGATTTGCCAGGAACCAATACTGTGTTCATACAAGTGTAGGAAGGAAACTGAGCTCTTATTGCGTGTGTGTGTGTGTGTGTGTGTTTTAATGGGGATGTGAGCAATGCTTACTGTTTGCTCGGCAGTAGGGCTTCCATTTCTAGGTTTTCTGAGTTTACACAAGGATTGATAAAGCTTCCATACTGTGCCAATGAGTCATAAATACCTAATGACCATTGTTAATATTCTAGTAAGTGTGCGCTTAAGAGTTGGATCAGCTGGATTTGATTTTTTTTCCACAATTTCTTGCTGTTTTATATTATTTACAATTTGGTATACATACAGTTAAGTATTTCAGCAGGGGGGCTAGGTTTGTGTATTCGAATTGTACGTTTGTAAAACTGGTTGTTATGAGTTGCTGATGATGTCATTATAATTATAAATAATGGAGAAGAAAGGTGTACCCTCGTGAGTAATTTTTGCGAGGCAGCACAGGTCACGGGCCTTGTTTGTAGAGTGCCGAGCAGAGAGCTGTTGGTCTGATAACATTATTTGCATGACCCTGTTAGACGCGTGGCCACACTGCAAAACAATCAGTAATTTAGTATTTTATTAACCAGAAGCAAGACAGAGAGAGAGAGACCGTTAACCCAATTTTTGTATCTTAATAATTTGTCATGTCTTAATGTTAACCTTGTGGGTGTCCAAGAATTGTATTTTTTTGGGAAAGCATTTACAGTAATGAGATTCAGGAAAAGCTTCATTATGAAGTATGTAAAGTATATTGTCAGTGACATTTATGCATTTACAGATTTGAAAATTATAACATTTTCAGAATAAAATAATTAATTTTTGTATTTACTTTAAAAGATTCGTCTTGTTTAAAGGAGGGATAAAGATTAGTATAAGCTGTCAATTTAAAAATATCATTAGCACATGTAAAGTGACATGTGTACATGATTACACGTTATTATGTCTAGATGTGGAGGTATTATGTATGATTTATACTCGAATTAGCTGCATTTGTATGAGGCTTCTCGTGGGAATTCACATAATTATTAAAACCTATAATGTTATGGCATTAACAAGGCGTTGAAATTAAAACTCCCAATTCGTGAGAAAAATTTGGACGGTGTGATTTGTTGAGTATATCTGGGCAAGTTGTAATGACCAGATTTTTATTGATGTTCACATTCCAGCTTAAATCCTCATGTAGATGTATCCTTATAGAGTATGCTAGTAATTTATCAGTGTCTGTTATGGAGGTTGATCTGATTGTGACCTGCACTATGTTTTTTCCATGCTGGGATTCTTCTTGACTGACTGCAACAAGCAGGGCCTTTCATACTTTGATGAGATTACCATATGTTTCCAACCACATAATTTCCTTGTGAAAAAAAAATCCTGTGATTCACTGTTGTTGTTGTACGTATATTGGATGGATTTTCAATCTAAGTATAAACTCCAGTCGCTTCTAATTTGGGTGGCTTTACCTCTAATTTCAGCTTCCCTTAAATTGCACCAAAAAAGTAAATTATAAATTGTCAATTCCTCTGAACATTATCTTTTGGGACTCGCTATACAAAAATATTTGCATAATCCCTATAACTACACCTGAAAAACTACTTAGACAAGTTGCCTTCAGATTTCCCAGGATCAGATACTAATCAGACCATGTGTTACAGGTCACTTTCTCGTAATTGGTTGGCAAATCTCGTAATAAGAAATTTGCTTGAACAAAACTTGCATAGGTTGTATGTAGAAAGGATGCATGCTGGTAATTAGAATTAAAAACATTAGAATTAATATTCTGAAATAAACAAATTCTTGTTGGGTTGCTTACAAATTAATTTGTTGCACTTTTAATGTGATGTTCTGTAAGGAAAAATGTTTTTTTTTTTTTTTTTGAGGAAGTGATTTGTAATTGGAGCTGAGATTATAGTGGTTATAGACAAATGTTTAAGTGAATGTTTACATGCCAAAAGAAAACAGTGAAAGCTGTGTTACTTGTTAATTTACAGGTAACACATGTATGACCATGTGTTAGCTGGACTGCTACCCTGGCTTTAATATTCTCGTGTGTAAAATACCATATTTTCTTTAATACAAGTTCAATATTAAGAGAAGCCCAACTTTTAGTTTAGCTATTAGGTCTTCTTTTGAAAATGTCTTGCACTCCAGATTCTTTTTACACAGTAAAAAGGGGGAGCTTGTGCTATTAAAATATCTTCAAAATGGTCTAAATTGGGTGAGTGATAATTAGCTTTTTCGGTTTTTATTTGGGTGAGTGATAGGCACATGAGTGATCACTTAGTAAGTGAGCTATGTACAGCTTGCAAAAGATGTGCTAAAAAAATGGTGCAGTGGTGTGCCTTCTTTCTTTTGAACTGACATGCAGACAGACCAGAAACAAATCATTTTTATCTTGCCCTTAACATCTCATACAATTCTCAGTGAAATAGTAAGTATATTTAAACCATAATAGAATTATGGTAAAAAATACCCTGAAAATAAAATGCTTACCAATATTTGTACATAACCAAAAGATTGCATTTATTGCATGTTTGATTATTAAAATGCATCTTATTTTCTATGTCAATTACATAAGCACATGCAGTACTAATAGAGAAAATAATTTTTACAGTAGTTCGACTGTATATGCCACTTAACATATCAAAATAAAATATAACGGTGGTGGTCGTCGTGCAGCGTATGCTCGAATTTCATTTAAATGCGCTGTTCGTCGCATAACGAACAGGATGCTGCGCGACGACCACCACTCTCTAATACTTTAACAAGTGATTAATAGTCGCAGTTCATACACTGCATCGCACAAAGTGGTTTCTATCCCACAAATATTCAACTGGTTATATTTACTAGTAAAGTGGTTTCATGCCCTCTAGCAACATGGTCTCCCTAGCAAATGCAACTTGATGCAATACTGGCAGATCAGAGATTGCTATAGGCTAATATCTTAATGGCTCCTATCTGGTGCACCCTTCAGTCGCTAAGAGTACTTGTGTAGCGTGTGCCAAATTCCTATACAGTTAGCTGCTCTGTTGACCTCAGGTTTCCCAATTCTAGAGAGCATGCCCTTGTTGCATGCCCTCAGTTTGAAAGTAAGTTTAGTTTGGTCTATTGACAAAAACTAGTTTCTCTTTTTTTTTTAAATATAATTTATTTAGACCACCCAGCAATGCCATATTTACTCTATTAGAGATGCGTATAAATCATTAAAATATTTCTTGTTTTGACGATAAAATCATCTCTGTAATTTATGTTAGTGAAATGAAACGATTGAATTTGAATGCGAGACACAGTTTTATTTCTTTTCATCTAGTTATGTTATTCCCAGTGAAATGCATGATTAGATGCTTATTAACAATCACTCAATTAACACTTCAAATCTGCTAATTAACACTTTCTTGACATTGAAATTAGTACTTTTAGACAATTTACTATTTAATGCAAGTTTGTGATTGGGAGATGCCCCTTCCTTGCTGTAATGCCCTCTGAGCTGTATACTTGGGGATTGGGGGAGGGGGGGGTGTTACTGTATACCCTTTCCTTGCTGTTATGTCCTCTGAGCTGTTTATTGGGAGAGTGGGTTTTTTTTTTTTACTGTATACCTCTTCCTTGCTGTTATGTCCTCTGAGCTATTTACTGGGAGAGTGTGGGGGGGGGGGGGGTTCCTGTATACCTCTTCCTTGCTGTTATGTCCTCTGAGCTGTATACTTGGAGATTGAAGGGGGGTTACTGTATACCCTTTCCTTGCTGTTATGTCCTCTGAGCTGTTTACTGGGAGAGTGGGGGGGGGGGGGGTTACTGTGTACCCCTTCCTTGCTGTTATGTCCTCTGAGCTGTATACTGGGAGGGGGAGGGGGAGGGGGGTACTGTGGTGATAACCAATTTACTACTCTATTGTATGCTTTATGTACTTTTCCCATACACTGCATTGTAACTATAAAATGAAAGTTTTTTAATTGAAAAACTGTCAAATAATTGAGTTGATCCAGGTGGAACATTTTATTTTTGTTCTTTGCAAAACTCTGTTAGGGACACAGACGTGCCTTTTTGATCAAAACACCTAATTTGAATTTCTAAACGGTGTTATATTTCTCACAGTAAGTAAATTATTGTTTGAAAATAAGTGACTATAATGGTTGGAAATCAACATGAACAAAACAAACTCCTAGTAACATGCTGGAAATTTGTTTATGAATATGTTAGTCATATTGTGTTCTTGATGGTATTTGAAAACATTGTCATATTTTGTGAGCTGTTTTTCAAATGTAAAAGATTTGGCATGTATTGTCCATTCAAAAAACAGCAAAAAAAATGTTGTTTTTTCTCTCTCAATATTGTTACCATTGCATGTGCAGAAAAAAAAATTGCCTTGCCAGATCAATCAACCGTGAAACTGTGGTGGAACTTAAAAGCAAACTTTTTTTGCATTTAAAAGATAAGTGTCCTACGAAATGATGCCCTGCAGACAAAACTGCTGCTAACACTATACAGCACTGTCGTTATGGAATCGGGGCCATTTAGGGACAACGCGGCACATGGAGATTGCTCAAAATGCAAATTCAAATTTCTAAACTGTCCATTTTTTTGGCAAGTCAATTCTTATCAAAAATATTCAATTCAAGACATTTTGATTTTAAAAAAAAATTGAATAAAATGTATAATTTCATAACATGTAAATAAAAATGTCACCCCATCAAACACTCATGCCATCGCATTCACTGTGTCACCTTTTGATGCAGACGCCGATAATTCCCAATGTAGTGAAAAAGCCATGCTTGAAAAGTTTCTGCTACTGTTATGTGGGCCTTTAATGTCCTTAGCACAATGGTGTCATTGCTGCAAGCCATTGGACAGCTAGACAGCTTTCTTTAGAGTTTGGACTAATATATAGGGTTCAGAGATCATCACGGATAGTCCTAGATAGTTCTTGATGAATTCCTGTGACAGGGATGCAGGTATATGGGGGTCATCCTGTCTATTTTTCGTCTGTTTGTCACTGGGGTGGGATCAAAGAAAGTTTACTGTATGAACAATTGTGGGAGAATTCTAATGATGATACAGGTAATGCATGCTATAAGTAGGACACAGTGTATCATCACTAATACCCTTAAAACCCTCGCGTAAGGGCCACATTGTCACTTTAATTTTTCTGGGTGGCTCTTATTGAGGTAACATTTTGATGCTGGTTCATGCCAATTTAAGTCAAGGTTATTATATTAAACTTGCACAGGGTATTGAGCACAATCAAGAAAAAAACAAATTTATTAAAAATAAAATTGCATAGGGTGTAGAGCACAACCAAGTAAAAACTAAATTATTAAACAAATTGACTTAAGTTTGCTTTATTGAACCAATGGCACTACCGGTACTACTGAAAATGTATACACTGAAAAATACATGTTACAGACAGTGCTTGCATGAAATACTCATCTGCTAGGAACTGACACTAGCTTTGAAATCTTGGTGGGTCTTTAAATTTACATTTAGTGGCATTCAGTTTAGGGGTGGCTCATTTTTGAGAGTTTTTTTAGGGTATGTTTCAATTAATCCTTCACAGAGGCCATTGCCGTTGTTAGCTTTGGTTCTTTTCAAAATACAAGTTTAATCAGCGTACGGCATGTTTTGAAGTTTTGCCATTTTTAGTTGCCTTTGGGAACACTAAAGTTCAATCTCGGAAACTCTGTGCCCTATTATATTTAGCTGTATAAAGTTAATAGTGTCACTGCACACAGGAGAAAATGGGAATGCGCAGTATGTAAGTTCATGCTAGAAGGATATATAGAGTAGATCATATTGACAATCCAGTTATGCCAAGTCAGTGTTCAGTTTTAATGGACATGACCATGTCATTGATATGTTGGCTGGCATGTGTAGTAAGAAATACAGTGTACTGCTTTAATATTGTGATGTGTAGTATACTGCAAATTTTACAAATCAGTAAAAATCTCGAAATTTTCTTGGGTTCCTGAGACAGTTGTTGAGGAATTTTGTCTTCACGGATGCAATAGAATCCTGAAACTAACAGTTTCTATCAGTTAAAATTAAACTATTCACAGTGTTGTACAAAGCAGCTTGATTAACTGCTTGTGAAACATAAAGAAAGTCTGTTTGCAATGACATACAGGGAAAGTTAAATCTGGGTTCTCTTAAGGTCCCAATATAGTAGTGATACCCCCCCCCCCCCTCCCCTCCATATAATTTTGGATGTCCAGTATAGCTTAATTATCATGGCAGTGAAAACAATATAGACAGCATCTTCCATGGTTATTTTAATTTACTTAGCTACTCTATTTTCCTGAAGGCGGCACTATAAGCTTGCAGTGGTGTCAAAGCATATATACGTGGCACAATTTGATTCGTCAAAAAAACCTTCCAATGAACTAGCTCCTCCCTGATTGGCTGATTAGAATGGGTAGCCAATCAGGCACAGTCTTTGAATTGACTCTTAAATTTGTACTATAATCATGCATCTCTCTGTGATGTCTTTTCTTTTTCTTTTTTTCTTCTTCTTTTCTCTCTGTGATGTCTTAACATTATTGTAATGTGTAGTAAAACCCACGTGATGAAGCAATGGCATCTCAGTCCTCTTAATTAATTACATTTTTTGACCAATTGTTCAGGAATGCATACAGGACAATGTCAACAGATTGCAGTGGTTTGATTGTCTGAAATATTGACTATCTATTGTGTCAGGGCGACTTTTCCATTGTCCCAATATTTACAAATTCTGTTTTTGTCTTTCTTTGTTAGATGTGTGTGAAAAATGCGCAGTAGACATGATATTTGTGCACAGTTCATTTAATGTTGCAACTGACTCCACTTTCTGTCTGACTGAATCTATTCTGAACCATTAGAGTTCAATTTACAGGCTTAATAAGGCTTGAAATATTCCGTCCTCTGCCTAGTGCCCGCCAAAACATGTTGGGGAAGGGGTATTTTTCATTCATTTTATCCTACAACAGGCATTTCTACAAGGTGACAGAAATTGTTCCAAGTGACTTGTTTTTAATGCTTCAAATAATGGGAAACTACACAAAAGCAACAAGACAAGACATCAGTACATAGATCAATTTATTCCACCAAAAATGAATTATCAGCATTCTTCATTATCTGCATTCTATTATTGTAGATAAATTATATATAGCCTGTTACATTTATATCAATTTATATTGTATTTCATATTGTTCATTGTTTGTGATTTACATTTAATTAAAAAATATTCAAAAACCTTTCAAGAAAAACCATTAGACTTATACAACATGAACATCTTTGGTTTATGATACATTATGCCATAGGGCGACTTTATACAGGGATTGCGTTAATCCCATATTTTGCTTCCCAGACTCCAATTATTGAAGAGGGACCCAGTTTTTCAGGCAAGCCGGGGTCCAATCTCTAATAAAGTTATCCAGGGTCAAATTTCAATTTCTTAAAATTTTGTAAGTGGGACTCGTCTTGCCGAGACACTAGCGCAAACCCTGTTTATAAATCTACAAATTGGAAATGATAAGTTGAAAGTCAGTTTCAGTGGAATTAAGTTTTATGCAAATGCTGGCCGTTCTTTTTTGTTTTGATTTCTTCAAAGAAGCGGCCTTGGTCACAAATCATATCATCGAGGTATGTTAAAGAGTGTCTTCTAAAGGGTAAAGGTGGGTGAATGGAGGAATTCCAGTTAGTCACCTGGGGCATATGGTTAAGTGTTTGAATAATACTGGAGACATGTGCCTATTTTTCATACCCAGGGTTATAGCCGTCTGAGATGCGATTCATTCTGGGAGGGACATGTTATGCAAGTTGTACAAACTTGGCATGCACTACTGAGTGCATTCTGTAGAGAATGTTAAATGTTGATGATAAATTCATTTATCAAGGCACTTGCTATGTCATGACATGAGTGCATGGGTGAGTTCAAAGTGGGTGCACTGGAGTTGTCATGTGACAACTCGTCCTATCGTCGATGTACGAGTTTAGAACAAAAAAGTGAAACTGACATATCTTTACAAGTAGGTTCCCTGACCTCAATGTATATCCCAATACATTGTTTCATTATCTCAAATTTAACAAAATGATAAAATTTTGCATAATCTTTATTAAGTGCTATTTTAATTCTGTAATCGGCGTAAAGTAATAACGTGTTAACTCAAAAATGGGATCTAATTCTTTCCCCCTTGTATATGATTTTGCATAGCACTGTGCACGTATATTCAAAATGTATCAGCAATTTGCAAAAACTTTTGTGAAACACTCATAAAATGCATGGCTTGGCTAAAAGTAGAGCAAATTCTTTATCTTGAGAATGTATCGGAATCATTCTGGCCTGAACAAATTGTTGGTGGTTTTCACTGTGACAGTTTTTGTCAAGTGTGCTCCTCCTTCTTTTCTTTTTGTATTTATATAGATACAATGTTTATAGTTTCCCAAATGTACGAGGGACCCAAAATACATGTTTGCATATCGCTTGTAGCTAGGGACGCTTGTAATTGCATTTGGTACGGTGATTGGACGCTGACTAGCAAAATGAAGCGTCAAACATTGAAACAAACCATCTGTCAAAAGTCTAGCGTTTGTTTCCTTCTACTGCTCTTTTGTCTTGGCTGAACATTGCTTTATTTGTCTTCTGTATTGTTCTTTTTTCTCTCTCATCCTACGCCAGGTTTATTCAGCAAAGCTAGGGAGGCCTACAGGGTCACCTAATCAATAAACATCTGCCAAAAGTTACCATATTTGGAAAAAATTATACATATTATTAAATTTGTAGATTCTGATTATTTTTGCCTTGAAACATTACATAAAAAGTTGGTTGATACCCGAGTTTATGTCTACATTTGACTTATAATGGCACATGATAATGTGGATGGAGTTGGGATTACAATCAAATCGTAACTGATAATCCTGCAAATACACCACCCACTTAGTGTGCTGCTAGTCATTAAATATGGTTTAACTTGCTCTAAACATTCAATCAAATATAATAAATGTACTTACTAGTAATTTATATAATATATAATTCATAAAATAATTAGTTTATTTTATGAATAATGAATTCTCAGGCATGGAACTTGTTCATTTCTATTTAATTCATTTTATTTTTGCTTTTTGGAGGTAATAGTGTTTTACAAACAATCTACTTGTGATTATTTATATTTTTATTTTGGTCCTGATTTATATATAGACTATTCCTCTAGTAATTGGAGTGTTATAACAGAGCTGTGTTATAGAGATGAGTTCTCTAACTCCCATGCCAGTATGTGTTTGTGTTTCTTAGCATTCTGCAATCTTTCTAGGAATCTGTTTGCAGGCAGATGATTTAGAGTTTGTTTTAGTGTCCCAAAATACAGAGATTCCATACTGGTGAATAGTTCATTGGGGTCACTCTTCAGTGATGGGGTTGATTTCTTTGATAGATGGACATTCCGGAGGGTATATTCTTTCAAAATTACCAGTCAGTCGTGTTGAACCATGACCGAACAAGCCCAGGTTTTTTTTTTCCCAGTGAGGTAGAGAAGGGGGTGAGGGGTGAAGGGGGGGGGGTGTCATACATAATGAGTGAGAAATGTATGCATTTCTTCTTCTAATAATTCTAATAAGTGAACTTGACTCTTGTTTTATGTCAGTACTAGACCTATGCTGCATGTGTTTCTATTTTATGATACACCACATTTATTTTATTTGTAATAAAGCTAATTCTATCTTATTGTAATATAAAAATCATGACTCTGAGAAAGTTAAAAAAAAAAAATATGTGAAACTAACGTAAAATTCCATCCGTCTTTCCATTCCAGTAGTTTGCATTGACAACAAAAATGTATGCCCCACCCTGTAATAAATAACATAAGATAGTAAAAAAAGACACAACGGTGATGCTGTCTCAAAGTTGATCTTTAACCCCTCCAAAGTATATTTTTTACCTGCCTTTCTTTGTGTTGTAATGAATAATATACGGTTCTTTATGTATGTAGTTGAGAAGTAATTTTTTAAAGAATTTGTTGCATTGACTCAGTGGTACATGAGTTTAAAATTGAAAAATATGCCAAACCTTTCTATTTAACTGACAAAATTTGAGATGTGTTTCAGAAATGAGTCAAACTTTAAATTTAAATTTAAGGACATTCTTGTGTTTGAAAAACACCTTTTCCTGATCAGGACTTCTGTAAATTTTAACAATAACTGGAGAGCGTGGGAGGAGGTTGTTGAAGTAGGCAAGAAACAGGTGATGATTAAATTTGTGTTTATTTTCTGTCTCGACCACTTCTGTAGATTTAAGAAATAGGTTGGATAACGTTAGTTGTAAACTTGAAGAATCGGTCTGAATAATATTACTTTGATTTTAGGGCATAAAAGATAAGTCTTATTTTATTCATTCATTACAAAACCTTTTCAGTTTTATCATTGAACTGCAAAGTTGGTCATCTGCCGAGTTGATTCTTCTATGTGGACTTGGCATTTGGTTAGTTCAGCCATCCAGCAAACTCTCCCTATAGTAGCCAGGCTAGCACTTCTTTCCTTCATCAGGTGTGGCCAACAAAAGCAGCAATGTGTGTGTATTTAAGGATTATACTGCCTACTGCATTGCACTGAGATGCCATGCAGATTTACCATGACAATTGGGCATGCTTTCACAACTGCACAGACTTGTTCGGGGCCATTCACTCAGACAAAATGAGAACCTGTGTAAATGTATAGGCTCATTAATAGAAAAAGAGTGCCGCCAAGAACAAGATTACCTGTCACAGGGAAAGTAGTACACTAACCACCACAGTCGTGTCCTTGTCCTACCAACTGAAAAGGTATAATACGCCGCTTCTAATCCCCTTCATTGTCAATAAAATGGAAATATTGTTCTGAATTCCAATCGTTGGTTCACTTAATTCTTTCATCATTTTTGCTATTGACAGCGAGGTAGCATATATATATATATATATATATATATATATATATATATATATATATATATATATATATATATAAAGAGAGAGAGAGAGAGAGAGAGAGAGACTTGAGTGACCTATACAACTGACACCGTGGTGGCATTGACTCAAATTCACTATACAACTGGCTGCGCGGTAACATCGACTTAAATGCACTATGCGATTGATACCAGCGTAGCATTGACTCAAATGCGCTATACGACTGCCTGTGCGGTAACATTGACTCAAATGCACTATACGTCTGGCTGCGCAGTAACATTGACTCAAATTCACTATACGACTGCCTGTGGGGTAACATTGACTCAAATGCACTATGCGACTGATACCAGTGTAGCATTGACTCAAATTCACTATACGACTGCCTGTGGGGTAAAAAAGTCCTGTCATCTATGTTGCCCAGTTTAGCCTTGACATAAATAAATCAAACTTCTTAAAAGTCTGTTGCAAGGTATTTTGTAAATTTTAGAATAAACAATAAAATTATGCATTGTCTTTTTTTACTATAATCTGTCACAGTGTATTTTTAGTAACATCACTCGCAATTGTAACCTGTTTATAACCGCTGTCAGTCGTACGTGTGGCAACATGCCATTGGGTTCACCATTTTGAAATCAACACACAAGCCACTCACACTAACATAACAGTATTTACAATGCTACGCACAAAGCAGCTCTACGATTGAGAAAAAAGAAAAGTATTCTGTCCTAGCCAAGGCCGAAGGGCAGTGGAAGGCTGCACAAAGACGTAAGGACACCCATTTAAATGTCCTCCATTCAGCTCGGCAAGGCGGGAAAAATCTATGGGTGTGCTACATTTTTGTCCTAGAAAAGCTACCAGGGGCTGATGTGTTATAAAGACCATGTGTATTAGGAGTGTAACCATTGAATAGTAACTCGATGGCAAGTTACAAGACTTCTCAGATCCTGGAAAAGCTACCAGGGGCTGATGTGTTATAAAGACCATGTGGATTAGGAGTGTGACCATTGAATAGTAACTCGATGGCAAGTTACAAGACTTCTCAGATCCTGGAAAAGCTACCAGGGGCTGATGTGTTATAAAGACCATGTGGATTAGGAGTGTGACCATTGAATAGTAACTCGATGGCAAGTTACAAGACTTCTCAGATCCTGGAAAAGCTACCAGGGGCTGATGTGTTATAAAGACCATGTGGATTAGGAGTGTGACCATTGAATAGTAACTCGATGGCAAGTTACAAGACTTCTCAGATCCTGGAAAAGCTACCAGGGGCTGATGTGTTATAAAGACCATGTGGATTAGGAGTGTGACCATTGAATAGTAACTCGATGGCAAGTTACAAGACTTCTCAGATCCTGGAAAAGCTACCAGGGGCTGATGTGTTATAAAGACCATGTGGATTAGGAGTGTGACCATTGAATAGTAACTCGATGGCAAGTTACAAGACTTCTCAGATCCTGGAAAAGCTACCAGGGGCTGATGTGTTATAAAGACCATGTGTATTAGGAGTGTAACCATTGAATAGTAACTCGATGGCAAGTTACAAGACTTCTCAGATCCTGGAAAAGCTACCAGGGGCTGATGTGTTATAAAGACCATGTGGATTAGGAGTGTAACCATTGAATAGTAACTCGATGGCAAGTTACAAGACTTCTCAGATCCTGGAAAAGCTACCAGGGGCTGATGTGTTATAAAGACCATGTGTATTAGGAGTGTAACCATTGAATAGTAACTCGATGGCAAGTTACAAGACTTCTCAGATCCTGGAAAAGCTACCAGGGGCTGATGTGTTATAAAGACCATGTGGATTAGGAGTGTAACCATTGAATAGTAACTCGATGGCAAGTTACAAGACTTCTCAGATCTTGGAAAAGCTACCAGGGGCTGATATATATATGGTAAAGACCATGTGTATTAGTGTGACAATGACTGGTGACTTGGCAGCAAGGGCAAGCATGGTCATTCTTATGGTAGCAAGTTCCAAGGCTACACAGGTCGAAGCTGACAACCACTTCATGCTTGACCTACCATGCTTTGATTTTATTGGCTGTCTGCAAGGTTTCTCTTAGTTTGTAGCTGTCAGCAAGGGAAGCTAAAATCTGTGTTGCTTTTTAAACACTATCTCAATTGTCAACAAATTACATGCGTTTGTGTCCAAATTGAAGAGTAAATTCTCATTGGACTGCCCTTAGTGATAGAGATGCATTTCTAATGGAGATGCATTGTTACTAAATTCTGTTTTGACTGCTATTAATTTCTGTGACTTCATGATCTAAGAACTTCACTGGAACAAATGTTAGTGGTATTACTTCCAATAAACTGCAACAAAGTTATACGATTGTCTCTTTGCAAAATTTATTCTGTGAATGCAATTTGACAACCGCTGAGTTCTGAGTTTGAAAGTGTGTTCCGCTAAACCCATGGTTAAGTAGGATCAAATAAAATGTCAAGATATCAGTGTTTTTTTTAAGGGCTTTGATGTGCATCAACAATCTTGTGTTGGTTCCCAGTCCTGGAATGCATGGTATAAGGAGAAATGCTGGTACTTCTTTACTTAAGGTGTAGAAACTATGCCTGGAAGTTTGTTTTGTGCACACAGTGTTGTTCCTTGTAAATAAAAATGTTGTTAGAAGCCGAATAATCGCTACTGAATCACTTGCGATTATTTGGTCTTTTTCTTGAGATGGTGTTGTAACAACTTTGGTTGACAAAAGAAAACAGCTTTATTGGACATTCTTCACATTCAGCTGTCGCTGTATGAGTCATAGTCCCTAACAAAGCATTACTCAACACCTCAACATATTTCTAGTAAGATTTCCTTCTCTAAGAGTGTAAATATTTGTAGGTAGTACAAACCCCAGTTTTATATTTCACTACACAATGCTGTGTTTTCTGCCTGGCCGGAAAGTTTCAGATGGGAATTTGTGCAAGGTTGTCAGTTTGTGAGTTTAGAGTTGCACTGAAGGGTGGTAGAAATGTTTGCCGAGTTTAATAGCCATACAAGTTTGGACACTAACCATCTTACATAGGTCACTGCCACAGTGTCAGTTAAGTGGGATCTTTGTCTCTTGTTACATAGGGCCTTGTTAGTGTTAAACAGGTGTAACACTGGTAATGGCTAAGGCCTCACACATAGATATGTAACATTCCTAGACTGTAATCTGCTTCTATAATATGCAGGTGATGCTGGTTTCTGATTGGCTATTTGTTGAGATCCTTGTCTATACTCTTGGATTTGTCACAAGGTATAGTTACTTGGTTTCAGGGATTTTAGTCGTGCTACTCAGATAGCTATACCAACTGGTATTTGGTTGTATATTGCGTTGAATTCGGATAAATACATATGCTAGTACCGTGCAACAAGGCCTTTCTTGTAATAAATTAAATTTCAGGAAAACATTTTGTTTCTGTTATTTGCTGTGTGTATTGTGAAAAATATTATCTTTTATAATGTTATTTTCTCTCAGTTCGCTAATTGGGTAGACTGATTGGAAATTTAGTAGAGAAAAATCGTAAATTAGCCATTGTGGCTACGACGTTTTAACGCTAATATTTATGTGTACTGATGTAATTCATCAACTCATGAACAATTTATTTTGTGCATTGCTCACCACAAATCACATCATAAAGTAATCGCACACAAAAATCTCAATTTTGTCATTTGAAAAAATGTCTTCAGAAGATATTCTGTTTGTTTGAGATGTGTAATCAAAAACTGTGGTATGTTGGCTGTATCACAATCCTTAGATATTAAAAATAGAATTGTATTTAAAGTCTGACTGACAGCTTAACTCTATAGGATGAAAATATTTTTAGTTTCAATTAATTAATTGTTTTTAGTGATGCTACTGTGAATTCTGATTGCCTCCCCTTGGTGAAAGAATCCATCTTGGTATTGTTTATATGCTTGTTAAATAGTCCTCCCATTGGGAGGTTTCTAATTAACAAGTGTTCACTTGTATATATGGTGTCTTTGCAACCAGTTTGTCTCGGCAGGTGGTGAATGATCACTGCTGTTTTGGCTTGGCTTTTGGGATTTCTCTCCTGGCTTCTGTGTGTGTTGATATGTTCTGTGTAATATGAGTCAACCTGTTCCATTATGGCCTGAGGAATGTACAAGTTTGGTTGAGTTGATCCACCTGGAGTGGTGTATGCCCCTCCCCCTTCCCTCCCACCATCTCCATAAAAAGTGAATTACACTATTTTCTCCGTTTAGAAGCGTATTAACTTAGATTAAAA
Organism: Saccoglossus kowalevskii; assembly: GCF_978046115.1. NCBI lineage: Eukaryota > Metazoa > Hemichordata > Enteropneusta > Harrimaniidae > Saccoglossus > Saccoglossus kowalevskii. The sequence goes on from NC_140657.1 coordinate 22,211,561, forward strand.
GACTTTACGAGGCACTGAAGTAATTTGTATTATCTTTGTTGTGTGCACTCCAAGTTTGTGATTTGTTTCCTATTGAATTTTAAAAGCCTATATATTTAATCTGGGAAAAAATGAGCCTTTAATTATGATTTTTTTTTAGCTTAACATGGTAAATTACAACCCAGTGAAAATATATGCACATGTTAACTGTAGAATGTATTGTTTCCTTCACAAACCAGTGAATTAATTACAGAGGGAACATGCCTGCAACATCCAATCTATTTAAATACAACTCTTTTCAGCACGAGTTTTGAAAGCCTTAGAAACACAAACCATACTAATGATTGTTTATTTGAAGGGAAATTTTTTTCTTTTCACTGAAAATTTAAAAGTCTTCCGTTTAAATGTCAACAGTGACTGGGATTTAACTTGTAACCATGACGACCTAAGCCACGCCCACAAAGATGAAGTAGTTCCAGTGCATGGCATTGTGTCTTTAGTGGTGTTTACATTTCTTCTTCCGGAATTACTGTGTCATGATACCCCATGGCATCCTATTTGGGCTTTAATTAAATCACAAAGGAAATGTTTCAGGACTATTGTATGAGATGACTCTGTTGGTTGGTTCATCTGGATGGCATCATCATCATTTACATGGTGTGTTTGTCATGTAATGGCATGTTCACTCGTGTTGTCTTTGCATGTACTGATTTATATAGGTTTTCTTGTCATGTAATTTGATATTTGAGTGATAATCTGGTGTCTACTGCATAACAATCCAATCTGGGATAACAGATGACAGAACAATAATCTTCAGCATTTGTACAAAATGTATATTGCTGGAAATTGAATTTTATGATTTTGCTTTCATTTATTTTTCTTCATGAAATTTTTTTTTTGATTCTACTAAATACATTTTTTGTTGCATATGGTATTTGGGAACTTTGTGTCAGTGGTACAGGAATTGATTCATTCTTTATCAGACGTACATGTTTTATATACAGCCTTGTTTACTTGAAGACTCGAGTGTTTGCATTGGGTGATGTGTTTTTTAAATCTGAGTAGTATCTTGCCCTATGCTACAATATGGAAATAAACGTACGTACAAAATGTATGTTGACGCCCTGTATACACACATCCTCATTAGTATGCACACCTGCTTGCCTGGCGGCTCGTTATACCCCTTGGACCAATTACAGTGTCTTAAATATTTATTATGCATTGCAGGGAAAGAAAAGGTTTTCATGCACTATACGTTATGTCCTATTGATCTGCTAGGTGAGTGAATGGACTGCACAGCGAGTAAGACACTTAACACAAAGGGGACATTTCCAGTCGCCATTCGATGGGCTCTATATGCACTCATAAAGCCCTCACAAATGGGAGGAGCTTATACCTAGTTTTGTTTTTCATCTGTTTTCTTGGCTCTTGTTTACGACTGAATCCAAAAAGTTCTGCGTCATTTAAAAATGTAAATTCTGGGGATTTAAATATAACTCTTGTTGTGAGGAGCTCCCCCTTTCCAGACGTTATTGTATTCTACTAAAGTCCACCATATCATTAAAATTTCATAAAATGAAAACATCGGAAATTGAGCTGCTGAAAGTAGCTAATATTCCAGCTTTCTGGAAACGTGTAATAAACTCAAGCTAAAATTGTGATAGGTGCATTCAATATAACAATATATTAAATACAATATAACACTGTGTAGTTCTTTGTATTTGAATATTTTTTTTTTTTCGTTTACAAAACTAATGCTTCTGTTACAAGATTTGAAAAAAAAAGTCTGTTTTTTGGCAATTACTGTGGAATACTTTATTTTCTTGGAATTAATTTTTGCTGAAAAGGCTTTTTTGGCGTTTTTGTGTGGAATTTATTTTCACTTTTTTTTATGAGTTTAATGTGAAATGTAGGAAAAAAAAGTATATTCGCTGGATTTTATTTTCACTGACTCATTCCTTCAGCGAAACAAGATTTGAAAAAGAAAGTAATGTTATTTTGGCAATTACATATACATTATTATTATTATTATTTTTCATGTATTGATTAATTTTTTTTTTTAAAGCCTGGAGCAATTAATATTACACATTACATAAATATAAAATAAGAGATTTTTTTTCTCAACCCCAAATTTTTTATATCATTTTCTAAATTGAAAAGCTCGTGAAGATATTTTTTAACTAGATTTTTATCTTCACGTGTGTAAATAGTTAATGTATTTTCCATGTACAAATTACATGTTTGAAGTCATCAGTTGGCAAACCTAACTTGAATTCGCCCCCATATTTTGGGAGATCTAGCCAACATAAACCTACATATGTGTGTTTGGTATTTCCTTGTCAGGTAGAATGTGGCATGTTGTCGGTTTGGCTTTGTGGCTGGGCATGGATTATTTGCTTTACTGGTTCAGCCAATTGTCTAATGGAAAGATATGCATGCTTATTATTGAGAGACTTCTCCAAGGAACACTGAATTAATGAAAACATATTCCATCTCTGTGAGAACTGTATAAACAACGAATTATAAAAATATGCATCAAAGAAAAAAACTTGTATGACCATCCTATATTGTTGGTCCAAGGACCACAAATTTCAGATATAATTCTTGTATGCGATACTGTAAAATGACTAATTTTCACTGGATTTAAATTTCACTGATTTACCATTTCAGGCATATTCAGTGGGTTTTAAATTCACGGTTTCGTCATTTAGATAATGTGTTCTATGCTAAATTTTACATATTCACTGTGTTTTAATTTAGCGCATTTTTCCAGTCAGCGAAATAAGCTAAATTAAAACCCAGTGAATAATTACCCCCTTTACAGTATTAATGATTCATACATGTCTCTGTCTGGTAGCCCCTGGTGACTGCTGTCTCATTGGTTTAGGAGAAAACAGCTGTAAAGAGGCTGCATATCTTGGCGTTCAGAGAAGCATCTGTCATGCTGTGTTTTCAATTTCATGTTATTAGTCAAATTATTATCAACACTGCCACTGGATACTTGTATCTTCCACTGAACAAAACCCTTGACCCTTTTTTCATGCTGTTTGGAAGTAGGTCGAGAACGGTTAGGAGTGTGTGTTAGGGGTGTCCACTGAAGTGTGTGGGAATGGTCGGTTCGTGTGTGCGTTCGTGTGTATGTGTGCGCGCGCATGTGTGTGTAGGAATAACTTGGAATGATGGAAGGGTCAGGGATGGCTTAGGAATGTGGGGAATCGTTTAGGAATTTAGGGTGGCAGAAACGCAATGTTTGGGTGGATTATTAAGATGGTCTAGAAAGGTTTGGGTGACAGGGATGGTTTTGGAATGTTTCGGGTGGCTTATAAATGTTGCATTAAGGTTTGGGTGGGGTGAGATGATGATTGGCTTAAAAGGGCACTTCCAGTTAAGCCTAATGTCACAACAAATTCACTTTCTGGATTAAAATTACAATGGATAACAAAAGATAGATTTACTTTGTAAACAACATAAACAATAGTGTCCCATGATTCTTTGGTGCAATCCATGGGATTGAGCGGTTCCCCTTTAAGAATGTTTGTGTGTGTGTTGGGGGATGCGTGTGTGTTTGGGTGACAGGGATGGCTTGAAAGTTTTTGGAGAATGACAGTGATGGTTTAGCAATGTTGGGGGAGGGGTGACAGGAATAAATTATCAATGTTGGGAATGACAGGGTTTGGCTTGCAATTGTTGGGGGGGGGGATATGAAAGGAATTAGGAATGTTAAAGAGATGGCTTAGGAATATGGAGAATGGCAGGATATGTCTTAGGGTCTGAGCTATAAAAATTAATTTAAAATCAATATAAAAAAAATTATGTTGTTCCAAACAAAATAAAAGATAATAATTTGAAAAGTTTGCTAGAAACATCTTAACTAATATATGTAGCATTGCGCCCTCATCTTAAATTAACCTTTCTCATCAGTGATACTAAGAAAATACATTTGAGTGAAAAAAAAAGTGTTTAAAAACAAGCTGAAAAAGTCTTTATTTATCAAGTCAAAAATAGATGCTCGAATTGTGCCATATGCTAGCCCTGCTGATTGGTATATTGTTTCGTGTGGCAAAGAGCCGCCATAAGTTAGCTGTTATTGCTATATTGGGGGAGCATCTTTGTACTCAGCTATTGTTATCATGAAAGGGCCGCATTTGCCAAATTGAATGGAGAATCTAGTTTCCCACGAAATATGGGGCATCCCTAACCTTATTTGCATATCCAGTTATAAGTACACTGGAGTTTCAATCAGTCCCCTTAAAGCCTAGGCTCTACCAAAGCATAAGTTGCCCTGGCCATCTGGGAGTTTGGTTTTGTATACACATGTCATTTTAACTGGGTTTTAAGTCAAAGAGGAGGTAGAACACAGCTAAATTAACCTCCCTTGGGAAGTGATAATAATACAAAATAAGCAAATTTAATAGTCTAACAGATAGGGAATTTTCCCACACTGTTTAACCATACTAGAGAGGTCATGAGTAAGGCATTTAATATTAATGTCTCTGTCGTAAATCTGTACTTAAGCTGTATGACTGAAATTTATCAAAAATCCTCGTCTTAATGGATTTATCTCCACACACCTCTAATGGGGTGGTGTGTTTTTCTCATAGTAGAACTAAAAAAAATACACCAAGCAGTTTATTTTGACTGCCGTACTGGGAATGTTTTGTTTTTTCTTCTCTGGGAATTTAGTAAGCTGTTATTTTCTCATGTTTCCATTTCTGGCATATAAACACAGATATCAAAACTGTATTTTCAATATTAAAGTTTTACTCATGCAGGTTATTCAACATTGTTGGATGACATTTTTTCGATTCCCTTCAGTTTTATTTGGGCAAATTAAAATTTTGCGACAACCACAGTGTTTTGTAGAATGGTGTATATTTGTGAAAATAATTTGCATAGATAATAATTGTATTATTCTAATGTTTTATAAATTTACTCTCACATCTGCCACTCCATGGCAGTTTTCAACTGATCAGTGTTTATTTTTATTCATGTTGGTTGTCTGTTTATTTAAATGTCTACCACCATGTCTATTTCCGTCTTTGGTGAAAAATTTCCTGTGTGAAATTAATTGTTATTCTTTGCATCGACTCTGCTAGTGTTTTTCACTGTTTGGTTTTCAATTATTTGTGCTGTGTTCCAAAAAAAAAAAAAAATAGCTCAAAGGAAATATAGCGTAAAATCTGTATTAGAAGTCGCACCCATTCCTTTTGAATAATTGAGAATCTAAAATTCACCATTTCTCGTAGGTATAGATGCTCTAATAGAAGCCGCATCCCCTCTGTTGCGTTGTACCATTTTAATAGAAGCCGCGGTTTTTAATACAGATTTACATGTAATTTAGAAAAAAGACAAAATTCAATTTGAATTTTTGAGGGCAGTCATAGAAAATATGTTTTCTGGAACATAAGATCCTATTATCAGTGACTCGATTAAATAGATCCAATTTTCTATGATTAGATAAATTCATGAACATTTTTCTCCTTCACAGTTACTGTATGTCATAGTTGCGCATGTGGTGCTCATTCATAGAGGGGGGGAGGGGTTGCAGTCAAGGACTAGCCTTCAAAGTTATTTTGGCGGGAACACCGAGACAATACATAGAATTAGACTTAATAGATACTTTGGAGTGTTATTTACAACCCGCATCCTGTACATCTTCCTGGTCCCATTGTCCTCAAGTCAGTAATTAAATTCTAAAAGCCACAGTGTTCGGTGTGAAGCATCCGGGTATTGTCATGAAAAACCTGACACACTTGGTTAAACAATGGCCAATGAGAAAGAGAATGATGGGGAATTTCTAGTACTGTAAAATCTGTATTTGAAGCCATGGCTTCTATTAAAAAGGTACAATTCAACAGAGGGGATGTGGCTTCTATTAGAGCATATACACATATGAGAAATGATGAATTTTTGGTTCCCAATTGTTAAAAAAAAATGGGTGCGACTTCTATTGGAGATGCGGCTTCTAATAGAGATTTTACGGTAGCAAGTATTTCTCCATGTTAGCAAATAAAGGGAAATTTTGTTTATGTAGTTTTCTTTTAATTTAAACTAATGACAGAATAACTTAATTTTACAACTATGTGTGTCTTTCTCCAACAAATTCCTTGAGTAAAATTTAGCTTTTCTTAGTTTTATCACTAAAGTGGACTTATTTATGTATGATGATTGTATTTCTAGTTCTTAGATAGTGTTTTATTGCTTATGTCTCTCAGCACCCAGGGCTTTCAATGTGCCATGGCACCCTGCTGTCTGCTTTTGTTCACCATCAATATCTCATCAAATTGTTTCACACTGCATAACTTGAAGCTGACTTTCTTTTTAAATTCACTTGGTGATTTGCACATGATTTGATTTTCAATGCATTGTGAAGGCCTTTATGTTGTAATTGAATTTGCTCGATATTTAACTTAGGAAATGATATAGGCATTTAAAAAAAAAATGAAATTTTTATTTCAGTTCTTGGATGAATCACTATTAAGACAGTACTGTAAAATCTGTATTAGAAGCCGCGGCTTCTGTTAAAATGGTACAATGCAACAGAAGAGATGCAGCTTCTCTTAGAGCATCTACACATATGAGAAATGATGAATTTTTGGTTCTCAATTGTACAAAAAGATTGGGTGCGTCTTCTATTAGGGATGCGGCTTCTAATAGAGATTTTACAGTACTACACATGTTTTTTTATTGTAATTATTAAATTTTGTACTTTATTTGCAGTTGTGTGGTCGGATTCGCTGGCGAATACTGTGACTACCAAGATCCGTGTGTGAATGCAAACAACCCCAACTACACTCCCTGTCAGAATGGTGGTACTTGTCAAGTCGTGGTTAGTACCAATGGAGTCAATTTTGAGTGTATCTGTCCCATTGGTTTCTCTGCGACTCTGTGTGAGAGTCCAGAAGCAAATATCTGTGAAATTGAACAACCTTGTAACAATGGAGGAGCCTGTATACTTATTACTTTGCAAGATTATATCTGTCAATGTGCAGAAGGCTACATAGGTATGGCATTTTTCTTTCTTTCTGCATCACAATTCCTCTTTTATATATTTTCTATTCTTCATAATACATCATAGAAGAAATGGTTTAACAATTTATCTCAAATTTGCTTTCTAAAAAAGAGAGTAGAAACGGACAGACATACAGAATACCCAAAAAAATAATAATTCCTATATTTTTTTAGAAACCCTGGTTTTTCAATCCTGGTTAAGTAGTGGTTGGTGCCCTCTATATTATATTCTTCAAAACTTTTGTTTTTGTTTCTTAAGGGGATACTTGTGATGAACCTGATCACTGTTATCAGAGCCTGTCACCTTGTAGCAATGGTGCAACCTGTACATCAACACAGAATGGATTCTCCTGTGAATGTACTACCGGATTTACTGGATCTTCTTGCGATATCAATATCAATGAATGCATACTATATCCTGGTCTTTGTCAACACGGTGGCACATGTCAAGATTTAACAGGCAGCTATGAGTGCTTGTGTACATTGGAGTATCGTGGCAGACATTGTGAACATGTATACGTGCCATGTGAACCGTCAGAGTGCGAGAATGGTGGCACATGTCATGTGACTGGTTTGCTATCATACGAATGCCGGTGTCCTTCAGGTAAGTAATCTTGTTACATGTAGTTCGTGGTCATGTTCGTTGTATTAATTGGAAGGGCTTGCTCTGATGTTGCAGCTGTCATTATTACTGGACTTGAAGCTCAAAAATGCAATGATGTGCCTTGTTTATGGATGTGACGTTTTGACAAGGTGGTAGACCAGATTTTGTAGGTATTGTGTTGTCATGCCTACAAGTGTCATTGCTCACTTTGTCCAAGACACTCGTATATTTTGAAGACAAACTGGTAGATTTAGAAAATATCTTTAAAATATCTAAAATAGTAGTACTGAGACAAGAATTAGTATAATTGGCTTTGACTTGCTTTTGTAATTTCAAACACACATTCTTACATTGTGAAAGTTCATTGCTGTAACCAAATCTAAAGTGATCGGAACAAGATGACTGCATATATTTTTTTTTGATAGGTTTTTCCGGTGAGAACTGTGAAGTTAATATTGATGATTGTCACAACCACCAATGTATGAATGGTGCTACCTGTATTGATGGTCTCAACGATTACACATGTGATTGCCCAAGTACCTTCACAGGTAATGTACACATACATAACAGCTGTTGGTTTACACATTTCAATCTGTCTCTGTTGTTTTTCCTTGCAAGTCAGGGGTTTTTCTATAACAAAAAAATGCAAGAGGGAGCACTGCAATTCAGCGGAGCCACCAAGTAGGGGAGATGGGGTTCTCCCTACCAGGGGGTTAATTTTTGATAAATCTAAGTTAAAATGGAGCATTCTATGGCTTCCTTGGGGCAAAAAATTAGTATCGAACAGATCACAGTTGAAGACTGTGGCCACATGTGATCCCTGGTCAATCAGAATTTTATGGTTGTCAAAGAATCTGCTCCCCAGGGTAAGGGGGCGCATGGCCATGACATGAGGGTGCTGCGCCCCTGTTCCCTTGTTTAAAAAATCCCTGCAAGTAATCAGTACTGAAATATTTTGTTGACTGATTCTCACACTATAGGTCAATATTGTACAGAAGATGTGGACGAATGTTTGGAACAGCCGACCTTTTGTAAAAATGGTGGTACATGCAGCAATTCAGTTGGTGGTTTTACATGTATTTGTGTGAGCGGATGGATAGGCAGGGATTGTGGTATCAATTTTGATGACTGTGGATCTGCCGTGTGCTATAACGGTGGCACATGCGTTGATAGAGTGGGCTCATTTCACTGTGACTGTGTTGAAGGCTATACTGGTAAGTCACTTTTTTATTTGTCTTCATGAGCAATTTTCATGGGTGTTTGACACATTTTTTATGCGAAGTAGTTCAGTGACAATATTTATTTATCAGAATTTTGTGAGCAACAGCATTAAAATAAAGTCATGTGTTAAAAGTCAATAATTACGGTCAGTAACAGTTCTTCTTTTATAAATTTACTTGAAATCTAATTTTTACTCTCACTTTATCACCAGGATTACTTTGTCACCTTGACGATGCATGTGTCAGCGATCCCTGTCACCAAGGTGCATTATGTGACACAAATCCATCTACAGGGTCTGCACTATGTACGTGTCGTAATGGATACACAGGCAGTGATTGCAGTGAGGATATAGATGAATGTGACAATGGTAAATAATGTTATGGTACATTCCTTCGTGAAAATCGTATGATCATTCGTTTTTCATTCATTCATTCATTCATTTTTCATTTTCATGACCCAGATCTTAAATGAAATACCCCACTAACTACATTGAGTTCTTTAATTCAGTATTGTTGATCATTTGTTTTTATTATCTTCTCAGATAATGGCCCATGTGAGCATTTCGGGACATGTGTCAATGAACCCGGTACATTTCGATGCGAGTGTGCTACCGGTTTCACTGGACCACGCTGTGAAGTCAACATCAATGAGTGTCAGTCATCTCCCTGCAGAAACCATGGGTCGTGCCAAGACTGGAACGGCTTCTTTGTCTGCATTTGTATGACTGGTGAGTCTAAATAACTTGAGTACCATAGCAAACAGAAAAGTTGTACCCTGTTGACCTTGTATTGTTGGCTACCGAGAAAGGCATCTGTTTGTATTACCTAATGTTATTGTTCATTGACCTAGTTTGTTTATTCAAGATTGATAATTTCTATTTTTCAGGCTATACCGGTGTTTTCTGTGATATAGACATAGATGAATGCGAGAGCAGTCCTTGTCAGAATGGCGGGTACTGTGTTGATGGAGTAAATCAGTATTACTGTGAGTGTACAACTGGTTTTCAAGGCAAGAACTGTGAATTCGATATAAATGAATGTGCCTCTGCCCCGTGTCGGCATGGTGCCACCTGTGAAGACAGCATAAATGGCTATATATGTCGTTGTGTGCCTGGTAAGTAACTTTTTGTCATCCTCCTATTATATTGTCTTTCTTATAGACTTTCTCAAATTATCTGGTCTCACTCTCAATTTATTTCGACTTGACTTGTAGGTTTTGCTGGGATCCACTGCGAAACTGACATCGACGATTGTAATCCCTCTCCCTGCGTTCATGGAGTTTGCCAGGATAGCATCAACTCCTACACTTGCAACTGTGATGGCGGTTACCAAGGCAACAACTGTCATATTGAGATCAACGAGTGTGCTAGTAACCCGTGCGTGTTTGGCGGAACGTGTACAGATTTGATCAATAGTTACAGTTGCGATTGTGTAGCAGGTCTGACTGGTAAGTAGTCTGGTAATTGAACATTATGGTACGTGTTGATGGATGATCCTACAAGAGATGTTGTAATCCTTTTTTGGCTATTGAAGGAGGTTACTACGCGACACGTAATCTATTCAGAAATAACATTAACTGAAGTGTATACTCGGAATTTAATGATGTTGATGTTCATAAATCACAGCTCAAGGAGAGACATCAACGTTTTGTGTATTGTGGTTACATATGTGTTATTTTATCTAGACTGGGCTACACTTATTATTTACTTTAACGTAGAAGCCTACTCATGATTTCAAATACCCAGAATTTATTCATTTTCCAATAAATTGTACTTCCGGGCAATATAAGGAAATTGACTTTATTAAGGTTGGGGGTAACCATCTTAATTTCGAGAAAATGGTGGCTGTGTTTTAGTGGATAGTGTCCATTTTTGCAGTATTAGAGTGCTTTTACTATGGGTTCCTATGGCAAAGATAATAAGTTATCTTAAATTGTAGGCTGGTGACATAATAATAAAATTATATACTGTAGAATACTTTATTTTCGCTTGGAATTTATTTTCGCTATTTTCGCTGAAGTGATGATTCCGTGAAAATAAAATCCAGCGAATATACTTTTTTTCCAATATTTCACATTAGACTCAAAAACCATTTCAGCGAAAATAAAGTATTCCACAGTATTGTTAATTAAGGTGTCTTTTTTGTTGTCAGCCATTTAAAAAATCTGGGTTTTGAAAAGTGACAAAAAATGAAATTTTTGGCTCAACGGACCATAGGTCCGCTGAGCCTATGGGATGGGTTTCTGTCCTGCGTCTGTCGTCCGTCTATCTGTCTGTCTGTACACGACTTCTTCTAAAAAAACGCCAAACCGCTTGACTCGATTTTTGGTGTGTGGATGCCTTGATGAGTGTAGATGGTAATTTGTTCATGAGAAGTCGATCTTCCAGAAATTATGCAAATTAGCCCCCCAAAACTCTAAAATATCTTCTATGCTACTATGAAACTAAGTGGTCTACAGTGCTGATATTGATAGTGCATGTGCCTTGGGTTGTCCTCTATCAGTTTTGTTAATTTTCAATTTCCTAATATTGGCGAATATTTTAAAATGGTCATTTTTGGTCAAAAATTATATTTTCGACTTCTTCTTCAAAACCGGTAGCCTGAATGCTTTGATACTTGGTGTGTATGTACCTTGTGTTGACATCTACTAGATTTGTTCATCTCATGGCCATATCTTTAATTCTTTAATTTTGGCAAATATTTTTGTCATTTTTGGTTAAAAATGGAATTTCAACTAACCACTATTTCCAATGTCAACTGTTTCTCATTCTCATATAGCACATGGAAGTTCTAAGTTTTCTTTGATTGGTCTATTGTGATTGTAATGAAAACATAACCACTCAACATATTTGAATGTGTATAGACATGATTGATTTTGGTGGAAAATTATGCAAATTGACTAATTTACATACCAATATTTAGGATATCTTGAGAACCATTTAATATGTTTTAATAAAACTTGGTGCATAGATGTGTCGGGGCAGTTTCCAGATATATTTAGTTTTTGGTGTAAATTGATGCAAATTAGATAATTTGCATATCAGCTTGTGAAATTCAAGCTATTTGGGTGCTATTTCAAGAACCATTCAACATATTTCAACAAAACTTGGTATATACATGTATTACGAATTCAGATAATTGCAAATATCATGTTATGTTATTCCCTCAACATGCTGGAGTTCTTTTTAAGCTCTCTTTGATTCTAATTTTATTGAATATTTCTGTTATTTTTGTAAAAAATTCCACTTTTAGCATTATGCTTTTTTGGGTATTTGTCATATACAGTATAATCCTTTGTACAATAGCTGTTGAGCAACAAGCCATTGGCCTATTTTTTATTAACATTGTGCTCACTGTAACACAACTTCATGATTTGACACAATAAAACAATGAACATTGCCATGCGATTTATGATCAACTTGTTTAAAAATTATGAGTATTGGCAGCTTCTACTATACACACTGTCTGTAAATTTACAAAATTTTGTAAAGTTCATAAGAATTTATTTATATTTAAGTAAAAAAATTAATTTATTTTCTGTAGGTCCCAATTGTGAAATCAATACCAATGAATGTCAAAGCAACCCCTGTCAGAATGAGGCTACATGTGTGGACAAGGTTAACATGTATTCCTGCTACTGCACACCAGGATATCGTGGAAAACACTGTGAAATAAACATTAATGAATGTTCCTCAAATCCATGTGTTAATGGTGGAACTTGTATAGATGGTATAAATGGATTCATATGTAACTGCCCGCTGGGATACTATGATGCGTTCTGTCTCTCGGACGTCGACGAGTGCTCTAGCAGTCCTTGTGCGCACGGAGGATCTTGCGTTGATGGAGTTAATGAGTTCATGTGTGTGTGTGTAAGTGGCTATACCGGTGAAAGGTGCCAAGCTGATTACAACGAATGCTCTTCCAATCCTTGCCAGCATGGTGGCACCTGTCACAATTATCTGGATGGTTATGAGTGTTCGTGTTTAACTGGCTATGAAGGTATCAATTGTGAATTCAACATTGATGATTGTGCGTTTGAACCATGCGCCAATGGCGGGCAGTGTATTGACCTTGTGAATGATTTCGCATGTGCCTGTGACCCACCTTACACTGGATCCGTCTGTGAAGATCGGTTGGATCCATGCTTGAATCATGGCTGTCAGAATGAAGCCGTGTGTGAACCCACACAGTCCTATCAGGATTATATTTGCTCCTGTGTTGGTGGATTCACTGGTAAGTCATTGTAGCTGCAATGCTGCTTTCTTTTTTTGGAATTGCAAATTTTTAGAAATTGTGAAAATAACTTCATGCAGTGATTGTAAATAAGTCATCAGATGGCTGCCATCTTAATGAATCTGGTGAAAAAATATCTGATTGTCTGTGCTTATTTATTGATTAAATCATGTTTTCACTCTATCTTTTGTACACGAATTACTTGATAAGATGTTCCTCATTTGTTTATGTCCACTGTATAGGTATTCGCTGTGCTGATGATGTTGATGAATGTGTTTTTTCACCATGTCAAAATGGTGCCCAGTGTGTCAACACCCATGGAACCTACCAGTGTCTCTGTGTACGAGGATATGATGGCAAAAATTGTGAGAATAATATTGACGACTGTGATCCAGGTAAGAAAGAAAAATATATAGACTTTATTTAATTTCGAAAATTTGCTCATTTGCAATAACTTTGATGTGTATACAATTGTACGAAACATCTTGTGGTATATTTTTCAGATCCCTGTCAGAATGGTGGAACATGCATTGATGAGGTTGATGATTATTCATGCGCCTGTGTGCCAGGCTTTACTCAGAAGAACTGTATGCAAGAAATTGACGAGTGTATGTCCAATCCATGCCTGAATGATGCAACATGCGACGACTATGTAGACAGCTTCACGTGTACGTGTCCACTGGGTTTCAGTGGGACGTATTGTCAGACCAACGACCAAGACTGCACCGACAGGTAGGTTTTTATTCTGCCAATCATAGTGCTGTTGGTGTGTATTGTGTTGCCATAATTGCTTAAAGCGAGAGGGTCGTCACCTACGCACACGCGGAAATTGAGTCCCAAGCGATGATAACAACAACACGCACTAAGAACACAAAGGTTCGTGGGTAGAAGCTTGTTTGTAAACATTGACACGCTATGGCCATCTGACGCATGCGTAGGTGACGACTCCCCCGCTTTAATTAGTAGCGATATTCATGAATGACAAATTTATGAATCAAAGTATGTTGTGTTGTTAATTTATGCAATAAAACATTTGATTCAGACAAACCATTAAATCTAGGAATAAAACTATTACACTATATGTACCGTACTCGACCGCGTTAGCGCCCAGGGGCCTCAACTCAGAAAATCACGATTTTTTAGGGGTGGGCGCTTACCCGAGCACCCCCCTCGAAAAAGAGTGCAAATGAAAAATTTGATTCATCAAGTAACAGATTACGTCTTTGAGGGAAATCAAATTACGAAATTAGTGAGTCGTCAATGATTTTCACAATGAAGAAACAGAAATGATCACAAAAAATATGCACATTTTATTACAATATTAATTACGTACCACCAGAATTTACGAAATTAAAAACATTTGAGTCTGTTGGAACACAGTCGAAGTCAAAATTGTCATATCTCTACTGACGAAGGTGTTGGATCGTACGCAAACTCTCGATGAAAATCACTTTCCGCCATGATGCATTTGCAGATTTCACCTGCAGCGGCGTCCTTTGACCTAATGGGTCAAGTTGGTTATTAACCAATCACAATGCTGTGTTGTACTGATGCAATTCTTCAGAAATTCCCGAAGACTTTCCGGTAACGCAATGCGGAAGTGAATTATCGATGTCGAAGTACGATCTGTTGGAATTGATTTCAGCGAATAAACGACATAGTTTTTCTAAAAAACTAGTAATTAGCCATTTTTGAGAGGTAAACTGTATGTGGCATGAAATATTTACCGCATTTTACTTGTATTAACAGGTCATTGTCGAAGCGTAGTTTACGCACGGTTACTGTGTTCTACGCATTCACATGTTCACAGCGGTCGATATCCACGCTGTATCATAGAAAAACGATTACCAAGATTCGTTACGCAAGACCAAATTTTAAATTAGTTGCATTTTGAAGGGGTGGGCGCTTTGCCGAATGTGACCCCAAATATAAAAATTGCGCAAAAGTGCGGGGTGGGCACTTGCCCGGGCATGGGCGCTAACGCGGTTGAGTACGGTAATTATCACCTGCATGCATTGTCCATCATTGACCTGTTTCACTTGCTGTTCCTTAATTGTTATACGTTTACATCATTTGTGTTATTAGCCAACTCTGCGTAATCCTATCAAATGCATCGTTTCGTTTTTCTCACAGCTCTTGTATGTATGGAGGTACGTGCATTGATGATGTCAACAGTTATACTTGCCTTTGCCCACATGGTTATACAGGACCTAATTGCCAGTACCATGTCTACGAGTGTGCATCTAACCCTTGTATGAATGATGCTACATGCATTGATCATTCTGGATTCTACACATGTAACTGTCTTTCAGGTTATTATGGGGAGCTGTGTCAGGTAAGATATTGCTCTGTTCATTGTCTGCATCTGTCTGCATTGCATCATCGTCAATCCACTTCTGGATTTTGACATGTGTTACAGTGATCAGTGAATTATTAGGAACTAGACATATGTAACAATACCGTGAATAACTATGCAGTGAATTTGACTTCAATTTGAAAGGCAACTTGGTACAAGTGGATAATAACCAATTTTCTTACAAGATTAATACTTATAGTGTATTAAAACAACAATTTATGATATTCTATAATTGTATATATTGCATGTCTTCCCTACAATCTAATTAATCATGTGATACATTTTTGAGATGTGGTTGCACCTTTGAAAAGATTTCAAACTTTATATGTGGGGGGTGTAGGTATTAATTGAATGCTGTTCACGTCTTGTAAGCATATTACTGAAATTTAACATGGATGAATTGAAAATTATGAGTAGCCTTGAGAATATGTGTCAGCTGCTATGTGGACTAATCATGCGGAATATGAACTAATTTACAGACATTGCTGTTTCATTGTTATTTTAAAATGACATGTGTATATTGTACCTAAATATTTGTGAGTTGTTGTATCGTAAGGTTCCCAGGGTCTTCCATATAACAACATTTGTAAATTTTTTCTGGAGACAGCTTGATTTAAACTGAGCGATGATTCTCCAATTACTGTATTGCATATTGTGAGTGATACATTCTCATGTTGTTTTATTTGCTTTGATCCAGACTCTGATTGATTGGTGCAGTGCTGTTAATAATCCGTGTCATAATGGAGGCACTTGCACTCAAATTAATGCCCAGTATACCTGTACATGTATGCCCGGATGGACAGGTCTACTGTGTGATGTTAGCATGGTTTCCTGTGGGGATGCAGCTTTACAGCAGCGTAAGTGTTACCCATGTAGTGTGATTAAATACACTAATCTGAACTCTCACAATTATATCTGATCTCGTTGACTGAACCCAAGTGTGGTATATTTCATTGGCAATGTTCCCTATGAGATCATTTGCATACCACTCACTGAGTAAACTTTTCTTGTGCTATAAATGTCTGCCAGTCGGCCATCTTTGATCTGATCATGAAATGAATCGTCATAGACATGTATACTTGACTTTAATGTCCTACGTTTACACATTACTATGGAGGCGATTCATTATTCAAATTAATATTATAATCTGACTTTCTGGGAAAGAATGACTTGCCATAGCGATAAATTTTACTCATTATCATAATCATGTATCTTTCTTTTACTTATTTGGATAGCTTATTTAGTGTTCTTGTAGATTGTTTTGTCATTTATTAGTCCCCGTTCGGACGCAGTCTGAAAACGGGAACTTATGTTTTACCTCCGAGTGTCCGTGCATGCATGTGTGTGTGCATGCGTCTGTGTGTGTGTCCGCAGCTGTATCTTACAAATGCCTGGACCAATCACAATCAAACTTCACACATACATCATACATGATATCATACATATCATGTATGTAAATGTGTCGAAATGGGTGTAGTGCGAGTGGCTAGTGCTAGTAGCACTAATCCGAAAAAGTACTAGATCTAGTGCTAAAATGGCACTAGATCTAGCGCTAAAATGACACTAGATCTAGTGCTAAAATGGCACTAGATCTAGTGCTAAAATGTGCACAGTGCGAGTGGCATTGTTATCGCATTGTCAACGACGTCGAATAATAGGAGGGGCATCAACAACCACTTTCATATGCAAACTACAAACAGTATAAAACATCGGCAATATACGCGAGATGTCCATAATAATACTTTCTTTATATGCCGTCGTAAATTAGCCACCCGAAAATCGCCTGGGGATTTCACGGCTGGTGGGCACTTATTTTGGGCTCAGAATTTCAAAAAATAATCATCAAATATTTTTTGAGGACTTCCATTTTCATCATTGAAGTATCTAACTAGTGTACGCAGACTTTCAACACCGTCAGTTGGGCCACCTAAGACGAAAGAAACTATTGCAGAATTAACAATAATAATTAATAATTCTTGTTGAATTAAAAAGTAGACCGCCTGCAATTTCATTACAATATCGCCCAGTGTCATTTTTCAAATACATTTGTTTTTATTTTATTGGTAACGAAAGTATATTCTCAACGAAGTTTCAAATAAAAACGAACAGCAAATGATTCTGGTTGCGCAATCCGGTCATGCTGCGTCTCACAATTGTTGAATATTATTCAGTAGTGATTATAATAATGCACAAAAAATAAATTCATTGAATTGTTATGAAATTCAAATAAAATTCACTTAGTTTCATCGTAAGCAAATGATTCCGATCGCATATAAACGCTCGATGCTGTAGGGTATCCGCCATGTTTCTTTTGCATGAGTTGAGCTAATAGGTCAAATCGCTAATTAACCAATCAAAATGCTGAAGGATGCCCATGTGTTCAAATCACCATAGCTCATTTAAATAGATTGAACGCAACGCGGAAGAGATTTGCCGATGTTGTAGTACGATATTTTGGCTTGGATTTTGATGGGAAAATGGCATGATTTTTTTTTTTCAAGTCAAAAAATAGTTGTTTTCAAAAGATGAACTGAGCATCAGAAGAATAATTTAATATTGTTTACAGTGATAGCAGCTCTTTGTCCACACAAAGCTTACCCATTCACGCTTGTAACAATAAACACGCTCTTGAATAATAAAAATTTAAATCACCGTCCGTGTTGAGGGACGGTGCTTAAATAGACTATTTTAGGCGTCCGGAAAGATTGAAATGTCTAAAAAATTACGCCAAAATATTTAAAAACTGCCGAAAAATCGCCGCATTACGAAACTACGGTCATCACGTATGCGCACTGGGTTTGTTTAGCTGTGAAGGGTTAAAATGCGCATTTCACAACCGGAAATTCAACAGACTAACTTGTAACTTCACAGATTTCACATGTTTTAATTATTAGCAACTGTAACAAGAACAAAATTTCGAGAGTCTAGAACAAATAATAGGACTCCTAAAAAATACTATTGCTGAGAAAGTGTCTAGACATATATTATATAGTCATGTTAAAAAATCAGCGAGGTTATATCATATTCCGCTAACTGGTTACTTGTGTAAGCAATCGCAAACTATCATTGGCATCAAAGATGAGCTAGACAGTGTCCTTATCAGGATTAACTTGGGTTGAAACGAAAGGAAATAAGCCAGTTAAGAGGCTTAAATGGCCACTTGAGAGGGGTTGTCGCTGCTTCCGTTAGTACTTCCTTGCATAGACATTCTAAGGTCTATGCTCCTTGGTACAATGTAACAACAGGATTGCGTGAATCCACTTTTATAATTGGTTGATTATGTCCGCAAAGGTCAATGTCATGACAACCAGACAACGGTTCATTTTCTGTCTGGTTCCCAGCGGTACTGAGCGACATGCCCATTCACAGGTCGCCGTACACACAAAATCCACCGAGCTTTACAGGGACCCGGGACTTAGACTAGGAGTATACACATTTTTTATTTAGTTCACATATGGCATCATAATTTCATTTTCGAAGATCTATTTTCATTAAATGTGGCGCCGACTAGAAATAAAACGGCACGTCAGCGATTTAAAAAAAATCAACGCTGAATTCCACCATGGAACTATAAACCCCAGGAAGAACAACCACTTCGTTTCCTTTGAACTATGATAGTTGCCGCGATGACGAATGTTTATTTTGACTGTTTATTTCGTCGCATTAAAAAATAAGCCGATTTACGCAAATGAACGTTTATCTCCGACTATCGGTCATTTTCAGAGTCAATCGGGCGACTTCGGGGATCACGTGATCGAGTTGTTTCGGTTATAGCATAAAAAAACAATGGCGCCAAGACAAAAACACTGATAAATGAGCGACATTCAACGGGGGAAAAAAACACATTGCCACTTCTGGCGATCGAAGGGAAACACGGAATAAGTCGGGATATCTCGACAACAAACAGCATACCAAACCCCATGTTTCGCAAACTTTCGCAACCTTATTTTTTCGAGGGTTGGAAAAAACAAGAAATAATCTAAAAACGACATTGAAAATTATGAAAACTCGCTAAAACTCCGACCCGTTGCATGATATCCGGTACACTGAAGGTCACCCTGCAGACCGACTTGTTTGCGCATGCGTAATGAACTAAATATTTCACTGCGCAGATATGAAATATTTTTTTTCAAGTTTTCCGTTTCCAGCAAAGCGGTTGATACGGGCGTATCGGCGGCAACTAACATGGAGTATGACTAATGTTGTGGAAACAAAAGCGAAAGCACTGTAAGATAAACTAAGACAAAGGTTTTTTTAATCCTCTTAGTTTCGTTGTTCTTCCTGGGGTTTATAGTTCCATGATTCCACCATTTACATATAAGTTACAAGTTTATATCCACCGAAGCTGAAAACACAAACTTCCACACAATACGATTTCATACAGTGTATCTATTCACAATTTGTAAAAATTGCGAAGTTTGACCTGCAGTTTCACTGTCCGTGGAGCTAGTTTCCCGGCCGATCGCGTTGTTTCAAAGGTCTCTTTTAGTAACCGTGATTACGACAAACGTGGACTATGACATTCATGTACATTCTCAATTTTCCCACTGCAGCACATTTCCCAATGAATGAAAGATACAACAATTTACATAAATATTAATTCATTTTCGGACAATTACGGGATGTCTCGACGTCGTTGACAATGCGATATCAATGCCACTCGCACTATGTACATTTTAGCACTAGATCTAGTGCCATTTTAGCACTAGATCTAGTGCCATTTTAGCGCTAGATCTAGTGCCATTTTAGCACTAGATCTAGTACTATTTCGGATTAGTGCTACTAGCACTAACCACTCGCACTACGCCCATTTCGACACATTTACATACCTCTACATATGCACGTCAATTTGTTTCATGATCTGATTCAAGATGGCCGAATGGTGGCCATTTTTGTGCTAAAAAATCCTAAAAATCAAGCATTTCTCAGCTGTTTACAGATGGATTTTGTTCAAACTTGATATATACATTAGTCATTATGGGACCTTGATGTAAATAATTTTTTTTTTCAGATAACATTCAAAATGGTCGACTGGCAGCCATTTTGTTTTAATGAATGGGCTTCTTGACCCATATCTCTGACTTGTTTTGGCTGATTATGTTCAAATTTTAAATATTCATTATATATCATAGGCAGATATATTGGTTTAACGATTCTATTCAAAATGGCCGAATGGTTGTCATTTTTGTGCTAAAAAATCATGAAATATCAAGCATTTCTGGCATTTATGGATGGATTTCGTTCAAACTTGGTCGTACATTAAACATTACGGGTTCCTGATGCACGTCATTTTATTTTTCAGATCATATTCAAAATGGCTGTCTGGTGGCCATTTTGTTTTAATGGTCGTACATTAAACATAACAGGTTCCTGATGCACGTCATTTTATTTTTCAGATCATATTCAAAATGGCTGTCTGGTGGCCATTTTGTTTTAATGAATGGGTTTCCAGACCCATATGTCTGACTTGTTTTGACTGATTATGTTCAAATTTTTAATATTCATTATACATCATGTCACAGATATACGGATATATTGGTTTTACAATCCTTTTCAAAGTGGCCTAATGGTGGCTATTTTTGTGCTAAAAAAATCCTCGAATATCAAGCATTTCTTACATTTATGGATGGATTTTGTTCAAACTTATAACACACATTAGACATTACAGGTTCCTGATGCACGTCATTCTATTTTTCAGATTGGATTCAAAATGGCTGACTGGCGGACATTTTGTTTTAATGAGTGGGCTTCTAGAGCCATATCTCTTAAATGCTTTGACTGATTATATTCAAATTTTACATATTTGTTATACATCTTGTTATATATATATATATATATACATGTATTCAAAATGGCTGACGATCAGATACAAATGTCAATCATTTAAAAAAATCATATTCCTGACATGGTTATATTCCAGCTATATTACTATAAACAAAACTATCTTAAATTTGATAACTAACGGGGACTGAGCCATGCATGGCTTGTTTTGACTTATTATTGTTAAGATATGAGATCTATTCTATTTCCGCTTTATTTGGAATTTAGAGAAAATAATTTATATATATTTTTTTTACAGATGTACAATTACGTGATCTTTGTCGTCATGGTGGAACATGTGTTAACGATCGTAGTAGTCATCTTTGCAACTGCGCCCCAGGCTATGAAGGCAGCTACTGTCAATTCGATACCAACGAGTGTTTGTCAGCACCTTGCCACAATGGTGCTACATGCAATGAAATGATTGGTTCTTATTATTGTGACTGTTCCATTGGATTCACCGGTACCAATTGCGAAATCAATATTGACGATTGTGCAAGTTCACCTTGTCAGAACGGAGGTGTATGCCATGACCTTATCGACAGTTACAAATGCTCATGCCCATCAGGCACTCAAGGTATTAGCTTAACTCCATAACATGTTCTCTATATTCTTGGTTAGCAGTGATTATAAAATCGGTTAACCTGGTTTAAGGTAGCTATTATTCGCATACTTGTTTTCATCTTCTAATTTTGACTAAATGACTACAAATAGACCCAGGAAAGTATATATTTTTAGAATCGCCAGACTTCAAGCTTTTCAAAAGTGTTTTTCATGCCCGTATTTGTATACTACAATGTGTTACTCAATCAAAGGTGAAAAATTAGTTTTTCTGTAAAAAAAATAATTACGCATTTATGCTGGTGATAAGAAGTATTTTTTGACTCCCATGTGAGAAGCACAAAATGAGTCTTTGCAGTTAGTGTGTCTGTATGTGTGTATGTGTGTATGTGTGTATGTGTGTGTGTATGTGTGTATGTGTGTCCGACTGTTCCACTGCTATCTCAAGAACCATACATCGGTTTTTGATGAAACTTGGTGCATAGATGCTCTGGGCCAATGCGCAGATTTGATTAGGTTTTGGTAAAAATCCATGCTCGTTAATTACCTAATTTGCATGATAATTAGCTAATTTTTAGCTGTTCTATGACTGTTCCACTGATATCTAAAGAACCACTCATTGGATTTTGATGAAACTTGGTGCATAGATGCTCTGAACATATGCGCAGATTTGATTAGGTTTTGGTAAAAATCCATGCTCGTTAATTACCTAATTTGCATGATAATTAGCTAATTTTTAGCTGTTCTATGACTGTTCCACTGATATCTAAAGAACCACTCATTGGATTTTGATGAAACTTGGTACATAGATGCTCTGAACATATGCGCAGATTTGATTAATTTTTGGTAAAAATTCGTGCATATTAATTACCTAATTTGCATGATAATTAGCTATTTTTTAGTGGTTCCATGACTGTTCCACTGATATCTAAACAACCACTCATTGGATTTTGATGAAACTTGGTACATAGATGCTCTGAACTAATGCTAGGTTTTGATTAGTTTTTGGTAATAATCCGTGGATACTAATTACCTAATTTGCATAATGATTAGTCAATTTTCGGTTTTTCCACTGATATCTCAAGTACTAATCATCACATTTCAATGAAACTTGGTACATAGATGTCATACGACACTGCACAGTCCTGATAGTTTTTATGGTAATATCAGTACATATTAATTACCTAATTTGCATAATTAATTAATTTTCAGCATTTGATATAAGTAGTTAGCATTACATTTCAATGAAACTTGGTACTTACATACTCAAGGACTATGCAGAGATTGATTGTTTTCGATAAATATTTGTGCATATTAATCACCTAATTTGCATAATTAGTTAATTTTCAGCTTTTCCACGGGTATCTCAAGTACTAATCATCGCATTTCAATGAAACTTGGTACATAGATCCTTTAGAACTATGCAGAGACCTGATTAGTTTTTAGGGTAAATAATTGTGCATATTAATTACCTAATTTGCATAATTAATTTTCAGCTTTTCTACTGATATCTAAAGTACTAATCATCACATTTCAATGAATCTAGAATTATGCAGTCCCAATTAGTTTCCGGTAAATATTTGTGCATATTAATCACCTAATTTGCATAATTAACCAACTTTCACACTGATATCTCAGGTACTATACATCACATATCAATGAATGTACATGGATGCTGTAGGACAATAGACAGACCTGAATAATTGTGGGTTAAAATCTGTACATATTAATTACCTAATTTGCATAATTAACCAATTTTAAGCTTTCACACTGATATCTAAAGTACCGTAAAAACTCCGAAATTTCGACCGGTTTTAAATAATTGGTGTTAGAAATGTGATGTGTTTTTAGAGTCAAAATTAAGGTGCATTTTCGGACGGTCGAATTTTTCAGAATAGAAATCAGCAAATGAAAAAATGGGGATGATAGACAGTGTGCTTCATTAGTTTTTAAAAAATGCAATGTCCGTCAATTGACGTAAACTTCCTCATGTTTCACGGTAAAAGCAAAGATCGTGGCCGAGTTGTAACTCAAAATCTAAACAAAGTCATCAATCAGTATTATGACAAGCAAAACAAAACATCAAGACGCGGAGAAGAGGTCAGCACAAAACTAATAGGTCAAAAGACAAAGCTGTCTCGCACTACCTAGGAAAACTTGCGAATGTTCGAAGTACAGGTACCCATTGGACAAAAGATACATGGAAGTTTAGCAAACGATCTCCCCGACCCAGTGCAATGTATCCGGTTAGAATCAAAGCTCACGTGTCCCTTATTTGAGGGACCAAATTCTGCCTTAAATTCGCCCCTGGATTAAAAAATAAAATGGGATTTAAGAAAATAAAATGGGACTTTTAAGGTGTATTTTGGCGTCATTTTTCGGACATTTCAATCAATCCTGCCGGCTAAAATAGAGTCTAAGTTTTACTGTAGTCATTGACGTCTGTCTATTCAAGAGTACACGTGTATGATTTTTATCGTGACTAGCGTGAGCGGGTAAGCTTCCTTTCGAGAATGAGCTGTTATCACTGTGAACAATGTTAAATTATTCTTCAGATGACCAGTTTATTTTTTAAAAACAACTAATTTTTTTATTTAAAAAAAATCATGCCGTTTTCGCATCAAAATCCAAGCCAAAATATCGTACTACAACATCAATCTCTTCCGCATTGCGTTCAATAACATTAACATATTTAAATAAGCTATGGTAATTTGAACACGTTGGCATCATCCAGCTTTTTGATTGGTTAATTAGCGATTTGACCTATTTGACCTAAGAGAACATGGCGGATATCCTACAGCATCAAACGTTTATACGAGACCGGAATCATTCGCTTACGATGAAACTAAGTTGACTTTTATTTGTATTTCATAACCATTCAACAAATTTATTTTGTGTACATTATTATAATCACTACTGAGTACAGTAATAATCAACAATTCAGAAACGCAGCATGCCGAGATTTTTGTGTTCGTTTTTATTTGAAACTTCGTTTATTTAGAATATATTTTTGTTACCAATAAAATAAAAATCTCTCAGTCAATCAGAAACCCGGATTCATGCCTTCGAGGAAGGTCCCGTTTGAACGCTCACATCGGTTTTTTTTTCGTTTGAGGGAAAACTAAAACTGGTCGCAATTTTCGAATAAGACTGAGTCGGCAATTTTTAGTGGAGTCGAAAATTTGGAGGCAAATAAAACACCGAAACCCGGCAAATAAATAGGCGAACGAATTTTTAGAGGGGTCGAAATTTTGGAGTTTTCACGGTGCTAATTATTCCATTTCAATGAAACTTAGTACAAAGATGCTCTAGGACAATGTACAAACCTAATTAGTTTGGGGTAAAAATCTGTTCATATTAATTCCCTAATAAGCATAATAATTCATAATTTTTTGGTTCTAATCACATTTCAATTAAACTTGGAGACATAGATTTTCTGTTACATTGCGCAGACCTCATTAGTTTTACACTCAAATCTGGTCATATTAATTTTCTGATTTGCATAATTAGTTTTCAGCTAAGTAATTTCGAATTATATTTAATGTGTCTCCAATACTCTCAGCACATGGGAGTTCTTTCTAAGCTTTCTTTGATTTTACCTTTCCTAGTTGTTCAATAGTCGGGTAAATTGAATGTGTCTGGTCAGTTTAATTCAAGCAGCATGTTTTAAAAAGTAGTTTGCTGCATTTTAATTACTGTCCTCATCGCATTGCCCCCAACTCAAACCACAACACGTTGGTAAATAATCGATGAAATAGTTTGTCTGGACACGTTCAAGTTCCTCTCATTGTTACCTTAAAGCTGTGAAAATCTGGTGTTAATCTGACGACAATAAGTATATGTTATTTTTGTTAAAGACCTTGTATTTTGAAAAACATAAACTCCTAGAAAATGTCCATGAAGTCACAGCAAAGATTTTTCAAGCTTGTTTATCGGCACAATCAATTTGTTTTCCCATCAAGGTTGGTTTTAACATGTGTAGGGGCATACAAATGTGTAAGGCTCTTGGAAACCAAAAAAATAAAAGAATGGGATAAAATTGGCATATGAAAACACCAAAATCAATGATTTTTTTTCAGTGGCTGTGTGACCTTGTGTCTGACACATTCATATGCAAATGACTAATCTGTGAAACAAACAGGGTTGGAGACAAACCACTCAAATGTTTGGAAACACTCATTGTGTGTCAGATAGCTACTGATAACACATCCTAACATTGTTTTGTCTTAATCTTTTAAATTTATAGGCACACAGATTAAACCTGTGTTGTTGATTTTGGAAAACACTACTGAGGCTGCCTTGCTTCCCTTCAGAGAATCTACATTTTAACCAACTTACATGACATTTTATGTTGTGTTGACTTTATCATATGAAAGTTTATAGTGCATTTCATCAATTAATAAATAAATGGGAAAATCGTAATTTTCAACACAAATAATAGTCCCGCTACCTTAACATTCGAGCGACTGTTTTCTATTATTATAGCTGTGATAGTA
Organism: Saccoglossus kowalevskii; assembly: GCF_978046115.1. Lineage (NCBI taxonomy): Eukaryota > Metazoa > Hemichordata > Enteropneusta > Harrimaniidae > Saccoglossus > Saccoglossus kowalevskii. The sequence goes on from NC_140657.1 coordinate 22,237,841, forward strand.
TGGCATAGCTTTTGACCCTATGTCAAGAAATCCAATGGCACTCAGTATGTTAACTTGAAATCCATAATATCCGTTTCATAAATATGGTCCTAATTTTCATACACTATCTATTCCTGACTTTTGAAGTGTGTTTTTGGGTGTGTGTGTGTGATTGTTAGTATTTTACATCCTGTCCTATCATACTTTGCAGGCCAAAACTGTGAGGATAACATAGATGACTGTACTATACGACCAGGTGAGAAATGCCATCATGGTGGCACTTGCGTGGACCAAGTTGGAGGATTTCGATGCCAATGCCGTGCTGGTTATGTTGGACCACGCTGTGAAGGTGACATCAATGAATGTCTTTCTAGTCCTTGTGATCCTAGAGGTACGCAGGATTGTGTTCAACTTGTCAACGAATATCGTTGCGACTGCAAGCTAGGATTTACAGGTATGATAATCACCACCCACTTTGTCATTGTCATCATCTGTTAACTCTGCCATCTTTATCTTATCTTTTTGCTGACTTGATGTATTTCTTAATATACAACAGGTAAACATTGTGCTTTAGACTTTGACTTCTGCAATCCTGATCCTTGTCAAAATGGTGGTAATTGTGTTGATGGAGTCTCTGGATACACCTGTGATTGTCTACCGGTAAGTTTACCTTTTCTTGCACTCAGTCAGCTAATTTAAATTTTTAAACATTATGTGTTATGTAACTTTTAATGTGTTGTGAATTGCTGGTAATATTTAGTCTATATTTTCAGGGTTTTACTGGAGATGAATGTCATCTACTTGAAAGCAACTGTCTACCTAATCCTTGCCAGAATGGCGGCTCTTGTGAACCAACAGTGTCTGGGTACATCTGTCATTGCCTACTTGGGGTTACAGGTGAACAATGTCAAGTTGACACGTATGATGAGTGTGGCTCTGCACCATGTTTGTATGGTGGTGCTTGTCTGGATCTTGTCGGATACTATCTGTGTGAATGCCCACCTTATCAGAATGGTGTCCAGTGTGATGTCTATGATCCAGAGTTCACAGGTGGTATTGGCAAGCCAGTGACTGTGTCACCAACCATTGCTCCTGATGAAGAGGAGCGTGGGTGCACGATTGCAGGTTGCACTGAAAAACATGGAGATGGTGTTTGTGATGTAAGTTTATATGTTTAGAAACAATTTTTCAATTCATTACATTCAGATCAGTTAATACCCATAATCTGTTGCCATGTGTGTTTAACTGCTGTTTGTCTGTCTGTATTCTAGGAGGAATGCAACACATATAAATGTGCATGGGATGGTAAAGATTGCTCATTAGGACTACTACCATGGGAGAACTGCACATCCACTAGTGTCAGGTGTTGGGAGGTGTTCCAGAACGATTTCTGTGATGAAGAGTGTAATAATGAGAAGTGTCTCTTTGATGGCTTTGACTGTGAGAAACAAGTTTCGGAATGCAAGTAAGTAATGATGGCCTACCCATGATTCATAATTCACAGACAATGGAGACGATTGCCTAAATGTTCTACCTGAATGTATTGATGCCTTTCAAATTTTATTTCCCTCACAATTTCCCTGAAAACCTTAAAATTGAGTTTCTCCAGAATACTGAAGTTTCAAGCCTTGTGTTTTTTACCCCCATTGTACATTTACTTGAGTTTGAATTTTCAATACTCGCAACCATGCTATTTATACATTAGCTGGCTTTCAATTATTCAATTCTTGCCATCAGGCTGCTTGTACATTATCTGTGATACAATTTGTTGATTCTCGCCATCAGATAGTTTTTTTTTCTCAGAAGCTACCTTGATCAAGGCTATAGCTTTGCTGGCGTTCATTTCTTTAATTCTCACCATCAGGCTATTTATACCTTTGCTGGTGTTCAATTTTTAGGTTTTTGTTATCACGCTAGTTGTACGTTTGCTGGCGTTCTTTGAATCTTGTCATCAGGCAACTTAAACATTTAAATTCCTGATTTGTGTGCCTTTTGAAAACTTGTGAAATGTCTAATATGTTATTTTTTTGTTTAATGCAGCCCTATATATGATGCATATTGTACAAACCACTATGCAAATGGACACTGTGACCATGGATGTAATAATGCTGAATGCGATTGGGACGGTTTGGACTGTGATGAGTACCCACCCATGTTTGCAGAAGGTACCTTGATCTTGATAATTTTGGCACCACCAGAAGTGATCCGGAATAATTCTAAACAGTTTCTCCGAGATGTTGGTCATAAGTTGCGTACAACAGTGGTGTTTGTGAAAGATACAAAAGGAGATGAGATGATTCTACCGTGGAGTGAAGGAGATGATCTGGCCACAAATGTTGCAATGGCTCGTCACCGACGAAGTGCCTATTCTGGTAGCAGCCTTCTTGATATTATTATCGGGAGGCACAAGAGAGCAGGTCGCACAGGGTGAGTTATTAAGATCGATATAATTTTAAATCACAAATTTATGGCAGTCGCGTTTGTTTGCTCAATTATCATCATCATCTTTTTTGTAGATCTAAAGTATTTCTGAAGCTTGACAACCGCAAGTGTCTTCAAGAGGAGAATGAGTGTTTTGCCACGGCAGGTGAGGCTGCATCATTCCTTGGAGCTAATGCCGCCCAGGATGATTTAGATTTTGCGGGATTTCCTGTGCAAGGTGCTGGCAGTAAGTATTTTTAGTATATTTCATCATGCCACTACCGTAAAAATCCGCAAATAAGCGCCACCCTCAATTAAGAGCCACTCAGTGAAAATTTGTTACATTTGACCCTCCATTAAGAGCCACCAAGAGTTGAGTGGTTTTGTCAATAAGAAACCAGAAATAAGCGCCAGCCGCCCGGTTGTTTACAATCAGGCAGACACAAGCTTGTCTTGCCTCACTTCCACCCTGCATTGTTTATTGCCCCACAGAAGGTGTGAGACAAATAAAGATTATCCCCATAGCTTGCCTGATGTCCAGTATAATTGAAAACGGAAGAATGACAGACGAAAGAAATACACTGAGAGCGTGAATGTGACTATCAACTTGTCTATTTTAAATTCCTGACACACAATCGACCAATTCACAAACTATTTAGTAGTAACTATGTTTTTTTGCCGAAACACCGAAGGACACGTTGAGATATTCATTGCCAATGTTGTCTTTATAACCAAGTAAAAAACGTCACGATTTTAGAACGCCTTTATCGGAAAATCGGAGGTATCGAAAATACTTTCTCACAGACGGACCGGAACAGGAAGTCAATAGAAAACAAAAGATTTTTTCCTTAGCGTGGGGGAAATTTGGTTAGCGTGGGGGGAAACAGAGGTGTTAATCCGGTCCTGGCAACGTTTGAGGGATCGTGACTTAGCTCCGACTGTGAGAATGTAATGATTACGCAGCCCACTCTCGCTGATCGTGGTTTTGGGTTATTTTTGGCATTTCATTTGAGACGTTTGTTTTGGGGTGATTCGAGACAAAATGTTCAGGGAAGTGACAAAATAACTGGCATTAGTTTGGAGAGGACTCTCTTGCCGAAAATAAACAAAATTGAAGTCGAATGGATTAGTTCCACAAACTTGCGCGATCAACTTGTCTTACAGCAAAGCGAGTCGACGTGACCCGCCTGACCCAAATATTTAAATTAGCTATTTGTGAGAATTGAAAATAATCTGGACTTGTACCAATTAGAAAATGCCTTGTAACAGGCCTGGGCTTTCGTAAATGATTTAGTCTCTCCGATTGGTCACAGGAAATTATTTTTAATACATGTAATTGTTACTTTCTCGGTATCGTTTCGTATTTGGTTATATAGGGGTGGGGCTATAGTTTGACCCCGTTTGCCTGGACGGTGAAGTACGTGAATATCATTAACATATCATTATAAGCTGGCTTGATTATGAAACAGGAAATATATAAACCAAAGCTGTACTTTCAGACCGTTAGCGCAATTAAAACAATGCCCAAGTACCCAAGCTGTAAAAATCTATAGAAAAACGTGTTTTTCTTTATTGTTTTTGCCATAAATACAAATGATTGGGCATCATTTTTTTCATTCGTTCCATGCTCCTGTCGCTGCTGGTCAGATAAATTCAATCGAAACTATTTTATATCGTCACCAAATCAACCACCACGCCAGCCACAGCCACGCAAGTTATTCCCAGTTTTCAAGAAAAAAATTGGAGTTTGCCGTACCAGACTTGGTAAACAATTGTACAACGGAAGTACAAGTGTGGGTCAGACCCTGAGAGTGCTACCAAATCCGACTTCAGGCATCGCTACGCATTGTCAGTGAAACATGACTTCAGGCATCGCTACACATTGTCGGTGAAACGTCGAATCGTCGTGTACGCTAAGCAGCACGGTCAGCGAGCAGCCGTTCTTATTTATTTGACATTTGTTATTCCCATAACAGTATTTTTACAGAATAAATTAATTGCAATGATACATCATTAATAATTATTTGTCTGTTTTGGTTGTGTGTGTGTTTGCCTATCCCTTCCCCATTTCACAATGAAAAAGTTTGATCACCCTGGTTTAAGAGCCACTGGCTACAAAGTTGTCAAACTGTTACCTCAAATAAGCACCACCCAGAAATGAAAGTGTTACAAAGTGGCTCTTATTTGAGGGTTTTTACGGTATTTATGTCTTAGTTTTCTTCTGAGTTTGATTTCATGCTTGTCAGCATGTGTTAACATAAACTGTGTTTTGTTGACTCTCAGGTACGGATGAAGATATCATTACTGCCCAGCTGCCTAACAAACTCGTATGGGTGTTGGTTGCTGGTGTTGCTATTGTCCTTGTGGTTGTTGTACTTGGGGTGATAGTCTCCACTGCCAGAAAGAGAAAAGCCCACGGCACCCTGTGGTATCCAGAGAATTTCAACAAGTTTGTATGTAAACCAGAGAATCCTCGGCGTCGCTCTCGCCGGAAGGAACCAGTTGGAGAAGACTCTGTTGGAATGAGGTCAGTGCTAATTTGTATTTAATAGCAATCACTTTTTCCACATGTGATTCATTATGCTGCAGGTGGTTTTATGAATGGCATCAGCAACTTTTCAGTTTCTTTGACATATGCTGCATGCAATAAAATCAATTGTGTATCCTAAAATCAATTTTAATTAGAAATTTAATTGTTTTACTTCCTTAGACGTATGGCTCATATGCCGAATGGGGCATCTGGTAGCGCCGATCCTAACGAAAACTCAGTCTGGGACGATGAAGGACCTTCTGTTGAACCGCACAGAAAACGAATCAAGGTACATGTATGTACTAGTTAAATTTCTTACATTTTCTTTTCATCAAAACTGCTTAGAAAGTAGACAAAGAGCAAGAAGTTACACGAGACTGTGACATGTTTTATTTGCGCCAATGATAAGAATTACTCATAAACCATATACTATTTATTTACTACAGACTGAACAGCCAAGTCCAAGTACCAGCTCGCACAGTGATCATGAGCGAAGTCTCCCTGCCGATGATGAGATTGATAACAGACTGTGGTCAAAGTCACATTATGATGCTGCGGATGTGCCCATTCCAGCGTCGTTGGCACTCACCCCACCACAAGGGGAAGGAGAAGATGAATCTGATCAACTGGAAGTGGATGTCAAAGGTCCAGGTGAGCGGATAATACGATTATGTAGACACGTGTATCAGATTAGCAATTCACACTCAAGTTCTTAAGTGTGCGCTGAATGTTAGAATGCTTTTCATAAATGAACATGTGCCAAAAATGTTGTAGTGTTAGTGTCTGCAACGAGTATGATTGAAAGCTTGAATAATGATTCCTGTGAAGGGCATAATTTAGAAAACAGTGTTACTGAAATTAGGTAGTGTTGATAATATAAAAACATTATTGCACTGTCTCAAAACATGCAGCATACACACAAATGACATGCTCTTCTGTCCTCCACTGTATAAGAGTCAGATGTCCATTCTTTGCCATTTGTCATCTTCATTCTAATTTTTCAGCTTGGTGCAATATTTTTCTGACAACCATTTCAATGTTTCTTTGTCAGGTGGTTTTACACCTCTGATGTTAGTTTCTTGTCGAACTGGCTATGATGAGAGTGAAATGGAAGATGGGTCCGCGGCGATCATAACTGACCTGCTGGCACAGGGAGCATGTCCATCGGCAACAACTGAACGGACAGGTAAAATTATAAAATAAATTGTTTGGGGTTGTGTTGATACAACTTTATTTGTAAACTTGTGTGCTGAACTGCATTGTGGAAATCTGAATAATATGGTTGACTTTACATTCAATAATTTTTCAGGTGAAACTTCATTACATTTAGCAGCACGTTATGCCCGTGCTGATGCTGCCAAGACCCTACTTGATGCAGGAGCTGATGCCAATGCGCAAGACTATACTGGTAGGACACCATTACACTCTGCAGTGGCTGCAGATGCTCAAGGAGTATTCCAGGTACGTGTTATATTTCATTCCATATTTTGAAGTGTGGTTTTCTCTGCTTTTAAAACTGCTCAGATGTTGTAATTGTGTCTTCATTTCAAATACAGATCCTGTTGAGAAACAGAGCTACTAATCTAGATGCCAAGAATTTTGACGGGACAACACCGATGGTACTTGCATCTCGTTTAGCGGTGGAAAACATGGTTGAAGAGTTAATAAACGCTGGAGCAGATCTGAATTCCGTTGACAGTAGTGGTAAGCATTAATCCCTAGACACCCCCCCCCCCCTCTTACATGTATCATTACTCAACATACAATTTGATTTTACCATGCCAACCCCTTCATACTTATATAATGATTGTTTTTTTACTCAGGTAAATCTGCACTTCATTGGGCTGCCGCTGTCAATAATGTAGAATCAACAACGACTTTGCTTAATCACGGCGCTAATAAAGATATACAAGATGAAAAGGTAAATATTCACTATTCCCGGCTGCATGTTGATTTAATCTACTGGAAGCACATGTGCCTTGTCAAAATAGTTCACAAACCAATTTAAGATTTGTATGAAACTTTCAAACTTTTAAATGTTCTACTATTGATGTTGTGCTTCTCATTGAACAAATACTGTATATAAGGTACAAATTTCTGTCACTTAATGTGTCTATGTTTTTGAGAAAAACTAATTAATAAAATGAAAAAAACAAATATACACAAATATTGTGTTTCGATTACTAATGCCAAAATAAAAAGCGTGAACACATTTTAAGTACAATTTGCTCTTCATTCTGTCACCACTGAATGCGAGTGATATTTAAAAAACAGTATTTTAAATGATTTTAAATTGCACTAGTCAAATCATTGATTTATCAAAAGCAAAGTTGTCAGTGAATTAGTGAGCAAATTTGCTAACTTGCTGTCCAAATACTTCTTGGACTTGCTGAAGATAAAATGCAGTTGATTTTCTGACAGCCACTGTTAAGTTCTACTTTAGCATAACTGTTTATAGTACTTGCCCAAGAAAATATTAAGACCAGTTTATGATCTTTTTTTTTTTTTTTTTTCTTTTTGTAGGAGGAGACGCCACTGTTTCTTTCTGCCAGGGAAGGCAGTTTTGAGACAGCGAAAATTTTACTTGACCATTTCGCAAATCGGGAGATCACCGATCATATGGACAGGTCACCACGGGATATTGCACACGAAAGACTGCATGACGACATTGTGAAATTGCTTGATGAATACAATATTGTACAAAGCCCACCTGTGGCTGTATCTATGTCATCAAACGGACCTATGACAAGTCCGGGTCAACTTTGTGGAAACTTCTTGCCTCATATGACTGGATCTAAACAGTATAAAAGGAAAGGTCACCGATCCAAACATGCACATAATCAAGGGAGCAGCCCTATTGTTCCAAATGGTGCTCACATGAATGAACTAAGTCCAAAAATGATGAACAGTAATAAGGATCATCCACCACCACCACCGAGGAAACCAATGAAAAAGAAGCGGGACTCTATGGAAACATCAGCAGCTCTCTCACCAGTTGACTCGTTGGAGTCCCCACCCAATTACCACGAGACTTCACCGTGTATGCAAAATATGTATGCAAAGTACACTATTGCTTTGTCTCATCCAAGCATTGCTAGCTTGGACACTATTGCACCTATAAATGGACACAATGTGTCCTCAGCTCCTCAGTATTACAAGGAAAATATTACAGCAGCTCCAAGATTATCTCATCCTTCGCCTGATAGCATGTGTCAAGCCAGTCGCAATGGCATTGTACTTAATAGCAGTGGACTTGGACTTGATTTAGGAGTGATTGCACCCGTGTCTGTACCTTCTGATTGGATGTCCTCTGTTCATCGCCGTAATGGGCATGTATCGGTACCCACTCAAAATCGGCAGTCATTGGCACCACATCACAGCTCGCAGCCCAATTTGGACATGAGTACACATCCTCCCTCTTCTACTGCCGCTCCTCATACAAGTTTTGCGACATCCCCGTCACAGATGGCTGCATTCCAGGCACTTGCAGGCAACCAAGCGTCTCAGTTGGCATATGCAGCACAGTCTGAGCAAGATCAACCACCGCCTCAGTATTCAGTTGCTCGACCGACAACTAATGTGACCCAGATATCAAACGGTGCTATTCCAGTGCATATGATTTGTCCACAGAACAATCAACCTCACCACGTCACCACAGACCAGAACAACTCCCATCATTCCCAGACCCAGCTACCTCAGTCCCAGATCCCACAACACGTCGCCATGGCAGCTGAGAAGTACCCTACACCTCCATCTCAGCATAGCCATATGCACCCTTCCAGTTTAGAAAACACTCCAAATCATATCAACAACATTATGCCAGAAAACTATCTGACTCCTTCCCCTGAATCGCCTGGTCAGTGGTCCAGCTCATCTCCACATTCTGCAAACTCAGACTGGTCTGAAGGCGTGTCGAGCCCTCCCCAGTCAAGTCATGCCAATGGTCACCATGCCCCTCCTCCAAAGATCACGACGACAGCAATATACATCTAAGCTGCAGTACTCTTGTACAATAATATCATAACATTTATCATTATTTCAGGAATTAACAAATTAATGCATCTAAATCTGAATGCCACTGTGATTATTCACTCCGTGATCGGAGAGGACAATGCAATTTTGAATTCTGAATCAGTATTTTTTCTCTGAATTTGTTTGCTGTGTTTAACTGGAAAAAATCATATCTATTACATATTTTTGGACCAAAATCTTGCGTTTTATCATGGACCGTACAAGTTGTGAAAAAGGAGCCATATTAGCTTCATCAAACGTGCAAATTTTCCTCAAATTTATTTTGCTCTCTCTTTCAGGACCATTTGTGCTGATTGAAAACTGTCAGCATCATTTTGATATTTTGATAGTAAAACACAGCAATAAAGAAGTGTCCAAAAAGTGACTAGTAATTTTCTTTTACTGCCAGACAAAAATTATTTTTGGAACCAAGTTAGAAGTTTTCTGTAATTCCTTTTCAGTTTCTATTTTTGAGTTTCAAGAAATTGTTAGTTACTGGAAAATAACAGTGATTACATTTAAAACTGTTGCATTTTACCGTTTTGTAGTTACAATGTGTTGATGACTGGATGAGACAGGCAGATGTTAGCCACTTGGATTTCACTTATTAACAAATTAACACTGAGGGAACACTGCTCATACTGTAGTCTGCCACAATAGAGATAATAATATATTTTAAAGTAATATATAATCTTGTGTGGACATTATCTATTTTAACAAAAAGGTGTATGTTTTGATGCCATTGCTCTGTTTAACCATGCACAGTGGTAACTGAGAAGTATCACCACACCTGTGCTCCATTATAATGTGATCCTGCTGGAAACAAGGTTGATTGGATTCAATGGACTGTTCCATTATAAATAGGGGAAATCCAGTCGCATGCATGATTTATATATATGCATGTTTATTATTGAGAACAATATTGTACATAAGATAAGTTCATGTGTATTATTACTTTTATTTTTTTTGTTATTTTTGATAAATATTATATTTCTAGTTAATGTCAAGATTCAACGAGGGAGACCAGTTCTTTCTATATATAACAAAAAAGAAATAACATTATTTATGTATATGTTCTTTTTTCATTGGGGAACAAAGTAATTTTTTTAAAGAGAGAGATGGTTGCATAGGCTTTTACTTAAATAAGTGGCGAGTCCACATCTTAAATTAGGCCAGTCTTGTGTACTAGTGTGTATTTTATTCAGAGACTCATTTTAATATTGTAATTGGATTATGATTTTTGGACATTTTAACAACAACAAAAAATAATTGCCCTTATAAAACAGAGTTGCTATTTTTGATATATTGGAACTTTTATTTTTTGTTTCCCAGCATTATTGTGACACGCATATTATGTATGGTTCGTTTGATGGTTTATTAATTTGTTTGTGCTGCACAAAGTATTAGTTTAGAAGTTAGAAACCAGAGTTATTATTATTAGAACTGCCATTTGTTTTTATTTAAATGAATACATGTAAAAGAATTTTGACATTTAATGGTTCATTGGGTTGTTAATGTCTTTTGCCCGGGGGGGGGGGGGGGGGGTGTTCAGTACGGATTTTATGTTTTATTAGGCATCAATCTTTTCTTTCCATTGTATTTGAAGAACTCATTGTGAAGTTCAGTTATTGTAAATATTAACCGATTGTTGCTCCTTTTTTTGCTGTCTATTTACTTTTCTCGTCTAACACTCCTGTTACTTCACAATGAGTGGGTTAGTGATTTATTTTTTACAATTTAAAAAAAAAATTATATTTTTAGCGTAACTATGATTGCCAGACACTGCCAGGCATTTAAGTAACCTTTGTTCTGTTCACATGAAAACTAATTGACATTTTTAATTGGGACCACTCATTGCGGGCATTCCAGTAAACATTTGGGCATAGAACTGGCCTCCTTACCTTACTTTTTTTTTTCTCTGAGATTCTTTACGAAAATTTTGAACAAAAAAGTAATTAATGGATACAAATAAAAAAATAAAAAGCTTTGTAGCATTAGGTAAGTGTGTTGATAGACTAGATAGCTTTCAAATTGTGCAAAAAAAAAAAATCATGGTATGAAGAGAAAATTGTATTTTCATTTGTAAATATGCTTTCCCAGTTTACCATTTACTTGCTTTTTTCCCAGTACTCTTTGGGGCAAATTCCCTATTTCTGAGAGTACATTGTGACAGTACAGTATGGGGATGACACTAACATCGATATCTATTGCAGTTTTTGCCAGCCCTCAGATGTTCTCATTATTTTGAGAAAAAAATGTGTTACGTTTTTTATTTATATATATATATAATAATTTTTTGTAGTTAGCAGAATGAACACAATTATCAAACTTTGAAAAACAATTTTTAAGGAAAGAAAATTTAGTTTTTGACTATTTTTCCAATCTTATTTTCATTCTGTGTAGTTAAGATGAAGTTATTTTTTTTCCCTTATATTATCTGTATCTTAAGACGTAATAAAATGTTACATATTCGAAAAGAATATTTTAGTCTGTTTAATATTTATGAACCAGAACCCAAAACTGTGTACATTGAGATGCACCCTGGGAATTCCAGTGTGCATTGTGATGCACCCTGGGAATTCTAGTGTACATTGAGATGCTCCCTGGGAATTCTAGTGTACATTGAGATGCTCCCTGGGAATTCTAGTGTGCATTGTGATGCTCCCTGGGAATTCTAGTGTACATTGAGATGCTCCCTAGGAATTCCAGTGTACATTGAGACTCTCCCTGGGAATTCTAGTGTACATTGAGATGCTCCCTGGGAATTCTAGTGTACATTGAGATGCACCCTGGGAATTCTAGTGTGCATTGAGATGCACCCTGGGAATTCTAGTGTACATTGAGATGCCTGGGAATTCCAGTGTACATTGAGATGCTCCCTGAATTCTAGTGTACATTGAGATGCTCCCTGGGAAATCTAGTGTACATTGAGATGTACCCTGGGAATTCCAGTGTGCATTGTGATGATGCATCACTATATTCAAACTTGTCATCAACTTTGTCAGGCATACGTGTCACCGCTTCCTTCTCGGTGCAGGTCCCTCGCTCGGTGCCCTGTGGAATCGATTGCCGCACCCCGCCGATTTTTCACATTTTTTTCCCCGTCCAGCACGAGTCGGTTTGCATGTAGGATTATACATTTGATGATTGCAATCTTAGTCATGATATTGTAAAGAAAGAAATAATTCAAATATTGCCACCAAACTTTTTTATTCAGTTGAAGCAATTCTCAAATTGTTCCAAAAATTGAAACATCAGTTATTTTCCTATCTACTAGTAATACATCGAATAGTGAGTGGTGATCTCCATGGTAACACAATATTTGAACTCTATGCCTTCTTAGTTCATCATTCGACATTATCTCATTACTATGCATGTATCAATTCTCCAGATGGTAAATAATATAACTTTGATGATGAGTGTGACAGTATTTTATAATGTAAACAAAGTTTAGACTGAACGAGTATATTTACTATTTTATAAGTTCAAATTAGGCACCAATGTTTTTGTAAGATAATTACATCAATCATGGAGTTTTTGTGGACTGCTTTTCACTGATCTTTCAGTCTTAAAACTTGTTTCTAATTAAAGATTAATTATGACATTGCATATTCATATTAAAAAGAAACTTTGATAATTGAAATAAAAATATGTAACAAAGGGCAATGTCACCGGAGGTTAACTTTGATTTTTGACTTCCGGGTGCGAAGATAATGGGAGTCTTTGCAGTTAGTGCGCCTGTATGTGTCTTCTAAAGAACCACTTATTGGATTTCAAAGATACTAATGCGCAGATTTGATTAGTTTTTGATTGAAACTGTGCATATTAATTACCTAATTTACATGAATTTGTTTGCTCTTCCAGTACTGTTCAACTGATATCTAAAGAACTGCTTAATGGATTATGATGAAACTTGATACATTAATGCTCTAAGACTATGCACAGACCTGATTTGTTTTGGTTCAAAATCTGTGAATATTAATTACCTAATTTACATAATTAAATTTGTTTGTTTTTCCAGTACTGTTCAACTGATATCTAAAGAACTGCTTAATGGATTATGATGAAACTTGATACATTAATGCTCTAGGACTATGCACAGACCTGATTTGTTTTGGTTCAAAATCTGTGAATATTAATTACCTAATTTACATAATTAAATTTGTTTGTTTTTCCAGTACTGTTCAACTGATATCTAAAGAACTGCTTAATGGATTATGATGAAACTTGATACATTAATGCTCTAAGACTATGCACAGACCTGATTTGTTTTGGTTCAAAATCTGTGAATATTAATTACCTAATTTACATAATTAAATTTGTTTGTTCTTCCAGTACTGTTCAACTGATATCTAAAGAACTGCTTAATGGATTATGATGAAACTTGATACATTAATGCTCTAAGACTATGCACAGACCTGATTTGTTTTGGTTCAAAATCTGTGAATATTAATTACCTAATTTACATAACTAAATTTGTTTGCTCTTCCAGTACTGTTCAACTGATATCTAAAGAACTGCTTAATGGATTTTAATGAAACTTGATACTTGCTCTAGGACTATGCACAGACCTGATTTGTTTTGGTTCAAAATCTGTGAATATTAATTACCTAATTTACATAATTAAATTTGTTTGTTTTTCCAGTACTGTTCAACTGATATCTAAAGAACTGCTTAATGGATTATGATGAAACTTGATACATTAATGCTCTAAGACTATGCACAGACCTGATTTGTTTTGGTTCAAAATCTGTGAATACTAATTACCTAATTTACATAACTAAATTTGTTTGCTCTTCCAGTACTGTTCAACTGATATCTAAAGAACTGCTTAATGGATTTTAATGAAACTTGATACTTGCTCTAGGACTATGCACAGACCTGATTTGTTTTGGTTCAAAATCTGTGAATATTAATTACCTAATTTACATAATTAAATTTGTTTGTTTTTCCAGTACTGTTCAACTGATATCTAAAGAACTGCTTAATGGATTATGATGAAACTTGATACATTAATGCTCTAAGACTATGCACAGACCTGATTTGTTTTGGTTCAAAATCTGTGAATATTAATTACCTAATTTACATAATTAAATTTGTTTGTTCTTCCAGTACTGTTCAACTGATATCTAAAGAACTGCTTAATGGATTATGATGAAACTTGATACATTAATGCTCTAAGACTATGCACAGACCTGATTTGTTTTGGTTCAAAATCTGTGAATATTAATTACCTAATTTACATAACTAAATTTGTTTGCTCTTCCAGTACTGTTCAACTGATATCTAAAGAACTGCTTAATGGATTTTAATGAAACTTGATACTTGCTCTAGGACTATGCACAGACCTGATTTGTTTTGGTTCAAAATCTGTGAATATTAATTACCTAATTTATATAATTAAATTTGTTTGTTTTTCCAGTACTGTTCAACTGATATCTAAAGAACTGCTTAATGGATTATGATGAAACTTGATACATTAATGCTCTAAGACTATGCACAGACCTGATTTGTTTTGGTTCAAAATCTGTGAATATTAATTACCTAATTTACATAACTAAATTTGTTTGCTCTTCCAGTACTGTTCAACTGATATCTAAAGAACTGCTTAATGGATTTTAATGAAACTTGATACTTGCTCTAGGACTATGCACAGACCTGATTTGTTTTGGTTCAAAATCTGTGAATATTAATTACCTAATTTACATAACTAAATTTGTTTGCTCTTCCAGTACTGTTCAACTGATATCTAAAGAACTGCTTAATGGATTTTAATGAAACTTGATACTTGCTCTAGGACTATGCACAGACCTGATTTGTTTTGGTTCAAAATCTGTGAATATTAATTACCTAATTTATATAATTAAATTTGTTTGTTTTTCCAGTACTGTTCAACTGATATCTAAAGAACTGCTTAATGGATTATGATGAAACTTGATACATTAATGCTCTAAGACTATGCACAGACCTGATTTGTTTTGGTTCAAAATCTGTGAATATTAATTACCTAATTTACATAACTAAATTTGTTTGCTCTTCCAGTACTGTTCAACTGATATCTAAAGAACTGCTTAATGGATTTTAATGAAACTTGATACTTGCTCTAGGACTATGCACAGACCTGATTTGTTTTGGTTCAAAATCTGTGAATATTAATTACCTAATTTACATAACTAAATTTGTTTGCTCTTCCAGTACTGTTCAACTGATATCTAAAGAACTGCTTAATGGATTTTAATGAAACTTGATACTTGCTCTAGGACTATGCACAGACCTGATTTGTTTTGGTTCAAAATCTGTGAATATTAGTTACCTATTTTGAATAATTATAAAATTTTTGGCTTTCACACTGATATCTAAGTTCTAATCAAATTTCAATGAAACATGGTACATAGATGGTATGTAATCTTGTACAGTGACCACTCGCCAAGTCGCACCTCACTAATTCATGGGTAGTTGGTTGGCTCCCAAAAATTGTGTTGGCAGTTTTGAAGTAAAAGAACTAATGTTTTTTTGCATCAAGTATTTAATTGGCCGTTGAAGGGCTGGAAAATGAAGGAGACAACTTAACACCTACTGTGAATCAATCACTGAGATAAGAAGGGTGACAGCAGCCTGGCGCAAGGTGTCGACAGGGGTGTCAAGTTGCAACTTTATGCACGACTTATGGCCTTTGATATGACTATAAAACTCGCTACAATGAGTTGGTCAATCACCCTGATCTCTAGTTCTCAACTGAACAGCATGTCTAAGTGAATGTGCAGGGTTACACATGATCTAGCAGTCAATCACTGTACCATAATAGTTTTACATTAAAATCTGAGCATATTAAATACCTCATTTGCATAATTAGTCAGTTTTCAGCTTTTCCATCAATATCTTAAGTACTTTTTTCAAGAGATAATCATCCCATTATGTCATGCAGGCACATATTTGTTTGACCATCAGATTTAAGATGGCTGAATGGCCGCCATTTTACTGGAATAAGGTTAAAAATTAAACATTTCTTCCATCCTTGAACCACGATTTTGGTCATGTATTGATTGATTTCATTCAAACTTGGTTAATTTTGTTTAAATCGGGTTTGAAGCAGCCGACTGGTGGCCAGTTCATTTTAATGAACGTGGTTTCAGAACCACATCTCTGATGTTCAGATTTTTAAGGATACACCATGTAACACATATGCACACTAAAATGATCTGATTTAAGATGGCTGAATGGTAACCATTTTAATCTTTAAAAGGCACCAAAATAAGCATTTCTGCCATTCTAGATCTACATCTCGGTTATACATGGACAGTCCATCTTGTTAATATACATAAATATATATAACAAGACCAAAATGTTTTTTTCAGATCGGATTCAAAATGGCCGATTTCTGCCATTGTAGACCCACATTTCAGGGACCATCTTACATCACATTCAAACTTCATGCATATTGGAATGCACGTCCATTCATTTCATGATTGAATTAAAGTTTGCCATGCAATCAATGTTGTTTTATAAAAAAACACATCTAGAAAAAGAAAATTCCCATTAGTATTAGAACTTAAGCCAACAGATGTTCAGCACCAATATTCGTTCTGAAGTTTTTGCTTAAACAGGTTGAAATAAAATATGCATGGCACATGACCCTAAAACTAATCATGTTGCACATTTCCCCTAAGTCTTTGTAGTTAGCGAGTTTGTATGTATGTGTACGTGTCCCCAAAGTACTGATGTGATAAATTTTATCAAAATCCACCCACAAATTTTTGCTTACAGTCATAGACGCGCCAAACTTGCTTTGCACACACAGCAGCTAAAAAAATGACATGTTCTTGTCCATTCCAGTCACATACAAAATGGCCGCCAGTCGGCCGCCTTGAATTGCATCTTGATTGTATAACAATGACCACAGCAGACAGTAATTGTAGTTTATTAGATTTTTAATATACTTGGACTAAACCAACATATCTAAAATGGAGGGAAGATAATTCACTAATACTTTTACACTGTAAATCGCTAGATTTTAACTCCTGGAAACGGATTTTATGGCAGTCATACATAACAAATTTTGCGAAATTTCACTGCGGCAAAATATCTTGAATTTGACAGACACAAATATACGTCTTGTAGAATTCAAATTGATTTACAGTATGTATTTGACCCCTACAGATCTTGAAAATAAAAATTTTGGAATACAAACACTGCTCTATTGGGATAAGATATGTGTATGGTATATATAACATGTCTCTAGAGAGCGCTGCCATGGGGGTGAGGGCTGGGGGGTTGAGAAATCACAAGCAGAGGCTGGATAGGTGGAAACAATCTTCAAAAATGAGATGTTATCTACACAGGTCCCTGATCTGATACAATTGGCACATATCTAAACCTTGTTAATCCCAATAGCTATAAGTTGGCTACCCAACATTCAAAACACATACATTTTTCGTAAAAATAGTCTCCCTTCCTGTTGCAAACGTGTCTGATAATGTGACCCCGATCTTGTCCATTAGTTTCATGGTTTTTGTTTACAGAAAAATATTAGCTCTCCCCTAAATGTATGTAGGCTTTCTTGCTTGTTTTTTTTTCATGACTACATCCGCAAATTATAATCTAACCCCAACTTCATGTCAATGAAAACATGTACAGTTAGATCTACTGCACTTCATCTATGGCACAAAACCTAAACACATCTATGCAGGTTGCAGTAACAAGTACATTGAGTTAGGGAGCAAAATTTACAGTACCCCCTAGGACAATGTCAATAACACTTCAATTAAAAAGGTTAAATAATTATGAAAGAAATAATACCTTCACCAAATATTCATGAAATTAAAGTGGATTTTACAATTTTGTAAATATTTAAGCTGTACATGAAATCAGAATGAAGAAATTACGGAGGCAGTTTAATATTGAAGCAATTTGATTTGATAATTTTACTGCAAATCTGCAGGATTGAATACTTAACTTTATGATACAGTAAACTGACTATTAGTTGAAATATATGATTTTTGCTGAAAAAGTTACTTTCCTCCTGCAATTCAACATGGCAATCACTAACAATTCCATCCTGATGTTTTTTTTCCTTATTGAGGAGAAATAAACTAGTCAACACCAACACCGTTGAATCATTCTGTGTTTTTGTTTTGTATTCACATGTGAGATTATCTCACTGATAATTAAGCAACTCAATCTAATGAATACATTTTTTATGTCCGATCTAATTATTGGGAGGAATACCTCATTTCCGTCATTACAGGTGCATGTCAAACACAATTTAGAGTTCTCGTGGGATTTTAAGTACGCAAAAATCATGCTTATTTAATGATAACTACATTTACGCTAGCATGTGCACTTCAAATAGATATGGGTGGTTTTGTACAAGTTTCAACAATGTTACTTCTATACAGACAGCCTAGATAGAATTGTTTTAAGCTATGTCTACTTTTTAAACATTAAAAATCACATTCAGGGAAACATGCCTAAGTTTTTTGTGAGTAATTATTGTAAAATAATTTATTTTCACTCGGAATTAATTTTCGCAATTTTCACTGAAGAAATGATTCAGTGAAAATAAAATCCAGCGAATATACCTTTTTCCTATATTTTACATTTAGCTCATCAAAAATCAGTAAATACAATTCCATCCAAAACACCCAAAAAGTAGTTTCAGCGAAAATTAATTCCAGCTAAAATAACAACTGCACAAGAACGTTTGAAATAAATGACAATAAAACTTAATAATTATAATAAATACCAACACCTGCAATAAAGTTAACAATGTCACTTTTTGTGTGCACAACATGATGACATCTGCAATCTTTGTGTGCACAACATGATGACATCTGCAATCTTTGTGTGCACAACATGATGACATCTGCAATCTTTGTGTGCACAAAAAAATGACATTTGCAATATACTTTGTGTGCACAAAATGACATCTGCAATATACTTGTGATGGGGAAACAACGCAAAAATACCATTCCTATAGACGAAAGTGTGATTCTTTGAAAATAGGAAAAAAAAATTGTGCACAATCACTTTTTTAATGTACTTTTAGCAGCAACACTGAAACTTTCTTCCTTCAATTGCATTTTTGGTGAATGCTCAAAATAATCACAAATAATGGGTAGAATTATGGAGAGCGCCACACATGTTCTGTATTCAATAGTTAAACAACAATATTCTCAATTTTTATGTGGATTATCTAATTTCAGATACTGTAAAAGGGCAATATGCAAATGAGGCACTGCAGTTCAGACTGTTTTGAGTTGCATTGAAGATGTTCATGAAGATATAAAGAGCATATTAAGACAGTGTTCAAATTACAAACGACAACAAGTTATCTTGATCAGCAGACTACAACAACTGAGGCTTAAAAAGCTTAGCATACATCCAAGACCAGATAAAAAAAAATAAAGTCCATATAATTAATATATTTTATTTGTTTTCCCATAATATATTCTTATCTACATTATTCTCTGTCTGGTACACCAATTATAAAGTAATTAAAAGATGAACTAGTGAATTTAATGTGTATTGGTAGAGTTCACTACCAGATTGAACAGATTGCATCTCAAAGTGCACCACCACCACCGCTTGGTGAAAGATTTTATTTTCAGAACTGTTCCATACATTTTGAGCTCAGATTTCAAAGTTACACTCAGAAATGGTACTTGAGATTATTGCAGTTTTGTAACTATTATTACAAGACATATTTCACAGCAGGAATATGCATATTCTAAATGTCAAGATTATTTTGGCTTTCCTGTTCTCTTGCTAAATTGTTCACGCCCACACAGACTCACTAAAAATTCACCTAATTCTGAATTACATCACAGTAAGTAAGAATTAGGATGAATTCTCAAATATTTGGTGCATATTAATATCATCAAAAATGTCACAAGGTGCATGTATGATAGTTTCAAAACTGAAATTAACGTACAAGTAATATCCCAGAATGCAACTCTCAACTTATGACAATCACAAAATAGAAGAGGTCTCATTCTTCTACAGTTCAGCATAATTAATTAAGGCATTTTTTCAACACTAATTTCACTCACTAATTTGGTGAAAAAAAGTTGGCAAAATGAATGAAAAAGGTCTGGAAAAACAAAACAGAAATAAATAATTCGAATTTTTCTAGAGCACCAGTTGCAATTGCATAACTCTACACACAGACTACTACGCAACAATATTACTGTAACCATGGTAACCAATAGATGTAGTTCAAATCTGTGTTAATCTATACCTTTATAATCCGCATCAAAACAATTTTTTTTTTCATCGCATAATGACTAATAACAAATAACCCAATGACAAATCACGCAATAACTGATGACACAATTGCACAAGACACAAACTTGTAATTTTGCATTTTTTTTTAAAGACTGCTAAATGCTCCTTTTTTTGGACTCAGTTTGTCAACAATTTTTTTTTAGTGGCGTAGGTAGATTGTCTCAGAACTACGGAATAAAATAGTCTGTTCAATTCTTGTACGTTTTAGACGGTCGTCTTGTAAGTAATCTCCTTGAGGGCACTGTACACGATGTTACAAATCCCTATAGAGGGCGCTGCCTTTTGTAGTGAAATCAAGATGGCCGACAAATTGTCTCTCCAGTGTAGATGAAGAATGTGAAAAAAAAAAAAAATGCACTAGTCTAAAAGCTCCAGAAATGTAACAGGTACTTTTCCTTTTTGGTTGCCTCGTTCTCCCATCATCCAATCGGAATCCATGCCGGGAAGACTGTATACTGTAATTATCTAGAAGGACAGGGAACATGAATATGATAATTTGAATACTCGCATATTTGTCTACTGTTCTGCAAATTAACAGCACAATGTACACAATATGTTAAGGGTGGGGAGGGAGGGTAAGGTATGGGTGGTCACTAAACACTAAATAAACATATACATGTACAGGTATATTCACACATCGTCTGCGTTTTTCCAATTCAATTTCGGCTATTCATAGAGGCTTAATTCAGCAGGCAATGCGTTAATAAAAATCTTGAATGAAGTTTTTGATATCAGATTAATCTACAACGCCATCAAAATAAGACATCTGAACTTCTTGTATCCATGATATATTGAATAAATTATGACTTGTTTCAGGTTGATCACTTTTTATTATACTTTACAGACAGCAGATGAAACTGCTGAAAACACAAGTTACGATAGAAATGGGAAGAAACAAAAACAAAGTATCCCAGTGTGCACCATGCAATTTAATCTCAATCAGCCGCGTGCAAAACTTTGGTGTACACATGCATGTGAAATCAGACAGTGACTGACAAGATTAAATTTTGTATTTACCATAATATAAAATTGAATTTATACGCATGGATTATACCATTTGACACGGGGATGAAAGGTGCAAGCAAAGCAACCTACAGCACATACCAGAACTTGTGTAAAGCCTTCAATTTTTTTTAGTTTTTCTCTACGTCTATAGGACTAACATTTATTTTTGCATGCATGACTGTTTTCGACTAGTTTTAAAAACTCAAAGAAAAAAAAATTAACAAAAAGATGAGAAGAGACACACCCTTTTTACTAATGGCTACCAAGCCTACTATCCCCTGACACTATAAGAAGGTACAACAATCAGGTTAGTGGGGTTACACCACAAACACATGGTTATACCAATCCACTATTTACATGCTGTAGGCATTGAACTGTTCAACAATGCAATAGTACCAGTAACCGTGTAATCTTTTTTCCTCTACTCGCAGAAAGAGTTAAGTTGTGTAGTAAAACTAGGTCACCAAGTTCCGACAAGGCCATTCAGACAATTGGGACTTGGCAGCCATTTAACAAAACGAGTTTGGAAGAAAATGAGAGGAGGAATAAATTAAATCTGGTACAAAAGAAACGAAATTTAACATTGTAAATGTCAGTGGGAGGGGTATAAAGTAATAAAAGATATAAGCAAGATAACACGAGAGGAAGAAAAGTAAAGCGTGACTGAAATATACAGAAATGAAAATAATAGACACAAAGCCCTATTTGAAATGACTGATTTTAGTTACAAGTCAATTTTGTTTCCAAATATAGTCTTGCACTAGCAAGGCCTGTTCTGGTCTGTACGAAATAAGCGCTTTTTAATTTTGTCCCAGTTTGTATGTACCTCGTCAGCGAGAAGTGAAAGCTCTGAAAGATCAGCAGCATCGTAGTCATAGAGCACGCGTGCCCGTCTGGTGCCTGTCGGGGCCCTATCGTGGAACTTGGGTGGGGCAGAAGGGGCGGATGATATGTTGACAGAGTTTGAATGGTTCCCAGCACCTGGAAGACTGAAGAAACACCCGGGAATGCATCAACATCACGATGGAATGATTTGCAGAATGTGGAAACAAAAATAGTGTACATACAGAATAAATGCTTCAAAATAAGAGTGTACTGTCTCAGTTGTCAGAAGCAGGTGGGGCAGACGGAATGCAGTCACCTCCAGCTGGAAGGCTGTAAGTAACCAAATATGCTAAAATTAGAAAAACCAGCTAATAACATGTGCTGATACAAAAATAGGCTGGAGTCATCCAATGAAATACTACGATACTAACAGATTCAGGAGTGAGAGTGATTAGCCAATAAATGGCGCTTTACTATCAACCAATGAAATTTGCCAACTCTAAATACAATTTATATTAATTTTTTTTTAAAGTATACATCAATTTTTTTTTATTTCACATTAGAAACATTAAATATTTAAAATGAAGTTTCTAGTAGATTTTACAGTTTTACTGTGATACAGACTTCTTTGGATTGAAAATAATCAAGTCATTCATTGTGGCAGTTATAAAAAGATATAAAACGTAATTTAGATTGTCTGGAAAACTTCAAATTGTCTAGATAGCGCCAAAGAAATTTAATCTTCAATGAAATGTCTTAGAGTAATTGAAGTTTCAAGTATTGGTGTACATAATGTAAAATATCCAGTCATATCATTTTAACAGAATTAATTCATTAAAGTCACACGATACTCCTTTTACTGTGAGAAACCCAAGCTTGAAAACTACGATAACAAAGTACCACTATTGAGAAGAAAGATGAAAGAGACGAGAAAAAGACTTTGTTTATTGCACCCACCACCATTACGAGATCACCACGGCCTGCCAGCAAGGTATATATGCAAATGACATGCAAATGCAATGTTGCTATGGATACAGACTACATAGGAGAGACTAAACATCATCAGTCAGTAACGATTTAATCTAATTGCAGTAACTGGAGACGAATTTATAAGATAACGGTATGCAACGTTCATAACCATATGAAACAGAAGGCAAACTCTGACATTTTTAATTGAAAGCAATCCCATTCCATGCACGTCATTCTAATGTCTGATTACACGAACAGATTTATTGCGTGTATTTAAAAACACAAAACAGACGCTTTGTGAACGAACAAGGATACTGTCAAAAATGGTTTAAGGCAGACATTGAACATTTCGTTCAGACTCATTAATTAGCATTGGAATATGTAGATATGTCTGTTTTGTGATTTTGTAATCATCTCAAAATTATGAATTTTCATCGCATACCGCAAACTTATAAATCTTGACTGAACATAGCTATCTGATGCGAATTGACCTCTCCCCCTCTAATGGTTGGAAATCATTTCTCATTTCGCGAGATAACAATTACAGATTATACATTTTCTGAAAGTTGCTGTGACTTTTTGGGTTCTATGACGTCAGTGAAATTTTAACTGACTTGCGAAATTAGCAAAGATTTGTCGTTCACGAAATTAAAGCAATCTACAGTATTAGAGGTTGATCTCAAATTATGAGGTGAAACTGTAAAACAATAATCCATTATCAGAATTAAACAAAATCCAAAAATAATATCTACAATTATCCGCATCTTTCTAAATTTATACAACATGATAGCTATCTTTTGTCAAACAATATTCACCTCAGTTTAATAATTTTTTTTATAAAACCACACAGACTGCTATTTTTCTTTCTTCCGGTACTAATTTTTGTTTTTGTTGAATGCAAGTATACACTAGCAAAAGATTTAACTTTGAATTATGACTCATAGTTAATGAGTTAGTCTGAGTGAGAAAAAGCATGGTCATCATCTAGGGCAGTGAAGGAAACAAACCTCAAACAAACAAATCATGTTCTCACAGGCAAAGTTCAACATCACAAGCAAAAAATTGAGTTGTGCATGGAAATATCACTATTCAGTTTAACAGCTTCAACTTAATATACTTTGTAGCTAAAAATTCAAAATTTTGAGTCAATAAAATAAAAAAAATACAGAAAACCAACCTTGTGAGTTGTTTCTGCAGGTCAGCAATCAGACCGGTACACTGCACAAAGTAGGCATGTTGTACTTCTACGAAGTCCTGAAGGCAGCGTAAGTGGTTAGCCTAGTGCACAAAAACAAAATTATGGAAATATAAAAACAGCAAATACCGGTATGCTAAAAAAAGCAATATTGTAAAAAAAAAACGATTAGCATAAAGTGCATGTGATGTTGGTATAGAGACAATGGAGGAACATAAATAGGTAGAATGTAAGCATATGCAGTCCTTAAGACAGTGTCACTAACTGGACAATGAATGAATGTATTTGTTTCCAAGATTCACTGGTTGTCATGACAACTGACCATGTTTGTTTTTTTATATTTTTGTGTCCGGCAACAGTTTTGAAGATTTAATGTCACTGTTGTCTCTCCTGACTTTTTTTTATGTGCAGAAGTGGGGAAGTGCTGACATATAGTACATTTTTCCACAGAAGCCATATTTGTGACAACATGGCAGGGCTGTGTGACCATGTTGCTATTATAATAGAATTCTGGCAATTAAAAGTACTATACAGGTGTCAATCAGGCCCATGATGTAGAAATTATAAGCAATTCCAATCATCATGTTTAGGCTCGTGTAACCATGGTTCTGCGTAATATTTATAAACAAGAACACTAAAAATGTTACAATGTAAAAAGACTTACATGGGCATTGCTGACGCCTTCCAACAACAGTTTGGTGATCTCGTACTGCTTGTCAAATTCACTCTGAGCCACTCTCAGTTCTTCTTCAGACTGTGAATCACAACATAAAAGGTATAAGTTCATGAAATTGTTGACATTTACAAAAACACGGTGACAGTATTGTACAAGACGTAACATTTCATCAGTAATGGTTAACTTGTTCTCATTTTTAGAGGAATTTTATCAAAAAATAGATAGAATACCTTGCTAACAATTGAAGTTTCTGATTTTAATAAAAAACACAATAAGATGGATCGAGTTATGATCTCAGCTCTTAGATGTGCTCATCAGATGGCTTATCAAACATGTCAGTATGTAAACTTGTCATTGTCTACGGTGTTGTGTGGTTCTTACCTCCCCCATTGTGTGTGATATCAAGTTACTAAAATATGCCTAGTGTAGATGTTATATTAAAACACACGAAATCATGATATATCAAATGTGACGCAGCGTAGAATTGATAGCGTGCCTAAAAACACAGTGAAGTTAGACGACTTAGATTGGTACTTTGTATTGCGATACTGCGTGGTTATCACATGACATCACGAATGACGTCATGGCTTAGTACTATCTACAACCGGAAAGTAATACATTAGCGTAAATAATTCGGCCCAATATCAACCAGCTCCACAAAGTAATAACCGATACCCAGAGATAACCTTTTAATTACATGACCAACTTCACATGTCAAAACAGAGAAATCTGAGAGATTTAACAGAACTGCACTTTAAAAAATCATATGTTAATTTATGCTAATTATCTTTGACGTCTAAATACTCAGTTACGATCGTCAATAGTTTCAAAATCAACAGAAATGATACCCTTCCTAGCAATACTGTAGAACACTTTATTTTCGCTTGGAATTTATTTTCGCTATTTTCGCTGAAAGGATGATTCTGTGAAAATAAAATCCAGCGAGTATACATTTTCCCTATATTTCACATTCAACTCGTCAAAAAATCAGTGAAAATAAATTCCATACAAAACACCCAAATTGCTTTTTCAGCGAAAATTAATTCCAGCTAAAATAAAGTATTCCACAGTATTCCGAGTTACGATGCTATGCGATAGTTTGTTGATGTTATACCATATAGTATGTTTGGATGGTACAGTTGTGTAATAACGAAATTAATATAATATTTTTTTTCACATAAACTTTCCGTCATTATTATCAATTACTGTTATTGCAAGTAAATTGTTGTTATCCAGACCGAAAATTCTCAAATCACATCTATAACAAACGGTTCTGTCGTCTGATTTATTGTATTTTCTCCATGTAGTTTGAGCACACAGAGAAATGACATATATCCGTGCATATTGACATTTTACACTAAACAGTACCACTTTGGATGATATCATGGTCATGTGATAATAAGGTAATTCAGAAAATACCAAAATTTATGTCTGATTACATCATACAGCGAAGATATTATCCAAGACGCATAGCATCAAGAATAATGTAAAAGTGAACAATATACGAGAAGATAAATTCTGGTATTATGTTCATCTTTTTGTTCGTGTTTCTCTAAAATTCTGACAAAACAATAAAAACAGAAATTTATAACTGATAGACGCGATGACCAGGAACATGAATATTTTATCCAGGGCTGTAGCTGATTGGATATTCATGTCACATGACATAATTGTATTCTGATTAATGAGATTCAAGTAACATCATCGGTATTACAGACCAGCAACAAACGCCAGTATATGAATTACTGCTTGACATACCACAGTATACAGAATAGAAAGAGATTTCCTTCAACAGATCAAGTGTCCCAGTAATTTGGTCATTACAAAACATCATTTTTTAAAACAAATAACTTGATTTTCTAGCTTCAAACTTTTTGAAATTTTTGTTAAATATGGCAAAATAAATAAATTTGCAGGCAATTGAGGGAATGTTTTTTTCTGTGCAGGCATATATACTTTTCGTGACCTTTCTTTAATAACAAACTGACAATTTCAAAAGTTCATTCAAATCATCAATATAGGCACCTGGAGTTGGAAGGTTTGGTCACAAAATAAAAATACTTCAAATAGAGTAGCACAATTATAAAAAAAAAAAACATGTATTATTCACTATATAGTTTGTTTTCATTAAAAGAACATTACTGATACATCCACAAGATAGCAGACAGGTAATATTCAAGTTTCTAAAAATGAAAATTTGAAGCTAGATAATCAGAAAAATACTCTTATAATCACCTCAATCTCCTTCTCATCCTTTGAGACACACATTGGAGGAAATAAAATACAAACAATGACAGTCATTTTGGTTTGCCAGTTTACTTTTCTAAAAGTTGATATTATTGTCAAATTTTAAAACAAATACAACATTTCAATAATGTTTTAATATAGTCAATAAAAGCTAAATCTGACTACTAGTATCTTAGATTATTATTATGGATATTTTCCTCCAGGATATTAGCATAATAAAACTAGAGTTGTACAGTCCAGACGCCAACTGTCACATGCGAAATGCGAGCGACAGTGGGAGTCTTACACCCTTTGTGATATCATGTCTGTTTCAGTTTCTCATGAAATTAACATGCATTTGGAGTCAACAGAGTTTTACAGTGAAACAGTATTTATTCACGGCAGATAACAAATTGTATTAAATGTCAATATCCAAACAAAAAATTTTGTGTTTTAAAATCTTAAAGATTTCAAATGAAATGAGCAACAATTTTCAAATTTTACAAACATTTGTATTTTAAAACAATTTACAGTAATCCATTTCAGAACATATCCTGGGGACAAATTACATCACAAAATAGAAATTTCAACTGGCAATACAACTTAATACAATTTTGGCAAAGTTTAATGTGGTATTACATATCATATATCATTTACCACATCAAATATACTGTTCATGCATTATCGTATCAAACAGCACCAATTAATTTAATTTGGAGGGGAGATATGGAAGGATTAATGTAGCAGTGATCACCATAGCAACAGCCACCATTCATTTGGGTCAACCCTATTGATAAATACATGCCCTCAGGCGCCCTCAGGTGATAAATTCATGCAGTTTGCAATCCTGAGAGCCTGGCCAACACTGCCCCAGAAACATAACAATTCATTCAACATGCACAATTAATGGCGACAATCAACTGTAAAAAAAACACTGAATAAAGTGCTGCAATAAACTATAAACCCAACAATACACTACAGATACTAAATGAATCTCTGTAGAGACAGGTTTTGATTGACTAATAAAATACAACCTCAGAAACAAAAATCTTAAAGGGGTATAAATTTATTTATCCCTGCAACTTATTTTTCACCAAATAAGATAAACTGATTGTCGGGCATAAAAGGTGAATATAAACATAACTTTATTAATTTAACAAAGGCTGTATGTACCGAGTTCAAAGATTCACGGAAGAAGCTATTTTCAATTATATCCTATGAGCAATATTAAAAACCAACCTTTTCACTAGGTTAACCTGACTGTGCCAGATAAGTAAATGTTTTGGAGATATTTTTACTGAATAAAACATTGTTCAAAACACTTCCATGGTGAGAAATGAACACTACCATGGTTAGAAACAAACACTACCATGGTGAGAAACGAACACTTCCATGGTGAGAAATGAATACTTCTATGGTGAGAAATAAACACTTCCATGGTGAGAAATAAACACTTCCATGGTGAGAAATGAACACTTCCATGGTGAGAAATGAGCACTACCATGATGAGAAATGAACACTTCCATGGTGAGAGACAAACACTTCCATGGTGAAAAATTAACACTACCATGGTGATAATCAGTAACCATAGAAACTCAAATATACTTATAACTGAAACAAATAAGTTCCAACATAGTGAAAAGAAGATAGTTGAACAGAAGTCTGCCCCTGTATGTAAAGCGAGTGAATCTTTACAGCAGTGCGGTGTATACAAATAACAGATTAATGCAAGGCTTGAACTTTGCAGGACACCAATTTTGAAAGCTAAAATTGACAAAATTGTCTTGGCATCATAGAAATAGTCTAGAGAGTATCAAAAGCCAAGGCAAATTGTTTGGCGTGAAGGTGATTACCTTTGATGCCTGTCAGAAGTTCAAGCCCTGTTAATGTTATAGAAAAACATAACATAGCTAGGAATGCTATAATTCATGGGGTATATTTACAGTGTTAAATTTTAGCTGATTTTCCTTTTAATTTAGCATATTTAGCTATAAGTGAAAATAAAGGCAATAGCTAAACCCTGTCCAATATTATGTGGAGATAGTGCACACTGCCCTCTAGTGGTAACATATAACATCACATACATAGCAGAGCACCCTCTGGTGGCAATTCACAGCACTTAATTGTTCAGCATTGTTTTGTTTTAGATTGTGCAGTTGCAACAGTGTATTTTGAAATGCTACATCCAGCGATACCACAAAGCCTTATTGTGGATGAGAAGTACTACAGAATCCTCAACCATTGGTTAGCGAGAACAAACATAATGCAGATTGGAGTGGTGGGGTGGGGCGTATAGTTGGGAGTGGTTCATTAGCGCATTTTACATTGGTTCAAATATTAAAAAAAAAAACAGTGTAAAAGAAAAGAGTTTGGATCACAACTATTCTTCTCACTAGATTGTAGAATTTTTTGCAGATTTTCAAGTATTTTTCTTGAAAATGAAAATAATGTCCTATTCTCTAAATGACTCAATCAAAATTTATTTTGTGAAACAATGACAATGAATTTTTCACTTCAACAGACTTTATTTGTTTATGACAATAGTTCCCAGATTGTGAAAACAGAAAAATAAATTTCAGTGCGATTATCATTTTAGGTAAAACAGAATAAAAATATTCGAGTAAATGCCACAGCAAAGAGTTAAGAACATGAATAATTGACGTGTCTTACTGTCATGTCTTACTTTCCCTCTCCCATCCATACATATATACATTGACGAACAATGGACTATGCCAAATTATAAAGATGGGAGGGGTGAACAGGTCTGTTGTGTGTATACTTACTTTTTCAATGTCACCAGGAGTAACCTTTAGAATTAGCATGTGAGTAAAATATGAGAAAAAGACACGCTTTAAACAGCAAAATGTTACTTTATAGTGTGACAAGAGAAGTGAGAACCATGAAATAGGGGAGATCTGAAGCCCCCCTCCATATCCTGAACTTTAATTTCATCACCTGATTTGATATGAAGCTTCCTCAATCGAAAAAAATTATTATTATGCTTTAGAAATTTGTTTAATTGAAATGAGGAATGTGCAGATCAGTCCAAAGAGGATTAGGATTAATTTAAGCTCATGAAATTCACAGTTACCATGGTTTCCACTCCTGATGTCAATGTGAGGTGACAGCAGTGTGGGGTGTATAAAGCATGGGAAGACATTGACAACATGTGTGCGTCAATGTACTGTAGTTATTTCACATACAGTACAACAGGCGTGCTGTGTCCCTTCTATGAAGAGAATAGAAAAGGCGATACTTTAATTGCATTAGAAATGCAAACTATATCATCTAGACTGAATACATTGTTGTGGATTTCTCTGAATTACTGTAAACATAATTACGATTTGTTTCTGAAAATACCTTAAAATGATCTTGCTAAATATGCATCAAGTGAAATTTTTCTTATCTGTATTTTATTATGAGAGAAAATGTACATCTAATGCAAATTGGAATCTATGCATACAGAGGAAATATTTATCTATCAATCTGACAGCTACAGAGCCACTGATTGGCTTTTGAGACCAGGTGGCGAATTAACATAAAGGTGTTGCTACAAAAAGTTCAGTTTTTATGTTGTCAATGAACCTTGTTGTAGCAGAACTGCAGATATTCATTCAGTAAAACATTCATAAAGGATGAGAGATTGCCAAACAGCAACAACCACTGAACAAGCAGATATAAGGAATTCAAAAGTCAGATAAAATGCAACCATGAAAAAAAAATGCAGATATTAATCGGGAAAATCTGAGAGAAGAAATTGATATGACGAAATAAGGACATTATAAATACACACATTACACATAGACTACATATGACAACATGCAATAAGACCCATCATGCACTATTCAAAATGATTCCTATACCAGACATTTCAATATTCAGAAAAGCAGGAAGTTCAATATCAAATCGCCATTAATTCCATACTCAAAACATTTGTTTAAGGTTCTCATTTGTTTGCGTGTTTTTTTTTAAGAGACAATGCTCATCAAAATAAATTACCCTAGCCCATTCAGAGACAATGCAGAACAGTTCCGAAACTTAGCAATGTATTACTTCAGTTCAAATGTATGAATTGTGTGACCAGGGTACCACCAGCTCACCTTTGATTGGTCGATTTGTTTATAATGAATCCCTACAGTACAAAACTAACTTAGAATCGAGGTGTCTTCAAAAATCTCTACGAATTCTAAAATACACGCCGAGCATTGAAGGTTGGTTTAACCTATTTGGCCATGTCAATATACTGAAATGCAACGTACAAAGAGCCAACTTCGCCAGAACTATCCAAAGTTAAATACTCCCCATTCATTGGTCAATTTTTATGTTGCAAGTGCAAATCACATGACATGGTATGGTGACCATTATTGCGTTTATTGACAGTCAGCGCTCAGGCGTTTATTTTAGATGTCTTTAAGAATCCATCGATTCTAGGCTAGCACAAAACCAAAAGTTGATGAAAAAGTATCTGACACATAAAGGTAGACTACTGACTCAGTACAAAGTGAAATTGACATCACTCCTTGACTGAATCAAATAATCAGTAAATGTAGTTAGAAAATCGGCCCTTTTGAAAACCATGTATTATTTTCTGATGCAGAAGTCCCATGATGTATGTGAACTCATTGCTTGATTTTAATATGATCATCTCTTTTAGATGTAAGCCAATTCTTACACTCTTCATATTTATCCGCCCTTGTATAAAGAGCTGATTTTCTGACAACAGTACTTACCTTGGCTTTAGATTCATCAGATTTTGTTTTCCTCAGTTTGGATTTGGCCGCGTCCAAGTCAAGACGCTTGTTCTCCAGGAGTTTACGTTCTTTCTGTTTAAAACAAAAAACAGTGGATACATATTAACACAAGCAGCCTCCCAGCTGAGATTAGCTCTGCTGTTAGCAATACACATTTCTATTAAAGAATTGAAGTTCAAATATGAATCTGAGAGAGGTCCACCTGAGGTACCCTAATATATATATATATATATATATATAATATCAAAATAATCGTTTTTAACAAGAGGTCAAAATATTACTTTTTACTAAAAATGACAGAAATATTCATCAAAATTAGAGAAATAAACAAATCTAAGAGAGTTCTACCTAAGGTACATGCATATACATCAAGTATCGAAGCAATAAGGCTTGTAGTTTTGAAGAAGAAGTCAAAGTAGTAACAAGTTGACGTTGACGGCGGACGCCACCAGACAATTACTCCTATAATAAGCTCTGTTCGACAAAGTAAACAGCGGAGCTAATAACATTTGTAAAAGTGTTTGCTATAATTGTATGGATGGATATAAATTCAAGATCATCATAGAACTGAAGAACATTCTTATTTATCACTAGGCAGGGCTTGACAAATTTGGAAGGAAAAGTAAACAATTTCAATTTTTGTAATAATAGTTTCATGGTTAGAATATAAGGTTAATTGAGAGATTTACAAAAAAATAATCAATAAACACAAGCAGTAAGTGAATATTATAAATAAAATATTGTAAAAATTAATACTGACACTGCTCAATGTTATAATGCAAATCATATCAACTTCAATTTGAGTAAAATTTCTCTATTTATTGGAGCGTAATTATTCTGGCATTGAAAAGGAGAAACAAACACGAGGCTAGGGGGGCTATACACCTCATTAATATGCAGCAAGTGTCATTCACCATTGCCACCTCATCATATCGCACCGTATGGATGAAAACTGTTATCAATGACACTTTTAACAACTCAATGCATCAGCAGACAAATAGCATCATATTTTAAATTCACCAGTCGAATACCCTGAGTATTAATGGTTATTGTCCTAATTTAAGACTTAAATATTCCTTCAATCTGATGAAAATAATTGCTCAATATGAACCTCAATAAAATGCAATAAATCTACAACGGACTTAGTATGATATATTCCATAAAGACACAATTACACTGTCCATTGGAATTATTTATTGGTATTTCAGATCAAAAGTTGCTCAAAAGTGTTTGAGATTTTGTTTAAATGAGGTAATTAATATGCAATTTAGCTACTTAATATGTACAAAATTGCCCCGGAAACTAATCATCATATCAAATTTAATCTTCTCAGAAGTTTTTTTTAAATTTTTATATCACACAGACAGACAGACACAAACTCATTATCTCCCCTTGTGTGCTTTGCAAACACATGAACTAAAAATAGGATGTCCTTAATTACACAGAAATGACAAACAGTAGCATACATGCACGTTCTTTATGCATGGTGATACTAAAATGTGTGTATCCTTGGTAACAAGGCATGGTTATCCCACTTTTTTTTGTTTGTCATGAAGGGATGTAACATCACTTACAAATTTGTTTGTTTTATTCAATAGAAGTTAGTCATAGTCTAGGTATTTTGTTTTATGTGTGCCATTTTTTTTTTATTCAATAATGCCTTAGTGCAAAAGGTGAATTTGGATTAAACTTCCATAATGCATTGTACATATGCTCAGTAGAGCAAAATGTGAATTTGAATTAAACTACCATAATGCATTGTACATATGCTCAGTAGAGCAAAATGTGAATTTGGATTAAACTCCCATAATGCATTGTAGATATGCTCAGTAGAGCAAAATGTGAATTTGGATTAAACTCCTATAATGCATTGTACATATGCACAGTAGAGCAAAATGTGAATTTGGATTAAACTACCATAATGCATTGTACATATGCTCAGTAGAGCAAAATGTGAATTTGGATTAAACTCCCATAATGCATTGTAGATATGCTCAGTAGAGCAATATGTGAATTTGGATTAAACTCCCATAATGCATTGTACATATGCTCAGTAGAGCATAATGTGAATTTGGATTGAACTCCCATAATGCATTGTACATATGCACAGTAGAGCATAATGTGAATTTGAATTAAACTACCATAATGCATTGTACATATGCTCAGTAGAGCAAAATGTGAATTTGGATTAAACTCCCATAATGCATTGTAGATATGCTCAGTAGAGCAATATGTGAATTTGGATTAAACTCCCATAATGCATTGTACATATGCTCAGTAGAGCATAATGTGAATTTGGATTAAACTACCATGATGCATTGTAGATATGTTCAGTAGAGCAATATGTGAATTTGGATTGTACTCCCATAATACATTGTACATATGCTCAGTAGAGCAAAATGTGAATTTGGATTGTACTCCCACAATGCATTATACATATGCTCAGTAGAGCAAAATGTGAATTTGGATTAAACTCCCATAATGCATTGTACATATGCTCAGTAGAGCACAATGTGAATTTGGATTAAACTCCCATAATGCATTGTACATATGCTCAGTAGAGCAATATGTGAATTTGGATTAAACTACCATAATGCATTGTACATATGCTCAGTAGAGCAAAATGTGAATTTGGATTAAACTCCCATAATGCATTATACATATGCTCAGTAGAGCAAAATGTGAATTTGGATTGTACTCCCATAATGCATTGTACATATGCTCAGTAGAGCAAAATGTGAATTTGGATTAAACTCCCATAATGCATTGTACATATGCTCAGTAGAGCAAAATGTGAATTTGGATTAAACTCCCATAATGCATTGTAGATATGCTCAGTAGAACAATATGTGAATTTGGATTGTACTCCCATAATGCATTGTAGATATGCTCAGTAGAGCATAATGTGAATTTGGATTAAACTACCATAATGCATTGTACATATGCTCAGTAGAGCAAAATGTGAATTTGGTTTAAACTCCCATAATGCATTGTAGATATGCTCAGTAGAGCAATATGTGAATTTGGATTGTACTCCCATAATATATTGTACATATGCTCAGTAGAGCAAAATGTCAATTTGGATTGTACTCCCATAATGCATTGTAGATATGCTCAGTAGAGCAAAATGTCAATTTGGATTAAACTCCCATAATGCACTGTACATATGCTCAGTAGACCAAAATGTGAATTTGGATTAAACTCCCATAATGCATTGTACATATGCTCAGTAGAGCAAAATGGGAATTTGGATTAAACTCCCATAATGCACTGTACATATGCTCAGTAGAGCAAAATGTGAATTTGGATTAAACTCCCATAATGCATTGTACATATGCTCAGTAGAGCAAAATGTGAATTTGGATTGTACTCCCACAATGCATTGTACATATGCTCAGTAGAGCAAAATGTGAATTTGGATTAAACTCCCATAATGCATTGTACATATGCTCAGTAGAGCAATATGTGAATTTGGATTAAACTTTCATAATATATTGTACATGTGCTCAGTAGAGAAAAAATGTGAATTTGGATTGTACTCCCATAATGCATTGTACATATGCTCAGTAGAGCAAAATGTGAATTTGGATTGTACTCCCATAATGCATTGTACATATGCTCAGTAAAGCAAAATGAGAATTTGGATTGTACTTCCATAATGCATTGTACATATGCTCAGTAGAGCAAAATGTGAATTTGGATTGAACTC
This sequence comes from Saccoglossus kowalevskii, assembly GCF_978046115.1. Classification (NCBI taxonomy): domain Eukaryota; kingdom Metazoa; phylum Hemichordata; class Enteropneusta; family Harrimaniidae; genus Saccoglossus; species Saccoglossus kowalevskii. The sequence goes on from NC_140657.1 coordinate 22,273,421, forward strand.
CCATAATGCATTGTACATATGCTCAGTAGAGCAAAATGTGAATTTGGAGTAAACTCCGATAATGCATTGTAGATATGCTCAGTAGAGCAAAATGTGAATTTGGATTAAACTCCCATAATGCATTGTATATATGCTCAGTAGAGCAAAATGTGAATTTGGATTAAACTATCAAAAAAGGATGCACCAATGCTTCTACTATATCTAGGGTAATGAGATTATTTTATCATAATCTGTTGTTAAATTCACATTCCAATTATACAGGAATATATATGAATTTGTGTGTGCCACTTGGAAGCCATTCTAAGATTAAACAAACCAGCAATTTACGGCAATCTAGGCAGTTTGGGTGTGGTAAAACAGCATCTAATAATCAAGCAGTTAGGGGGACTGGTGATGACAATATTATGACTCACCAGTGTAAGCTGGCAACAGTTGTACACAAAAAAAACAATGCATACATCACATGCATCACCTGGTATGTGACTCAAAGCTTTTAATGTATAAACACACATTTGCATAATCTTATTGTGTAATGGTGGCTCACCAAATAAGAGCACATGTTAAAACATCAGCTGATGAAAGCATTCATGGATTGCTGAAATGACTGGTGTATAATGGCATTAGCAGACGATGTGTTATTCTGACTATTGTACTTTCTCTATTAGAAGCACATATATTTGCGAAATGGTCATTATAATATAATTTATTTTTACCACAAACACGGCTGGAATTTTCGGAAAGACATGTGTTACTATGAGAGCAGACACGGTTTTCATACTGGAAGAATTTGGTTAAAGTCAATTTTCTTTTGACAAAAAATAAAAAAATTGATGCATGTATATTTTGTGAATTAAGGACATTTATGATGAGTAAAAAAGCACTGTGCCAAACTAGTACCCCAGTAAAAACCACTATGACAGCCACTGTGACTCCCTAGTAACCCAACAAAGCCACTACTGTAACTGCCCATGGAGCTAAAAAAAGAAGGAGATCGAACAGATTGTAATCCTACTTGAGTCCTTTGTTTTAAGCTGATTAGTTTATTGTTCGCGTTTGCCTTTCATCTCCGTGATCGCGGCCGGCGTTAAACAATGAATAATTAATGAGCGTCCTCCTCGCATCAGTGACCTGAACTTTGAGAGCTGCGCAGTTGGTGCCGAAGTTCACCAAACATGCGCGATTTCCAATTTTAAGTTTTTCAGCAACCATGTTGGATGGTGACGTTCGAATCATGGAAATCGCACGATTAATGCGTCAGTTACAATAATTTTCGTTATTTTCTTACTGCGAAAACATCGTTCGAAAAAAATCGATTTTCTAGCGTGATATTAGGTCCCGGAAAATAATTCTTGGATAAAAAGAGAGTAGATTTCGCATACTTGTTGACAATGTGTAGATGACTTGTTACTTCGAGTGGCCAAACGCAGCGTCACACTTTCCATTTCCGCTTGTTGGTTCGTTTCCTGTTTATGTCTCCCGTGGGTCCTCATAGTTATTGCTGCACTCAGCTGAGCAACACGTTAAACTTGAGCTCTTGTCAATCTGTAATTTCTCGTGATAATCTTAACTCCGGTCGGTAAAAAACAGTTCAAACGAAAGGATTTCTGCTGTACATCATTTCTAGGTAGGTTACACGATTACTATTATATGGCCAAGTCTGCAATTCTCGTTTTACTTCGATGTATTTGTACACGAATTCGCCATCGTGTTTGTTTATGTCGAGTGCTAACATCCCCGGGGTTTCCTATTCGCCGCACTCGGTATAACGTGTTGACATCGCCGCCATTTTGAAATTGTGTTTATTTGTTGCATGCTCGGAAATTGCCGAAACTGTCCGACTGGAACCCGAACGCCCCTCATTAAATATTCATGGTTGTTTATTGGCTTAAAATTATCGGAACGCCGTGTTTGCTGAGTAAACAGCGGCAACGGTCATTTAAACAATAGCTTCAAAGGCAGTTCGATCTCCTTCTTTTTTTAGCTCCATGAACTGCCTAAGACCCCAGTGAAAGCAATTGTAATTTCCTAGGTTCCCAGTGAAAGCCACTGTAATTCCCTAGAACCATCCCTGTTACAAGAATTTTTTTCATAATAATTTCCCCAGATTGGCAAAGTTCATGAAAATTTGAATATCACCAAGTCAAATCAGTTTACAGTAAAGCTCACTCAGCAAAGTAACTTACGTTGATAGTCTTCATGTCACCGTCCAAGAAATTCTTCAATGGCTGCAGATAGTTATGGATACTAGTTGAGATGAGCTCTTTCTCTGCAACCCCAAGTTTCTGTTGAACTTGTCCACATTTGACGAGTGCTGCACCTATAGAGAATAATTATAATAATATTATTATATTTGATGATTTTAACTGGCACTCATTGGTAAGTTTAAAGGGTGGTATTCGCTGCGTCCTGTTCGATATGAGACTCAGCAGTATCATTTCTACATTTTGCTGCAGATCGTCATTATTTTAAAATTTAAAAGTTTTGCCAGTGACTAGGTGATCAAACACTGGCAGTTGTGGAACTCATGTAATTGAACGTATACAACAGTCATTTTACATTCATTGTTTATGTTTATTGCCAACACTTGGATGTGATGACCGCATTGACTGGAACTCAACAAACATGCTTACCATATGCAGTGCCGGGACCGATATCATTTCCAGCATCTACCATAGTTTGACCCAGAATCTCAGGATTCGTAACGCGGTCTGAACGTTTACGATCAACCTTTTCCATCACATAGTCCTCTATTCTGGCATCTAAAAAATAACAACAGACAAAACTCAAGTTTCATTCATGATTACTACTATGAGTAATTAATGTGTATTCAGAAGGTACCGGTATATTCAGGGGGGTTATAGTTACGAGGAAATACACGATACCAATACTTCACAAAGGATAGAACAATTCAACAATATATTGGGATCTTACTTGGATTTGGTTGGAGGACTGTCTCAGTCTGTTGAACAATTAATTCCGTCCACCTCCGGGTCCTCTCGGCCCTTTGCATGAGATTCTCGAAATGAGCATCGTATTCAGTTTTCTCAGCACTTCCAAGTTTTTCTTCGGTGTACTGCACGGTTGGAAAAACAACATAATGTTAACATGGTTTGTTTTGCATACTTTCTGGATATGCATTTGACCACAGTGCAACCAAGCGATGCCAAGTATCAGTAGTATAGACCATATTGTATATAGACCATATCCACATTCAATAAAGTATACATTTATTCCAACTGCTATTTGTATCTACTGGTAAGTGCTATTTGTATATGCAAATGAGTTACATATCCAAGCATGTCTGTATAATAAAAGTACTGATCACTTTTTAGAATTATAGTTTCATAAAATACAAGTTTATATTATTTCAATGTTAGTCTGACTTGAGTAACAATCACAGCATCCACATGGTTACGTGTCAACTTTGATTGAATGTAACACAACACACACGACTTGAATTGACATATTTGTTGGATGGTGCATGGTATGGCTGGGAATACAACAGATAGCAAAATCCCTTGATTTCCTGGGAATACAACAGATGGCAAAATCCCTTGATTTCCTGGGAGTCAAACAGATGTCATATATAGATCCATTTTGCAAAAATGGTCAAAAAAACGAGCACAATTGGTATGAGTACTCAAACATGTACACTCAAAATATTCATGTTCAGTGGACAGCATCTGTCATATTTTAAATGAAGAACAAGAATTGGGCCCTGGAACCAGCATTCCACCATTTTACATATACCAAGTAGAGGCAAAAATTCAAATATCTCATATTTGTAATTCTGTTTGTTTTTATGTGTAAGTTTTCTCTTGATGTTGACAGATTGAACATTGTCATCAAATACTTTTCTAAAATATAGCAGTTGCGGAACAACATCATACACATAGTAAATTGCACATGCATGGTTTACGGGTACTTGTTGATTTGACAATGCTTTGCTGAAGTGAACAAGTACAACCAATTTACTGGCATCACTTGCATGACCTGTTATACTCGTTTTTTTTTTTATGTTCATGACTATATTTTAGAAATAACTTACATTTAAGGTAGCAGAACAGTCTTTTAGGGCCGTTTTTTTGTGTTTTTTTTCAATTAAATAAAAATGGTATTTGTTATATGTACTGTCATATAACCTGTTAAAAAACTTTTTTTTCTATTAAAAAATGCATCTTTTTCTCCTATCATAACAAGAGCACAAGTTAATGTTTACCCTTGGCACCTGCACATGCGTCAGATGGCCATAGCGTGTCATTGTTTGCAAACAAGCGTCTACCAATGAGCCTTTACGTTTTTAGCGTGTGTTGTTATCGTCGCTTGGGAATCAATTCCCGCGTGTGCGCAGGTGACAACCCTCTCGCTTTAACTAAAACATCAACAGAAATATATAAATATATTTGCTGGATTTTATTTTCACTGAATCATTCCTTCAGTGAAAATAGCGAAAATAAAGTATTCTACAGTAGGTTTGATAGAGATTTTGGCCATTATTGTTCTTGCCGTCAACATCCTGCTACAAAACTCATTTTTCGATTTAGTATTAATATTTGCTAGTTAATATTCAGGTCTTAATAAAAACACTGTAACCATGGTACAGTATATTGGTAATTTATGCACAGTTAAACATTAGTCACATGGGGTATGTTGGCCAATCACAGCGATGTAATAATATAAAAATTTACATATATTTACTACTGTTGTGAATAATATGATGGCAATAAACTCAACTGACATAAATGCCAACTATATACATGTATAATAAAGCTATTAATTTTTTTTATTGACACCAGTCATGTGACAGTGGGTCCCCAGATATTTATAAACAGGTTTGCTGGTACCATATGGTCTTTCAAGTCACTGGGAGCTCAGCATTTTAGAGCCCCCTAGGATGCTGATTCTAAGAAATAGAGACAGCATCAGACTAACTTTCAGCTATATTTGCTGGACTGAGCAATGTCCAATGGTTTTTCACCAAAACCACAAAAACTGACAGCGCATCTTTTTTATTCAATAGCGAAAACATTTAAAACCAAGCCAAAAGGTGGCACACGTGTATCTCCATATAATATTTCTGATGGCAAGTACCTGCTGATTTAGCCACAGCGGATATTACTACAGTGTTTTATTTTATCCAATTTCCAACTTGTTTTAATAATGAATTTATCATTTTATTTTATTTTTTTGTATTTACCGGATGAAAAACACTACAACAGATTCCTAGAAAATTTAAATGTGCTACTGTAACATAAATTTCATAACAAGCCATAATTTTTTGAATATTTAATTTACATTCCTGCGCATATGATGACATGCTTTATAAATAATGATCATTTTCACAGAATAATTCATTAATGAGAAAAGTGACATAATTTATTGTAGCCAAACCTAAATAAAATTTGCCATTGACAACTAGCAAAGAATTGACACAAGCGCAGGTACCCCCACCCATTGTTCATTATTAGAGCTGCTTATGTATACGGGTAGAACAAACATTTTATACAGTGAGAGTTTAGAAATTGACAAATGGGCAAATATATGTACACGTGTATGTATAAGTGTAAACAAGTATTGGTTAATATATATTTATTCTTAAACCAAACTTGAACTTTGGCAATATACATTAACAAGAATCATTTTATAATGTAATATAGGCATTTAAAAAAAAAATATTTATGCATAATTATTAATTTGAATAATTAATAATTTATGTACGATTAATATGAATAATTAAATATTTATGCACAATTATTAATATGAATAATTATTTATGCACAATTATTAATATGAATAATTAATTATTTATGCATAATTATTAGTCTATAGAATAAATTATTTATGCATAATTATTAGTCTGTAGAATAAATTTTTCAAAAAATAAATTACTTGTTAAATATAATTCATGCTCTACAAAATTATATATTTATGAGTCATTGTAGATATGCGACACACCCTTTAACACCAAGATTGACGATAAGATCAAATGTGAATAGCAAGTCAAGCAGCTAGAGTAATGAGAACGTGATGAAGTTCCAACTTTGGAGACACATTCTCATGTACATTATTCTATACACATACTACTGAGTAAATAAATTGAGATTTGATTTAGAAATAAATTACTTTGTACAATGAACCATAATGCCACTGGTTTAATTCTCCAATCTATCCCTAATAAACTAACGAACGGTAGAGAACAGTGTAATTTATTCTGCTGAATCAATACATAGCAATCAAAATAGCAACAAAAAGGTCACACCATACTCAAAAGCTGGCAAATCATGTTTAACTATTTTGAATCACTCGTTCGGTCTTTTTAGAATAACTATTTTTTATATTAATGTTCCTAAAGTAAAAAATAAACTACCTTCCCTATTACGAAATGGAGTATGCACCCAACACATTACCCAACCCCATCCACTGAATACACATCGTCAGGAACCAAGAGAATATAATAATATTATCTCTAGTTTGTTTATGCTTTTCAATTAGTAACATCGCACAGATGGAGTGGGGATTTACGATCCAGTTCGGCTGTTACATACAATAATGCACTTCTTCATTGTCCAACTTTGCTAAATAAAACCCCCGAGATCATGTGATCGGGACAGAATATCATGTGATCAAGGCAGTAGATCATGTGATCAAGATAGGTTTGAATAAGTTTGTTCATTTTTTGATGATGACAATTTAACATTTTGTATTTATACGATATTACGAGAAATTTCCCAACCAATATTTCACATGAAATAAATAAAAATAGTTTTTATTTTTTGTTTGTTACATAGGCGAATAAAGTAACTAAACTTTCAGGGTCACAAAAGGTCAGATGTAAATATACTGAGCACAAAATTATAAATAAAATTAAGATATGAAGAATAATTAAATAATACTACATACTTCAATAATACCAAGCCAGTATTTGATTAGAAATAGTAAAACAATGAAGCATTTTTTTATAATTAAAAAAAATATAATCATACAATACTGTAAGTTGGAAAATTTGAGAACTGTATCTGCTCTTTTATAAGTGCAAGTAGAACTAAAAAATAAACGCAAAAATACATTTATTGTATGTTGGACCATTGAAGCATCATATTTTGACCGCAGACTCACCTCTGTCATTCATTTATTTGTGTATGTGTGTTTTTAGCTTTTAGTACCATGATAGCAAATAAAGTACCGGGTATTGAACATTTTTCAAATTACGGTGCCTAAAAAGATAATACGAGTTAATCTTGGGAGTTGATATATTTAAACTTGGAAAACAGATTATGTGTTCCATATTTGTAACATATGGTGTCCAAAACAGGTTATAATAAATATTAACTTAGGGTGTTCAAAACAGGTTATAATAAATATTAACTTAGGGTGTCTAAAACAGGTAATATGTGATATGCGAGTCTAAGATGGTACACCCAAAGAGTTTTTTCTGATATTTGCTCTTGATTTGGCAATGACAGTGTAGCTCCTAATTTTGTTTCCATGACAACGACATAGTTGCAATGTACAATATGGTCATACCAAAGTACACATTAGAGCACACAGTTTGATATGCATATATGGACTTACAGAATTTGATGAATATTAATAATTATTAGTCCTGAGTTAAACATTGAAAGGAAACTATTAATCTGACAGGTACTATAGCATTGTGGTATTTTTCGCATGGTTATTTGAACCTAGACAATATCTGAATAGAATATGAACTCACTCCAAATGTATTTTTTTTTTCAATCATCCTTACATCAATGCATATCTTAATATAGATACAGATTTCACTTTTGAGTGCCAATAATTTTCCCGCCAAAACTTTTATACATTTTTCTATAATTTCTTTATTAATTTTGAACCAAATGGATGTAATACCTTACTCACTACAAATATGATCAAATTACGTGCATTCATTTTGTAAATGGTGACATAAGTTGACTACAATTATAGCGTCATTATACTTATTACTAATTTCTATTCTAGTCTATTCTATTCTATTCTATTCTATTCTATTCTATTCTATTCTATTCTATTCTATTTTATTCTATTCTATTCTATTCTATTCTATTCATTTAAAAATGTTCATTAAAACTCATTGATATGTAAATTAGCAAAAAACAGCATCAAAAGATCACATACCAGTCAAAGTGTATGTATAAATGTAATTAATACACATTTAGTAACACTAAAATTTATTGACATCATAACTGATGGAATAATCTGTTTCACTTATTACCTGGATAGTTCATTTCACATAGTACATGCATATTGTATTTAAATGAAGTTGCTGTAGTTGTGTCTGGACGTACATTACGTACACTACAAATATTTTCATATCGACAGTGGCAGTACTGTGAAAAAGCTATTCAGATTCAAACAGATATTCAAGGTAACGTTAACGACTTGCATGAATGGACATACACATGGATGGACAGAACCCAAAACATAAGTTGCCCTTGTGGGATTAACAAAAGTAGATCCAAAACAGTCACTGAAATTTGAGAAAATTTGGCAAGCATGAGTCAAAAAATAAGGCAGTTTATTTTACTTGTGTTATTTTTGTTTAATTCTGGAATATCATTATTATCTTGTTACATAACACGAATTATTTTGCCACATCACAACCTAATACCAGCTAATTATATTTTGTTTGTTTAACCATTTTATTTGTTTACTGTCATTTTTCCTGCAAAATGTTAGTGCAATATTTTGCAATATTTTTTATCTATGCTTTTTCAATTTTTTGGATTAATTAAACATAATTTGCATTTGCTAAAAAAACTTGATCTAAATTTTTAAAGATTAGGGGGTAAATTACTAAGCGTAATTATTTTGTGATATTTGCATTGAAAGTAGTTTTGAATTAGCAAAAATGGAAACAACAAATGTCAGTGAAAATTAATTAGCCTAGTCAAACATCTTTAGAAATACGACAATAAAAGAAGACAACAATATTCCAGAATATTATATTTTAGTCTGCTTCACGATTATGCGTTTTTTAGGAGTCATCCTAAAGCTTGATTTAACCATAGACCTTAATTCTAAGGTCTATGTTTTAACATGAAAAAATTTATGAATTTCGTGAATTCAAAATTTTTGTTTTTTGCTCAATGCACATAAAATAAAAAAGTTCCTGGATTTCCCTTGTTACACAACTTATTTTACATTTACATTTAATAGCAAAAACCAAATATTTGTTTTCCAATTGTTATTCTTTTCACTTATTTACAAAACAGGATGTCTACTATGTAATCAAACTATAAATATAATTTTATAGTCTACAAGGTGACATCATTTATTTAACTCGGTTTTATTAAATACACAATGGAGTACTGCAAAAGGTGTTGGAACACCACCTTTAATAAGGTTAATAAACTAAAGGTTATTAAATGATTGAAAATACTAGTAATTGAAAACCAACAGCAGGAATTTAGCATATATTTAACTCAAATACAACAGTATGTCTGAATTCACACAGAGCAGCCTGCAATTGTTCAAAACACAAATGATTTTACTATTATATTATAAACAAATTTAACCCTTTGAGTGCCAGATATTTTCCCTCCCGAAAATAAGTGCATATATATTCAACATTCTGTAAAATTTGGCCGTACAGACAAGTTCAGATATTGCTTTTAGTTTTTGATCAAAAGGTTTGTCAATTTTTATCGACATTTCATGCAGAGAAGACTGCATACAATATTTTTTTTTAGATGATGCCAAAAGTAGACAATTGCACTCAAATTGTTTTTAGAACCATGGGTAGAACAAAAATTCATAGTCAACATGATTATTACAATATTTACTATTCCTCACCAGTTAATAGATCTGTTTTTTTTAAATTAACTTTATTAAACAACCAGGTTCTGACTGTGCAAAGCAAGCTGTTGCAGGATAAACAAGACCCTAGTTATTTTCATTTGTTGTGCAGTTTGAATCGCTAACAAATTTGACAATTTCACTGATCAATCAAATTAGATAAGTGTCCACAGACAATTTTTAATGAGATATAGTCATATTATTATTGTACAACTGTTGATTATTCATTTAAAATCATGTCCACATTTAAGCGGCTTATGTAGCTTGTCACATAAAAACAATTATTCATCTTTAATGAAATTCTTTTGAAATATCTGCAATTGTATACAATTTTGACAAAAGCTGTTTCTTTAGCAGGGTTCCACTACTATTATTTATTTGTGAAACATTTATTATGACAATCCAACATAGGAATCCCATGCCAATTTATACATATTAGAAATAAAAAGTTTAGTGAACTAGTATGGGGATGAAATCTCAGAAAAATAGTGTAGTGATATTGAACCTCAAGAAAATAACAAATAAAAAGATGAATCAGTTTTACAAATAAAAGTTCAAACCAATTCACCTGCGAAAATTAGGTATTTAATAATTGTGTCAATCAACAGGAGATGTTTATCAATTAAAGATTGCATGTAAATTTGCAGCAATTTCAGATAAATATTAATTTGTAAATATTAACTGTAATATTAATTTGCAGTTTATTCCTGCTACCCCAATGTTGCTCTATAGACTGTCGCGTTACAGAGTTATAGCTCAAGTCACAGGCTGTTGTTTCCGTTCATTATTGTGCCACGCCCGTCTCCGCTTTCGTCAATATTAACGTATTAGTAAAATAATATGGATCTGCAATATCTGAAAAAATTGATTCAGGTCCTAAAAGTGATCGATCATTCTGAACGCAAAGCTAAGATGGAAAAATAAATGAGTCGACATCATGCCCGGAAACGTACGTCGTGGCAGTTTCGGTCATTATTTATGCGAGTTGATTCAACGTTTTAACCGATTTGTCATGTTTTATGCCAAAATGCAATTTTTGCGATACGCTGGATAGCATGTAGATAACACGTGCATTATTCATAGATTACAATCTTTAAGATTTACCTGCTTAGCTCTAGTAAACAGCGTACCAGCTTCAGCTGAAAATTTCTTGAATCCTTCCATGTTTAATTTCTCGATGAAAATGAGATCCTGCATATGATGTCACCACCTGAACCCCCTAGGTGATTGCTTTTTGAGCCCAATTTACGTTTCTACTCTTCTTGTATTTAATTAGTGTGTTTTTAATTTATTTAACATTATTTAACACACTTAAACAATATAAATTAATTATTGTTGTTTTTTATGATCACTTGAAATAAATATAAAAAATTTCATGACCTTTGACCACAGTCACCGGATCGTTGGCTAAGGCGGCAACATGACAGCACCAAACGTGGAAGTGTTGCATTCTGATAAAGTTATCGATATTGCCACAGCTTCGAATTACAAAGACTTCAAAGTGAGACATTTTCACTTGGATCTCGACGTGCGATTTGAGTCACAGACCATTGTTGGTGCTATAATTCTCGACATTGAAATTGACAGACCGTGTGTAGAAGGTAGGCGATCTGCTGCGATAACTTGCATGCAATAACTTGACTCGTTTGAAGCTGGCAGACACTCCCAGAAGACAGTGGAAGCTAGCAGACACACTAGCAGCCACAGTCTATCAGGCATAATATTGCTTTGAATCAAAGTTTATCACATCTTTTTGCATCACGTAATCACGTAATGGCTAATACTAGTATTCATTTAAACAGAGAAATTCTAACAAATGTACTCACTCCCCCTGAAAGTGTATCTCTATGTGCGTGTATATAAACACTATTCCCAATATTTTTTGGGAAATATTGAGTGTGCACCTTATCCACATATTTTTACTGTAATTAGTGTCTGCTAGCAAAAAGAGCAGTTCTACCACAATTATGATTTCCATATTTTAAAATTGTCTGCTATTTATTAAATGTCACCTATCACAAATTGTAGTCAATACATGCATGTTTCATACCACATAAGTGGTTAAGGTGCACACTCAATATTTTTACTGTAATTTGTGACTTAATTAGTGTCTGCTAGCATATAGATAGGGCAGTTCTGCCACAATTATGATTTCCATATTTTAAAATTGTCTGCTAATTATTAAATGTCACCTATCACAAATTGTTGTCAATACATGTATGTTTCATACCACATAAGTGGTTATGGCGCACACTCAATATTTTTACTGTAATTAGTGACTTAGTGTCTGCTAGCATATAGATTGGGCAGTTCTACCACAATTATGATTTCCATATTTTAAAATTGTCTGCTAATTATTAAATGTCACCTATCACAAATTGTAGTCAATACATGTATGTTTCATACCACATAGGTGGTTAAGGTGCACACCCAATATTTTAACTGTAATTTGTGACTTAATTAGTGTCTGCTAGCAAAAAAAGCAGTTCCACCACAATTATGATTTCCATATTTTAAAATTGTCTGCTATTTATTAAATGTCACCTATCACAAATTGTAGTCAATACATGCATGTTTCATACCACATAAATGGTTAAGGTGCACACTCAATATTTTTACTGTAATTTGTGACTTAATTAGTGTCTGCTAGCATATAGATAGGGCAGTTCTGCCACAATTATGATTTCCATATTTTAAAATTGTCTGCTCATTATTAAATGTCACCTATCACAAATTGTTGTCAATACATGTATGTTTCATACCACATAGGTGGTTAAGGTGCACACTCAATATTTTTACTGTAATTAGTGACTTAATTAGTGTCTGCTAGCATATAGATAGGGCAGTTCTACCACAATTATGATTTCCATATTTTAAAATTGTCTGCTAATTAATAAATGTCACCTATCACAAATTGTAGTCAATACATGTATGTTTCATAACACATAGGTGGTTAAGGTACACACTCAATATTTTTACTGTAATTTGTGACTTAATTAGTGTCTGTTAGCAAAAAGAGCAGTTCTACCATAATTATGATTTCCATATTTTAAAATTGTCTGCTAATTATTAAATGTCACCTATCACAAATTGTAGTCAATACATGTATGTTTCATACCACATAGGTGGTTAAGGTGCACACTCAATATTCTAACTGTAATTTGTGACTTAATTAGTGTCTGCTACCAAAAAGAGCAGTTCTACCATAATTATGATTTCCATATTTTAAAATTGTCTGCTAATTATTAAATGTCACCTATCACAAATTGTAGTCAATACATGTATGTTTCATACCACATAGGTGGTTAAGGTGCACACTCAATATTCTAACTGTAATTTGTGACTTAATTAGTGTCTGCTACCAAAAAGAGCAGTTCTACCATAATTATGATTTCCATATTTTAAAATTGTCTGCTAATTATTAAATGTCACCTATCACAAATTGTTGTCAATACATGTATGTTTCATACCACATAAGTGGTTATGGTGCACACTCAATATTTTTACTGTAATTAGTGACTTAGTGTCTGCTAGCATATAGATAGGGCAGTTCTACCACAATTATGATTTCCATATTTTAAAATTGTCTGCTAATTATTAAATGTCACCTATTGCAAATTGTTGTCAATACATGTATGTTTCATACCACATAGGTGATTAAGGTGCGCACTCAATATTTTAACTGTAATTTGTGACTTAGTGTCTGCTAGCAAAAAGAGCAGTTCTACAATAATTATGATTTCCATATTTTAAAATTGTCTGCTAATTATTAAATGTCACCTATCACAAATTGTTGTCAATACATGTATGTTTCATACCACATAGGTGGTTAAGGTGCACACTCAATATTTTTACTGTAATTAGTGACTTAATTAGTGTCTGCTAGCATATAGATAGGGCAGTTCTACCACAATTATGATTTCCATATTTTAAAATTGTCTGCTAATTAATAAATGTCACCTATCACAAATTGTAGTCAATACATGTATGTTTCATAACACATAGGTGGTTAAGGTACACACTCAATATTTTTACTGTAATTTGTGACTTAATTAGTGTCTGTTAGCAAAAAGAGCAGTTCTACCATAATTATGATTTCCATATTTTAAAATTGTCTGCTAATTATTAAATGTCACCTATCACAAATTGTAGTCAATACATGTATGTTTCATACCACATAGGTGGTTAAGGTGCACACTCAATATTCTAACTGTAATTTGTGACTTAATTAGTGTCTGCTACCAAAAAGAGCAGTTCTACCATAATTATGATTTCCATATTTTAAAATTGTCTGCTAATTATTAAATGTCACCTATCACAAATTGTAGTCAATACATGTATGTTTCATACCTCATAGGTGGTTAAGGTGCACACTCAATATTTTTACTGTAATTAGTGACTTAATTAGTGTCTGCTAGCAAAAAGAGCAGTTCCACCACAATTATGATTTCCATATTTTAAAATTGTCTGCTAATTATTAAATGTCACCTATCACAAATTGTAGTCAATACATGTATGTTTCATACCACATAGGTGGTTAAGGTGCACATTCAATATTTTTACTGTAATTTGTGACTTAATTAGTGTCTGCTACCAAAAGGAGCAGTTCTACCATAATTATGATTTCCATATTTTAAAATTGTCTACTAATTATTAAATGTCACCTATCACAAATTGTAGTCAATACATATATGTTTCATACCACATAGGTGGTTAAGGTGCACACTCAATATTTTTACTGTAATTAGTGACTTAATTAGTGTCTGCCAGCATATAGATAGGGCAGTTCTACCACAATTATGATTTCTATATTTTAAAATTGTCTGCTAATTATTAAATGTCACCTATCACAAATTGTAGTCAATACATGTATGTTTCATACCACATAGGTGGTTAAGGTGCACACTTAATATTTTAACTGTAATTTGTGACATAATTATTGTCTGCTAGCAAAAAGAGCAGTTCTACCATAATTATGATTTCCATATTTTAAAATTGTCTGCTAATTATTAAATGTCACCTATCACAAATTGTAATCAATACATGTATGTTTCATACCATATATGTGGATAAGGTGCACACTCAATATTTCCCAATATTTAAAAAAAAAAATACCTAAATGCTAACATTATCATCAATGGAAATTTAATTAGTTTGTATAAGACTTGAAGACTTTTCTCAGCGACATTATTTTTTAATTTAGTTGTAAGCGTTTACATACCTCACATATCAAATAGCTTTTGAAATGCAGTTTATTCTTTATTTTGCTTCCCGGATCCTCAATAAGCAAGGATTCCAACTTTAGTACAGAAAACAGATTCCATTTGTACATAGAATATATTGTCAGTTCCATTTCTTTTGCTCTTCCATGCTACACAAGAATGCAATTTCTTGGTACAATTCCAAAATATGTCTATGGTCAGACATCATCATGTTATAACAAAATTAAACAGCTTGTTTGAAACAGGCCTACTTAATATAACATTTAAATTGTGTATACATTTTGAATTTTCAGTTGTTCTTGATTCTCATGACACTTTACAAATCCACAAAGTGATCCAGAAACCAAATGGTGAATCTTTAGCGTTTGATGTGAAACCATTTGCAAGTTATGGAACAGCGTTACACATTCCTACGAAATGCAGTGTTGGTGATAAGTTTCAACTTGAAATTAACTACACAGCGACACATGGACCTGGTGTGGTTTGGCTGGCACCTGTACAAACTGCAGGTAGGATACTTTTCAGATGACATGATATGATGACATTATTTTGTTTAATTGATTGATTGATTCTTCTGTTTAGTCAAAGGCCGACATCTCTTGGGATTTGGATATGTCACGTCATGTTCAATATGTCACGTCATGTTCAATATGTTCAATATGTCACGTCATGTTCAATATGTTCAATATGTCACGTCATGTTCACGTGTAGTGGCGTGAAGCTAGGCGATTAGGTGCCGTACGCGAGCGCCGGTTCGAGTCACGCACGCAGTACGTATTTACTATAATTAGACATAGTCTTTACCTTGCCGTTTATTCGGTGTTATTTGCTTACTTATGTTCAATATTGATATATAGAAGATAATATTTGGTAATCGTAGTCCTAAATAACTACTTAAAAATAGCTAGACGTTTCGAGCAATGGATCTTTATCGATAGCTTATAGAAAATGTTAAAACGTACAGGTAGAACATAGGAACGTAAGAACACGCATGAACTATAAGTTAGAATCACAAAAAATTCCACAACAGAACAAATAACGCGCATTAGGTAGTGAGCTCAACAAATGAGTTGAACTGTTTATTAATTCCATGGGGTTCTTTAGTTCCAAGGCGGAATATAGTTTCCTCCTCGACACGCCTGAGCTGATTTTTGTTGCCATTGACAACACATACACCAGAAATAGACATATCTGTAATATTACCGTACTCGACCACGTTAGCGCCCATGCCCGGGCAAGCGCCCACCCCCCACTTTTGCACAATTTTTATATTTGGGGTCACATTCGGCAAAGCGCCCACCCCTTCAAAATGCAACTAATTTAAAACTTGGTCTTGCGTAACGAATCTTGGTAATCGTTTTTATATGATACAGTGTGGATATCGACCACTGTGAACATGTTGTGAATGCGTAGAACACGGTAACCGTGCATAAACTACGCTTCGAAAATGACCTGTTAATACAAGTAAAATGCGGTAAATATTTCATGCCATATTCAGTTTACCTCTCAAAAATGGCTAGTTACTAGTTTTTTGGAAAAAACATGTCGTTTATTCGCTGAAATAAATTCCAACAGATCGTACTTCGACATCGATAATTCACTTCCGCATTGCATTACCGGAAAGTCTTCGGAAATTTCCGAAGAATTGCCTTCAGTGCAATACAGCATTCTGATTGGTAAATAACCAACTTGACCCATTAGGTCAAAGGATGCTGCTGCAGGTCAAATGCAAATGCATCATGGCGGAAAGTGATTTTCATCGAGAGTTTGTGTACGATCCAACACCTTCGTCAGTGGAGATAATATGACAATTTTGACTTCGACTGTGTTCCAACAGACTCAAATGTTTTTAATTTCATAAATTCTGGTGGTACGTAATTAATATTGTAATAAAATGTGCATATTTGTTGTGATCATTTTTGTTTCTTCCTTGTGAAAATAAATGACGACTCAACTAATTTCGTAATTTGATTTTCCCTCAAAGACGTAATCTGTCACTTGATGAATCAAATTTTTCATTTGCACTCTTTTTCGAGGGGGGTGCTCGGGTAAGCGCCCACCCCTAAAAAATCGTGATTTTCTGAGTTGAGGCCCCTGGGCGCTAACGCGGTCGAGTACGGTATGTCCACTAGAATTAAAATGAAGTGAAACTGGATAATAACGATTTTTCTGTCTAGTTTGCCGTAGATGCTCAGCAAACCAATCACCCAATCGACAAACTGTAGAACCAATATAAAGTTTCCCGCATTTAATACACGAAATGCAATATACAACATTCATGGTGATACAACTGAACGGATATTTGACCTCAACATCTCCCTTGGGACCAAATATACGATTAGAGTCTGTAATAAAAGTACAAGTGTTACACCTAGGACGATTACACGGGACAGAACCATATTTCTAAGGGTCTCCCCTTTCACCCGTATGCACCAATAACCTCCTTAAATTAGTGTCACGGCGCCAGGCAGTAGTAGGCATTA
Organism: Saccoglossus kowalevskii; assembly: GCF_978046115.1. NCBI lineage: Eukaryota > Metazoa > Hemichordata > Enteropneusta > Harrimaniidae > Saccoglossus > Saccoglossus kowalevskii. The sequence continues at coordinate 22,290,939 of NC_140657.1, forward strand.
GTGGAAACGTGGAACTAGTCTCCTCGCTGGTTTGTAAAATGTAAAAATGTTTGTACATTATGTTTTTAATCCTGACATTTAGAGGATGGTACATAAGTGCCAAAATTACACGATCCTGATTGTCACGGGAAACCGTAGATCCAATACAATCCGTTCTTGACATTGACATAACCTTGGCCAATGCTTTCCCAGTGACATTACGAGGATAACCCTGTTTTTTGAAATAATCACATAAATTCCTCGCCTGGTTACGGAAATCAGTATCATCGCTGCAAATACGACGTACCCGGAGTAACTGTGAGTAAGGTATGGAGTCCTTCATTCTAGTAGGATGTGATGATTCATACTGTAAATAACAATGTGAATCAGTAGGTTTTGTGTAAATTGATGTAGAAATCCGATCACCATCTACCTTAGTAGAAATATCGAGAAATGGTAGTGTTATTTCTGATATCTCATGTGTGTATTGTATGGCGGGATTAAAGTTGTTAACAAAGTCAATTAACTGTAATAACTCATCCCGACTGCTTGACACGGCACCAAAGCCATCATCAATGTACCTGACATAAAATTCAGGTTTAGTGCCTTGAAAGGACGAAAAAATTAACTCCTCTTGATATGACATGAATAAACATGCATAGCTCGGACCAAAAAGAAAAACAATTCCCGTTCAAAACTAATTCCGCTAGGCGCACCAACACAAACGTAGGAGAATCCTTAAATGCCCTTTTATTCAGAAAATGCTGTAAAACCAACAGTCCATCAGTGTGCGGGATAGATGTATAAAGTGATTTTACATCCATAGAAAATAAAAATCTGGGTTTATCCGGCGTGAAACGAAATAACTCTAGTTTCCTAAGTGCATCATTAGTATCCTGAACATATGTAGGCTGTGACACAACTGGTCTCAACATTGAATCCAAATATCGAGCTATGTGCTCAGTCGGACAATTACATGCTGAGACAATGGTCTACCAGGATTGTTTACCTTGTGAATCTTAGTTAATAGATAAAAGATTGGTGTTCGTGGTCTGCGCACTATAAGATTTTTGGCCTCTTTCGGCAAATCACCTTTAGCAATATAACCATTAACCACATCACCTATTTCCCGTTGTATTTCATTAGTGATATCCACATCAAGTGCCTGGTAGGAGTCTGTATCCGATAACTGCCTCTCCACCTCCACCAGATACAAATCTCTACGCCAAACCACCACTGCCCCACCCTTGTCAGCTGGCTTAATAACAATCTCATCACGTCGTGACTTAAGAGAATTAAGAGCGTCAAGTGCCTGATGAGTTATATTGTGTTCAATATTGGTTTTGTTGATAACGCATGTAAAATCCATTGTTTACATACTGTGACTGGTATTTTAAATCATATTTACAAAATCCAAGAAAATGAAAGGAGTAGAAAATGAAAGGAGTTTTCCAAAACTGGTTACATAAAATTGACTTTAAATACAACATAAATGTAAAAGAAAAAAATTTATTGACATGCTGATGTGAAAACAATGCAATGTACTAATCCATTTCTCCTTCCCGAGCTTTCAAATGAATAATTCCTAAATTTGTTCTAGGCAAACAGCATCCCTTTATGTATACCCAAGGACAGGCAGTGTGTAACAGGTCATTCTTCCCATGCACGGACACGCCAGCTGTGAAATCTACATACTCCGCTAATGTCAAGGTGAGTGAGAGGGAGATGTAGTGCTATTACCAGCATAGGTACATTTGAGACAAAAATGTTTGTTTTGCATTACACTTGAGTGCAGTTTGCATGCGGCTTTGGAAAGTATGCCAGGTCTCGCAACCCCAGTTGTTACATATATTCTCTAGACAAAACCCTGAGCCCCGAACACAGTCCAAACACAAGTAGCATTTGCTATGGGGGTTCCAACTTTGTAGCTCCTAGTGGCAACCGCCGCATGACCACCCGATCTTTGGGGCGACAAAACAGGAGCTGAGGTACCTTTGATGTGTTTCCCTTTCTTCCTATCCATTTCTAAAAAAGAACAAGACACAAAGAGATCCAACAACGTGGTCAAATTTGCTTCACCCAAGTTTTTTTATTTTTGTATGCAATGCACACAAAAAGACGACACAGGAGTAAAAAATCGGAAAACTTATCCTACCAGCCACTGCGTCGGCTGCCACGCAGATGACAGCTTGCCAGAGCAAGAACCCGTACAGAAAAAAATCGGGATGATCAGAAGTGATCATAAGGCACAATATTTGTTTTTGACAATGACTTTGAATATTGAAAGCATGCCTCATCAAAAATGTCTCCATCTCTTTGCTCATCAAGACTATGGTGACTTCATTGCAGTTTGTCAAACAGCCTCTGAAGCTGCTTCTTTTTAATTCTTTAGTTAAAAATATAAAAGATTTTACCCCACTATCAGCATTCGCAAGTATAACTTTTCATCTGTAGATGCGTGCTTGTACAGGAGCTAAAGGCATGGTCACGGTTGCTGTTTTTTGTCGTCTTGACGCTGGCTCTTTGATTTGATATTGCTTCCATCATCACGAGCTAATGTAGCAGTATCTTTCTTCATCTCTGCTAACTCCCCACACTGCTTTAGATGTATATCGGATTCGGCTGATACCCAACCCTGGGTGATCACATGGAGGATTTGATTTTTTTTTTATAGAAAAGTGTGGACCAAAAGGTTATGGTGTTATGGCAGATATTATGAAGTCCATCTTGTCTAGAAAAATAACCCTGTGCTGATAAAAATAGAGGAAAAACAATGGCGACGGTAGGACCACCATAGCAAATGTACGTGGATATAAAGAAAACCAGGTCAACTCATTTAATAAATGTAAACCAGTGCCTGTTAATTTTGTTACATTTTTGGCAAAGAACCATAACATAAAAAATAACGTTACTAGTATTATAGCTAGGGGTGTGATACAGTCGGCCTTTCGTTTGTTCATTCATTCATTCATTTTTAATTAAAGGATAACTTATTTTTAGGAATCATGATTTATTTACTGTCTGCATAATAAAACCTTTACATAGTCAAAAAATCAAGAATTCGTTCAGACGAATCATTAAATAATACCAATGCAATGGAATGTGAAAACCTATTGAAATTAATGACATTGGTTCAGAGCACACTGATACATTTCATTACTGGATTGATTAATTAATTAAAAATCATCAAAGTCCAGCTCTGAGTCAGTGCTGTCCACAAAATCCTGCATAGCTGCTGAGATATCTTCGTCGTCTGATATATCTGCATTTTCGTCTTCGCTAGAAGAGTCCATAAAACTTAAGTTATCGATGTCATAGCCTGGCATTATCCTCACCTTCTAAAACAAGCTGCAAGTTGCTATTCAATTTGTCATGTGGGACACTGGCGACAATGCCACAGCATTCAAATCCTCTTCTGACATCCACATTGTTTTTGACTCCCATGTGCGAAGCACAAAAGGGAGTCTTTGCAGTTACTATGTCTGTATGTCTGTCTGTATGTATGGATGGATGTATGTATGTATGGATGTTACTTTTTTTGTTCCACCGTTATCTCAAGAACCACTAATCAAATTTTGGTGAAACTTGGTACATAGATGCTCTGGGATAATGCGCAGAGTTGAATAAGTTTTAGTAAAAATCTATGAATATTAATTACCTAATTTGCATGATACTTAGCTGATTTTTAGCTGTTCCAAGACTGTTCCACTGATATCTAAAGAACCACTCATTGGATTTTGATGAAATGTGGCACATGGATGCTCTGAACTAGTGCGCAGATTTGATTAGTTTTGGGTAAAAATCTGATTGATTAATCAATTTTCGGCTTTTCCACTGATATCTCAAGTACTAATCATAACATTTCAATAAAACTTGGTACATAGGTGTCATATGACACTGCACAGACCTGATAGTTTTTAGGGTAATATCAGTACATATTAATTACCTAATTTGCATAATTAATTAATTTTCAGCTTTTGATATTTCGAGTAGTAATGATCATGTTTCAATGAAACTTGGTACATAGTTACTTGAGGACTGTGCAGAGACCTAATTAGTTTTTGGGTAAATATTTGTGCATATTAATCATCTTATTAGCATAATTACTTAATTTTCAGCTTTTCACCTGATATCTCAAGTACTAATCATCACATTTCAATGAGACTTGCGACATAGATATTCTAGGACTATGCAGAGACCTGATTAATTTTGGGATAAATAATTGTGCCTATTAATTGCCTAATTTGCATAATTAGTTAATGTTTTGCTGTTCTATGGCTGTTGCACTGATGTCTAAAAACCACTCATTGGATTTCAATGAAACTTTTAAAGAGTACCCATCACATTTCAATGAACCTAAGACTATGCAGCATATTAGTTTTTGGTAAATATTTATGCTTCTTAATCACCTAATTAACATAATTAATTAATACTGATATCTCAAGTATTGATCATCACATTTGAATAAAACTTGATCCATAAATGCTCTAGAACAATAGACAGCCTGATTAATTTTGGGTTAAAATTTGTTCATATTAATTCTCTAATTAGCATAATAACTAATATTTTTTTTATTCTAATCACATTTCAATGAAACTTGGTACATTGTGCAGACCTTATTAGTTTTACACCTAAATCTGTTCATATTAGTTACCTTATTTGCATAATTAGTTTTCAGCTATTCCATCAATATCTCAAGTATAAGTAATTTTGAATTAATTTTTAATGTGTCTCCAAAACTCTCAGCACACGGGAGTTCTTTCTAAGCTTTCTTTGATTCCTTTCTGTTACTGCCACAAAACATTTGCTACTAACAAAACCAAACACAGTTTCCCAAGATGGAAGACGTTCGTGGAAGTTGTTCGCTGCATTTGACAGCGGTGTGGGTTCTTTCAAACATAGACATAATATCCGCTCCCTTGTGAGGACTGGCTCAATTAGGGGTAGACTGCGTTGACGACTGAAGAAAACTCCCTTTCTGACGCTGTATACTTTGTTGATCCACTCCTTCAAAAGTTCTTGGGTCATACTGCCTTTTTTAGCCAACAAAACCACAATGTCTTCAGGAACATTTTCCTTTGGTAGTTTTTTTGAGTCCTAGCAAAATGACTCGTCTTTAGAAATTCTTCCCCATTGACACAGTCAAGACAACTGTAAATCTCGTCTTGGTAGCACTGCAATGTGCTCCTTCTACGTTCTTGTTACCAGTAAAATCGATAGTTGTATCTGAGAGCTTATCAATATAAACAAGAGTTTCATCCATGTTAAAAATGTTTTGTTCACTTATTCAAACAGTCATGTCACTTAATACTGTCAAATGATCCTGCGTTATAAATTTTTTTCCCAGCAGCAGATCTGTCGCCTGCTTGTCCACAGTGGGTTATTTTTCTGACACAAAGTTTGTGACATTTCATGAAAAGTTGAATCCACTCATCAATGTGTGCATTGACATATCCTTCGCTAAATCAGGAGTAGACTGCACATTTATTATCTTATCTCTCCTTGAACCTTTCAACAACTTTTCCTCCAGTTCCGGAAAAAATGCTTTTCGGCCAGAACCTGTTAAAATTAATTGAAAATAATGGTTAGAAATGGGTAAATAATTATAATTATTCATAAAATTACCATTGAGCAGCTACAGCGCCTAGTTTTGTGATCTTTTTTTACAGGTTCCCAATGGCTTCACTGCTGTAATGAGTGCTGAAAAATGTGAGAAGGGTGAGGCGGACACTATTTTCAAATTTGAAATGACCAATCCCATTCCTCCATACTTAGTTGCCATGGCAGTAGGTGACATTGTCTCAGCTGATATTGGTCCAAGGAGCAAAGTTTGGGCAGAACCCGCAATGGTGGTAAGATGAGAATTTAATGTTTTTAGTCAGACTTTTTCTGTTCCATCATTTCTTGGACATGCCTGGTTCCATTTGTACAAAGACAAAAACAGAAAAGGTATACATATAGTCTTCAGTATGTTTTTATATGGGTTGACATTTGACTGCTGAATTGGCGGCCATACTGTCATGAGAAACTGGATTACTGAGGCACGTCACCTTGGTAACACAATTGTCTGGAGAAATAAAATAATCCATGTTCATTGGTCAGTTGAGTTTAATCATTCATTATCATTCAACCAATCAAATCTATGGGCAAATATGAGCACAATCAGATTGTATAGAAATGTACCTTTGCAAATATTGTAGTGAGGTATTGTAAGTGGAATGCATCATAGTCAACAATATACAAGTTTTGATTTTTCTGGGTAGGTTCCCTGGTTATGGCATTCCTGGGCACACTCACCTCAGAATTAAATTTGAATTCTGCATGAAATTCCTTAAGGGAAAGCACTATAGTATATAGTTAAATGTTTTATATTACTGATTGTCCGTTATCGTCATCATTACATTTTTCTGACACTTGATACATATATATTTCTTGTGCGTGATTGGATAAAATATGTCATGTGACACAACACTGAGGTCAGCAGAGAGTTACCGTTACTTTCAATGCCTGGCAACCAGAGATATCACCTGATGGAATGCTTGTTTTCTTTTCAGGACAAAGCAAAATCCGAGTTTGACGGGGTGGTAGAGGAGTACATCACTACGGGAGAGACGCTATTTGGACCCTATGTGTGGGGACGATATGACTTGCTTGTCCTACCGCCATCATACCCGTTCGGTGGAATGGAAAATCCGTGTTTGACCTTTGTGACCCCATGTATTGTTGTTGGAGACAAATCATTAACTGACGTAGTTATGCACGAAATAGTAAGTAGTAACTAACTTTTCAATATTTCCACAAAAATAAAATTGAGTAAAATTACATTTTGTATTCAACATCTTTGAAAATAAGTGTTTATGGATGAATCACAATATGTCGTTGACAATTGTAAAAGCCTATTTCTTTTCTTGTTTGTATTGTAGGCACATAGTTGGTTTGGTAATCTGGTCACCAATGCCACATGGAGTGAGTTCTGGCTAAATGAAGGATTTACTATGTATGCACAGAGACGTATTTCTATGAAAGTCATGGGTGAATCTTATACTTGTCTGGAAGCAGCTACCGGAAGATCATTACTGCGACTTCACATGGATTCATCAGGGGAGGTATATTATACATAGGCGCTTTTTTTTGACCCATTTTTTTTTAGACTTGCATGTAATCCTATGTGATCTGATCAAATATGATAAATAAATATCGTGCCGCAGAGACATGTTACTTTTGATCTATTTTAAGTTGACCATTTCAGACAACATACATTTTGGATTACAGTTTTACATAGTTAATACAATTTTGATCAAAGATATTATTGGAGAATTTAATGATTGTGATAAGCATCAAATAATGGATGGTAAATAGGTTATTTTAACCTTTTCACCACCAAACATTCCTGACCAAATTCTTCTCCACGTTTTTCTGATATTCTTCAATATTTTTTGGAAATGAGCCCTAATTTTGGAGCCAACACACAATTTGAGCCAATTTTCAGTTTTTAATCAAACAATTTGGCTATTTTTGTGACAATCTTCTGAAGGAAAGTGCAGACTATAAACTGGACTATTTTGTGAATTTGTGATAAAAAGAGGGAACTGGTAAATGACTTCCACATATAAAATTTAGTGCCGACCTTTATGTCTTATAGCAACGACAAATGTGCATTCTTTATACTAACTAGGAAACCTAGAAGCTGATTACAGTCTTGCAAACATACTACTGTAATAGCAGATTACAATGAAAGTACTACCGCACTGCATTCAGACATTCTGTAGGACATGGTCAACACAGTCACAACAGTGGTTAATTGTCATGAATAAATTTGACCTCTTCCCCTTCCCCCTCCTCCTTTCACTACTCCTCTCTTCCACTTCCTCCTCATCATCATCCTACTTCTAATCTCAATCCTTCCCTTTTCTCAATCCCCTCCTCTTAATTCTAATCCACCTCTCCTAATCCTCCTCCTCCTAATCCTCCTCAACCTCTCAATCCTAATCTCCTCCTAAACGCCTCCTCCTAATCCCCACCATAATCCTAATCCACCTCATGTTAATCTATTTAATCCTAATCCCTCCTCCTCCTAATCCTAATTTTAATCCCCCCATCCTTCCTCATCCCTGTCCTACTGTAAAATCTGTATTAGAAGCCGCATCCCCAATAGAAGTCGCACCCATTCTTTTTGAACAATCGAGACCCAAAAATTCATCAGGTCGCATATGTGTAGATGCTCTAATAGAAGCTGCATCTCCTCTGTTGCATTGTACCATTTTAATAGAAGCCGGGGCTTTTAATACAGATTTTACAGTAATCATAATCTTCTCTAAAATTTACCCCTCCCCTCCTCCAACTCTTAACCCTGATTCTAATCCATCTCCTTAATCCTAATTCTAATCCACTTCCTCCTAGTTTTCCTCATCCTCCTTGACTTGCTGTTTCTCTTCCTCTTTGTATTTCTTCTCCTTCCTATAAAATCCAAATTTGTATCCCTTAATTCTCATTTAAGTTAGTACTATATCCATAGGATCATCCGTTGAATCGGTTGAGAGTCGTGATTGATGAGGGTGTGGATCCAGATGACACTTATAATGAGACACCGTACGAGAAAGGATTTTGCTTTTGTTCATATCTGAAGAGTCTTGCAGGTGGTTATGATAAATTTGATGAATTTCTCAGAGCATATGTACAGAAATATAAGTTTAAGGTAAAAACATTTAAATAATTTGTTTTGCAGCAAAATCAACATTTTATGCTGCATACTGTTTTCAAATGCGAATTCCAAATAGGGAATGATTACGCACGTAAGCGTCCTCTAATAATAAAAACAAACGAGGCTGCCACCAGGGTTTGACCGGACTCTGCCGATTCTGTTCTAAACTTTATGAATTTCGGCATTTTCATGATGTATTCCTGGGAGGAAAAGGTGTATAATAATACGGTTATTACGAGGATACCGCAAAGTATGAACTCAGACAGTACGCCATCTCATCAACCTCTGCATCTCGTCGGTCGATACTCCGGCTGTACTGTCTTCATGCATACTTTGAGGTATCCTTCAATAACCTCACATTATTAGGAATGAAGATGCCTTGAGGTCCATATGTTTACCTGATTTGTTGAATTATTTTTTTCAGCTTACCTCAACGGATCACAATTACATGCCAACATGTAGTACTATCCACAGTATTAACATATTGTTCTAGTCAACGGCATAAACAAATGCATTCATCATGTGATGTCTCTTTTTGTTATCAACAAAATTATACTGTTCAACTGCTCAGTAGTGTCTGTTTGAACAAAGTCATTTTGGTTCTAAAAATTCAGCAAAATCAAACATTTTTGCCATTCTGAATCCCAGCCATGTATAGATCAAACTTAATACACGTGTTATATTAGAAATTATGCGACTTTGATGCAAGATATTTTGTTTTTAGATCAGATTCAAAAATAGCCAACTGGAGGCCATACTGTAGAATACTTTATTTTCGCTATTTTTGCTGAAGGGATGATTCCATGAAAATAAAATCTTGCGAATATACTTTTTTTCCTATATTTCACATTCAACTCATCAAAAATCAGTGAAAATGCCATATACATGTATAACGCCCGAAAAGCCTTTTCAGCGAAAATTAAATTCAGCTATAATAAAGTATTTCACAGTATATGGTTTAAGGAAAGCTTTACCAGAGCCATATCTCTGACATACCTTAGTCATTCATGTTTAGCATTCACATTGAAACATTTTACACATGATATGTACATTTATGTATTTATTTGAAGTTCTGATTCAAAATATCTGACTTGTATCAAATGTAGTTGAAAATAAAGGCTTTTGGGAACTTTTGATTTTTGGTTTTCCAGGATGGATTTTGTGTTATTGTACATACCGTAGTTATAAGATTTGCCAGAACCTTCATTCTTCCACGCTGAATGCTTGCGTTCACCTCAATACATAAATAATAGAAATTATTGACAATGACTTGTTTTCAGAGTATTGTATCAGAAGATCTTTTTGATTTTTTTCTGGACTACTTTCCTGACCTGAAAGACCAAGATGTATCAAACAGGTAACTAATTTGTTGTAATTGTCTGGTTTCAGTTTAACCCGTATATGATCAAGTCAATGCAAAAACTACATGGGGCTGGCAGGATAGAAAAACGTGCTTTTCTGCTCATCTGAAAATATTCCCAGGAAGAGACATATTGATATGAATCTCATCTGCTCTGATTATTCCACAGCAAAAACTTGGAATTTGACAGATGGTTGAATACTCCTGGATGGCCTCCATATCTTCCTGATTTGTCTGCTGGTGAGGAGCTGACTAGACCAGCCGAGTTACTTGCAGCAGTATGGGCTGGAGAAGATGCACAGGTAAGTAACTTAATCAGATGAGTTAATAACAGTAGTCTGGGCAGGAGAATATATCCTGGCAGGTTGAACAAACCAGCTGAATCAATTATAAGTGAATATATTACTTGCTCATGCATGTGAGTTCTCTTTTGATTTTACTTGCATTGTCATGTATTATATATTCCTAAACCAATCATATCTATCTGTATTCAGACCACATCAAAGGACATTACTGATTGGCCAGTATACCAGGTGTTACATTTTCTAGACCAGTTATTGAACAGACCAAGACTACCAGATGGTGCTATTGAACAATTGGATAACGAATATCCACATCTATCAAAATCGAATAATGCCGAGGTACTTACAATTCAATATTTGTTAGAAAATTCTCCTGTCTAGTTTTATATTTCAATTTCATACAGTGGTATTCTCATTGGCTTATTTGTTAGAATTCCCCTATCTAGTTAGTTCCCATTCAGACACAGTCCGAAAACGGGGACTTATGTTTTGACCTCCGTGTGTGCGTGCGTGCATCCGGACCTGTATCTTAGAAATGCTTGGACCAATCACAATCAAACTTCAAAAATACATCATACATGATATTATACATATGCACGTCAATTTGTTTCATGATCTGATTCAAGATGGCCAAATGGCGGACATTTTTGTGCTAAAAATCATCAAAATCAAGCATTTCCCAGCTGTTTACAGATGGATTTTGTTCAAACTTGGTATATACATTAGACATTATAGGACCTTGATGCAAATAATTTTGTTTTTCAGATAAGATTCAAAATGGCCGACTGGCAGCCATTTGTTTTAATGAATGTGGTTCTTGTGCTATATTTCTGACTTGCTTTCACTGATTATGTTCAAATTTTAAATATTCATTATACATCATGTCATAGATAGACAGATATATTGGTTTGATGATCCTATTCAAAATGGCCGAATGGTGGTCATTTTTGTGCTAAAAAATCATCAAATATCAACCATTTCTGGCATTTATGGATGGATTTCGTTCAAACTTGGTACATACATTAGACATTACGGGTTCCTGATGCACGTCATTTTATTTTTCAGATCGGATTCGAAATGGCTGACTGGCAGCCATTTTGTTTTAATGATTGGGCTTCTAGAGCCATGTCTTTGACTGATTATGTTCAAATGTTATATATTCGTTATAAATCATGTTATATATATATATACATGTATTCAAAATGGTTGATTTTGAATGCTGTTCCAGAGCAATATCTCTCAATATGGACAAGTACTTGTTTGACGATCAGATACAAATGTCAATCATTTTAATGTTAAAAAATCATATTTCTGAAATGGTTATATTCCAGCTATATATCTTAAATTTAATAACTAACTGGGACTATGTCATGCATGGCTTGTTTTATATTTCAATTTCATACAGTGGTACTCTCATTGGCTTATACTCAAACTAAATATCATTGAAATCAATATACATATAAAGATATTGAAAAATAAAAATGTTACAACAGTTTAAAATGACTACTATTATTCAGGGTTGAATAAATAGAAAAAAAAACATGCATCATACATTGATTTATTTACAATTTCGAATGCATTATTTAATACGAGTAATTTACAACTATCAACATATAGTAATGAATACAATACAGCTTATTGGTCTTTTTGTTATTTTGGTTTTTCACATGTTTGTGTATATTCATATCACATTTGGTGTAATTTTGTTATATAATTATGTAATTTTGTTGTATACCAATTTATATAAAGACCACCAATTTTTGCAGCGAAAAGAATGATTTGTACTTCACAATGAAAACTGGGATTGATATAACTTCCAAGTTTGAAATAAGAGTTTTAATTTCACTTTTACTAACATCTTAAAAAATATACGTAAAACCCATGTCAATGCTGAACTTTGCTGAGAGGCCAACTGGCTAAAGAAATATCAAGATTTTAAACAAAAATGAAATACAATGTAACAAGTTTTTATGCCGGAGGCATCAACAATGAGAACAAACATCTTTCCCACATGTACCTCTGTTCTAATGATGATTGGGCAAGGTAAAAATGATGTGAACACCAATTTTACCATTCTCATTCTTTCAATTATGTTGACAAATATCAGTAATTTGAGTCTGTGACATCATATGTGATACACATTCTGGTTATTCATTGGTGGGATTATCTTGACCGATATTCTCAATTACTTGTCGAAAATCTCATCTTTTCTACTTTTTTTAGATTCAACTCAGATGGTCTCAGATTGTATTAAAAAATGACCACAAACCACATTTTGCAGGCATCAGATCATTCTTGGAGAGCCAAGGTTTGTTTTATTTCAAATATCAGTATAATATACTGCAGATATTGTAGAGATATTACAAAGATCAGTGAACAATTCTCATATTATTTTAATATAATATCTACATTTGTAAAGAAAGTGCACAGAGTCATATATTCTTCATAGGATTCAATTAGTTTTCTATTTTCTTAAAAATAGATTTGTTTTCACAGGACATTGTGAAATTCACAATCTCCATGTTTGAGAATTCATCACTCATTTCTATTTCAGAAAATAGTTTTAATATGCAAAGAGACTAATTTCTAGTTCTTTAATCCAATAGTCTACCATTCCTCTCCATAACCTTAAAACCTGTGCATCTAGTGTGCAATGTTCCAACCATATAATTTGAGCCAATTTGTTTAAACAAATTTTCATTTTTGAAAATGTTCATGCATAGATTCACCTGTGTACATTTTCAAGTAGTCAAAAATATTTATAAATTATGTGTTTGGCAATCAGTAAGTGAATTGATATGTTGCATGTTTCTCAACCAATAGCTTTATGTAAAATCAGTTAAATAGTTTTGATTATGTCATATGTGTCTCAGCTAATAGCTTTAGGTAAATCGGTTGAATAGTTTTGATTTCGAGGTTAATCAGGCTACCAAATGAATTAAAGCATTCACTAAAATCCACATTGCATTTTGAATATGCTAATTGTAATTTATAATAATCTATTTTCAGGTAAGCAGAAATACACACTTCCAATATATCGTGCAATGAAGCAGGGTTCGAATGAAGCTCAACAAATGGCATTCCAAGTGTTCAACTCTACAAAAGACCAGTTGCATATTAATGTACAAAACTATGTAGAAAAAATTCTGAATTCATAAACCATAAATACAGTTTTGATTTAAATTTATAACTTTTACATTTCTGATTCAGTTTGATTTTTTTTTACAGCAGTATTTGAGCATTGCAATCATGCTTGACATTCATCCATTCCATCTTCAAATCTCATATTGCAAATTTTATTAAATAGAATAAATCATTTGACATAACATTTTTTTGTGAAAAAAAATAGCTTGGTTAGTGAAATTGTTTTTAAAACATTATCAACATTAAAAATATACATGTATTTCTGTTAGCTGATTCACAGATCAAATAACCAGATTCCCTCATTGGCATGGTAAGGTTCAACAATTTGTGACAATTGTGTAATGAATTAGTCTGATCTATGACATATGGAGTTGCTTCTTTTATAATTATTACACTTATTATTGAAGACGCATTGCATTATATATTTTGAACAAATTTGCCGTCCAGCCCATATGCTTTGAAAGATGTATCATCCTCTTAAAATCAATACTTAATAATTAGTCCTTTGTTCAAGTATGTTTGAAATGGAGCAAATGAAAATGGACAATCTAACTCATTTCATGTGTAATTGTATTGTGTATTATCCAGAATTTCATGCAGTTAAAGTCGAAATGTCTGCCAATGTGAATAAACATTTTATGACATTTGTCATAAAATGACATTAGGTATACCTGAATGTTTATGGTTAAGTATGTATTTCCACATTTCTACCTACATCTGGTTATGTGTGTGTTTTGTTATTACCTGTATTTGAACACATTGCATGGCTTTGAAAGTGATCTGATTTCAGTTCGTATGAAAGCATCTTATTTGAGTAAATTCAGATTAAAAGTCAACCAATAATGTCACAATTGAACGAGCCGTATTCATGTGATTGAATTCCTTGTATTCGAATAAACAATATATATTACACATGTTGTTTATCATATACCTCTTATTGCCCAGCATTGTAACGCTATGGGATGTGCACCCTCACATCTGGTCAATAATTTTAGTATCATGCCCAGCCCAGTACGCCTGGCTTTCATCAATCAAAACAAAAAGCGTCATTCTAAATTACATTGAGTGTTTGAGGTCACACTGTGGTAAAATTGTAATTACTCCTTTAAGGTATATGATAAAACCTTTATGGGCTGGATCCAGTCCATAAAAATTAGCGGGGACTCATCAGTTACATATACAGTTATTATAATTGTAATTTGTTGAAATCAATGATATTGAAAAATAGTAATTCAGTAAGTTTGCAAATATCATCTGGCCAATATAATTACACCAATAAATTTTAATAGTATCAGTTATACAATATTGATAAATTATTTTGTGTACATATATTTACAAAAATATAATTCAGATTTCAGTTGAATATTTGTAATGAATAATGATTGCATGTGTATTAATCAAATCACTGATAATGGATGTTCAAATAAAAATCTGTAAGCAATCATTGTCATATTATTACATGAACCACAGTCCCGCTATAGAGGGATAGAGGGACTGTGCATTAACTATACTAATATATAAAACGCTCTTTAATTAATCCCTGTATATTTTCACTAATTCTTTCTAAGCATGTAACAGTTTACTACATCACCTACCAGAAAGTCAATGGAAATAATAAATTTCATTTATTACTCTTTAGATTACAGCCCCAAACGAAAACTATCCCCAGGTCCACAAATAACACTCTAGGGTAGTATTCCCTATAGAAAAAAAGGCCTCGCCTAAGGGGGGGGGGGGTGTGTCACCCTTAGGGTGCTCATGCGCGCACGCCGCCCTGATTCGTTTGTGCTCTCTTGTTTCTGCTACCAATGGGTGCAGATATTTTTCAGGTTGCAGTTTTTATGACAAATTATCTAGGAAATCTAGTGTTGGTGATCGACTCCATTACGGTAAAGGCTTTCTATCATTTGGGACCGCATTTTAACTGTTTTAGTTGGATCGCCGGCTCAGTTTATAATCGCCTGGATTCCGAATTTTGGCGCAGTGAATTTTCTTGTTTTTTCACGATCTCATTTTGTATTTTTTAAGTCGCAAAAAAAGACGAAGAATGTCCCGACGTAACAGTCGGGACGTAAGACATGCTCATCCTGCTTTAAACAAATGCCGGTTTGGGACCTGCATTCATGTCACGGTTGTGTCAGGGACTCTGAGTATTGCCTGGAGGGCCTCTGTGATCAATGGGATCCTAAAACGTGGTCGTATTGCGAGGCGATAAAAAAGAGAAATCCCTAGCTGCAGCTAGCGATGAAATGTCTGATTCAATAAGTGACAAATCTCTCCCTCCACTTGGTAATTGCGACGAGGCTCGCCTCCGACAACCGAGAGTGTTCGAGAGTTGTCATGATATGACTCCCTGCTCAATGTAGCTGGATCACTGATTGAGACAAAACCTTCAAAACCGTTTATCTCTGAGGTGATGGGGACGTCTGTCGATAACTTAGAAACCTATGATGGAACTAAATCCTCCCAACGTGGAGTTAGTTTCCCCGTTCGATGTTATCGAGGCGGACAAACACTGTTCCACCGCTTTTGAGATACTGCCTGTCCCTCCTCCGCCAGGGCTAGGGTCAGGTGTGTCCCATCCCCCCAGTGATCTCTCCTTTAGAGGATCGGGGTGGTGGGGGGGCAACTCACATCAGTGGGAAAGGGAGCATCCACTTCTTTTATGAAAGGGGCTCTCTCCCTGGAACGGAACAGGCTGACCAGGCATCGCTTCCTGCGCCTCACCAAGCCACGCAGAGTGCCCCCACTTGTGACTGTGAGGGAGGACTCCAGTGTTGGCACCCCTGTTACGAGGTGAATCGATACCCCACTGGGGCTATGCAAACCGTTGATGGGTTCCCTGGTGTGGAAATACTCATGTGGTAGCACAGCCTGCTCCACGGATTCCCGGGAAGGCCACGTTTTATGGATCTTTGACCGGCACCAGTGCCTACAATCGGGCTTTGCAGGCAGAACTTAGGCCTATCAGTTTTATAGAAAGTTTTTTTTTTAGCGTGAGAGCGTCAGCTCACCTTGCTAAGTTCTGACCGTCTGAGTACTCAGCAAAGAACCTTGATCCTCAGGGAGATGGTCCAGTTTCTAGCTGCGCAGAGAGTCCATACTGCCCTCTTGGCAGGAGCAGTTTCGGTTGAGCAAGAGGCAGTTCTGAGTCTGTGCGCCTATTCTACTCAGCGTGAGTTTGAATGCCTGCGGAGAAGGTCTTGAGGGCGTGACCGGTTATTTGGAACAGCGTGTCCAATTGAAGCAATCGCCACCATTGGACAAGGTGGCTAGTCCTTCTGGTCAGCAGTTCAAATCAAACCGCAAGGCTCAGGCAGTAAGTCCTCCGCTTAGGACCACAACCAGCCAGGATCAAAAGCTAACATGATCTCCTTCAAAGGGGCAGAAGAAGACCAGTAGTGGGAAGCATCAGAAGAAGCTTAAGAAACGTGGCTTTGGTGGTGGGTGTTCTGACACTTTTGGGGACCAGGGGTCTGGACATGGATGGTAGTATGAATTCGGGTCTCCCTCCCCAGAGTCCTTAGGCTCCCCGCCTTTGTCCTCCCATACTGGAGTTCGGGAAGCACTAGCTCTGAACCCCCTTCTGCTCCTTCCCGTGGGATTGCGCCTTATGCAGCACATACCAGCTTGGCGCAGGAGAATTTCTGATCCCTGGACATTCACAGTAGTGTCGCATGGGTATCGGATTCCTCTTCGGTCTCCTCCGAACTGATGCAGCTGATTGAAAAAGGACTTCAGTTCGTCGGACCAAGCGATGACGGCCGTCCTTTGGTGAGTCCACACATAAATTGGAAACGGGAATACCCCTAGATTCGACGACTACCTCACTGACTCTCATTACAGATGTGTCCCTCCAAGGATGGGGCGGTCATCTGATAGATCTTCAGGTCCAAGGGACGTGGCCGCCCGCATATTCATACCGCCACATCAATTGGTTGGAGTTGCAGACCGTCCTACTGTCTCTGAAACATTTTCAAGAAGTTGCACACCACCACCTGCTTCAGACAGACAACAACACAGTAGTGTTGTACATCAACAAGGAGAAGGGGGACACGTTCCCCCACGTTGTCGAAGCTAGCGGAGGAGATTCTTCTTTGGTGCCTGGAAAATCAAGTGGATCTATCAGCTCACCACATTCCGGGAATACGCAACAGCTCTGTGGATATCCTCTCAAGATGTATTCGGTTCCAGAACACTGAATGACAGATCCCCCAATGGGTGTGGATCGTCTTTCTTTGGAGACGAGCGCTTTCGCCACGAATGCTCTATCAATCTTTTGGAGTCTCATGGATGTGTACGCCTTTCCACCCTTCTAACTAGTGCACCAAGTGTTGGAGTATTTATGACTCAAGCCCACCTGCCTTCTGAATTTGGTGGCGCCCAATTGGCCTGTGAATGTCTGGTTCCCAATGTTGCTGGAACTTCTAGTCGAGTCACCCGTAGAGTTGATGGATCTTCCATCTTCATGCATGGAGGCTGTAAATAAACTTGTGCAAGTGCAAGGCTTTTCTGCAGAGTTGTCCAAGTTCCTCTCTTCAGCACAGTCGGACGGCACCAGACGTTTGCACAAATCCAAATGAAAACTGTACATTGATTGGTGTGACGGAAGGGTAGCAGATTTTTTCCTATATTTATTTGCTCAAGAAAAATCTATATCGAGATTTTGTTGATATCTGTCAGTTTTATTCCCAGTTTTATCAGAATCTGCTGGACTGAAACTGCCTTCGAGTTCTATTATGAGTCAACTGTTTAAGTCTTTCCGCTCGAAGAGGCCATGCGCCAAGGGGCTAGCAAATCCTCCTGACTTGGACTTGTCGTTGGTTCTAGCGGCGTTACGATAGCCCCCTTCAAGTCTATAGATAAGGCGGACAGTATGTGAAGTATGTCACTATGAAAACAGTTTTTCTCTGGCGTCAGGTAGGCGGCGCTCAGAGATAGGGGCACTGTCCTTTAGTGACGGATGTGCTTCCTTTATGAACTCACAAGTTATATTGAAGACTCGGATAGGCTTTCTTGCCAAGAATCAACGGATTCTATGTCCTTTCCGAGCTCTGAGCTGGTAATTCGACCACACCAAGGTGTCTAGGGGCAGTGAGAAGCGCATGTTTGTCTGTTATGGGCGAGGCAAACAGAGCCACCTCGCTTCGAATATATCATCATTTCACAGTGGATTGTAGATACGATCGTGGAAGCGTATAACTTAACGGCTTCTTCATCGACTCCTTTGGAATGTCACCAGGCGAAGACACACAAAGTGCACGGAGTAGCCAACTTGTTGGCTTTGATTTCTGGTGCCTCGCTCGAGCAGGTGCTCCGAGCAGGGTTCTGGAGATTGCCTGAGTGGTTGTATCCTAGGATAAGACTTTGTTAGTGAGTAGTTTCAGATTTAGTTTTTTGACCTTTCCTCTTTTGTGTCGAAAAATGTACATTTCAGCTGTCGGAGCTTCCCCACCTTCGGTGAGCATACTACTCTGCCTAATGAGTAATAAATGAAATTTATTATTTCCACAGACTTTCTTGTAGGTATGATTAGGTAAACAAACAGGTTTATACAAACCTAATAGTTTGGATGATGTATGGCATGCTAGTGCTATAATGTCAGATGACAATATGATATAACTAATGTATCAGACAACCAGATTTGTTCATTTTATGATAACATCAATTTCAGTGAATATTTTTGGTAAAAAAATGCTATTTTTGACTTCTTGAAAACTACCAGCTCAATTGCCTCTGTCTCCCATGGTGCCAACATACCAAGTAACGATTGCTAATCACTGATATATCACCATGTAGAACATTATCAGTATTGTTTTGAGGAAGAAACTCTTCAAAGAACTCGATCTTATTTAAACCATAAGATCAATTGTTTTAGCAACGGGTAAATTAAAAAACGCTTAAAGCGGGAAGATCGTCACCTGTGGACTGGGGGCTTTTTCACTGCTAGAATGGGGTAGACAAGACAATAGTAATGGAAATGAAATACACATACACCAACATATCGACTTAAAGCTCCTGGTTTTAATACCTCTCAAAATAATTACAAGAAATAAAGCACTGAAAAATACAATGAATAAAGTCACTAAAATAGATTGCCAAGGGAAGTGTGCATTGGTGATAACTTACAGTTCCAGGATATAAAATGGATGACAGTCAATGGCTTCTGCATCACAACAACGAAGAAATACAGGAGTCTTGCTTGCAGAGGAACGCTGGTATTCTGGAGGGCACCGCTGAAAGCAGGAGGTCGCAGAGCAGTTCATACATGTCTCACAGAATGATGGTTGAAGTCTGCATCACTTGTCTTACAATATCATAGCAGCAACACTCAGGATACTAAATTGAAATGATGGACCCCAACTGTCCTCAGTCTGTCCAATTTATAGACATGAATGGTAAAGATTTTGTGACACCACCTGGGTTTTCACATGAACCAATCAGAATATGATCTTTCTAGCAGCTATGTCACGTAGGCAACTCAGTAGATCACAAACATCCTTTGTTATTCAAATAACAGCACACCTGGTAGATTCCAAATCTCCTTCCAAAGTTGTAAACACCCTTTGTTACGTAAATCCCAAGCACACCTGGTAGATTCCAACTGTACTCCCAAATAAAATGACATTTATTTTTGGCAAAAAAACTGCTGAGCGTTGAGCCAATTTGCCTATTCAAAGCACAGCACACAATGGGAGTCTTTGCAGTTAGTCTGTCTGAGTGTGTATGTGTGTGTGTGTCCACTAATATTTCATGAACCGTATGTTGGTTTTTAATGAAACTTTGCGCATAGATGCTCTGGTCTAATGCACAGATTTCATTAGGTTTTGGTTAAAATCTATGCATATTAATTACCTAATTTGCATGATAATTAGCTAATTTTTAGCTGTTCCACTGATATCTAAAGAGCCATTCATTGGATTTTGATAAAACTTGGTACATAGTTTTGGGTAAAAATCTATGCATATAATTAACCAAATTTGCATAAAGATTAGTCATTTTTCGGCTTTTCCACTGTTATTTGGGGTACTAACCATCACATTTCAATGAAACATGCATAGATACATAGAACAATGCACAGATATGTGAAATATTAATTACCTAATTTGCACAATTAATCAATTTTCAGCTTTTGATATTTTAAGTACTATCATTACTTT
Organism: Saccoglossus kowalevskii; assembly: GCF_978046115.1. Classification (NCBI taxonomy): domain Eukaryota; kingdom Metazoa; phylum Hemichordata; class Enteropneusta; family Harrimaniidae; genus Saccoglossus; species Saccoglossus kowalevskii. The sequence goes on from NC_140657.1 coordinate 22,311,585, forward strand.
TCAATGAAATTTGGTACATAGATGCTCTAGAACAATGCAGAGACCTGATTAATTTGGGGTAAAAATGTGTGCTCATTAATCAACTAATTTGTATAATTAGTTAATTTTCGGCTTTTACATTGATATTGCATGTACTAATTAACCCATTTCAATGAATCGTGGTACATAGATGTTCTAAGAAAATGCACAGACTTGATTAGTTTTGGGTTACAATCAGTGCATATTAATTACTTAATTTGCATAATTAGCAAATGTTCAGCTTTCACACTGATATCACATGTACTAATTATTCCATTTCAATGAAACTTGGTACATTGGTGCTCTAGAACAGTGCACAGATCTGCTCAGTTTTGGGTTAAAATCAGATCATATTAATTACCTAATTTGCTACTTAATAATTCATAATTTGTTGGTTCCAATCACATTTCAATGAAACTTTGTACATAGACGGTCTGTGACAGTACTTATCTTAATTTAGTGAATCTTGGTACATATATACCCTAACACAATATGATGATCTAATTAGTTTTAGGTTTATATACATCTATAATAATTACCTAATTTGCATAATTACTTTTCAGCTTCCCACTAATTTATTTAGGATTAATCATCACATTATAATGAAATTGTGTACATATGCGCCTTGAAACAATATACAGATCTAAATTTATGCATAATAATTGCCTAATTTGTGTAATAATTAATTTGGTTCATTGAGGTAATCCACAGACATGATTAGTTGATAAACATGCATATTGATTATCTATTATTAGCCCATTTCTGATATCTAAAAAAATCAGATTTAAATTGAATTCTCCACAGAGGTGCTCTGGAATTAGACTAAAACCATGGATGAAAAATCAAATGTATTTTCTGTATATATTATTAATTTTGATAATGTGAATCACATTTTTTTTCATGTTGTGCATCTCAAATTGCAGACAAATATTAGTTGCCAGGCTTCTCGTTTGAAAAGCGAATCTTAAATTTGTCTCCAAAATGTCTTTGATTTTAATTAAATTGATCACAGGTCAGTTCAACATTTCTCCACGATGTAGTAATGTGTATGTACAGAATTGGTTCAGAATTGAATGTGTCAATACTTGACATGTAGGCGTGATTAGTACCCTCCCCGGCCAAACGGCATCAGACCTCGGTGTTGGGGTTGGAGCACAGCGGAGGGTGCAACTCACGCGACCTCCTCAGGCTAGTGTAAACATGGTTTTGGAAAAGCATTTTTGTAATCGAATTGAAAGTCAAATTGAGTTCTGTTTTATAAAGATTTAAAATTGATTGTTTAGTACATAATTTATTTTCATGAGGATCGTGTATCTTTTACTGTGCATGAACCAATGCATATAAAGCAAATTTGCCCAAAGCAGACACTTCATTTTCCCTGTTTTGACAACCACCCCGCATTCATCGAATTGTCAACCCCTTACCAGCATGCTTTTGAAATGCCGGTCTTTGTTTGTACTTCGCGTTGAACTTGAATTCTTACCCTAGGGACTTCGCGTACGCGTTTTGTATTATGTATTGAAACTGTGAAAGGCCTGCTCTTGTGTTTTCAGACTTGGTAATCACGTGGTTTTGTTAGCGGCTTGCAAAAATTGGCCGATGACATATTGTCGCCGGTGTCGCCTCGCTAGTGCTGCTATACAGTTGTATGTGTTACAGAAATGTATTAGACATTGCAACCCGACCGGAGACGAATGGGTGGTAGTTGGGTTGGCCTAGGAACGAAGCTGAACTATCGGAAGGAAACTGGTGTGTATTCCTTTGGGGGTCAATTTGAGTTTCCCGAGTGCCAACTTGCTTACGTATCACTGTGTTTCTAGACAGGTTGGTAAAAAAATTTGTTTGATGATTATTGTCCATTCATGATTGAATCGTATGCTTTTGATATTGCGTACAACATTTTATCGTATATATTCACACTAGTAACTCGTCGCTCATCGCAAGTACAGCGTATTAACACTGTATATTTATTTAATCGTAAATACGAAAGTGTCATGTGACCATCTCTTACTGAGACTCATGTATTTGATTGAACTTGATTAATGTCACCGATTTTTGCGTGACTGCAGTAGAAATATTTTCCGTCCATTACATCAAACGCCTGCGGGTATTACAATGTTTTTTAAAACTTTTGAACTAATAGCTTCGCGATGAGTGGCTTTCGTAGTGAGTATGGTTTTATCGCAGTAATTGGTCCTTTCATCAGAGTTTACTGTATCATTAACAACTGGTGTTAATCAGGGAATACCGTCGTTAGGAGCTGTTAATTTGTCCTTATGATTTGTGCAGTTGCTCTAGCAGGAGTTCCTAAATAAAACCCATGCTCTGATATTGCCACCACCCTGTTTTTTTTTTTACGTCGACCAAGAAATATTTGACCTTTCATGGAATGCGCTCTGCATCACACATTCTTGTCGTACGGCTTAGTGGCATATTATAAGTAATTATCTTATTGGTGTTGTAGAAGGATAGTTGAATATTGTTTATTGAAATTAATAATCCCCAGAACAATTTTCCAATATAGTTAAGATTTATTGTAAATTTAAATTGAAAGAAATTGCAATAAAAAATATTCCATCAGCAATGATGGGCGTATTTCGCGGACAGTGTTATTTACGAAAATATTTGTTCACTAGTTTATAAACTGGCTTGGCAATTCCCACCACCAATTATATATAATGTCACAGCATGCATGTTGGAAATTTGTTGACAAATCCAAAATCACTCTCGATAATTGTGTTTACTTTGCATGTGTGCTATGGTTGCATTTGAGGTTTTTATCATTTTTGACATTTATTTTATAGTTACATTTCCATGTATACCACAGGGTTCATATTATCTTTTGCTGTCTGATTTAACTACACTGTGTACTTAGCAGTTTCCAGTACTTGTATACTGTGTAATGTGAACTTCGATAACGGTATCTTCAGGTCCCATATTGACTATGCCCGGATTGATAACTTATGTAATACTTTCTTATCAGTGTATGACTTGTATATATAAAATACCACCAAGAAAACGTCAGAATAGTAAAAAAAGGCTTGAATTCAATTGCCAATTGCCCGCTGCCCGCTATACTGTAGATATTGTGCACAGGGATAACAACGGGAATGTTGTATTTCTGTTTAAATCATCTGCACCTTCATAAGCAGGAAAATTATTGTCCGAGTCTATGAGACATGCCAGCGATAGGCAAATATACGTTTACCTGAGATAATATTCCTTGCTTTCCTATCACGAAACAACAAATAAAAAGTAGACTCGAGTAATTATGAAACAAATGTGACAATATTATACTATATTATATGTAGACTTAATTAAAATTATTTATTCAATATTTCGCATTACTACCTCCAGATCTGGTATCCAAATGGCATGGGATACGACACCTCGACCTCTAATGGTTGCATTAGCGGTCACTTCTGCTATGAGCTTTCTAAGTTATGTATCTGTATGGTTGCTTAGGAAGCCAAAGAAGGAAAAACCAAGATATGGGCGGAAGATTCGAGACGAGGCATTCCTGCTAGGCGATGATGTCACCAATTGTAACCATGGTTCTTATGGTACTGTGCCAAAACAAGTGCTCAAAGCGAGAGGAGTGTATGTAATATTTGTTGTCTTGGAAACCAAGTGGTTCAAACCGAATTGTTTTCTTCATGCTTTCAAATTTGTCAGTCATTGTTCTGAGTAATAGACCTTAGATATAAATGGCCGCCGAGATCTCGTTGAAAGTGCGAGACAATGGAACACTATTTGAGTTGTAAAAATAAGTTTCGCAACTCTCGCTTTCAACGAGATATCGGCGGCCATTTACATCTTAGGTATATTATGATGAAGAAAACTTCCCGCCGAACGTTTTATTCATATTATGATCGTGATATTTTCTTTTCATGTAGATTCCTAAAAGAAGCAGAGTATTCCCCTGATATATTCATGAGACTGAAAAGTAACTTTTATTACGAGAAAGCGCTTCTCAGAGTTGCTGAATTTGTCGGCGCTAATATTGAGCACTTGGTATTTGTGGAGAATACAACAGCAGGTATTGCTATAAAATCATTGTTTGGTGATTGATTACTTGTACACACCTAGAAATAGTACATCTCTGTTAAGTCGATGTTTTGGTGACAAATCGATAGAGGGGTGAGTCTTGCACAGTGATATTTATCTGGTTTGATTGTGTACTTTCATTGTGTGCGTGCATGCTTTTTTAAATATAGCAATGTAACATTGTGTATATGAATAGCGTGTACTAAAAACAAACAGAATTAATAAAGACAAAAAACAGACATATCTGCTTGTTTTGCTTTTCACCTTTTTGAAACATTTGTAGAAAACGACTAACCACAACATTCAAAAGTTTTGTTGACAGATGTAATTGCAGTCAAATACGATATAACACAGATGATTTCAATGGCTTCAAGGTCACTATTAATAGAACATGTTTGATTAAGACGGGTGTCGTGATGTACTTACTCGTTTTGAATCATCTGGCATAACTTTATGCATACCATGGTATCCATATATGGGGTCTATAACTGATTTTATTATGATATGTATGTAATATTTGTGTTCAGTGATTTTCACATTTCGTTTTGACCGCGGAATTAGATATTCGTCGGGTATGTACTTTCACATGCGACAATAAATATTGACAATAATTTGATCATAATTTTGTTCCAGACGTTCCACGTTTGACTTTTTCCTCCTGGCATTACACGTTTGAAATTGTTGCTGCAAACATTACACGTTAGATATTTTTGTTCCAGATATTACACGATTGATATTTGTGGTCGTGTGAACTATTTTGACAAACTCCGCTAGCATACAGATTGCACTGTTGACTCACCCTATCAACGAAACTGCGCCCTCATTAGACTAAATGTAAATTCTCTTGTTTATACAAAAAATAGAATTACTCCTTGGAAATGCATGTTCCAAAAATTATTATTTGCAATTCAAGGTAACTCTTTTTTTCATACGTGGAATACAATTTTCCTGGTGATTTTTAATGCTGGCCGCTGTAACCTCAAAACATATACATACATTCACCACATTCTCATGTTAATTTCCTCTGAAGGCATTAATACAGTTTTAAAAGCTATGAAGTTCAAGAAAGGCGATAGTATCTTGATAAATAATTGGACGTTTCCCGGTATAATTAATACAGTTGTAGATGTATGTGATAATCCAGAATTAGGTGAGAATTTTTATTTACATTTACTTATTTGCCATCAATTACATACAACCAATATTTTCTATTAATTTATTTGTATTTTATTTATGAGATTAAATGAGTGGACACTATTTGTGACACTTACGTGAATGACAGGTCTGTCTCGGAAAAATCATATTTTAAAGATTCAGTTTACGATAAACGCTATTATTTGTTTATGCTTTTCTCATAGAGCAATTATTGCAATAATCAGATATTATGACGTCATTGCCAGCCGAGGTTTGTTTATTTGGCCCACAGTCCCTCAACGAACGGTTGGGAAACGCAGCTGTGACAGACCGTGTTTCGTTTGCGCTGATTTGTTCTACGCGTCTTGTTTGGGGTCATTTAAATTAGCATACGCGATGACGTTATTTTTTTCTCGTGCGCACGCGCGTATTGTTGTTTTGATTCACAGCTGTTTTGGTGTCTTATTATATTACCGGTACTATGTGGAAAGCGTACGACGATTTTGTCGCATTTGATGACGACGACGTTGATTGGTCGTACGTTTTAGAAGAAAAAGGCGATGACAACTACGACGTTACCGTGGAGAATACGGACAATCAACCCCCAGTGTTATCTGGTTCGCCAGAAACATCCTCACTCGCTGTTGACCGTGACATCGGTGATCCCTCGGTGACCAGTACACACGGGTATGATTGTCCGTTCTGCAGTAAGCATTATAAAAGTGCCAGTGGATTCAGATGGCATGTAAAAAAACACCACCACCAAGATGTGAAGGGTGAGTTTTGATATGAAATGTTTTTTTATTTTTTTATTTTCATGTATGGAAACGTCCCGCGACTATAATCTTTGGTCAATTTACAATATTTGAATTATGAATTTTAAGATGTAATAATTCTAAACCATTTTTTTACAGCTTCTCAGCACAAACATATTATAGCTGATGACAATTTAGAAGATAATTTGCAAAGAGGTATTGAGTTTTTAATAAGTTTTTTTTTGACAAGAAAATTAATTTTAGATAATGAATACAGTATACAATTGTAAATACAACTCCATTTATAGTAATAAAAAAAAATGTCTGCTTATTATTTTGCAAAACAATTTGTCAAGTCTAGCATTTTCTAGACTCAATGAGACTCAATGGTTATAGCAGATACCTTTGAAAAGACGTTTATAGTTATGGACATTTTGTGCACACTGCAAATTGATCATCAATACTTTTATACATGTTTCTCCTGCTTTTCCCATAGATGGTTCTAAAAATGACATAAAGACTCCATCAGATAGTTCAAAGAAAACAGGTATGCAGAAATTTTGTTTTTATCATCAATTAAAGTGGATAAAATTATTGATATAATTGTTGATGGTTCTGGTAAAGGGCTTAGTTTGATTTTTGATTTTAGTTGTGTTTAAGATTCGATGATTTACCTTTACATGTAATGACCTATACATGGATTCTCTTAATTTGTTATAAGCAGCTTCTCTATGTTCTTCATATAACATTGTAACAACTAATATCATAGCCAGATGATCACCTACATATCTATTCACATGTATAAAACACGTATAAGCTAGACACTATTTTCTGTTTTTCTGTTTTTCAGGTTTTGTCAATCCTCATAGAGCTTTGGATTTGGATGAACTTAGTCATAACATGCCCAATTATATTCAACAGGCATTTGAAAAAATTAGAAGTGACCCCAATTTAAACTTTGAAACAAGTGTTCATGGAAAGGATATTTCTGAATTAGCACATATGCTCGAAATGAAAATAAAACTGGGTTATGACATCACCACAATAACAGAAGTTATGGTTAAAGTAATATGGAAAGTTTTATCAGCTGGGGACAAGATGACCTTGTACAGCACACAAAATGAAGAGATATGGCATACCTTTTACAATGAATGGATTGATACCACCACTACCAAGATATTATCAACTCAATTTTATGCAATTCTGGAGGACACACAAATTAATGATTTTCACATTTTCCTTTTGACAAGAATTTTTTTGTTTGAACTTATTAAAATTGTCAGGACAATTGAAAATAATGCTGAAGGTGAACTAAATGCACATGAACATGATGTCTCATTGAGTAATGAAGAGAAACAGGCTCTTCGTTATTTTGCTGGGTATATCCCATTTAAAATAATGAAAAAATTAAATAGAGCCAAAGGTGGTATGACCCAGTTGTCAGATATAATTGATGATATGAGGGAAACCGACAATGATCATAGTGGTGGCTGTATGGCAGCTACAAAAACATGGCTACACAAGCAAGACCGAGGCGGTTTGTTTAATATTACTGACAGAGTATTTTTGTTCTTCGAAGAAGTAGAGAAAGTATGCAAAAAGCATCTCACCAACAAAATATTGAATATCTCCACCAGGGATGTTCATAGCAAAATTCAGGATGATCTATTTGCAAATAGAAAAGTTAATATTCTTTGGTCTTGTGTGGCAAGAAAAGCAGCAAGTGAAGAGGCTTCATCAGTTCTTGCTACTATGGTTATTAAACTGTATGTTCAAATCCGGTGTTTTACATTTGCTAAAAGCGTAATGGATCTTGTCAAGAAGAGAAATAATATACACACTAAGGGCTCAAAGGGGCTCAGAAAGTCATTAAAATGTTAAATTTCAATATACTGGTACAATATTGTATCAAATGGAACGGATTTCATTTCCGATTTTTTTCTTGTACGTTTATATTATAAATTTTTGAAACTATCAGGCAAAACTCTTTGCTGAGACATTTTTGTTGTTGTTTAATTCTATCAAACATTTTTGCTGAGACAAGTGAATAATTTTTATTAAATTATTTAAAAGCATTATATTTTTAATTCAAAAAATGTTACACATTATACATATTCATCTGGATTTTGTTCACCCTAAATAATATATATCTCAACTAATTAGTTAATGATAATATGGTTGTAATTGAAATAAGATGTAAGGGATGAGGTCACACTTGGTTGGAATGATCACATTCCCATATAAAATCATACTGTACAAGTGTCTCTTTTGAATTTCATATTTTATTAACAAACAAATGTATGTTCTGTTTCAACGTTAATGTCTTCTTACCACTTATTATATAAAAATAAAAAATAAACTTCAATGCAAACAATCATGTTTTACTTTTTTTAAATGCTTCTACCATATTTGCTATATTACAAGCGCATCTCCAATAAAAGCGCATATACCGGGGTAAACTAAAAATCACATTGGCTGTATACTAAACCATTAAAATATTAAATATTTGACAATAGAAAAGTATGTGTGTGTAATATATGCAAATGTATGCGCTACTAATAGAGCAAATATACCATTTAATTTTCCTGTAGTACATGTATAACCCACGGATGTTGTTTATGGAATGTTTGGTCTCTAATTACAACAGATTTAGGAGTGCCTTTCAAACTTTTATCTAGTGATCGAGGTACCCTTGACTAGTGTCAGCCACTGTGACTGGGAGGATGGTTTTCAACGTGAATTTTAAATTATATACGGTATATTCAGCATCATTAAACCACACATTTGAATGATCCATTGAGGGCACATAGTTAAATTTTCCATTGTATGTATAAATATAGATAAAGCATACAGATTCCAATGTACCTGAAGTAAGTTACACATATTTAATTTAAATACGAAAATGTATAGATATTGATAATTTGATAAATGTGGCATCAGAAAAAAACATACAGTGACAGATGTATAATATTATCTTTTAATATTTTCTTCTTTTACAATATACAATATATAACTGATAATTAACAGTCTCTAATGTGCTTGAGTAGTTGTCAGAAGTCTACAGCCCAGTACGGGCAACAGTATTAAAATCTGACTTATTTTGACCATAGACACAACACAACATACAACATCATATACATATAAAGGCTACTAATTCAACATGGTGTTGGTTTTTTTCATCTAAACTCCTTTCCTACTCCTTTTCTGTAAGGGAGTGTTATCAATGACATGATCTGCAGGCTCTTTTCGTTTATAGTGCCCTGTGTTGCCTGTGACACACTGCAAATGGTGCGATTTCTGCAACCGAATAGCATTTTCTTGGTAACCAAATGCATAAACAGTTGGATCATTGTTTGCTCCACCTCGATGCCTATGTTTGCTAAAATGTTGCTCTAAAGGATCCTGGCACAGCTTCTCACTTAAGAAATATTCAACTCCATGCTGTAATAAATATGACATAGCTTCCACAAATGAATTAACTGCAAACAAAAAAGAAAGATATTGTACATTTTTAACAACAAAACAACATTATTTTTACCTTTCAAATTAATTCAAGACATTTAAGGTAGAAGCCTACTCATAAATTAAAAAACCCAGAATTTATTCATTTTGCAATAAATTGTATTTCAAGGCAATATAAGGATATTGACCTCAAAAAAGTTGGAGGTCACTAGCCTTTTTTTCAAGAAATTGATGGTTGTATTTTAGTGGAACGTCGCCATTTTAACACTATTAGAGTCGGTCGGTCGAATTATTTTTTTTTTAAACTCATAAAAACTAAGGTTATCGTAAATAGCCGAGGTATATAGACTTCATATTATTATTTTTTTTTATTGTTAATGATGGAGTAGTTTTTGTTGTTCTGAATTATTTAAAAAATCTGGGTTTTAAAAAGTGTCAAAAAATGCATTTTTTTAACATTTTGTTTTATGGAATTGTTCTAAAAATAGCAATTTTCAAGAAATATTAGGACACGTTTCCTAAAAAGCGTAACTGTAACCTACAAAATAATGGTATTTCATTGAACCATGAGACATTAACTTCATGATTGTACATAATAAACTAATGAACATTGTCATGTAATTTATGACCAATTTTGTCAAAAATTATGACTAGGCTTCATTACCTTCGCCAAATACTGAGATATGGGGAAACTTTTACCATTAGAACCAATGGACGACTACAATATTTTTTTTTGGCAAATAATTTATTCCATTACATTATTTCTTTTTCCAGTCCCCTTACAGTTTTCAGGTAGGTAACTATATCTAGGTAACAATGCTGTTCAATTTTCCAATCCTATACTGCCTGTGGTACAAACAGAAATTACTAAAACACAAATGGTTTACATACCTGTCATTCTTAATCCCTCCAATGTTTGTTTACTTATGCACATAGCATTTCTTTGAGATTTTGTGAAATTTCCTGGTCGTGTCAAGACAGCCTCTTCCCAATCATCAAGATATTTAAGAAAATCATTTTTAAGCCACTGGAATGTAAGAAATGTGCATTTAAATTTGAAATAAAGCCAATATGTATTATATTATACTGGTATATCAGATCTATGGCATATAATTAAAATTGGCTTAATGTCACCAAATTGTGGATCAAGTAAATTTATTATAGTCACTGAAACTGATAGCCTATAAATGTACAAGACTTGTTATGCTATTCCATGATGTCATACACATGCCCCTTGCAAAGTAATATATTTTACCTTCAATCGTGGATCATTTGCATCAGTATAAGGGGCTAGGTTTGGTTTTCTTTTCCGCACATGTTTTTCCTTGCTCCTCACATTCAAGCAATCAAAGAATTTGTCCATAAAACGTACATACTTGGCAGTTGCTGTAGCTTCTGGTGGTCCAAAAGTTTCTATAGCATTGGCTACAGTTTCACTTAAGACCTAGGATAAAAAAATAATCATAAAGTTACACAAAAACAATAAATAAAAAATAGGTTTGTTAATTGGTTTAAATGTTTGTTTCGGCTAATGTGTTACATGTATAACTTCAATATACATTGATTTTCCGCTCACTGCAAGATCTTGCATATTTGTAAAAGGCATTATGATTTGATTTTGAATTTCCTTATATATAGCTAATGTCACAGTGCCAACCTTTGGGAGGGGAATATTTAATTGGAATACTCTTACTTCATCAAAATCGACAATCATAAAATTTATATATTATTTGGCAGGAAAATACCTCAAAATTATTTTAGCATTTGTTGAATCCCATGTGATATTTTGATGTCACCACAAAGCTATGACCCTTGTTTGTTTCGTTTTTAGGTTTGATTTCATGCATAACATAGGATCTTGCATTGAACAGAAAACGGTATATTGCATTAGCATAGTTTGATGAATAAATGTCATTTGCACATTTGGGGTAAAGCAGTGAAGGGTCATCAACAAGAATACTATCCACTCATTGTGTATAATTATTTTTACTCACCTGAGCTGCAAGGTTCACTTTCATAATTGAGAAGGATGTTATATTAATGTGTTCGTATCCAATTTTATGCAATAAATGAATATCCCTTGACTGGTCATCAATTACTAAGTTAGTCAAATGTCTCCATAAAATTGGATTTCCATTCTGTAAATACAAGGATGCATAATTATTAAACCATATGTACTACATTACATTGCATAAGTTTCCTACACCTTTGAATATATTTTTTCACATACTGTATTTGTTATGTTAGTAGTGCTTGCCCTCTATGTTAATGACAGAGGTGTCAAAGAAATCATAATGATCAAGTATACAAAAATGCAATCTATGATATATATGTCCAATACATACCCATAAACTTCTTGATTTTCGATGAGCCTCAGAATTAGCCCAACAATTCCTGGCAGTTTTAACCAAGTGGGGGACATCAGATATGAAATATATAAACCTTTCATTGGAAGCCCAGATATTTTTGCACTTGAATACTAGTGTATCTCTGGGTGCACCTGGAACCCTGTGCATTCTGTAAAATTTCCTGTTCCATGAAGCACCATCACTTGTTGATACCAAAACTTTCAAACCACAGGATACTTCAAGGTATTTAATTGTATTCCAGATGATAGGGAACAGGTGATCGGCCCTACAACCATCAGTTGGATGGTAGGCCACACTCATATGCAAATTAGATGCTAGACCACGAATCATGAGAACCAAAATGTGACTAGCAATTCCCAGTTCTCCAGTAATGCTCTCATCGTTGCTGCATTTCTCAAGTTTCAACAGCTCATTATTGATGTTGCCAAGATTAATGAACCCAATAAGCTCCCCTGTATATTTATCATATACTAGTTCTTGTTTAACCTTAAGCTCATCATGAAGAAGCGCTACATATTTCCCACCTTCACATTTCCCATGTGAATTCAATTCAGATATCACTTCTTTCAAAACTGAATGATTGATTCCTGGCTGAGGCTTAATACAGTTGGAGTAGTCAAAGTTCTCTGACTTGGCAACTTAACAAACCCTGAAGAACGTAATGCTTCATATGCAGATGATGATTTGAATTTGAGAAAGAGACACCAACGTATAATTGTTGGATGCCAGCGCATCTGTCGGCTGTCATTACATCTAGCATGTTTTAGCTGTTCTTCCCAAAATAATCGTTGAAAGCTGTCTTCTGGATAAGATTTAATTACCTCACTACTTTTATCTTCCATTACTGCCTTAAGGTCACAATGCAATGATTTATCAACGCATATACTGTCAACACTAATGAGTCTCTTCGCTGCTCTATTCAATGACTTCCGGAAAGTTGTCTTTTCTTTCTGTAGGTTTTCAGCTCTTTCTTGCAGTTGTTTTTTGTCAAGATAACGTAAGTTGACTCGACTGTCAGGATGTGTTTTGCGTTCATGATCTTGACTTTCTCTTCTTGACAACAATGATCGAAGATTATTTCGATAGTTAGAACATTTAGTGCATCTTTTTTTTCCTGTGACAATTAAAGAACAATCAACAGACCGAATGGTAGAAGTGTAGACTGTACCATCTATTGATCTTGCATTAAAAGCATCTTCAATGTATGCAGAAATTTGTTTTTCCCCAGAAAAAGAAATTGATTTTACAATCTCTCCTCCTCTATTCTGTAGGAGCTCCATAAATGACTGATCTGTATTTCCCATGCATACATTACATTGACTTATCAGAGTTATCAAGTTGTTCAGAATACTCATATCTGTTACTATTGGTGGAATGCCTGCAAACATACTGTTACTGTTGATAACATTCTTTCCATGAATTTTCACACGCCAGCATAAATTATCATCGATCATAAGACATTTTGCTACTTTTGACTCATCACCAACAAACTCAATCTTACAAAATCGGAATTCTGTTGATGAACTCAAAATTGACCAACTGGAAGGCAGCACGACCTCACCAACATGTTGTTTAAGATACATAAAAGAAAACAAAACTGGCTCTGGTTCTGGTTCATGACATACCTGAAATATAAAATATTACTATATTTAGGTTGTTACAATATGAGTTTGACTCATGCCACTGTTGCCATAAAGAGATTCATTGTCTCATTGTGATACTGTGAAACTATAATGTGTAAGCTATGTATCTGTCTACCTGAAGCAGTTTTTCCACTTTTTTTCTTTCAACTAAATTTTTGTAATAACGCTTAGGCTGGTCCCATTTATTTTTCTTGTATGGCATTTTAAGATCCTGTAAGATAATTTAAAATTAATGCAAGAACATCACCAGAAATACAAATTGTTTTATGAGCCACAATACAGAGCCTTACTAAAACTGGTGAAAGAACAGAGAGCTCTGTATGGCTTCTTAAGGGCTCTACAATACAAAAATAGGGTGGGCTGGAAGATTTTGGATATAACAACATAAAATTTTCTGCCCAATGAATTGAAGAAAAAATAAATTGTTTATTTTAAAAAATGCTACATAGGATATAAATAATTCAATTGAAAGCAATGAACGGAAAATATTACCCCCCCCCCAAATTTGACATTGAGTAGATCTTTTTTATATCAGACATGACGCATATTCACAACATTTGCATTTTTGTTGCCATTAAATCAAATTGAATATAACACACTTTCTTCAAAAGGAGACTATTCCCCGATAAAAGGAACTATAAATAAAAGATAAATACTGAGGAGGACAACATTCAACATCATACACCATGTATAAAAAGGTTACAAACTTAAGTGGTCAAACCGAAACACAGTCATGAAATCAAATGTTATGTGTTCAGTCCCTGACGACAACATTCGTAAAAATAGCCGAATTTAAAGATATTGAAAGTAAAACACCAACATATAAACTAATTCTTACAAGAATTTTATAGTGGTTAAAGATACTATTTTTGAAAAGTCCTTTTATTTTTTAAACTATTTTTTGCAGGCAATAAGTAAATGGGGCAGACGATATTATTTTTAGTCAAAGGCGCCATTTGTATTTTCTTCACGAGAAACAAGTCGTCTGCAAATTTTAACAAATAGATGATTTATGATAACAGTACGGATTAAAGAAATACAAAGCCTGAATCATCGATAATTAAACTTCAATATTTGTTTTATAAATGAACAGATTATCAACATTAGGCCCTCGGTAGATGGTTACAAAAAATTGTCTTTGCACTGACACCCTGAGGTACGAAGTCAAAACACGTACAAACACAATCTCATGATTTTCTAATGAAAAAAATGAAAAAAAAACATTAACAGTGTCAGATACACTCACCTTGCTTTGGTTCCTGTTAGTTGTAATCTCTTGGTGTAGATGCTTTTATCGAAGTATATAACATAAATAATGTCCGTTTTGTCATGTAATGAAACCGCTGTTACGACTACCAGAAAGTGGGCGAGATGCCGGCGACGTCAATGACACTTGGGAAAAGCGAAACGCGCATCGTCAGCTGACACTTGTAAACAGTCGACATGACGTCACCAATTCGTCAGCAGCCAATGAGACGAGCCATCAAACCAGATTACCATGACAATTACAGTGGTCGTGCAGCGTTTCCCAACCGTTCGTTGAGGGACTGTGAGCTCATATATTTTCACCGAAACTGGCGAACATTAATTTCGTTCCGAATGATTATGTGTTAAATGATAGTACAGGTGACGGTAAAATTGTCATTTCCTTCAAATGAAAACATCGAGAGTTTAAGGACATATTTCATTCATTGCTACCTTGCGCTGATGTATTAGAGAGGTAAAAACAATGGCTCTTTCTTGCGTCCAACGATATCTGAGCGTTCAAGGTCCATTGCGCTATGTACTGTCATTGTAGTTTCTGAATAACGCAAAGGTGCACTGACTGGGCCAAATGCATTATCGCAGTCGAACCAGTACTGCCCTTACCAAAAAATCTTATAGGCTTCTATAGCACTCTATAGTAACCTATAGGGAGCCTATAGGTTTCTATAGGTTTTACCTCCTATAGGATACATTTCTATAGTAACCTATAGGTTTCTATAGAACAACAAGCCTAAAGGTTTAGAAACCTTATATGAACCTATAGGTTTCAATAGGGAATTGTGTCTATAGGTTACATTTATATAGTAACCTATAGGTTTCTATAGATAAACACGCCTATATATTAGTAGACTTGTGGGTTTCAATGGGAACCATTTTCCATAGATTTGGTTTCTATAGTATCTTATCGGTTTCTATATACTAATTGATCTTCATGTTTAATAAACTACAGATTGAAATGTTTATTGTCAATAGGTTATGTAGGTATCACATTTTATTTTTATACGTTACATCAGGTTTCTGTACACTTCATTGCACATGTTATACTTTTACAGTAATTTAATCAACAGTTTTCTAAAAATCACCAAGTTTGTTGACTGATCATATCAATGTATATACCAGTAACTGTGATTTTGTTCAGTGGGAAATTAAGAAAATGGCACAAATTACGAGAGGCATGGAGCCAGGAACAGCCACTGGTGGTGCTATTACAATCTAAACTTATTCAGGATTGCAAATGCTCATATCGGCAAACAGTGTAAAAGGAACAGACACTTGCTAAATATGGTGACAATTCAATGATGATAGAAAGCATGTATAGTCTTCAAATAACCACAATAGACAGTGGGGGTCAAGACCGAAAATACACGATTCCGGAGTTTCATAATTGCTTTCTATTAATAATTGCACTTTAAATTAATATTCATGTAATATGTCTACCTTTAACCTAGTTAAAGGTAATAGCATATTGTGTGCAGTGCTCATGAGGTTTCATACTATGATTTAAGGTATTACTAGTACCACACTGGGACGTTGACCCTTTAAATGTGACCACACTAGGTTGTATACCTTTGTAGTCGTGGTGGTCTCTTTATAACCGCTGTGTTTTCTGCCATCACAACTGGTATTAGCCTGACGTGTAGGCGTGAGTACGCCCTCACCGGCCGAACGGCAACAGACCCCACTGTGTTGGGTTTGGAGCATCGTGGAGGGCGCAACTCACGCGACCTCGTCAGGCTAATCTAGTATAACCCAAAACCCAGAATCACTGTTCATTCTGTTGAAACTTCAAACAAAATATTGCCTTTAACAATGCACTGCTGTAACTATATCTTTCATTTTTTCTTAGAAATGTTTGTCATTAGACTAGTTCTAAAACTTCCAATTAACAACAAAGAGGAAATTATACAACAATATATAGATGTCCTGGAAAACAATCCATCTGTCAAGGTCGCAGTCATCGATCACATCACCAGTTCATCCGCCATGGTAATGCCAATTAAAGAACTCATAGTAGTTTGTCAAAGTAGAGGTGTACAGGTGGTAATAGACGGGGCACATGCACCTGGACAACTACAATTAAATCTAGAAAAGCTTGGTGCTGACTATTACATTGGTGAGTATTAAAGCGTAACATGTCCCATACCAAACACGACACGTTTCTGCGTGCGTTAAATATATTGGTTGTCGGAATATCAGTTTGTCGGACAGATGTACCCTCTCAATTGATTTTGCCAGCCGCAAGGAGTGTTGAATTACCAGTGTGATTCGGAGGGGGGTACGTTTGGAATGTACAGTGAATTTGTTGCATGTCTCACCAGAAGAAAACGCGAGTCTGTCAGCAGGGGAACTCGCCCAGCAGAGTGAGACCACATGGCTGCATTTTCGACCCCACATATCCTCTTTTTGGAGGATTCAGCCTGTACCTCAAATGCAAGTATGACGTGTTTCTATAATCGTCTATGTATCTGTTTATATGTTAATGTACCAGGTAATTTGCATAAATGGGTATTTGCCGTCCGTGGTAGTGCATTATTGTGGATACACCCAAAACACTGCGAGTCTATTAAACCACTGATCACGTCTCTCTGCTATCGGCAAAGTTTGTTCGATCAGTTCTCCAGTCAAGGAACACGCGATTCTACTCCTTATTTCTGTGCACCGGCGGCTATACAATTCTATGAAGATATTGGTGGATTTGTAAGTTTCTATTATTGTTATTAACATGTACATTTCCACTTGCCAAATTTTGCTTCTTCTAGACGAATAGATGTTTTATACATGTAGAATACAGCTAACTTTCTCCCTCTTGTATTTTGCCATGCATGTGCTGTCTTATTTATCAAGTACACTTTTTTGTTTTCTGACAGTGCCTGCACTTTTATGATGCTTTTACTGATTCTATAATGCAATTGTGGATCCCTTCATAAAAAACGATGTTCAGATTTTTTTGGAAATGTGGATATTTGTGAATTTAATTTAGTTTTGCTGACAATTTTGACTATGTAGATCATAACATATTAATTACTGTTAAAATAATTAATCTGTCATTTGATCATTGACCTTGTATTTGCAGGAGGAAATCGCCAAATACAACACAGAATTACTTCTTTGGGCGATGGAGTTATTAAAAGAATCTTGGAAGACAGAAAGTTTGCCTATACCTGACAGTATGAGGGCGCCTTTTATGGGTATTGTTGCTTTGCCAGACACCAGTAAGGGCCCAATAATGAATACGAATGACAAGAACATTCCTCAGCTTGTCCAGAGAATCTACGAAAAATACAGAATATATGTTATGATTGTATATCACCAAGAACGTCTCTGGTGCCGCCTGTCAGCCCAGGTTCACAATACTAGAAATGATTACATCAAACTTCGAGATGCTGTCATAGATATGTTATAGATAAATATTATTATTATTATTATTATTATTATTATTATTATTATTATTATTAGTTTATTTCCAAAAGCCCAGTTGTGGGTAAACATGCAACATTGCATCTAAATGACTATGCCATGTGACGGGCTAAAACCAATGTATTTAATTTGCATATTAATTTGCATATACATTTGCATAGTGATTAAAGCTGTTTTTATTAACAATGAGTATAAATCAATTTAGTTAGGTCACGTGGTAAGCATCTTGTTAGCGTGTCATTGTTTACAAACAAGCGTCTACCCATGAGTCTTTGCGTTTTCAATTCCCGCGCGTGCGCAGATGACAGCCCTCCTGCTTTATATGCTAAATTGTGGAAGGGTCAATATTGATTTGATGAAATTTTATATATTTATTTAATAAACGTCACTAGAAATCGGTTGATCATTTGAAAAACAAACCTGAGAATGTCAAGGTAACTCGATACATGCCTAGTAATCAGTGCACAGTAATTGTCCAATTCGCGTAATAATCAACCAATTTGTTACAGTTCCACAGATATCTTTAATAACTCTCATTCGACTTCACTGAACTTGGTAAATAAGTACTCTAAGAAAAACTATACCTATGTACACACATTAATTCTATTTTCTATAACTCTTAAAGTTTACAATTACAATTATGTGGATCAGATTACTTTCACATTTATTTTTGTAATTGCTGGTGAAGTCGTCAAACAAAATTGGCTTGATTATTATTATGATAGCTGTTTTTTTATTTAAAAAAGTTACATTGTATACATATATATATATATGCAGGGTATCGAATGTTTTCTCTTCCATTTGTTGCATCGTTACCGACCTTGCTGTGGTGTGTGTACTAGTATGTCGCTTTTATTTGCATTGGTGCGTGGTTGAGACCACGTTTAGCACTGAACTATTGCAGGGGCGGGAAATATTGTTGTAGACGAATAACCATTCATGTTGTGCCTAATATACCTTGGTTGATAATAGTTCATGTCTGGTGCTCATCGGTCAAAATTATACCTGTGTTACACGAATTGTATAAACGTACACAATTATAAAATTTATTTATTGATTTGTTGATATACATTTAAAGAAAAGATTCACCAAGTATTATGGTAATATTCTTTCTCAAAATACAACTAATATAAAATGACAGCTACGTGACTGTCTAGACTTGCATCCGTAACTATGAGATTATATAAATGTTTGTATTGCGTGGCTTCAATTAAAATTAACAAAAACACATTTAATTAGTAGACAATTACTTTACATAATGATATGTGCTATCTCTCAGTAAAAGCTCTGCCAGCTCCACTCATTCGTTGAATAATCATTATGTTTTAATTTATTACAAAAAAATAGTGTACTATGTAAACGTTTCCTTTTTTTTTATAATATTCTAAAATGCTACCATCTTCATTGACTTCATCTTCTTTCAAAAGCAAGGCCAAATGAGTAAGTGGGTGCCTTAAATTTTACAAATTATTTAAAATTATTTAACTGTTTTTCAGAATTTGAAACATTAATTTCAAAATTGGGTTATAAAGATACTCTCAGTGCTACAAGGGCGTTCCCTTCATCGTCGTTCACGGTATATCTTTGTCAATTTCAATGGCAGTTAAATCCGTTTGGTTGTTGTTGCCCACTTATACATACCAGGGAGCTGTAATGAGGTTTTTAACTACAAAAGTTTTGACGGAAATCTCCGAACTTAGCCGATGATTATTCATGAACCATAATCCACGTAATCCCCTACTCGAAAACAGGGGGATGGAAACCGCTACACAAACTTTCGTTATTGCAAAGTAAATAACGGCGTCCATCATATCATCAAAGGGGATAGCTTGGTCCAGTCTCCTTCTCATTACAGCTCCCTGTACATACTTACTCGAACAAATCCGCAGTCCTTGAAGTTTACATTAGAACCAGTAGCAACATTAGCATAAGTAATGAAGATGTATAACAACAGTCAATACCATGCGAGCCACCTAGGGAGGAAGAGAAACACTTGCCACGTTAAGGTACATATATGATGAACGGTGCGTATCAGTAATTCCAAAGAAATACAAATTGGATTGTTCATTAATTCGTCAACTGAATATTTCTCGCTTGACTATACCAGAGTTTGTAATTTATAACAAATCACAACTGATTGTTAAAACCACAATTTCACATCGAGCAATTACAATGTCAATGCACATGTTCCTATATGTAACGCCCTCCAGCGACGAAGCACATCTATGACGTAACTACCGGTAATACGTAGATCGGTGAAGCAATGTTGTGGATGTTCTTGATTTGGAGTATATCTTATAGTGAATCTCTAAAAAAACAGTATTTCCATAGATTAAAACACAGTCCCTCACGGTGTTGATGGACTGTGATTAAAGCAATATCAACGATGTGAACGGCCTTCCATCCATGCATGAAGCGCTTTGTCACTAGAGGGCGCAACTTGCAGTGTGATCAGCATACATGCACTACCTGATTCTTCCGTGGGAGCCTGAGTGGTCGTAGTCGGTGGAGCAGTGGTGGGAACTGTTGGAATAAAAAAACTGAGATAGTTAGTGACTTATATACATAATATGTGATAATCGTTGTTCTAAGTAATTTCTCAAATGGCTAGTTAACAATAGCGTATAAGAAAATGTTTCAAACGGCGGACTAATCATAGACCCTATGGACTAATACATCATCCATATTTCTATTGTTTGTTGCTATATATAGAACTTAAACAAATATGCATAGCCTTATTTATTTAGTGCATGTTTTATAAAAATTAAACTATTGCCATGAAGTCTTTTTCTCTTTTTAGTCATGCACTCAACATTTAGATTAGTTATTTCTTTAGATGTATATAATGTATAGTAGTGTTCACGCTACAAGAAGTACGGGCTAAGATTTAACCTAATCTAATATGTTTGCATATCAGATAGACCCAATTGCGTCCACGCACTGTAGGGAACAGTGCTTAGCACCGGCTAAGGAACGCCCAAACTTGTTAAGAATATACAAAAATCATTTCACCATTTTAACTATGATTACTAAGTACAGTACTAGGAAGATATACATGTTAGTTCAAAGTTTATAAAACAATACCCATACAAGTTCAAGTGCAGATTGCAGAATAACAGAAAGTAGCACATCGAATCTCATCGTTTGTTTATTTAGAACAATGTTCGTCTATGTGTGCGCGTTGATTGTCATGTCGGGAATGGCATGCCGAAATGAATATTTATGAATATATTATTAAACATTGAATACAATGGCGTTTATGGAGCTTAACCCGAGCTAAGCGTTCACGCACACTTCGTTCACGCACACACGTGCTAAGGAGCAGTGCCAGTGCGTAAACGCTACTTATAAGTCCTTCATTTCACAATTCAATATTTACATACTATAAAACAAACTTAGATTGTGAACAAGTGAATAATACATAATGTAAACAACATTCAAGCCGACTTTCCACTAAAGGGTAGCACAACAGTCGAATCCCATTTTTCCATAGGCGTGGGCGCACTAACTACCGACTGGTCTGGACCGTAGTTTGTTTATTTATTTATTTATTTATTTATTTATTTATTTATTTATTTATTTATTTATTTATTTATTTATTTATTTATTTATTTATTTATTTACTTATTGACTGTTACACAATGCCCGGAGGGAAAGGAAATGGTCACAAGGTATAAACAAAAAATAGAAAACAATATGCTAAATAACAAAATACAATCACTAAATAAATACAAAATAAATTATATAAATAATACAAGACCTCTCCCGCTAAAATATACGTGTAGTAGCATAACCGAGACCCCTCCCTCTAAAATAATGTAAAGTGTAGGTTTCCTCACCTACGCAGTCGATTTCAAATACAGTCTCACCAAGTTGTAAACACTTATCATCGTTCGCCGGATTACCAGGTGGATTGGGTGTGATAACTACACACATGTGTGTATAGTTCTCACAGTTCTCCTCAAATTATGTTCCATCATCGCATCCACTGTTTGAAATATCATTGTTAAAGCGGGAGTGTAGTCAGCGTACGTATACAACGCGTGTAAAATACATTGTTTATTTACTTGAAATTTGAACACGCGCATTGCGACGACCACCGCGCTTTCATCTTGTGCAATGCTTTATTTTACAAAGCCATCACTAAAGCTTGGATCAAACTAATTATGACTTGTACATATGCTTCGACCCATGTGTGGTGTTAAGGCAGAACTTCGCTTGTAGGATATGTGTTATGGTGGGTTCAAGTTATATCAAGTGTAATTGTCGAACCGCTCCCATGCATCTACTGTAATTTGCGTTCATAGTGGTCTCCGTCACCATATCATGAACTCCTTATTACAATCTGACTAAAATTAACGCATTTTAACGCTGCGTATTTTTAACATTTTTTCAGTTTAGTGGGGTCGAAACTATACACAGACTGTTTCTTCTTTGAAGACAAGTAATGTTACAGTAGTTAAATATGTTTTCACATCTATGCCCCAATGTGGCGCTGCGTCCGAACATGATCCCGAGTGAAATGCTCGTTTTGAACAACAAAGCGTCGCGCTGTATTTGCGCAATACTAGTATGATGTGGGCGATACATCCTGTAAGTAAAACTTCGCCGGAAGACGTTCTCTGATTGGTTGAGTGATTTACCCCTTAGGCGATCTTGCGGTTGTTTTATATACTAGTAGTTCCTGTTGTCGAAATGATGTTGTGTTGCCGTTTTTGTATAACATTTCTAAAATGAAACTAATCACTCGCCTTTTTAGTCCATTACTACAAAATTGAACGACCAATAAGTATTCTCAGTCTACACATACAAACTTTATGCAGATTTTGTCGATTTCGCGTGAAAACTGTACTGATTCGTCAGTTCGTTGGTCGATGCCTTCAACGTTGAACGCCACTACCCTACAACGTGTTTTCATAATAGAAATGCTATGACACGATTACAAACAAAAACAAACACTGTCTCTTCTGACTTTTTTATGTGTAAGTACTGACATATAATACAATACATTGAACTACGTCACGTTACTACGCGTAAGGATAACTACGTCACGTTACTACGCGTGGGGGTAACTACGTCACGTAACTACGCACAGAGGTAACTACGTCACGTTACTACGCGTAGAGGTAACTACGTCACGTTACTCCGCGTAGGGGTAACTACGTCACGTTACTACGCGTAAAGGTAACTACGTCACGTTACTCCGCGTAGGGGTAACTACGTCACGTTACTACGCGTAAAGGTAACTACGTCACGTTGCTACGCGTGGGGGTAACTACGTCACGTTACTACGCGTAGAGGTAACTACGTCACGTTACTCCGCGTAGAGGAAACTACGTCACTTTATTACGCGTAGGATAAGGACGTGGCGTCGGATGATCGCCAATAATGGCGTCATTGTTTATATGGTTACAGTAACCACACTAATATTTACACAATCATAAGTTTTAAAATAAATAGGATTAAATTAGCATGTCATAGTAACAGTTCTATGCCCTACCCTATGGTTAACTCTTGTACTGAGCATCTCCATATGATTATGTCAGCCCACCTTTCTCGCCCTTACCGTAGGTACGTCGACAGACATTCAAATCACGCTTTCCATGTGGATGACGTTGTGTATGGAGGATTGAACACCGAAAATAATGCCAAACTGACATTAATGACATGTGCGACTCTCGGAGGTGGTTATGTTTGACCAGGACTGTCATGTAGTCTCAAACATAGGTATAAGTTCTGTAAGTACGGTTATCGCTCGTATGTGTAAAACAAGGCAGGAGTGACATTAAATGCTGGATACTTCATGAAGGTAAAAAAAAAAGAATTTTTACTGTCATGAATTCTGTAGTCTGGTACATTATTATACAGTCTTGAAGCGCTCTTCACTGTATTGTCCGTTTTCTTCTTCTTTGCAAACTAATATTATACATTAATACAGAAGGTCAAGAAAGTAAAATCAGTGTCATATATTTAGTATCGATAGCGGATAGGTTCAGGCTTTCGCAGTCCTCACGTCCATGCTTCGGTACTGTTGGAATATGCAGATTTTGTCGATTTCGCGTGAAGACTGTACTAATCGATTGTTGGTCGACAAATCAACGGTCAGCGCCACTACTGGACGGTCTTATTGTTTTTTTTTGATATAAAAAATGCAATAAAACTGGATAAAAAACGAAAAAGTTCAGTTTTTGCGGAAAAGAAGTGATAGCAAAATATAACTTAAAATTTGTCGTCCATTTCATCTGCTTGAAATAAAAAAAATACAAGTTGAATAAGAACCCCTTATATAAACTTATTAAGATTATCATGTTAATAACGGATTGAAAAGTGTTATAACAGTATTATTTCCAAAAGATGTTATTCATTGTTTACATGGTAACCACAATAATATTTAGACAATCAGGTTTTAAAACAAGTAACATTAAATTAAAATGTCATGGTGTTTGTTCAGCGTTAAGACTCAATTCTCCGCCCTTCTTTGGAAGAATGAATTACGTTTATAAAGTGAACCCACCTGACACTAAGCAGGTTGGTCGACCCTCAAGTTACATATTCAATGCGGATGACGTTGTGTATTCAGGACTAAACACTGAAAAAGGCCAAAGGTACAATATTATACAACACAAATTATATTAATAATTGATTGTCACAAGTTCCTGAACATTTGAATAGTTTTGGAGCATCACCAAACTGCGGTACATTTCAGCCCCAAAAGAATTTCAAAATAGATAAATTACGAGGTTTTGTAAATTGTGTCTGAGTGCGCCATCCAATCCGCCATTTTCTTCATCCTCGTTCGAACTCCGGCATTGTCATAAGAAACTATAAAATGTCTATCCGGATATAAATCCAGTGAACCACGATTTGGTAGTTAGATTGGCCTCTATTTAGACGCCCAACTTTGATTAAACTCTCAAATTGTGTGAAATACAAACCAGCAAATATCAATACATGTACCTGTAAATGTCACCTATGTAACCTGTGAATACTTGACCGTATGTCTATAACTGCATCGCGTTAACACACATCTTGCGAACGTGCCCACTCGAGTTTAATGAGAGAGTTAACCTATGTTTATGTCGCCGGTGCCAAGGCAACGTTTACGTTATTTCAAGTTGGGCACATCTCAAGAATTTATCAACGCTATTTATAGCAAATTACATGAAATGGGAATTTCCACTGTATTAATAGTTTCAGGAAATAGTAAAATTGGCGGTGAACAACCTCGTTCGCCATGACATCGCTGCCAATAATGGCAGGGAAGAGAACTTTGTCACGTAATTCCGACTAGTTTAAAACAGCTTCACGCGAGATCTCACCAAAAGCTGAAAATCCTATATTTCGTGACTGTTTTTAATTTGGCCGAGTGGGTTTTCTGGCCTGATATTCCACAGCCCGTCAAATGATACCAAAAACTGAGCTACACATGGGTGATATTGACGATTTATAAGTATGTACCTCGATGTTGTGAATCTAAGATAAAATCGTTATAACATTATATGTAGTGCCTTGGTATGATTGAGAACGTCTAAATATATCGAGATGTGTGAGTGATACAGAATTGTTTGTTGTAACTTGAGAATGGCTTGAAGTGACTGAAAATAGCTTGCTGTGACCCCAGTTCTTCTATAATAGTGACTGTCGTGTGTGCAAAAAGTTTGTTGTGACTAAGATCTTTGAAGCGGTAATAGATGTGAACCTTAGTGTTTGGTTAAAAAAGACGAAATGTGTGTAATGGCGCATGGAAATTAACTTCAGATGATGCATACGAAGTGGAAGTATGGTAGAATGGAAATTTGACAAATTCCCTTTTAACACGTTCGTTCTTATGCGGAGACCGAATTCGGGCACAATATTCCATTTAGATTCTAAACTGATGGACTGTCTGTATGTTCGGTTGATCAAACCAGGCATTCCAAGCACCTCTGATACAATTGCATTCTTATGGGCGGCCGAATTTAAATTGGTTGTGAGAATGACCCCGTGGTCTTTTACTTGGGGAACACGTTCAATTGTATCGCTGCAAATTTCGTAGTTGTTGCGAATTGTCGCAAATTGACGTTGATCCATGTTGACTTACACAATTATGCCAACCATTTACCTCCACCCCTTGCACGATCGTATGCGCAGATACTATCAAGATTGGTGGTTGCTGATAATAACTTGAGGTCAAAGTTGAAATGGGCAGCTCCTCGTTATCTTTGGTCGACCATTTTGACAAGGTAGGTTTCTCGTCATTGTCGGTTTGCCGTTTGATTTTTTGAGGCTATTATACGAAGAATTGACCAATATATGCTGCCGATGCCAATGCACATGTTGCGTAAAGCGATTTAAAAACAATTCATGGTGATTTATTGGGTCCACCATTAAGAAGGCGGGTCATATTAGACATCTTCAAAATTGTGTCGCAAACTATCTAGCAAAGCTGTCTCACCAGTGAGATTTGATGACAACATAACATTGGTTTACACCGTATGGGTTGACAAATGACCCACATATGATGTGGATATATTTGCCGAGGCATGAGTTATAGTGTTTTCTGTCCACGGGGTTACTTCACATGCCCTGGGTCGTTAGGCAACTCACTAGATCCACCGTCGGATACTACGCCTCTTACGGCAAGCCTAGAAAAAGTTTCGAATCGGAATTGAGCTCCGGCGGCTAGAATGACTAGATCACGCGCATGTACAACTGTATACATTCTCACGGAATATGCTCATATTTCAATTTGTTTTTGGGTGATTTTCAGCAAATAATACGATATGTAAAGGTAAAAAAAACAAAACAATGAACTTCTTCATGCCAGCCGCGAAGTGGTCTGTCATGGAAACTCTGTCGATTATACTTATAAGGGGTTTTCGTCCTATAAATTGCGCCATCTAGTGACTAAACTATTCTGTGACGTCAAAAAGTTATTTGAATCGACAACTTGGTTTGGTTATTTGTCGTTCGTAATTTAGATTATCGTAAAATCCTTCCAACATATCGACGCCTTGAACGTCATAGAAGCTCTTCATCACCAGAGGCGCATTTTTTAAAGGAAAGGTGTATTAGATTTTTTTATGTCACAACTCTTCAACAATGAATGTATGTTTTATTTTTATTATAGTAACATTTAAACACCCCTCAAAATAAGGCTGGTGACCACCGTTACTTTTATCTTATATTACAAAAACTCTCCCTTTTGATAAAATAATTAAAAATTAGGAATTTTGTTACGGTGAAACTGCATAAAGGACGGTGGTCGCTGCGTAGCGCGTACTAGTAAGTATTTTACTCGCGCTGTACGCGTCTCGTACCGATATCGATCACGACGCGTCGGTGCGAATGCCTCCCTATTGTCCATTCCACAGGCTTTTTCCATACATGACAAGCAACCAGAGTATTTGACACCTGTTTTGCGTATGAACCTTTGTATTATTCTGAATTCTGCACAGGCGATAAAGAGAAACCACTTGTACCTACGATGGATCCATCAACTGCGTCAAACTATGACGATATTCAAATCAGTCACGTAGACTTGTCCCTGGATGTACGGTTTGATACTAAAAGGATCCTCTCATCGGAGCGACTGGACATCAAATTATTGAAAAGCTGTAAAGAAAGTAAGAATTTTTTTTACTACGGGAATTAGTGTGGCGTGTTGTTCACTTGACTTGATTGGCTGGCAGTTGGATATATAGAAATCCTTATGCAATGGTCTAACCATACGATGTACATATCAATACGTAATGGGAAGCTGTGAAGGATGGTGAATCTACACGCATTTACTGGCACACTTCCCACAATGCAGCGCAATGATAGTGCATCAACGAGTAGCTTCAGGAATGTCATTCTGTTTTCACAATGAAATGACATAATTTTTCGAAAAATAATGATAATACATTTGTTAGTGAAACATTCAGTTAAAGGAGAATTTGCACTCAATGTTCAATTATCTAGGACATAAAATAGCTCGTGACCTGAAAGACGATGCGGACATTGATTGCCAGAAACGTTTATTCTGCGTGAGGGCAAACATTATGCTACGTAAATTTAAGAACTGCAGCAACGAAGTCAAACTTTTGCTATTTAAAACATTCTGTTCTAGTTTGTATTGCTGCCAATTATGGTGTATGTATAGAAAATCTACCGTTAATGCCCTTCGGGTCAGTTATAATAATGCTTTCCGTAAACTGTTGGGGTACGCCCGTGACTGTAGCGCAAGCACTATGTTCGTTGAAAACCGCACAAACACATTTATCAGTTTATATAGAAAGCTAATTTATGCTTTTATGGATCGATTACGAACATCAAACAATACACTTGTGTGTGCCTTGCTCAATAGTGATGTGAGATGGAAGTCTACCTTAGTGCAGCATTGGACAAATGTAGTCTACTGAGTTTACTATAGTTTTCAAATCTGTATGGTTTGTCATTTTATTTTATTACATATTTGTTTGTATCTTTTTCTTTATATATGGACTATGTCTGAAATAAAACCATAATAATAATAAAAATCGATTATGATGACAATGTTGGTTTTACGGATCTTGGACAACTTCTGAGGTGTATGGAAATATAAACAAGACTTCTTGGTCGTGGTAAAGTTGTGTCGCGCCCTCTCCCGACAACGACAGAGGGCGCAATACAACACTATTTATTTATTTTATTGTATTTACATATTTCCTTTCCCTAGTTATACTCGACACACATAACACACTGACAATACACAGCGTTATCGCAACGAAGCCAATTCACTGTGAACTCAAGTTCAAAATCAAACCATTCACTAGCTACGGAGAAATGGTGCAAATCGAGCTTCCCTCTACGTTTGAGCCTGGAGACGAATTTCAGTTGAGTATCGATTTCACTTCCAGTGATGGGACTGGTGTCACGTGGTTGGATCCTGTGCAGACTGCAGGTACTTTTACGCAGTATTAATCACGTCTATGAACGTTTATTTTGATGCCTAGTCCAATTAGAATTGCACCTGGCACACAAGGTAACAATATCTGAAAAATATTTTGCAAGAAGCATTGGACACTAATATGTACCTTTCCAATAATTCGTGCCTTCCAGTGACGAAGCACAACTATGTAAGGTGGTTATGTAATGTCGTTCAAATAAACAATTCCATTTGCATGTGGAATCGTTCCTTATTTAGAATATAGTAAAAATCTAAAAATAGTATTGACGGATGGTCACAGATGACTGAACAACGTCTCTTTAAATCGTCGTTAGAGGGCGCGATTTATACACGGAAGGTATAAAAAACAAATTTGCGTCGAATAAAATAATATTGACAGGGTAGAGTTATTTAATTAATACATGTTTTGAGTTTTCAGGAAAGGAGTTGCCGTATATGTTTACATCAGGATGGCCAGTGAGAAATCGAGCATTCTTTCCAATACAAGATACACCCTCTGCCAAGATGACGTACAGTGCACGCGTTAAGGTAGTTATTTTCTAAGCTTCTAAATTCAACATGTTTTATGACTCTACTTCCATTCACAAATTTCCGTAAAAAAACTATTTCGTCTCTGGTGGGCGAGATATATTATTCTCGCGATATATTAAAGTTGCAGCGCGCATGTCATTCCACAGGTTCCTCCTGGTTTCACTGCTCTAATGGGCGCCAACGAATGGATTGAAAACCACACCCCTAACGTGTTCGAATTTAAAATGGCATTTCCGATTGCGCCGTATCTGATTAATCTAGTAGTTGGCGACATAGTGTCTGCAGAAATAGGCCCAAGAAGTAAAGTATGGACAGAACCAAATATGCTGGTGAGTGGTATTTGTACACTGTCGATATAATTATGACTACTGCACAAGATCACGGCTAAAAATGGAGGTCGATGTGTTTACCTCGTACTCTAAGCACAGTTACTGTTATAATCAACGCTGGTTGGATTATGGATATCGAGTCTATGGTCGTATGTTATTTTTTCTTCAAATCAGGATTTGAGTTCCGACTCCGAATTATTGTAATCCGCTTAATGTTCAGTTCATTTTATACAAGTAAACAAGTAGTATATAGTGGATATGTCACATACAGTCGTCGTGAAACTAATAACAGACCATATGTTTTGATTACGGAGGTTTTATTTTTAATTTAAATCTAGTATTGATAAGTAGTATACTATAGTGGTATCATGGTAATACAGTCTCATATTCCTTTAAGTCTAAGGCCAAGGCCGAATATGACGGGGAAATAGAAACAATTCTCTGCACAGCAGAACATTTATTTGGTCCGTATATCTGGGGAAAGTATGACCTTTTGGTGTTGCCACCCTCCTATCCATTCGGGGGCATGGAGATTCCGTGTTTGACGTTCTTAACACCCTGTCTGCTATCTGGTGACAAGTCTCTGATGAGTACAGTTTATCATGAAATCGTAAGTAACAATATTACATGAATTTAATTAAGATTCGCATGTCTTGGGATTCATTGGAAGTAGATTATTTGCATCATGCTGCATTTCCATTTCTTCACTATGCTGCATCTCCATTGTTTCACTATGCTGCATCTCCATTGTTTCACTATGCTGCATCCCCATTGTTTCACTATGCTGCATCTCCATTGTTGTACTATGCTGCATCTCCATTGTTTCACTATGCTGCATCTCTATTGTTTCAGTATGCTGCATCCCCATTGTTTCACTATGCTGCATCTCCATTGTTTCACTATGCTGCATCTCCATTGTTTCAGTATGCTGCATCTCCATTGTTGTACTATGCTGCATCTCCATTGTTTCACTATGCTGCATCTCTATTGTTTCAGTATGCTGCATCCCCATTGTTTCACTATGCTGCATCCCCATTGTTTCACTATGCTGCATCTCCATTGTTGTACTATGCTGCATCTCCATTGTTTCACTATGCTGCATCTCCATTGTTTCACTATGCTGCATCTCTATTGTTTCAGTATGCTGCATCCCCATTGTTTCACTATGCTGCATCCCCATTGTTTCACTATGCTGCATCTCCATTGTTGTACTATGCTGCATCTCCATTGTTTCACTATGCTGCATCTCTATTGTTTCACTATGCTGCATCCCCATTGTTTCACTATGCTGCATCTCTATTGTTTCACTATGCTGCATCCACATTGTTTTACTATGCTGCATCTCCATTGTTTCACTATGCTGCATCCCCATTGTTTCACTATGCTGCATCCCCATTGTTTCACTATGCTGCATCCCCATTGTTTCACTATGCTGCATCCCCATTGTTTCAGTATGCTGCATCTCCATTGTTTCACTATGCTGCATCTCCATTGTTGTACTATGCTGCATCTCCATTGTTTCACTATGCTGCATCTCTATTGTTTCACTATGCTGCATCCCCATTGTTTCACTATGCTGCATCTCCATTGTTTCACTATGCTGCATCCCCATTGTTTCACTATGCTGCATCCCCATTGTTTCACTATGCTGCATCCCCATTGTTTCACTATGCTGCATCCCCATTGTTTCACTATGCTGCATCCCCATTGTTTCACTATGCTGCATCTCCATTGTTTCACTATGCTGCATCCCCATTGTTTCACTATGCTGCATCTCCATTGTTTCACTATGCTGCATCTCTATTGTTTCACTATGCTGCATCTCCATTGTTTCACTATGCTGCATCTCTATTGTTTCACTATGCTGCATCTCCATTGTTTTTACTGTGTGGCATCTCCATTGCTACAATATGTAGCATGCCCATTGATTTACTATGCTGCTCCCCCATTGCTACACTATAATGCTTCCCTATAGCTTCACTAAGCAACATCTCCATTGCACTATGCGATATCCCATCACTGCATCATGCGGCATCACCATTGCTTCACTAAGCAGCATCCCTATTACTTCATTATGCAGCATCCAAATTGCTGCACCATGAAGCAACCCCATTGCTACACTATGCGGCATCCCCATGGCTACAGTATGCTGCATCCCTATTACTTCACTAAACAGCATCTCCATAGCTTAACTATGCGGTATCCCATTGTTTCATTAAGCAGCATCCCCATTGCTTCACTATGCGGGATCCATATTGCTTCACTATGCAGCGTCCCCATTGCTACACTATGTGACATCACTATTGTGGCATCTTTATTACTTCACTAAGAGGCATCCTCATTGAATCATTATGCAGCATTCCCTTTGCTGCACCACGAAGCATTCCCACTGCTACACTGTGCTACATCGCAATTGCTACACTATACGGCATTCCGATTGATGCACAATACTGTATCCCATTGCTACACTATGCATGATCCCCATTGCTACACTATGTGGCATCCCCATTGTTGAAACATGAAGCATCTCCATTGTTGAAACACGAAGCATCTCCATTGTTGAACCATGAAACATCCCTATTGCTACACTATATATGATCGCCATGCTGCACAATGCGTCATGCCAATTGCTGAACTATGCGGCATCCCCAAATGCTACATTATACGACATCCCCCATTGCTACATTATGCGACATCCCCACTGTTTCACTATGCATTTCACCATTGCTGCACCATCCATCATCCCAATTGCTGTACCATTCCCCTTGCAGTACCATGCTGCTTCCCCAATCTCGCCATAACATAAACACTGAGAATAGATTGTTTGTAGACACACAGCTGGTTCGGCAACATGGTAACACCAGCAACATGGAAAGAATGCTGGATCTCTGAAGGTTTTGCAAGATATGGTGAAAGAAGAATTATGATGGTACTGAATGGTGAGGCGGAATCCTGTCTTGAAAGTGTATCAGGTCTATCGAATTTACAACGACATTATAACGCCAATGGCGAGGTATAGTTTGTCAATACTAGATAATACAAATCTCTCGAAATATGATTGGTCCATGCAAGCAGAATAATCCTTAGTCATAATCTCAGAATATATTTCTAGCAATTCTAATATTTCTGGCAGTTCAAAGACATAAATTACATGTCTTTTTGTTATTATCTCCACTGTCCACCATCTGCACAAAGGGAATTTCTTTTTATATAGGTGATTGTCCGTAGTCCACCCGTCTTCTAATTGTCCGTAGTCCATCCATCTTCTGTCAAGAATTCCATTTTTGACTTCTTCTTAAGACCTACCAGTCTAATTGCTTTGAAACCTGGTATGGACTATCAAATCTACTCATTTCGTGAGGATAGCTTTAATTCTCTCTATTTTTAGCGAATATTGTTGTCATATTGACATCGTGAAAACTACCAACTCCAATATTTGTTATACATATATTTTGAGTGCACCTGTGTGAGATTTATTTATTTTGTTGTTGTTATTTTCATTTACCTATTTTTTGCGATATGTATTTAAACTTCTTGAAAACAACCTGCGTAATTACTTTGATAATTTGATATGGTTTGTAACAAGATATACACTACCATTGTTATGATATGATAAGTACGTTGTGGTAACAACAACCCTAACAAATAGCTAATATCTCATCGTACAGAACATTATCCACTTTTTGAGAAAGACGCTCTACAAAGACGACTGAGCTATTTCGAATCATAATTGCTGCATTTGCCTGATAGTTTAGAGGCACTCCTGAGATATCTTCTGTGTACCTAACATGACTGATAGCTTAGAAGCACTCCTGAGATATCTTCTGTGCACGTAACATGACTGATAGTTTAGATGCACTCCTGAGATATCTTTTGTGTAACTAACATGACTGATAGTTTAGATGCACTCCTGAGATATCTTCTGTGCACCTAACATGACTGATAGTTTAGATGCACTCCTGAGATATCTTCTATGCACGTAACATGACTGATAGTTTAGATGCACTCCTGAGATATCTTCTGTGCACCTAACATGACTGATAGTTTAGATGCACTCCTGAGATATCTTCTGTGCACGTAACATGACTGATAGTTTAGATGCACTCCTGAGATATCTTGTGTGCACCTAACATGACTGATAGTTTAGAGGCACTCCTGAGATATCTTTTGTGCACCTAACATGACTGATAGTTTAGAGGCACTCCTGAGATATCTTTTGTGCGCCTATCAAGACTAATAGTTTAAATGCACTCCTGAGATATCTTCTGTGCACCAAACATGACTTATATTTTAGAAGCACTCCTGAGATATCTTCTGTGCACGTAACATGATTGATAGTTTAGAGGCACTTCTGAGATATCTTCTGTGTACCTAACATGACTTATATTTCAGAGGCACTCCTGAGATATCTTCTGTGTACCTAACATGACTGATATTTTAGAGGCACTCCTGAGATATCTTTTGTGCACCTATCAAGACTGATATTTTAGAGGCACTCCTGAGATATCTTCTGTACACATATCATGACTGATAGTTTAGATTCACTCCTCAGATATCTTCTGTGTTCCTAACATGACTGATAGTTTAGAGGCACTCCCGAGATATCTTTTGTGCACCTAACATGACTGATATTTTAGAGGCACTCCTGAGATATCTTCTGTGTACCTAACATGACTAATAGTTTAGATGCACTCCTGAGATATCTTCTGTGTAACTAACATCACTGATATGTTAGAGGCACTCCTGAGATATCTTCTGTGCACGTAGCATGGCTGATAGTTTAGAGGCACTCCTGAGATATCTTTTGTGCACCTATCAAGACTGATAGTTTGAATGCACTCCTTAGATATCTTTTGTGCACCTAACATGACTGATAGTTTAGATGCACTCCTGAGATATCTTTTGTGCACGTAACATGACTAATAGTTTAGACGCACTCCTGAGACATCTTCTGTGTAACTAACATCACTGATATTTTAGAGGCACTCCTGAGATATCTTCTGTGCACGTAGCATGGCTGATAGTTTAGAGGCACTCCTGAGATATCTTTTGTGCACCTAACATGACTGATAATTTAGAGGCACCTCTGAGATATCTTCTGTGTACCTCACATGACTAATAATTTAGAGGCACTCCTGAGATATCTTTTGTGCACCTAACATGACTGATATTTTAGATGCACTCCTGAAATATCTTCTGTGTTCCTAACATGACTGATAATTTAGATGCACCTCTGAGATATCTTTTGTGCACCTAACATGACTGATATTTTAGAGGCACCTCTGAGATATCTTCTGTGTACCTAACATGACTAATATTTTAGAAGCACTCCTGAGATATCTTCTGTGCACGTAACATGATTGATAGTTTAGAGGCACTTCTGAGATATCTTCTGTGTACCTAACATGACTTATATTTCAGAGGCACTCCTGAGATATCTTCTGTGTACCTAACATGACTGATATTTTAGAGGCACTCCTGAGATATCTTTTGTGCACCTATCAAGACTGATATTTTAGAGGCACTCCTGAGATATCTTCTGTACACATATCATGACTGATAGTTTAGATTCACTCCTGAGATATCTTCTGTGTTCCTAACATGACTGATAGTTTAGAGGCACTCCCGAGATATCTTTTGTGCACCTAACATGACTGATATTTTAGAGGCACTCCTGAGATATCTTCTGTGTACCTAACATGACTAATAGTTTAGATGCACTCCTGAGATATCTTCTGTGTAACTAACATCACTGATATGTTAGATGCACTCCTGAGATATCTTCTGTGCACCTAGCATGGCTGATAGTTTAGAGGCACTCCTGAGATATCTTTTGTGCACCTATCAAGACTGATAGTTTGCATGCACTCCTTAGATATCTTTTGTGCACCTAACATGACTGATAGTTTAGATGCACTCCTGAGATATCTTTTGTGCACGTAACATGACTAATAGTTTAGACGCACTCCTGAGACATCTTCTGTGTAACTAACATCACTGATATTTTAGAGGCACTCCTGAGATATCTTCTGTGCACGTAGCATGGCTGATAGTTTAGAGGCACTCCTGAGATATCTTTTGTGCACCTAACATGACTGATAATTTAGAGGCACCTCTGAGATATCTTCTGTGTACCTCACATGACTAATAATTTAGAGGCACTCCTGAGATATCTTTTGTGCACCTAACATGACTGATATTTTAGATGCACTCCTGAAATATCTTCTGTGTTCCTAACATGACTGATAATTTAGATGCACCTCTGAGATATCTTTTGTGCACCTAACATGACTGATATTTTAGAGGCACCTCTGAGATATCTTCTGTGTACCTAACATGACTAATAATTTAGAGGCACTCCTGAGATATCTTTTGTGCACCTATCAAGACTGATAGTTTGAATGCACTCCTGAGATATCTTTTGTGCACCTAACATGACTGATAGTTTAGATGCACTCCTGAGATATCTTTTGTGCACGTAACATGACTAATAGTTTAGATGCACTCCTGCGAC
The DNA here is from genome assembly GCF_978046115.1 of Saccoglossus kowalevskii. NCBI lineage: Eukaryota > Metazoa > Hemichordata > Enteropneusta > Harrimaniidae > Saccoglossus > Saccoglossus kowalevskii. The sequence continues at coordinate 22,347,979 of NC_140657.1, forward strand.
ATCTTCTGTGTAACTAACATCACTGATATGTTAGAGGCACTCCTGAGATATCTTCTGTGTTCCTAACATGACTGATAATTTAGAGGCACCTCTGAGATATCTTCTGTGTACCTAACATGACTAATAATTTAGAGGCACTCCTTAGATATCTTTTGTGCACCAAACATGACTGATATTTTAGATGCACTCCTGAGATATCTTCTGTGTTCCTAACATGACTGATAGTTTAGAGGCACTCCCGAGATATCTTCTGTGCACCTAGCATGACTGATAATTTAGAGGCACTCCTGGGATTTCTTCCGTGCACCTAACATGACTGATATTTTAGAGGCACTCCTGAGATATCTTCTGTGTACCTAACATGACTAATAATTTAGATGCACTCCTGAGATATCTTCTGTGCACCTAACATGACTGATAGGTTAGATGCACTCCTGAGATATCTTGTGTGCACGTAACATGACTAATAGTTTAGATGCACTCCTGAGACATCTTCTGTGTAACTAACATCACTGATATTTTAGAGGCACTCCTGAGATATCTTCTGTGTTCCTAACATGACTGATAATTTAGAGGCACCTCTGAGATATCTTCTGTGTACCTAACATGACTGATAGTTTAGAGGCACTCCTGATATATCTTCTGTGTACCTAAAATGACTAATAATTTAGAGGCACTCCTGAGATATCTTTTGTGCACCTAACATGACTGATATTTTAGAGGCACCTCTGAGATATCTTCTGTGTACCTAACATGACTAATAATTTAGAGGCACTCCTGAGATATCTTTTGTGCACCAAACATGACTGATATTTTAGATGCACTCCTGAGATATCTTCTGTGTTCCTAACATGACTGATAGTTTAGAGGCACTCCCGAGATATCTTCTGTGCACCTAGCATGACTGATAATTTAGAGGCACTCCTGGGATTTCTTCCGTGCACCTAACATGACTGATATTTTAGAGGCACTCCTGAGATATCTTCTGTGTACCTAACATGACTAATAATTTAGATGCACTCCTGAGATATCTTCTGTGTAACTAACATCAGTGATATTTTAGAGGCACTCCTGAGATATCTTCTGTGTAACTAACATCAGTGATAGTTTAGAGGCACTCCTGAAATATCTTTTGTGCACCTATCAAGACTGATAGTTTGCATGCACTCCTGAGATATCTTTTGTGCACCTAACATGACTGATAGTTTAGATGCACTCCTGCGATATCTTTTGTGCACGTAACATGACTGATAGTTTAGATGCACTCCTAAGATATCTTCTGTGCATCTAACATGATTGATAGTTTAGAGACACTCCTTAGATATCTTCTGTGCACCTAACATGACTGATATTTTAGAGGCACTCCTGATATATCTTCTGTGCAGTTAATATGACTGATATTTTAGAGGCACTCCTGATATATCTTCTGTGCAGTTAATATGACTGATATTTTAGAGGCACTCCTGAAATTTCTTCTGCGCACCTAACATGACTGATATTTTAGATGCACTCCTGAGATATCCTTTGTGTACCTATTATGACTGATAGTTTAGAGGCACTCCTGAGATTTCCTCTGTGTACCTAACATGACTGATAGTTTAGAGGCACTTCTGAGATATCTTCTGTGCACCTAACATGACTGACAGAAATAGGCGCCGCTGAGATATCTTCTGTGCATCTAACAGGACTTGTAATGGTAGTTATCTATCAGCAATGAATGTTGTGTCAATTTACATCTAGCGCCCTCTGGTAGACGGGAGAGGGATATATGGGATAAATCTAAATATCTGTTTTTATTCAACTAAATAGTAATCATGTTAGGTCTCAAAACACAACCATTTATGTATACAGGACCTTAATATCAACTGTTTGAAGATAAACTCTACGAAAGACTTTGATCCAAATGACGTGTATTGCCCAATACCTTATGAGAAGGGATATTGTCTTGTACGCTACTTAGAACACCTAGCTGGAGGGTATGAACATTTCGAGAAGTTCTTGCGAGCTTATATTGATAAATTCAAGTTTAAGGTACGTCTATTACCCATAAAGCATTGGTTTGCTATGTATAAATTCAAGTTTAAGGTACGTCTATTACCCATAAAGCATTGGTTTGCTATGTATAAATTCAAGTTTAAGGTACGTCTATTACCCATAAAGCATTGGTTTGCTATGTATAAATTCAAGTTTAAGGTACGTCTATTACCCATAAAGCATTGGTTTGCTATGTATAAATTCAAGTTTAAGGTACGTCTATTACCCATAAAGCATTGGTTTGCTATGTATTTGGGGGACTGCAGATGAGCAGCTTTTGACGATTTACGAGCATATTTTGTAATTGGATTGGTGTTTATTGTTTGCTGATAATCACTGAATGTTACTATGCTAATTACTGTGATAATTATCAAAATGCACAGTGTAAAACAGTTGTAGACAACTTTGCATGATTGTCACTCGAACAACATGTACTCTCATCTAACGATTTGCCATTCCATATAATGACTGAATTGTTTACACACTACACAACTCAGTTTTTAAATCTCGAAGATTATATTTACGATCAATTACGCCGGGTTGTTTCATCTGATAATTACAGATAATATAACATACAGCTTTTTTGTTTTATTATCGAAAAATAATGTATTATCACACTATGCGCTACCGAGTGGCCAGCACATATAATTCAAAAAGCAATTTTTATATAATTCAGCAAAACATCTTCTGAATATATTATTCTTACATACAACGAAACTAGGTGATGTTATACATTCAAGAACATTCACTGCATATAATAACAATTATGAGACACTATAAAACTAATAAATTGTGGAATGTGAAGATAATGTAGGCAATAATGATATGCTTAACATTTTTAGAGTGTAAATGGGCAAGATATATTGGACTACTTCCTTGATTATTTCCCTCATTACCGAAGACAGGAAATAGAAAACAGGTAACACGATGTAATGACAAGGAATATGTCGAAATAACACTTCCTGCTCTTTGAAAATTACGTGTTCTGAATTAAGATGAATTAAAGTTAACACGTTTAAATGCTTGAATTGAATATTATTCTTCACATGGTACACTAGGTGCAGATGTTCATTTCATGACGGTACAATACAATATTTTTTTATTGTATAATAAAACTATAAATCTGTGCTCTAATAGGAAAGATTACGAATTCGATAAATGGTTGAATAATCCGGGATGGCCACCATATGTACCCGATTTGTCGGCAGGAAACGATTTAACAAAACCAGCTGAAATACTAGCAGCGATGTGGGCGGGAGAAGAAACACAGGTGGGTTGATAAGAACTGCTGGAGTTATTAGCTGGTAGGTAGTTTCTTAACTAGTAGAATTAGCTTCTGGATAACAGAGATGTACTAACAGATATATGGTCTTAACATGCACAGTTGTGAAAGGTGCACAGGTAAATAAACTAAATACGCTAAGTAATAGCACTATACAAAAAGATATGCAGGCAGATTTACTAAACTAGCTTAGTTAATATAATTATTTTGAACAGGAGGTGATACACTGGTGGCCCCTCAAGCCATCAGAGTTAATAGATTTATTCTAGACAAGCGAAGATGTACAGAAAGTATGATGAACGAGTTGTAGGTAAATATAGTCTGGACAGGAGAAAATATACAGGTAAACAAATTATGCTAATTGAGGTATTTTAGAAAGAAAAGACACAAAACAGGTTGACTAAATCAGTTGCGGTAATATCAGTAGTTTGGATAGGAAAGAAATACAAACGCTTGTTGAGTAAACCAGCTATGTTAACAACGGTAGTCTGGGCAGGACAAACCCAACTTTGTTCATAACAGTAGGCTGGACAGGAGAATATATGCAGGTAAGTTAACTAAACCAGTGATGTTAATTGAAGTATTCTAGACCAGAGATGTTGACGGAACCAGCTCACTAAATGTTAATGGCTGCATTCTGGTCAGTTAAGAACAACTTTACAAACATCGCTAAAGGTTGGCAGTTATTGAATATTATTTAGATACCACTGGTAAGAGCTGATACAATTGCAATGACTTCGGTATTCTTTACATTATAAATAAACACACATTCATTTTTGTTTATTTTTTATTCCAGGGCAGCACGAAATTTTCTAACGACATTACCAATTGGCCAATTTACCAGGTGATCTTCTTTCTTGACAAGCTATTGGCTAAATTGAAACTACCAGATGGAACAATTCAGCAGATAAACGAGAAATATCCAACGATATCACAGAGCCAGAATGCAGAGGTTAGTGTTCTTATAGCCAATTATCCATTTAATGATCATGACTGAATCTTATATGACACTTTCTGAAAAGTGTTTTCCTTTAACAATATTACTTATGATTTCAGGTAAGATTTCGATGGTCTTTATTAACGCTAAAATATAGCTTCACAGAGGACTACCCCAATGTCAGAAACTTCCTAGAGTGTCAAGGTACAAACAATATGGAATATAAATATTATTATTCACACCTTATTTGTCACACCTTCATAATTGTTAATTATTTGTAATCAGCTGAATACTGAACTTAAAACGTATTAACGTCACTAAAAGTTTTCCAGTCGTAAATATCATGTCTGGTTTTTTAAAGAAAATGCTTTGTCACAGAATAATAGTCTGTTAAAAGTGCCAAGTATGAAATAATTTGGGGACAAAAAACAAACCTGCATAGAAATCGGAATAATAGGTTTTTTTGATTATCGGAGACGCATTTCAATGGACTTGATTACGGACAATGCATGACGTAAATTTCACCAGGAAATTCTGCAGTGTGCTTTCGCAATCGCGGACTTAGTCATTTTTACAAGGTTCGCCATTTTTGATGTCACGTGATAATTATGTAAACAATAACTGTCCAGTTTGTGCAAACTTGTACGTCTATACTTAGTCTTTTGAAATATATAAGCTAAATTACTGTTCTGAACGAGACAACAGACAGAGAATGTTTTATTCGAAACCGTCACAAAACCCTTCTCGCTACCTTAAAACGGGGAGTGTGGTGTAATACTTTCTTCATCATACATGGTTTCACCGATCTTGATTTAATGTAGATAAATAAAGATGATTAGTTCGGAACCAGTTGCGTGAGCGATACAAAGACATGCAAGCTCTCAGTCAGAAGTCTATGGAACACTTCATAGTTTATGTATATGCTCAGTTTTTGAAAACAAAAATGCAATTGTGTTGATCAGAATAAATTATATTTTCAGTACAGTAAATCAGTCATGAATTTGGAAAGGTATATGCTTTTTCGTCGCAATTTATTCCAGTTAAAAAATCAATGCAATAACTGGGTAGGTATCGATACAAAGTAATGGTCTGTTACAAACAAACAATGTGATGCAAGAGTTTACGTTGTTCAGTTTCCCACCTCCGCAAACTGTTTTTGTTCTCAGTCAACATTGGAACGTAGCCCAGAAATAACGTTGTCGACCAGTGAACATAAATATTGTTATGAACAACATTAAAGCACACCGTAGCTCAGTTTTTTTTAGCGTGAACGTGTGTAGTTTTGCGAATCATCAATTATAGTATTAGATTATAGTGCGAATACGAACATTCCAGTTATGATGATAAATCGTAATCTTCAGAGTTTTAATACCGAGTAAATCTTAGCGTATTCTTTTCTCCGGATCAGGGCATTTTATGTTATTCCGAAAGCAGCAAATCAAATGTGCAGTCAACGTAAATGTTCTGTAATCATCAATCAATATTGTTGAACTGGAAATGTACAATATCCTTGTATTGCGTACCACTGAAATATGAGAGAGAAAGAGAGTACAGGCGCTCTCAGCAAAAACATTGTACATATGTGTTTGAACTGAAATATGCAATACACGTGAAACTATAGATTATGCAAAGATATCTCGAATGTGTTATATCAACCTATGTGTTTTCATAACTACGTTCCTTGAAGATAATTGCATTAAGACTTACTTTATGAAAATGGACCATGTAAAGAGAACACGTCCTGTAAACTGGGTTTACGATTTATATATAGCATGGTTTTTATATTTATTACCACAAACGAATTACTCATTATCATATCAATAACTATTACGTCAAAATTATGTTTATTAGTTAAAATTCCATCAACACATGTGCCCGAGTTTTTAACATTACTAAATGGAAATCATAATTAAGTATGTAAATCCTATGGACAAATTATGGTTGGTTGATAATGTCGTAGCAGAAGATTCCACCAACTTCAGGCGAATAAGAGCACATCTGCTAATCTTAAATTATTTCGCTGCAAACACACAGAGACATGAATAACTTTTTATTTTTTCTCGATTCAAAGGATATCATTATTTGTTTTACTTCTAGGGAAACAACTTTATACAACTCCCTTGTATCAAGCTATGATCGACGGAAGTGACGTGACCAGAAAAATGGCGCATGATGTCTTTGAATCTTCAAAGGAAAAAATGCACTTCACCGTCCGAAGATATGTCGAGGATTTACTTTCTAAATCATAACGGATACCGATATTTACCGATGTAAAAAAACAAACATGACAATGACATTTTAATTCCCTCACCGGTTCTGTTTTGTTTGTCTATGTACTTAATAGTTTCACATATTGGTATAATGCTAATGCTACTTAAAATCCACACATCGTGTAATTTGCATATGTGATTCAAAGATCCATACTCCAGATATATTCTTCATCTCTACTTTTCAATGAGACTCGTATGGCAACGTAGACGGTAAATGCATGCGATGTAATTCCCTAGCGTGTGGTGGTTTCTACTGGCGGCGGTTAGATGCAAACACGTGCAACTAAAAGGCTTTTATATAGGTTTTGTTCATTCCATGACTCATTGAACGCCACCACGTATACAGAAAGTGTCGATATGAAAACTACCTGTGTACATGCAGAGATCTCGTGCACTGCGGTTGCTAAGCTACAGACCGCAGGATATCTAAAAAGGTATCTCTGGCATCACCGCAAATGTTGAGCTTTATGGTGTGTTTTGATTTGATATGATTTGTTTCGTGAACTGTTCACAACATGTAAATTGTATGACGTAAATAAACAGAGCACGTTTGGACTGATTTGAATATATCGCTGTGGTGTCGTTAATGATATTATCTTGCCATGAAAACAGCGACATAAAAAATAAATGTAAATAACGATGACAATTACGATGTCGATGAAATCTCAGGAAGCTTCTAAATTAACACATCCATCAATATGCATTGATCAATAATCAAGTCGTGTGAAACAACACCAATTCTTTTCACGTCAAGCGTCTGTAATAGAAAGCTTCAGTAGTAACGGACGACTGTGTTTCAACCTGTGCTATCTTACCGGGGAGGGCTTCGCACTTTCACTCGTCGACATATCCGTGTAAATGTATGAACAAACATGTGTTAATAAGAATAATACGTTTCCCGGGGTAACGTTTCAAACCTAATTAATTTGGGACGAGTCGTAATGTTGTATGAAAGCACATATCGATGACTGGTATCCAGTGTTAGTGGGTATTCCTGTCCGATGTGACATGAGTGATGCCTCGCTGTGCGACATTCTCCAAATCTCCTTCACCTTTCCGCCTTGACACATTCGATATGCATGTATGCCCTGGACTGTCAATCAACCAATCAAACTTCTTAAAAAAATGATAACAAATAATATGGATTGGTGAAACTAAATATATAGCCAAGGCTGTATAAATTGCCTATTGTAATTCAAGGACTACTGTACGTGATTGTAGGCGACACTTGACTCGGAGTAGATAATTGGCGATTGTACTTGAAATGAATGCCTTTACCGTTTACCAAACCAATTACAAGCAGACCACGTATGCATATCATGAACAGCCGCCATGTCTACGTGATGTCACGTAGTTCACGAGTGACGTCACTAATCATTACATATTGTTATATAATATTTACGGAGTTATTGGATTCGAGCAAACAAATAAGTACGCACACTATAATAGCATATTCGTGGATTGTTTAGCTTTATACTAATTTTAAACCAGTATACGAAAAATAAATTAAATGTCACGACAAACAACATTACGGTAGTTACTGGAGTTGAACACATTTTATATATTTTGCGTTCTAAAAAAATGTTATATGATTTCGACAGTTCTATTTTTAGGAAATCAACCTAATCCAGAACAACTACATGGGCCGGGACGTCGTCCTGGTTACATTTAAAAAGATAGACATTCAGCATATTGAACGATTTGAATATATCCGGCGCCTGTTTAAGTTAGCTGAATATGACGTATAGTAAATACGAATACTGCATTAAATTCAACGTAGTTTGCAATTCGCTTTTCTTTCAATTAATTGCAGTTTAAATTGACTTGAATTTCGTTACAATAATTTAAACTAAATCGCATTTAACTTAAACTGAAATTAAATTTAATTGATGTGGAATCAGGGGTTACGTCAGTTGGAGAAGACCAGTGATCGGGTCGGAAAATCGTTAACGTATAATCTCTGTTTCGATATGACTTTGTTCATGTGAACGCTATAGGGTCATTAACCCGAGCCGAACGCTGAGCTTGCTAACGATATACATTATACAACACGCGCGCTCGTATGTAAGTATAACAAGAAATGTAATTCAGATACAAATAATAATAACCGTTTATCGGTATCTGCTTTTATAATGACGTCACCCTGTCAAACGTATCCGTATATCGTTATCGATGGTACCAAGGAGTCACATCAGTGGTCGTTATTTTTTCCGTCCGGTCTTCAAATACGTATTGCACATTGGATACTGCAGGTGAAACATGCGTTTTTGGTTTTGGGCGAAATTTATACCACATTTTAACGTAGTTGGTCGATATAATTCCCGTTAGTCGCGTAAAAACAATTCATGTACAATAGTGAGAACGTATTGTCGACTCGGATAACAAGAAGACATAGTCTAATATGTCATGATAAATTTTCAGGCGAAAGAAAAAAACATTGTCACCGCGAACCAAATTCATTTTTGTTGTTGATCTCCCATGACATTCAGTAAACTCAGTCAGCGGCTAGTTAAAAGGCATATCCACGGCGAAAATCTCACTAATTCATCAGTACACGCGTACAGCAATACTGCCTTGGAGTGTTAGATACTGTTACGTGCATAATAATGTTAACAAGAGAGCAAAACCCGGTGGGAGTTGAAATAAAATACATGGCACCCCAACTAACAAAATAAAATACCAAATGTATGTTTTTATAAAATTAAAAAAACAAAAAAACAGCCATTAATCTACTGTCATAAATCAATTATTGTACACTTTTTAATACACACACCCCGAAATATTGAGTACATGTTACGTTTCCTACGTGCATGACTACACCACTAACTGATATCATATAGCAATATTAGGAAACATTATTTACATTATATTTACAATTTTTCTATTCATATTTCAAACATTACTTGATATTTGTTACTAATACCTAATCGTGTTTGTGTAGAATATATTATCTGCCAAGAAATTATGGATGTTTGTCAGTTACCATCGTTACAGAAGAATACAACAATCTACTTGCTAAGCGTAAAATAAAATATACTAGTTTTCTCAATACTCGACGCGTGATGCACAGACGATGATAATTACCCATATTTCAATATTATTTAAAATACAAATAGGTTTTCCTGCTTTGTGTCACACAATGTTATGTAATATGATTTACCATATCAATTCAAAAAACTCCGCACTGAGACTTGGAACGTGTTTAATGAATGCTATATTTCATTTGCGATTTGTTGGGCGTCAGTTAAAGTATCATGAATCGAGCCGTTTCCACGGTTCAATAAAACAAGGACATGTTTAGGTCAAGACATGAAATGCAATTTTGTAGTAAGGAAAAATCTCGTTTATTATTTTACAATCTGTAGTCAATTGTTCGTTATTTGAATTATCTTGGGCATAACTCAATTTATATGCACCTAATTGCGAACCTATTACGTCTAAAGAAACTGAATCGATCAATTTGGGCGTAAATTGACTGTCAACACTGCGCATTTTACCGCGATTTCCACTAATTTAGTTCAAATTGAGTCTATTTACATCAGCGCTTTCATAAATTGTTAAACCTTACTACACGTCATTGTGTAAAACACCACTCACGCACTATTGACAGCGCCACGGACAACAGCAACAGCGACCAACCACAACGGATCCATGAGCAAGAGAACCTTCTTTTACATTTGTCATTTTTTGAAATGCACTTTTCGGATTATTAAAAGTCGAAGCTCAAAATCGGGTTCCACAAATTACAAACGCGCAAGTCACAAATGAGACTTTCAAACGTATCACATAAGGCGCAGACTCGACAACGTTTCATATCCAACTTACAAAACGTACAAGTAAGGAGTTAATAATTAATTAACCGATATAAAATTAAAAAAAATTCACCGTTTAAAACGCGCCAAATATGCAAATTGTGTATTGTATCACAGACGCATTTGTATTTTCAAACGCACTGATATACGAAGATATATTAATGGGGTGTATGCTTTGGTCAAAAATTATCAAATGTATATTAATGAACGCTTCTAGAAATACCTCCCCCATCGGCGACAGGCGTCTTGATAATTGTTAAATTAATGATTCGATGTGCAAATATAGTGTGTAGATATAATTATTTTCCCCCAATTGCTTATTTAGTTATAACTTATTGATAACGAATTATGCAATAATTGACGATGAATTACTTAATTAATTTAATTTATTGTTAATTTACAAATTTGAATAGATAATGTATTCTATTGAGTAATACTAACTTAACTACGTCAGGGAATTACTATTCGATGCTAAATGGTTTCGAATTTGCTTTAACTTAGTCTCAACTCGAGGACTGGATGTTAAATGTTACTCAAAAAAGTAAAAACACGGAGATTGAATGTTAAATTGTCATTAATATAGTTCCAAAACAAAGCTGCTAAACAGGAAATAAAGGATCAGTATCTGAACGCACATCCCAAAATTCCAAACTCAACATTACTGCACTCGATTCACCCTAGGGTATAAGTGTCTTCCAATAAAAGCATGGCATAAATCGTCTGGTTGTCATATTAGTCATGCAAATGTATTCAAATGTCGCACAAATTATATATGGCCAGTCAGTCAAATCTGAACAATTGGAAAGAAATCATTCTCCTACTGTAACAATTGATCTGTTTGAATGCAGCGCTCTATGATTTCCATTATCATAATATCCTTAGATGATTGACAATGCTGACGATGATGCATGTTCATCAAATTTCCAATTCATGAGAATAAATATGTTCACAGTGCATTGATACAAGACGTTTTCTAAACTCCAGAAAACGTGCATAAGTTACAGCAAACATAATTACAAAAGTACTTGTATTTTAGTGCAATAATCGGTGCCAACTTACTGAAGTAAATATATTGAACGTGACATCAGCTAATTCACATCTTTCCTATTTTGATTCGTAGTTTTCAATAATGCTGTTCATAATTATTCTCAGTATTCGACACTCCTTAGCATTTATCAGATCATGTATATTTGAACAGAAAACAGTTACAGATGAGAAATAAGCAAACACAAATCACACAGCCAAACGACCCGGTTTTTGGTTGAAACATGTGAATTCGTCTAGAGTTATGGGTGCTAGATTTATTGTTATACATACATGTTGTATCACTAGGCAGTCAGCTGTTAAAGGTCAGGTAATCTCATAGGTAGAGTTTTATCAAAAAGATTAATGATCTGTCTGGCTTCGAATCCGGCTATCTCGTCTGTCTGTTGATAACGACTTCAGTAAGTCTTTGTGTCATACTTCGCCGGATATGCTACACAGAGAAACGGGCTTATCAAGCCCAACTGTGTATAACGGTGCCCTGAGGATCTACATTTTACAAGGTGTCTTGCTCGATAAACCAAGCATAACATGCCAAGGAAATAAATATTATTAATTTTGTGATTTTCTCCTCAGAAAAAGAAACAGTTCTCTAGTATAATGCTGCTGTGTTGAAAGACAATTCATGATAATACTGGCCATAATGTTACGCTACAAACATTTAAGAAAGGTTCAGTGTATTGTATTCAAAACATTGGAGTCGTAAAGCCAGGTTAACCCTGGCTTCAAAGTGGTCAGTGTCAACAAGTAGAAAATGTATTGACTTTGCTTACTAATTTAAATTAAATTGAAACAACCAGTGTACAAGTTGATAACACAAAGGGGGGTTGGGCGTGGTTTTGGGCTACGCCAATGCAACCACCTTTTTTCTCGTGGTGTTACATATAGTTATTGTCAACTGTCTGAATATGACAGAAAATCATAGTGGAAATAACTTCCAGACCCCACAGACGTCAAGGCGAGTCCATGGGGGTTCTTTTATTATTACATTAGTTCCTAGACTTTATGAATATCGCCAAGAAAGATTTCACGACATTTTTTTTGTAAAAGAGCGCGAAAGGATTATCAGCTAATTCAAATTCAAATTCAGTGACTTAGCGCTCCAATCTGTTCATATGCAAATATATTTGCATATCAGTTATTTAATATTAAACTAATAGTTACCAATATTTAGTTTCAATGACCAGAAAAGAAAATATGTACGGAGGCGCATATTACCTTTTTTCAAAACAAACTATTTGTCATCATTATTATCTAGTCTGAAATTCTCATAGCCCTGAAAAGGTACTGTCACAGGATTTGTGTATACATTCATACATGCTGATGATGTTTATTAGCGTGCTATTGAGACTACCGGTCGGTTAGGCACGTCACAACTATCGCAGATTTACAGATTTACTGTGCAATTAGATTAGAGATTATTTGCCCTAATACCAAGCAAACCAAGATACTGTTGTCACCGGGATTACTCTTATAAGGATTTTTTTTATATTAAAAATTATTACTTATAAAGATATATTTTCATTAGCAGTAGACTAATTTGAAACACTGTTGCTGACTATTTTTGCTGTTTGTAGTGTCGCTAAACAATTTATTTGATCATGATTTGTCTATATATGTGTTAATCTAATTGGTTGTTATGACAACATAAATTTACTACTCCCTTTGCAGAATATGCATCGATTATAGATTTTATAATACAATGTCAAACAATGAATATAGGATTTTAAATATTGCTTCATTGTTGTAGTTGACCCGTAGAAGGTTCAAAATATTAGGTATTAATTGATGTTCAAGATCGTCACGCCAAATCAATGATGAATGTCAAGTGGCCTCGATTTCTTTATTGCGCATGCGCACTTATATTGTTTACAAAAATGCCTTCTATCGCTGACTTCAAAGTTTGTATCTACTCGGTATACTAAAAAAAACATGTTTACTTCAGTGTCTACTTTCAGTTTTACAAACTCTCTAAAAATGTTATTACGCCTCGGTCAATAAATTCGTCTACGAGTCATTATAAATGAATATTGACCTCCACTATTTGTTGAACGATAGGCCATACGGACCGCTGCCGAATACCACTGTTGAGGACTTACTTTGGTACAGTGCGTGCTGATTACACATACATACACCACACGTGTTACCACAGTAACGTATGGAAAATAACGTAAATAATATACATTTAGACATTTTTATAAATTAAATATATCTTATTTTAAAGGGCGGTGATAGTTGCGCAGCGCTTGTTCAAATTTCATGTAATAAAACGATGTATTTTACACGCGTTGTATGCATCGCTGTAGGTTCCGTACCCAACAGGGCGCGGCGCGACAATAATTGACCTTTAATTTTAAATAACACATCCATGGTGATATCCATAGAAACATCCAGTGGCGGATCTAGAGGGGCCCTCCCGAACGCATGACGATTCATATCATCTGGATTACGCATAGCTTCTTTGCAATTTACGCTCCGTATATCTTAAGCGAAGCATTAAGCAAGACCTTATTGCTGGATCCGCCACCATTTTGCTGGACCCGCCACTGAAAACATCAGTATTTAATAACCCATATATAATGTAGATGTATATATCATAATACAATCATCCGAAGCCGATGCAGCGATTTATAATTTCATATTCCTTATAACATGCATAAACAAAGATTATAATAAAATATGATTGCCGACTCACGGTATGTCATTATCTATTAAAGTCGATTCATGGCTCAGTCAATCTAATTATGTATATCATTATAATAATAATTATAATCTACGACTTTTTATTCAACTTTGAAATTTGAACATACCAACAACACCGTTTGTGTCCACTTAAAAGGCGGTGGTCGTCGATATGCTGGGACTCATAGCGACGTATCCAAAGCGTGTAAAATATATTTGTTTGTTTACACACAATTCCCGCGCTGCGCGACGACGACGACCACCATTCAACGTGGAATTTTATGTCATTGACGGCACCGTGGCTGATATCGATTAGTATAGTTACAATGTTTTAGGCTGTTGCTTTTCATCAGTTTATTCACAGCCATCTGACAAAAAAAAACTGCTAAAACATCATAACCAATGTTGCCAGAACAGTGGATTCCCTGCTGGTGTTATCTTCACTGTCTTCCAAGGAACCCAGATGCACCCTGTATTATAAATAGACTAATGGCGTCGCGTGCCGAGTTTACAATCTAGGCTTATTCATGTCAATTTCTTTTTTTCTATTATCACACAAATGAATTTTTAAATACCAATTTGATGTGCTACGTGTTATAATGGGTAGATGACATTCTGGGTCAGTACTGTGTTTAACTATAGTATATATATATAATAAATAAAATAAAAAAAAAGTAGTTACTTTTTTCTACTGAGGTTTTACTACTGTCACTCGGTTGGTGTTGACGAATTCAACTGAGAACACGTGATATAGCTGTAGTTTAAACATACACCACTTATTGTTAAGGTCTCAGCCAGCAGACACAGTTATATATGATGACGTCTGCTGGTTGCTAGGTGACAGCCTTGCGACTGTGCCTGGAGTTAACATAAAATGAGCTACGCTAGCTGGACAACAGCGACTAACTAGACGTCCGACCAACTACGACCTAGAGCTAGATCGCCCCCGTCAGTTTGAAAGCAGGGATATGAGGTCTTGAGTCACGTGGCAGGGTTACGAGACAAAGAATTGCCTAGAAGCCTAGATATGAAAATATAATTTTGATTAACATACTGTGGCATCGTATTCACAATAATGCAAAATAAATAACATAACATAACAACTTGAAGAAAAATTAATGCTTGACAACCTTAACAAAACATACGACAATGAACGGGACTTGCCTAAGATTAGTTTAGTCTACCTCAGGCCGGTGACACTACAGCAAAAAGTCATTGCATAAAACACATGGTATTAAATCGTTCTATAATTATATTGTAGTTACAATTGCAAGAAAGATCAGTACGTAATCTACAATGTCAATACTATTTAAGGGGCTGGAGGCCTCACAGTTAAAAGTCCACGACTAAAAGAGAATAGCTGCATAATTAAATTACCTCATCACATTGAATTTACATCAATTGACAGCATGGAAGAAATAAGACTGTTACCCTCGTTCTATTAACCGACTGAAGAAAGACACTTTGACATTTCTAAAGTCTCTTAGTAATGAAAGTATTTTCTTGAGTTTTTTATATTTTAAAAAGAGTGATATTCAATGGTCACCTTCTAATGGATTTCGAACTAATAAGACGACTCCACTCGCGATATATATGTATATATAGATCGTGAAAACACAATCAGCGTAGACGCATTTGATACACGGCTCATATAGCAAGCAAATGACCTGATGTTGTGGAAGATAATAACACTTTCTATGGATCCGAACTAAATTATATATCAATCGCACGTTTTACCAATAGCATTTAATTGATAGAAAGCTTGGTCACATATAAATATCTATCATCGCACTTCATTTGTACATTACATTTATCAACTTAATTACTTAATTATAAATTATGAAATCATGCATGAATATATATCACATGTATAATGTATTGTGACAGATGAAACATACATTACGTTATATATATATACGTAAATATGGCGCTCCCGCGGCAGGATGACTGGCTTATCATGTAATAACGGGGCGATAATATATTCTGGATGTCTTAGATTGGCAAACTAGTCAATAATTCAGACGATTATACCATTATTTATTCATTTGAAAACTATGCTGATTTAGTTTTTAACAACCAGTACATATGTGAAGGTTGCCACGAGTGAAGTGTTTGTATCAGGTAACGATAACGACTATCCAATTTCATTAATAAATTAAACGTGTTATTTAATTGCCAATCCAATGTATGTACACAGTGTTCTAAATTCTTATATAATTAACTATCGTATCCGTTATACACGGACTTCTTTGAATGTTGACAACACTGCAAGACCCTAGCGCCCACGCAGTTTATCTCGTGTCTATTACTTGTCAATTCTACGTCATTCCTCGCAATTCTTTTTTTATGACTACTTTGTCACATATGGACAGAAGATGACGATTTTCTAGCGATTTGTTCTGATATTAAAAATCTACCAAGTATTCCCGAATTTTATGAGACCCGCGTCACAACGAATCTGGGATCTGGGGCAAGCATTTCCTTGTGGTAGACACACACAGCATTAAGTCTTAAAATAAAATGTGTAACAACGCAGACGCCAATATGTGTCTTTATAAGTCGAAGATATACAGACATCGTAATGCGAAATTTGTAAGGACCAATCTTGGCCAATCACAGTGATGCATTAATTGAATTGTAATAGAAGCCAGTCCAATCACTTATAAATATCAAAATCACATGTAATCTGGTCGTTTACTGCCGTACAATTTGTTTAAAAGCTTCAAATATATTTTACCATAAATGTAATTAAATGTATAATTATATAACGAGTAATAATTTTATTTACGCGTTGCTTGTTACCATGGATACCTTAGTTGTATGATGATGGCATGGAATCAGGAATTATAATTGTAAAACACGTGTACACGGGCAAGGGATCTTTACCTTGTTGATTTTCTAAAGCGACTGCTAATAGCTTCGTGACCCTGTGCATAACTGCTTTCTCGGAAACGAAATAACGTGAGACACCGTGATTGTTGAAGCAATTGTGTTTTTTTAAATATTTGTTGTATACTGTTCTAATTTTAATGAAAATAAATACAATAAAATATCTTTCTTAACATATGATGAAGTATCTCGAAATGCACATATTATCGTTGAACCATCGTTTTACACAGGGAATGAGTATTATAGTATTATATACATATTATCAATTATTTATAAGATAAGGATGTGCAACTTGGATATCTATTACATTTGGTGAAAATCAAATCCAGTCATTTCTAACCGATCACAGAACACGCCAGACGCTTGGGAAGGTTCGAGCGTAAACAGAAAACATTAGGAATGCCGCCGTACTTAAAAACGTAAAATGTACACAATACATGCCTTACTACCAAGCAACACAGTTGCAAAACATTGCGAGACGAACATTACACACTTATTTGTATTAATATTTCTAGAAACGTATGTTTATCATACATCTTCACGTGACTTCTTCTTCATGGCATAACACACCCCTTTCATCTCATGAATCAAACTCGACTGACGACGTTTAATAAAGATGTTTGACGACAAACAAACCACCGAGTAGAAACTACATACACCACTGACCCCGTAAATCCAATTTATTTCCCGAGTTTTAATAAAATATTAGAAGAACAGTGACTCGTACAGTTTTGAATATAAATTAAAATTTGTCGGAATGTACGGTCCATAAACTGTTGAGAAATAAGTACTATTCGCCCGTAAACCTGTATTCAATTAACCTTGGTGAAATTCCAATAAAATGAGTTAAGCTAGTTTGTTTTATTATACATTGGAAACGCTTCAGAATCATTATTATTAATATTGTTCACACACTGCTGACTTTACATCGAATTGCTGTTTATAGACCCAGGTTATCAAAGATAAATAATGAATACACTGCACATGCAAACAATGGATACTTAGTTATTTCAATGCTTGTGTGCGTTCAAATGCAATAATTAATTTATAACACTAAAAATAACATACAACATATTTCTTGAGACCCCCGATCATAGATGAGACTTATGGTAACGATAATGCGCTACGTACAGTTACGCTTAGGGACAACATCAAAAGTTCAATGTATGATAAAATTCCTTTAGTTCCCCCCCACTGAAACTTAATTGATAAATATTGATCATGGCGTCATACTACATTCACCATTAAATACAAATTGGTAATCGGACAGTAGTATGGCACAGCAGTTAGTTGTCGGTGGGTGTAAAAAGACTTTACAAATGCACCAATAACAAAGAAAAACAAGCTTTATTTGTACCTTGCTTTTAAGAAGTACATTTAATTTACAAAGGTAGGTAGTACAATGAAATTGTCATTTGACGCACATATTTACACAAGGACCAAACAATTTTCTCGTCTTGGATGCTTTTTTTTTCATTTTCTGTTATTTTTGTCCATGATTGAATAAAAAAAAACTACAAATACTCCAAGATTTGTTTGACGTCATTAAAAAATAAAATCGTTTTTGTAGGATTGAAACCTTTTGAGGTCAAACCCCCCATCCCTAAACTAAAGCAAATAAGTTTTTTTTTTATCCCCGACATCAATCTTTTGACGCCGTCCCTTACCATATGATGATGTACTATGTTTTAATGAACTGCGTAGTGTGCACGTTGTATTTAAACACATATCAGAGAAGAGAAGACAATTAATAGTAACAGTAAAACGCTTGTATGTCAATTCTTTTCAATGCACAATAACACAAATCAATTATAGAAAGAGATTGAACTTTAATTATTATTTATATTGGTTGGACTGTATGTACATAAACTGCAATGCAGATATCTACAAGTTGTGCACTTTGGGACATAAATATAAAACAATTTATACATAAGCTCATCCTATCTATTCTAAAGAAACACAACGTCGTAAAAGTAATTTGCATATTACATGAAATATGCAATATCAACATGTTATTTGTAATATTGTTGTTTGATACTAATATGTTAATGACTACGTTGTATTATCATGACAAGACCATGCACTGTAGTTCACATTTGAGTTTTCGTTCTATAGAATACTGACATTCAATACAACGCATATGCACGTACAACAACTATCACTGCATACGTGTTTTTGATTTGTAATCTAAAAAAACTATTGTGTGTTCCGAACATTCAACATTTTTAGTCCATGATGAATCAAAATCTGGTTCGGTCAACAGTATATAGTATCGAACAACATTATTATATATATATATATATATATATATATATATATATATATATATATATATATATATATATGTCTTCCATCTTGCATTTTTAAGTGTTGTTTTGTTGAATCTTTGTCGCCACGGACACCATACTATTCACTGATCTTATAGACGTCCTAAAAGTTCAAAAATATTTTATTACGTAACTAAACAATAATAATGAATAATAATAGATGGAACATTGTGTTTTCTAAATAATACTAAGTTTTAGATGAACTGTTTGTATATGATGAGCTTTTATATAGCCAAAAATTATAGACGAAAATTAAAAGGCAACACAAATACTAATTCTTTGTTCAGACTGTTTTATGGAAATGTCAGTTCATCTGTGCTACTCTCCTGGTTTTGAGCATGCAGTGACAATAGTGCAAAAAGGAAGTAACTGTACGTATAAATTGTGCGTACACAATTAGTTATGAAGTTTACCAAGTATAATGACACCAGTGCAGTAGCTGGTGTCTGACTGACATTATGCCAATGATAGTTCAAACTGATCCGCAAAACATACGGTATACGCATTAACACAAGTTATGGTAAACAATGCATCCTGTCCAGGTTCCAAAGCGTCGTCTTCCGGTCGCAGTATGTCTGATAGCGACATTCTCGATGCCACTTCAAACACGTTGAATTTCCATGACAAACCTTCCTATAACAGGGGACATTTTGTCGTCACAAGCCACTAACCGTTCATTGCCCCTGCTACTAGTATTGTAATAATAGCAGTAACAAAACTAAGCAGCGAGATGATGTTATTATAAATTCGACCGCTGCTTGGAAAGTCATCACAACAAATGTTCCTAGACTGAGTTGGCGTGACCGCCATGAATCGACAGCCATGGATTTTTTTTACTTCAACGGCGCTAGCTGCATTCACGCCCGACTCGCATGTTAATATTCACCAGGGCACTAGTCACTTAGCGTTCACTGACCTTCACCTCTAGTAGTACATGTATTGTATTAATAGCACGAACACATTTTAATATTTAACTGGCGGTTCAATGAACTGAACAGCATGCTGTCGTTATTAAAAATTTGGTCACATCTACCTTGACAAATATTGCTGGACTCTTGCGCATGCGCACCACACGCAATCACATAATGATTACCTGAATGGGTCAGTTTTCACGGCAATGGTGCAATCAGTTTTCCTATGATTTTTCAAGCGGATGAATATAATGTATGATATATCTTCTTAATTGCTTATTCCGAAACTTTTAAAAACATACTCAACAAATACAAAGTAAGTAACTTCGTGCGAGAAGCTGTGACTCATAATGGTTTATACGAACTTTCGTCTCTAGTCATTGAATAATATTTCCGTATACACTGTTTTCATGAAAAGTTTTTTGTTAGGCTACCACTCGCCCGTAAAAACAAACATTAGGTAACAAATCCACTCAAAAATCATAATACATATAAAAGTTGTTCTTACGAGGGCCATTGCGAGCAATTCAAGGTCGTTACAAGCCACGCTATAAATCAGTATTACAGTACATAACCTCGTATTACGTGCACGTACGTAATGTGTGAGCGTCAGACACGTAGTAAACAACATCACTAGTTGTTGAGGCATAACCAAACACGGAGCATAGTAAAGTGGAGTTGTCAACAAGATTAAATTCCCGAGTGTACCAATGACAGGGAATGTTATTCAGCGTAGTAAGATGATAGAGCCGACCCGATAAATGCCAAAACAATTTTAGAACTTACGAGATAAGAGGAAATCATACATGACCAATATCGATTGGCCAATGAGATCGTAGCATTTCACATATATATATACTAAACCGGGAACATTTGTTTATGGTTTTACGTCATGTACAATTTATAAAGCTCATCACATTCAATTTAAGACAAATCTTATTACGCACTATAAAAACGTTTTGAAAGACACTATAACAATTGCTTTATTTTATTTCACATCGTTTCCATGCACGATTTAACCAATTAGATTCTTCTGTTGTGTTCATGACGTCGTGACTGGGGTCGCTGACATACACGTTTCTGCCCTTGCTTGATGACTGCAAATAAACGCGTTACGGAAGCCGAGATGAAGTAAACATATTCCGCCAACTACTACGCTAATAACATTATTCCGAGTAAACCAGTGTTTTATTCACTCTACATAGACGCCAACACTTGTCAACAACAGTTCTAGCACAGCAGTAATATAAAAATATACCCCCATTATACGGTAAAACACATGCAAGCTTACTACATTGATGCCTAACATTCTATTTATATTAATTATGTAAAAAATAATAAAACAAAAAATTAATTAATTATCACTTGAAACAGAATAAATTTTGTATATTTTATTCGTCATATGCGGGGGTGTTAATGACTGGAAAATGGTAAATTATTTAACTGTGTAGTACCAAATACTGGAAACTAATTAGTGTTAAAACAAGCCTACTAATTGCCATTATTGTATTTCCCCCTATATATTTGTTTTCAGTGATTATTCATTTCATTTTCCAACGTCACGAAATTTGTTTATCTGCGCACACAAACGCGATATTTCCCACTCCCACTATAATATATTTCACTTTGTAGTACCATGTGTGTTCATTGAGGTACTGTTATGTATTGCTACGCAACACTAAATTATTACATAGTACTGAGCAATTCTGTACGTGCGTCCAATAGGTTACTACTACGTAATATCATTTACCACAGAAATAGTACGTAATACCGTAATCTGTAATACCATATAACACTGTACAATACTATATGTGTTCAACAGGCTATTTGTAATAGTACATAATAATGTGCTTCATTATGTGTGTTCAATAGGTTATTACTCTATAATACTGTTACACAAAATCGTCTGTTATAATACAGTAACACTGTTACTACTATGTAATACCAGGTAATGAAATCGTATTTAGTACTACGCAGTAGTTCGTAACAATGTACAATACCATGTGTGTTCCATAGGTTACTACTATATATTACAATGTAACACTAAATTAGTACGAATACTGTGTAATACTACTTGCGTTCAATAGGCTATTTCTCTGTAATAACATGTAACACTTGAATCGTATATAAACTGTAGAAAACCACATGTGTTCAATAGCTTATTACTCTGTAATACTATGTAATACTTGAATCGTAAGTAATAGTACGTAACGCTGTACAAAACAATGTGTATCGAATATGATATTTACAGTATAATACTTCATAACACTAAAATCGTACGTAACACAGTGCAATAAAATCGTATGTAGTAATACGTAATCATACGTAACCCTGTACAATACTACGCAATATGGTCGTTGGTATTTGTTGTAATAAGATCTGATTTCCCAGTTCCCTTTGAAATGAAAAAAAAATCGATGAAGACACGATCTTCTAATAAATTAATGTATTAATAATATATTTCTTTAAAATCAAACAGACATTCAATATAAGAGCGTCATTACCCGTCTTGTCATGCTCGAACTCTGTATGTAGGCGGACTTTGATCAAATGCATCACTTGAATGGTAATTGAAGGCGACGTATACATATACCCGAAGATTGAAAAATAACGCCATTGCTGCAGGTGTGCTTATCTAATTTTATTACGACATAGAATTGTAGTACGTGGTGTGCAAATACTATACTGGAATGCCTGTTCATTAGTGCTATCTACGAATACGCGTGCGTGGAACCATTCTCTTTTAAAAGCCAACTGAATTGTAATAATAACAATGTTTCGTGTACGCAGATCTCCAAGCGCCTGCTCGGTGAGTTATCTTTTCATTGGAACAACACTTTTGTTCGGGCTTTTAAAATAACGAGGCGCGTCATCGTCGTGGCATGATTAACTCGATATCGAGGTAAAATGTTTGCTAGGTTGAGATACTGGCAGC
Organism: Saccoglossus kowalevskii; assembly: GCF_978046115.1. Taxonomy (NCBI): domain Eukaryota; kingdom Metazoa; phylum Hemichordata; class Enteropneusta; family Harrimaniidae; genus Saccoglossus; species Saccoglossus kowalevskii. The sequence continues at coordinate 22,371,102 of NC_140657.1, forward strand.
TAGCTAGGTTCTTTCTCGTCACTTACCTAGCCTGCATTAACTAGTGCCCCTTAGCTCTGGCAGCAGTGTGCTCTGATCATTGTGTATGTGTTCTAGTGCATTTGTACACAGGTGACAAGCGGTATGGTTACTGACACCCACCACCTAGCAAAATAATATCAAAAGGACACCGGGAAGTAAGTACCGTACAGCAGATATGTATACCAACAACGTGGCGTTGCCACAGCTGCCGTGTTAGTGTATCGAGATGTCGCAACATGACGTGTCTTCGTCCCACGAGAAAACACCCTAGATCTAAAGATGATATCCATACCACGGAGTTGGCGCCACTTTATTGGATGCGTATTGCAGACGACAAGCACCGATCAGAGTGATTTACCGTGTCTTTGAGTCGATGGGTGATAGTGCTCAGTTCCACGGGACCTTGTGAGAAGTACACAGCCTCTACTCAAAGACACCACATTCTCCGCGACACTCTTGGAGAAAGCGCGGTTATTTGCATCAATAGAAACAACGTTGTGCGCTTGACACGTTTTCGTCGCCGTTTGTGTAACTGCTACATGCTCAGCGTTTCTATGCTTCGCGAGTTGGACAACAACAAACACGGGATGTCCATTCTGTTGTGACGTACACACACAGGTAAAACCAACCCAAGTGCTGATTTGTACGAACAAAACACACTGTTCAACTCAAAGCCGTCTATATTGCAATACACAACGTTTTGAGAAGTGACAGTAGTACAAAATAGGCTATTTTTGTATTTTTTTCGGATTTATGAATTACCTACGCACGATGGAAAAACAAGCGGGAAGCTACTCAAAGGGAAGTTCCGGTGAGGAAATGCGATCTTCAAGCAGGGCAAAATGTCTTCGCAAACACTGGGCTGGATTTATCCAGAAAGCCCGCACAATCGATAACCAACTCACACAGCCTAAACCCCATCTAGGCCTCCGTAGCATGGTTAGGGAATCTGTTTGTTTTATGTGGCCCATGGCCAGTATATCCGAGGAAGCGGACAACGAACTACGACGATGTCTTCAGCTTGGATTTGACCCCGAACCAGAACCAGACCTCGAACTTGGTGAATGTAGCGACGCTAGCGTCAGTGACGACTCCGACGACAGGTAAGCACTGCTTTGATCGCGTGTTGGTTTGTACTGATTGCACGTTTAGATAACAAGTCACTATAGCTCCCCAGTTATTTCCACATCAGATTTTTATATTGCGGTCACGGTACTCTTTTAATAGTGTCACATTGCCACTGAGTATGTCAGTATTCTGTCTAAGATCACGTTGCTGGGTGGGCCTGTGGCATATAATTTCACGGCTTTCAAAACAATCACACTAATCACCGATTACCAAATCGTCCACAGTGAAACAGGTAAGATTGAATATGGTAAACCTCAACTATACGAACAAAATGTGGCATACTATATCTTTTTAATATACGACAAGTATATATTATTTATGTGTGTTGTAGATATGTTATTTTCAATAAATCAACATTTAAAACCCAAATAATATATTTTAATCATCAATCATTCTTAATTTAAAATTCAATGGCCAAATTTTCCTGGCGCGTTAATCAATCGTGAGACCCCCACCATTACGGGGTATACATCATACATATATACTAAATCAGTTTCAGATTTTGTAATGTGAACAAATTATATAATAAAATTATTCTAGCGCGTGCTTATTACGAAGGGCATGTAAATGGAAATATCGCTTCATAGTTGCGAACGGCTTTTTCTGCGATCAAATCGGAATCATCAAAGTCGTTGATCGTCACTCGCCGACGGTATCCGGTATATGTTAACTCTGTGCAGCATCTTACTGCAATATATAAATGCAATGAATTAGTGACCTGTTCGTCACTGTGTACTTTCACACACAAATAATCTCACGCTGACTCACCTACGATGAATGAATGCATGAATGGGAGGCATTGTTATTGATGTGAACAGATGCTGCACGACTTTAATTTTAAAGTTTAATTAAAATGAAGCGCACACCATACTTTCTGTTATGCTTTGGAATTATTATTCCCCAAATGGTACTCAGCATCCTGGGCATAATATCGGTGTTATGTACTTATGCTTAAAACTGATCTTTAAACTCACAAACGAATATACTTCTTCTTGTAATGACGTTATCGATTCGTGTGGGAGCATTCGATGCAGTACAACATGCACTATGGAGTTAGAACACGTATCGTACTTTGTGTATAAGTCGAACAAATGTCACAATCATTTATTTGACGCACGAACGTCAATATAAAAACGGCACCCGAGTACTCCGTTCCGTACTCCCGTTTTTGAAAAGAAAAACAATATTATGTGAGGATTCTATAGGCCATTATTAACAGTGTGTGTCAATATCATAAAAACAAAACAAACAAACACTGAGCTATGAGGTAAATCTATTGTTTGCATAACGGTAATGTGTTATGAACCTATTGGGATACAGTATAATTACATACTTCTGAAACGATGCCTAACTATGCCGGGTCGTCATACATGTTAGACCCAATCATCACATACACAAACATATTCATTATATATGTAGACCTATAATCACATATATATGTAGATCTAGTCGCCACATACAAAGACCTAGTCATCACGTATGTAGACCTATAACCACATACGTTGGTTAATTCGTCACATATGCAGATCTATTCGTTACATATGTAACCCTATTCATCACATATGTAACCCTATTCGTCACATGCAGACATATCCGTCACATGTGTAGACCCATTCGTCACATGTGCAGACCCATTCGTCACATACGTAGACCTAGTCGTCACATATGTAGACCTAGTCGTCACATATGTAGACCTAGTTGTCACATATGCAGACCTATCCGTTACATGTGTAAACCTATTCCTAACATATATAGACCCATTCGTCACATTTGTAGACCCATTCGTCACATATGTAGACCCATTCGTCACACGTGTAGACCTAGTCGTCATATGTATAGACCTAGTCGTCACATATGTAGATCTAGTCGTCACATATGCAGACCTATTTGTCTCATGTGTAGACATATTCGTCACATATATAGACCTATTCGTCACATGTGTAGACCCATTCGTCACATATGTAGATCCATTCGTCACATGCGTAGACCTAGTCGTCACATGTGTAGACCTAGTCGTCACATATGTAGACCTAGTCGTCATATATGTAATCCTATTCGTCACATATGTAGACCTATTCGTCATATATGCAGACCTATCCGTTTCATGTGTAGACCCATTCATCACATATGTAGACCTACCTGTCACATGTGTAGACCTAGTCGTCACTTATGTAAACCTAGTCGTCACATATGTGGACCTAGTCGTCACATATGCATACCTATTCATCACGTAACTAGACATAACATCAACATATACAGACATAGTCCTCCCATAAGTTGACATAACAATCACATAAAATACCTAGTCGTCCCATAAGTAGACATAACTATCACATATATAGATCTAGTCGTCCCATAACTGGGCATAACCATCACATATATAGACCTAGTCGTCACATAAGTAGACATAACCATCACATATAGACCGAGTCGTCACATAAGTGGACATAACCATCATATAGACCTAGTCGTCACATAACTAGACATAACCATCACATATCTGGACCAAGTCGTCTCATAAGTAGGCATAACCATCACATATATAGACCTAGTCGTCACATAATTAGACATAACCATCTCATATATAGACCGAGTTGTCACATAAATAGACATAACCATCACATATGTAGACCGAGTCGTCACATAAGTAGACGTAGCCATTATATATATAGACCTAGTCGTCACATAAGTAGACATAATCATCACATATAGACCTAGTCGTCACATAAGTAGACATAACCATCACATATAGACCTAGTCGTCACATAAGTAGACATAACCATCACATATAGACCCAGTCGTCACATAAGTAGACATAACCATCACATATAAAGACCTAGTTGTCACATAATAAGACTTAGCTATCACAGACCAAGACGTCAGATATGCGCACCTAATGGTTACATGTATTTCAGCCTAATCGCCAGAAGTATAAACACAGTCACATATGTAGAATTAGTCATTGTATATACATAGACATAGTAGTACATGTAGGCACGTCCATTGCATGTTCATACTACTTCGCCTCTGCGCGTGTTGCACTAGAGATGTTTGATTCACTCTCAAGCACAAAAGTTTCCTAACGAAATTATGTTCAACCATTGTGATCCCACAGGACACGCGATTGCGTTTTTATTTTGTAATTTCCACTTAAAGTCAAGCAGTGACGTGACATAGACGTCGCTAGTCGAAAGATTCAGTGTGATGAAGACTACAGGGACGATGACTGAAAGGATGTTAAATAAAAGAGCACTTGTGGGTATATTTCTTCTTTTTTAACATCAGAAGTGGTTAACACGTGACTATGATTGACAGGAGCACTAAGCACGTTTTACTATTCATTTAAAAAAAAAATCACAGGCACATGAGATACTCTGGGTTTAATATTTGCTCAACTAACATTCACGCTCTTCCGCAAACAATGTTACAACCAACAACACTGACAGCTGCACAACCTCTGTGAAGCTACCTATAGTTTGCAAATGACCAGCCCAAGAATTTGTAAAATTTAAATGTTCACATATACGTTGTGTACAATTAATGTCCAACGAATAAAAGGATGTGTGGTAACACCACAATACCATACACAATGTTACATATGAGGTTGATGCCGATCTGGGTATACTGATGTATAATTTATAATCACATTCTCCCGAATCATATTGCAAACAAATAATAATAATGATGGATTAACAAAAAAACAAACAAGCAAAAAACTGTACCCAACGTCACGGAAGCCATATACCAACAAAACTATAGTACGAATTGTTTTTTTGGTAACATATATAGCCACTTTAATTTGTAAACAAATACTGATTTAAAAATACTGTTGTCGATGATTTATATTGTTGATAATCAGTACTATCGTCGAACTGCGTGTTTGGACCTTAATGTTGCCTTGAGTATGTTAGTGTCCAAGTCGTGTATATGGAATATATGGTGCCTGAAAGATGACACGATTATATATTATATACATACAACGGAATATTTTTACCATATCTTTGCAGAACTGAAGGCAGATATTCTGATCTCTAGACCAAAACACTCCCAACACGTGCATTATTTAGTGGATTTATATAAACAAAACACGAGAACCTTACGGGCTAACATTTCAAAACTGGGTTCTATCAGCTACGTTGATATTATTATTATCCACCATGGAACGTGCTTGGTGAGCCAATTACTGTATGACGCAGGGAGTTTGTGTTATCGTTCCTTCTTTGGCTTGGAAGCATATCGCCTGTGATATGCAGAGATGATCTCAGACACACTATTGTCGCTGAATAACATCGACGCCAATGACATCCTTCTACATAATTGAAGTCGACTCATTGATTGTTTCGCTAAGGCTTTTGTGATTTAAAAATTACTGTACTAGGCGGCTGTAGAGATTTAAATTTTGATTGATTTTCCTTCCTGCCATGATTTGAATAACACATATGGAATCAATGTTTAACATGAATATGTCCATGTGTTTCAGAGAGGTAGACCGGAACCAATTGATAGAGAGATAATATATATATATATTTTGCCTTCTAAAAAATGTATAAATCTAATCATGTATCAGTTAGATAACAGATGTGATTACCGGTGTTCCACAAAAGGCAAGTGATGATAACGTCACTATTTAATGTTGAGAAGGGATGCATTACATTATTTTTTGGCGTGAAACAATCACTGCTCTGAAGAACTCATGACGAATCAACTGCATATGGCATGCCACCACGTGGCAAAGTAATGTGTTTGTGTATTTATATTGGACAACGACAAAGTTCTGGTAAATTACATCATTAATTATCGCCCTCTTGCGAGCATATATTAACATACAATAAATACATAACTATAAATACGAAATTACAAAATACGTCACAATCGCTAATGCCTTTAACGCCTACACTTGACTCAAATGGCCGTCGAGATCTCGTGAAAAGCGAGGCAGCGCAAGACTTGTTTTTGACCCTTGAGTAGTCTTCCATTCTTCCAGCCCGAAGAACGCGATGACGAGAAAAAAAGAACACTATTGTGGTGGCAAAGCAAGTCTCGTGGCTCTCTCACTGCAAACGAGATCTCGACGGTCATTTGATCTCAGGTCTATCACGTGCTTCTTCGCCTTATTACAACAGTGAAAAAATTAAAAAAATGTACAAAAACGACTGAAAAAACAAGAACAGAATTATGCATTTTGGAGATAGTATATACGCATACGTGACGAAACACGATATAGAGGAATTCTAAAGTAAAAAAAAAATCGATTCTTAAAGATTTAGATGTGTAGATAGGGACAGTGGTTGAATAGATCTAAGCATTCATGTATAGTGCATTGCTTAATCCCTCTGACACCAATGGGACATTATACAAGTTGTAAAAAGTTTGACCTGGTTGTGAGGCATTAGTTCCGACCTTTAAATAACAATCTTTTATTCCAGGTTATATGATGTGGATAGATAAGTTGGTGATTTATATGATACCTTTCGTATGTCACGTTTGTCCTTATACCCGTTTATTACACCTATTAGGAGAGAACTATGCATCGTTAGCTTGTACGATAACAATTATAGATAAGAATACTAACACATGAATACTAAAATATTGAAATAAAATTGTGTTTTACGTTTTTGGTCACACATAACCTTTCAGTGACGTACAACGAGTGTTTTATATACCATTGGCGTCAACATGGTTACTGGACTTATTGTTGTATTATGCACATTTCCTGGGATATACTAGTTTTTAATAATGTCTGAAAACAAGGCCTGACATTTATTGAACTGGTTTTAGAAATTTGTTAACCATTCATGAAAACATTTTCTTCATCGGCCTTGGAATACATAATATTATTTTTCTGCTTTATTGATTATATGATGGCGATATATTGGGGGAAGTAATTTTCCCGGCGATTGACATACGTCTTTTGTTTAAAGGAAACTGTTCTCAGAGGAATAGAAATGACTGACATTTCAAAGTGGATGGTCTGTGATTGGATACTAAATTATTCAGACATAGTCTCTTGTTTTGTCAAGGTTTTGGAATTGCGCTAATGTAATTGATATGGTGATTAGCCTGATATATGCATATATGTTTTATAGACATTAGGTCAATAATAGTATACAATCTTGAATTCGGTTAAGAAAGATTGAATATTAAAAAAAACTAAACAATCTAAACAAATTCTGGTATGCTTGTGTGGTATGGTAACTCTGGTGTGTTTGTGACAAACTCTGTTTGCGATCAGCAGGCCTACGTTGGTAAACAAAATACCCGTTAGGTTATGTTCCTAAGTTAGTGTCTAAGCATGCAATGATTTTCATTATGATATTAGACCACAAGGAAGTCCATACATTATTGTCCATTTGTGTATCTTTCCGAGATGTTAATAGAGATAAAGCAGATGCCACAACTATCGAGTAATATTCTTATCATACCAAAATATCAGAGACTCTTACTGATTCGGAAAATTGCTAGCACACAAAAACTTTTGAGAAAAAAACAACAAACACATTAGTAGTGATATGTGCATGATGAAACATGCTTATCTTTCAGGCAAACAAGAATGTAATTTTAGACAAATGTCGAGTATAATAAATGCCTTCTTCATAAATTGAAAGAAAATTATTCTTAATATCATGAAAAAGGGAAGACAAATATACTTTCAAAATTGTGCTTATCAATGAGCATACATATAAAATATCTTAGCCTAGCTTCTGCTAGGTTAAACTTGACCTCATATTTAAATCACCACGACCCTAACCACATATTGAATTAATCCATTGAATGTGTACAAAAAAAGAATCGAAACGATTTCCAAACATATATCATAAAACATTATTGTATCGGTATTAGCATGCACATGTCGTTTATGCCCGATTTATCACTAGTCTATGCGATTTTGGAAATATATGTGTCCCCTAACTACAATTGAGTAGTTACAGCTGCGTTTAAATGGTCTTAAAACATTTTGCTACTAAGATCTTTCTTCCTGATTCTACACATCCCTGGTGTATCACTACAGACGCAGATGAAAAATAACATATTCAAAAAGGAATCTTAGTATTTATTTTATTGCTCCTTAGTAGTTTTAGGCATGCTGGTCACCTCATATTCTGTTAATTGTGAAATGGGGATTTCCGGGACTGTTGGCTTCGTATCGTACATCCCAATCAGCTAGTGGTGTTTCCATCTTTTAAGTCCCTACAAACATTCAATTGTAAAATGCGTTCTGATTGCCAACCATGTCTAGATAAACCCTTGTAATTCCAGCAAAAGTTCACTTAGTTATACAAGATAATATATTCTAGCTTTGTATATATTCGTAGCTATTAAATTGCCTGTGTCTGTATTCGTGGTTTATTTCATGTACTTAAGTTCTTTGAAAACTTTGACCTTTGCCACGTCATTTCTTTGGTGTGATTTCCAAGCACTGCGACAGTCATCTCATGCCTACACTCCAATTGTGTGAGCATCGCCCTCGAATACACTAGAGAAAAATGCTTTGATTGATTCTTGTTGGTGAAAACCATCGTATACAAACTTTACTTTTATCACGATTCGCTATTCAACAATACACCCAATTAATCCCAACAAATTCAATTAAGGCTTTTTTATTCCTTACGCTTAAAGGATGTCTAATACGGAGAGCAATTAGATATTCGACCTGTTAATAATAAAGCTAACGAGAACATGAGAACATTAAGACACAATGCCTCATTAACAAGAGTAACTGTACTACTAGACTACGGTTTTCACGTGGAATGAAACATTAATGCACTTGCGTACACATATTGAACCACATTAAAAACTGCACTGCAAAGGTCAACTGAGTACTAACATTTGTAGATACACAGTTTACTTTACTATTAAATTCAAATGTTTCATGACCATTTGCAAAAGAACCGTAACATATTTCTGACATTATTACAAGATATTACATATCACCTAAAGTTATGTTACAAAGTTACAAAAATGGATGGAGTTACTGAATTGACAATATAAATACAACTGTGCCGTTTTGACAATATTACAGTACAAGTAAAACACAGAATTATAACAATGAAGGTTGGCCGCGATAATGAATTACCCGTGTGTCAAGGTATGACAATGTTTAGAAGGCTTGAAATCACATGTATCTTATCTGAGTGGTGCTTGAGTAATATGTAACGTAATTACTCGTTAGATTGAGATAACATTTGCTAGATGTGTGGTTTGCTTAATTCTAAGATTCGCAGCCTGATACAGAAACTAATTAGATGTAACATGGATCGTATATGGGTGGACAATGATTACTTGTCATCCTTAATCGTATAAGATAGTAATTACTGAAGACTTCATTCATTATCATATTGTTTAGTCTAGGTTTATTCCTACCCCATCATATGTTAGATACCCCTAGTTAAGTATTAATATAGCTTAATTGCTTGAGTTTATGTCGTAAATGATGAAATAATTATATAATTTTACAACAGAAACATCCAAAAGAAAAACGGCGAATGATGAATACCGGCCCTGATTCTATAGACACCTTGCATGTATTCTACAACGCGTCGATCGCGATTGGCAACGGTTTTTAAATGAGAGACACAAAATCACGATCCACAGAAGCCAGGTAATTATTTTACATAGAAAACCTGATATTGAAAATGTGCCAGAAACTCATTAGATGCTCGCTCTGAGTACGGGTACTAGTGAATGTCGTATTAGAAACCCGTCGACGTCTGACCTTTATATTTGCATTTCCGATTAGTTACACGGATAAGTATTGATCACACTCCCCTGGCTAATCATAGTCATAGTGTGTTGCTTTGTTATATTTGACAGGGATATAATAGAAACAACTTCAAATAAAGCGAGCCTATTTTGCTTGCGGGCGTGACATTATAGATGCTTAATGCTAGGCATGGGACACATGTCGGATAATTCTATTAATCGCGAAAAAGTCTTATGAATAACAAATCGAAAGTTCACAAATCAATGTTTTTTTGACTTGTGAGTACATTTTAGTATAAATATTAGTCTTTCTTTGAATGTGGTACAAATAATGTCTGTGGAACTTTCTATACACTATATCCAAGACATAGCCACGCTATCTTAGTGATCCACTGATGCGCAAATTTATGATAACAGACGTTCTAAGTGCCCAACATGATAGCTGCTAGGGGAGCCTAATATAACATCTAAGATATTTATGGCGTGTAAATAAGAACAGGTTTACCTTTTTTTATTTACTTTTGGCGAATTGTGACAACGAAACCCAGCCCACCGAAGGAATGCAAACAGCAAAGATATTTTATTGTTGTCTGGCTACCTATTTTAAAGCAGCAAAGTTTCATTTTGGCGTGAATGGTGAATAACATGGATTATTTTTTAAATTAGTTTGGGAATTATCCACCATCTTTACTGAACTATCAAGCGTATAGGACGAATGGATGGTGATTTCGAAGCAGTTATTTGTACATTCCAGGTGAAACAAATCTGTAATGGACCCGTAATTATCATTTGATTGTCTATTCCACATTTCATAAATATTCTAAACAAGGCGTACTGGAACGTTAATTCATTGATAACATGTTTTATTTTCATTATGGCTGATAAATTATGTGAAGACGTGGGGGCGTGCAGAGTATCCAACGGTTATGTCTTATTGTGGCGACTAAGTAGAAACGATTAGAATCAAAGCAATGTAAATCTACTATGTAGATATATGTGTGATTATTTGTACTCGATAACAGGGTTATTACTGTACTATTTTCGAACGGAGATATCACAGATTTGGATTTTATACGTCCATTCCCAATAGTCTTATTTTTGTTCGAGGAGGTTATCCGAAATTCAAGATAAACTGATTACCAGATTTTAGTCAGAATACATTTTGCTGAAAAGAAAAGGTCACATTTTAATCACTGTTTATCAGTCAAGAATCTGGCGGAATGAATATTCTTGGACAGGCTTTATTTGTGCTTATCGGAAGTGATAAATTGACTATGCATTAAACGGAAATTTCCGAGTAATACATTAAAGCAGCTGATTGATTAACCTATAACTGAATACTTAATCTCGAATATAAGATACTCCCAACCTGTACCAATAAATTTAGAACTAAGGGGCGAACCATTATTTTTGAAATGAATACCAAATTTGAAATTCAGTCACCACCGAACATGAATGATGTTCGTGCCTCTTTTCATTATGTGCTATCTTTTTTTTCTGATTCAAGCATAATATATCCTCTCAATATAGATGGTGGTACTATATGTTATGTGTTTTGTTTTCATTGAAGCATAAATTGACCAACGAACAAAAATGATTGTTGTACCCGGCGTGACTACACTTGAATATATAGAACATGATGAAATATGGTATTACTACCATCACCATTTAGTGATGACCATGCCTGAATAGGAATGGAATACGGTACGACCATAATTTATTTGGGTTGTATCTATGTTTAAACAAATAACATATTCTAAAAAAAGGGCATGACCATTATCTATGTTTGGTGGTGACTAGAAACAGAACAATGCATAACACATAATGAAATGATGGTCTTGCCCTAGAACACATTGTATAGTGAGTCTTGTTTCTCGTCGTGCAATAATCGACATATTATGCAATTGTGTTATTAATTATATTCAAAGTCCAGCATCATTAATTTACCTACGTAACATAATTCGTTTATTAGTGCACTACGCATTATGTATTAGGTTTTGGTTATTGAGTTCACGACCACGTACCTATCGTTGTGATCAGGTGCGAGAGTGGATTCATTATTTCCTGATAGAGACATGATATATAGTCCTTTAGCGATTTTTGTTCGTGAGAAAAATACTTTATGCTTCGCTCTCCTCGTGCAAATACTTTCACGTGGCGCTTGGTCACAATGTCAAGTGCAGCAATGTACATTTAGTATGTTGTGAAAAACACTTGTCTTCAAGCAGCAGTGTGTCTTTCCAAGGTTCTAGAAAATTGTGAAAACAAAGCAAGAGTAAAACTGAAAATATAGATTTAAGATTTTTGCTATTTCGGTAGTTTGCATCATGATGTATATGAATAGGAATATATTTCCCAAAATGCAAAAAACGATATTAATCCTTCCTGCAATTTCAAACAAAATTTAAATAAGGTAATATACAACTTCCTTATTGAATTGTAAGACTTGTTTTTGTCATGTAATATATGTGGTGGATAAAACGAGCCGAGGGAATCATTAGGCATGTATGATAATATACGTGATTTATTTTAAATCTAACTCTGCGTGCATGAGTCGATTGAGTTCAGACCGAGGAATTTGCAAGACTCGAAACAGCGTAGCAACAAAGCAGTGACGTTTTAACAAATGTAATGACATAGCAACAAAGGTATTGATGTAGTTACAAATGTAATGACGTTGCAACACAGATAATATCATAGCAACACAGGTAATGATGTAGCGACTTTGATAGTGGAGTCGCAACACAGAGAATGTGACGTAGCGACCAGGGTAATTGCTCTATTGTAGAGACGTGTTTTGCAATTGCTTCCTCCAGAAATGGAACACAGTGCACCGCACACATGACACACTCGCAATATTGGAGGCATGCACACATTGTAATTACGTCGTAATAATTGAGTCAATCGCGCCTATGAATGATATCACTAAAATAATGTGATAACTAGCGTTAAATGATAATAACTTGACTGTTTATATCACGTGACTCTATGTGCATTTAGTGTGTGTGTGAATCGTTTAGGATAATTGGCTACAATAAAAACGATTTTCAGGTGTTCTTGATTTTTTCAATGTAGTTTTAATCTATGCTATTATTCATCCAGATGAAAGAATTATCGCTCGCTACTTTTCACACATACATTCGAGTATTGTTCTCCAGGGAATATATATATCCTGTTTGTAAGGACACGCCAAAAGACCTAGGTCCAAATAAACCATTCTGTAACCATGGAAACAATATATATACCGAATGCACGAGCACAATCTGAACTGAATTAAATCATAGTTTGAACCTAAATTGAATGACTCGATTAAGCAGACTATGTAGCATGGCAGCCGTGGAAATAATTTAAAGTACGAATTAGATGTCCCAGTGCAGTAACGCGACTTAAACTGTGACACGACCAGCCACTTTGCATCGAGCTATCAGTCATACAAAACACATTATATGTTATTTGACCTGAATAATCTAGACTCATGTCGGTATATTTTGCTCAGTTTCTAATGGAATACGACCCGGATAAACATTGCCTAGTACAAGCAACACAAAATTGATGTGCTATTGATTACAATGCGCATGCGCAGTAACGTTATATGGATTTTTCTGTGAAGACCATTCGTTTTGTAGGTGTTTAATTTACTCACCAGTATCCATTCCACTAATCGTTGAATCGTCACCAAGTACGTAACTTTGAAATAAAACATAGCACGACCATTGCTGTCTTGCTATTTACGTAATCTAGAACAGATCTAGTGTAGGATGGATTGCCTATTGCCCTTTATCTTAAGATACTTCTAAAATAAGAGTAGTAAATAAATAAAAAAAAATAGAATTATGTTTGCTATTTTATTCATTTTCTCCAAACTTTCAGTCATTTGTTGAAAGGCATAACTATTATTAATCGTGTAATACATACAATTCATTATGAAGTCAAAATGTCATTCTTATTGTACTCTCTTACTGGTTCAAATTTATTACGCAATGTAGTCAGTTGTTTTGTTCTGCCAATTGTTGCCAGTCATTTGTTTCCCTACATTGAGTATATTTTGTTTCCACTTTAAATAGTGTATAGCCATTTCAATTATACATTCCATTAACATATGGTGAAATAATCGTTATTTTGATCCAAGCCATGGTTGGCAATGAAGGATGCACCTGAGCTAGTTCTTAGATTTCGTCGTTTCTTTTGTTGTAAGTGTCCTTTTCGCCAAACTCATACACTTGGTTTTGAATAGTATATTTGTTTTTGTCCCAAATGTTTTTCCGAGTTGTATTTGAGAAGTTAATACACAGCCAATATTATGCAAAAGTGTTATGCCCTTTGAATATCCGGTAGCAACTAAAAACCGGTAGTGAAGTTATTAATATTCAGGCGTACGTTGCTGTGTTTTATTATTCCTGTTATTACTATGCTGCGAACAATTGCTATAAACATAAAATATTAAAATATTAAATCGTTAATTTAATGATGAAGTTTTTTTTATTCATATACGGCATTGTCTAAAAATAGGTGATCTTCTGAATAAGCATTATTGTCATTTTTGTCAAACTTAGATTCTCGATTTCAAACGATCTCTCCTTGTCACCCCATCAATAATTAATGGGGTCGCCAACATCAATAATTGTCTCTGCATAGTCATGAAATATGTAAGAAACATAATTGAAGCGGAATTATATGATACCTCTCTAAGATTTGTTGATTCTTTTGGCTGGCAACAACTTTAATTCTAGAATGAATATTGTCGTTATTTTTGGTCAGAAATGCTATTCATAACTACTTCTTGAAAACGCCTAGCCCGGTTGCTTTGTTTTGTTTTATAGTATGCACCTAAAACAGCGAGGCTGTATCAGCTTGTTTATTGCAAGCATGCAAACATTAGAACAAATATGGCGTGCCCAGGAACCTCTTGGTCTAGTATTTCCAGTCTAATATTGGATTCTTGTGCATAAATTCGATGTAGATTTTACGTACAACATATTATACATTAATAAACTAAATAGCTTTTTAAAAAAAATATTTTCATAATTGAGGCGAAATCGAATAACGATATCATACAAAATATTCATTCTCAGTAGTTCTAAATTGACTGAATTCGAATATCATGAACCTTATTTAGTAGCACTTACAATGACTTGACGTGACTTAATTTCAAAGTCAAAGCTCAACAATCCCTTGTATTCGTGTATTACACGAAATGTCGACTGGATGCCCCACAGAAGGTTGTTCACACTAATTTGACAGAACGTGGTTTCAAACTGGAATTGAGAACTAACAAGCACTTTCGGCACCGGGACCCTCAAATTGATCAATAAAGTTAGTCTGGCAAAATTCGCAGCCGAATGACACCTCCCCCAGTTCTTCTGGTCTATTGGCTTCATTACGTTATTGTTGAAATTGCCTATGTTTTGCCATGAAGTGTAGATGGACTGGCAGTCACCAATGAATATCAATAGAAGAACCGGCAAGAAATTGCAAACTTGAAAATAACAAACAGTGGCGACTGAGGCTTGAAATGAAACGATTTTACGGTAGATTTGAGTCAGCATTCAATGCATGATGACGGTGAAAGACACTCAGGGGTCAATGGGTCAAAAGGTTATGCGAAAGTCGTATCTCATTTAAGTCGTACTCACTAATATCAGGAATAAAGAGGGAGATATATAATTGTATTACTCTTCTTGTTTATTGTCTGCATGGCGACGTTGTTACTGGCAAAAAAAGTTAATAACTCACACAAAATGTTTAACAATGTATGAATACGTGAATGATCATTCGAAAATGGGGATGTGTTTCCCGTTACTACTGTGCATTTATGCCAGGCAGTGACCTAAATCTTACTATATCACCAGAACACATTTCCCAGCGTATTTTCATGTTACCACTCTCGTCCATTAGATGAGTGTGTTGCTCGATTTTATACCCTTCATCATAGCGAATGCATTTTACAAACGTAAAATTTGACGTTTCGGAAGTGAATTCATGCTGACAATTTAATGGGCATGGTCGACCTCTCCGTTTTTTCAAAAAAAAGTCAGAAGCACTTAAAAGAAATACCACAGAATAAACAAAATTTAATTCTCTTCGTAAACTGCCTGTAGGACATTTCAATTTAAATTCAAATATATTCATGCTCAATTAATCGGAACTAGTATAAATAAATGATTAACGATACTTCTCACAAATGCTTTTAAAAGCTAGGAAATTTGGTAAATGAGTTTTTATTTATAGATTTGTCCAGTATTCGTATGTAGCAAGAATTATAGAACTAAGTGATCAGTTTTTATACCTTGAATTTGCAATCATATGAAAGACGAAGGGATAATAATTTGTTTGATTATTTAGGGTGTTTTAGTAAATGAACCCGACCCCAACGTTGTGAAACTATTGATGCCTCTTTATGAGTGGCATGCCCTGTTACGCTGTCAATTTCATGTTTTTCTATGTCGTGTAATGCTATGTCATGTCATGTTACGCTGTCATTTCATGTTTTTCTATGTCGTGTAATGCTATGTCATGTTATGTTACGCTGTCATTTCATGTTTGCCTATGTCATGTTATGTTATGTTGTAATTCATGTTTTCCTATGTCGTGCAATGCTATGTCATGTCATGTTACGCTGTCATTTCATGTTTTTCTATGTCGTGTAATGCTATGTTATGTCATGTTACGCTGTCATTTCATGTTTTCCTATGTCGTGTAATGCTATGTCATGTCATGTTACGCTGTCATTTCATGTTTTTCTATGTCGTGTAATGCTATGTCATGTCATGTTACGCTGTCATTTCATGTTTTTCTATGTCGTGTAATGCTATGTCATGTTATGTTATGCTGTCATTTCATGTTGTCCTATGTCGTGCAATGCTATGTCATGTCATGTTACGCTGTCATTTCATGTTTTTCTATGTCGTGTATTGCTATGTCATGTTACGCTGTCATTGTATGTTTTTCTATGTCGTGCAATGCGATGTCATGTTATGTTACGCTGTCATTTCATGTTCTCCTATGTCGTGTAATGCTATGTCATGTTATGTTATGTTGTAATTTCATGTTTTCTTATGTCGTGTAATGCTATGTCATATCATGTTACGCTGTCATTTCATGTTTTCCTATGTCGTGAAATGCTATGTCATATCATGTTACGCTGTCATTTCATGTTTTTCTATGTCATTTAATGCTATGTCATGTTATATTACGCTGTCATTTCATATTTTTCTATGTCGTGTAATGCTATATCATGTTATGTTTTAATTTCATGTTTTCCTATATCGTGTAATGCTATGTTATGTCATGTCATGCCATAAATATAAAGACGTGTAATTGTCGTAAGTTTATGTAATGAGTGTTAGCATTTTGTTGCATATTGACATTAACGTCATTCATGTTGACGAACAAACGTAGTAATGCCTAAATAATGTTAGCATCTTTATATCATGGCAATAATTATTCATCTTTGTTATTCATTTACATCATATCAGACACCAATGAACAATGATACGTCCATTTAAGACAATTTTAATTTCTCAGTTTATGCCAAAATATGATGTGTTTCTGATCTTAGGTTTATTTAAAAACGATGCGGTGATGTGAGTTTCTGTTTTGTTTTTACGAAACTACATGAAAGTCGATCTGCGCATGCGTGAACAAGATATTGCGCTGCCAGCTGCAGGCACATTACCTCCATGTTTTTCAATTGTTTTTGAGTGTGGCCTTTTGAACTGACAGATCTGTATATCGACCAAGACTGGGGTCAATATTTGTATTAATACACCGAATAAAACAAACATGTGCTAAAAGGCTGTATCGACAATTTTTCAATGACAGCACCCAGAATATTCTCCATTCACAAGTAGCTGTTTTATCACACTTCCAATGATTTGTATGTATCTATATTCTATAATCCCAAAGTTACTGTCACATATAAGATTTTTGTAGCTGTCAACTATGTACGGACGACTGCTAACACAAAAAAAAACATCACACTACACTGGGGGTCAATCAACCCCTGATCGGACCTAAATCAAATATTTCCAGTTAAATGAACAATGTAATGAAATCAACATGTATATACGATACGCAATGAGTAATAAAATTATTTTGATGAAATAAATAAATGCACTAAACGTCGGTATACGGAGCCCTTGAAAGACTGAGAAGTCAATACTCACATCTATTGACCGCCAAATGCTCAAATTTAATTAGCTGTTAGGTTACTTGCACAGCCACTTAATAACAGCAATCCTCCTCTTTATATTAATGGTACAAAGAGGATAATATCGTTCAATAAAATATAGACAAAAAAGTTGTAATATTTGATGGAGTTTTCATAACGGATGTGTTCTATTCAGACAAATATGCGCATGTCAAGTGCGCAATTTGTTCAGTGCCAACAAATCGAATTCACGGTATCATATTTCTGTCAGCGGGATTCCGGTAAAACGATCATGTTTAGTACAGCCCAACCAACTGTATGGAATTATCGATCCTAACAGCAATTATTACTATGGATGAGAGACGGAGAGAGAAAATACAGAGAGTACTGCCCAAGGGTCTAATTAACCCGCCCACCTTTGTGCTACAGATGTCAGCAAGTAGAACACCAGGGAGCGTTTTTTTTCTCCTAGTGGTAGATAAGATATACTGGCAGTGTGTTGACTTTGTTAATGGCAGTCACGATTCAGATGTATGGCGATAGATTATGTCAAATTATTTCTTTGTTACGCCTTCAGTCTCTTTTAGTGATATGTATATTAGAGATAATGTCTGAATGACCACTTCACGTGGAACAAATCTTGCGAAAGTAGACACTTAATATAATCGGATCACGTGCGTACCTATATCACGTGGAGCAATGACCACATGCGGTAAGAAGTCTTCTAACGCAGATGCATTTTCAAATTAAAAACATCATTTCAAATACCATGCATAGTATGTCTCTTAAAATTTGTATGAGTGTCTACTTTTTACATTAAATATACAGGGGCATACTTATTACTTAAGTGACAAATGCGTGGTTATTATTATCAATATAATATGAGGGGCCATTCCGGAAATAAGTGTTACATAGAGTACAGTAGACACAATGGAATACTGTTTGAGTCGCGCTCACAGCGACATCTCGGCGGCCATTTTCGTCTAATGTTTAAAACGGGGGAGTGGTCACCCGCGCATGCGTCAGATGGCCATACCGTGTCATTGTTTACAACAAGCGTTTACCCATGAGCCTTTGTCTTTTTAGGTGTGTTGTTATTGCTTAGGACTCAATTCCCGCGCGTGAGCAGGTGACGACTCTCCCGCTTTAATCAGAGCGATCGATAATATTAATTAAAACAAGATTGTTGTATTGCGGTTATAAATGTGTGAAATACCGAAAAAGATACCAAGAAAATTAACTACTGTGGCTCGAGGGATGTAAGAAAGTTTTTTTTAATGGGAAGATGTTTATGACACTGATACATGTTATTAGCGATACACCCGATTCTGTGCTGGAAATTTTTATTTGACGTGTGTTCGTATGTCGTTTGCTGGTCCAGGAGAATGCAATACAAATACTTCGACGCGTTTATCATCTTATCGATTTTTTTCTCGCTACCACTACCGGATATTCATTATTCGGTATTTCGTGGTATTACAATTGAAATAAAGGACTCCGAATTGCCCAATATTGCGTGATATCAGAGCTTTGATGGGAATAAACGCTTACAAATTGGCTCGACTGCGTGTCGCCCATTATTGCGCACATCCCGTCTCTGATATCACGCAATAATCTAAAGTTCGTCGTCCTTTATGCCCCTAGTTACGCTCGAACCACTATGAATTGATTGTGTTAAATGTATAGAATAAATCGCGCAACAAAAGAGAACGTTTACTTAAATATGTTAATTAACGCATCGTTAATCTGCCACTTACACGCGGACATTAGAAGCGAGATGATTTATTTTGTTCATGGGACAGTGCACTCGTGCACATGAGTGGTTGTACCTACAAATTAGGTTTGATTATATATTGAGATTGTACGCTGCGAAACCATGGAAACGTAATGAGTGTGATATGTATTAATGAATTGATGATTTTATACAACAGAGATTAGTATGTTCTAAGTCGAATGGAGAGAATGTTTATTATATACTATACGCCTGTATTGTTATTACTCGTTTCTATTACAGCATTAATATAAGGTGCATCACTATCATGACAACATCACCACCTATTCCCACCTATCACAACCATGTCAGTCGTCGCTACCATCAATATAACCACCAGCGAACTCCCACCACAACCACTACCATCATAACCGCCACTGTCACCAGCAATATACTAGTAATCACCACTGCCACCAACTTGAAACTGCCGCCACTGCCACCACTACCAAACTGAGTCATGCAATCACCGCCAGTATAAAGACCACTGCCACCATCATAAAACACCACCACCAACACCACCACCAGCAAACTGAAAGTCACTGCATTCGCCAGCAACATAACCGCCACTGCCACCACCACCACCAGTAAACTTATCCTGTCACTGTTACCAGTATAACCACCACTGACACTACAACCACTACAAACATAAACACAACAACCAATGTCAGCAAACTCCCACTGTTGTTATTGGGGGTATAACGGATACTGTCTTACTATTAAACCGCCACTACCAACATAACCTCCACTGCCACTACTAAGATACTGCCACTCCTGGTACCGGTAGAATAGCCACTACCATCACCAATAAACTGCCACAAACTTAATGCTCTTCCGGGTTCGTGTTCGTGTTATAAAGGTATAATGATGTGGTCAATCGAGAAATACATGATCTGAACGCAATATCTGAATTATTCTGCCGTTCAAAATTGAAGGTATCAATGCACGTCTCTTTCAATGCTTCTCACATATTTTTATCTTGTAAACGAAGTAGATAATTTGCAGCCTCCAGACTTATGGCGGATATTCTTTAGAGGGAAATGTATCTGTATATGTGCCAGAAGGAAATTGCATAGGCAAAGCAATAGGGTTTCAATAATATTGTCGTCGGTTGCCATGCGGTGCTTAATAATATTATGCTGGGGATTCGACTAATATACAAAAAATCAAATATGAAATTAGCACAGTGAAATTTCGAAACATGTTGATTTTGAAAGTTTAATTTGCAGTGATATTGTTGATACGCCAATACTATCATTTCCAATTGTCCCCAGCCCTTAATGAGGTGCGTACCAGCATTCAATTTAGTGAGCTTCAGTTCGACAATAACTATCTTGCTCTATCTATGTGCATGAAAACAAACAATAGTAAAGGGACGATAATTTGTCAAGTTCGCATAGTGTTTATTGTCAGCTATCGCACGAGGCAAGATGGCGGATAATTTGGCCCCTCAGCTACAGCTTTGCATAAAGTATACTATTACATTCTCTTGATAATTGTCAGGAATTGTATATGTAATTTCTTCTACTATATATGGTTTCAGTGGATTCTATTAAAGAGACATACTAATATTATTCATATTTGGTACACAATGAAGCACAATACAGAGCAACGTAACGCTAAACAGCACAAAGCAATACAATTCAACGCAGCCATACAACACAACACAACACAGTACCAGCCAAACTAACTCAACAAATACCACATAAAAACACAACAAAACGCATAATAGGAATTCTGACTAGTTATTAGTCTTTTCTTGAAAAAGAGGCAATGGAAATTGAGAACTAGTTGGTCTATGTACAAACTATTAAGCAGATAAATTTCTTAATTTGGTCCACATACAATCATTATTATGCCCGGTGTTATTGGTTTCAATTTTAGCGTAGAGATATTATTCACGGACTAGGAGGTTGGGAAGAGAACATTTGAAAGGTATATAAAATAGGGTATATTTTCAGGCACATACTCCACCTGTATAGTCCCAATTACTGTTAGTGTTGTTACAGATCACCCTATCAATATACTCTCAAATCTACCAATTTATTTTCGTTTGAATTGAAAACAGCGGAAACGGATTTTCCCCCTTTTAAATCTACAATTTAAACGAGTCTCGTTGCTGTCGAGTATCATTGTTGGTGCGTATTATTTTAACATCGGCTATATTGGTACAACCGAAACTCTCATATCCAGTTGAATGGGGACTGTAAATACCGCAAGCTATTTATTTTTTTACACATACAATACCCGTTCACCGAAAGATAGCATCACGTTTTCACCATTGAACGATCGCGGCCGATGTTTAAGTGCCCGGTGCGTCGGATTTAACACAAACAACAGATTCAACTAAGTTATGCATCCATCTTTATTTATCAACTTACGTCGTCTTACAATATGCAAATGAGATGTGACCCAGAGGTCAAGATACGTTTAGTCAATACGCTACAATCCCTCTTTTTCCCGGAACACTATATCACTCATTTAAACGAAAGTGTCCTGGAGGTTGATATAGTTTCTAGCACCTAATGTCTCTTGATATAATTGTATGTTGTTAACTCATATAACAACAGTTTACAAACTCACAATCTGGCATTGTTTCCAAATAACTACTAACTCTAATATAACAATAAACTTAAACTATTCTAGTAGGTCAGGGTGGACTACCAAAACCTACGTACAGCTGGGAGGATTATTCTGCCTCGTTTTCCATGCTGTTACCCTATCTATGTATCTCATTAAACAATTCAATAGTTCAATAACACAAATAATCCTTTAAATACTTGGGTGCCTGAACTGTACGTTTTGCTCTATCTGGTGGTTCAGGTAAGGTTGCATCACTTTCACATTCAGAAGTTACATCACATGAATTATCAGTGTCTTTATCGCTTTGTTGAGTTTCAGCTTTATCACTATCTGTCGGGTAGGGCAATTATTCCAATTTCCCAATGCTATGCATTCTCTAAGCTCAGTAATTTCCTCATCCTGTTCAGACACTCGTTCTATTAATCTTATTGGTATCGCATGTGGTGCCGCATATTCTGCTACATAACGAATGTATCCCTCCGTGTCATCACTATGTTCACTCTTATTATTGTCAACTAGTCTAGACAGTGCATCTGCGATGTTCTTCGACCCAGGTATGTATTCCACAGTAAAGTTGTAGGGCTGTAAACGTAGAACCCAACGTTCAATTCGGGCAGATGGCTTTGACTTATGTGAATATATCACCTTTAACGGCTGGTGGTCTGTTAACAGTTTAAATTCAATACCACATATTAAGTATAAATTGAATCTCTTACAAGCCCAAACTATGGCAAGGGCCTCTCCTTTCTACATCTGACAGACTTCTACTGGCATAACACACAACTCTATTTTCACCGTTCTGTTTCTGTATCAAGATTACGCCTAGTCCTACTGGACTAGCATCTGTAATCACTGTAGTTTCAGCATTCTGATCAAAGTAGGCTAAAGTCCGTGCATTAGCTAACTCATTTTTCAAGCGGTCAAATGGGTGTTGTTGTTCGGTTTGCTATTCAAATTTGGTTCCTTAGCGTGTTAATTTGCGGAGTGGCTTGGCTACTGTGGCTAAGTTTGGTATATATCGGGCAGAGAAATTTACCAATTCCAGAAAACTTCTCACTTCTGTTGAATTCTCTGGTGCACGAGCATTTAAGACTTCTTCTACTTTTTCGGTAATTGGACGGATACCATGTCTAATCAGCATACTTCCCATGAATTTTAAATGAGACATTCGAAATACGCATTTCTCCGCATTCAGTGTCAGACCCTTTTCTTCAAAGCATTTCAGACCTTCAATTAATCTTTGATCATGGGTTTCATTGTCAGGAGCATGTATCACCACATCGTCAGATATATTTACGGCTCCATCACATCCAGTCAATACTTGTTGTATGATGTGTTGGTACAGTTCTGGGGCAGAACTAATGCCAAACATCAGCCATTTATATCGGAACAAACCGTTATGTGTAGCAAATGTTGTGATACTTCTAGACGATTCCTCCAACTCGATCTTATGAAACCCCCACTTGAGGTCTAACTTTGTAAAGACCGTGCTTTGGTTCATGCTTTCTAATATTTCATCTACGGTTGGTATCGGATGTCTCTCTCTGACTACTGCCTGATTTGCCTGACGCATATCTACACATAATTTAATCAATTCAGTCAGCTTGTCTTCTATTTTGCTTCTGAGGCTGAATGGTGTTCTCCGTGGTTTCTGTGCCACCGGTGGTATGTCTGGATCAATGTTGATCTTCGCCTGGTAATCATTCAATTTTCCTAACCCATTAAAGCACTTAGGAAATTTATCACGCACATTTTGTGTGCCAATCATGTTTGCCTGCAGTCCAAGCTTCAACACTCCGAGCTCTTGTGCTGTTTTTCGTCCCAACAGTGAACGACCTTTGTCTTTAAATACGATAAATTCAGCATTTGTCATATTATTGGCAACTTGAGCAGTGGCTTGTAATTTCCCAAGGACTTCCAATGGCTTATCTGCTTCATAAGAATACAGCGACTGTGTTGACCTCTCAGCTTTACAGACAATTCCTTTTTGTTTCAAGGTAGACCATGTTGTTTCACAAATCACATTACATGTTGCTCCAGAATCAATGAGCATGTCTGAAATAACTACTCCACCCACCGTGACACTAATCACACCAGTGTCATTTGAGTTATTCTCTGGATGAACAGCAAATACATAGTCACCATTTGTCTGTACACAATACAATTTCTCTTTGTCTGAGTTTCCCTGTATACCAACTTTCTCTGCGTTACCCTTGGTATGTTTCTTAGTCTTGCATACTACTGCAAAATGTCCTGTTAGATGACATTTGTTACAGTTCGCAGATCTTGCTGGGCATTCTCTATCCCTGGCGAAATGTCCCTCTTTACCACAACGATAACATTTCCTTTTCTCTCTTCCTGGCTTCTTTTGTGGCCTTTGACCTTTATGGACTTGGTTGACTTCACGTTTAAATTCACCTTCCATAGTCTTTAATTGAACATCAACTACTTCTAAGGCCCGTGCTGTATCTTGCACCACTTTTAGGGTTAGGGATTTTCCCTTTTCTAGGAGCTTACGGCGCAACAATGACGACTTGCATTTATCTATAACTTGATCTCTGATTTGTTCATCAGTATTGTGAACTCACAATTTTGTGCTTGATGTTGCAGTCTTGAAATGAACTGATCTATAGTTTCACCCTCCTCTTGTTTCATTTGACGAAACACATGTCTCTCATATATTGCATTTAGCTGAGGTATGAAATACGCGTTCAATGTTCATAACGCTTGCAAGGCTCTCTTTTGGTTGTCATCTTTGACACCCTTTCCGACGATATAGAACTCGAACGCTTTCTTTCACCTTTTCCATCTAGTCGATACGCTAGTGGGGTCACTTTTGCAATCAAACGGCGGAAGGCTACAATATCAATATTTGAAGCCATCTCAAATTAAACTTGTGACTTCGATCCCGTCCTCGTCGCCAATTGAACGATCGCGGCCGATGTTTAAATGCCGGATGCGTCAGATTTAACACAAAAAACAGATTCAACTAAGTTACGCAGCCATCTTTATTTACCAACTCACGTCGTCTTACAATATGCAAATGAGATGTGACCCAGAGGTCAAGATACGTTTAGTCAATACACTACAACCATTAGACCAAAACAAAATGATTTTAGATCTTTTGATCCGATTCCACGCCATTGTACACTAAAAGGCTATCCTTATCTTCAGCTGATTCGTTGTACTTGACTACGTGACGCCATGTGCCGCCATGACATCTATAGATTGTCTAAAACAAGTGGAAACAACAACCGTTAATTTTTAAGTCGTTTGGGGCAAATTTATAAATCCGAGAACAGAAAGTACAAAGAACAGAAAACAGACAGACTATCACACTAACAAGAAAATGAAGAAGAATTTCAAGCATTGATGAGCAGAAACACCCGTGTTAATATTGGGAGATGATCTCGCAGTATTTGCGTTATTGAAGATAAGGCAAATTGGTACAGCGAGCCCCCAGGGAATACATTTTCTGTATAACAACAGATAAATGATGCTAATACAATTTACCATATTATTCGCTATTTATATGCTACACACTATTCTGCGGATACTTATTTTAATTTCCTCCCTGCACTTTTTGCAAAAATGTTCTTTTCAATGGAATTTAGTTAAATTCATTAACAATTTCAGTGGGAATTGCGGCATTTCTGAGACGATGCGTTATTTGAGGTGGAAGTCATTAAAAAACAAAAATAATTTCAAAGAAGTAGGATGATTAAAATCTTACATAAGCTCCATCCTCAACCTATGGTAATCAGAACGTTTCCATGGAAAATAGCACATCTTGTCTAAACTTTAATATGTTTTTAATTTTATTAAAATGTCCCATGTTTTTGGAAGGTCTGAATGGCCCTAGCACTTCATTGTTTCACAATCAGTCTGAGCTTCAAATGTAGAAAAATCAAACAAACAAATACTTGGATTACTATGGTACACTCACACCGCCAAATATTCAAAGATTTATACGCAAACTACCTTGGACGATTTTCTGTTCACTGCGAGGTCCCGCGTTATGCGGGAATTCTGACGTAACACAGTGCAAATAAAGTTCCTAGCGTCGTAGTGGCACAACACATCTCGTAGGATTCGACAAACGCGAAACTGTTTTTGATAATATTTCTATGCTTAATAATGTGCTATACACATTTGATGATTGTCAATTTTGATGAAGTTAGGGTACCCCAAAGCCATATTCCCTTCTGACAGATCGGCATTCCATCATTGTGCTATAAAAAACAAATCCACGTTCAAAATCATTCGAAGTTTAAAGCCCGTAAATTATTTATGTGAACGCTTTTCGCCGAATTGTTGTAGTTACGAGATAACTTTAACAAAAAACACATCCAGTAATAAAATGAATCATATAGAGATATGACAGGGGAACGAACCACAAATTTGTATACGCATTCTTGCGTAATAAATGGCCACACAGGTAGTACTAATACGATCATAACACGCGAACATGCTATATTATATTTCACTAATGTACAATCGCCAGCATGATTGCCTGGGGCGCTCCCACGTAATCTGGGTATTTTGATAACATAAAATATTCTTTAATGCAAAAACATAATTATCGAGTAATCCATACAAACTAGGAATCATTGGTGCGGTATGTTTACATAATTTAATAAGCAAATACATTTCTTTTAAAACATGATTACATTCTGCTGCATTTTAACACGTGTAATAATGAGTTCAAACACTGTATTACAGAATAGAGTATTTGGAACATCGCATATAAGCAAGGAATGTGTTCTAGACAGAATTCGAAAGTGGATATTATTCCCACATACGTACATACACGTACAGACTAACACGTGTTTTATGATTCATTTGTTTGAAACGTGGTTAAGTCAATATGTTGAAATCGATTAAAATGTGTGACATTCTTGCAGTGTTTTCGAATGCTGAAACCTTACGTCATGTAACATATCCATTACAAAATCCATTTTCCAATTAACCTCATGTGAATGAATTACTGACATTAAAGACATCGGATACAACAAGTCATTTAGTGGTAAGCCCCTGATGATGTATGTATGTGGAATAAACTGATCGAAATCGCGATTCAATGGTAGGGTGAGGTGAGATGGGGTGTGATTTCTATTCTATTCTATTCTATTTCTTTGTCACACTTCTGCTATACTTAAAAAGAAGTTACAGAAACATTTGCATGTGCGACTGTTACGAACTCCGATCCCTTGGGGACAAATCAAACGCAAAATGTGATAAAACAACTTTTTCCATGTAAATCGGATTTGCAACACAAATTACCCAGACGTGCGTGCACTTGTAAACAGAGGAATCCGGGATCAGAAACACAGGGCAATCAGTTCGACACTTTTCTGCTATTTATAAACAATTCTGACATTTTCATTTTCGCTATATGAACAATTTTGAAATAACTAGAATGCAACTTGTATGCTGTTACTTTCAATGCTGAAAATTCAATTCGAGTTTGACGATCGGAGACCAACACTGTGAATTCGAAAGTCGATACGAATTACTTTGTTGCTGTCCGTATCGTCACTGTAAATTGAAAATATAGTATTATCTAGGGAAATTAGGCGGCACTGTTTTTTGCAACAAGATCCATGCGCAAAACAACAACACAAATATCAGTATATTAAACAATCGTGCGTAGTGCCTCAAGATCATTGATTGCTTTAATATATAAACTGTCGTCTTTTACCCGATGTTATAAATAAAACAAAATGGCGCCTCGTATTATATATATAGTATTATAATTCTCGCCATACGTGGCAACATCTGATGTTCAATGTAAAACCAAAACCTATTACTTTTATTACAGACGATTTTGACCCTAAATAAGTATGTAACCAATTTGAAAAAAAAGATTTCATAATATTAGCGCAGGCAAAACCCTCAAAAACAAAATGGCGGCTTAGTAACAATTAATCTCATACATATATTGAATGTACACGAAATTACTCTATGTTTCTCGACTAGGTAAACTATTTTTTTTATCATACAATGAACTTTTGATGTTTTTTCTAACAATTCACGTAGCGATATAGAAAAAGCCAATTATTGTTTTTCACATAGGATACATACACCATTCGGATCGTTACTCCATATTTGGACATGCGTCTTGAGCAACAACAATGTGAATATGTGTCAATGTCCAACAGACTGCTCCATCGAACCAAATTATTTTATTGTATGGGAAACTATACACAGTAATCTCGAATTGAAAACGATGCTGGTCGCCATTCCACAAAATAATTAAGTGATGATTGAATAAATATCTTTTCTGGGAAAAAAATACAAGATATGTGATTATTTAGATTCAATTGCTCTGACTATATCGCCCACGCTTTGTTAATTGTATACATGTCATTTTATATCAAGAGTCTCTGTTTCGATCGTCGGTTACAATTTTATTAGGATGCAATTGAAGAAATTATAGTAATACTATTACATTCATATCTACGACACCGTCAGATACGTTGTAATATAATTGAAAGATGTAATTTCACTCTCCCTACGTCATTGAGATACATCGGGGAAATTACTCATAGTTTGATACTTACTGTATTATGGTGACAGCTATCGTCCGATGGGCAATCGGAAGTGATTCGACTGTCTGTCTGTCTGTCTGTCTGTCTGTCTGTCTGTCTGTCTTCTCTCGTTGTTTATTGCTCTCAATTTTTCTAGCAACTTTACTTTTCTATGGTGTGTAAACACTTTGATATCGCTCAATACTTCTATATGTATTCATAACTACATATTATAGTTTAAATTTTTATTGCATGCTAATTGATACCAATACGTGGGTGTCTATGAAATACGGTAATGGAAAGCCTATTAAATGCTTGGATCAGTTAACACATTAAACCAATCTACTCCCACGTACCTTAAGATATACCATTAAAATATAGTAATTCTATATATTATTATGGAAGCCTTGCTTTAAAAACCTCGTTAATGATGACGTATGAATCTTAGACCAGTAAGGAACAGGGGAGGTGTCAGCTTAACGTCTCGTGTTATTGCAATTATGTGCAGTACGACATTGTATCCGTCGTGTACAATCATATACGAGTTCAATCTGATTAAAATCTGATGTAGTGTATGGGCTTTAATTATTGTGGCTATAAACTTATTTTAATTTTATTTTTTATTACTTTTGTTATTAATGCCCTTTTATTTTATTATTTTACTTTGATTTTGATTTTGTGCCCTACCTACATCTGATCCGACGCCTATGTAAGTCCCGTTCAAATCTCGCATAAGTAACAGCCAATCACAGCCCCCTTTTTATACAGGCTGTCGGTTGCTTACTTTTCAGTGTAGCGATACTCTACGGGCAATCTTTCTGTACATTATATTTTGCTCACTTGAATAAACCATTAATAGAAAATTGCTAGTATATTTTTATTTGCAAAAGAAATTCCACAGCATTTTACAATTTTTGTCATTACATTGAATATTTTTTTCACTTCCAACAAATGTGTACACTTCCAGATACATCTTCGCCAACCAAGGTTCGTTCATTCAGTCATCGCTTCAATTTTACATCACTGAGCATAATTATCTAGAATGGAAGCAAAAAAATAAGTAAATCGTAATGATTAGAACACTGCAAACAGCTATAGTAAACAATGCAAACTGATTTTAAATTGTATAACGGTCACCGGCCCACGGCATCGACGCACTGGCAGAAAATTGTAGCAAAAAAATATTTCCTGATCAATTGCGATGTGTTCCAATAAAAAAAATATTTTATTCCAGTTCAAATCAGCTCAATCACTTTAATAAAGAGTTATTGTATAATGTACAAAATGATGATACAATTTGATGAATATTTACAGCTACGGTTTCAATACCGTAGACGATGTTGGCCCGATCTTCAACAAAACATCACCCGTCTCCAGGGCAGGCGACAGGAAAAAGACACTGGTGTTCGGTCGAAACGGCGGAAACAAAATCGTCACTCCCAGAATAACTATGCAAAATAACGATCTAAAGTCGAACCATTCGAGCCACAATATTAACATAAAAATGACTTTCGTTGCATTTGACAATGATAAACTTACCGAAAAGCCGTGTTATTCTCGGTCGCTAACGTCGGTATAATCCGCCATTTTATTTGAGTGTGTCCGCCCGGTGACGTCATCATGTGCGCTATAGAAGGAGGTATGTGATTCGTTGACTAAAATCGTCGATAGTGGGTCTCGTTGAAATCTCGTTACATAGGCATCGGCTCAGATGTAGGTAGGGCGGAATTAAAAAAATCACAAAATCAAAATCAAAGTAAAATAATAAAATAAAATAAAATAAAATAAAATAAAATAAAATAAAATAAAATAAAATAAAATAAAATAAAATTAGTAACAAAAGTAATAACAAATAAAATTAAAATAAGTTTATAGCCAAAATAATTAAAGCCCGTACACTACATCAGATTTTAATCAGATTGATACGAGTTAAACGTTGTGCGCTTCGCACATGTCGTTTCACTACATAATTAGCATTGTTGTATATATACAGATGCCCCATTCTTACGTCTATCATGATTAAATTGGCCGTAACATGTGATAATGTAACATGCTTACTGCGATTATTTCAGGAAATATGAAATATAACTTGTACTTTTGATTATATGCATGCTTTGGTTGTTGTGAATCAACAACTGGTTTATATATATAGTCATTTGATATTCATGCAATGCTGTACTTCGAACAACTGGTTGAATTCAACTGTTCATAGGCACCGCTCGCGTATTGAGAGTTTAAATTGGTACTACATCTAAAGAGGCACTTGAGTATATTATATCAACGCAAAGCAACAACGCGTACAATTGATCGTCGATCGTGGCTGACCCGCAGCTATGCCCCAGGTCACGTAGATCGATACGATTGATAATGCAATTTTTTTTTTTAAAAAGATATATGCACGCTCAATATTCTCTGGTAATGCTTACTTCTGATGTTGAACGCGACCGTTTATAAAGCGGCAAAATATAACATGGAAAAATGATAAAACATTACATATATTTTGGCGTTCAGTAAAACCGTATTGTCTTTTTTCATTTATTACAGAAGAATAAGGCTTCATTTGTAAATTTATGTAGCGCCATCACTGTCGATTCATGTAAATCATTTTTGTCTTAAAAGGTAACAAGTCAACTAATATATTGATAAACTAATAAGCTGCAAACATGACATAACCAAATTATTTAAGAATCCAAAGCGATTGGAGATATAGTCGGCGGTATTTCTAATTATACAAGTTTGATTTTTTAAAAGGTATATTTAATGAACGTCTGCATGAGGGCGCTGTTGAGTACTGACTTGGTGATGTGGTTTTCGTAATATTCCCCGGTGCTGCAATTTTCCATGTGACAATGTCAAGTTCAAATAATAATATTATAATATGTTGATGTGGTACTCCGTATCACCCCGTAAATGATTAGATATACGTATTCTGTGTTCGCATATTATGTTACCGCCGATGAGCTTAAAAAAACGGATTCATATCTTATGTCTTTATGATGAAATTTTTTCTGCGGTTTATATTTTCTCCCTCAAATACCTTTTTTTCGCTGAAAGATTGTTTTTTTGTTTACCTGTGTCTAATTTGGTTTATATGTATAGTCAGTGCTACACATGTTGCGCAGGGACAGTGTTGGTCATAGCATGGGCAACATTTATATAACTGAACTTGAAATCTCTCGATATCGTACATTATTATACGTCCATCTTCCACTCTCGAAACAGTTCTCCGGATATAACGCGTTCAGGTGGGCGTATTCGTTTAGAAAATAAACTGCAGGGTATAAATACATGATCTTTAATTGAATAATTTGTGGGGAGAATTCGATGAACTTTTATCACGAATAGTTGCACATGTTATGCATACATTTAGAGTAAAAAGCTTTAAAACGGTTCTATATTTAAACTACTACGCATGCTCAAAAGATATATCACGTGACTAGTGCCTGTACTTATAATTTCAATCGAGTGAATAACAAATCTAGTAAATGAGATTCCAGTGTACAGTACTGTACTGTACTGTACTGTACATACTTGCTGTATGTCATGTCAGCCCCCTGGGATTTCCTTGTTTCCTAACTATCGTAGAACCATATATTTGCTGATTATATTGAAACATTTGAATATGACAACATCAACCCCCAAAACACTAAAAGCTAGTAGATGGATAGATATTGCACATTGCGGTTGAATGTACACACAAAGGTGCGCAGTCACCAGGGATGTCGGTGTAAAATTAAATGATACAATTTACTTGCACTTGCGCAAACAAATCACGTGGCTTCAAATTACGTGATTGTGTTATGAGCAAATGAAAACAACGTATCTTGGTTTCTGTCTGGGGATTTTGACTGTTTACAAACAAATATTACTACAGCTGCGAGTAGAACCACAAAAACACAAAGTCTGAAACAAGGTCGAAGTTATCGTGCCAGTAAAAATTAATATTGTTAATAATAGATTTAATATATATTTGTATATATGCGTTTTGGAGGAATATGATTAAAAAATTATTAAGGAAGGTATAAGGATTACGGCTATGATAAAAAACTACTTAATGTTTTCCAGACATCCAATATATTGGAATCCCATATTTCACTGAATATTGACACCTTGCCATACAGAATTTCTGCAGTATTTCATAGTATTAGTGTCAGTATTTTAGGAGTTGAGGTTGGAGGATATTTCTATCAGTATTTTAAGAGTTAAAATGCACTGTATACAAATTTGCAAATATGTGTGTAAGGAGAGGGAATCCGCCAAACAGCCTTAAAAAAAATTATAAAATGATCTTTCTTATGTGCGTATTTTTCTGAATCTGGATGACAGTTAAATTATGACATTGCCGACAACCGACTTATATTTATAATCCTGCAAACCACACACGAATGCATGACCCAAATACTATTCTTGTCTACAATCAGATAAATTATATTCCTGAATTGTTTTTTGAAATAAAAATGGTTGACAAACTTTCAATGATTTACTTTCACATGAGAAAAATAAATAAATCACCCTGATTGGCAGTTCCCCAAATTTAAACAATAAGTTGAATCAGAGGTACATTACTTGGGGTTTGCAACGCGCATAGTACTGTATGGTGACATCATGTCAAGATCCCATTCAAGTCTCATCTCGTAGATAGCGAGACTGATGCTACGACCTTCTGACATGACAAAGGCGGTTTGTAATAAAACAATATACCACATGTATTACCACATTCATAGTGAAAAAATGTAATACATAAAAAATGTACAGAAAATATAGTTATCGTAATCCGTCATATCGTGAGCAGCTATTTTGATCCACCCGGACATCCCAGTAACCTAGTTACCTCGGGCATGCGCATTCGATTTTTTCTAAGTTGGAACGCTTATGCGAGAGCGAGATTGGAACGGGATCTTGGTATCATGTCACCGTAGTTGCAAACCCCAAGTAATGTACCTCTGGTTGAATTCATTCCCATGGGCTCTTAATATACATATGCCACATGTTGTGATTAACCACACCTTCGATGTGTAAAAGCATACCTACAAATACAATAAATACATAATTATTCATTTGATAATACAATAAATGCATAGAACTAAACCTCAATAAGTGATCTTAAACTGTTGTATCAAAATAATAAAATTCGTTTTTTGGGCTTATTTTTTGTTTTTGATAAACAATTCGAAACTAATATTAATATTAAATTCGAGAATTGATTTGTTCATTCATTCACCATGTTTCACTGACATGGATTTTCAACAAAAGATACTGAATAAAATCGAAATGGCTCACAGACACACAACTGCTCTGATCACATGTATTGTTTGATTATATATCACATGAAGAGGTTTTCAGCCTAGAAAATCGAACATTGTGTATGCAGACAACACTGCATTATCAAACTCTAGTGGGATAGTATTAGCGTAACTTCCAAGAGTACCACACAATGGACGTACCATGGCGATGCTAAACATACATGTCTAAACTGACAAGAACGGACATATATACACTTTACGCAAATCCGTTACTGCATTCAAGTAGGACATGTTTGCAATACAGCGGTCGATAAATGTGTACTCAGGGAGTATTTGATCAGCAGATTATATGGTTTCTTACTTAGATGCTTAATGACATATTTGCCTACAACAGACAATGTTCGATGGTCTGTCTTGTTTCAAGTGTTGTCGAGGTATGTCGTTTTTTGGAACGTGGATGGGAGCATGAGGTAGTAACGTGTAATGCTTTCTGTAGTAAAAGGAGACAATATACGTGAACAAGAATATAGCGCCACTGGTGATGGCACTCCGAGAGGTGTATCATTATGCGGTTGGTACAAGTGACGAGAGATGTGCTTAATGGGAATATTTTTATAAATACATTCTTTTCCAGGTGTTCACACCATCAAAAAGCTAGCTACTCTATTTCATACTTTAGTTTGAACAACTGATCTAAAGAAAATGTAATATATTCAGTAAAATATCAGTGAGTTTGAAGAACAATCCTGGTGGTGTCACCTTTGGCAACTACTTTCTCAGTGACTCGAATAAACAGGAATGTATAACGAGCGTTACGAGACACACATACACACATAATAATAGGAAAACAAGCTTATTCAGTCACACATCAGCTCAAATCAGCTGTGCGCGTTTTAATGAGGAGATCGCTGCAATTTAAGGAAGGATAACGAATGCGACATGTTAGGTTCATCGTTTTCTTAGATTTAATAAAACTAATATTAATGCTAGTCCCTCTTTATATCAGTCGAGTAAAACATAACAATCTGTCACCGAAACGTTGTCGTCCAGTCAGTGTAAAGGGACAGAAACAATTTCACAAATTCGATTTGTCGATATTCCCTGAATAAAGATATACCTTATTCTACAGCACATTAAACGGACTGAAGCGCATGTTGTTATGAGCGGTGTCTAGGGATGATATCTCATTTGTTTGGCCGTGGCTCAGTCAATTTTAGAACAAACACAATTTTTGAAGCAATACATCACAGTTAAAACCAATTTGAACTAGTCGATCTGTATCAGAGTCCTTATCTATAAAATGTGCCAACTATCCATGGTCAATATTTAATCCAACCACACCAGACAAGCAATGTCATAATCGTTCTACTTTCTTAAAAGCTGATGATTGTCGAATTGATGAAATTCAAACTCTGCACAGATGTTTTCTCTCTGATTTGTTCATTTGTCATAAATTTATAGCTGTGCTAGTAAATAGAAAATAAAAACTTTAAATTTTTTGCAAAATCAGAAAAAAATATTTAGCCAATGGGAAATTTATTCGAAATCAAGAGAATAAAAGAAATAATTAAAGTTTTGCGAAATTCTACATCAATTTGAAATAATACATTATATTGCAAAATTATCAACCTTTGAGATCATGTAAAGTTCACCTCAGAAATTGGGTAAAATGAAGTATTATCTCGGCTATATAAGATTTATTCTTTTTTAAAGATTTGTTTAAAAAAAAAGATTTAATATTCACAATAGACTAAAATGCATACATATATCAATTATAATATTAAGGTGATGTACACTTATATAATACGTATGGTTAGTTTTTTTTATTTGCAATTTCACGAAATACCTCGACCTTCAGAAAAATGGGACAAAGTCATTTTAAATCGGCCATCGTACAGCTGATTAGCTAGAAATTGGTGAAATATACCGTTACACACCTGCGACAAAATTCGACTATTGCACAGTTAGGCATGCGCCTGGACCATATAATTACAAGCTGACAAACAACGATGTTTTAGCTGCGAGGAGTGAAAATCCGATCTGTAGGTTGCACCGCTACACCCCAGGGGTTCTCGTTAATAATAAATTACGCGCTCGGCACTGAGTGCCACCCTGAGACAGTCCGAATGAGCGACACTGACGTCATTGTTACCATGGTGATGAGTGATGAGTTCATATTAGTGAGTCTATTCACGAGAAAGTGTTGAAGTGTATCCTGAAATGATTAGAATGATTTGAACTACAGCAAAAGGTAGCTCATCCGCAAGTCGACTTGTAAAAATATATATATATTCCAACAACATTTGGTATAAAAAATAATATAACAGTATAACATTGATGGGTGTGGTTATCGAATGACTATATGTCTATTATCAAAACAGCCAGCCATCCCCAAGAATAAGACTAGTTGACTCCATTACTATATCATATATCTACGCTCTTTGTGGCGTTCACGTTGATACTTTTGCGCGTTTTCCGTTCTATAATATATGTAGCTATCTCCCTCAATCATTTGTTATTTACTCTGTTTGCGTTTGTAATTATAACACTAGAATATATGTGTACATTATATTTAATTTTCTGCGTATTAGTGCGTATGAACGGACAGAGCAGAATTGTGTAGTTACACTCATCGTTATATTACCTATTCAGATGTATCCTTTATGCAATCAAGTGTGTTTTATCTTTAGATGATCTTGGGATCAAAATTGTTTTCAATTTATGCACTCTGGAGTAGCTCTCCTGAATCTGAGGGTATATTGCGACAATCTAAAGACTGCATTAACCTATTTAAGTTGTATCTGTTTAAAGATCGTCGGCACATCAAGCGTCAATTTACGCTTCTGAGCACGCATGGTATACAGAAATAGAATGCATCAAGTCTAAGAATTAGATATTCATTCCGAGCTGTCTACAGATCAGAGGGTGATAGGTATCGCTCTGCGTATGCGCCAAGTTTTTTTCTATTGATAAACAAACTGATTCCCTACAATCGTGTGTTAATACATCTTTTTTTAAAAGCGTTCGTATTTTGGAAGCACTTGAATCGCAATGTTTGACACTGCATACGCTCACTGGCAATTACGGCGCCATAGCAAGATGAATAATGTTTAATAATATTCAACAAATTATCGATTCAATATTCGACGCATCTTGTAGCCTTATGTCGACATGCATGCCGGGTACTTTATATTTGTATAGTGCATTGCAGATTGTAACCACCCAACTAGAAAACATTGCGATTTTACCCACACAGCGGCCTGGCACCTGGTCAACATCTCACAATCCACTGTTCTGTAAAATGGACATGACAGTCTGTCGTACATGCATTATTAATTCTTACTCGAGCGCATTATAGATTGAAATTATTTCCGAACAAACTCCATTGTTACCTTCGATGTACATGATTATGGATTCCTTATAACTGAAAGTTCATTGCATTTTTCATTTCCTGGAAATATATTATGTTTACTGCTTAATATTGACCCTACTATTAACATGTTGCGTCCTTTGACATATAGCGTGCCTAATCAATGCAGATGACGTATATTCCATCTGATGTACGTCATACGTAGACAATGTGCGTGTATTTAGTGATAGAACATATGCAAATGTAAATAATGTACATTGAATAGTTTAGTAATTATCTGACATATAGTTATGTTTCAGCCTAATTGCGGCCTAATATGCAATCGGCTGGCAGTGATGAATATACCAGGGTATATGTATGGCGATACTAAGTCGCAATGCAGAGCATTGTTCAAAAATGTTCCTTCCATTTTCTTGAGATGGTTGCATATAGCTGTATATGTGTACAACCTGTGACAGACATATGTTTCCTTGACTCTGTAAACATACAGTGGGAACGTGTTATTTGCAATACATGATTTCACTTGCAATACATATGTCAGTGACAGATCAGACGAATTAAAAAACACACGAAAACGATGCATAAATTTGTTAATTTAAGATCACATCTAAACGAAGGCCGCTGTTTATATTTTTGTATTTGAAAAAAGGGCAGGTGCCCTGTTTAGTACTATCATTATAGTACACTTGCCACTTGGTCACAGCAAACAGTGTCAGACAAAGGTCACCTTGAACAACTGAAATATATAGCTCCTGGCAATCCAGGGTTGGAGTGACATCTTTCAGTCCCGTCTGTATTCTAATTCTAGGATTTGCACATGTAGTTCGCCTCCAGCATTATTTGTCCTATATGTAAGCAGATATGCGCCATTGTAATGTGGCGATCAACCGACTTAATTTTGCATTTATCTCTATATGTTTTGCACAACTATAGACCCTGGCAAATTAATCACTTCACACAGGTACCTAGTAGTTTGCATACACGTTTACTTCGCGAAATGTAGGCATATATATATAATAAATTCATTCGCAACATCCTATGGAGGTATATGATTGCGTGACTGTGTGACACTTTGAATTCCTTGGAGAAAGATTTTGCATTTTGCGGTCGACTGATTTTCTTTTGTTTCCATGTGTATTATTAGTTTGTTCAAAGGTTATTTTGTTCGGTGTGTCCCGCCCCAGTTGCTGCAAATAAAAATGTATACTAACATGCGGTGTTTGCAAAGTGTTAATTGACACACGTTTTTTTTGACGAAGGCGGTGGTAATTTATCTAACGCACTCACGATTGACTTTCCGAGGTGTGACCTCTAATCAATCAAGACGTCGAATTGCCAACAAGCTTTTGCTCGGTATAATTATCTGTCCAGAACTACGATGCCTTGATAAATCAGCTTCAATTTACAATGATTCACAAATATTAATGTATTAAGTAAGCAAGCGAACCATTTTTTTTAGATCACTGAACGAACAGAATGAACCAAATAAAGAGCAATCTCGATATCATCAATTAGTATTATTATTATTTTTAGTATGTAAGTGATTATATTCAACACTAACAAGCATATGGTATATATGAAGTGATATTATTCGTGTGTCAATATGAATACATGTTTGTGATTTCACAGTCATTATTTCAACGAGAGAGCATTATGCATATATGTTCATAAAACAAAAACAAAAACAAACCGTAAATCGTGTTTATTTTGATTAAACGGGGGATCACATACATACTAATAATTCATTAGAAAGTAAAGATATCAAACAAGTATTTATGATCCCAACATATCAATTCTGCATCAACCATAACAAGAAACTCATATACTTAGGAATATAACTTATACGAGCAAATCAAGCATGGATCCATTAACTAAATTGGCCTTGTACATTCTACACAGCCTTCTAAACAAATATTTCTTTTTGTGTTAAATTCATAACTTTTATATCTATTCAGTCGTCACACGAGCCCCATGAACAAATACATTACTGGAATTGAAGATGCATGTTGGTTATT
Organism: Saccoglossus kowalevskii; assembly: GCF_978046115.1. NCBI lineage: Eukaryota > Metazoa > Hemichordata > Enteropneusta > Harrimaniidae > Saccoglossus > Saccoglossus kowalevskii. The sequence continues at coordinate 22,410,609 of NC_140657.1, forward strand.
TTTGACGACATATGGTTCTTACGGCATGTTGAATTTAATAACAGCAATATTTGTAAGTGCGAGTAACTTACACGTATATGGACAACGTGATTTATTGCTTCCCACGCGCGAATCGATACTCGATCGAAATACTACTTTGTGCAGGGTTGTTCGATTTAGAACTGTTGCATCGATTGCTAGATAGTAGCCATACTCAAAACATGCGCACATCATATTTCAGGCCTAGAAATATGGTACTCTAAAACCGATAGAACACATTTGGAACTATTTCGGGATAATTGGATTTGCTTAAAATGTGCTACTGTAATGGTTTGTTTTCACACAAAAATTTTATTTGTTCGTTTTTGATTTTTTTCTGATAATTTCTTGTATTGATATCAGAAATTAGGAAATTAAGAATAATACTACCCTACAGTAGCACATTTTAAGCGAATCCAATTATCCCGAAATAGTTCTAATTGTGTCAATTAGCAGAACACAGAAAATATGAAATACGGATTAGATGTCATACAATTGTATTGAATCCGCTCGCTATAATCGTAAGGTAAATCTAGATGATACGACAATATTAAACACACTTTCTTCATTATTTGACACTCTAACTAGGTGTGGTGCCAGCAACCATCATACAAACACTACATTAACGTCTAACGAAGCAGGATGTATGTAGTCAAAGTACATTGAAATTTAACATATAGTCTTATGAATCGTATTCAAATCCTAGACAATCATATTGAGTATTAACCTACTAAGAGGATTTTTTCCGACATTATAGAATCCACCCTAAGGAGACATGCATAGTTAATGACGGGCGATAATTAGATAGCTTTGAAGACACAAAGATATAAATAAGTGCCCAAAGAAGTTTTGTTCTTTTATCATTATAATTTTTTATGTTCCGCATCCCGCATAGGTTGTTTTTTTGACGTTCTTATTGCACACATTATTACAATCACCATGAAGCAAATACAGTACAATTACTGCCATTTGTTAACGGCTGGACTAGACTGTGTTGTAGTCTGCTCACAAGACAATGAGAACATTTATCCAATACTACTAATAAGGCAAAAAGGGGATTGCATTATATACTAGCTAGAAAATCTATGTCAGGGAAGTGATGATTTATATATAAATGCTTTTCACATTCATAAACTCATTCTTGTGTTACTGGGGAATCGTATTTAATATAATAACCCAAGACAAGACAATAAATGTTAGTAGTTTAGAAATGTAAAAGGCACAATCTGTTTAACTGTATGAAGAGCTTTCGAAATAAACTTAACCAGCATAATACATGAGTTCCTAGCTTGAAATTTAAAGTCTGTTAACTATAGTAACTAAACCTTGTTGTCACCCCCGCTCCAATCAGCGGCAAATGCCATTCTGCATAAAATAACTCGTGAATCCTGAACAAGGAAATGGATTTCATTTAGGTAATCAAGCCAATCACCGCCAATCACAGAATAGTCTGTAGGCATAAACGTTCACCAAGTCACTTGACCTCGTGCGCTGTTCTGTTTCCAAACAACTGTTACTATCTTAACATATATCTTTGGATTTAAAGACGAAATATTCTTCACTTATGGGAAGGTGAGTGGATTTTCATTTTGGAGAAAAAAACAGGATATAATAAAATCCAACAATCTCAAATATTTAGTCATATGCTACGTTGCAATCGAATATTGTGTCGTTTTCGGTATAACCTTTTATACAGTATTCTCTTGATTGCTGTGGCCAGTGTGCCGACAGTCCAATTATCATTTGGCGCTGCAGTCGGTTTCTTATTTCAGTTAATTTCATCCCAATTATTTCCGATTCATTCAATTCTTGTATAAACAAATACTTAATATGTCCTAGCGTTGTTATTCAGAGCACGTCCCGAATTGTCTAAGAATAGTTCAAAATATGAATACAAGCAAATGTTCCGAACATATACCGATGTGCTTTGTATTTCAATTTCCCGGCCAGGCATGATAATTTAGCCTCGGCTTATCTACTCTCATGCTTTGATATTTATTTCCGTGGAAAGAAACAGACACTGGAGTTAGTTGAGTAGTCAGTTTCAACAGATGATGAAAATTAGAGCATGATTTGAAGATGGGGAAATTATGTTGACTTTACCAAGTACTTTGAATTAAATTAAATCAGCTAGTGTATAATACCACGTAACAACGTGTATCGTGCTACGACCCCACATTACCCCACAGTATATGTCCCGTTTACACAAATACTGTGCTCTTGCCACAGGTTAATATTATATTAGTGATACGTGTACATACTGTAAAACATGTCTTTTTCGCGAGCATGTCTTTCTCGCAAATTTAGCGAGAGAACTGATTCGCTAATTCAAGATGTCGCTAATGACTCTATTATCAATTCAAAATGGCCGCCGAACAAAGAAATCAACAATGACAAGAGATTCGCTAAATCAGCATTTCGCTATTACTTCATTTTACCACAATTCGCTAAAATTGCATGCCGCTTTTTTTCAACATGTTTTACAGTATTGGCTGTAGAAAACGCTCGGTTATATTGTTAATATACGGATGAAATCTTGTATATAAACCATTGTGAGTACACTCAGAGTGTTACATTTAAGGTATTACTGCAAAGTAGACATGGTTTTTCAAGCTGAAATGATCGTATTTTGCAGAAACGTACTCAATTGCCAATGCTCGTATTTAGCATTTAGTATCATCTGATGTCATTATTGCGCATGTCTTTCAGTGTTGTTATTTTTTGAGACCTGGGAAATGTATGTAGACTTTCAGTCAATTCTTTTGGAATTCATCGATACGCACAAAAACTCGGCGAGACAGAACAATCGCGTTGGGCATTTTCTACTGTACCTCTTGTAAAATAGGTAACATTCACTGCACATCATAAAATACATGTACGAAATATCTTTTATAATTCTGTCGTAAATCGTTGCTTATAGTCACATCACATGGTTACCTACAACGTTTATAAGCCTATTATGGCATTAAGTCAAACCCCGCAACCAGACGTGTTTTGTACTAATTCATAGAGTAAAAGAAAACACTAATCGATTCTGAATCTGTAAAATCCCGGATAAACACTGCATTTTATAGAGCATGCGCTGTTACGCAATCAGTCAAGTCAGTTCCGGTCTGTGTTTCAATATACCTGACGCCGAACTAGACAGTTATCCGACTGATCTGTCTCGATGCCCGTAGTCTTTTGCTTGGATTACGTATTTGTATAATTTCAGAGAGTATTCTGATCTGAACGCGACAAATTGACGCCTTATGTAACGTCTGCTGTTCCTAGCACTCAGAACGTATTCGTATAATTACTTTCTATAATCCATTAAAACATTTAATACTAAACGATATTTTAGCGTTTATAGTGGATCATGTCCACATTATAACCAAATTCATTGTTGTGAGTGGTATGTACAAATCCGAGAACACAAAACAAATCATACAGAAAATATTTTTTTTTCGAAAAATGGGTGAAAAACATTTTACATTATCTTTGGAACTCGTATAAGAAACGTGACATTTACGTACACCAAACATAGATGCCAACATTGCAATCCTGTCGAATTAATTTCATAATATGTAAATACATATAGTTACAATTATGTTATTACAAGTAAACAAAATATTATGTGGTCGTGCTATTAAGCACGTAATGATATCGTGATTTGTTGATATTTTATGCTGTTTTCCTTTTTCCTAACAGATCACCTTGATGACAATTTTCTATTCCCCCTCCCTTTAGTTCAGGTTGAGTAATGTGTTGTGTCAAAGGTATTTTGTAGCTTGCTCTGGTAAACTTTCAACAGGATTTTCACATGGGTAACTGTGTTAGAAGTTATCATTTTGGTGTTTCCGTAACGTTTATGCGAATGAGCAAAAGAGAGTAGAGTTGACTAGACAGTCAATAGAGAAAGTATGTATGATTTCATAGTTTGTGTTATCAAATTATTAATTGTAACTCTGTGAATGTTAAAATTTGAAGATGGCGATCTTACGTACTCAGAAAAACATCCCCGGGCTACAATCCATACAAATGTGCCAACACTAATAAAATATATTATTATCAGCACATTTAAATTAGTAAATCTATAAATTTGTGTGATATACATTGTTATACCAATCATAAGTATTATTTAATGGTTACCGTCAGAAGAAAAAATTTACGCTAGATCTGGTCAATATATCTGATGATCACATATTTTAATGTGACCACATTAAAATGCATGAATGTCATATCTGAAGCACTGATGCAGATAGAGACATTCACAGAGTGTTAGATCGAAGACATCGTACACTAAATCTAATCAACAAATTCAATGACCACTTATGGCATTTGACCTTATTGAAAGCATAACTATTATATATTCGTAAAACCACTGCAGATGGAAGAAGAATCAACCAGCGCTTTATTGAATACATTGCAATAGGTTTGATCCACATATTTAATGACTATATATGGTCTTATGAACCCATTAAAATGCATGAATATCATACTTGTACACCTTTGCAGATACGGACATTTAATCAGTGCTGTATTGCATACTACATCATATCAATATATTTATTGACCATGTAAGGTTATGTGACGTAATTAAAATGCATAATTATCCTATCTCATAGTAGATATAGACGTTCAACCAGTGCTTGTAAAAAAAGATTCCGGGGATCTGCCATTTCCAAAAGATTCCTTTATGTTATTTTTTGCATTGAAAATTCTGCCCTTTCGAAGTGTAATTAAAAGTACGGTAAGATGAGTAACGTTATCCTGCTTGTGAGATTTATTTTGTTATCAAATATATTGATTAGAATGGTTGAACGATTAAAATGGTTGCCACGTGTTTGAGAAGATCGATAGGCATAGTAAATTGACTGTTCATTATCCGTAACAATTTTGATATACAGCATGTTACATACATTTGTCAGGCACAGCCTATTTGAGATCAACAAAAAATAATTTTTCAATGTATTCTATTGCTTTATCTTAGTGATTATGGATAACTAGAGATTCTGAGTTTGAGGAGCAAATGCATCTAGTTGGACGTTTGCGTGTATTTAGTGTACATGTTTGTATTGCCCACGCAATATTTTTAACGAGGTAGAATACAATTATAATATGAAGTATATGAATGATTGCTTATAACACCAATAATAAGGGAGTATTATGTTAGTATCTGTAATCTGGTAACTTTAATCTAGTGACGACAAATCTTGTAATTTCAGACAAATCTATGGAACATTTAAAGAGATGTAACTCTCCTGTCATTTCTTCAGAACTATTTGTATGCCGTACCTTCGTAATTTCGAATTTATTGCAGAGTTTGTGGCAACGAGAGAGCAATTTTTAGATAGCATACAGACTGTCTCGCAACAATGATTGCTTACGTCATCGATGTTTGAATAAAAGATATGGTGATTGGTAGTTCGCTTGTTTACTGTTGTTATGTGACAATAATGCGTAACGACAATCTTTCAAGACAACATCTGATTGGCGAATAACATAAGAAACTAAAATACTTGAGATAGGATGCGTATGAAACGCTAAGAGCATGATATATGTGCGATGAGATATATACAACTATCACCGTCATCTGGAGGGCAATTGAGTACATGGAATGAAATAGAAATTCAGGCACATTAGTAGTAAATCCACCTATCGCGAAAGATCGTGACGTAAGACGTGACATGAATGTTATATTTCTATATGTTATATGTTCTTTTTCACTCATTGACATTAGAATGAAAGGCATCAATGCTGCGTGGCACAAAATGCCTTGTTTATGGTACTTTAGCACATGGACACTTGTATGCTTAGTTCTCGATACATCAACTCATATTTTAACATTACTAGTGTGTCATAACGAAAGAAAAACAGTTGTTTATGAAGGTATAATAATATACTAGCACAACAATTGCCCGGTCAAATACACGCCTACAAATTAATAGAATTACGGAATTATTTCCCAGTCATGTATTAAACAGTTCCCAGAATGTCCCTCACACTCTTCCCCAAAACTCGAAATCGTATCCAAAAAACAACAACAACAACAACAACATAATATAGATTTAAAAAGAAACGTTGAACCTACTCACAATGAACAATTGCCATAATCTGCTCATTACCACAATGACATCGTCTGAGTCTCCACGCTACATGTTTCTATTTCTCACGCGATATACAGTTAATAGCTAGTCACTTCAGAATGACGGATTTTGAACAGCCGTAATGAGCCGAATCAATAAAAGATGCCGATAACAAAAGGAGGAAATGAGATTTCGCATTGGCTATAATAATAAATAATGTATATACAACCGATTTGATGACCGGTATTTTGTACGTAACGGTAATCGTTATTCAACCATTACAATAGTATATATCGTTCTTCTATTCAATATACATAGATGTAACATTAATGAGCTAAATACAGAAATACATAATTGGAATATAATCCTAACACCTGTAATTGAATGACTTCTTTTGTCAATTGCTGCCTGCTATTACTCAGTATAATACTTTTATTGGTTTAAGTCAATCCTTGAAAATCGAGCAAGCTATAAATTAAGTCAACAAGAAAACTGGTCCAATTCTACGCTTTTACACTAATCGAATTTACACGTCAGACAATTGTTAAAAACGAAGCAGTTTAGTAATAATCAATTGGTTTTTGCAAACTTTATTGTTTCGACAAATAAATTGAATGTTTATAGTTTACCCCAGACAAATGTATAATCTCTACATCACGCATATATTTTGAAGATGGTTCTATGTTGCTATGAGAATTAGTTGATATCAAATATTTAATAATGTGAGAAGACGGTCAAGCTACGAAAGTTCCCGTGAACCTTTACAAATAAAATTCTCGCTGTAATCTCATCATTTTATTTCAGCTAAGTGGAAACTTGTTGTCATGTTGACGTGAATCTATTCCTGTACACGAAAAGATTGAAGAAAATTAAAAACAATGACTACATCAGTTGTTAACACGTGTTTCGGTCCCATGTACACCAAACATAAACATCATATATGACTAGCATACATACTAGGATGTTTCTTCATCTTACCAACGTTCAATAATTCTTACTTTTCGTCGAATTTAAATAGAGATGAGTTTGATAGTGAAGACACCTGATAGGTTTTAGAAAAAACAAAAACAGTGTTGTATCTCAACAGGTAATCAGTCAACAAATCAAAATAAAATCGTTTGTTAGACACAAGGCTAATGTAAACCCTTGATTGATGGATATTACGAGTCACAACTGTAGGACATCTAATTGGGTTCATCATTTACGCATGCGCGCTTTAGGTAACGGATGTGAGTGTTCGGTTTCTCCTTTTGCCCTGTTCGATTAATATAATGTACTCAACATACGTAACCTATTTCGACAAGTCCTATGCAACCTGATTCTCTTGAACAACGTAATATAGTTCTATCACCATTTCTTTTGCGAGTAAACCCAGATTAATTTCTAAATTTTTATACTTCAATTGACAAAATTGATACTAAATTAGCATATGTGCTTTGGGAAGAAGCGTTACGTCAATCGCTCATTAGGTTAAAAATGCCAACGTTTATGAATGTACCTGCTTGATGTTATAAAACATGTGCGCATCGTCTAGTTGTTTTTTCGACAAACGCACATACGACTTATCATTTACCTGAAAATATTGGTAAGTTTACCCAGACAAAGAGAAAAAAAACACCTGCAGTTCCTGAAAGCAGCCTTTTTTACAATACCTCGTTAGAAAATATTCATTTCGCTGCCGAGTGAACCAGCAGCCTCTCATTTGCCAAAAACACAAACTCAGTGTATTGTAACCGTTGTTTCGTATTGTCATATTGATTATCTGTCCTCTAGACATACTACGACAATATCTCATTTCACTGCAATTCGACTGATGGAATAAGAAATCAATGCATTCAATATATCTGACAAGAAGTTCATACACGTTGCTGTTTATCAATACAATATAGAACAATTCAACTAGTACACATGTTTCTAGGAACAACCTTGGATTTACGTTGTCACAATTACACGTTTTCAATTATCCTGCAAACAGTGACGTGCACATAATATTCTTTTGATAAAGCTTCCAAATATGGGCATATCGACAAAGTTGGTACATTGCATGTTTATTTTCCTGAAACACTTTTTGTAAAAACACATATTCGTATTGGCCATGACGAAACATTCAATATGGTCTAAGCCTTAAGCCAAAAATCTCAGCTTTGATCTAATGTTATCAGTAAACCATTGGAATAGCTACATTGTGCCAGGGGGCATCCTTTCACGCTCAAAATGATATGCAAATATGCATTACTGGATTTCATGCCCGTGTACAAGCTTCAGATTATGGTATCCTATGTGTGTGTGCAAATTTAAAAAGATAAATATGATAAAAACATAACATGAACAAATAATATATTTTAGTATACAGCTATAGTAACATTGTTATCCAATTAAGTATTCGTCTGCAAATGGAATATCGCACTCACCGACACATGAACCATGTGACTCAAACTGACTCAATGTAAAAAACAGTTATACGTCCTATTACACTATCTTTGGTCTTTCATATGTTTTTAATAACCGCTTTTACCAGTAATACCTTCGAAATGAAGTAATGCTTTTTGTTTCAATTTATACTGTTATGCCCGAGTAACATAGGCTTGAACTTACCTATAATAATTTGCTCCATGATCAATATTTTCCTTGGATTGAGGTAACATGTTCTATTACGTAACATTTTTACTAAACGCCTGGTTCCACCGAAATGTGTGAACAATCAGCTACAGATGTTATCGTTACTGGGACATGCAATTTGTAAATTGTCGATATTTTAAAATGTGGTCTGTGGCGCATATTACATATACATATAACCCTGTCATCCAATAATGTCCATATTAGCATTCATATGATGGATGGATGAAAGTAGGGTAGGTAGATATGAAATGAATTATCGAAATTATGATCAGAAAACATAATTCATGTGTTGTATTATTCACTATTTTAAATTACTATTTGAAATTTTAAAACAATTATTCGGAATTCACTTATAATTGTGGCGCGCTTGATTTGTTTAAAGGTTGTCATACTTGACAACGAGGCAGCTTAAAACGCAACAACAAACTGTAATATGAGGCATTGTATAGGGAGGAAGTATTGGCTAACATATTTATTTAATCAATCCGCTTGCAAATTACGTTATCAAGTTACTCTTTTTAAATAATCCAACTTCGGATTAAAACTAGATTTAAAATAGATTTTCTGTCCCGGTAACTCCCAAATGCGTTTAATATTCTGTGTCCAAAACTATAAGGAAATTAATTCCAATACAATTATAATCAATGTGAAAAAATATAACGTGCGCGTGCACTTTTGTTTACTTACATATAAATTATTCTAAACATCTTATTTATTTATTTGTTCATTGATCCGAGGTGTATATGTATCTGCATTATATATATTTTTAATTTTTATTGGCTTGTACGTATGTGGTGCGGCTTCCATTATGAATGAATATTATATTGGAGAAGCCAATGTGTTTACGCATGCGTCAACCCTGTTCCGCCGAGCATGCTGAAGTTCTCCTATTAGCAACAGCGACAATTCGCAGCGTGTGGTTGCGTGTGTTTTCTGAATAAAGAGAAGGGAACAGTCTCCGTTATCAGACAACGGTTCGGCTAATCCTCGGTTTCCAGGGCAACGGATGTGAGCGCAGATGAAGAACGTACAAAAGGAATTACCCCGTTGACGGACAAAGCTCGCGTACAGTTGGCTGCTGTATATCTCAGTGAAGGTACTTTCCGTTTCCAAGAGTATTTTCCCACCCGGGCCAAAGAACTGTGTGTGTTGATAACACTGATAATACACTTCACCCTAAAACCACGTAGCACTGATGGAGAAGTTGCGCCGTAACAGCCGTTTCGAGATAAAAAGCTCCAGTTTCGAAGGAATCGTCAGGTAGATTTTATTTTTATTTTTGCACTGTTTTACTCAATGAAAATGTGTATACCGTGCGTGCGTGGGTGGGTGAAAAGCGCGCGAATTCCGAGATGTGGAATTGAACGACTGCTATAGACTATCACTGGTGTGAAAGACACGGATTGTATTCTCATGACATATGACTACATGACACATAACAGCAAATATACAATTATCCTAAGACATAATGGACTGAAAAAAATAGTGACATATGCGAAAAAGGATCCAACGAAAACATACTACACCACATCACGGCAAGAATACAGGAAGATGACAAATCTGCATACATATTAATGATGTATTACGCACAAATTTTGATTAGGCTATGGATATTCTCCATGACGGCGGAATCAAAACGCACGAAAACTGTGCATGTCAACCTGTTGGATTTGAATATATTTAAACCGCGATTTCCCCAAGTCAATATATCAAGAGAGGTGGCGAATTTGCTAAGAACTACAATATAATATATTCTTTAGATTTTCCCATCGAGGTCATGGCTACTGTATGAATGAGTCATGTATAATTCTCCCCCAGGCTGAGGTTGGTTATGGCATTATTACAGGAGATCGCACGTTTTGCGATTGATGCTATCGCATTGTTCGCTTGCTCATAACTGATAGATCATTGCATTAATCGACCGATTGTTGTATGATCGCATGACACAGTGACAACATATATCGGACAGTGTCCAATACATCATGGTAAATTAGAGCGAGTGAGATGTGTCCAACCAACCGACGATGCTAAATGGGGCATCTTCTAAACAGTTTACGTGATCTGCTCAAGACGCGTCACCAGTCTCAGAGATTATCGAATTTCTGAAAACATTAGTTAGTTTACGTTTATCCTTGACACAACTTCTGTTTGCGTGGCCGGTCTAAGGTGTTTTTCTTAGCCAAGGAAGAACACATTTTGTACAGCAATGAGAAGAAAACAGTGAGGTAATCTACAACGATAGTTGACATATAAACTGAACCACATTTATTGACGTAAGGCGCGTCTGTTAGAATGATGAATTAGTAAGATCGTGAAGTGGATTTATTGCCAACAGTTACAAGCGATATTTTTGATTATTTACCGTAAAAAAATCTGGACATGTCTCTTGATTACATCCCTTGATATAAAGCCGTCGTACTACCTGCACAGTGATTCATCGTAGCACTTATTGCACTATTGGGGTCGACGAATATTCGTGGAAATACATAAATTACGTTTTATAAGACCCAAACTACAACTACATCCAATTAAAAGCGTGTGTATGCCCACTAGCACGAGACAATAACTAGTTGCAAATGTTAAATCACATGAAAGTTATGTACACGAGCGCTGATTCAGGTTGCCGCCTGTAAACAATATAAACTGACATATTATACCGTCAGTAATTCAAATCCAACTTTCATGACCCGGCTCATTTGTGCTAAATATAGACATGCAAATTTAACAAGGGCTACATCCGTCTCACGTCTTCTCATGAATGTAAATTGCATTTTACCAGAGTGTATGTTAAATCAGTGACACAAGTGGGTGTTTGCAAAAAGTAAACAATGAAACCTACAATGACAACTGCTTCATTTACTGTCTTATAACGGCATTGCATACTATGTCAGCTGATTCGATTCATTGGTTGTTAATTTCACAATATCTGCAGCAGTGCTCCCAATCATTCCTCATAAAGGTGTGTATCTCCAATAAGCTTTGCGGTCTGACATGTTATTATTGCCTGGGATCGAACTAGTATATCTACTTCTTTTTGTGACAGATTTCTCCTGTGATTTATCCTCAGTATGCCCGTTGCAAATCGTAATAACACATGGGCCCTCTGTCCCCCAACATGCATAAGCAAAGAAGTTTATATTGTGCGGGTGCATATCAACACTTGCTAAAATGTTTATGAACATATAAGGTGACACATGACTATGTATAGTCACTAATATTGCGTCACCAACTAACTCTTATGCAAATCATTGCCTGACTTACACGAAATGTTGGCACTATACTACCATTGGCAACGCAATATTCAGTAGTCTACTGTTATTCAGGCGATGTTTTATACGGTACTGCACACTGTATAATAACAACTAAGCAATCTCTAATCCGCACTCCGTGTATTTACATTGCTTCCCAATTTATTGGCAAAAACTTTATTTATATTTAAAAACCGTGGAATTAGATTAATCCCGACCTTATACATGTATGCATGGTTCTAGATGTGAGCTGCTATTTTAGACTGAGATATGTCGATCTACGTTACCATACAGAATTCAAAATAAATCTAAATAATTGTTAACAGGGCCTAGTGAATCATTACAGTATTCTTGTTAGTCAAATTCACAGAAGCAAACCGTCTATATGAAAAAAAGCAACACAATGCTCGCTCAATGAATACGCGTTATTCCATTGTACCTCAGTGAATGTAACGATATTATAAAACATGTCAATTTCTACGAACAAACAAGGAAGTTTGCTCTAGGTCATTTACAGCTCAAGACATTAACAAGCCTTCCGAGTTTGCACGTTATAATCAATCAATTGGATTCATTAAATACAAACGCGTGAGGCCGATGTTTTGCTCGTCAATAATGAAATATCCGACTCAACCTAGTATGTATCTATATATCTTTTAGTAAGGAAAAAAAAACACTTTTCAACTCTGGAAGACCCGTAATTCAATTTTTGTAATACATTTTTACAATTCGGCAACTCGATTCGTTAATAGGGGTGAGAAATGTTTTTGCGACCTCGCCCTAATCTCATACGAGGTGATTTGTTCTGTCAATCATGGATAGTAATTAGTGAAGGTAGGTGATATATATATATATATGACATACATAACTACATTTTTAATGAATTTAAAAATACTCCTTACATGCGTGTACATAATGCTACTGTTTGTATTTGTATTGGAGACATGATAATTTGTTTCTTAATGGTCTAAGTCAACATTTTCCTATATTGTATCTGACGACGTTTTTTTAATACAATTATTTCCAAATTAATTTCAATAACGATACTATTATTGTTTTTTTACTGCTAAATTTGTAGACGAAAAATACACACTACTGATTGATTAACGACTTAGAGAAATAAGTTAACGTGTTCCATTCTGATATCCATCCAATACAATGACCTCGTTCAAATTATTATTAAGCAAAATATTCATGGAATGATTAGATCAATTGTACACGCCAATGACATATGTTAGTTTATTAATTTTATTGTAAAATTCGGTCTGTATGAATGTATAATCCAGATATAGTACAATCCCTTAAATTCGTCATATATAACAATTTTAATTTAGTTTCTCCTTACAATTCACAGCTAAATATGAACTGGCAGGTGTTTTTTTTTTCAATCAGAACTTGGCTACGTGACGTTGGATCCGTTATGTGCCAAAACACCCTTTATACTGCTCAAAATCATTCTGATAGTTTGTGTGATAAATAATATAATGATGGGGTGATGAACTTCAAGTTCAAATCTGTTAAAAATCACAGTTTATTACACTGTAGTTTACTAACCCAGGTATACACATTGAACATTATGACATTATCGATTTACGCAAGTATTCACTACTGCTACTTATGCTTCTAGTATGTACTCGATTGCCGAGCTTACCGGGAGACTTATCTTGGGGTTGCCGCGTGGAATGATATAATATAGCAGCCACATCCGTGCCATGTGATTTTCACATAATACCTAATATTATAAATACGAATTAATATGCATACAGAATTTATAAAACACCCCGTTACAATGTTACAATATATATTGTATATATATATATAGATGTATATGTAGATGGTGTAGGGTGACAGATGGCAAGTCTGATAATACCCCCACCCACAGGCGTTTGTAGCAGTTAAAGTCGCGATAACATATCGGCGACGCAGTCCGATACACTGTATCTTTGGATAGGACTTTATCTTTCGTAAAAGCCCTCGCGCTCAGATATTATTCTTTTCGCGCTGGCTATGCTTCTTTTTTCGTTCTGTCTTTAAATCTTCAAATAAGGGAGTACGTGCAATAACAACACGGTCAGAATCTGTACATCAAAATACATAGGACATTACTATTTATATCATCGCTTAGCGAATACAGTGAGTTTTATACTGGTATGATTCCTGTTCGCGTTGTTATCTCTTCAATCAACATGGAGTCTTTGCCTGTTTTTACTATTTGATTGTAGTTTCATAACACCTCGTCAACCAAGCAATTGTTAGGTGTCATGTGGTGTTATTGATTAATATGCCAGTGCTTGATTTCCGACATCCTGATATTGCTTTACAATAACTCCGTCTATGTTGATTATTGCGCAATACGTGATTTTCCGTTCACTGCGAGATCTCGCACAATGCGTGAAAGGAGCGGACTAACAGTTTGAAGTAATTTTGAAATTAATTTCTATTTTCATAGATAAATATCGATCTTTCAGATGGAAAAATGGCGTCGAGAAGCACATAACCGAGTGTGGATAGTGTTTCCGTTTGTCAAATCCCGCGAGATGTGAGGCACCACTAGGGCGCTAAAACTTTTGTTTGTCCTGGGTTTTAAGTTCGATTTCACGCATAGCGCGGGATCTCGCAGTGAACAAAAAATATTCTGGTATATTTACAAAAACAACACAGTATTACTATGTGTATTTAATACTCAATTTAGTACAAAATCACATTGTGTAATAAAGTGTACACAAAACAGTAATGTGTTAGACATTACGACGCAAGAATTCCAACAAATCTCACGAAGCGCGCTGCGAATTGTTAATTTAGCATGCTTTTCAAGAACTCGGAAGACGCAATCAATTTCAAAAATAGGAACCTTACTAACTGAGATTTCACAAACACACATACACGTCACCTGGGATTCTATTCCCTGTCATGATTTAGTGAACACCGTATCAATAAAATTTAGTATCATGTTGCCCCAGGTCGGAGGCTGTACTCATTCCATGGTAATCACGTTACTCAAACAATTGAATACGAAATATTAAAAGAGTAATATTATACAAGTGTCAGTGATAATAAAAAATATATATTTGCTGTGAATGAAAAAAAGACATGATGTCCAAATCCAAGGTATTTGGGTCAAGGTCATGTTTTTTTCTTTCTTGGCGAATGAAATACTTGCCTTCGAAAAGTAATTCTATATTCAAATCCAAATAGCGTTCTATTGTGTAATAAATCAGATACCCCTGGTTTTCACTGTGAAATATGGCTGTGGTAACATTTATCATCTAAAACCGATTTAAATCTGATAATCAGAATGTCATATTGTCAACTTAATGAATACAGCCGTTCTAATCTGTAGCGATGTACACTTCGGGTTAGTCAAAATTATACAATTTCTGTTCCGATTTGAGGGGTTCCTTCAAGGCATTGTGTTCAGTAGTTATTTATACATTCACCGCAGCTTGCCTAAAATGAAACCGAGATAAATCTGAGTAAATGTATGGTATTTCGACGATTGATGTAGTGTGCTGAACAACGTACACCAATTTTGTGTTCACCTATCAAGTTTATAAACTCATAAAAACTGATTCATTCTGAGTTTGGAGCAGCACGGACGTGACACATCGACAGGGTTCAACAATTTGGCAAATGACTGGAATCATTAAAAACATCGGAAATGGCCTGCTGGTTATTGAAGGCTTTAACCGATCGGGGCTATGAATAAAATGGTTATATTACGTCTGGCATTTTGAATTGTCCACCTTAACGAGTACGTATCCTGCACTGAATAAAATGTTTTCAGTTCATATTCCATTTGTGCCTCGATGCAAGCGAGTGAGTAAAATACAAGTACCCCATTACCGGTTGCTACAGTAACTGTAATTGTTACACACTCTGATATTGCTTGAAAACATGACCACTCCAGGCAAATTAGTCTGAATATGTGCGTGACTGAACATTGAGTTGTCAGAACGTCGAAATATATACATCAATTAAGTCTGCTTTACATGCTGTCAAAAAACGCATAATTGCGTAACATAATGTAATTACAATGTTGTTAACTCAAATGACTGGGGGTAATTTACTTAAACACAAACCAAGTAATGGCGACTTTCTTTTTGTGAATATTTCGTGACTAAGAACAGTGCATCAGAAATACGTACTTATTCGCGCATTGAAGATGGTAACAACAATTTTATTAAATACAGATGTGAACCACAATCTTTGACGTAATGTAACATGGAATAAAAATGTTGGTAAAATCTTTAGAAACTTTAGAAACGCACTTCTGGCGCATATGATGTCAATCGTTAAGTTTGATGGAGTGGGTAATTATATGAACATTGCTAATTTCAATTTATACATTTCAGTTTATTATCTTATATAAAATCATGACTACAATTTATTGACATGAATAACGTTATTGCCATTCAAAATATATTTGAAACAAAGTGGTTCTACGATGTGTATCATTACTCACTGCTAATGGTGGTAATCGATTGGTGAGATTAAACAAGAACGTCTGATTAAAATCTGTTTTCACGCATCTCTCCGAAAGAAATCTCAATTATATTTTCCTATATTGAAGTTAAGATTGTACATACTAATAAAGCTCGTTCTGAAGATAACAGTTTTTCAATTCGATATCGATTGGACAGCGCAACACTCTAAATCGTTTGCTACTCATATGCTCATTGGCTTGTGTGCAATAGTGCAATCAGTGCGACATTGGATTTGTACCAAATGATATTTTCTCGACCACGACGTTATTCTCGGTATTTTTTAATCTCGGTTTTGTTTTTGACCTATGGGGTAAAATATATCAAGGGCACACAGTGTGCAACTCTAAATATATCATGTTTTTTCTGTAACCTTGTCAATGTTGAATAATTTGTAGCAACGGACTTGATCACTTTGAATATTGACGATGACCTCGCGATATTTCACTCGTTTTTCCAAAAGTCAACGCTTAGTGGTTGCTGCATCAAATTCGTGATCCGTGGTGGAGCAGAATTCAAATCCTACCAAGGGTTGAACATAAAATAGTGTTGACCCACACCTTGCGTGAGCGTGCCACATACAAGTACTCCATGTGAAGGTTAAATCCAATGGCCGATACAATTTTGGTTAAGGTCTGCCGGTGCTTTTGTTCGACCAGGACAGTACATTAAACTCCCATAATGCCATTATGATAGAAATATGAGCAAACAGCCATGTCACGTAGTCCCAAACTGGTTATGATTTCTTTCGCAAATGCACTAAATATGTTTAAACTAGCACAAGAAAGACAACAGTGAAATTTAATATCGCCTGACACAAACTATTTCTAAAAAATGCAGTAAAGCGATAGCATTATAATGGTGCATACCATTTCACAGCACTAGCTGATATTATGCAGTAAAATTATGGTCAGCGTAACAATATACGTTTTTTGGGTCGTTCAAATTGCAGGGATACAAACAATTGAGAATGAATAGCAGTTACTCGAGTGGTACAATTACACTAGCATGTAATAATATGGACTGAATGTTTGGTTGAAAATACATCAATAGATAAATAATGGTACTATCGACTATTATAGTTAACCGTCAGTGGCCGTAATTGCAAATATAAATAATCGTCGTACTAATTACATAAAGTTATCTGTAATTTTTTAGTCGGTAATGTGATGAAAAAGTTATTATCTGGTACATTTCATAGTACTCGTTGATATTCGAGCAGCTCTACAAACAAATGATACTAGGTGATAGGTAACTTCATAATATCAACAGTTTCGGGCAATTTGATTACATTTCACGTTACCATACATATTCAAGGTTTACGCAGCACTATATAAAACATTTTCCATTTCAAGTTCAGCTTCGAGTCAGTAAACTCGCAAACAGATCGTGTATTCGTAAGTAATCCCCACGTCAATATCACGTCGTGTGCGCGGTCTGAAATACGCACAATAGTTACCACATTGTGCTCTCCGTAATGCAGTAAATCTCGCCTTTTGTCTGTTAAGAGTGGATTTTCTTGTGGTCAGTATCATGTTTTTCTTGATTTAGTTACTCATATGATATATCAATACCGCTTCTCGCATTGCCACACGTTATCTCAGTTATATTCGCCGCGGTGACCTATAATTACCACTTATGTTATCGTGAATATTTTAGGAAAATGTATATGAATGTCAATTTGCATAACATAACCATAATATTTATACATGTGTAGCGATAATCACATACAAATTGTTAATTGAAAATATGCGTGCCGATATTGCTATCTGTACTGACCACCCGCCCAGCTTGTGATATATCTATATTAGTGACTGCCAATTTAGGAATCGCTCACTATACTTTGCACAGAGGATATGCTGTACGCGACAGTATCTCTTCTATTACTTATTGCACACGATATACACAACGGCAGGAACATTAAATATTTGCAAGATTGAATAATTAAACATACTCTGAGAGAGCTATTCATACAAAAAATTTGCAAAATTTCGCGACATATTTACAAGTCTCGGTATGTCGACGGCGTGATATGACACAATCCTTTGATAGTATGTTTTACCGTTTATCCTCAGTACAAATACTGCGCCCAGATCGTGCGTAGTCAAAACAAAAACACTTTAACGATAACTGAATTGTCAAATGTCCATTTAAATTTGTGAGCTGTTTCCAGTAATGTACTGCACTTCTATTATATGCTGCATAGACTAGAGGTAATCATTCTGATTTGAGTTAGGCGATACTTTTCATTCACAAAAACATTGTATGTAAAAACAATCGGAAATAAAATGAATTTCGTCGCAAACGAGTGCAGCACACTTCTAATGGAATGAAATCCGAATCGCACAAAAAAACCATCTTACCTGCTTGTAAATTGTAATTAATGAGGCTATAGCATTGCAATCATTAAACGCTCAAAATGATCAATATATCAGCAAGTTTAAAAAGAAATTATCGATTCTAGGTACCCATTAAGACCTAATCATTTGTATTCATATGCGAGTACAGATTGTTGTGATTGGCTGTCATAAAATAGAAGGCTAGGGATTTCATTATATGGGAACGTGCTTTACAAGCCTTGCATGGAAAGTATAGTCATAACAAACTAAGCCAGATTGATGTTTATTTTGGCGAACGCGTGCGTTGGCGCCGTCTCTACGGATTGATTGAAATGAATAATTGATTCTGATTGTTCGTTTCTTTGTTTATTTTATATAAAAAATCATTTAATCGGGGTATGACTAATGTAATTACAGACATCTTGCAAACTTATAAACATGCTACACAGGAGATTCTAACTCGCGTCGAAAGGCAAAGCGCCGTGAAATTTAATTAATATAACAAAGAAAGAATAATTAAAAAAACACAATGAAATGAGCGATTCGTATATTTCATTTTCGTTGTATGAATGGGTAACAGTACTTTATTTATATTCAAATTTGTCGCCAGTAATAAATGTCAAGTTTGATTTTTTTTGCGGGACATGCGACATCCGGACATCGTGTCTTCATATTGGAGATTTTCAGGTCGTGTGTGCACTCTTCCTTAAAATAGATTTGCGTATTTATTTTGTAATTGACACAGCGACGCAACTGTTCCACTGAATGTCAACTGGCGACTAATGCGTTTCTAAAAATGAAAATACGCTGATGCACTGCCCGATTTGATTGAAACGTGGCATCTATATATAATATAGGCCATAATAGAAGACATATGAACGTCATTTTAAGTCTTAATTACATTACCATTATCAGTCGTGGTAATCGGTTTTTTAAATAGTGTTTCATCGATTCTACAGCACACAACGTGATGTGATAGATAATGCACAGGATTTGATAGGTCACATTATTTTGACCTGTGAAATAAAAACATTTACACTTCGTTTAGGTTCACAGTCGATTGGCGGCTATTTTGATTTTTAAAGTACACGTGTATCCAAATACGCGACTCTTTCAAATATGACCCTGGATGCTCGACTGGGCGTCTTTTCGATTAAAGTATTATTGAGGTATTTCTATAATTTTAGTGAAACATGCCACATGTTTGTTTTGAAATGCATTTTTGACCGAAACCAAATTCATATTACACTCCAAATAAAGTTTTGTTTATTTTTCTAACATTGGCGTCTATTGTAACTGCTCATTTATGTGATCGGGTTATACGATACAGACACACGTATGGTAGCGTATGTTATAATCGCCGAAAATGCACCTGCAATTTATCGATAAAGACTCTGATGTATGCATTGTCATATCGACCAGAGTAAGACATCCTCATCAATAATGTTGACCGATAAAATCACTACACAATACCAGACTTTATTAGCCGATACTGATTTTCAAACAATCTTTATTACACTATAATATTTTATTGACGTTATCTCACTACCATACATTAGAATACAAGTCAACCAGAATGATAAAAATAACATTTTGATGAATACATTTGACTATGATTTCTCATGACATGAACACATTATTGTAACACACATCCGAGTATTCGTTCGATAAAACAATGAAATCTTTTAATACGCATGTGCACTGGTCGTTTTGGTACGTAAAGCCACATTCACTGCTCATGCGTATTAGTTGTTTTGATTTTTCATCGAACGAATGCTGTTGTGCCGCCTGTAAAGGCAGCATTTTTGCTTTATGATAAACCATAATCTGATTTTGTCTAGAATACATGGCACAACAATTATATATTTTAATTTCCATATTGTATCATTAATGCTAGCTGTGATGACATTAACCCTCTCCGCCCACCACAGTTGAGTTGTATGCTCTGACCTCATTTTCAAGTCTACTTTAGCGACGTTTTTGTAAACATGTAAAGCGGGAATAACGACACAACGAAACAATATCATAATTATTTAGAGAATTGATATGTCCAAGAATAATACACACACCAAGTGTGACTCTTCAAACACACGTACACACAGCTGGCAAATACACCAAATTACGGTTCTATAGTAGGGGGACAGGCGAGAACATTATTGGAAATTCTCAAGACATTGTACAATAACAAATGTATAATTTTAATTCATATAGAACATGTGTACATACAATGTTTTCGACATTCTAGTCACTAAATGGTAAACACAATTGAAATGATATGATCTGCATGGATTTAAATACATTTTAGTTAGAATATATATATAATCAATACTAGGAGGTATTGTGTTCATAGAAAACCTCAGTTGGTACATGTAGCATAGTTTTTGAAGTAATAGTATACACCAAATACAAAAATATCAGTTGTTTGCATCGGGCACTACGAGATACTAGTACGTGAATCGGATTTCTGTTCAATAAAAAATCCAACATGAACGAAAACTTGTTGGATATGCCATACTGTACACAAGATCATAATATGATTTACCATAAACTAAAAATGTTGCGTCTGCAGGACAAGCAACAGTATTCGATTGACGGCAAACCACTAATATACATGGATGGTGATTGTTATTGTAAGTATCAAAACAGCCATCGCACAAGAACAGTTTTCGGGTCACGATAAATCATATCGCAATTCATGCATTAATATACAGTATCATCACAAAGCGGAGTGGAGTGTGGCTACCAAAGACTATCCTTGTGTAGTGGGTTCTTTTCACCAATGCTACTTCCTAGCATTAATTGTGACTTGTATATATTTGTATACAACCAACAAGCAATAACTGGTGATCCTGGTGTAGTCAGTGTGAACATACAACATACGCAATCATATACTAGTAGTTAACGGTTTATTCAATATATAGGGAACAGATTAAAGGTCAATATTAATTAAGGCACACCGCGCAAGGCTCAAATCCCAGCAGGAATACCAGTCAGACTAGAACCCTGTGCGTGTTTACCAATTCTCAACGACAGTAACATAAGCTTATATCCAAGTGTAAATAATGTACGAGTGAATCGTTTAAACTGACGCTGCCCCCAACATTAAATATTGTAAAATTTCCAGCGTCTGACCAGGCTAGTTGGGCAAAACACGTCGATAGAATGACGGCTAAGCAGTACAAAATTACAGCAGTAGTATACTAAATTAATGAATTAAATAAATGAGGTGCACTCCAAAATATGCACAATAATAAGGTCAAAATATGCATAAAATATCAAACGCTAACATAGTATTACTGACCAGTATTATAGGACGAATGTCAATATTTTGTAAGCAGAACTTGCAATTAAACGTGAATAATCAGTTAACGTGTTCGACAAAGTCCTATACCTGTTTCAACCACGTCTTGACGTTTTGTTCGTGAAGACAACACGCTGGCTTCCTCGGAGATACGCAGACAGTAAATTCCGTCGATGTGTTGACCCAACCTTCACAGCCTCACAGCCAGCAATCGTCTAAGTCATTTCTACGTGAGATCAGCTGAGACTTGTAACCTCTTTGCATTAGTGGTGTGCTCGCTTCAGACAGTCATGTCCAACGTGGTTACGCCAGATGGAATAGCCCCGAGCATGTGTACTTATATAGGTCTCCATGTCCAGGTGCACATACTCGGTATTCACATATTCCTGAAAAGACGATCTGTTCCTTTGGGTCATCCCATTCAAACATCATTTACAATAGACACTTATATATAAAATATATCTAGGCATCTTCGTACTGCATTTCCATGCACTTCGTGACAAGTATCAAAGGCATATATCTAAAATTACATTTTATCGTCTACTAGTAAATTACATTTTTATCATACGCTAGTTTCACGATAAGAAAGTGTCGTTAGCCATTAAACCACCAATACGAATACTAAATTTTGTTTCAAATCCATTACATCCTTTACACGCCTCGTATATGGTGTTATCAAATGTAACAAACATTTCATATATTACCCAAAACATTAAAATCAACAAGTGGTGCATACAGTCATGCTTAATACCTAAAATCATGTTTCATAAAGGCTTGAACATCGTCATATGAAGTTTGAAAGACCAATGAACATAGTCCCTGAATATCACAAATGGGTGATTTTGATACATTTTAACTTATGGTCAATAATGTGTGTGTATGTGTGAAAAATATACGTGATCGGTCCAGGTGTGTCTAAGATGCAGGTGTTGAAGTCGTGGGCACACACTCACGGACGAATGCACACACTCACAGACGGACACACGTAGGTGAACCGACTACCCTATTTATGAATAGTGTATCTCCTATAACAGATGGAGTACGAGAAGAGATCCTGTCGAGAACGGGCAATAAACGTATCGATCAGTCGATTGATTGATCTACAAGGCGTGTGACGTCAGACATTGAAATATCAAAGCTACGTATCAGGTCGACCTTTCGCATTTTACAATAAATAACACAAATCTATGGTATGCAAATCATACTGACAAAGACAACACATTGAAGAGTAAAACGATGCATGAATGTACTAAATGAATATGTTGTCAAGAAAAGCTTTAAGAAAAGTAAAACGTTTCACATCGGTGGAAGCGCTTAAGCTTCGTTGCATCGAATCGGAAACATCTAATGAATATTTCCCAAAGCTGATTTGATAAGGTTGCTTAAACATCTTTTACGATGGAACGCGGTCCTTTGAGATTAAAAAAAAGATAGCGAAATACGTGTACTTTAATTAACCCCAACGATACATTGAGTTGTTGGTATATCGATATAGATGAATGATCTCGCCGATTATCATGCAGACATAAGAACGCCGGTCACGTTTCTGTGATCACACATTGATCACAATTCAGTTCATATTACATACACAATATTTGCAGTAAATAACCAAAAAGTTGCCCAAACAACTCTCTTTTGTATATTCATGTTGATGTCGGATGACCCAGCGGATAGTACACTACACGTTATAAGAGATAATCCCAACTAAGAAGATATAATTCATTTCACACTGCCAGGTCATTAGTGATACTGCGGATAATTGTTCCGCAACTACAGGTAGTGAGTTTAAATAGATTTAAATAGATTTTGTGATAGTGGCGATATCGGCGTTGGCCATTTGCCATCTGTACAATGTTATATTGATATAACTGCTTGCTTGATATTAGTTGGGTTAAATAACAAATTAGAGAACAATAACCTGCTTTCAAAATATCACGCTGTGTCGATGATACTAAAACATATATATATATATATATATATATATATATATATATATATATATATATATATATATATATATATATATATATATATATATATATATATATATATATATATATATATATATATATATATATATATATATATATATATATATATATATATATATATATATATATATATATATATATATATATACGAAACAACACAGTTAGGGATGGGGTTTTTCGCGAAGCAGCCACGTCATTAGGTGTGTGCTGAGTACACATGCAGTACCCACCAGGTGGAATTCATATTAACGATCGACAGAATAATAAAAAGAATTCACCAAATCTACCGTAGTCACAGATGGTGTCACACTGATTCGTATTCAGTGTTCACGGAAACCCCACAACGGATTATAATTTTTAGGTCACCACGATTGCATTCAAATCTTTATATACAATTGTCGGTGCTTTGAAGTTAGCTTCATCTATATTATCAATATTAAGGAGGGTTTCACATTTCCAAACCTAATTGCGGATGGTGATGGGAGATGAGCTGCATCAATCCTGATTATCGAGGAAATTACCTGTATTCAATAGTACGGTACACGGGTATAGTAATCAGTACATTTGACTATGTTTTAGCATTCGAGCTTGATTACCGACATTACCTGGGACTTGCAGGTTTAATATGACTTTTTAACAATTTTGAATCCAATTGATAATTAGTGGGAATATCATAACTTATGATAAACGTCTTCTAAATGGTATTAAGCCACTGCCAAGCGATTGAGTAGTCTGTGTTAGAAGCGGAATTACATTGTGTTCCTCGGAAACGATTACAAAATCATATATCTACTATAATTTCTTCAAAGCTTTATCAAAGCTAACGCAGTACCAGCTTATGAAATATGAAATGTGAAATATTTCTCGTTTGTCAAAAACATTAGAGTGAATTATTCAAATTAAATTAGACAAGCAGGGTAAATAGTACAATGATATGATTTTCCTTGATGTTATGCTAGCGTTCTTAATAATTTGACCACACGCTCCTGTGTGTTAGTTCTCCGTTTTTAAACGTGTACGGTGATTGTGTACGTGTCGACTGGCATATAAAATAACTGCAATGTACTCTTAATTTAGTGACGTTAAATACAGCAATGGAATAGGTTAATAGTGTTCGGTAACTGTGTATCTTAACTTCAGGAAGATTACATTTAAAATGATGACAAATCTGCCACTCATGCTGGCGAAGCAGCCCTTTCTTAGGTATACTATATGTGGATTTTGCGATAAATGATGCTAACTACATTATATATGTTTGACAGAGCGTTGCAAAAAAATTGTATAATAGTCCGAGGACGAATGCGATTATATCAATCAAGCTTGTAATATCAAACTATCAATTCAAATAATGATGAAATGATGGACAATACGGAGACAGAAAATATGACATATGACGAAAATCAAAACATCTGTGTACTAATATTCAATAGCCTTGGACGTGCAGAAAGATGTTGCCATGGCAATAATAAAGCGATAATAAGAAAAAGAACGACTAAAGCACATCGTTAATAACCGAATCAAAAAATTGCATTACCCGGGGTGCGTTAATCTCATGTTTCAGGCAAATCGTACTGTACATACAAAGCATTGCTTGCGTAGTCTTATTCGTATCAGCAATTTTTAATGGCCAATCGGTGTCTTGTTCCGATTGAGATTTGTTTTCTCTTCATGGTCACGCTTACAGTTTGCCAGCACGTAGCACTCGCTAAAATGATTTACCATCACAGCGCATCTGGTAGTATTAATGTATTACGTCATCGCACAAATCAGATTGACACCTTAAAGCTTGTTCTGTCATACGTTGAATCAATATATTGCTATGATATACATATAGTTGGTTTCGTGGGGCGCGTTAGTGGTTCAGGCTTAAACGTCATCTTTTAGATGGAGGAATAACCTTTCGATGTACAGTTGTGTATGTCAATCGAAGCAGACCTCGCAGCATAGAATATATACATTCATATCTTTTTTGTAATTCTATTTTGCCGCAGGAATATAGGCATTTAGCTAATTTGTTCCTGATGGCTGAAATGGGACAATACAAGCATAAGAGGTCTCCGTAGATCGATGCCACGGCTACCGTTTTGCTGTGATGTAGCATCAACTGCAGAGATTCCGCAAAACGGGAAACAAAGTAGTGTAATCGATAAATGCAATCACCGATAGAGTCGAAAGTGGAAGATCAATAAAAAAAAGTCCCACACACTGCTGTAGGCATGTTTCTAGTTTGAAGGTTTCGGCACTACTGGCCATGTATTAACTGAGATATAAGATTATATATTGACACACACCCATAGTTTATCTTTGACGACTAAAGTCGTTGGCTTATATGGGATTTATTCGCTCTATGTTAATTGCCACGTAAAATATCAGATGTATGTCCCAAGCTCTGAGATTTTATATGTGCTGATGTCGCGATATTGGTCACAATGTTGTTCGAATGACGCCCGAAGAACGCAGAGAAACGCTGAATTGAGCCACATTTCTTGAAAGTAGTAAAGCAACATTATAGGTGCTATATTTCTTGTTGTTTGAGGTTTATAATGTGGTTACAATGTGGTGGGTCCGATTAAATGGAGAAATCGAACTCATTAAATGATGGGGTTGGATTTATATGTGTTGTTATGAGGACACACAGTCAGGAAACAATAGTTATTGGATTATGTTCATGGACACTGACAATTGTTTTTAATTATTCTCATGTTCAATGTATGTCTAAATAATAGGGGCGAACTGTGTCTATTTTGTTCTTTCAACAAGTAGATGATATTTTATGGAAGGCAATAGACCACTCCAGTTATCAACTTTCCATGGACATTCATGCTGAATGATTTTTTTCTTCAGTTACGGAAAATCCGCCATGCATGTGTAACTTCAATAACAATATGACCCATTTAATGTCTCGCTCAGTTGTAACAGAATAATTGTTTATTCACCAAGAAAATCCATATACTAACACCAAGAAGAGTACAGGGTCGATCTGGTGAACTGTTGGTTTTGCCGAATATTTTCCATTTGTATATATAAATCAACTATATGCACCACTGCTCCATATTAGGTATGTTTGTATTAACATACGCTGGTTTAAATTGTTTACTGTAACCTGTTGAGGTATATCATAATCGACTAATGGCATTTGACATTGAGGTAATCTTGAAGTGATGAATGGAAGACTGGGAAAATACAAAGCAAGAAGTGAATTATTCAATTATAAACAATGATATTTTGGACGATTTCTGATGTATTAAAAATCACCTCGATTTGTGTATAATTATCATTTGACTGCTTTATATTGTTCATATATTTAAGATACGAGCTACTTACTACTTTCAGGGATCCTAGATTTTACTACAAAAAGCTAAAACATGATATTAATGTTGTTTAATTCATATTGATAATGTTGATGCAAATTCCCATGTCATTATCCAAGTTCGCACTTATCTTCTTTACACAGTAAATATTGTTTTTTTACCTCCCAAAAAATCCCCAAAAGTGTGAAGTGAATGTCTTATTAAATTTGTAAGGATTTCTCGTAATCCAATTTATTCGAAATGATCAAAGTCGACTAATCAATAAAATATATGTCACCTGGAAACCGTTCGTGCCGTTGCAGACATTTGCTTAGCGTGTATTGATTACAAAGCTACAGAAGAAACAAGTGACTTAAGCCTTTCAACACCATAGGAATATGTCTTAGACGAACACTATTTGAGAGACAAAAACCCAAGAAACAAGTCTCATGGTTCTCACGCTCCCAGTGAAATCTCGACAACCATTTTCGTCTACCAATCGAGCGTAGGCGAGGTTATTATCTGTTCAAAATATGCTAATTGTACACAGAGGGGTTTTGTATCTGCTACCAAATACCCGAGCGTACCATTTATATCCTCATTATAACATGCTCGCTAAACAAATCCTCTCCAAAATCGATGTTTATTCTCGAGGCGGAACTACGTCACAGGACGTTCTACGTTGTTAAGACGAGCTCCACTGTACCGTGTATTTCTATGAGCTCTGCGAAAACTGGTGGAACGTCAGTCGAAGAGCCGGTGAAAACAGCTAAAAAGTCGAAGGAACGGCACTAAACTCAAATTTGAAGTAATCGTTGTTTTCACCGTAATGGTTGCCAGGCGGTGAAGATACCCGGATGTCCGCCCGAGAATATCACCTTGCTATGTGTGACAATTCTGAAAATATAATATCCGGTTTTTCACTGTGTTGCGTTATTTATTGATTTTCACGTGGATTGATGGTTTTATTTGTGTAAGCTGGCATTCTAATACATTTTGAGGGGTTATAATTTATCCACCGTTCTAGATTTTGTATTCAAATACAATGTTTTAGCTGTTATTCTTAGCATTTACGTCAATTTACGAAACAGAGGACAGGCTCGGCGAGAATCGTCGATGTCATCACTTGTTCGATTCAATGAACGCGTACGATCCTTAATTTGTCTTGCAAAATCCGCATATTATCAAATTGTTGCGATAATAAGTCGTATTAGTACTTATTATAGTTGATCATATACCCGAAATCACTATAAACAACGCCCACAGTCTTGAGATCTCGAGTCAGTTAGATATTGAAGCCAGTTTATCCAGTTCGGGCCGGATCACAGGTTTTTCTAGTGCCAGATATAACCCTTTCTTTAGCAATCAGATGGCTAGTTTCAGACTAACCATGTTATATATATATGTTCATTTAATCCAGATGCAGTCTGCACGTTGAATATTATAGTAAAGTATAGAATACAGTAAAATTTCAAGCACAGCGTAGTTTCAAAAGAACGCTGCATCATTTTCGTTTAAGCAGTATTACGTCATTCGTGACAAATCCACGTGTAATGAAATAGTGGAAACAACATTGTAAGAGAAACAGCATGTGCCCATCCAAGATCAAAATATGCATGGGGTGTAATTCATTATACTATGTATGCTCAGAAAATTGCTGAATATCAATCGTCGAGTCGAGAATATAATACAAACATGTACTAGTATATAACGTTTGGTTGTCATGGATGGCTTTCTTAGAAATTGTATTTAGTTTTCTATTGTATACCTTTTTCCCCCGGCGTCATTCAGATCAAATGTAATTAGACAATAACTGTGTGAAATTGCGGCTTTTATTTGGTTGGAGATGCACGTGGCAGAACGGTTTGCATTCCCTTTTTGTATTCTGATTGAATCCGACAGGCCACATATAATGGAACGGCACGTGATATTTACTATCAAGAAACTCTGCCCCCAATCGTTGGTGTCTGAAAGAGTACGGTTGAATTCTGTCTGCTTCTTGTAACATTGTAAAATAATCGAATTGTTTTCAGTGAAAAATAACAATATATCATCGCTTGACAATGTTCATTGGTTAATTATGTACAATCATAGAGCTATACTTTTATAGTAACATGATGCATCATATTTTTTTTATATGTTGCAGTATTATATTTTTCGACAATCTGCCAAAACTGTTATAAAATCACTATATTAAAAAGTTACATAAAAAGACAGTATTAATAAAATGTAGCTTTCTTTGTCACAGAATTTATTAATAATTCAAGATAACAAATAATGCACTCTCATTCCCGTTTTGAACGTTTTTCACCAGACAACGATTTATTATAAGACCTAATATCAAATGATCTATTACAGACAAAGTGTTATCCACTCATTGGAGTACAACCAGCATTTCCCGGGAAATGGACATGTAATCCCACACTTTCTTGAGTCAACATTTTTATATTGGCTGTCAGTACAATTTATTACGAAGTGGATAAATACTATGTGTTTTTTTTATTCATGTGTAGGTTTTTATTTTAACTTATATACGTAATCGATCATTTATTTACGGTCCGTTTACTTTATGGTCATTATTCAAATAGAGCGTTTCTACAGAAACCTGTCGGAGGTTGAGTACGAGTAATGCCGGAATGTAAACATATTCATACTACTTCAGGTAGATGGGTGAAATCGCTACGCACCGGAGGCCCCAGCTACCATTAAATACAGAAAGCCACCGGACGAGCAAGTAGCGTCGTACCGGAAAAAAAATCGACTCAAGCCCATTAAAAGCGGGGAAGTCGTCAACTGCGCATGCGTCAGATGGCCATAGCGTGTCATCGTTTACAAACAAGCGTCTAGCTCTGAGCCTTTGCGTTTTAAGCGTCTGTTGTTATCGTCGATTGGGACTCAATTCCCACGCGTGCGCAGGTGATGTCCCTCCCGCTTTAAAAAAACATCTGGTGTTTGCAAATACTTATTTGTTGTAATTTATTATATGTTCTCGATGAACGATGTAATGGCTGATCCGGAACTGGCATGCAATCTACCTACGAGTGTCTTAAAAAACACTAACGGCTGTTGCATTTCAGGAACCTTGTAAATAATTATACTGTATATCAACATTAATAATTGGGTGTAAGTACAGCGGTCAATAAATATTGGCACACAATTATGCTGCGTTGACATAAAATGAATGGGACAATATTGGGTTTGAGAACAATCTGTTGGATGTATCAAAACTAACAGAACTAACCGATGTGATTTTTTCATTTGTGAATGCTTTATGCTAGACACGTTCATTTTTTTAATGTAAATGGCATTTAAATTTGTTGTCAAAAAAGTTGATCATTTTCGCCTTGCTTAGTATACCACGAGGAAATGGTGCGCCCTCTTCAGCTGACTCTGCCGACAGAAAAAAATATTCGTCAAATGTTCGACAGCGCCATCTGCGAAGTATTGTAATTTGTAGAAACATTCGTTTACGAATACTGCTTATGCTAACTCCCTCAACGCCTAATAATGACAATACATGCAATTACAGAACTCAGTGCGACGAGCATTGCAACGTTTGTCTTTCATTTCTGAATTCCATTATTGGAATTTATTGTATTTATTGTATGCGTTCATGGAGACATGACATGATGAATTATTTCCATTTATTTCACACGGCGTGAAACAAGCAATGTATTTATTTGCAATGACAACTATGGATAATAAGATGACTTGTGTCAATATAAAGTATCTCATATTCCAACAATCAATTCTTGTGATGTCAATGTGTTTTTGTCATGAACTCAGACGCCTGTATATTATATGCATCTTTTATTAACACGCGATGCAA
This sequence comes from Saccoglossus kowalevskii, assembly GCF_978046115.1. Taxonomy (NCBI): domain Eukaryota; kingdom Metazoa; phylum Hemichordata; class Enteropneusta; family Harrimaniidae; genus Saccoglossus; species Saccoglossus kowalevskii. The sequence continues at coordinate 22,441,793 of NC_140657.1, forward strand.
ATTTCCATTTCACGCGGATTTATACGCCCTTTTTAGAAACCCGCATTAGGTTTGGAGTTGATATTCGCAATTCATCTGGATTCTGATCACGGATTACAGTGATATGAGCTAAATTACAAAATTAAACTGATATAACCAATCAAATATGCGACTAGACCTCGGGATGTTTGTGTATGCCATGTGAATGCTTGATCGACATTTGAATAGTGAGCAATACCCCCTACTGTGATCCATTGCAATTTTGTAAGCCAAACTGATCTCCACAACATTATTTGGGGGAAATTGCTAATCACCAGGAAGGTCTTATCTGTGTTTATTTAGTAGACAGCACATTTAACGTCGTGATAATTAGATTTTGAATAGCTAATTATTGAATAATTTGCAGTGTTAGCCCTTTTTTTACCGTAGTGGTTCAAAATGAATACATCTGAGAAGAAACGTCAGACTATGTATATGTAACACGCAGCTGGAAGATCGTACGTATCTGTATTATATAAGCATACGTGGAATAGTCCATATGTGATCTGACGTAACACACTGTCTATCTCCGTAAAGACAAATACATTACGGATATCACCATAAACCATTGGGCGCAAACACCAATGTTTTCAAATAGTTATGTATATAAAACACACGAGAATCTTTGGTAGGTAATATAAAGCCTCTACTCAGACAATTGGCATATTTGACGGAAGACAATTACGGAATGAAGTAAGGTCATAATTTACCCACAAATATTTCATTTTTACTCAAACAATATTTGTTTATATTATTTTTATATACTATGAGCATGATTTCTACGTTGATTTTAGAACGAGTTTGTGTATAAATGTGCGTTCTGATACATTGTCAGAGGTCACAGGTCACCGACATTGTAGTGGGCGTTCTAGATTGCGTAGCTTGTATCTTACTTACACCTGGATGGACAGAAGTCAGAAGCAATAATTCCAGTATATTTCATCTAACATGCGGCAAACCCTTTGTAACCGGTTATACACAATTTCCACGCATAAAGGAGGCAAACAAAGTAACATATATAGTGGACGAAACAAGGAACGGACTCCGCGACTGGAAACTACAGACACGTTGATTATGTTATGTGTACGATTTGTATGCATGTTTTTATAGGAAAATTTGCAATAATTTTAACAAATTCGGTAAATAATAATTAGTAATGTATCACATTTATCCAAGTCTTAAAAGCATGATTTACGTATTCCTTTGTATTCAATCAAAGCTGGTAACCAAGCCACGTCACATTAATCGTTTCAATAGTTAGTGCAATTCGTACGTATACATGCTACAACCCAAATGTCACATACATAGAGCAAGTGTTCAGCTGAACGAAGCACACTAGAATTTTTTTCCCTTCGGAAAATCCAATATGAAAAGAAAAATCACATGACCGCTAAATTTCAATCCATGATATGAGTTGTGCATGTTTCAATGGTGCTATGAAGCAAATGTCAGTTTGCCTCGACACCTAAAAGGCATTCAAATTCATCACTTTCTGTTTTTCTTATAACCAATAAGGCAGCAAAAACACATGACTATTTGTAAAGCATCAATTCACAGTAGTCTCCTTCAATGTAGAAAATGTGAAAGCAAAGAAATGGCGGAAAAAGAAGAAAATCAGAACCATAATTACAAATTGCTCAAAGTCCACCAGGCTTAATATTTACTTTTTTTTTTCAAATTACCCCCTTTTTGATATATTGTACGTGATGCCTTTACAATAATCACTATGAAAAGTGTGTAGAACTGCTTTGGATTTAGGTGGTCTTTAATTCCCTTCAGATATATTCCAGGTCTTTAAAATTGTTATTTATGAGTATCGGATTCTTATCAACGCAAACGTACTATTTTCTTCTACAAAGCGTGAAATTGAATTGCAAATAAAAGCCAATAAACGCACCTTTTCTCATCTCATACGATTGAAACTTTTGAGGGCAGACAACAAATCGTGATCCTGTCCAGACGACCGTGTGTTATTTATTTCATCACATCAAAGGTACATATCTCACGCACAATAACAGCAGTAATATTTGAAGTATGCAATATTTTATTCTATATAATAATTAGACAACCATTAATCATTGGTTCGTTTTACGAACATTGGCTTTTAAGCATTATATACGAAAGATATCAATTTTCACAAAATAAATGTATTGAAATGAATTCAGAACATTACAGGGCAATACAGTTCACCACATGGCAGATATAAATAATAGTATACCATACTGAAGTGACTGATATTGTATTAATTTTCTCACGAATAGAGGTACCGCGATAAGTAAACAACGTTTTTGACAATCCTCATCGAGCGTAGCTTAGAATACATCGCTACGTTGTGCGATCCCTGGTGCGAGTTTTTTCCGTGGCGTGTACACTTATTTGCGTTCTGAAGAGGAAATTCACGTAATATTGGCTTTTCTGTAAATATTTGGAAATCTTTATAAACGAAAGCAGCACTATGGCGGCGAACGACAAGCTGTTATGCGCAGAAACAATGCGCTGTTAAACGACTTTTTTCCCAATGTCAAGGTTTCGGCAAATCATAACGTTTGTATCACTAAAAAATGGGGTGTGATAATGCCGGATATAAACATTGTTTCTTCCAGTCAAAAAGCTAGATTCAGACTTAACATGTGGTTAATATTTCTAATATTATTACTCATCAGCTGATAAGGCGCCTCCTCCCTTTTATAGTTAAACACCCGCTTCTCAGTCTGTTTAAATGATTTTTGCCTGCTATATTTTAAAAGTGATTTGTTTATCTCTTCTTAAATCACCGGTTTTTTTTTATAAATTCAATTCTGCATCACGTTTATTGCGTAAATACAATATCGGGCAGGAATATTATGCCTGTGATGATTTGCATTGTTATCGGCTGTCTGTTACGTCATATTCAATACTACACACATACAAGCCACACCCTTGACGATGATGCATATTTTGTACTAAAAACAAAATATTCGATTATTAGAACAAAATATTCTATACAGTATTCTCAAATTTATTGTTATTTGGTGAAAAAGTATCCGGGGGTACCAATTTCAACTATATGTGATGAAGTATATAGTGACCATAGTGTACTAATGTAGTAACAATTACTTGGAATGTAAAAAGAGATAAAGTTACGGATAACCTTCTTAAACACGTCAATTTCAATCTTTAAATGTTTTAGCTATTCGCCTCACTTCAGTCTTTCCCATTTAGCCGGCATTATCGCTGCTTTATATTGCTTTTTGCGTAGACACATGGGGACGCTGACCTATGGCGCGTGTCAAATAAATACATGACAAATACTTCAATGGCGCCCCGAATAAGAACATTTAACTGCCGGCTCGATTTAGAAATAAATGTGCGATTCGGTCGATGAGCGTACGAGGCGACGAAGGGATTCAATAACTACCGATAAAACAGTCGATAGTGCGTGTCAATAATCGCAGTTTCTGTCCGATCTACTGAAATTTTACATATCAACGACTGGTTTAGCTGTATGAGCCCAGACAATATAATTAGTTTAACCATACCGCATGCAGTATAATATGGTTTCTCCACAGATATACTGAGAATGATATTTACATCAAGTTTGCCAAAAAAATAGAACACAACAACGTATACTACATCACTGATGGTTGCTCACCAAATGTAAATGACTTCATACCCATACACTAATGTAATGATGCGTATATGAACACAGGATTCGCCAATAAGTCGATGATTTCATTTCTTAGTAGCCATGGCTACGACATGCACCATCACGGCTGCTAAGTGAATGTTTTTCACACGATTGATATTTTCCCATAGTATTCACGCTTCATGGCACACAGTTTTAACATTCACATTACTTTCTGTTAAATGGATGTGATAAATTGTTTTAGAGTTAAAAGAAATTAAAAATAAACATGTCAAAACTGTATGTTAGTCTCACCTCCTTCGTTTGGTTTCACGTATATGACTCTTTCATTTCAAACAGGCGCAACGCAACGACAGTACGGAACAATACACGCACAGCTGTCATTTGTACAAATTAGTTTTTCGTCAAACGCGAGTAAATGTTCCAACATGATTATCATTGGCTGCGTCAATCCCCTTGAAACTCAACACAAGCTTTCAAATTATACTTACATTTTCCGGCGGACTTTCCCGTGCCATTCACAATCATTTAGTTATTGGCGGCCATTTTGTGAGTGAATGAATGTTGTAGGAACTGACTATATAAACAGATTTGTAAATTTCGCCACCAATCTGTAAAAAAATATTGAGAGTTGGTTCTACTGTGAACACACAAACCTGTGTAGAATGAATGACTATTTGCTGCTGCCACGAAGACACAAACCTGTGTGGAATGACTGAGTATTTTCTACTGCTATGAACACACAAACCTATGTGGAATGACTGAGTATTTTCTACTGCTATGAACACACAAACCTGTGTGGAATGACTGAGTATTTTCTACTGCTATGAACACACAAACCTGTGTGGAATGACTGAGTATTTTCTACTGCTATGAACACACAAACCTGTGCGAAATGACTGAGTATTTGCTACTGCTATGAACACACAAACCTGTGTGGGATCAATGACTAATTGCTACTGCTATGAACACACAAACCTGTGTGGAATGACTGAGTATTTGCTACTGCTATGAACACAAAAACCTGTATGGAATGACTGAGTATTTGCTACTGCTATGAACACACAAACCTGTGTGGGATGAATGACTATTTGCTACTACTATGAACACACAAACCTGTGTGGGATGAATGACTATTTGCTACTACTATGAACACACAAACCTGTGTGGGATGAATGACTATTTGCTACTACTATGAACATACAAAGCTGTGTGGGATGACTGACTATTTGCTACTACTATGAACACACAAACCTGTGTGGGATGAATGACTATTTGCTACTACTATGAACACACAAACCTGTGTGGGATGAATGACTAATTGCTGCTACTATGAACACACAAACCTGTGCGGGATGAATGACTATTTGCTACTGCTATGAACACACAAACCTGTGTGGCATGAATGATTATTTGCTACTGCTATGAACACACAAACCTGTGTGGGATGAATGACTAATTGCTGCTACTATGAACACAAAACCTGTGCGGGATGAATGACTATTTGCTGCTACTATGAACACACAAACCTGTGTGGGATGAATGACTATTTGCTGCCACTATGAACACACAAACCTGTGTCGGATGAATGATTAATTGCTACTGCTATGAACACACAAACCTGTGTGGAATGACTGAGTATTTACTACTGCTATGAACACACAAACCTGTGTGGGATGAATGACTATTTGCTGCCACTATGAACACACAAACCTGTGTGGGATGAATGATTATTTGCTACTGCTATGAACACACAAACCGGTGTGGGATGAATGACTAATTGCTGCTACTATGAATACACAAACCTGTGTGGGATGAATGACTATTTGCTACTGCTATGAACACACAAACCTGTGTGCAATGACTGAGTATTTGCTACTGCTATGAACACACAAACATGTGTGGGACGAATGACTATTTGCTGCGACAATGAACACAAAAACCTGTGTGGGATGAATGACTATTTGCTGCTACTATGAACACACAAACCTGTGTGGGATGAATGACTATTTGCTGCCACTACGAACACACAAACCTGTGTGGGATGAATGATTAATTGCTACTGCTATGAACACACAAACCTGTGTGGAATGACTGAGTATTTGCTACTGCTATGAACACACAAACATGTGTGGAACGAATGACTATTTGCTATTACTATGAACACACAAACCTGTGTGAGATGAATGACTAATTGCTGCTACTATGAACACACAAACCTGTGTGGAATGAATGACTATTTGCTACTGCTATGAACACACACACCAGTGTGGGATGAACGACTATTTGCTGCTGCTATGAACACACAAACCTGTGTGGGATGAATGACTATTTGCTGCTACTATGAACACACAAACCTGTGTGGGATGAATGACTAATTGCTGCTACTATGAACACACAAACCTGTGTGGGATGAATGACTATTTGCTGCTACTATGAACACACAAACCTGTGTGGAATGAATGACTATTTGCTACTGCTATGAACACACACACCAGTGTGGGATTAGCGACTACTTGCTGCTGCTATGAACACACAAACCTGTGTGGGATGAATGACTAATTGCTGCTACTATGAACACACAAACCTGTGTGGGATGAATGACTAATTGCTGCTACTATGAACACACAAACCTGTGTGAGATGAATGACTAATTGCTGCTACTATGAACACACAAACCTGTGTGAGATGAATGACTAATTGCTGCTACTATGAACACACAAACCTGTGTGGAATGAATGACTATTTGCTACTGCTATGAACACACAAACCTGTGTGGGATGAATGACTATTTGCTGCTACTATGAACACACAAACCTGTGTGGAATGAATGACTATTTACTGCTGCTATGAACACACAAACCTGTGTGGAATGAATGACTATTTGCTACTGCTATGAACACACAAACCTGTGTGGGATGAATGACTATTTGCTGCTACTATGAACACACAAACCTGTGTGGAATGAATGACTATTTACTGCTGCTATGAACACACAAACATGTGTGGAATGAATGACTATTTGCTGCCGATATGAACACACAAACCTGTGTGGGATGAATGACTATTTGCTGCTACTATGAACACACAAACCTGTGTGGGATGAATGACTATTTGCTGCTACTATGAACACACAAACCTGTGTGGGATGAATGACTAATTGCTGCTACTATGAACACACAAACCTGTGTGGGATGAATGACTATTTGCTACTACTATGAACACACAAACCTGTGTGGGATGAATGACTAATTGCTGCTACTATGAACACACAAACCTGTGTGGGATGAATGACTATTTGCTACTACTATGAACACACAAACCTGTGTGGGATGAATGACTAATTGCTGCTACTATGAACACACAAACCTGTGTGGGATGAATGACTATTTGCTACTACTATGAACACACAAACATGTGTGGGATGAATGACTATTTGCTGCTACTATGAACACACAAACCTGTGTGGGATGAATGACTATTTGCTACTGCTATGAACACACAAACCTGTGTGGGATGAATGACTATTTGCTACTACTATGAACACACAAACCTGTGTGGGATGAATGACTAATTGCTGCTACTATGAACACACAAACCTGTGTGGAATGAATGACTTTTTACTGCTGCTATGAACACACAAACCTGTGTGGAATGAATGACTATTTGCTACTGCTATGAACACACTAACCTGTGTGGGATGAATTATGCTTTGCTGCCGATATGAACACACAAACCTGTGTGGGATGAATAACTAATTGCTGCTGATATGAACACACAAACTTGTGTGTGGGATGAATGGCTATTTACTGCTGCTATGAACACACAAACCTGTGTGGAATGAATGACTATTTACTGCTGCTATGAACACACAACCCTGTGTGGGATGAATGAATATTTACTGCTGCTATGAACACACTAACCTGTGTGGGATGAATTATGCTTTGCTGCTGCTATGAACACACAAACCTCTGTAGGATGAATGACTAATTGCTGCTGATATGAACACACAAACGTGTGTGGGATAAATGACTATTTACTGCTGCTATGAACACACAAACCTCTGTAGGATGAATGACTATGTGCTGCTGATATGAACACACAAACCTGTGTGGGATGAATGACTATTTGCTGCTACTATGAACACACAAACCTGTGTAGGATGAATGACTATGTGCTGCTGATATGAACACACAAACCTGTGTGGGATGAATGACTAATTGCTGCTGATATGAACACACAAACATGTGTTAGATGAATGACAAATTGCTGCTGATATGAACACACAAACCTGTGTGGGATGAATGAATATTTGCTGTTACACATTTCACATTCTAGTCAGTAACTTCATTAGCTAATACAATTTACTGATAAAACACCTGCGCTGCAAGAAATACCGCAATCGTGCCTTCAGATTGTTATCAGATTGCAAGTTTAGACCGTAATATTTATCAAGAAAGGTAAGTATGCTAGATACTGAAGGGTTTATTTTTTTTGTAATTGTGACCACGTTATGTGATTAGTAAAAACAACATATTATCATTACGTCTGTTTGTTTTATTTTGTATTATCGGTTTTACTGTCTTTTCGTGTATATTTAGAGATGTGAACAGACAAAATTAAATTAAAACACATTAGATAATCCTGTGAGAAAGTAAAGACACTTGAAGTTGGTAAACATTACCTTGACTCCCGCATTGTTACTTCGGGGTTGTTGAATATGGCGGACTGGTGGCCATTCTAATGATGATTTGTCTGTGTCTAATTAAAACACGTGTCTCGGTCAACAAAATATCCGGTATGTACATAAAATATCGTCAGTTAAATACAAGCAAAAAATAGCTGGATAAATTATATCCATGGAAAAGTGATTAAACAACTGTTTTCTGATCAAAAAAGAACAAAATGATTTGTTCTAACATCGATATTGAAGTAACCTCTAGACGATTAATATCACCTCATGCAATTGTCTGCGCCCCTACCGGCTTTAATCGAACTCGCAAAATTGAGGTTGATGGAACTAAATGACAGAAATATAACGACAGACTAAGCAATGATTCATGCAGTACATAGCTCATGGACATTTGACTATCTCCACTCATTCGTCTTAATTTATCTTCTGTCAAGTCACCCAATTAAGCTCGACAGACGCAAGACTTCTAAATTACAACCAGGGGTGTTGTATAAATGCACCACATACTATATCCTCAATGCTATATATGCTGAGTTCAGTGAAACTCTAAGCATATTTAACAAACCAGTCACGAAAATGAAGTCCCTGAAAGGACAGACGTAATCACGCAGACCGTTTTAGATGCATGTTCGAAGAACGAAACGAACAAACCAGCCAGCATGTATTCGACGACAAGACATGCTTGCTAATTGACTACATTTACCTTCTATATTCTAGGACAAATACACTCTTTTCGGCTGACTTCCAACATCGTTGTGTATATAACACATGAGGCACACATCGTACATTGTGTGACAATTGGGACATTCACACTTAATAGAAGGTTGGCAAATAACAGTGACAGTGTGTGTGTTCTTGGATAAACAATTTAGTTTGTAGATCTTGCTGAAACTTCACAATTCCCAGTATTGATTCAGCTAAATCTGTTATGCCTTGTAAAGACAGACAGCTTTGTGACGCAATTCGCCCACTGCATTCGAATCAAGTTAAAAAGTTCAAATTACGACTCGCACGAGCAGGCTTGGCGGAAATCTGTAGCGACTAGACAGGTAGGATAATATATATGCTGACATAGACAATCCGTCCACTGGGGAGAGTTGAATTTGCGTTACCCTATGAAATAAATAAATGCTCTATATTAGAATGGGGCCCCGACGCTCAGACAAGATTAGCAACAAGCTTATTGATGAAACATTAAGTGAAAGTAATGAAAATGGAAACTAAGGGCAAGCTAAACGCTAGCTATACCTTGCAATATTAATTACTTCAACCAGGGAATCTGCGTGACTGATGACAGTGATTTAGAGTGGTTTTTCGGGTGAACCGAGGCAGTAGGGATTTCGAGTTGCGTTTTACGGATTGAATCATGGTATATTGCACTTGAGTAGCGTCGCTTGCTTGATTCAAGGAAATAGTGTTTTATCCAATATACCGCAAATGACCGACGAGATCTCGTTGAGTGCGGGGCAGCCACGGAAATTACATTTTCCCCTCAAATAGTTTTTCATTCTCTACCGACATCGCGTCCACGGTCCCAACTAACGTGGTAACAGAGATCTGGAACAACGAACACAATGACGGTAAAGATTAAAACACTATTTGACGGGGGTGCAAAACAAGTTGCGTGATCCCTTGCTCCAAACGAAATATCGCTGGCAATAATAATATTAAAAGCAAAGAAAGACAAGTAAACTTTGGTGCACAAGATAAATAAAACGCAATATACTCAAGACATACATCCCAGTGATGCATGATGTTCAAAACAAATTCTAACAATTCATAATCCGCAATGATTACAAATACTGAAATAATGGTCATACAATCAAGAAAGGTTTTTAAACAATTTCACTGATCACATCAACATGAAATAGAATGTGTGACCGCTACACGCTGTTTGACGTCATAATATGGAGTTTGCCTTGATTATATAAACAGCACACTGAGTAACATACGCACAACGTTTATTCATAGATTGAAAAAAAAGTTGTTAGGTGAAGTACTGGAGATTGACATACCGATGGAAATGTTACATTCTTACGATTATTGTTTTGGCATAACAAACAATATTCAAACATTTGATAACAGCATTTGAAAGAAACTTGCATTTGAATATGTGATATGAGCATAATTAGTCACGTAAAACAAAATCCGACGTGCGAATAACATATTAGTTGTAATTTATTTATTTACGCATCACAAGTTTGATTTGAATGGCTTAGAAATATACATTTGTTGAAATATGGCATTAGTCAATGGCAGAAAGGAATAAACGGGAATATTATATACAAGAATTTCTCCAAGGGCGATACAAAGGTAACCTTGGTCACGTGGCAACTTTGCTATTCAGTTTTGTATCCTATTCATTCAGCATCGCAATATCACACCGTACGTTTCAGAAATTGTATACCAGAAAACTAATGCCATACACTGATGTGTTTTTAAATATAACTTGACATTGTTAACACCCGTATGTTTACTTTGCTAGTGTGTTTTAATCTATTAAGATTTATCCGAATTATAACACTATCCACAATTCAGTGAGTTAATCTTGTTGTAAAAGGGAATCTTTTTTATATCAAAAAAGAATATTTGGAAAATAAAGTGTGTTTGAATAGCGTTTCCACCTTTGAAAGTGCATTTTGTAATAAAAGAGAATGCGTCAGTGGCTTACTATTCATTCAAACTATCTTTTCTGAATCGCATTACACGCATTATTGTATCGACGTGTAGTGATTGATGGGCCCACATGGTTAGATATGACCCATAGATCATGGTCTATGACTACAGAGAGCTGGAATAATTATGTGAAAGCTGAATAAAGAATTTAAAAATAATAGTTTATTTATTTCTGAAATAAAATTGTTATTTTGCTAGTATAGAGGTCAGTCACGAAATTTGATGAGGAATTATAATTCACATAAAACCGAGAGTTGTAAACAGGCAAACATTGCCAAAAGGTCTTTAATTAGTATTTGACATTTTCTAAAAACGGCAAATCATTATTTTTTTCAGATGCTCAAATGTTGTTAACCGTACATATATGCGAGTTCTGGTAACATATCACACTAACTAGCCTTTTACAAGAGTTGAAAGCTATTTAAGCAGTCCAGGCGTCGAAATGTTTCCATACATTACACAGCCGCCATTTCCCTTTGTTGATGTTTTTTTGTTATTTATTAACTTTTATCTCATGTGGAAAATATGCAAGTGTAAGGTTGTGGTCTAATAACACTCAAGTAAGTTGTCGTGTCATTATGCAATAGATGCATAATGTATATACTGTAATGATATATCGGTACTGCGTTTAGTGTGGTAATTATTTAATATGTCAATTAAAGGGATGTGATGATATATAATACCAGACCCTTGCTTCTTCAAAAAGCGGATTTATGCTGATAGTGTTTAAGGCGAAAAAATGAATGAATTTTCCCCTAAACAATTTTTTTGAACCTATAAGACCATTTGTAAATATCACGATTTCCAAGCCTGTACATTTTCTAATCCACCACATCCTTTGTACAGCAATGCTTTCAAACGGAGTGCCCACTAGTAAAGAAAACATTCTCGTCGTCATTTGTTGTAAAAAGAATAGAGATATAAAAAGCTGTTTATTGTTGGGTGAAGATATATTGCCCCTTTTATTTCATTCGAATTGATTTATGTAACCATGACGCCGCGAAATCACAAACAAACAGACAATTATGTAGTCAATGTACACTTCATTACACGTTCTATTGAGATACACTTCTGCATATACACTATTTTTCTCATATCGATCTCGTTTCTTTGATATCTGTTTTTAAATCATGGAAATAGAATCCATTAGCCGACATATGTGGCTTATATATATATATATATATATATATATATATATATATATATATATATATATATATATATATATATATATATATATATATATATATATATATATGAGGCATTCTAGAAGTGGTCGCGAAAGTGTCGAATGAACGGTATTATCGTCTACATTCATCGTTATTTGTCATTAGATATTGCATCAACTCACCAATCCGTGAAATCAAGACAGTCAGGCAATGCGTTATATGCTAAAAATACACGTCGTCTGAATTCAGAATTTATTTAATTTGAATATTAACATATATGGAACTGTTCATTACCATATGACGGATATGTCACAGGCTACTTGATATTTTATTCACATACAATTCCCAGACAGATCTGTTTTCAAATAAAAAAAAGTGTAATTTATTCGATAAAATAATCTAATTGAGGTGGTGGAAAATGTAAAATGACAGTTTAGAACAAAGAAGAAATATGTTATCTGATTAAAAAACCATTCATTCATAATACATATGTTCTAGCTTGGTTAGGTAGGACGATATTGAAATATACTAGATAGCAATTTTTGTACGTATGTGTTCCGTGGTTTTTCGAACTTCGTCAAAATGACTGAAACTCGCGATTGCGACATAATGCTACATTACGTACGTGACACAATTTATGAATAGTTAGTCGGTGACAAAGCATCTTTGTCAAATGTAAAACGCACTGCATCATGGAACGTCTGTGTACAATTTAATTATGAATCAAGGGCAGAAGATTGAGCAATCAAGTATGCATAAGCAACAAGCTACCGTAAAAACAAAAATTACGTAAATAAAGAAGACAAAACTAAATGATGAAATTATCGTTCCCTTTATCAATACCTTATGACCTATATACTGAAATAAATGATGATGTAAATGTTGTTTGATTGACAGTTTGAACTTTCAAAATGTTTGCGGAAATAAAATATATACGACTTGGGGCTGTCATGGTCCTCTGAGTTTCTAGATAAATTGGATTTCCAAAGGAGTCAAGGACGTGTGTGACCAACCACGAATAGATACATTCAAACAAATCTCTGAATATCTATCATTATATTTCACTTTAATTTATCATTTGTTCAAATTAACAGCGCATGGTACAATGTTCAATTCAGCGTTAACTGTCGATAGCATTTCCCCCGTTTCTGGGAGATAGTCTTCCACTTTTTTACAGAATAACGTTAGGTTCCTTGTCAGATACTTGTATATATTATGTACGATTGCCATGTAATACTTTGAATATTTTTTTATCCGCAGACAAATACAACCTTTTCATCGCGGACATATATTTTTTAAACTATTGTGCTTATAGAAAATGTCATCTTTCAACACTTTTCTTCGGGCTAACGATGCACAAAATATACCAGCTATTCCCCACGCAACTAACTGAGCAACTACGGTTTTGCGTTATGGGCAAAAGATCGCGAACACATGGATGAGATTACGTCTGAAACGTTTGGTGGATTATATCTCAAGAACTGGGAGGCATATTATAATGCTAATACCCGATTTCAAAGATTATAACGGAAAGTGCACGAGCATAATCGCATGTATCTAACCTTTCTGAATATATATATATATATATATATTGTCATATTTCACATCCTCAATAACTATCCGAGAATGTCTTAATCGAAATTAAACTGTTACTGGTATTCCTCTGTCGCTGCCTAGAAAAATGGGTGTATTTCATAGAGAACGTGTGACACTAAGAACTTTTTCGCTTATAATCGCCGATGGCCTATTGCCTCAACTTTTTTATCTTCATATCGAACTTTATATCTCAGAGGAGTCCTCGTATCCTATAGTAAACAACTAAAAGGTCATTTACAAGACAGTATAAAACAAAAATGTAAACCCACAGAAAAGCAGTTTGGTTGGTTCTCACTACAAGTGAGGTCGATCCTCCCCTGTCAAATACACCCCCTCCCCCCAAAAGAAATTCATTAAAGACAAAGCGGGGTCATTCTTGGGACATGTCACACTGGGGATGTCGAATGAAGAAGCAAACCAAATATAGACTTTACAGTGAAACGTCATAGTATAGTACAAAAAATGTAGACTGTTAATGGAAGGAAGTGGCCCACTTTTAATGACGAGCAGCGAATCGTCACTGAAGCATGCTGACGAGCTCTTCCATAACAAGGTCATGCACATTGTATTAAACACCTTAACGAAGCCAATATTCATATATAATACAATAAGCAAATATCATAAATTTCTCGGGGGAGGGGTTAAATAAAAATTCCTACTTTTGAAGGTACATATTGGTGGCCAAATAAATATAATAGCTCACCAGAATATAGTAAGCAAGTCTCAGTCATTTGCAAATGTAAATATGCACTGTATTTCGATATTCCACTTTGATAAAATTATACGCAACATTAAAATGCGTTTGACGTTTTCGGAAAAATAACGATCGGTTAAATACGAACAAAATAACCACAGCAGCACAATCTAGAGAAAATGATGCTTAAACGTGAGTTGAATTATTTATATGCAAATGAGGTTTCTGTTTGCATATTACATGCACAACATGGAGAGATTTCCTGAGCGTGCGCATTTGCAATGTAAACACGATCGCCCTTATTTCTGCTTGATGTATTTATTTAACGTTGAATATTCCACAATGTTTACCATTAGCGTAAACAATACGAATTTAATCAATTATCCGTTTATTGTAGAGTCGGGTTTCCATAGCAACGTCATAATTGACAGGATGTCACACACCTCTGTACCGCTGGCGGTCGTTTCATGAGATGAAACTCGTCCGAATGGCGGAGAGAGATTTTCGGCTGTACAACACATCGTTTCTTTTTCTAACGGCACACGTACTGTTAACGAGTTCACGTGAGTGTCGGCAGCCACTATTGTAATTATCTTTTCTGTCAATATCCGTAGTGGCAGAATTCATTTTCTGATAGCATACATTCGTATGTGGTTATTCACACTGGCTTCGTCGCACTATATCAGCTTTATAATTAATATTGATAATAATAATTATAACATGGTAACAAGAAATATTGTGTACAATTGCCTAGGAAAAGTAGTCCCAATTTACAATGTTATTTGGTAATTGCTTCCCTGTGCCCGACTTGCAATTTGTTCGTGCCTCACACAACATGCGTTTATTGTCATCAAGGTTAAATACAACGCTATCTGAAATGCTTTCACTAAAAAATGGTTTCGCCTTTGAGGCCGATCAGCTGAGACCAACAAAGGGATTCCCTAAACGCATTAGTGTTTTGCCATGCGCAATGAGCTCGGAATATTTATGCTGTCCTGACCACGAATGCGTATGAGACAACGTTTGGCGTAGACGATAGATGGCTTGAACGAATCCACATTAACAGCCATTGATGTTTGCCTAATAACCCCGCGTATGCAACCGGCCAGCCGTACTCGTGTCATACAATCCTCCCTTCGTCGTCCTGTCTCGTTAGCGAGAGGACACATTCCTCGATTTCACGGATCTAGCAGCTTTTGAGGCATCAATTGCGGTTGATTTTTCCTCACAACCCGACTTTCAACACGGCTTTTCGTTATTTGAAATGGCTGGAATAATCCGCCGGCATAAAACTATATTTGGAGGTTCTATGTTCAACTTGGATGAGATAGATGAGGAGCCTGAGCTCTCACCACCCTCCCTACGTCGGGTGAAGACAAGCAAACCGGTACGAAAGACATCCCGAGCAAAGGAACCTTTGCGAGCTGTTCGATCAGACCCACCACCGGGAACATGCTGGTAGGCATAGCCTTTTACATCTTACACTCAGCTACATATTCAATAACAACATAGGTGTCATAGTGTTTGTTTTGCTGGCAGTGCGTAGCGTTTATATCGATTATATTACCGTCAGTTCGATTACCGACATACTGTATTTTTTCATATTAGTTGCTGTTACCAATATTCGACAAAATAAAACTAAATAAAAAAATAACGAGTGCAAATAGAGTGGCAGTTCCAAATATATACATTGCGTTTCTTCTGAGATCACGTTCGTTTTTTTTTTCGACCGGTCATTGCGTCATGGTTACTACGGTGACTCGAGCCACGCTATTTCGCGCCAGTCATACCCCAGTGCTGCGTGTACCCTTTACTATCTACACGCAACGCATTCTGTACGTGGCGATAATTTTATCCTGGGGATTTTATCAGCACACAAGCCACCTACAACTTCACGCATCGTTAAAACAATGTATTTCAGTTGCTGCAATATGTGGAACCGGACATTCGACATTTGTACTGCGAGTTTCCAGGAAACATTTGTGTAAATTATGTCATGGTAGGAACACATAGACTATATAAATACGAGGTGTGCGAAGGGTGTTACGAAGGAATGTAGTTCATACAAAACAATACGTTGAATTAATAAATTCTCAACAATCGGACGCATGGCGCTCTGTATGCCCTCTGCTATCCCTGTGTATTCCAACGTGCTGTATACATAGCTACAGTGTTGGCGAGAATGTCTGCATCGACACTGAGCCAGTTAGTACATGGGGACGGGAAAGCACTCTATTGGTATTTATCGAATTATTGCGCATAATACATATTAGGTAAAATTCACGATGTCAGTTTTAATTAACGGCATGCGCGTTATAGATGGATTACCAAGGTCTGTTTGTTGTAATTGCTTAAATGCTTCCGGGAATAAAATAAAAGTCTAGCGATCGGTGTGTTGATTTTACCCACCCCGGTGATATCTGAGATACCTCACCTTTATGAACCTCAACGACGAGATGTTCTTTGTAGTTGCATGTCTGTAACCAGATATATGACATTTCACTGTCCGTGAGTTATCAAACAAGTGCTATTTTGTTGTGAGTTTGACAAAGAACAAATTACAGATTGTGCTTCATGGACAACTTACACGACATAATGGTTTTCCTATTATTGTACTTACATCTGTGTTTCCCTTAACAGTCTAAAGTAGATGTCCTGCCTGTGAAAATATGTATCATTCAACATTTTGTAAAATGTGTGTGTATTTATACACATAGTATAGTTCATGTTTTTAGTTTTAGCGCAATTGCCGAATGTTCAAGTTATTATCGGCAATTAAGATAAAGCGACCAGTTTACAAATGAACAACATTTATAAATACACATCAACTATAATCGTATGTGCGTCTTTAATTTGTTTTCGATTGCCATTGTTTTATAACAGTTGCATATCATTAATATGTAAATGTGTATGCTTGTCGACGTTGCGTGGTAATTATACATTGTCGACGTCTGAAAGTGCCTACGTAGGCATTTGTATTGTGAGGTTTGTGTTTGAGAGTTCTTCATAGGTCATTGAGTTATTTATAGTTTTTAGTATATTTTTAGTACAGAATATTAGAAATTTAGCATGTAAACTCCTCATACACAAAGAGTGTATACAGTTGTGAATAGAATTGATTAGTTACATATACGTTGCCACCAGAGACATGTCTCGTGAAATATTTTTGCAATCGTCTGAGAAATTAAAAGACTATTTGACCGGCATTTTGAGCTCTCCAAACCAGACAGTCGGAGGAATATATATATATATATATATATATATATATATATATATATTCTCCTGACAAGTTGTACACCTGCTCCTCAGAAAAGCATCACTGTCATATTTTGTCACTTTCCAAATTGCGTTTTTCACATGAACCGATTCCAAGAAATGGATTACCCCAATGACCTACCCAATTTAATTTTCGATAACGTTTTTTTTTTGCGCTTAGTTCACGCTTTCTCGTAATATTTATGCCATCATCCTAGTTATCCAAGCATATTCCATATTGCACTTCAATTTAACTATGACCTGTGAACAATATTTCGTGAAATGAATATTTTATTAATCATACTTTTTATGATAAATTATATTACCAATAATACATATTGGATAATATTCCCAGTTCGTCCTGGTATATGATACATTTCACAGAGTCTGCTCCCTACCAAAATGTATTATCGATGACTTATTTTTTTCCGCAATAATCGCTATAATAATCGACGGTGCTATTGACTGAACGACTGACATGGAGAATTTAATCTCCTTTTAGCCTCGATCCTCACCATCATTTCCGTTATTTCCTGCATGCATTTGCGACCGCGTGTTGTCATGCCAACCATGTACATCAGCTATGTATGCCAGATTCTGAGTTGAGTACAATCTAAAAGAGTTCCCAGGCAACTGATTATGGTAATTTCAGCAGTGTTTACAGCAAATAAAGCCTAGTATTGCGTTCTGCTTATTGACTAAAAATATTTTAATAATTTTCAGTCTTTAATTCATTGTAAACACGCCGATATTGAACTGCCTCGTGTAGCTTTAAACCAACTTTGGGATTGGCATTTTGTTGTCGAATCACTAACGAATTTGGCGATCACGTGACAACAACTTTCTATTGTTGGTTTGAATTGATGATGATTTGTTTTCAAAATTGAAACATTTTTCGGATAATATTTCAAAAATTAAATAAACAATTACATATGTAAAAACGTTATCGCGAAGCTCTCCGTCATCATCCGGGACTTGTTTCCCTTACCTAATTAGCATACAAACTGCTAGTTTATTATATAACCACTCACACACTTTGAAGCAACGAAAGATTGTATCTTATACGAACCATTCAACGCGGTGGGGGTAGAGCTTTGTTGAAGTAAATATAATCAAATCGGTTAGCATAACGAAGAGCTCCTCAGAAGCACATTCTGAAACTAGAGCCAAGGGCCCAGCAGATACCATTCAGCCCCACGTGAATGGCAGTAATTTGAAATGACGTGGGCATTCTAGCACGCTGTGACACGCCGCTTGTGTGCAGAATGTGCAATGATGTTGACATCAACTCCAATAGCTACAATGTACGTTAACGAGCCACGGTTCACTTCCATTGAGATACCTGGCCATTTCAGTTAACATGTACCATTCCTTTTAAGTAGTTGCTAAAATACTAAAGCAACGCGTACTCGGAATACTCCAAGTCACATTGCGGCCCCATTGGTTGTCAGTCTGATTGATAACTGTACCTGTGATCAATCAATTCAATTCAACAAAAACACGAAAAAAAAAAACGGTAGCCATTCCTCGCGCTAGGAAAATCTTGATGCACGTATCTGACAGAACATGACGATGAGAACACACGCAATATTGTTTGTTAGACGAGGTCAACAGCCCTCGAGGACATCTGTGGCGAGATTACATCTAATGGTGTGTCCTTCGTTAATGAATGCATTCAGCTACACGGGCTTAAATATACAATTCGAGGATAGAACTCACATATTTTCTATTATGAGGCGCGAATGTTTCATTGACGGGGGTACTCTATGTTTTGTCCCTGACAGAAATGTTCTCGTGATAAAATGCCCTGTTTTGTCGATGATCAATTATTCCACGGTTGAAAAGTAGCAGCTGGTAAATTCCATATGCTGTTTATCAGTCAGTGTATAACGAATTAATTAGTACGGAAACAACAAAAAACAATATGATAATATTTCTCGTCATCCATAATTAATTAATTTGCTCAACTAAGTTATCTAAGATGACGCAATTCAGGAAAACTCTTACGCGTCCGTATGAAGCGGTAGATTTACATATATCCTTATGTTATCGCGGCCATTGCCTTTCAACAACAAAAATGGCGGTTTGTATTTTCAGATATGTCTCGACACTTCACTATTGTGTTATATGATTAAATTATGGACGAGTGAAACAGGGCAGTTTTATTATCGTTTAATATACCTTTGTGTTGTTAATTATCATGTTATCACAAATTGACAAAATATCGATACATTAAAATGATCGATAGTCGTTCCAACTGAGGTGACTGTGACGAAACATGTGACACCACACAGTCAAGCTACTGTAAACAACTCTGAGTGAAAAGAAGCCGTTCTACGCAATTTAAATACTACTGATTTAAAGCGTCATAGACATGTTGGGATATTTTATTTAGAATCTGAAAAACACACAACCGGCAGCTGTTTATTATTAACATTTTATCGCTTTAATATATATATATATATATATATATATATATATTTTACACAGTTCGTTCGTTAATGTTTGGGCAACTCGCAATTGTACTATCTAGAGTTCACGAATTTATTTAATTCTTATGGGAGCGACTGTGTCTATTTTAGTATTATCAGCGTTTAATAATCGAGGGACATTCTGTCAATGTCGTCAAATACAGATAATAATCAACATTACGCGTACGTGTATTGTGCGCCAATTCAAAGCTTTTGTTCGGCGTCATTACGTTTTCCACAACAGCTAAGGCTCAATATTTGAAAACCACCTTACTAACGATTACGGATTATCGCCTACTGTATATCCTCGTTATTAGTGTTTTTAGTCTATTTGCTACAAACAGAAAACAGTTCGTGCTGGTCACAACTAGAACTAGGATGAATGCTCTCAGCGAACTGTCGGAGAATTTGATTACAGCCGATGTTTGTGCTATGCGGTTTTTTCTTACATAGATACATTCATACGTTGAGGCACGTTCAACCAGAAGTCTCTTCTAGTATTATATAACACGGGTATATGTCTGGGTCGTTATAATCCAGTTAGGGAGATGAGGAGTATGCCTAATCGAGTCGAAACTGAATTACTCACGATGTTTCGATTGAACGTAATACATTTAGCGTGCACTCTAAAGTAATGTGTGGTGGAAGCCTTTTTACAATGAAAATAGCAATACGCAGTATTTTGCGATGGGAATGTATTCTGACTAAATATATACAGTGAACATTTAAACTTACACTCATTGGTGCGTAGAAACAGTGCTGTCTAATTAATCGTTACAGCACAGTAAAGTGCTAACATGCCCATGAAGAACACTTACGTGTTAGCATCAACTGTGGACAATGTTAGAAGTGTTCAACAATTAGTATATAAGGACTTGTCACTCAAAATTCCCTGAATCTTTTGTCCATGACAAAATAATGTGTTTCAACAAAGTGCTTCATTTTATGCGTCTGCTTGAACTGTAAGCTCCCTATTACATGTTTACAGTTGATGAATTACGCTTTTAACCCAATTATCTCTCTTCGTGACTTCGTCTGATCACTTCGTTTTCCCTATCGACACAGTGACGGCAATTCACTTAGTGTTGCACCCATCGTTTCTATAGTCGGGTGTTCGGGCTTCTACACTAGGGAATTCCGAATCCTTGGCCCATGCATCGTAACATTTCTATCATACGACAGGAAAGCCGAACTCACGTAAAATGACAGATCGACGATGCAATATGGCTGCATGCAGAGTTAACGGTTTATTTCGCATTCATGACTTGTCTTCCCCCAGGTAATTCAAGCAAAATACTAACGAATCATCGTCAGTCAAAGAAAATGTTCTAATGAATCTAACAATTGAAGAAATTCAACAAAAATATGCGCCAACTGATTGCAATGTGAACCTAATAATACGGAATATTCAAAAAAAAAATAATACAAAAACACACACACACACACATCGTATTTAAACCTGATAATCCAGAAAAGTTAAGACTGAAACAAAATACGACAATACACACTTATTATGTTGTTATCGCGGTAAATGCAAAACAAACGCCGCGAGAGTTTACCACCATTCAGTGCGTATTGCCGCATTTATAGCAGTAGTTGTTCACTTACATGTAATCGTTCATTGTGACTAGGATACAACAACAGACTAATCAGACTGTGAATAGACTACAATAAAACTCAATTCGTTTACAAAATGCAAAATAAAAAGTGTTCTCGCGTAATTAACTCACTGTAATGATATTCACTTGTTTCAAAACCTATGTCTATATATAAACACATCGCGCGTCTTGAAGCTAATACAATAATTAAATAAGATTCGCGCAATCAAGATATTTCACAGATGTTCAACCCGCAATTGATCCAGCAGAAAAAAAAACTACGTCAACACAGTTGCTAGGAAATCTTCAGTGACAAATGCTTTTATCAAAATTGCATTGTCGATCGCAGAGGCAGTTGAGTAGAGTGTGTCAGGAAACTTTCAATAGATGCTATTGATCCTAGCTCGTGTTCGCCATTATGATTTATCAACATATGTATGTATTTGGGTCTCTTGAAGTATATATGAGTTTATTATAGGTTTTTGTATGTGTTGCGTATTGACAGCGCTGCGTCATAGTAGATATATATATATCTAAAACAGTTTTGCGTACAGGCAAGTTCTTATTTTTATTTAATTATATGACCCATATTATCATTTGTAACAGTACGAGGCTATGTAAAAATGAGGGATTGATGACGTACTCCAATTAACATATCAAGGGATATTACAACCAGCAAATAGTTGCATAAATTATTACAGTCACGCTCAGTGGGCTTTCACATCCAGAGAACATTGAAGCTTGTACTAGTAGAAGGCCTCATGTGATTGCGCTGTTTTTGAAATAATAACAATGATGTGTCTTTTGCTGATTTGTTTAACTTGCGGGTACATACCAAATGTTGTATTATTCATAGATCAGACGGGAAAGAGTTTTAATTAACGTTCGTAAACAGTGCAAAGATAGTATGAAGATTAATTTATTTTGAAGTACAAATTTATACTCTCAATCGACACGTGGCCTAATATTCCCTTGTGTTGTCATCTAATTGTGGTGCACAAGGTTATACAATATGAAAACTCTTCCTTTTAATGCAAAACACTATGAGCTTGTCAATTCAGTATGTCCATTTGCATTGGAGCATGATTGTGAAATAGTTTTATGAAATTGGCATTCTTTATAACACCAAAGATTTATATGTACGATATGCGACGAAAATTGCACAACAAATGACCCCTCGCGTTTATTGATTTCCATATGTGTAAAACAAATGTATTTCTAAGAAATAGCGTCATAGAACGCGATGAACGTTTAGAAATATTTGATTGCAGTAACAGAAATAAGCTGAATTTATCGGTGTATTCAAAAACGCAAAACGCACATATTGCGCCACTTTACAGATAAAGAAAGGGTAATATATGAAAACTATCTGGGATAAACAATAAAAAAAAGCCCATTCTAAAAAGCCCTTGCCATCAGCAATAGTAATAAGTTATGCCGGATTTAAACACAACATGCCGAAAAAACCTTCCACGGATTATCGATTGATTGACGCCAATGCCCCATCTGCGTTTCAGTGGAAAGTATTCACACACACACACACACACTTGGATTAATTACATTTGTCGCAATATTCGCTTAAGAATTTCCACTATAATACTATTTCATTCATGTATGACATAGGGGTGTACATTTCGCGGCAATACTTTGAAAGGAAGTCTACATCTTGGAAATATAATCTTCTCACATGCAAATAGTATAATGTCGAAATGCAAGTTTGTGTATTAATAATTATACACGTTTCATATATATAAGACTGGGGTCAGCGCGGGGTCACCCATCGCGACAAATCCTAGAAACATATACTTCTATTGCAATTTAATATCGCATATCAAGTGTGGTGGGAAAGAGTTATGCGTTTAAGCATTTTTGGGATAAAGCTGATAAATATGTTTCTGACACATGTGTATTCCAAACATAAGTCTTAAGATGTTTGTGAATACCTACTATTGTGTATATGTACAGCTAGTAGGAATACCATTTGTTCATTGCAAGCTGAATCAATAATTTATACGCGAAATAATACTTCTGACCCTTGTGATGAACTGTTCGTGCATTATGCATGATTTGTAAGCTTCGATGTTGGCGTTGTATCTAGCGCAAGTAGTGTCATTTGATACTATAAAAGTTTGAAACGTGTCGTACACATTTACACTGACACGCACGTCACGTTTACATCGCCTCTCACTTTGTACGGTGAATGCGAATAACTGCATCAGTATCAAGTATTATTCAATTCCCGTCTAGTTTAATACCAGACGATGATCTTACCAACGCCAAATTCAATTACAGGCTACTCTAGATATTGGATTATGATATTTGACAGTTCATAGCGTCCGTCATTTTTTCGTTAATGGTTGGAATTAGAATTAATTGTATGATTTATCGGTGTACATAAGCCAATAAAATAACGACCGCAATACATTTAAGAGAGTTCGATATTTCAGTAATGTTTCAGAACAAGCAACTGAATTATTATTTAAAAAAAAAAGTATATGTCGCCAACTACGTAGACTATCGTTAGATGATATCTGAAAGTAGTAGCGAGTGAATATTTGATTTTGTGGCATATATAACATTGCAATACACAAAGTACAGTTCTGTTTAGGTCAATCAATAAATATGCAATAACATCAGATATATTTAGTGTTGTTAACGTCTTCCACAATGAAAAAAAGTACAGAATACTGAGCCCTGGGACCTTAGCATTGTACAGTTTTAATTTGAAGTATATACCATAGATAGATTCGAATCCAAAGTTGGCCAAACACGCTGTCATATAAACTACCAAGAATGTGGTGTCGGTCATTCTAGATTCTATCATGTTCACAGTTAGATTATAAACTTTCATAAATTGAAATTATGCAATTGTGCATAGCGTCCATCTACCACAATTTTGATATGCAAAGTATGTGAGAACAATAGCCACACATTCCGAACATTCCACGACCCATACACACACTAACTGCATATTCGCGTGGCGCAATACAAGCTGTATGGGTTTGACAGCATTATCATTTTGGAAATAGCGAGAGCCATTTTCTGGCGTGTTGACTCAATTACTGAATGTATTTAAATCTATGCGACTCCGTTACCTGTGTATGTATAGATAGTTTAGGATGGCAGATTTTTATTCAGATAAGGCACCTAACCTCATACATGAGCTCTTATGTCATATTTTTTATCACAGGAGAGCTTCTTTAGTCTGACCTTAGATAAAGTGTCAAGGCCTTATCCTATATATCAATTATAACAACAGCATATGCCATTTTTTTTATATGCGTAGTATTCAGAAAAGTAGCTGGATGCTAGTGGATATTTTCCATAATTCAATCAGCTCAATACACTTACGTAATGTGAACAGCCATCTTCCTTTCACATACTGTTACGTGACTGAAATCGGAAAGTGGGAAGTAACAATTTTACGACAGAGTAACCGCCGCTAAACAGGAACGTGATAATTTCTAGAAACCTGAAGGCACTGGCATAATGCTGGCAGGTATGTCACGGAGTTGATGTGTTCAGCTATGTATTGTAATAGCTTCAATACGTTGTCTGAATAATTAAATATTTGCCAACCTCGTTCTGTGGCATACAATAAAATTAAACGCTGATCGATTAAATCATACTCCAATCTTCCCTTTCTAACAACTTATGCATTTCAACAACATTATTTTGCATATTTTGTTAATATGCAATTCGTAAAATATAGTCATTAGACGCTTTAAGATTACCATATATGGATTCCATGTTTGTAGGCACTAAATATAGTTAACCCATGTTAGCATGCTGTGAACGACACAAACCATCCTACGGAAAAAAAGAATTACACTGGAATGAACTCTTGGAAATACCCCGTATGCTCTCATAACGAATTGATATTCTAGACGAACGTAATACGGGTCGGTCTGGTAATTACTTTCACTCACGACACTGAACAACACAATTCTATTTGCATATAACCCAAGCATAACAGAACGCTTTGATGTTTTGTCGTTACACGTAATCACATAAAACATGACGCCATTCCCACAATTTTAAAGGCGACTACTACGTGAGAAAACGTTAAAATTGTTATAGACGTTTTTATCCTCTATCGGCGATACATTAATAATGAACAAATATTGCTTACATATTGAGAGAATAACTAGGCCGTACTACGGGGGTCGGGAATGTGATTTAACTTGAAAATCGAATCACTGAGAAAACAGTGGATGATGTTGTGCTACATCGTCCGTCTTTATTTCTCATGTGTGAATCGAAACGGAATTTGATATGAGCAGCGAGTGGCATGCGAACAATGACTTGAATGTACGCGAAACACGTCTGTATGGAGCACGGCATTGATGAGTTTTCTGATAGACGTCTGTAGGACACGTCTTTGAATATTGGTGCTTGATACTGAACAAAAAGAACACTTCACATAATTCGAGTGAAATGAGTTGGCAAATGTTATTGCCGATGTATATAAAAAACTAACCTATGATTGTCACGGTATTTGCAAGTTGCTACCAATTTATTGGAACATTTCAAACATTAATGATCTCAGTCAAGGTTTATTAACATAATTGTCACTTCTCAACATGGACTGACAATAAGCGTTTGTAATAAAGAAAAGGCTTAAAAAAACAAGATTTCGCGAAAATAAAATACAGACAGACGAATAATTATAAACGCACGTATTTGTTTAACTTGAACATTGAACATACTCGAAAAAAAGAATTTTGATATATCAGTGACTGTTAGATAGAATATATTATTTAATAATTATGGTGGTCGATCAATAAACATTTCATGCAGAATGAGTTAGATGTGCATTTATGTGTTTTACAGCTTGTCAATTGTTTATAAACATCTGTATAAACAACTGATCGTTGGTCACATTCTCTCTGCTAGCGACTGTCGCTGACTGTCATCGGCTGTCGAAACTCGGCGCGTTATGCACCTAAATTACTTTGCAAAAAAGATGGCGTTGTTTTCTGCGAAATTACTTCGCACTATCCAAAGGTTGTACCTAACTTGTAGATTAAGATCAGAACGTCCGTGGGTGACGCACACAACTTATCTATTATTTGAGGACAAAATTTGATATAAAGTATATAAAATTTGCTCACGTTAAGTAGTCAAAGCGACAATGATTTATATTGAACTAGAATAATTTCGCAATATCTGTATCTTAAAATGGCGCCCATGTTGTACCTCAGTACGGATTGAGTTAATATAAAAACGTGATTTCCACGAAAAAAAATCGGTGACCCATGTTTACTTACTTACATTTGTATTTACGTGACAAAACTACAATTTACATGACTACACAATAGTATGGAATAAATTGCCTGAGGATTTTGCTTCCTATGCTCATTTTAGTTGAGGAGAGTGCGAGCATGTACCTGCGGTGCATCACATAGAATCCTCAATTTAAACGCGTGTAGCTGATCTTGAATACACACTGTCAAGACTGTCTAACATGCAGGAAACAAACTCATTAAAACGAGACCACAAGAAACCTCCAAATCAATATAGTACGTTATTCCTAATGATATTGAGTTTCTCTCCACAATGCTCCATGCAAAATCAATAAGATCGTTGGTCATGGTGGGGTTGTAAATGATATCCAACACACCATTACCATTCCTCTTTATTACCTGCGCAATGCAAATCAGTGAACAGCTGCAAAGACCTCGTTATCAGAATATTCATGCAGACATTTTTTGTCGCAACGTAATGTCTAATCATGATATTGCTCAATATAAATGCAACTTATTGTTGTGCTAAACAATCTTTTCACATAATTGTTCCAAGCAGTATTTATTATTATGTTTCTTTGCAAACAAAATGTTTTTTCAACAATATAAGAAAGTACCACTTAAGCAATAACAGTTCGAATTTGTATCTATTTGGTGCCAACGTGTGTGAATACAAATTCACATTTGTTAAGGAATATTCTGTGTTTTTGTTGTACCACGTTTTGGTTTTTTTTTTTATATTTTCGGGTAGCAACTCTCCAATGATATTGATAGTGAGTTATGCAATATAACATACAACAATCGATACCCAGGCCTGGCCGGAAGTAGTATAAAGTGTATTATATTAAATATCATTTTCATTTGAACACTGTGCCACCATAGAAGCAAGCCATTTCGTACAAGTCTACTTGTGTGCTAACTTTTGGTGTGCATTACTAGTGTATATCTGATATGTATGTGTATGCTAGTAATGAAGCATTATATAACTAAGTTTTTAAAGACGTCGGGCAACCCCCATAATGAAAACGTGAAAAAAAAACAGTTTCTGTAAATTGCGCTGAAACTTATAAATTTCAACCTTTGTCTTTTGTTGGCATACTTATAACTCAATATAAACGTCTTGTACACACACAATAATTTTACATGCCTGGTTAGATCCATTGCGTGCGTGATGGGATACGGTTTCATTCCGAAACAGACATGTGAATAGAAACCATAATATATATACCTAGCTACGCGGGTGTTTCCAACTAGAATTCGATGGATGCAACGTGTTTTAAAGCACTGTTATGTAAGTGTATATAGTCAGTATATTGAATGAGATGATTACGATGTAGTATTTCATTCAACTATTGGTTTGTATTTTTGCATTTGGCCTTTATATCAATACAGCGTTCAAGAGTCTCCAGAAAACATTCAGTCAATTTGAAAATTCCCCCGACTCATACAACTTGCAATAGATCCGGGAAACGCGCCATCTGGCGTTCTCCTTTTATATTTTATAGCAACAAGCACTTCTTTTTCGCGTCTTGATTTACGGCACGCAATTTAACAGTGCGACAGTGGTCATCAAATCAACAACCAACCATTCTGTCGCTGATATTCAATTGCTGAAAAGAATTGCTTCACTAAGTCGATGCGTGGTGAATCATTTAACTGTTTTTTCTCAATCATATTAGAAGCATTCTAGCGATACCTTGCATGTGTTTATTAGATAAAGCGTTTATCTGGAACTAATAGCTAGTCATAAAAATACATAATGATGTACAACTACCGTTGATGTTTTCATTTCATTATATTAGATTCCTTCAAATCCGAAACGGTAGTTTCCCACTGTGGCAAGGAATAGTATTGAAACGTTTTTTTTTTTTTAGATTTGGTGTCAAATATTTTGATTTCTAATCATGTTAAACAATGTTGAAATCTAATTTATTTTGTCTTAGGTTATTTTTTTCTATTATTACAATTCATTGACCAGTGGTTGTTATAAACCTATAATCGTAGGTACATTACTACGTGGGTGTATGCCTTTGGGCAGAACTGACATAACATATTGGTGAAGCTCGTTGCTCATTTACATATCATTTAACGCTTGGCATATACCCATCAAGTAGTTTACGTTGGTACAATACATCATGACCATGTAAGCTAAGTATATCAAATATAATTATGCGCAAGTGATCAATCACATGTATTCACATGATTCTGGTTCATTATTGTAGAATATAATACAAATTTCGACCACACCCGTTTAGGAAAACTAGTAATACTACGCCACTGTGCGCACGTATTCTTTACAGGAATGAGTATATTTATTGAGAAAGTATGCAGCCATGTACATAGTGCCTCTCCCGTTTTTTCTCTATAACTGTCATTTAATTGAAATAATAATAAAATAATTATCCTATTTTTTACAATTAAACTGCTCCGGAAATTGCAAACCATGTTTTAGACCTCAATTAAACTGCCGACAGCTAAAACCACGAGAATTTGCATTCAATCCTACACAGCGAAAACAGCGCTGTCAATCGCCGCTCTCCTGGTTTGACTCCTGGTAGACGAAGCTAAATTATGTAACAGTCACTTTATATACACTACGTGCTAGTACGTGACTCGGCTTACAAAAGCCAAACCTACCAAAGCATTGACATTTCA
This sequence comes from Saccoglossus kowalevskii, assembly GCF_978046115.1. Classification (NCBI taxonomy): domain Eukaryota; kingdom Metazoa; phylum Hemichordata; class Enteropneusta; family Harrimaniidae; genus Saccoglossus; species Saccoglossus kowalevskii. Next base: position 22,471,489 of record NC_140657.1, read on the forward strand.
ATTATCTACTTCATTCGATATTGCAACGCGGTTTTCTAATTATTTAGAAACAATAACATCAATATATTGAAAATATAAATAAAAAAACCATCATTTTCTGTGTAAACGTTCATGACCTACGCGCGTCATTTTTGAAACTAACTTTATACGATTATTTATCGGAATCAATAAAACATGGTTCTGGGTTTTTCTTCCAATTTGCGCATCTGTATACGAGTTAGTGTTCATCAAACTAAAACATGTCTCATGTGTTAGAAGAAACTATCACATATGTAAATATTACCATTTCATACTAAAAAAACCTTGCATATAGTGTATGGATTGTCGAAACGTTGGTATACATATATTAGTAATCAACAGGGAATAATATGAGTTCATTTTATCAGGTATAACGTTTGCCAGTTTGTGTGTGTGATGTTGTTCTGACAAACTTTTGACTTCATCTTATAATTACGACAATCAGTTTGTCATATTTTCGCATTTATACAGACTGGCTACAATATAAATTCTATCAACATGAATTCTGACATGGACAATGAAATCTGACATATAACAATTGTATTAGATAATAGTAATCCTTAGTAATTATACAATACAACCTTTCTTGGTGAACAGTTTAATTGGAGTGTAATTTTAACTATCATAGTAAAAAAAAGTGTTTGGCAAGACCATCATGGATCAAGTAACTTTATTTTTATTTTTATCCCAAGAAAATGTATTTACTTTTTATATAAATTAACTTTATTCAGATATTCAGGGAAAGACTCAAACAGGGGTCGATAATACTTTTTATTTGAAAAGCCATCTTTCAACTTGCAAGTATCCTTCTATAAGAGGAATATCTCTGTACATTATTTCGATGGGTCTTATGCCAGTTTGAAAATAGTGTATAGTACTCCTGAAATAAACAGGATAATTATGCAAATTTGCTAATGTTTTTTTGTCACTTAACAATAGTTTCAATTTGGCTTCAAACGGTTGTGTCAACATTTTTTGAATACTCATCATCTGGTGTTTCTCCGTGAAATGGTTCCTGCATTTTTTCCTATCGCTGGAACATTAGAAATGAGCGTAACATTTCCTAAAATAAAAATGTAATTTATGATTGATGTACTAAAACCACAGTCAATATGAAAGTTTGCAGGTTAATTTAGTTTTCACGATTTTTAGACCAAAATGATGTTTTTGGAACAGTCAAGCTCGTTGCATGCTTCACAACGAATAACCATATTTTTGACAAACCTTTATGTTTAGTTTTCTGAATACATATAAAATGACGAGTCGTAAATGTCATTTTCATCATCTATCAGCTCTATCAGCTCTATCAGTTGAAAGTGCGTCACTAGCTTAATTGAACTAATATCGGAAAAAGAAACTGGCTATGTTACATTTCTCAAAGTGATGTCTGCCTCTGTTGACCTCGTTTTTGTAATGTTTGTTGGAAACTTTATTCGGGGCAATTGACTTTGTTTTTACCAAGAAAGTAAGAAATTTGTGTATATGAAGAATGCATCCATTTCCGTAAGAAAACGAACTTATTCTACATAGAAACGCATTAATGCCCAAATATCTGACTACATGTTCATCGTCTCACCCAGTGTGCTAACGTTTCTATTGATTCGATTTAGTCTGTGATTGTCATACCCAATCGTTGTAACACATTCATTCAGATGCAATCCTCTATTTGCTCTGATCATTTACTGCAATATCCTGATTTGAAGACTGCTTCATATTCACCTATCGGTGCCTCTACTATGGTGTACATTTCTAATACAGAAACTAATACATTTCATTTCAAAAATCAAATTCCTATTCTGACAGTCTTCTGACGTCATAAAATCTGAATGAGGAGCATAAAGTGACCATTGTAAAAAAATATGGACATCAAATATTACAAATCAGTGAATGGTAATCCATCGGAAATCAATGGAACTAATGGATAATCTCTACATTCGCTTACATAAAAGGGCTTTTATATAGATCCCATTCTAATCGATTCATGCGCACAGTACTTCCTGGGGTATATGTAACGGATAAGTCTATCATTGACTGTGTGTCTGCTTTTGACAGCAACATAATCATGATATTTATAGAATTCTGTCGACTTTCTTTCCGATGCTGATTATATCATTTAGCGATATATTTAAATCGTGTCTTTAATCAATTACTTTCCTCCTTAATACAGCAATTATACAGCCTGCAAAACGTGCGGTATTCGGTTCAGGAGATAGACTTCCGACAACCGATAACACTAACAATGAGTCTTGTAGACCGTTTTTGTTTCTGTTTGCATTTGATGTTAACCATTCATCGCACAGGTATTTCCTCCTAACAAAATTTTAATTAGAATTGCCCTTCAACAATTAACAGTAATATACCCATAGTAATGGAAGGCCTCCACATTTACAACTATGTGGCCCGTGGGGATATATAGTTGAGTTTGATAAAACTTTAAATGGAGAAATAACTCTCTATCTCTCTCCCTCTCTTATAGAATAATTCTGCCCATTTACGTTGAATAATACAACATCGGTTTTAGTTTTAACAAAATACGAACTATGATATTCATTCATTCATTCACTCGCATTTAAGATAAATATGTAGAAAACAGCAAAATCGCTATCACGTGTTACGTTGAATCAAGGTAGCCTGTATTCAAAGTACTGTCTCAATAAAATATTGAGTAGAATGTGTGTAGGTTGACAACAAAGCTTTTATAATTAAAACGAGCGCCCTCTTGCGAAGTAAATACATTTACAGAAATAAGAGCACAGAGGGCAGTAGATCCGGATCGTGTTGAGATGAACAGTGTGTGAACAGTGGCCACACGAGGGCGGTATATACTCAAGTGCCTTAAGCGGAGTTCACTTATTTTTGTTGTTTGTTTTAACATTCAACCATATAACTATATCTGCGTCTGGTACAATTGGTGTTTGTTTTTGAGTTACATGGAAGCTGTTTCATCTTATATCAAATCGCAGGGCCGAGACGCGTCTACCGATATTCACCTTCAACTACTGACTGGCACGATTGAGATAAAAAACAAGTAATTTTTTTTTTCAAAAGGGTTTTTCCATAACGATGAGAGGGCAAAGCCATTTTTGTTTGTTTGCGGGTATGAACAGTATTAATTGCGTATTTATTTATAAATAAATTATTTATTTATTTATAAATAAACATTTGTTCTTGTTTGCATATGTAATCATGTTAAGTAATTAATTTACCCATGATAGTACAGTTTTGTCTATTATCTTATCTATCTGCAGCAATTACATGACCTATTGTGACGTCACGTTAACATGTTGACATGCTTTCTCATCACACCAATCGCTAGACAAACAATAGACTCAACGTCCATACCAATCACCTCAATACTCCAAAATATGGTATTTATAATACATTTAAATAAACAGCGTGTTCTGCTGAAATATGCTGCTGTCTTTGTTCCATTTCTTCTGTTGTTAGTGATGGGAATTCTATAATTAGAGATAATATTGCATTTTTGTTATGGCAACTGAGAACCATAGCTGGGGCTCAGTTACTAGTGATCAGAACCCTACAAAATGCACGGCTATTTAAAATACCTACTTCATTTATATTCTTGATCGAGGCACCAAGTCATTTGTATGCAGATTCCACAATGTAATCGGAAATCGGTCTCAAGTACACCGACAGAATACATACAAGTTAGGGCTTGTCAGCCAGTGTTCCATCAAATGGAATTTGTCGTCCTTATAGAAGTGTGAGTTGGACATGATTAGAACGTAGCCCATTTAGTACTACCAGCTGCAATAGCTCAACAGCAACTGTCTATATTGGCTGAAATACATTACTGTTGACAATATGATATGCATGTGGTAGTTGCCACCTTCAACCAAAACAGTTCATTTGACAGTGATACAGGGTTATTGTGATTGTTGCGATGCTTCCATAATACACAATTCCGGCTTTATAACTACCAGGAAACAGCTCTGGAATCTGTCTTCATCGACATAGAACATTGCATGATTAGGTTAAGTTCAAGGTTTGACATACATCAAGTTGATCTTTTGAAATAGCGCTTGAAAACCCTTAAGGCGATACTTATTTAATTAGTCCAATAAAATGACATTTCAATGAAGATTTGGGCACATAAGTCATCTCTTGTAACCTTGGATACACCTCTCAGTATAATTGAGGAAAAGATGTTTGACCTAAAACAGGTAGTAAATTATTCAATTTGAATGGGTGTTAATAATCATTATATTCCAACTCAAGGCACACGCCTTATATATCAAAATCCAAATTTCTTTTCTTTGACGCACATAACCATTTAAAGCGCTTGACGCAGCTGGTGTTTGACAAGCTATGCACATCTGAATTACATGAACAAGCAATTTTGTGACATAATGAAAATTGTTTTCTATACAACATTGAATTAATTGTGAGTCAAACATTCGCTGAAATTATGTTGCTTGCAAGAGGTCATGGGATCTACAGTTTGTCGACCTCCGATAATTCAAAGTGCGATATAGCTAACAATACCAACCTCCAAATTGAATTGAGTTTCATTAGCAGCTTACGTCAATGTAGTGCGCAAGTGATTTTTCTTTATTTGTCCGTAAATCTCTGTTTCGGGCAACCGACATCTATCTTCTATATATGATCGTGTTGGGATTGGATCCAATTTCACTGTCTGGCACAATGAATTAGATTTGTCCATTTGCTCCAAGGTCGCTTCGAAATAATAAAAACGAACCTATGTGAAATACTAGCGTAATTTCTTAATAAAAATAGATTAACAAACGTGGCGACGAAAGTAATGTATTGGAAGGGAACGTCTGTCAGTTAGCAGATCAGAAACACATCATTTTTATGTATAAAAACCAATCATCAGTTACAGAGTACACCTACAGAATATATCCATGGCAAGGATTGGCAAACCATCTCAAATCAACTTACTGACACATTACGTCTTAGCACATGAAAATCCACCAAGCCGTACGTTCAACTCGCAATTCTATATGGCGACAACATTTCGTGAATGCAAGACGAGACTCACGGGACCATTATCTAAACACGGCACCAATCATATTAATGTAAGATCCCCGATTTACCTAACAGCTAAGTAATCTGTCGTAGATCGCGCTTCCGCGATTGAGACAAAGCCGTTTTACGAGGCAAAAGAGAGCTATAATGTATTCCATCATATCAGTTTTGTGATGAATACTGTCCATCATATTTACATGCTTATCAATATATTTATTAAGACATGTCAGTTTGACGCAATAGAGAAGACGCTCCTAGGCAGTCCAGTTGTTGCATTCTACTGGATTATATGTGAAGCACATTAATGACTGTCTATCGCTGTGTGTGTGTCCTGTTTTTATCCAAGCGTAACGCAAAATGAACTTGTATAAAGTTAATCATTTGAAGATGTTGGATGACGGCACCGTGTGCTTTGTTTCTAACACCATATAATTTTTTGGTGATTGTACGTTTGTTTCTGGTGAATATGTGCATCGTATCTCATGCATGATTTGTATTTTTAAAATGAACGTTCGGGCTACCGTTAGTGTGACGTTTACGATTATAACGAATTGTAATTTACCGACTTACAATACAAAAAACATTGAACATTTACCGATTCCCGAATTGATAATGTTTGTGCGTTTATCGTTTGTGCGCTTGCGCATATTGCGTGAGCCAGCCGGGGTCAACAAACCGGAGGGTATGACATATTTCAAAAGTTCAGAACGCAGCGAGACGCAGTACACCTCTCATCTGTGTTTCCAACACACAGCATGAAATATCCCCGCAAATAAAAGTGATATCCTCTGTCAACTGACTCGTATAAACCTCTGCAAATTTGCTCACTATTGACATGCACATTTTCATTGGCTGTATCGTAATACTTTTATATTTGGGACATTTTGGGAGTACTCCAGCGAAACACACACGTGCCATATTTTCAGCATATTTTCTCTGAAAAAAATCATCTTTTTTAATGGTAATCCACGTTTCTCAGTTGTATTACATACGTCTCCTACTTGCCAATCTTGTACCAATCCACACTCACCCCGCTATCGTTTAAGAACTGTCTAAAATATGCTACTGACTTCTTCCTGGGTTGCATGTCTTTGTTCTTTTGACTTTCTACCCTCACCCGTTGCTAGGTAGGCTACGCATGCGCAAATTCAATTACATCGCGTCTGTCAGGAATTCAGTGAGCAATTTTCATATAGACAATGCACATAGCCGAGTCTACAGTAGTCTACAATTGTTATATCTAAACTATAACGGTTTACAATAAAAAGTGTAGCTTTACGTCACTAGACGAATAGTCAATGATTCACACGCCCAGGAATGATATAATATCAGTTGAATTGTCGATTTATGAGGTATACAGTCAGTTTACAGTGCGTTGATCGCCACTAATTCCGAGGTTCCTCAATGTTTAAGATCATTCAGCGTTTGTGCACACACAATCCAGTGTTCGTGATTATAATTCCAGAATACCGATTCATTGAAGCAAACATTTCATCTAGAGCACTTCAATAGTTTCTTCTCATCAGTGCCGAGCGAAGGTTTGATTTATCTCGCTTGATGAGATAAAGCCAGAGTATTGCTCGCATGCCATCAAGTATTCTAGTCGTACTCAACCGTCCCTCAGTTGTACTCATGTATTGTCGATCAGAAACGGCATTAAGTTGAATGCATGCAAGCATTTGTGTATCCATTGAGATATACAAATCATTTAGGCAACTGCAGTTCTGTCACTCCTTCAGAAACTTCCATAATAGACTTATGTGCCGCTACAATGGTCCGCATAACTGTATTGTCCGAATATCTACGAGTTTGACAGACAGTGTGTCTCCTTGTCGCACGCCACGTATATTACTAGATTTGCCCAATTCATCTGTCCCTATCTGTACTGTCTCAACTTTACAATATTTTGTCATTTGATATTATGTGAATAACCATACTCTCCGGCACTATCCATGCACTACCTGTCTTGCTGTTCACGCTAGATACGATGCAGAACAAGTTGATTTTTTATTTCTAGATCAATTGGGTGCATTGTGGGAATATACACTCGGGCTGATATAATGTACATCATCGAACTTTTTTCTTTTTTAACAAATATCTGAGTATAGATTACAGGTATTTAATTTGGATCGTCCAAAAGATGAATAACCTGTGATAACCCAACATTACATTCCGGTTTTATTCTGGCTAAACAAATGTTTGTGTAAGTTGGGTTATTCACAAGACAATTATATATTATAAACGTGTTTTACAAATTTCCTTATTTCACGATTCCTGTAAGAACAACTACGTAACTAATAATTTGTTCCTATTAAAATTTAACAATTTTAGTTCAGTGAAGTTGATATTATAATGACCAAAAATATTATCTACAGGTGCATATCAACTGAGCGTTGTTTGGTGTGACGTAAACACATTACCAACATATTTCAATGGAATAATTAAATTGCGTTCGTTACATATAATGCACATATGCAACGCTTATGTTTGAACACAATTTCACTTTGATGGAACACAATATCTTAGTATTCTAAGAGGAAAAGCGCCCAGTATCCGCTCTGAAAGCTTTCATCTTCACCAGTTGAAGTGACCGTATAGATATTATTTCTAGGGTTCATATGCGACAAAATTCCGCTGTACCAATTATCGCGGTTACCATGGTAATCCCTGTCTTAAGGAGTCCCTCCATCTGCCATCATGAGTAAGTGCTATGGTTACCAACGTTTCGATTGAAGGCAATTAATTTTGATGAGGCTTTTCGATAAATTGGTTTTCGAATGGGCGTTTCGACAGAATCGGGGTACATATTAGATGCCGTGCGAACCCTGTTTGTTTACATTGTTGTCGTTCTTGCAAGATTGCGTTACTACAATAGTTGCGTTTGTCTTGTCAATGAGTTACCTTAACAATTAGTTGGTCACATATTAATATCAATGTTATTCAAGGTATACGTCACGTCGACATATCTTACATAAACCATATCTTCATAACTCGATGACTAATCAAATGCATTGTTTGTTTCCAATGTCACGGAAACAAATCACAGTGGGCTATTTCAAATGTTTTTACACGTTTGATGTATTATCTTATCGTTATGTTCATTTGTGTGTATTTACCTTCTAGAATGACAACCGTTTTCCAATATTTGATTGAGCTGAACCATCAGTTTGTTTTCTCGCTAATCTGAAAAACAACATAGCAAACATGGGTAATCTTGCAGAAACATACAGCACATGAAAATCTGGTATATGCAAATATCGAATTATTCGTACATACAAAATACAAACAAATAATCCGAACATCACCATACGAACATATACAATCAGTCATTCATGTCTCGCAATTTGCCCAGGACTGTGATTACGAACATAGTTGATTTGTCTGTATACTATAATGGCAACCTTTTTTATTACATTGGTTGATGGTCACATAGTTCTGTTAATAACTGCAAGACTGCCTTATTGAGAACTTATTATTATGACTCCACGAAGCCTAGAGCTAAGTCTAACCAATTGACCTATAATATATACATTCATGGACATGAAAGATACAGAAAATACGTGCATTGGACATGTGCTCAACTAATAACATGACTTACTCGAAAAGACACCGTATTGTGTGTTATGATTTTGTACGATATTCACTGAAGTGCATATAGGCTTTTGAGCATTATGTCAACAGCATTGTTTATTTCAGATGGCACTTTTGTATCCAGGGTATTTTTTAGTAAGCGACAGCGATTATATTTCAGACCCTGGGAGCTTGAACGTGCTATGACTACGAACAGCACATACAAGGGATTAATCAGTGATCTGATATGATCTCCAAGATAAGATACTTTTTTGAACTGGACTTAAGTCTAGCAAACAGGCTCGATTTGTCTTCTTCAGCTGCGTAAAAAAAACAACAACAGCCCAATCTTCAAATTGAGTCTAAGATAAGAGATTGGCGTTGCCGTGACGACGCTAATTTGTGTCTGTTCAACAGCCGTTGTAACCCAAATACGCGCGAGGCGCCTATGCGAAGACTGTTAGCGTCTTATCTCTATGTTCTAATGACACATACAAACATATAATACCGATAAACGAGCACTAGTTTGTCAGAAATGTACACTGGGAATTATGTTTTAATCTTTAATCTTTTTGGGATCAGTCAGAAGAATTATGACTGACGTCATGGCATGGTAATTGAAATGATACATGTGATATTTCACGTATTATTAGTTGTTGCCATATATGGTCACGCCACCACACTCGTCACGAAGATAGTCACGTAAACTTATGCAAAAAAACATGTTATTCTCAATAATGTTCCTAGACTCAGATTATCGTCAATTGTGGTGTTGGCGGTAGTCGTCCCGTAACTACTAACTACAGGAAATGGCCGATTACAATAATAAACGACAGAAACACAGGTACTGGAGCAAGTTTTAAAGGTGTTACGTAAATAGTTGGTAATACAAGTGTGACAACACTACAAGTCACCTTTCAAGCATACGCTATATTAGCGCCTGGTGATCTTGTTCCTCGTGCAATTATGCATACAGTCATTCAATCTCTAACCAATAGCTGACTGCCCCCGTACCACGTGACAAATAAATTATTATTGATTCCCAGTATTACGCAGTACATCATCAAACCGGTCAATCTACTTAAAAGATTGTAGTATTATAATTAATAGTCTTCTAAATATCTAAATATGTCACCATTTCCACACTTGGCAGGTAAATGACGTGTGTTTCAATGACGTATATAAGCATTACGTCATGTGATTAATTATTCATGAAGACGCTCAATTCCAACAAACAAATGAGTAAACGAAAACTAAAATAGCGACAGACTTATTTATAACTGTTGTAATATTTTTAAAAAATGTTGTCAGGCAATAGATTCACAAGAAATGTCTAGAATTCGAAGCAAAGTAACGCAGTTACGTTTGAACTCGTCTTACCGTCAGCGCACGTTGTCTTCATTTGATCAATTTCACGCGCTATAATACCGCGTTAGGTCATAATCGTGACATACGCTACAATCTCCCCGCGCTAGAATAACCAGCCAAAATGATATATCTCCCAGGCAAAGCGGCGGACTCAATTGTAATACATGACTTGTTCCATTCCCCATTAAAAAAACAGTATATACTGCCGTAAATATGCTAGACATAATAGTTTGTTCAACCTTCGCATTTAGATTAGAAACGAAGCTGAACCCATTTGCATTTGGCATACTTAAATTCTGTGCCTATAAAATAAGTTACTTTAAATTATTGGCATACACGCTTATAGTAAAGCCGTACAGTGCACTAAACTGTGATTGGAAGATTTATATATTGAACTACATTTACGATCGGTGTTAAATACATAAAAGTACCGTGGGCTTAGTGATATTTAGTTGAAGAAAAGATTAAAACCTCGTATATTGGAATTGTAAATCACTTTGCCTCCTTCATATTTTCATATTATTTACCTTCCTATTTCGCATGTCAAAAGAGCATTTAAAGCCTTAACACTGTCATTTCATGTAATTTTCGAATCCAACGGCTCCAGAAAAATCTCCGGGAAGCGCCTGCCAACCGCCATCCCAGTCATTTTATATTATTACAGCACATATCAATAACTTGAGATATTTACTAGTACTACGATAATTTCACCCACCAGATTTAAAGTTCATAAACACATGCATGTATGCATATACCAGTTTCCATTACTGCGTTAAATGGAGGTTATGCTGTACAACTCGATGTAATGCAATTGAGTACGTAATCTGGCGTTCTGTTCTGTATATATTTGATATTGATCAGAGTACGTGTCATGTAACGCATTGCTCTTGGGGTATAGGGTGTTAATTTGCTGTAAAAAACTTAGAAAACCTTAGAAATATCATTGAGCATTGTAAATATTGTAAGCATAGGTTACCATTAGAATTTGGCGGATTTATTACTTATTGCTGTCAGTATTAGACTGGGAATTAATCGCAGAGCATTGGCGTACAAATTCATTACTACATATCGTAGTAGTATACAGTTTAGTGCTGCATGTACACGAGAATACTTATTTATATATGAGTAAAATAACCGAGAACACATATCACATGAATGCAAGCAACAAGCTGAGTATGAAATGGCGCTGTACAGTAGTCTAAGACTAGAATACCACATTGAAATAGGTAATGAAGTAACTATATCGTTCGATTATATGCCCAAGACCATAGTTAAATAAGAGAGTGTCACTCATATTATGATGTAATTTCTGTATTAGACAGGCCGAACTAATTGTGTTGTGTCCACACTAGTAATCAAATCGCGATACTGGAATCAACCCAACCAAATTCACATGTAAGATTTTTTAGTTGAAAGCTAAGTATATCATTGCGAAATAGCGTTATAATATGTATTCATTAACGGTCGCGTTGATACGACACCAATAAATTACTATCATTGGCACAGTTGCAATGCATTGCGACTGTGCAAAATATACCATCATCACACAGACGGTTTTACCGTGATTTCATATTTGTGTGATGATGTCTTACTCATGGATGACTAAGTGTCAAAGTGATCCGATGCAATTATTATGATATGTTTAAAAAAACAATTTTTGCGTTTCGAGACAGATTAAAATCTTTGTTATGAGTATGTTATGATCATGAGTTAAAAGCACTAGGAGAGGAAACTTCCAATTGAAACTATTTGGCTCAAATGATTAAACTGCAATTCACTAACTTTTTTAAATATATAAATAATAATATAGGACTTTTGCAACCCAAGACACCGATCATAAATTCAAAATATAAATTAAGTACCGATATAGCAATTATTTGTGAAGTGACCCCATTTCTTTTAATATTTTGTAACCTAATGAGATGGAAGCACAAGGAAAATGATATACAATAGTTAAGTACACAGCTTTTGTTGAAGTTGAACCTGTGTGGATAGCATTCACGTTTTCAATGGTGTAGTTTCATTACAATGAGCCAACTTCGTTGACCTGCGAAAAGCAGTGTACTGAAGCATTGTTTACTCCAGTTAACGATTCCAGATTCGACATTGATAAGATCCTATTAATCAAGCATGGTCATCTAGTGATGCATATATTTAATTTATTCAATTGTCTGACGATTTTACACTGAAGCACATTGTAATGCCATTCAACACATATTGTTCCATGGTAACATTCGTGACAATGCCTCTTGTTCAAGGGTAACATATCATCGATACTTGCTCCAGGGTAATATGCCATTGCTACTTTTCATACTTTTCATACATGTCAGTGCTACTTAGCCCAAAGTACTTGACCGAATGGTGGATACTGTAATTCTCAAATTTTGAAAGTGTCATGATAAGTTTTCAGAGATTGCCAGGACCAAGTTCTTTTAAACATGGTATGAAGGTTGGATTTTAGTGTCTTATTGGTGCCCATATTTTTGTGTGTTTAGACTCGAAATATACGACTGGTGGCAATTTTGTTTTTTCAGGTTTGTATGTCTTCAGTCATTTTTGTGCTATTGGACTTATTGACTAGAAAAATTTTCTGTGAGGTTTTAAAAAAATATTTATTTATTTATTTATTTATTTATTTATTTATTTATTTATTTATTTATTTATTTATTTATTTATTTATTTATTTTGATATATCTTGTAGTTTCTAATCAATAATTGCTAGTAAATAGTTCAAGAAACACGTTTAGACAAACCAATTATAAGCTTTGATAAAAACAATGAATTCCTCGTCAAAACAATTTTCTATGAAATTGTGACTAAACCCTGTTCTGACCTCTCCTCAAGAGTACATCGTGTATTAGAAACGGACGGGGACTGTGTCATTTTCAATGACTTGTTTTTACACGCAGCAGGATTACATATCATTGCTACGTCCATCATATTGCCATTTCTGATATTTTCAGGGTAGCATGACATTGATACCTATTTTATGGAAACATGTTATTGCTACTTGTCCCAGGGTTACTGTCACTGTTAATTGTTCCAAGGTAAAGTGCCATTGCTAACAACCTTAGGGTTACATGGCATTTGTTCCATGGTCACTATCATTACTGTGTGTTTCATAGTAGTGTGTCATTAATACTTGTTCCAGGGTAACGTGCCAATACGACTTACCTCAGGGTTACTGTCACTGTTAATTGTTCCAAGGTAAAGTGTCATTGCTACATACCGCAGTGTTACATGGCGTTGCCACTTGTTCCACGGTTACTATTATTACTGTTTGTTCCATAGCAGCGTGCCATTAATACTTGTTCTAGGGTAACGTGCCAATGCGACTTACCCCAGGGTTACTGTCACTGTTAATTGTTCCAAGGTAAAGTGTCATTGCTACATACCGCAGTGTTACATTGGCGTTGCCACTTGTTCCTCGGTCACTATCATTACTGTGTGTTTCATAGTAGTGTGTCATTAATACTTGTTCCAGGGTAACGTGCCAATACGACTTACCTCAGGGTTACTGTCACTGTTAATTGTTCCAAGGTAAAGTGTCATTGCTACATACCGCAGTGTTACATGGCGTTGCCACTTGTTCCACGGTTACTATTATTACTGTTTGTTCCATAGCAGCGTGCCATTAATACTTGTTCTAGGGTAACGTGCCAATGCGACTTACCCCAGGGTTACTGTCACTGTTAATTGTTCCAAGGTAAAGTGTCATTGCTACATACCGCAGTGTTACATTGGCGTTGCCACTTGTTCCACGGTTACTATTATTACTGTTTGTTCCATAGCAGCGTGCCATTAATACTTGTTCTAGGGTAACATGCCAATACGACTTACCTCAGGGTTACTGTCACTGTTAATTGTTCCAAGGTAAAGTGTCACTGCTACATACCGCAGTGTTACATGGCGTTGCCACTTGTTCCACGGTTACTATTATTACTGTTTGTTCCATAGCAGCGTGCTATTAATACTTGTTCTAGGGTAACGTGCCAATGCGACTTACCCCAGGGTTACTGTCACTGTTAATTGTTCCAAGGTAAAGTGTCATTGCTACATACCGCAGTGTTACATGGCGTTGCCACTTGTTCCACGGTTACTATTATTACTGTTTGTTCCATAGCAGCGTGCCATTAATACTTGTTCCAGGGTAACGTGCCATTCCTATTTACCCCATTACTACCTACCCCTTACTGCCATTGTTACCTGTCTTAGGGCTACATGGAATTTTTCCACACGATGATGGGAAAACTTGGTCATAGCTACTTGGCCTGGGGTTTCATGTAATTGTATATGTCTAATTATCCACATTATGCAGTAGAAGTGCTTAGGTCATGCATGCTTTATATGTCGACGCTCTTTCAATAGTACACGGAAAGGCCATTCTTTGTGCAATTTATATTCAACAATACATTAACCGAACAGTGTGCCTATTGTAATGTAGATACAAATAATATACATTGCATTGACCTGTGAAGTGGTATAGAAATTATAGCTCAAGAATCCGATTTAAATATGTCACCGGTCAAACATTAATAAAAGTCAACTATTAAACTAATGTATGGTGTCACATTGTTAAATCACGGTGGCTCGCCGCTGCATCCGGCACTGTTAGCAGCCAGCACGCAGCCACGAGTAGACACATTGAATAGAGTGCGCCTAAGGGAAGCTTGTCATACGATCAGCTAACCATCGAACGTTTGGTCATTACTGAAATACTTGCTATAAATCACTCGACGTAATTGCATTTGATCACTGCGCATGTACAGTTAACGAAGCCTTTAAACTGTTCGATATTATCAGTCAGGGAGGGATGATTTTCTGCAAAGTCTGCGTGTTCTGTACTACTACTATTTTTGTGCGCGCCACAAGTTCGCTCAATTCATGCATCTTTGAGTGTATCAGTTATATGCTTTCGTATTCAGACGGAGGATGTACCAGCAGAGGCGGGGTGGGCAGGACTCGTTGACGTTCACTGTATATTGACGTAGGTTACCATAAACCGCTAACACGGTCTACGTTGACTTTAAATATATTTAATCTAATCAGGCTAATTCGTGACAAACCAACCTAGCACAAAACAAGCGATCAGTGGTCTCAGTAAAAAAAAACATACTTGTTCGCAATGTCCTTCCCGAGTCGACGTCGTCACTATCATTTCTTAGTCAACGATAGATGGGCCAAACCTTGGCTTAGAATCTGCGCACGGAATATATGGTGGTCCTGCTCTGTATGCGATGAGGCCATGGATGCCAGACGCATTAAATCAAGAAGGTAGGACTTTTACAGTAGTAAATAATTTGGTTTTGCGCTTGCTAAACGTGGCCAAAATTAGGAATTTACGTCATTTCAATTTGTCTGGTATTTCTAATAAACACCTATATAATGTATGTTCTTATTATCATCGGCAACATACTATCCGTATATTTCTACTGTTTTGATACTGACGTGGGATAATAAGGCACAATGTTGCATAAACTTCGTTGTTCGGCTGCATTTCTGGTGCTATTAATATATCTCTATCTACTAGTATGTTCTAATAAGACTACGTATTTATAGGACATACTTACATCACTCTTTTTGCTGAGACGAATGCTGTATTTGACAGGAAAATATGTCAAAGCACGGATAGTGAGAAAAAGCACGTTTATCACAGCCGTTCCGTCTTTCTTTGTTTGCCTAAAGACGACGTGACAATCAACTGCAGTTTGAACGACTCTATACCGCATATGTACAAAGATTTCAAATCTTACAATGTATATGAAATGACACGGTGTGCTAAATTTCAATTGATTCGTCAGTACTAGTATATGAAGTACGTTTTCATAATTCACAACCATATTGACTACACTGCAACTCGAGAACACTTCAATAACCGTAAATAAATCTTTGTTTCTCAATACACACTGTTTTACTCAACACTTTATGCTTATTCACTGCTATCTTTACTGAAGCGTGGACGACACAATGACTTTTCTCACTAGTTTGAGTCGCGCCCTAGCAATTCAGTGGGCAGACAAATTGTTAAGAGCGTGCTGTAATTTATACCATAGCATAGCTGACAAATTAGTCCTGACTTGTGTATCAGCATTGTCTTCCCGGGGGAGACCTGCCGACAGGGCATTTGCAGCCCGGTTAATGCATTTAAAACCAGTCGCTTTCTCAAGTCTCATCAATTTGCTGCACAAAAATTGTTTGGTGTGTATGCTTACACACCCGTAATTGCATTCCATTAAGTCGAAATGCAATGAACAACAATGACGCTAAAACAGATGCTCGGCATGTTGACCCTACATACTGTATTCTCTTCATGTAGTGTATATGAAACAAATCTTGAGTGTTGGGTTGTGTAAAATTGTGGGAAGCCTGAATTTATAGCTATTAAATATATATTCACATATTCTCGAAGACGTGACTGCAATTATTACCAAATCTTGAAACCCGTATTTGATGTACATACGTGACATTGCTTCAAATATATCTATACTTAGGTTACATAAATAAAATTAGTTCGTGGACGCACTTTGACCTTTATGCTGATTTACCTCATTAACACAGATATACATTTTGATAGGGCGTCGTTACTTACAAACCGATTTTCTGTTCAATTGTCTTAAAATCTCAACCTCGATGTATTGCACTGATTGACGCATGGTAATTGCGTTGAACTACGGTTTGTATCAATACTATATATTCTAGGAGTAATTTAGGTACCAACTTCGTTATATTATATAATATGAAACCGAAACTCTATATTATGGAAGATCCATCGTGGATGTATACACAATGATACAAAAAAAGCGTGACATAATATCCCACAAAACTTCACATCTCAGTTATTTGAAAGGGGCAATTTAATTTTGTGTGAATTATTTACGAGTACGTTGGTAATTCAAAGTTTATGGTTCAATAAACGTTATAAGTATTATACTCTATCGAGTGCATTGACTCGATCGACTGTCATATGTCTCTATAAATTATGTGGCAATGCAATGCCCATAATGTTAGGTTTCATGGAATCACTTCTATTGTTCGTAAACACGAGCTGTAAATTACAATTACAGTGGAAAGACATACGCATGCGTCCTTTTTTTTGTTGAAAAAAAAGGCATTTTTTTGTTGTGATGAAACTGAGGATTAGATACAGTGTTTGTATTTGGCGGGGAAAACATATATATCACATAAACACGATAAGAAGGCAAACCATAGAAACACTGAGACACTGTTTTATGATCATTTTCAAATCTGTTTTTTTTTTATATTATACACGTGCACGTTATATGCCTACATGGTATTTGCAATATCGTGTGAATTATTCTCAACCGGTGTGGGACGGGAAAAATGTAAATCTACTTTTTTAAATGTAATTATAGAAACCGTTGCAGTGTGAATTGGCATATCCGATGTATTGCATCTTGCAAAAGAATGTTTTGAGAATTATTTATTTTATAAAACTAAGATTTTCTGCTTTGATCTTATCGATATGTTTCCAGTGGGTCGCTGATGCAACGATTTACCGTTTCTATGGCGACTGTAGGATTTAATGAACATCGTGACCTCGCCATTCGTTGACTGCCTGGCAGGCTTCCCAGCTGAGTGTATGTTTCGAATCACGAATTATGTTCACGAATTCAGTCTCGTCGTCGTCGGGAATGATTTGGTATAAACTCTAGGGAATGTGTTTTGTTTGCAAGAGTATACACGTGTCTGTTCTGTTAGTTGGTGACGTACATTGGTACCTACTCTCAACAGGTCTTATTAAACTACGTCAACTGTTTAGGGAGATTGGTGATCTGGTGATTTGAACAGATTTCTTAGATATGATACGAATCTCAAATTGAATCTGTTATTTGAACATTAAACATACAGAAAGATCACCATGGAGCGATTGTCCTAAGCAGATACTGTAATTACAGATTGCCTATATATCATTGTGCACGATTACTCTTCTTCTTCATTTTTACGATCTCACGAAAATAAAATAAAATTTCGGCTATTGAAAATAAAACATTCTTTTGAATCACAGAAGAATTGTTCGGATCTTGTTTGGGATAATTAGACTACGTTAAGCAGGTGTCTCTGACGCGCTGTTTTGCAGTCTGTGGATTCACGATACAAAATGGGCCTCGGTAGCTGTCTGTTGTCATCACTGTGAAATTATTCCGTAGTAATCAGTATATCAATATACTCAAGGTATAAATGCAGGTTCCTGGGCACATCCAGCCCTAAAAAATGTAAACGGTAATTTGTTATGTAAGAGTTATAATCACATATTATAAAATATCTGCACTGGGTGAATTATTATGCAAATTTGTCATTATCCGGAAAGTTCGAAGCTGAATAGTTCTTATGGATTAGTTTTGCTTCCCGTCAAACTTCCACACTACGTTTTTCTGCAAAATAACGCCTTAGTTTGTTGATAGCGGATTTTGTTCACTTGTAGCAATGTGTCAACCACGATGTTAGCCACGGAATTAAAACTTCCCAACAGAACAAGCCATTATACTTTTTTTTCAAGTTTATCACAGTTTAGACAGTTTATTGTGTTTTAATATTTTTAAATAATCCTTGTTATTATGTTTTGCTTATGTTATCCTTATTATGTGCAGCAAATTAGAGTAGTTCAAAAAAAATAATGTTGTATGTATCACCTGCACTAAAATTGCACGGACGGATGTTGTAAAATTATAATCTTTTGTGCTTAACAGAAATCGTTCGCTAAATGGAATTCCAAAAAAAGATAAATTAATGAAATTAGATGCCCCTATCTGCATTTTTCCAATATTTCTGTATCAGTGTCCACCAGAGGTATGTTGCATGAGCGATTCAATATTAAGAAATTGAATCTAGTTCTCTAACACAAATCAAATAACTGTCGAAAATGCATCCTGAGATTTCCAATTATAGGATGTTATATGTGTTTAGGGAGATTGGTGATCTGGTGATTTGAACAGATTTCTTAGATATGATACGAATCTCAAATTGAATCTGTTATTTGAACATTAAACATACAGAAAGATCACCATGGAGCGATTGTCCTAAGCAGATACTGTAATTACAGATTGCCTATATATCATTGTGCACGATTACTCTTCTTCTTCATTTTTACGATCTCACGAAAATAAAATAAAATTTCGGCTATTGAAAATAAAACATTCTTTTGAATCACAGAAGAATTGTTCGGATCTTGTTTGGGATAATTAGACTACGTTAAGCAGGTGTCTCTGACGCGCTGTTTTGCAGTCTGTGGATTCACGATACAAAATGGGCCTCGGTAGCTGTCTGTTGTCATCACTGTGAAATTATTCCGTAGTAATCAGTATATCAATATACTCAAGGTATAAATGCAGGTTCCTGGGCACATCCAGCCCTAAAAAATGTAAACGGTAATTTGTTATGTAAGAGTTATAATCACATATTATAAAATATCTGCACTGGGTGAATTATTATGCAAATTTGTCATTATCCGGAAAGTTCGAAGCTGAATAGTTCTTATGGATTAGTTTTGCTTCCCGTCAAACTTCCACACTACGTTTTTCTGCAAAATAACGCCTTAGTTTGTTGATAGCGGATTTTGTTCACTTGTAGCAATGTGTCAACCACGATGTTAGCCACGGAATTAAAACTTCCCAACAGAACAAGCCATTATACTTTTTTTTCAAGTTTATCACAGTTTAGACAGTTTATTGTGTTTTAATATTTTTAAATAATCCTTGTTATTATGTTTTGCTTCTAGTAGAGTTTTCAAATTCTGAATATTAAAAAGTAATAATATTAACACACAACTTTTAGGACATTTATTATAACATACGTTTACTTAATTTGTGACAGTTATTTATTCATCACGTGATGCTAGGTGAATAGTACTTTGTACTTGCTTCTCGTCAGGTGTAATGCTTCTAGTCAGGCGTTTGATATTAAGTGTATTCAAGCACGTTCCTATTGGAGCGTTATCTTTGTTGCTTAGTAAGCATGTTGTATGTGCATTATAATATAAACAAAATTAATAAAATATAACGTTTTATTTTCTCGAAAAGCGCATACTTCTAAAAATATCACATGCATTCGCAGCAATCTCGTGTAACACAACATCCATGCCTGTGGCGCATATTTCAAACCAGTGTGCCTACAAATCACCGATGTACTTCAATTGTATGCTCGATTCTCTCCTGACATCCTGCCGAGTCATTCATTTACAAAGCCCTGTCAGCATACAATTACTAATATTCAGTACACGCTGAGCTTTAAATTTCAAATTTCTCAATTTGGTTTAAAATGACCTAATGATCAAACCATGTTGTAAGATTTTTTAGTAATATATACATCGATTCCGAATAATTCGCATGTAAAATGATCAGGATATGTGGTACACATTAGAGAAAACTCTTTGCAGAGCAGAATTAATTTTATCGTATTGTCTGAAAGGCCACATTTACCTTTGTACTAGAAGGCAAAGCGCATGCAGACAAAGGAAAAATGCTTTGAGCGTTTGACTCACCGCAGGCAATTTCAATTTAAAACACCGATTTGTGGAAGTGGGTGAACCGTATCAGATGCATTTCTCTGGAGAACATAATTTACTGACATAAATTGAAGAAGGAAATTCACAGTATTTTTCAGTGAATGTTAAATGGAAGGGGGTCGGTTACATTAATACGGAAAAAAGGACAATATTCTTGAGAAACCTTGGAAAACAAATTATCACCAAGGAAACTATTATAAAAATCGTCAAATACATCACTTTGAACAGAAAAAAAAATGCTGTGGATTGAGGAGCAACAATAAAAAAACAAAGTTTAAAATCGCGGGGTTGGGAACAATTGAATTGAGCAGAGATGCAAAAAAAAGTGTGATGTTGATAGTCCCTGGTAGTGTAGCCTGTCACTTGACAACACATGAGTCTTCATAGACCTCGTATGCAAATGGCCATGCAGATCCGAGAGAACCACAAGGGTTGCTCCACCTTTGACATAGTCTTTCATTCTATCATATCATCGTTTCCACTAGTTCCAAATACCATAATCATAGGTCAGGACAATGTAACAATATTTAAAAGGAAACATTATCATGGCCTTCTCGCTTTCAAATGTATATATGTCTGGCTGTTTTACAACTAACGTATTGTTAAGTTTAGACTATACATGTCGCCATTGTGCTGGATAACACTTATAATCTAACTAACTTATCCACTATGTCGATAGGTCGATAGAGATATTGGATGAGAACATATGATTTGACACTGTATTAATCGATGAATGCATTAAATTATGATTTATCGTGAAATAAAAAATGTCATGTCCGTGTAGCATACATCTAAGTATTCTTTTGATAAAATAATGTGTTGCTACGTATACAACGTAAATCTACTGCACATGCGCATTATTGGTTTTCATTTCCATTTAACGAATGATATATTTAATAGCACCAACATCGTGATTTCTATTCATTTCATTTGTTCGTGCTATGGCTTCGCAACCTCGTGAACGAGCTTGGCATTCTCTGGAAAAATATATGCGTATGTATGTCACATTCTGAACACGAGGCATGCGCCAGTCACGGTAAGCCCAACTAACACAAGCAGGCCTACATAATCCCACCAAGCGAAATCTGGCGATGACGTGATAATCACCCCAAATGACGTCCTTATTTCTGATTTGGAATTGTAATCTTTATTCCAGGCCGCCCCCACGCCATTAGCGGTAATACTTAATAAATTGAAAATGTATAATCGGGGCAATTGCATAGGTACGTGTATGTGTGTTCTCACGACTAACATACACATAGATATTCCAAACATGTACTGACTGTCTATCAACATTGCGTTCGTTGATCCATCCAACAACGGATTAACGGTTGGATCATGTGACGACGGATTCATCCTTGCTGAACTGTTATGTTCACGCTGTTTTAGCTGTCATTTCGTTAGTGTGTTGAAAATGACAGCAGGAACTGGAGGAAAATATGTATTCTGGCAACGTTTTACTTATTTTCACGTGAATAAATAGTACATTATTAGAGCAGTGTTTTACCACCAATATCCTATTGCGACACATGTATACGCGGTGTGAGTTTACGTAGTGTGTCGACGCGCTTGTTGTAAGTTACAAATTGGAAATATTATTTTATGATTTTCTCAACATTTGTTTTACAGATGAAAATAAAAATCTTCTTAACCAAATACTTTATTTTATTTTTATTTTATTAAAAAAATAAATGACTAGTATTTCGCCAATAAGAAGCATTTTTCATCCAAAATAAAATAATCACAGTAATTTGAAATGAGGGCTGGAAAACCAACAATCAGAATCGTTTATTACCGTCGGTATATGGAAGAAAGGAAGGCGGTGTATTTCGGCCTAAAATGGTCATTCATCGATGACCATGAAGCATCTGTTTTATAAGCCTCGTCATCTATCAATGTAGGACATCGGTGACGTCAAAGTGACGTGAATGGTGAAAACAATATAGTTCAAAACTAAGGATTTACTTGGATGTGGAATATATCATTAGAAACATATTTTGCCGCAGATATCGACTTTGTTTACAGCATTTCTTACATTCCTTAAACGTCTCAGAACGCCTCGTCGCTAGACTTATCACTAGTAATTAAAACCATTTTTTTCATGTTTTGGCAAATTTTTTTTGTTGCACCAGGGTTTGCCACAAGAATCATATTCCATAGTTTGGGACTGGTTGTCAGGACATTTTCCAATGCTTTCTAGTTGTTTGGTGTTCAATCACAAATAGAATTCAGCGTAAGGTTCCTGCCTCAGGAATCAAAGGGAAAAAATGTTTAAGGGCTTTGTGGAGTTGAATTCAAGGACGGAACTGGTGATTACATAATCAAAAGTGTTACTATACGCGATTATTCGATCAAACGACGAATTCAGCTCTTATCTAAGTGAGTTTAGACGATTATACCAACTCATGTTAATGGTGGTTGCGACGACCACAACCATTTAAAATTACCGATAAACAATCGCCAGGAATTAAAACACTCGACAAAGGCAACAAGCCGGAAAGCTCCTGCTGCTGAAGTCAGAGTCGACAAGTGTATCGTGGTTTAAAAACAAAGGTTCTCTTGACTTTTGAGCTGTAATAATATGACTTTCTGCTGGACGTTAATGAATTCGTTTTGACACTTAACTATCCGCGCCGAAATGTAATGCCGATGCTTCTTGTTCTACTTAGCTTATATCTCAGCTAGTGGATCGTGGTGAACGATTTATTTTCAAACAAATTTAATGTAATCTATCTTTCAAAGTACATTACTATATACCTGTGTGCAGTTGAGCGATCTTATTTGGCCAATGGAATCGTGCTTCGAAGAATGTTTGTTATGAATCATTGTTTTACACATTTAGCATGGAACGTATTTGATCTAATTAGTATGTAAAACGGAAAGCTATAATTAGAAGTACGTACTTGATCTATGTAAAACGGAGAGCTATGATTGGAAGTACGTATTTGATTCGTGTAAAACGGAGAGTTATGATTGGAAGTACGTATTTGATTTATGTAAAACGAAGAGCTATGATTGGAAGTACGTATTTGATTCGTGTAAAACGGAGAGCTATGATTGGAAGTACGTATTTGATTTATGTAAAACGGAGAGTTATGATTGGAAGTACGTATTTGAAAATCAAACCGCTAATACGCATGTGCAGTGCGTAAATTATGTACGTACCAAAATAGGCAGTGCACATGCGTATTAGGGAATTTTCATTTTTTCATCGAACAAATCAAAAACTGTGTCATGGTACAAACACAGCGTTGCCACATGATGATGAATCAACGTCTAATGTAATCATCAACATACAGTATCAAACAATATTATTAAAAATGACATGTTTTCGTTACTATTGCATGTTTAATTGAAAAAATGCTGTTCATATAATAAACGCCTTTGTTTTGTTATATTTTAGGCGATAATTTATTTATAATTGTCGGCGTCAAGACGTTTTTCATTACGTATACTCAGACGATAAAAATACATTCACAGGAGGAGGTCATTTGTTATAATATTATGCCGACAACACGTTGATTGGAAGAATACAGATTAACGAGGCTTGCACGTCGAATGATCCATTAAAAGGGTCGCAGTTATTTATTTGTTAGTTACTTGCAAGAGTCTGTAAGCAATGTTGGCATGTGTTCAAACACTGTTCACACATGCGTATACAATACAACATTTCACCACATAATTTGTACATTTACATACAATTCTATATTTGTGGAACGGGGTGCATTAAAGCGGGGGTCAACTGCGCACGCGCGGGAATTCAATCAATTTGGCAGCAATGACATGCTAAGAACGCAAAGGCTCATGGGTAGACGCTTGTTTGTAAACAATGATACTCTATGGCCACCTGACGCATGCCTAGGTGACGACTCCCTCGCTTTAATACCCAAAACGTATCAATTCTGATAGCGGGAAACTGTGAAAACAGCTAATGCACACAAAATACCCCGCGCTGCATGACGACCACCGTGTTTCAAGACTCAGTACGTTCCATACATAATGTATAATATGTTAATAACATGCAAATCGTCCTGTTTATGCAACGAATACTTTAAACACGCGATTGAAAGGTTTAACTTTGAAAGATTTCCATTTTGGGTAGAACTCCAGATGAACTCCAGATGAACTCCAGATGAACTCCAGATGAACTCCAGCTTGCACAAATGTTGAAAGACTACGCCGTATTTAGACCTCACCGGGGCCTGAAGAAATTCAACATGGTTAAAGGATTGACCTCTGTAAGCTAGTCACTGAACCCTACTTCTATGAAACACATTAACTGATTAGTGTTAATCCAAACTGAGAATCAATATGTTTCGTTTTTCGAAGTACATGTTTTTATCCGATCTTACGACGACCGTGCGCCCTGTTGTACAGAAATAGGGTTCTCCTAAACAAGTTTGACCTGACGTGACATTCGCCATCTTTGAAAATCATGCCTACGGAAGAAGATGTAGAGAGCGTACATTTGAGGACTGTTACTTCCTGTACGTCACAATAATTATACTGCTTTGCAAGATAAATTACCCTTACACATCCATGAATTAAAATGTGAAATATATGCATTAATTATAGACATATTGAAAAAAGTAGTTCAAGAGGCCCACTAGTGTATTGTTGATCCAAAAACACTGACTCGTCTTGAGTTAATCTAAATCAATAATACTTCTGTACTAGGCCGTGCTTCTATTTTAAACGAACGTAGCTATGCTAATTTTGACAGCGAAGACTTTGTCTTTCTCTCGAAAATAAGAAAGTAATAACTAAGATAAAGTGAGTACTGACTATATGTCTTCTGTTTTACAATTCCCTCACTGTAAGCTGTAACGCACTCTTCAAGACTAATTGGTCTGTTGGATCTGAATTTACGACAATCATTCAAGACATTGCGGAAGTCGTTTTCTCCTAGTATCATTTACCTAAGGTTTATCGGATTGTAGCCCTTTTTACAACAAAAGCCTCTTAATGAGTGTATAAAGTTTGATGATTAACTTTAAATTTATGTTATTGACACAATTTTAAGACACTACGGTATATATCTCCACAAGCAGCAATGGTGGGCTTGTAACCTATACGCTATTGGATCATATCGCTCTGAATCGTAATGCTTGGGACACACCCATGACCCAGTATGAGGTATATTTGTCAGAATTGGTTGCTGGGGGTTACTAGGTGTCAGTAATCTGTTTTTATTTTTAAGTATAGTGGCAATTATGTTTATGTTTTCAAAAATGCTGTTTTGGGGGATTGGTTACTACGGCGGAGGGCTTTCTGGCTAGGGCAGGACAGAACCACCTCACTCCCCTGAGTGCCTGACTTTATTCATATGGCGTCAGGCATGTATATGTGAGGGTTTACTTGTAATTACTTGTATGCATGTCAATGAGGTCACATGACCATTTAATCATGCACAACTCTTGTACAAGAGACTAGTACCATTAGACACACAAATCTAGGCCATGCTATTCTTAGCGTAATATCTAGAACAAAGAAGTTCTAAGCGTAGTTGCCATGGCTGTAGTCGTGGTTGCTATGATGTGATGTCATACGTAAGATGTATCTAAACGTTTATACACTAAATATAAAGAAAATTACGAATTAGCTTTGTATGAAAAAACAATTTCAACATTCTTTTCACCAAATTAGAGGGTCTATTTCATTAATAATTCAATCCCGAAAACGTAATTTTGAACCATTCTTTAAGCAACTATGCAGTACACGTACTTCAACATAACATAACAGTTCTCAAGTTACGGATATACAGCCTTCTAATACTAACACAGGGGGAATTCCTGGCATTTTGTTGTACATTAAAATACATAGTATATAATACAATGGCTCAAGCATATAATTTGAATACTTTTTAGTGAAATACATTCCAAAATATGACAACCCTATTTCTTTGTATGTACATGCTCATCAAATATTTGGCACATACGTAGTACTGTAACAGTACTCGAGCTATAAGCTGAGGGATATTTATTCCTCATTTCTCATGTATAAAACATTCCAAATTTGATTACACGGAATATCTGAGTGTGCTCTGCTTTTTCAATCTCAATTTAAAACTTTCAATGGATTTCCGTGAGTATTGTGTTCCTATCCCAGGGGGTGAATTGAATTGAACTTAGTGTCGATTTCCTATTGTGAATTCGTTGTTTTTCAATAACTTACTGACAATTTTAGTATACATTGCCGGGTATATATGTAAAACATTGAATCACGTTTCAGTGAGTTCATTGATTTCTTTGACTCATGTTACTCCTGTCTCTTTTCATCCTCGTCTTTTTTGCTCCAATTGCTTCCAATTTCAGTTCCAAAGCAGTCTTGTTTGCTTCAATTGCTCCCAATTCCAGTTTCAATGAAAGCAGCAAGTAATTTTCTAGAATGGCCGCGTGGTACTCTGACGAGAGGCTCTGAATACTTAGCAAGCGCCCTCAATAGGTGAACGTGTATGTTTGTAAATATATGTTTGCAGTTTATAATAAATCACAATTCAATTCTGTCGTAGTAGTAGTAGTGTAGTATCAACAACAAAACACGGAGGTCTTTGTCCATACTCCATTCTTAAAGAAAACGCATCTGGCTTTTACCTTAAACATCGAGCGGCAAAACTAGTATTTCTATCACAGGTTTTTCAAAAAATGCCTACATAATGTGATCCACGGAAATCACGAAAAGAACGCTGCGGGCGCTAATTATTTGTGTGTTGTGTTAGTTTGCACTTCTGAATTATACAATCAACGACCAATTATAAAATCCAACGACAAAATTGAAATAAATGCAAAAACTGCGTAGCATAAATGCTGACTTTGAAATTGTATGTATATATATGTTATTATTTCAGTAAATAAAAACCATAATCTGTACTTATATGTTTGTAGCGGTCATTCAACAGAATCAACCGTAGGTAGAAACTTCAATCAGCTACGTCATAGTTAAAATGCTCCAGAAATGTCTGGTTATTTACTAATCTGAATATGCATTGCTGCGTTTTGCTAATATACATATGCATGAATTAAAACGGTGGCGGTTTACTAATATGCATGATGTTTAGAAAAGACCAGATTTCGAGTTACCGAACTAAATGCACCGCCAGCACAATAGGTCGCATCAACGAGAATGATATAATAAGCATCTAGATAATAAATAGTGAGCTACAAAAAACTTGGACCATGAACGCGAAGAGCGCCATCACAGTTGAAAGACTATTTACTTCTCTACTTTATTTACACTCATATCATCAATGTCGCCCTCTATAAGCTGATAGTTCCATACTAAAAAGACCTATAAACTAGGGTGGCGCGCTTCAATTTCTTGAAACATGTGCGGCAACTTGAAAGCGTCGTGTGCAAAAGTTAGTTTGACATCACCTTACAGGCAAAAGATAAAGAGGGAGATCGGCTTACAGAACATTCACAAGTTGATGAATGTTAATGTTTTAAATGTCTCAATATCAGGA
The DNA here is from genome assembly GCF_978046115.1 of Saccoglossus kowalevskii. NCBI lineage: Eukaryota > Metazoa > Hemichordata > Enteropneusta > Harrimaniidae > Saccoglossus > Saccoglossus kowalevskii. The sequence continues at coordinate 22,499,439 of NC_140657.1, forward strand.
ACAAAATCTGTTGAATAGTTTTCAAACTGTTGGTAATAGTCTGTGTCTGTTATATTCGATCAATTTTTTGGAATTTTTCTAAAATGTGCAGAACAAGACATCTCCTTTTTTAATGATACTACAAAAACCAGGAAAACCACGTCGAGAATACACATTTCAAGACGTGAAATATATCAAACGCAATCAACGACAACAACAAAATGTTGGTAAATTTGCCGAAGAAAACAGTGTTTGACAGGTCGTTGACCCTGGAACTCTTCATTTGCATACTTTGATATTTATTGATATTATTTTTTTTAAATCTTAAACAATTCCCATCTCTTTAATTCTGCATCTATTTTTTCTGTAGATTACCATAGTCGTACACGCCACCTATACAATACACACACGTACCGTAATATATCATTATAATCCAGACAGCAACTGCGTCAACATGTGCTATGTGACAGTTTAAAGCGGAATTTGAGTCTCAAGTTTTCATGCCACTAATCAACCAATGCCTTAAATGCCTTGCAAGAACCAATGAAATGTTTTAAATATTTCTTTTCTCAGGTGCTACCTGTTTGAGGGCGTAATCACCTCGGTCAAAGGTGAGACCAACATGTGGTCTTTTGTTTACTACTTAGCGGCTGTGTACCTGTGGGTTTATTCTGTGTGTATTTGGATGTTCTAATCTTGGTGTTTTCCAGTGATTTCTTTTGGTGCAATCCAAATGCAGTAGGTGTGTCTTGTTTACCTGAGATTTGCAAGAGTTTGAGCTGGCCAACAAGTTAGTTTTTTTCATATGGTTGATTACTGGCATGTTGATTTCCCATATTTGACCCATGTTTTCAACTTTCTTCATCATTTTCAAATAGCAATCTCGTCATATGTTAACATTGTCGTCTATTGAAATTCAATTAGTGGTATGAGCCCTCGAGCGACGATAACAACACACGCTAAAAACGCAAAGAATCATGGGTATACGCATGTTTGTAAACATTGACACGCTATGGCCTACTGGCGCATGCGTAGATGACGACTCTCCGCTTTAATACAAATTGGCTACTAGGAATATTTAGATTCTGCAACTGGGACCCAGGTTTTCATACTCGGGAATAACATAGAAACGAGAGACATGAGCACGCCCTCTATGGTGGAATGTATGTAATGCCCTTTAGTTATGAGAAACAGTCCCCTCCCCGGACATCGGCGAAGACAGGATCCACACAAATTCGAAATGAACTCGCGGAAGACCGAATGGCGCGAGGAACTACATCATATGTTTATACCTCTTGCATATAAATTTGGAGTGATATTCACATATTAATTATAAATGTGTTATAATTTTTCATTTGTTTATGCAAAATTATTAAATGGATTACTTCCCATACTAGTGCAGACTATTGATTGATTGGTTTTGACAAATAAATCGAGTCAACATAGTCTGTGCAGATGGGTTGTGTAGTGGTTCATTGTGTACTTGTCAAGAACGTATTCCAATTAATATTCTGGTTTTCATCAGTCTGTAACAACACATGGTACGCAGAATTCTGATAACACGTTGAAGGTTATGGTGGGCATATCGATAGCGAATGTAGAAAGTATGGAGTTAGTTCACAATTTGTGAAATCTGGTAATATTTAATTATTAATTCGAGTTTTGTGCCTACAAGGGCTTGCATTTCCACGCTTCTGTAGGATCGTAGAGGAAGAGATTAGTCGGAATAATTCATGCCATTCGGCCACACAACGCTATCACATTCGAACAATTCCCCGTAACTTAGGGGGTGTTTCACGATACTACCAGCGAGCCCCCGTAAGACACTTGCCAATCTTTCGCTCACTTGCTCGACACTCATTTGTTTTCAAGCGACGATCTGATTCAAAAGCATGCATGCTCTCTGGCAGAAATGTGGCCGTAATGGGCACACTCGACGTGCGAAAGAGACTTCGGATATTCCGAAAGATTATCGTTACACCCCAAAAGTGGTCAGGGAATGTATGGAGGATGATGATCAAGAATTCTTCCAATTCAATCGAAGGCGGGTTAAGAGGTTTGTGAGGCATTTTGTTCTGGCGTTTTATGCGTTATATGTAGATACTGATGATTTAATTGGCAGTGGGGAATTTGCTGTTGTTACTAGTATGCGATCAGAAATTGACAACGCACGTGATGGAAACGACTCTTGCTCGGATTTCGTGGTGAACTCTAATGTAACATTTCAATATTTGCCGTGCGACTTCCAAGTATGTGATTACGTTGGTTTCTGACTGTCATCAGCTTATTTGCGAAGTGCTCACATAATCCGACCACAGACGCGAACGAGATGTGCATGTTTCGCTCAAATCATGATTAAACATTGACCCACTTTTCACATTATTAATAAAACACGGATCGCCAATTGTCAAAAATATCTGTGTCGTTTTGACGCGCATTGACCTAACGATACGCCATGTTTTCTCAATGCAGTGACGTTGCGATCTTGATAGCGTAGTGTCAAACACCACCCGTGACAACACGGCCGTTAGACATAGCGTAAACACTGATGCGTTTCTGTTGATGTCGATGCGTAAAAAGAATAATAGAAGACAGAATATATATGATATTTTAAATACACGCAACTACACCGACAACGTATATGCATGTGCGCGGCGTTAACATGGCGGCGTACCGGTGACATCGTGTGACACGGCGACGAACGGCCAGTTTGACTATCATTTTATTTTTTCGCTTCTGCTCTGCACGATCTGTATGCGCATCACCTGCGCGCTCACTCAGATCCGGCACATTTGGCAATTTGTTTTTATCAGCGTGTGGAACGAGAAAATGTCTGCCCATCCATGAACGTGTCTCCACCTAGCAGACGACATTATTGCCTGACGAACATTTTTTCACGGATGTATATCACTTTTCTGATCAGGGGTGTCTAAAAGTTATTTTTGCACTACAAAGCGTGATACGTTTGTGAAATAAGCAGAGGTCACACAGAAGTGCCAATGAACGTTGATATATTAGTTTTCTCCCTGTTTTACCCCGTAATCTTCATTGTACCGATGCTGTGAGCGACAGACATCATTACGATGGATACGTGTTCCCCCGGCTGACTAATTGTAGACTGTCCATCCTCTTACACGATGGTTGTACAGCGAACTTGTTCAGCTAACTCTGCCGAGCGTATACACTTCACAAATTCATCAAACAAGTGTTCATCGGCGTGAACCGCGTGAATCTCGCGAGAGTTCACGTTGTCTAACCCTGAATTATGGAGTGATTTCAAGTGTTTCCAACACGGCGGCAATTTATGACCGATGTGGCAACCGATAGGATTATTTACAAAAAAATATGGAATATATAGACATAAAAATATATGTGTGTGGTGGGTGTTGACACTCATTAAATGTGCTAGCGGAGTTAAATACATGGTCAATAACCGCAATTGGATAACAATTATACGGTTTCTGAATACTAGTTGTGTTGCCAAGCAACCGCTGAAAATATAAATGCGCTCATTAATTCCAAATATTGATTTTGAAGCGCTGTCATGGCCACACTCGTTTTATTTAGGGGGTCGTTTTGATTTTCTATTGAATCCGGTCGTTGTCAATAACGTTCGACACACAGCAACGTATGCGGATGTCTCCCCATTGTGACGTGGGTTTTGAGAAAACGACACCGTTGTATTACATTACAAACGCGTGATTACATGCAAGCAAAACACTATAAATTGACAGTGGTGTTTTGATGAAGGCTCTTTTTCACAATCACTTCCAGACTCCCTCAAAAACATCAACAACAGAAACAAATTTAAATATGAAATGAAACATTATTTGCTTTGTTAAATTCCTCGATTACCTCCCATTTCTCTGCAAAAAAAAAAATTCTTTTCTTCTGCATATAAATTCGTTGTACCAGTAGTTCGTTTATATTATTATTACACATAATGTTTTAGTCATATTTATATCTAAATCATATAGATTACCTTTTAATTTTCGTTATGTAAATAGTAATTTTCCTTTCCTTTACCAGTAAATTGTAAATTTCTACTTGACAGTCTGGGCCATGGACTGGACTAGTCCATAAGGACTATTTTCATGGTCCACGCCGGAATTACTACTATTGTATTTTGTTTATAAGTTCTGTTATAATGGTCTTTCTGGTGAAATAAATAAATAAATAAAAATCATATGTTCTCGCAACATATCGGGCGCGCTCAGTTGCATGATAATCATGGTCAAGATCACATGAAATTGGAATAAGACCCCTAATCATTTTAGAGAGCCGTTGGTTTTGTTTTGAAACATTTAGCTTTTTAATGCAGATCCTCGTCTCCGAGCGTCACGGGGATGACACCGCCTTTTCCGGTTTTCGAAAATCATCATGGGCATAGTCGTATTTGATGTAGTTCGATAGTGTTGTGTACCGCGGACATTACATTAGAGAACATTAGGTACCTGATGTTTATTGGACGAAGCCAATGTTTTGGATTACAACTATTTAACCGAGCACAGGCATTACCGCCTACGGGAAATCAATTTGCGGACGCTTGCTTGCGACGTGTCGTCGGCGTTCGGTCACCTTTGTGTGCATATTCCATGTTCGCCGCGTAGCTTCCTGTCTAGAAAAGTACTGCCGGATATTGTCAAAAAGCCAAGTCACAAATCAGTGAAACATTTATCAGTGAAGTAACACTCTTATTGACAGCTATTCTAGTCCATTTCGAGATATCAATCAGTTTCCTTATCTGAAATCAAACACCATTATGTTTTTTAGTGTTGGTTCTTTGAATTAATAAAGCAATATAATAGAAATGTTCTCCAACAAGTACCTGTATTATACCAAGTTCATTGATATGAAAAGATATGGACGTGAAATTGCCCTTAATAGCGATTAATTGCGGAAGTATGACGTCACGTATAGAATAAAACGCCTATAATAACGCGACTTCATATTTTGTTTTCATTCACGACGTGATTTTAATGAGCAGCGTAGAAAACAAGCATTGTGGGAGTTATTATGGAAAACAGTCTCAGGTTACCACACACAGCCAATTATTGCGTCATGGTTACTGATGCGAAAATAACACAAAATCATTCAAAACACTATCTGCAATTTTGATTTTGTGAGTATCTACTTGAATTGTACATAACACAGTAGCTATAGCTGCAACAGCTGTGTGTTTGTGTCGGATACGGCGGTATATGCTGCAAACCACTCCTTCACTGGACAGTGTCAATATTTTATGATTTAATTTAACTGTGAGTGTATTATTTTATATTTGCCCGACTTTGAGTGCCCTTCATATTAATGTAGTCACGTGATGTCATGGGTTTTGTATAACGCGATTATAACGAGAATTGTCATAATTACATTAGCCCTCTTCGAAGCAATTCAGTGTATTGCGTCTCAGTGGTGTATACTGCCACGTGAAAGACAATGGTATCATTTTAATTTAAATATGACCCCTTTATTTTGCTCGCGTGCCCCCTTTTAGTATGTGTCTATAATTTGTACATACACTCAAGAGTCGTCTGATTTACGGGAGATTGTAATGGGTTTACTACTCGCGCAAGGTGAATGACTGATCCGTGCGGCGCGGCAGTCCGATGTTGGCCGACAACGTAACAACGCCATGACTATTTACACCCGGCATTTGTATTAATTGTAACCTCTTGGTAGCGTAATACTATAATCTTACATTCACGAACACGCACTTGGAGATGTATTGGCTATACCTGTGTATTGCTTCCTGATTACCTTGTTTTCTGATGGTGAAACGTAACGCGGTGGTCGTCGCGCAGCGCGTGTTGGAATTTCATGTAAATAAACAATGTGTTGTACACCCGTTGTATACGTCGCTATTAGTCCCATATCGAACAAAACACGGCACGACGACTGCCGGCCTTTAAAGACTGCGTTCGTGAACCACGGCGTTAACCATGGTCATATAGCGTCCACGCACGTAGGCGCTGAATGACGTAACGTTCACGCTATGCATGTGACGCGTGATGATGTATGTCGCATCGTTTACAATATGTGTATTGCGCGCAACGACCATGGCCGCAAAACGTTTGTTATTGCAGTCAACATTTTTTGGTTTAGCGGTTTTTTGCAAATCCCGTTCAGAATTTAACTTACCGAAAGCTGGGTGAATGTTATCCCGAAATTACCCTACGGCGAACACTGACTGATCATTCAGAATGTAAAACACATGCACGCATTTTTTATTTTTTTTAGGTCCTGACAAATATACAAAGAAATAATATAGTTACATTTTAGAACCTAATTTCCCTTGGTTTCTTTCCCTTCAATATTCATTAAGATACATTTCCCGATCATGCATTTAAATAATATCGTATATTTGTTCAATTCTTACAGTTCTCCTGCCACCGAACTTGCTTCCAGGCGAGGTGTTTTCAGTCGACGACACTACGGATCCGTGGAGCTGGTGAGTATACAAGCTTTCAGTTTCTCAAATATTTCCCCGAAAATAACCTTTTAAAACGTGAACTTTGGCATTATACTTCATAGATATTGGTTCGCCTACGGCATGTGTTCCGAGTCTGCGTGGTAAGGGTCCCAGTTTGACGTGTGCCAGCTTCGAACCATCCATGTATTTATATTGTCAACCCCTAGACGGGATGTGTGTTCTAACGATTGCATTTGACTTTGACAAATGATCTGTTGATATTGAGTGATCATTTTAACGTTTCAACGACCTAAATTTCAAATGGTGATCGATCCTGCTTGATTTGGCCGTGATCTCATGTGCAGGACGGTCTTGAAGTTAAAGCGGTGGGAAGGGTATGGTCGTCACCTGCGCATGCTTAAGATGGCTACATGATGTCATTGTTTACAAGCTCTCTGATTGGTCAGACCTTTAGGTGCTAGGCTTATCTCGACGATCAATTTGATCGCATTTTCTAGCGTTGAAGATATATTGACATATCGTGTGATTACTATAACGTGACAACAAGGAATAAAACATCTTTCGATTGCAATTTGACTGTAAGTGTAATGTAACTGAAAGGTCAAGCGAGAACAATGTTTTGCAAATCAATTTCGACATTTCGCTGTAACGTTTGATCACGTTTCTGTGGCAACAAACGCAGTATACCACATCAATTTATGCTCCTACCCTAATACACACAGACGATACTGAATAATTCAGTCAAGCACTTCGATCATAATAAGTATGATTTTATTGTTGCGTCACAACTTGGCCTAGGTCAATTTCGACACTTTACATGTTTTTTTCTGTTGTCAAATTGAATTTCATATGTGAACAAATAATACGAGGTGTATTACACACGTAAATATACACGAGATTGGAAGAGAAATATCAGATGCACCTGAGCACACAAGTGTTAATTGTTAGCATTTGCTGTATCATGCTCTTAATAAGCAACTCAATGCCTGATCACGCACGTTGATTGACCATGAAAGCCTAATTGGCAAGACTCCTTAGCCGAGTTATTATAGCACGGAAACAATCTTCACGGTCTGAACGAACAATGAGTAGATTTCAGGATGAGATTAGATAACGCACACCTTTCTCTTGCTTGTTTCTAAGCAGTATCCATTGTCAGCTGCTCGTATTTATGTGTTCCATGTTCTTTGAAATACACGACTGTCGAAATTTGCAAAAGCTACATCACCTCCACATAAAGATGGTGTAGTACATCTTGCTGTGTGTTGAGATAACCCAATGTAATATTTATTTCTAGCCATTTTCCATCACTATGAACACAGCTCACATAACGTATAATGAACATCAAACGATGTGGTGTTCATGAACGGTCGCATCGACTCATATTACCGCGTGATTTACGTTGCAGCTTTCAAATGACACCTTTGTCCGCGCTCTCTAACTGTTAAAAGGCGTTGGTCGTCGCGCTGCGCATGTGCGACATTTGTTTTGATAAACATTGATTTTTCCAAAATCCAATGCGCTTCTTTGATGGAAAGTATGAGGTTTGACCTGGGCACGACTTTCACTAATTACCACCGATGACTCCTTCGAAACCTTCCAATCACCTAAACATCTAATTAAAGCTTGGTAACGTCTCAGTTTGTGCTCGTTGATCTACTCAACAGTCAAGGTTTATCTGCGCCAACTTTGTTTATATGAGACCCATATATCTCGACTACCACCTTTAATTATTCAAAACAGCAAAACGATAAAGTATAAGATAACTAAATAACGAATGGGATTTAAACACAGCCAGTGTGATTTATATTATAATGACACTGCTTCGGGAAGGCAAACGTGTTTAAAGGCGTATTTAATGATTGCACAGCACCATTTACATCAAATTTGAAATCTATATCGACCGCCACCGCCTTTTCACGATGCACGCGGGAGCTCGATGCCTACTAAAACAGCAGTACTTTCAAACAAATTGCAAAGGGTTAAATCAACGATCCCGCATTAACCCCGTAACGATTACCAATGTGGTTTCAGAAGAATAGACATTAATGACTTCCGATATTAAATTACTTAGAGAGGAGCATAGCCGCTGCTGAATACGTTATATCTGTGTCGATCTCTTCTTTGAATGATTAGTTTTCGTTTTGTTTAAATATTGCCAGGCGTCAAATTTGTACAATATATTGCGAACGTAATATTGTTGAATACGTTTCATAAAGTGCTTTCATAACGCTACATTGAAAACGTTTTCCAATTTGTTCTTCATCACGACCGTTAAATAGTATTAGCACAACACGTAATAACTTTGTGTTTTGTGTAAGGCATCACGTTTCTATCTGACCTTCCAAATCCCAAATATTCCAATACCATTAGACAGACCAGCAACCGACATATTTTTCTTTTAAATTACATTCTTAAAACATATGTATAGTGATGGAATTGCTAAGGTTCCCTATTCAGTTAGATGTATGTGTTCGAAAAACCATGCGGACTGTCTTTGTGGCACACATTCAACACATATTAGTGTGGAAATATTGGAAACTGATCGGGTTCTTCGAGTTGAATATATTTATTCATGTAAAATATGATGAAGCTCGTTTGTTGTGTACATTGCCAATGCACGGCTGCTTGACCTTGTAATATGGCAAAACCAAAGGTCATGTGTTAGAGCAGTAAAATAATCGAATTTTTATCAGTTTAAATTTCACAATTTGGAAATACAGATTTTACGTTTCTAAGGGAATTGAATCTTGTAATTTGAGTACAAACCTCGATTAGTGGCAAACTACAAATGTAGTTTTGAAGGGAAATAAGATTTATCTTAATGTTCATTTTATTGCAATTAATTTAACACGTCAGCTGCATAATAAATATGTTTATATGCATTAACTGTATGGCGACTATTTCTGCATGGATAGATGCCTCGTTATGAATTTCTTTGCACGATATGAATATATTATTTGTTCGTATTATATACATACTCAATGCGCACTGAAATATTTGTATATAAGGCAACACAAGGTGCGTGTCTATCGAAACATATAACTGAACACTCGACCAAATACATTTTTTTCGAATATTGTGGGCATTTAACATGACTATGCCTAAATACTGTACAAAATAATCCGTGACGAATTCCAATTTGCTGTACTAAACCTATACATATATTCATAATATAAAAATTAGCTTTAGTTGGCGTGGTATATTTTTTTCTGAATCGAGAATACAGAATTGTATAACTCGTTGTTATAATACACCAAAAATAGAATAACCCAGACATCACACAACACATGTACGAACACGCATCAGTTAGCTGGTCACCGAAGCATGAAATCGGGTGATTAATCTTCTTGTGTTTTTACTTGGAAATTCAAGCTATTCAACCAACGTATTGATCACAATAAATCACGAATAAACACTGGCCGACTGTTTCGTTCAATACTTTTCGACGCTACATGCTGGTGCTAATACTTTGAGTATATGTTGTATATAATCTGGCAGGTTATGAATTGGCATTGGTAACTAATAGAATCCTTACCTATATATACATATAATGTGAATAAGGTTAGTATATTGCGTGCAATTAACACCATATTTTCGATAAATGTTCGCAAAAATAATAAATATTTTCATTTAATCATCAGAGTTGCAAATCTACGTTTTGATAACTTAAGACAAATATTATTCAAACAAATGTATAACTATATTTAACATCCATATTTTAAATCAAGGATAATTTAAAAAAAAAAACTTTAGATATAACTTTTCCCATTGCGTACATTATCGAGGGGAATCAAAATAGCTTTACCATAGAAACCAGTTGTGACATATTCTAATTGGCCGCCAGTCCTTTTAATGAATAGACTTCTCAACAACACGAGCTGGGTGAATTCTTATTATCTCCATCTCCTACCTTGAGCCATATTCATTCTAGCACGGTGCTCGTGAACAAATTTACCTGGGCTATATAATCGACTTGTACACGACCCTCATTTTAACATTACCCTAGTTCATTTCGTTTGCTATTATCATCTCGAGTGACCACACTGTGTAACGCGCCCGTGCACAACAACCACGTGATCAACGTCCAAGTTGCGAAGGTGTAGCAAGCCATTTTTATATGCCGTTATTCAACGACTTCTCTCAACTGAAAAGAAAATATTTCGTCTCAAAAACGAACCACTCGTTTGTCAAAAATTACTACGCAAATGTAATATTGCCACTGTCGTCTGCAGTCGAACGTAAACCGATAAACGCTAGATCTGGCAGATCGTGGTTCTCCAACAAATCTGAAGCTAATAGGTAGGCAGTAGTTCATGTTGATGATAACTGTTTGTCATATGCTTCAAAGGTTTTAATGATCTACGGTGTGATACTACCCATTTCAAATGGGAATAGTACACTCTCGAAGGCAAGTATCGTATCAAGCTTTGATTCCCCTAGGTTTCATTTAACAGAATGTTAAGATCCGCTCAAGATGCCGTAAGGCATTTAATTTCTGCTGTATCAAATATCTAGAAAGTGCTAGTGTATTTCATACAAGTTCTCGAATCTTAGATTTCCAAACAGCTATGTAGAAGACCGCATTCAATTATTCAATGATCTGTTTCCTATAAAGCTACGATAAGATCCCACTGATTTATTTGTGTCACATGTTTTATACTTCAAATTTGGCAATAAGCTGAATCAGCTAGATAGTTCCTAACAATGACTTGTAGAATCGGATGTTAGACTGTAAAAAGGTCACCTGTGACAGTTTTGTTGTATTTGCGTGTTTGTTGATTAATGCTAGTAATCTTTGGTTGATGTAATGCACTACGCGAATGTGAAAACAACATGTACCAGCAATTTAAAACGTAATTCAATAGTTTAGCAAGCTTAATTTTGTGAGCGGGGGTGGTCAGTGTTTTCACTTAAACTATTCACAATCACGATATACTAATACCGAACCAAAATACAAAAACGAATAAAAGTTTAGACTTTTAGAATAAAAGTCGAATATTTTTAGATTATTAAAAACAGCTCTTTAAAATATCACCCAGATATTTCATAATTTGAAGGGAAAGTAGGAAGTAGACTTCAAACCTTGCACTCATGTTCTCTGTGTCACTCGCAACATTAGGCGTCAAAGGTCGAGTAAACATAGCCAGCGCCTTCAAGGTTGATACATATGTTCCCCATGCTACATTTTGGGGTCAAAAGTCAATGTCACAGTGCATGTGTATTCATGTACACAATGTAGTTTCAAATGAAGATAGCAACCACGCATATGTGACCCACAAGATCATTTAAATATTCTGAACATGCCTAGAGAACCCCTGCCTACTCATATACCTATTTGTCACATAATATGCTGATTTTTTACATCCATGCATTTGTATTAATGACGTCATTACCCGATTATATGCCAAGCCTAGGCGTTGATGAGCAGTGCGTGTGTTCTTTAATTGCCTTGATGATCGGCGTCTATATTCTAGACAATTTAACTCGCCATTCATTCTTTTATCCGATACGGCTACATTACGCAATATTACATTATAAATAATTGAGGGTTTTGCAACCAGCTAAGACTGTAGTTGTTGACCCTATTTTATGATGGAATCGATCGTGGTGGTATCACAATTTCCCGGAAACTAGTGATTTTGTAACTATTATTCTTATATTATTTGACAAATCTGAGATATTTTAATTAGGCAAATCATTACCACAGTAATCGCAGTCGTGGTGATTATTGCAGGCTCGAATTGAAATTAGCTCATACAATTGCAACATATATATTTAGAACCACACTTTAATATGTAAGACGTGGTTTACAATCCTATGATCACGATTCAAACATAACTCTGGATTCCTTCTTCGTTATGAAGCATAGATGCCCAGAGAGGCATTCTAATGACTTTTTTTTTATGCAGAGCACCCCTCCCCGCCCTCCGGTTTGAAATCCACTGTCCTTTACAAAGTTGAATACTGTATATATGCAGTGTATTATATAACTTTCCGATTGTCTCAAATTGACATTGCCAGTGTTTCAGTAAACTGCATATTGTAGACCACGTCCTTGAACCAACAACAGAGACGACAAATGAGAGGTGCGAAAGAGATCTTCTTTTGTGCCCCAATTGTCATTCACCACACACAACGTGTAATGCTGTGAACCATTTCCTGTTTATCAGTAATCTAGGTATCATGTTCGTAAAACACTATCAATATATAAGGTTTCTAGTTTCATTATTTATAAAAAATGCATATTTTCATCTACGTGAATAATTATATTCATTTCCTGTAGTTTTAAGTTTTCATCCTACCGCCCCCCAAGAATATATTTGTTTGTGGTACTTATCGTATAGTGAATATTGATGAGTACGTTACGTTTGTCGTAACTAAATCAGCTTTTTGGACAGAGGATATAATTTCTCGTTTTGACATTTCTAGAGAAAAATATTTTCAGGCAATTCATAAACAGATTTATGTATTTTTTTTAGAGATACGTCACATGCGATAAAACGCGATACTCCTGCGATATCCAATTGTGCCTTGATGCTTGATTTTAATCTTGAAAACAGTATAGAAAACACATCTAAACATAACAGATATATAACTAGCGCAGGTGGTAATTCTAATCTATTTGTAAGTCACTTCCGTGGTTGTTTTCGGCTTGCGAATTGATGCGTTAGCCGTTATTTACGAATAAAAATATTGTATCGACAATGGCGTCAACGCGGAAGAAGGAAGCAGACGACAGTCGATTGATGGGCGCCAATTCAATCGTTCAATCGTCCACCGAATCTACACTGAATTATCGATATTTAGAATGTCTTCTTATCGTATACCTATACTTGAATATTTAAGCTTCTCCTCAAAATATGAGAGATTATTATTATGGTTATGTTTGCGTTTTGGAATGACGCAATAGGGCATTATTGCTCACTCATGTAAAAATACACCGATTGGTTTAAACAGTACTCCTAGAATGTACCCAGCATCATTAAAAATACACGACATCAACATAATACAAACAAACGAGTCCAAACAACATTGATGTACGTGCGTGATGCGTATAATGTGTAAAGCCACTACCATCGCAATCCAATAACTTAAGTTCTGTATTAATTGGTGGGAATATTGTGATTGATTGCGATGTCTGGAAATGCCAATTACTGACAAATGTAGCGTACGTGATGTTTTATGATGTTATGTCAGCGTGGTCAATGAGAATTATTATTGCCAATTGCTTCTGCAGTTACCACATTAATCGCAGAGCAAGGTAGACGACTTCAATCTGTTGTGTATCATTCATTATTCAATCAGTTGGCTGCTCCGATTGTTGCGTATAGATATTCATCATATACGAAACAGTAAAACGTATGCCGATATTTCTAAACCATTCATGGTATTTGTTATTGTATGTATTATTGTGCTGATCCCCTGTGCAAACTGTCAATTCGGGTGAAATATCCCATAACAACGGACCCTAAATGACGTGGAAATGTAAACAATATATACTTTTAATTGTATAAGCACATTTGTCATTGAAGTCTGATTAGTTCATTCCCACAAACCAATGGCGGCTATCCAAATCATTGTACACTAGGGAATTATAGGACTTCGCGTGTAATATGCTGAACATATGAATCATTTTAGAATACATGTGATTGCATATTATTGCAGTAGCATGACTGACGTATAACATTATAACATGTAGAGCCGTGTTACATGGAATTGTCATCAGTAAACAGCGTTGTATTTGTTTCTACTTCTGTAATTCCTTGGATTTTGTTTTCATGCATAGCTGGGTGGAATATATGAAAACTCAGACTACGAGATATTATGAAATAAAAATGGTCCGTGTGTGAAGGCGATTGACTGTCGGATATGCCAACGACATAACGTACGTGTGTCTCAATACATGCGAGAATCCAGTAAATTCAATCAGCAGCTAGCGACAATCAACGATGTAGCTTAAAGGGTAGTGATCGTCCCGCAGCGGTGGTTCGATTTTCATGTAAACAAACAATGTATTTTACACGCGTTGTATGCATCGCTATGAGTCCCATATCGAACAGGTCGCTGCGTGCCGACCATGGTAGATTATTTCAGAAGCATTTGTACACAATACGCGTTAAATAGTTCTCAAATTTGAGCGGTATATTTGCCCAAGACTGAAGCTAATATTCTAATGAAAGATATCGTTCGAAACGTCTCTATACAGATCATGATACATCTTACGCAGTTTTTTTTTTTAATAATTAATCGATATCGTGTTTTTTCCGGACGTGATTGGAAATAACTATGTCTGATATATGATAATGTATTATACTTCGAGTAATACACCGTATAGTAATTCAACGTAACTTAAGGATGCGGTAGAGTTATCATGCTCTAAAAAGTAAAAACTGTTTTAATGAGGGAAAGTGTTTTGAAGCATAGCAAATTATATATTTTCTTGAAGCCTTTGTTCCTGGCTTTCTGAAAAAAAATGATCTGCGACATGTACCACGAATTAGTCACGTGATTACTAAGTAAACATAGAGGTGTTATTTTGAATAAAAATGAGTTTTGTATAAAAACGGTAGGGGTTTTGTAAAAAGAGAAAGATGAAAAATCAAGGCAGCATCAGCCCCGTCAATGCCTCGAGAGTGTTATAACATAGATTGGATATTTGTTTACAATGACATCAATTTACATTTTTCCTGTCATTTCACCCATAGACAAGATATTTAAAAGCCTTTTATTTTTCATTGCGAGAAGTTATCAAAAATGCTTCAAGGGTTTTATTCGGTGCCAATACGTTATCAAAGTGTGTGAATTTCATGAAAGTAGGTCAATTTATGACGACGCACAACTCATTTGAATGACCTCTAAGGCGTCAGATTTCTTCTGCCTGAAAACGCCAAAAAACAAAACATTTGTCACGTTGCGCTAATTTTGGACATTTAAAGCATCAGATGGACTGATTTTTACTACAAAACACATAACATGGAGTCACTTAATAACCTTGCAGTATTAAAATCCAAAACTATAAAGTTTTGGGCCAGTATTCGTCCTCCAAAAAGAAGCGAAGTTGTTACAGTACACGGCGGCCCCGCAGAACGTTGAACAGTTAGAGAAATAAAAGACGTCATTTCATTATATATTCAAATCATGTTTACATGCGAAGCGTGGTCTGTAAAACAAACGCTTGCCTAGTAATTGGAGAAAGAGGTCGAAATGCCAAAACGCCAACCCCTAGTGTTAGTTAACTCAACAACATCCGACGTTTTGTCTTGTTCCAGCAGACACTCGACTTCCACCGCAATCTCGGAAACGGTATTCTTTGTCGATGGGTGGCCCGGCGGCGATCCTACATAAAACACTAGTTTTTTCAAACCTCGCCGACCTCTCCCAACTGCTCGTCCGACCAATACAGATTTTCGGTTGATATTAAATTGTCTGCCCGACTTTTTGGAAGATGGAAATTGATCATGACGAAATTTTACCCTCTTGGTTTGAATACTCAAACTTGAAGTGTAAACCCCATTGTACTGTCGGCAATGCATTTCTGTTATAGGTAAAGTTTCGCTTCCTCTGAACTGCGTTTTGAGTTTTTCCTTGTGGGCTTCTTTTTTGTGATTAATCAATCAGGAGCCGGAGTTGATATGACCGCGTCGTCTTCAGTGTGCACTGTTTCCGTCGTGAAGGGATTATGCAAATTACGCAATAAGTCAATGTTATTGTTAAGCGTCCAGACAAAGTGTACAGTATCCTGTTATATAAGTAGTTTTTCTTTTCTTTTTTATCAAAAAAGGTATTCTAGATGTGTATCAGTTTTAATTTTGATAAAATTATGAGCAAAAATAACTTCACAAAAGTAATAACAAAAAAAGCAAAATTCACGAAAATACCGCATCCTTAATTCGTGTTTTAGCTTAGCAATTATGTGTCATGGGTTGTTCTATAGAACACCACTGAATAGTCAACGATAAAGCTAAAATCAAGGTCAATATATCGCAATTTTGACCTTGCATCGATGGAAAGTTTTACCCAAAGGCTTTTTAAAGTCAAAACTGTACTTTATACTATAAATGTATATCTGCCAAAAAAAACTTTTTATGCAAATTGTACAGCTGTTGTGAGGGCTTAAGCGTGAGTTGTCGATAGTATCCAGTCTGTAATTACCATAGTACTGTACCGTCACAAGATTTGTTTTCTTTGCGTGTTTTTTAGGACACGCATTTGTGATGACCTGTCAACGTAAACAGTCATGAATATTGAGACGTTTACCGTTCCATATCAGCGGATACTTTTCATACTAAACTTCACAACCAAGAACTATATACAGTTATATAATCAGGTCAACTTCGAATCAAGTAATATTGCGTTGCTATGGGTGATGCCGTGACGTACAGCGAATGACGTAATGCAGCTATCTGAGTGGTTTTATTAATACCACATAATAAGTACAATAAATACAATGAACATCTTTTTTTTAGAAACAGCAGTTTCGACCTAATTATACCTGACACTGCCAGGCGGATTTTTTTTTATCAGCGCTGCATAAACAGAAAACGATTACATTTAACGAAATCCATTAAAGCCAGACAAATATCTTATATACGATCTTGGTAGAGTCGCTGATTTACCCACGCAATGTCTAATCGTGCTGTTTTGTTTGTGTCCTTTGAAAAGGTTCGGTGATAACATTACATACATGCGTTATCCTGGTGTGATATATTGTCTATATCGTATTGCCTATAACGAAAAGAAAACATGCTGACATGTTATACAGCAGCGTATTGGACAGGCCGTGTGAGTGCTGTGTTGACATTTGTAGATTCTTTGTCATCTATGGTGATTATTGAGAAAACACAGCTGAAAGATGTTGGTGAAAATCATTCTTATACCACAGTATTCTCGAATGATCATACAGTTGTATGATTTACATATTGTACTGTGTTGTTCTTAGTATGATCCGACCACTAACAATTCTCCCCCCCCGCACACACACACTTTATTGTGCATACACAAAAGTTTGATGTCACAGTATTCGTATCATATAGTCTGAGTAGTAGATGAACGTTTTGTATTACCACAGTTAGTAATAATGATATGTTTTCACACTGTATCAGCTTTTGCAATTGCAATTTTGGCTTGAGCGTTTCTCTATGATATGAGGTTCCACTCTATCAATACTTTAAATGGTCCTTGTTGAGATTAGTTCTTCTATGTTTCACTTGATACGCCATGTGTGAAGAACCATTTCAACGACTTGTGTCTGATGGTGTGGAGACGAACGCTGAACTGTCTTTTGAAGTTTGATTATCGACAGTTTGTGCGAGACTTAAAGACAGTTTCGTTACCATTCGTTTTGAGGGACAACTCGGAAAATTTGTGAAGGTCGTGACAAATATTGTAACTATATTTCTTATTTTCAAATGTCTGTCATAAAAGATGGCAAATGCGATAGGTATTTGGATTGAAAGCTGAAGAGACTGATGTTGAATTCGTGATTGGCCCAAATCACAGACCATGAAAGTCGGTGATTACAAGATATCCTCTGATAGGCATCTAGTAAAATATTTATATATAAAATACATGTTGCCGTTATTAAAATGTCCAAACCCAGTGTGAATCTGCCAACGGTGTATCGCTAGCAGATTACACGTGTAAGCGGGGACGTTCATTTGCCCGAGGTAAGCTTTAACTTCGGTTTCGCCCGAGAAAGGTGTATGACATTTGATGCGCGGGGTGTTACGTGGTAGCTTACAGAGATTTACCAACTGTAATTACGTCTGATTGGTTCTGTGAATTTCCATAGTTATTTCGATTGGCCTTGGGAACTTATGCAGTTTTTATTCAAAAGGCTTCATCGTAATTCACCTCTGCATATGTATAATATAAGCTTTGTGGCTCCAGGTTCTAACTCTGGAATAAGAAAACAATATCTATCCATAACATGACTTGTTTTTTCACTTCATATAACACGGCCGCCTTTACATTGTAATTGTGTATAATTTATGGTCATGTAGTTTATATTAAATAAATAGGACTATCTCCACTCTATTACAATGTTTCGATATCCCTTAGACGTCAATGTATCCAAACATCACTATGTTACATATCGATTCACTCTTAATAAAACGACTAAGCTGACTGTAATAGTTTAGATGATGGAACCAATTTACCTACGTTACACACTGATATTCAGAACGCCACAGAGCGTGTGTTACATTTGCATACGTTTATCGTCGTTTTGTGAAAACCTATTATCGTCATTTTACAAGAAATATATTATTACAAATGTCCAAGTGAATTCAATCTGCGATCTTTACACATTACACATAGAAATGGTGCCTGACACATAAGTGGTTTTATAACTAAAAGTCCAAAACACAGTTTGATATCACTGACACTGTAATGACTCTCAAGTGCTTTAGTGCTGCCCATTTAATTTATGTATTAATAGATATTTATCGTTTGCAGAATATGAAGTGGTCATAAGCTATTGCATTGTACACAATATATCATTTTTGACATTTTTGTTGTTCAAAGTTAATCAGATAATTTAATATATAATTTCTGTCCTTGCACATTGGTAAGTGACGATGTTATTCTGACCAATCGTCGATTTCATAAGTGGTGATTCATTTCCTTTCAAAATTCTGAAATATAATTTGATTATTTAACTGTTAACCATGTCTTACGTCAAGCACGACTGAAATGTAGTCAGTATCTAACGTTAAAGGAACACTACGATAACAGTTTTGAGTAGAAAAATCATATTTAGTAAAATTATTGTTTATACATGAGTTGTTGAAATATAAATAAATAGTTTGTAATTTCAATCATTAATTAAATACAAAAATATAGAAAATACAGCAAATGCTTTTTGTTACCGTAGTGTTAAGTATAATATTGCATTGAGGTAATACATATCACATGCAATATTATTTGCAATCAACTTCTATAAACAAATTGTAAACGTAATAAAATGTAGATGTTAAATGGTGTCAACAGTTTTAGGGATAATACCATTAATATAAAAGGGTTATGTCATTTATAACTCACCCTGCATCAATGATTGTGATTTCATTATGAATTGTCCAAAAAAACATGAAAAAGTCAATCGTAAACCTGTAATTAGAAGGCTTGAAAATGGGTATTACAAGCGCTGAGGTCCAGGATTATTTGTGAGGTTGCTTTTAAGACTATTGTTGAGTATATTTCTTCAAATATATGGACTGTAAAAATGTTCCTACGCATTAGCAAATACTATTAGACAAACTATAATGCAAAAGACAGTAAATAACTCAGTATATAATAGAGTACAATCTCTATACAGTGGCATAATAACCAAATGAAAAAATTCTGAGTGCTCATCAGAAAATGGCCAATTAGTATGTCAAGATTTCTTTTGAGATTTCATTAATAAAGCCTCTGAGAAGTCGTGCGCGATTGGATTTTGGAATAAACTTTGGAATGATACAACTGCCAAGTAAAAAATTCACGTCTTGACAAAGATCCAAACCTGCGTAATATATTTAAATATAAACAGTTACAAATTCTTTAAGAGCATGTCAGGCAACCTAACAAAGATAAATTATCCGTTAGACTCGAAGCATAGAATGTTATTTATATTGATATATATACATATATCGGTTTAGGTTTAATAAAATCCAGGGTCTGCGTTCATCACATAAATTAATATATTACAGAATTGATTACATGCATCACTGTTAGTTCACATTAATTGAAAAAAAGTTGTCACGAATTTTGAAAGATACACTGAAAGCTTATATTATATTTATATTGTATTTGACTGTGTATTGTGATTCAAATGGCAAGGAATCTAGTTAACTCTACTCCCTCGTGCAACGGATAAAATAAATAAAATGGCATTCATTATCAACAATCTATCTTCCCATACTTTGGCAATAAGACAAAAGCTTGGATCTTGCTAACGAAACTGAATACAATTTTAGCTATAACAATGATTTGAAATTAACCTACCCAATAGACCCACCAATGCCGACCATTCTTGTCAATAACAATTACATAACCAATAAACCATTGTTATCTTTCACGTGTTGTTAAATACATTATAAAATATTTTGAGACCTGTAAGAATGTATGTCGAAGTGATATATTGGTAGAGTATTCTACAATACAATCCCCAATTCATCGTAACAAGTTTCGTGAAGAGAACATACATCATGCATTCGTATTCGATTCAATCCAAAGTAAAGGCTGCTATTACGATTCTATTTTAAGTTATGTGTATACATTCTAAACTAATTTACGTTAAGCGACTCAAGAAAACTTTAATTCAAACACGACTCTTGAGTTTCCACGTTATTTGTATTGAAGTAGATTGGTTTCGAACTTTAATCAAGACAGAATACACAGCAATTCATAACTATACGGCTTCACCATGAGATGTCGAGCAATAATACCGTTAATGATTCCATATTGATGCCATATATTTGACAACATACTTGAGATGACTACTGTTCATTAACATAGTAAAATGTCATTTCCTATTCTTTTCTGTTTTTGTGGAGATTTGTATACGAAAAAGCAGTAATATTTTTTTAACTAATAAGCCCAATATTATATAACATTTTTAGTATTTTTTTTAAATTGATTATAACCATACAATAACCAGAATGTAATGACATCGTTAATGACCACAGAAGCATGTTTTAGAGAATAACTACTACTGCCTTTCAATCTATTCTATACTGATACAGGGCATTGCCCCTTTCTTATTAAAATGTCTTCACTTCACATTTGGTTTAGTTATTAAGACAGGTGGTGGTTCCAAAAACAGATTAACAATTTGATCAGATGAACATGGATTAATTCACTAGTTCCGCTCCAGCGCAGCTGTGCTTCAAATAAGTTACATCATTGCGCATAAGTAACGTGAGTTGCGTATATCCACATGGTGCCTGTCGAACATCGTTTTCTGGTGGGTGGATGTGCCATGGTAGGTAGCGTGTATGTCTTCAACGGTGAGGCGATTCTTTCAATCCTGTGATTCATGTTGTAGTATATGTCTGTTTATTTTTATATATGTTCGATATTACCCATTCATAACTAAAAGGGAAATTTCACAAGTACACGCGATTCATTAAATGTTTTTTTATGTATGTCCCATTTAGGGCCAATCAGATAATCCTGGTAACCAAATGTCCTATGTTTGAATTTAGTTTATATTTTTTGCTAATAAACAACTGAATATTTTAAATATAAAAATATTTGAAATGTAATGATGGATTTTTGTTGCACATAAAGAAAACAGGCACATATACAAACATATATAAACATAAAACATAAAACACAAATGAACCATTTGCGGTTTGACTATTTTCTTCTGTCTAAATGTGAATGCCGTGTTATGGGCTAGAAATGAATGTGTTGAGTCACTGATCATTTGTGCAATGAGTGGAATAACATACAAATGCCCAACTATATAACATAAGTATCATAACAATCGCACGCGCTTTGCCACTTCCACAATACATTTAACTAATAATTAGTATTTATTAATTACAGCATCTGGGCGAATCTGTGAAATTCTTCATAAATATGTTTCTGTAAAAAAAAGATTAATGATATTTGACAATGTCAGTCAGCTTTTATTTTTTTTCAAATTTTAATAATAATTATAAATTAACCTTGTATTTAATAATAACATAATATTTAATATCAAAGACCATCCTGTCTGGTATGTGTGAATGTGTTCCCACCAAGTTTGTAGACTTTGTATTACTTAGATCATATACTAGTATATTTGTGGCGTTTGGTTTATTATCTGGTTTTGTTCATGGACTCTCACATTTTGTAGACTTTGTGTTACTTAAATCATATACTAGTATATTTGTAGCGTTTGGTTCGTTATCTGGTTTGTTTATGGACACTCACATAATCTGCTTTATTGCATGTATCTGCCCCTTGTATCCAAAGGGAGTCTTTCGTGATTGCATCATCTTTGACATATGCTAATGACTTGATTATCTTGGGGGTTGAAATCATATCTTCCTGGACTTATCTTTTCAATTTCATTCTAGGAAGCGCGTCCCTTTCGCTCTGTGAGTTTTTTTTTATTTGAAGTCTGATTAGATTCATATCGCCAACTTGTGGGATTATCTTGTCATGAGCTACATATTTAAATTACCGCATAATGTGAAATACCTTCGTCATAGATAGCTTCAATGTTTCATCTCATCTGTTCGCTTCCGACCTTTCAAGCATCTTCTACATTGACATATTGCTGCTATCATATTGAAAAGTAAAGTAGGCTTTTACCAGCAATTACAATCCAAAAGTAAAACGTAAGTTAGACATTGACAACAGATATATATCTTTTAACAGTCGCATCACTGATACAACGAAGATTATGTTTTATGGGTTTGCTTGTTACATCTATATGTCTTCTATTGTCAATTAAAGTATGCAACCATAGACAATTTACAACGATAGGCATGTGGACGCTAATCTGATTTTTTTTAATATAGGGAAATGTCCGGTGCTCCTTTCCAACTAAAATTATATGTCACTGGCCATCTCATCCCAATTAACATATCATATTCATTAGGTTACAATTAGGTTTGTCAATATTAAGTATATTTGACAAAGCCATTTGACTAGATTGATTCTGGTTAATGCCTGTGAAGGGTGGATGAATAGTATTAACGGATTAGTTGACGTGGTATAAACAGATATAAAGTTGTATGTTAAACATAATACGGTGGAAATGGTTATGATCATCTCGAGACGACTCGATTACAACTTGTTTAATGAAACAGTGTCAATTTGCTAAGAGAAAATATGAACTAAAGAATGATTCAAAACAACTACTGCAATTATGTTTGTTGTTTAAACCAAATAAAACCACTGTGTATGGGGAAATGCCATAGGTTATTCATAACACATTTATTCCCCACGTTGATTACTAATGAAATATTTTAATTTTCCCATTTAGTATGGTTCTGTAAATTATAAATCCATTTTATCAATTCAGGGAACACTCAACGTTTTTGGTATGGCCATAACTCTTAGATTGGTACCCACCATGTTAGTGTATCTTCGAACACGGACATAACCATAGGAGACCTGTGTAATTTGGGCAAATTTTAACCGCTGACATCCAAAATTTGCCATTGTCTTACTGTGCAGTCATGTGAACATAGCAATGGATTCACTTCGATGATAACACACCACACATACGATTGAAAACCGTGGTGGTTACTATATATAATTCCCATGTGTCCTAATTACATTCAGTTTACCATGAATTATAGTAGTCATCATGTTTGGATCGTAAAATTCCATTGAATTATTAATTACGAATCCTTTTTGGGTCATTGCAATTAAATTGCGGGTGTTTGTTGTACATATATCAAAATATTCAATCATAATATGCTTATTTCTATTATGTGACATAATTTTAAGGCTCAATGCCGAAAACATGGCTTGTAAACTGATACTTTCAATCACAGACGGTAGTTCAGAGTTTACTGTGTGCAATTCATCTGTATTCAAGAAAAATATATGTCTTTATTCGGTATTATCAATACTTGGTTTTTATGGCAATTTAAGTGTACATGCTTATATAAACAGCGTTATTAGGTATCAATTGAATGTAACAATCCGTGCACATTAACTGGCATCACTAAGATAATATTTCTTAATATTTCTTATTAATAAAGTATCAAAGAATGATCTGGTCTGTGAATTACATTTGTTGACCACAATATGTTTAAAAATCTATATTGATAAATTGATAAACTGATTTGTGTTGTGTCAGGCAGACGATCACCATACGATGAAGTGCGTTTCGAACCGTGTCTGCTTGGATGAAAGCTTGCCATACAAGACCATTATTACAGATATGCAGTACCTTGCTTGAGCATGTAAATGTGTCCCCCAGACGAATAGATTTAGATGCAACTTCGAGTGTATTTTCTCCAGTGTACTCTTCAATGGCAAGTGAATAATAGGACTCCTCGATGCTTTTATAGGGGCTGACATGTATACTGCGACATCCTGCGTGGCGTTTAAAGAGAGATCTTAATTGGAGTTTCCAACAAGCATTATTGCTTCTGACAACGTGTCTTCTTGCATTTCCGTCTTTGAGAGGTTTCCAGTTGTCGGCACCTGCCCAGATTAATCTGAATTCGAGTTGGTAAAACTACAGCAGCAGAGATAACACGTATGGCCAGATTTTGTACATGAATTCAGACTTAGGATAATGCAAATCCCATAGTATAATGTGCCAACATAACACCTGAAAGCAATGTGTAGGAGAAATAACCAATAGCAAATATTGACACTTTGGTTGAGGTTAGAACGGATCCAATGCATACCTGTTGATGGGATGGTGCTGTAAAAGTAAAGCTTGCAGATATTTTACTTGAGATGCGCTAATCATAGTGTAGGATTGGTAGCATATGCTATTTGTGTATACCCTATTCGAGACGCAAACCTTCATTCAGCCCATACAGTGATCACAGCTGCAAAGGGAAAACTATCTAAAAATTGATATGATATGAAAAACGTAGATAATGCTGTCATCTGTCTATTGGCGCTGTATTAGACCATCATAAAAAAAACGCCATGTAGTCAAAAACCCGATTTACAAACATATTTTATATTTTGTGGTGGTCATAGAACATATTCAGGAAGAGGATGTTCACATCGTGATATATGTCCAAGTGAGTAACCCTGTCGAGATGTTATTCATTTTCTGTGTGTCCTTCGGTTGCTGGTTAATCAGAGACAGTATGTTGAAGTCAGTAGACAATAACTAATTGATGCTTTAAATCACCATCAATCATGACATGGACATGCGAGTCGAAAGAATGACATGGAAAAGAATGACCATTTATCCACTCAACAACACTATAGAAAAAATGGATTCGCCACTATGATCTTGAATGATCTTGCAGGCAGATGTTCTATATTTGGGACATGATTGCATAATGTTGGACAAATAAGTTACAAATATAATATATCATTAGATGTATATGTACATTCAGCAATCTCAGTATAGAATGAATGATCAACATTCCATATACATATTTATTGATATATCAACAATTATGTTGGCAGGTAATGTCCCTGGGTATGTGTGTGGTTTGTAGA
Organism: Saccoglossus kowalevskii; assembly: GCF_978046115.1. Taxonomy (NCBI): domain Eukaryota; kingdom Metazoa; phylum Hemichordata; class Enteropneusta; family Harrimaniidae; genus Saccoglossus; species Saccoglossus kowalevskii. Next base: position 22,524,973 of record NC_140657.1, read on the forward strand.
ATTGTTAATGCGTCTGGAAGTTTATCAGGTTTCATCTGTAGCTCACATAGCACTCGGTAATCAAGGACTTGATGCATGAAACTGGTTTCCCATAAGCCGTAGCCTCAAGCCACGCATTATAATTTTACTGATGGTATAATATGGGTGAAACGTTCTCCGAACTTGGCTCTGAAGTACAACTACGACGAGATCGAAACAGTGCATATCGACTGACACAAATGACCTAGAAAAACACGTTTACCACGCTTTTTAACCAACATTTTTGAATTTCTGCTGATTGTACTTCACATATATGTGGCTAAGCAAGCCAATTGTTCGTCTGTAAACAAATTTAAGTTTGTATATGATTTTGGTCTACCATGATCAGTTATTTATACAACTGAATAGTCGCAAACATGATGCCACTCTAGCTCTGCGTACAGTGTGAACGGGGACGCGTTCAGTTGATAGATGCCCCAAACACAACCCTGCGTACTTCTATGGACAAAGTCCGGGACTTTGAAAAATATAACTTTTTTAATGAAATAGTATGCCCAGATACCAAAAACGATGATCTATCAACACATATATCCAGGATTCCCAGTTCGGAGTCCAATTGTGGATGAAATCGGCTACTTTGTCCTTAAAATAAACGCATTCTCTTGCGTGAATTAAATTTAAAATGGCAGCGTTTGATGGACGATTCCTCGGCACCTACGCCGTTACAATTGTTCCGTCTTCACTAGTCGTTTTTGTAAAGACATTTCAGTTTCAGATAATTATGTAATGGTTGTTACGGATAACTATCGTCATTTCAACCGATTTCGGCTGGAAAACTACTTATTTTTAACTTGGGACATATATCAACCGAACGCGTCCCCGTACACGCATCACTGTATGCAGTGCTACCACACACTTCTTCTTAGAACAATGAGTAACGATAAAAGTCACAATATTAACATTTACATTTAGAGTCCGAACTCTATCGATGCTTTGGCACACTTTCACGCAATTATTTATCTAATTACGTCATTATTATCTGTTTTATTTCAGCTCATATCATGTGACGCTGGTGGTGCTATTCAAAATGCCGGTAGATTCAGGGTAGAAGACGGTGAAATAAGAGATGAAGTCCATGTAAGTAAACTACGGCCATTGACTAATACAGTATCGAAAAACACGGAAAAAATAGTGTTATAGTTTGTCCAAATAAAGCAAAGTGTTTTCGGAAATATACTCCCAGATGCCACCTGTCTTGTGTAGATTGTGACTAAGATTGATATATAAAGGTTCATATATTTTATTTCTACATTCGAGCCTTCGAGCTCGCATAAAAATAGTAGGAAGCGTCAGGGGTACAGTTTAATACCAAGGTACTTCGAGAAAATAGGCAATAGTTAAATGGCGAAACCTTCAAAATATACAACATGCAAAATCTCATCAACCACAATAACATGACAAGTAATACAAGACTCATTGTCCTCTATAACTTGTATGTAAATCTTGCTGTTAGCTGATCGCCAAATCAAACACACTGGCGACATTGTGTTCCTAGATGAACTTTCAGACATAAAAAAGATTGGCTAAGAAAAGTGGTCGTCAAACGCCGAACGTGCATTGTGTCATGTGTGAAGGTAGTCGAGCATCGTTTTTAATACAACTCGTTGTTTGTTTTTTTTACTATTAATAATAATCACATTTCATGTGGGCAAAATTAAAATGAAACGCCGAATGTAAGAGTTTTAGAGCCAACAAAAACATGTATTTAACGACTTTAAATACTGCCGACAGGTAAGTCACGTCTTGTCACGATTTGTGACAAGCTTGCATCATTTGTTATAAAATATCTGACAAGCGTCATTACATACACAGTGGGAGAACTCTTTGCCAATTATAAATGCCGTGAACCACATCAGTTTGTTCGTAAATAACTTTGTTATATGGGATAACGCTCGATAATAAGCCGACGAGCAACACACTATCTACTACTCCAGGGCGGTCATACTTTGTTTCAGGTTGACTTAATCGATTTCGACGCTTAATCGAGCCATGTATTAAATGCAAAATAGCTATTTAAAATAACTGAATACGATGTTGTTGTTGAAAATATATTTTAAGTTGTGCTAATTTTGGTTATCGTGCCTTTCAGCAATTTGAATAATAACGTTTATGTCACGAAATAAATGAACTCTACATGAATGTGTTTGTCCAATTTTGCTGATTTTCCCAGAGATTGAGAATATGTATAATTGAAAACAATATATGTAAAATATGTTTTAAGATAGCATTGAATCGAGTACTGGTAAAACATTATTCTACAACACTTCGTGACAAACTCAACACTGCAGCAAAACCATTTTTTTATTATACATTGTAGTCCTCTTTTTCACGTGAAAATGTTTTTGGTAACTGTTTTTCTAGTATATCTAAAACATATCAACACAATATTTTGCTTATTTGACAGTCACGTGATTTAATAATAACTTTTATAAATTGTTGTGGTCTAATGAGTACTATTTTTATTAAACAAGATTCCTCAACAAATCTTTATTTTTCTGGTTTATACACAGATTCCTAACGCTGGTACTGGTACAGACATCCATCTAGAAAATCCAGAATATCAGACAAGATGGTATTTTAAGTACTTTCTAGGAAAACGTGAGTGAACATCTTAATGCTGAGATATGCATGCAATAACGTGGTATAAAAACATAAAATATTAAAGCATATTTGACTACGACGGTTTGTTTTACTTTGTCACGTGTTTGCATGAATGTCTCTCTGAATCTGTATACAGATATGGCACTGTGATTGGTTACGTTGTATTACTGAGTGATACATTCAATGTTTCATGAAACGATAGGAGAAAACGAGTTATTAAGTTTTACACTGAATTATTCATGTAACTTACCGAGATCTCTTAACGGCCTAGAGGAAGTGAATTAGGTGCATCTAACCTAAAAAACGACTGCATTATTTAAGATCAGAATGAATGTCGTGTTTTTTTCACAATGTAATGGGCATTCACGCATGTACAGGGTGAAAAATCAATACAGCTTGTCATTCTTATAGTTTAAATCTTTAACAAAATTGTATTTAATTTTTTTTATATCAATGAACATAAATATAAAACACATACTAAGAGTTCATAATTTATATACGCATTGAATTGTGTTCGTCTGTTACCATACATACTTCCTTTCAAACGTGTACATATAAATAGAAAATAATTGTTGTTATTATTATTTTTACTCCAGTTCATCAAAACTATGTAGGTGCTGACCTTGAAAAGAATGCCTTCTTCCTGTCTGTTGTGTTAACAGACGCCAACAACCATAACGTGCCACAGTACCGAGCAATCCTATGGAGAAAGACGGTGGGTAGAAGCATATAATTGCAATTTTTATATAGTTATATTATGTTTACAATCACCTGACATATTACCAGCAATGTCCTAGGAAAAATCACAAAATATCGTTATTTTTTGCTTCCAACATATTTGCCACATTTAATTAACTCATACTATTTCGCGTCCGGCGTAGTTATGGAACATTGACTTTAATGGATGTGCTCTCCACTACCTTGGGCAGAATAAATGAATATATTAACTATTATATGTTCTCATTTAATTGGACTGGATGCAGATATGTCAGAGAGCGTATGTAAGGCAGTGTTATTTACAAGATATCAGTGTGACCTTGGGTGCTTTATGGTATGGCATCTTGGTAAACACTAGAATAGTACAACCTATACATGAATAATCAAATCTTTCTAAAAAGGTCAAGGGGCTTTTAGTGGAAATGATGTTGGCTAGGTCATGTATAAGATAGTTCGTTGCAAAGCGGGTATCCATTTAAATCATTAAAATCTCAAAATAAGCGTATAGCCCGGGGCTATCACGCTACACAAGCGATCCACAGCACGGCATAGAACTTTACATCTAATGTGTCTAAACAGTATGGTTCCACTTTTCGCTGTTTGTGGTTACATCAACTATCGATCGTTAACGGCAATCACAAAAATCATCAGTTTCAATCAAATCTTTATAAATGAACATTGTCTGAGAAATAGCATTGTTTTGTGTGTGCAAATAAACGATTTACACATTATTTTATATCGTGTTTTTGGAACATATCTATATATAAAGCAATATAGAAGTTTACAAACGTATAAACACAAATGAATTGATTTTATAACAATACACTTTAGTTACATGGACTTAAATGTAAACCAATAAAACGATCTCACGTGAGTGCACGTTAGTCAAACGAGAAAATCTGTAATCATGTGTATGGATGATTTACGGTTATTTTTAACAATCATTCTTGTATATTAAAGCAAGCGATCTTATAATGGTTTTCATTCGCAGGGAACACAGAAGATTTGTATCCCATATAACCCAACGAAACCATTAACAGTTAAGTCTATCTTAAGGTGAGATCGGAAAACCTATTATCCAAAATAATTCAAAATAACTGCCATTAATGTTACGATCTTTTCAATTAGTTAGTATGCTTAATATATAGATATATGTAGCTACGTAATATGTGGGTATAACTTACATTTTATGCATGATATATTGGGGTGAATGGTTCATTTATATACTCGTTATTGTGCTATCTTTCAGCCGTTTTGAAATGAAAACTGAAAAAGCGCCAAAGGAAATTTACAACCCGGAAATTCAGAAGGTAAGGCGTTTGTTTTTCAGAAACGCGGCTCCGTACATTGCGATAACCGTTATTGTTAATTGGATATGTTTAACCGAGAGGGTTTCAGAATAAGGTTAATAGTACATACGCCATATGTTCGCAACAATAAAACATTAATTCATTGCTACATGATTGATATAATTGATTACTGAATGTATTTAGTCTTATTATCATTCGTCGTGATTCTTTTAAGTAGACTAATAGATGATGTAGTTTACAATTAAGGCATATCGTGTTATATATATTCAGAAATCTGTATGTGTCAGCTTACCGAAAAGTGTAGTTAATGTTTTTGCGATTCTAAATATGCTTGATTTTTACCTAAATAACAGCATTTTTTTATTGAAAGTAGTGAAAGAAAATTATCTGTTACCTGGCCCCTACTCACGAACTTCAAGATAAAACCGAGATAAGTTTGTTCTTGGCGTTGTTTTGATACAATCAATTATTAATATATACTCGACTATAAATTAAACTACTGTATGTTTTACGTTTACTGTTTGAGAACAAAAAATAGACACCGGTCTGAAGATGACACGTCAAATCAGTCTGATGAAGGCGTTTAACCTGTTCCTAATTGAGTTTTGTGTTAAGTACAAAGGATATTTGTGCCGGAATATTCATATACTAGTTTATTATGAATTCATGATTTCAATGTTTAGTCAACGTTATGCATACTTTTTCTGTAAACAGAAGAACAATGTGCGAGTAACTCGACAACCTTGTACTGTTATGTCATGTATTGTACCATGCGCAAACCATACGTCCTTGGATTATTCTCGTATGATGTATCTGCGTTTGCGGGCGTACAAATATGAAGCTGATTATGTAGGGGCATCATCTAAAATAGCATCTATAAATATAGGCTAACACTGGCATTTAACGTTGACATTGTATCGCATAGATCCACGTTTTTTTTAGTTTCCTACGACTAGGTTATCACACTGCATTTGACAATTCTTCGTAGTTAAATTACTATCATTCAAACGAAACCATACAAACTGGTACATACATTTTCGAATACAAACTTGTATGTATATTTATTCCAGGAACTCTTGCTTCTAGAAGAACAAGAAGGTTCAGTCAATTTCAAATTTGGTGTCTTGTATGCGAGAGAAGGTCAGACGTCAGACGACGAAATGTTCAGTAATGGTAAGTTAAAATGTCAAATTCGCCTTTTTTTTTTACTTTTTCAATATGTGAGAGGTTACTAAATCAGCTGACAGATGTATACTTTAGATTCATCTGTGTGAATAACTGCGTGAAAACATTTTCCGATGTGAGTAAAAGTGGAATGCGAGGTTGAAATGCTTGTTTTCATCTTTGCACTGACACTCGTCGCTGTTTAGATACAGTCCATTTACTGCGTGACTTAATAAACTAGTGTAATCATTTTCAATTTCATCCCAGCCTTTATAGTTCAATATATCTATTATTGTAAGGTCGCGAATTTGATATCCTATTAATCCCATGTATTAATTTCGTACTTCTAAAGGCTAAATATTAAATCAGAGATCGTATTTTTTAAGCGCGTATTCAAGGTCGATAAGCGTGCTGGCTCATTTGCATAATCGATCGATTGCCGTTTGTTAATCCTATTGCGATTTTAATTTAATTTAAATATTTTTGTAGTGATCATTACATTCGTAGTTTGGGGGATGCATTGATAGCATAAATACTAATTTGAAGTCAATTCAATTCGTGGTCATTTCACAATCCGACTGTGAAGTTGGGATAAGGAAAATTTGAAATGTGTTCTTACATGTTGTCAAAAATCACGAAGATCTCATGTTATTGGTTTATTTTGCGATAGTCAGCCATAATGTCAAATGTCTGCATTTTATTTACATAGTATGAATATATAACAAATTATTGGACTGCTTTATTGTTCGTCTTAATCCATCATCCGCAACCTTCAGATTTGTTATTTCATTTTTAAACCCACTTTTTTATTATTTCACTATTTTATATGTAGCCACTGTGGGTGGTTCTCTGCCAGATTTGTTGATTTCATTGTGACAACTTTAAATTTCTAATTTCAGTGAATTTTTCATTCATTTTGGCAAATAAGGCTATTTAAGCTTATTGTAAACGACTGTTATATATGTACTGGACCTATATCAGATTTGTCACTTTTGCGACGATAACTTTCATTTTCCGATTTTTGGGAACAGTGTTGCATTTTTAATAAAAAAAACACATTTTGTTTGAAAACGGGTCATTTGTACAGTGTCCCGTCTTGTACGGCGGCAGAGGTCTTCAAACTATACATCTATTTATTCTTGTTGTTTGTAATGTGTTACGCATTAGTGTATTATAATGAAGGAAGTCATTATATGCATTAGGTGTATTTGTATCCGTAATGGAACGTATTTACTTGTCCATATTACCCCTGTCAGATGTTAGTATTGTTTATGACTTCTTCATCTCACATCTTCATATACGTATAGTCTTTGTGATTTGTAGATTAGATTTAAATGTCGGTTTCGGGGATGTTTTGATTTTTACCAATATTCAATATGTGTCTGCATTATGATCATTACAAATAATTGTGAAACATATTTCATTTTTTGTCTGTTCAGTCAGTGCCCCATGGGTTCTTTCAATTAGATCGATATCGTTTGCAAATCTCAGATTCGATATTGGCCGGCCATCTATCGATTCAGAAGTATGCTTATCGTAATCACGTGGAGTCTCTGTCACGATCGGTGAAAGAATGATTTTATAAATATATTTAGAAAAAATCTTGTTGCATTACTGCATCTTATTGTTGGTCGTTGTTGTTCTGAAACGTATCTTTCACTGGGTGCCTAATCAGATAGCTTTGTAATAGCGTTAGTTTTTATATGATGTCATTGAACATTTACTGTACGTTTTTGTAGATTTCTTCTTTTCGAGCTTCAATTCAACAGAGATCTATAATTTACATTGCTTTGAGGAACATGTAGCTGTTTTAACCTGTGTGAAAGCATTGTTGTTCCACCACCAATTCTAATATGTCTAATCACCATTTCATCATGTTTTTTAGTTGATAATGTTATTATGGAAACGATCCTGAATTGTAAATTCACTTATTGTTTATCCGTAATTTCTTTCTGAATTTATTTGTATTCTTCACTCTGCTGTTCATTTCCCTGTATTCTCTTGCATCCTTTTGGTTGCTCCTGTCAGCCATGTTATATGCCTTTCCGAAGTACGGCGTCGAGCGATTGTTGGTATTATCAAATTATCTTTTCCTTAACCACTTCATGCATTTAGTTGATGAATTATACTTTTCGAAGTCATCCCTCTGTTTTGAATAGTTTGAGAATGTATTTTGATTAGGGTATTGGTGTGAATCGTCGGCGAATATGTCTGCTAAAGGCAGTACTGATAAAGATCGTTCGAGAACGAGGCTGGTATTGGCATTACTAATGTTGATTAGGTTTGGTTTAGACAGTATGATGGGAATGATTAGGTAATTGGTTTAGTTGGGACAGATAGATGATAATGGGTCTGGAATGGAGAGTAATTATACTGATATTTAGGGAATGAGTTTGGTATTTGCCATATTCGTGTCTATAGCGAAGAGGTCTTGATTTGGGCAGTAATGATTTAGACAAGTTGAAATGGGTCTGGATTTGGGTAGTAATGATTTAGACAGGTTGAAATGGATCTGGATTTGGGTAGTAATGATTTAGACAGGTTGAAATGGATCTGGATTTGGGTAGTAATGATTTAGACAGGTTGAAATAGGTCTGGATTTGGGCAGAAATGATTTAGACAGGTTGAAATGAGTCTGGATTTGGGCAGTAATGATTTAGACAGGTTGAAATGGGTCTTGATATGGGCAGTAATGATTTAGACAGGTTGAAATGGATTGGGAAGTGATGATGTGGTTAGTTGGAGAGTAACTTCCACCATAGCATGAAAACAAACGGTGCACATACACGCTGAGTATTATTTAATGTGAAATCTCAAACTCACCAAGACTCAGCGCACAGACAGTTGGCATTTAAGCCGATGGCCTAATAACCCCATTACAAAAGCAACCATTGCGCCGAATACCCTCATGTGTATGGCGGATTATTAGTCCGTATACAAAATGTATCATGCTCCGTCATCAGTGTGTTGAAAATATTGCCAGTTACTGCAATTGGTTAATCCACAGTGCAAATACGTACTCCCATTGGGTAATTACTCCTATATAATGGAGTAAATAACACATTCATTGACGCTTTACGCCACTGTCATTGAGTCGTCATGGAGAGTACAGCCGGGCGAATTAATTCTCTTCGGAACAATCCATTTTATTGCAGATTATGTGATTTCATACAAATACTATTGATGATAGTTCATAATTACGTTTTATTTGCGATATCCTGCATGTGGCATTTCAGTAGGCTGGTAATTGGTCCATGATTTTTCATACTAGACCTAGTTACTTTGCATATGACTAATATGTATGCCTAGGTGTTTTTGTCGGTTCATACAGTCTTATCCCAGGAGTACAGGCAATTAGTTGATTATCTAATGGAATCTGATTAGATCTTTTTTCTATTTATAAATCATGTTTCCAATTTACGTTAGTGCTTTTGTTGCGTAACAAATTACGTTTGTATGGGTTTCATTCACATAATAGCTTTAGAGATCCTATGTGAAAATCACATTGGCAATTTGCCAATATTTTCAATTTCGATTAGATTTCAACAGAAGTCACATGTAATTATTATGTTATTGTTGTTTACATTCAGAACACGGAGACAATGCGTTCCTGAAGTTCGTCAGTCTTCTCGGCGATCGCATCAGTCTGAAAGGATGGGACAGATTCAACGCTGGTCTCGATGTGAAAAGTGAGTTATTCAATAATAATAATAATAATAATAATAATAATAATAATAATAATAATAATAATAATAATAATAATAATAATAATAATAATACCTGCGCTTCCTTCAAAGAATAAATAATATATAGTGCACAAGTACATAATGTTTAGTTTGTTTAGTTTATTCGTTCGATGCAGTATCAGCTAAAAACTGTGTTCTTATTTGCTGACAATGGTTTATTATAATCTTTCCCTTTCTATCTCAGGTAACACAACGGGTACTAAATCTATTTACACTATTTATGAAGGACATGAAATCATGTTTCATGTGTCAACCATGTTGCCTTATTCAAAAGATAATAAACAACAGGTAATGTAAAGCATATTCACAGAAAACATCTGAGTCGGGGTGATTTGCATTTATACAAAATAACCAATCCATTTGGTCACAGGATCGGCGTTCACACAGAGCTAAGAATAGGGCGTATCATCAGCTAACATGTGTATAATTGTGTCTTGCAAGTGAGACAGGAAAATGAAAAAGCTGATAATAATACTCTATTCTGCCTTTAGATGAATCTATAGTTGGTGATTAATTCAGTTGCATTGGGATATCTTACAAAGGGAGTAACGTGCGATTTCAGGTATTAAACTGTTGAGCGTTGTGGATATCAACTACATTATTCTATAATTGCACATGCCAGTCAAATCGGACATTGTCGTTGTAGCCATGGTGTTCACTTAGAGCAAACTCATTGCCTACCTCGTTAAGAAAACAAAATGTGCGCTATTTAGTGTATATGTGATGTTAAGAGTATGTCTAAGCTTCATTAAATTGGTGACATTGATGAATAGACCAGGTGTGGTAAGTCAAGATCAAGGTACGTATGCGAATAATTGACAGTTTATTCACCAACTAATGAACACACGACATTTTTTTTTATTCAGGTGGAGCGTAAACGGCACATCGGTAATGACATCGTCACCATAGTATTCCAAGAAACATCTGATTCAAACGTCCAGCCAACATTCAAACCGTCAATGATCAAGTCACATTTTACCCGTATCCTTTGTTTATTTTATAACTCGTTGATATGTATTAGGTTATTGGGGGCACACCTGGCCGTGAAACCGTTATGAATGTAGCATGCCTTAGCTGGGTCCCATCTGTTTCGTTTTTTTGTTAAATGTCATTATATATTGGAAGGTTATTACCTACTACTTGGAGCTAGTTGATGTCACTGACTGTATTATCCACGAACCGAATAACAACCATGTTAGGGAAAGAAGATATATCATGTTATTGGCAAATAGAGAAATCAAATTGGCAAAAAGATTATGTAGACTCAAAGAACTGCGCTTGCGAGTCGTATGCTAATTTATGCTAATTAGTCAGGCCCACTCAGCGCGTCAATGAACGTCAGTGTCTACCGCAAATAATTGTCTGCATTTGGCAGATTCATTACCTTCTTGGCGAAAAAAACAAAAAAAAAACAATTTTCAGTCGGCATTATTATCAGGTATTGACATTGCACCGAGTGCGTGAATAAGTGTTATCGAACGTGCTTAGATTTGTTTTGTTCACAGCGAGTAATTCGTAACTGGCTACACCTCTGCGCGTAAGACACGTACAAGAAAATAAAGAACTAGTTTAAATCCTTATCTATGTCAGGAACGTGATTATATGCTCACTAGCTCCCGGCATGAAGCGGGATTATAGTTGGAGTTGGTTATTGTGTGATACGTGTTTACGAGTGCAACATGTAAGCTGTAAGTCTACGTACTGCAGGCGATTGGTGTACTGACTCGCCACACGTAATGCTCATTCTATATGCATATGGTTTGCATAATTAACGCAAACTTCAATCTCAATTATTATTATTAAAATGTTAATCATTAACAACTCAAAAATAACATAAACGTCATTGAGCGTGTACCACGTTTTGCAGGTATGTTAACTGCTCACTCGCGGCCTGCATAACGTAATAGTTTGCACGTAGATTAAGCAATCACACTGAATTGAGTACGTTAATTGTACACGCTTCTGCTATGTATTGCTTGTGTGATTATAGATTAATTAATTAGACAGTAATTGACCGATCCCAGTTTTTTCACTTTAAAAAGGATAAATAATCGTTAGTACGAGAAATCAGAAAGTACCAAACTGTACTGTGCTTTGATAATCGACGCTCATTGACTGTTAAATTATGCATTTAATATTTTAATTTAAACTAACATACAGTAGAATGGCGGTACTGACTGAAATACGTGAATCTCACTGAAATTCATCACTATATTTTAGAACTAATTCGACGATGGTATAATAAAAACTATGATAAAGTACTATATCTCGAACGGGGCCAAGGAGCTCTCTGTTCTCCTATTCATTGTTCTACATTTGACCAAAAGAATTTACGCATAGTTATATATAAATGATTATAACATTCACAACGTGATATATCATATCGTTTTGGAAATAAGATTAAAATATGTGAATGGTGCCTACCCACTTAATAAGTTTGGCAATGTGCCGTGTGCTGTATAGTATACACCCATATGCCTAAGTGTACGTAATTGTTCCATAACCTAATGGTAGATATATTTGCTTTAGTGACGTATAACTCAGAAGATGACAGCTACAAGTGAGTATTCTTCAATTGTACATAAAGAATTGAGATCCATTGCGCGATATCTTCACATTTTATGATTTTTCGCTTCTAGTCGTAGCTATATGTATGTGTGTTTATCAATACTCCCCAGGCCCAGTCTTATAACTTTTTGCTGTTTTATGTTTTTACTAAGATTTCCGATTTTAACTATACTTGAACTGTGATAACTTAATAGCTGCTCTCAATTAGGAGTGGTGTAGACATTCGCGATAGTATGCTTATCCATTTAAATATTTTGTTTTCAAATAATATTGAGCCACGATCAAATTCGACAATAATTAGTGTGGTCACGTGGTCGTACTGGTTAACTCCTTTGAAAATTCAATTAAACACGACATATATGAGAATAAGGAAATAATAATGATACTTAATTAGCGTCTGTTCAATTATGAACTTATCTTCTGATTCCTTGCACATGATACCTTGAAATATACGTGCATTCGTTCAGATGTTCGTAACTTACTGTGAGGTATTCCCAGCTGTACGTCTGAATACATCCACTGTCGTCCGAAATGTAATTTCCTTCACATAGCGGTGCCGGATATTTTACTTCCAATTGAGTATTCCACTGGAAAAGTTGGCTGGATATACTTCAGTGAGATAAACGTCAATATACCATATTTTCATTTGAATTTTATTTGTATTCCTGGGATTTAACAGTTATTAGCCTGTCGGCGACTATGTATGTACAGCGCTCAGTACTGTGATATGCATTGGCAGGAAGAACGCAATGGGAACGTGTAGTGCTCCGCTAACATATATACGCTAACATCTTTTTTAACCACAAGTATTTAGCACGTAGCCACTGAACATTCGCCACGTGCGCCTCACACCTCACACATACATGCATTATGCACGAGACAATCACGCCCTCTGGATATCACGTGACCAGATTTGCAGGTGGCTCGAAGTCGGTCCCGGTGCCTTCGACTAATCCTATAATACTGTATATGTATATTTCAACGTTTTATTTTGTATTACATTACAGGCTTTCGGTATTTTCAGAAGAATCTGTTCCGTTATTTGGCCCACCCCTGCCTTCCCCGCCTGTCTTTAAAGATCACATACAGTTCAGAGACTTTCTTCTTGTTAAACGTGAGTATAAGTGGGAGAGGTATCCTTCACCAGGCTCCACGAAATCAAGCTATCGATTAAGATCTTTCGACGGCTAAGATCACCATTGCGATTTAATACTGAGAAATGATACGTCTACCTACGTACATACATACAAAATGAAACCTACTTGTTTTGCAGTAATCAATGGAGAAAAAGCAGCATTCAATACACCAACCTTTGCTAACAAGCGACAGAGGACTTTGGATATGCTCATTAAAAACTTGCATCAGGAACTACTACCGGAGGTTAGCAAGGTAAGTAAGCAGTACGCGCCCGAGGTACTTGTATTTGTAGAACCAGTATTTCTTTATTCATTCGTGAATAAAAAAACCTACAATATACGGGGATGCATGAATCCTAAATCATATTCCGCGAACGAGCCTTAATGACTTTGTGTGGAGGGGGCAACAACGGACGTCATAGAAGATGCCAAGTGTAGAAACAACCGCGAGACATGTTTATAATTATGTCATTCCCGTATATGTCATGTAATTTTCTTAATGATAAATCGCAGTAAACGCGATTAATATTAACAAAGTCCTTATTTCTTGGATTAAATATCGTTTAACCTTTTCAGCAAAATATGTTAAACAAGCGATCCTTCAGTGACGTCATACCGGAAGCTCAACGAGGCGGGAAAAGTAGAAAGGAGGAGCAAAGGCAGTCGGAATTCCTTAGGATAGGACAGGTAATATATGGCGTTAGTATCGACGGACAAATCTGTGTTTGATTTTATTGAGAGAATTATATTTTTTTTTTGAAACTCTGAAATATTTTACGCTATAGACAATTAGAGGCAAATGACCGGCGAGGTATCGTTGTGGGCGAGAGTGCCACGAGACTCAAATAGTGTTTCATTGTATTTGAGGAGCAAATACAAGTCTCGCACGTGGCTCTCGTTCTCCACGAGATAACGGCGGCCATTTACAACTACTAGTACTGGTTTACTGAATATAAACGGCAACGAATGTAAAAATTGAAACTATATCGCTTATGAAATACATATTTTTTAAGATCGAAGTCTACTCATAAATGAAAATACCAAGAATTTATTCATTTTGCAATAAATTGTGTTGACAATATAAGGATATTGACTTAAAAAGTTGTGGATCGCCAGGCTTATTTTCGAGAAAATAATAGTTGTATTTTAGTTGATAGTTGTCATTTTAGCACTATTATTATAACGCTTTTATCCTAGGTTCATATGAGATATTATGCTATTAATTATTTTAAAAATCTGGATTTTAAAAGTTTTCTTTAACATTGTGTTCTATGGAAGTGTTACAAAAAAATGGAGATTTTTGAAAAATGTTTCAGAAACAACTTTACTGTAACACAAACAATACAACTATTTACTAACTAAACTATAAAACTATAACTATTAAAGCTGCATGATTATAGATAATAAACCAATAAATATGGTCATGCGAATTATGACCAACTTTCTAAAATTATGAGTAAGATTTTACTTTAACTCACGGTTCGAACGCACAATGAACGCCAAAACAGCCATTCAGTCGACCATCATACTTGACCATAATATTTGGAAGTGCTGTCACGGTAATTTCAATATTCAGTTGACGAGAATTCGGTCACTATAATGATGATGGACAGAATTTGACAACACTCTAGATCTTTGACTTATTTATTATTATCCTAAGTGGGTTAATTACGATTCGCTTATTTCCTTAGATGTTGAAACTACAGACTATTGTGAAAGGAGACGCTCCTACAAGTCTTGCCACCACAAGTCTGTTCAGACGCGAGGTAAGCAAGCTGAGACTGTGATTAAAATACAATCATGATATTGCGTCATTGGCGTTTGCATCACGTGTAGCCTGTTCACTCAAAGACGATGATAGTAATAACCGCTACGCATAAACACATGCACCCCATCAGTCTTCAATTGGAAACAGAATTCAAGATAATAAAATTGGTTTGCCAGAGTAGACTGGTTATTTATTGAATTTTCCTTCATCTTCCTGTAGCCATGGGAACCACACTGCATTACCTCTGATTTTCCTCATCACATTGTTTGCGGCGACACATGGGGTGAGTGTAACATCGTTATTTATTCGTACTTTGAGCGGAGATTTAGCTACTATCTGCTCTGGGGTATTACTCAGCGACGCCACCTTTCATTATCCATTCCCGAGTATACAAGTTATTATCCGTACAGTAATTATACCCATCAACTCAGCGAATACCCCGGTTTACGTATTTACAGCAACAAGACAATTTATAACTGTCAGAACCGAACAGTGACAAATTATGACATCGTGGATTTTGTTTTATAAAACACGCCATAGCATGCGGTGGCCGCGTGGCTACAAATTCAGTTAGTTTACCTGGCAGTGGATTTACCCTCTTTATTATTATAATGTTTAATGCATTCAGGCGACAGACTAGTGGTCGGTACTGACGTCGGTGTTTACATCTTAGAAGGTATGTAATTAGTTTAGTTTAACTCGAGTAGAAAGAAAAGTGCCCATGTGTACCTTCTTAATAGTCCGCGTTCTCAATAAATACATATTAATAACATATCAACGATTATGTTTATGTTCTCAGAGGGAATCAGTGCCCGTCTCATCTTTGACAAGTCCGTGCATGTAAAACAGCTGAGCGTGGTCGAGGCGCATGGATTGGTGCTATTCAGAGCAGATAAAGGTAACAGTACGCGTTACCCTCTGAGCTTAGTCAAGTTTTCGTGACAGTATTTCTGCTTTACATTTTATCGTTATTAATGTTTCTATATGGTATGCTTCAACGTCGAGTTTGCAAAATGCAAAATAATGTTCGATCCATGTGAGTAGTGCCGGGTTTGCAGTACGTACATGAAATACCAAACGCACGTGCATTTGTCTGGTCAAATATTGTTTCAAACGAATACTAGTATATTGTGTGCACTAACACTAACTATTTAGTTAAACGTAGCAATTGTAGTACTACTTGGCATGCCGTACCTCAGTCGAGTGTGTCGAGAAATGCAAGTGCACACCATCGAAAGAGGGAGCGATTCTGACACGTCAAAATAACGAAGATGGTGTATGTAAATTCGTTCGGATAAACAACTACTTTTGGTTGTGTAGTCGTTCGTAATTTGCAAATGTAGTAGTCTTATTGTTGGATCGCCGCAGATGACAACAATATGGAGGCTATAAACAGCCTTTCTTTCATCCATCCGTCGATTGAGGGCGCGATTCATAGGAAAAATACTATTTCGAACACAATGTGCACCCACATCACCTTTTAATTTCTGTTTTCCCGTTAAGACATCTCCGTTTTGTTCTGTAAACTATATTTTTTTAAATTTATTTTGCGTGTGGTTTCCCTGACAGTAAAGATTGGCATGTTGTTATTGATTATGTTTGCAGGCAAAGATTGTAAAGTGTACGTGTTCAGACTGTCAGATTTTGAGGGAGAACAAAATGAATATGTATTACGAACAAAAACTGACTGTAAAGATCATAAACTAGAACGAACACGAGGTGAGCACGTGATTATGTTATTCAAAGTATTTCCGGCCTCATCTACGATGTTAATTGCCCCTTTCACGTGATATGAGAATTAGTGTTGTTCACACGTACGTCGGAAAAGTTACTATGATTTGACCTACGCCTCACACGGCATCTGTACAGCAATAAATTGATTGTTATCTGAACACGGCAGTACAAGTTAGAATAGGTTAGACAGTATTAAAGGCGTCTTGTCGGGTGGGAATGGTGTAACATTCGGCTCCGTGCCTGTCAGTTGGTTTATGAGAACAAAGCGAAGCGTGTCTGTGACGTCAAAATGACGTAGATGAGTGTGAGCAAAGTCGGTCAAATGATAAAGTCGTGTAATAGTTCTTGATTTAGAATAAATCTGAAAAATAACGTTTAGTGTTGACAGACGAGCACAGATTAAAACAAATTGAATATACACTGTTGTGAATAGCGTTACCTTGCACTCATTACGTCACGTTAACCCTTCGCCGCTAGAGGGCTCGACTTCAAGACACGGTGTATTTAGTGTAGAATTTCTTACTATTACTGTACATGTAATCGACAGGATGTCATCTATATTCGCTGAGTAGACCGGGCGGGAGCCACCTACGCATGTGCGTTGCTATCGGTAAAAAGTTACTCCTGATGACATGGAAACACAGTGCTGCGTGGACAGCTTGGTGCACGGCGGCAGACACGGACACTATCGAGGGGTTCCAATACGTACGGGTAAGGTTTTTTTTTTCGTGGGAAGTTGTCTTCCTTGCGTTTCAGTTTAAAACAAATGTGAAACTATCACGGGTGTTCAATATGGTTAGTATTGCATTATTGAAATGTATTTAACGAGGTAACATTGTAAGCAGATCAAATTTTGTGTGGAAAAGTGTTCAAAATCGGATCTTCCCGAAAATGCCATATCGCTCTGTGGGCGTCATTTAGCTGAATGTAATGACACAAGCAGACTGACTGCGCGCCAAAATAAAAGTGGCAGATTTGTGTTGGTTGGCTAGTGTCTATGCGTGTGTTGTTTTGGTTTTACCGACAATTCAGACCTTAGCGTACGCCTTTCAGTGCACGGGGGAAATGGTATTTAAAAGGTCATATTAGAAAGGTCTTACTTGTATTTTGATGTAAAGACATTTTTGTATGACATTTACAAATAACACGTTACAGTAGAAGATAAATTAAGTTACTGCAACTCGATCGCCTGCGTCGAACTAGGGTTTGCTATTGTCACGTGATGAAGGCTGTCAGCCAATCACGAACATTGGCGGCTGAGCTGGCATGTAGAATCAATATATACTATGACAAAAAGCACATTAAAAAAACAAAAAAAATGGAAATAATTTATTACTCTGGCTGTGTGTGTTTGTTCCGTGGAAAGATTGAAGGGGGTAAGTTGTAGAGGTTACTTGACTCTATAACATTTCTTAATAGACGACGAAATAAACAGCAACACGGGATCCTCCCCGTGAAGATGATTTATTATATACTGTATAAACCCACTTCATTCTGGCGTCTTGCATTTCCTCCCGTCTACGATTCCAGTAAATTTATCATTCCTACTTATTTCACCAGAATGGGTGTGTATAATATTTAATCTGCTCGAGGAGGCCACGTGCTGATTTAGCCTGGCTTCCCTATCAATTCTTCGGCCCTCTCTATAGAGGGGAGTGGATCAGTGAAATTAGGGTTAACCATGCTAGTGCTGATTTAGCTTTGTCTTATAAGAGACTCATTCTAGAGTTGCATCATATACCGGCGAAGCACGCAGTAATGATGTATATTGGCGTGTGCAATGCCGCTGAAATAGAAAACTCTGTTCGGTTGATCTGAGTCACGGTGGTCGTTCGTCGTTTAAAATGAGGACAATTATTGACGGGTGACCACAGGTTAACACCAATTCAACACTGAATATTAGCGTCACGGTGAAGCCTCGGCGCTAGGACTGCTGGGAGCGCGATATATAGTAACCACACATAGCTTACTGGCGCGTTTATTGTTTGAAGATTTAGTAACGCTGTCATTTTCTTGTTTTAGGAACTGTATGCAGGGGACGTGCCAATCTTAATGACACTTATTGATGGCGGGAAAGGCGACAACCAAATATGTGTCGGCTACCGGCACCAGTTTGACCTAATCAACGAAAAGAACGGCGACACGTTCCGTCTGCACCAAGTCGAGACTAGTAAGGTATTGTTTTGACAAGAACTGGCGAGAGTTTTAGTTTTGGTTTTTGTTGGCGATAGAGTAAAAACACAAGCGATAACCATATAGCGACTGTCGGGGAGAGGGGCATGTTTCTCGGTCCCTTTCAGTGTGGTGCTCCCTTGCAGTAAACAAGTTTAGTTCATCTTTTCTATAACATATTAATAATATTTCTTCTAAAATTCAGGTTAATTTGGTTACGGCATTGGATATTTATGAAGACGACGAGGCCGAGTTATTACTATGTTATAGCCGTAAGTTTTCACAGTACTCGTATATACAATGTCGCAAACAACCTGGTGCATGGTCGGCGCAAATACTAGTAGTTTCAGAAACCGAGATTACATATATCGTTCTTTCCACTTTATCAATTTAAGTGTGTTTACCGAATCACTTTGGCGATTGGCTCAAGCGTCATGTCTACATACAGCAACCACGTGACCATTTGCAATGACTACGCTGTTTATCTGTCGGATTTCAATAATTTGTCTTCACATTGTCCGAACGGCAGATGCCACGCACCCCTCAGGCTTGGCGATTTAATGTTACTGTGATGAACGCTGATAGTGCTGCTATTGATTATCGTCGGATATCGATCTGAATCGAGAGCCTAGTAATTGATTTCCTATCAGTCATCATCATCAATCTTATATTGATCAACATCAGTCTTATTGGCCGCCGCACTTGTTTACAATCTGTGCGGGTGCGCGTGCGCAGTGACTGCTGGTTGACAAGAGCCTGACGTTGAAATTCGAAGATAAATTAACAGCGTTGTTCACTGTTGTTGTTGTTATTAAAGCGGGAGGGTCGGCACGAGAATTGAGTCCCAAGCGACGATAACAACATACGCTAAAAACGCAAGGAATCATGGGAAGAAGATTGTTTGCAAACAGTGACACGCTATGGCCATGCGCAGGTGACGACTCCCCCGCTTTAAATATACATGTGTATGTTACTGTTAATAAGACAACATATGGGCAATGTTATCGCAGCAGATCGCTAGTCTTTATTGATCAGCGATTACAATATATACATATGACGTCACAGTGCATTTAGGGAATAATTTAATACACATGTATGCCAAAACAAAACTAGACTTGATTCTGGTCGGCGCGTGCGTCAATTCCATAGGCGGCCATTGCAAACATGTTTTTATTTGAAAACGTGCCAGCCGTTGGTAGCGCAATAACTGGTTAGCGCATACACAGATCGACTGTCTTGAAATATCGCATCGTTTTTTTCAAGAAACTTTGAAACAAGGAACAGATCTATTTTGTTTACTATACATACATGATTAGGACACGTTAACACAGATTTGTGTGTGGTTATTCCTTCGTGACCTTTCAAATAAAATATTTGTCCTGTCCGTCTTTCCTATAGACGTTTCTCAGTTTAAGAAGTTGACTGGAGACCAATCATCAGACTTTGATATCCATTGGAACTCGCCACCTACGGCTGTCGGTAAGTTTTCCATCACACATAAAGCAAATGAGACAGGTTGTGTCGGGATCACTGTCTTTCTGTAACCACGATAGCACGTCACTGGAGTACAATGCAATACTCACTGTGTCCAAAATGACACACATCACAATTCAATTCACTCTTGAACGAAGTTACTGCGTTATCATAAAATTTTGCTGAATAATGTTTGTGGTCATCTGTGTTCCCTTCCAGTCTGTGCATTCCCGTACATACTGGCGTTCACACCTGATACTATTGAGATACGTCTGGTTGTCAATGGCAACCTGGTAAATGAAATGACGATGCCGAGACTCAGCCTCATCACGTCAAAGGTTCGTTTCACCATTATTTGTTTTATATTTATAATATATATGGACGTACAACCCTACATGGGGTATTGAATAGAATTGAAGAGAAAAACATTAATTGACATGGGCGCGACGCCGATAATTGTTTTCAGTCATATTTCGTGTGAAAACAAAACATGGCGCGTATCACGTATCCAGGCCTGTGGCTAACCACGCGAACGCGCGTCACTACAGTGGGCCAGCAGTGATCTTGCGCTCGCAAGGTTGGGGCTAACTGCGTCCTCGTCGATGAATAGCTGAGAATAGCTGAAATCTGTCGGTGCGGTCGCAATTCACGTGAATCAGGCTCGTTGTTTTAAAGAAGTCACTCAAAGCTGTGATGTGTTTTTCATTCATTCATTCATTCAGTAACTCTTTACCACAATAATCATATGTGATACACTTATACGAGGCGCGGAATGTAAATTTATTATTTTGTGTATACTAGAAGAAAACGTACTAATAATTCAAAATTACGTACGTATTGGAGGCCGTGGCGTGTGTGTTTTAAAATGATGTGTGCATTTAAAAAAAAAAAACGGCGTGACTGTGCGTTTAATGGTATGTGCTTTAAAAATCATGTGTGTATATTAAATGGCGTGGGTGTTTTAAAAAACGTGTGTTTTAAAAATAACGTGTGAATTAAAAATGATGTGTGTCTTAAAACGGCGTGTGTGTTTTACAATTATGTGTATTTAAAAAAAACGTGTGTGTTTAAAAGGACATGTGTATTTTAAAAATATTGTGTGTTTAAAAACATAACGTGTGTGTAAGAACGATGCGTGTGTTTAAAAACGACGTGTGTGTTTTTAAAAATGGCGTGTGTTAAAAAACGACGTGCGTGTTAAAAAAATGACGTGTGTTTTTAAAAATGGCGTGTGTTTAAAAATGACGTGCGTGTTTAAAAATGACGTGTGTGTTTAAAAATGACGTGTGTGTTTTTAAAAATGACGTGTGTGTTAAAAACGACGCGTGTGTTAAAAAATGACGTGTGTGTTTTTAAAAATGGCGTGTGTGAGGTCGAATGAAAATTTCGTGTGTGTAAAAAGAAAAAAAAACGCGTGCATTAACTTATTTACGCCTGTGGGGGCGCTGTTTTGAATGATTTTTTTTTCGTGTGTGTGTGCAAAAAACGCGTGCGTTAACCTTTTTACGCCTGTGGGGGCGCTATTTGCGAGATTTATTTCATGTGTGTGTTTAAAAAAATCGCGTGCATTAACCTATTCACGCCTGTGGAGGCGTCGTCTCAAGTGGTAACCATTTTCGTTTGTGGATTTCTATAACGTCAATAAGGTACGTAAAAAGGAACTTGTCCAGCACGAACGTTTTATTCATTTTGCCCTATAAATTTACCGACACTGTGTATACCTCAGAGACCTGGTGATTTATTCGTGTGATTGGTTGCTGAAGACAATGCGTGGACGTCTGGTACAATGGGGCAGAACAAAGTACTCATACTGGTCTCACAGGCGCTCGGAACGTTTCTTGAATAATAAAAAATGACCTAAAGTAGGGTCGGCATAGTTAATCAGTCGCCGGTACATTCGCCTACCACTCATATGATAACACAAGGCAGGAAAGCGTTCACACCATGACACCGAAATTGTCCGAAAATAACACGATTTTCAAAATTGTATTTCGGTTCACTTTACACAACTCAAGCAATAGCATGGTATCGGTAGGACAAGTTCCTTTTTACGTACCTTATTGACGTTATGGAAATCCACAAACGAAAATGGCTACCACTTGAGACGACGCCTCCACAGGCGTGAATAGGTTAATGCACGAGATTTTTTTAACACACACATGAAATAAATCTCTCAAATAGCGCCCCCACAGGCGTAAAAAGGTTAACGTACACGTGTTTTTTTGCACACACACACGAAAAGAAAATCAATCAAAACAGCGCCCCCAAAGGCGTAAATAAGTTAATGCACGCGTTTTTTTCTTTTTACACACGAAATTTTCATTCGATCTCACACACGCCATTTTTAAAAACACGCACGTCATTTTTTAACACACACGTCGTTTTTAACACACACGTCATTTTTAAACACACACGTCATTTTTAAACACACACACGTCGTTTTTAAACACACGTCATTTTTAAAAACACACACGTCGTTTTTAAACACACGCATCGTTTTTACACACACATTATTTTTAAAATACACATGGCCTTTTAAACACACACATTTTTTTTAAATACACATAATTGTAAACACACACGTCATTTTAAGACACACATCATTTTTAATTCACACGTCATTTTTAAAACACACGTTTTTTAAAACACCCACGCCATTTAATATACACACATGATTTTTTTAAAGCACATACCATTAAACGCACAGTCACGCCGTTTTTTTAAAATGCACACATCATTTTAAAACACACACACCACGGCCTCCAATACGTACGTAATTTTGAATTATTAGTACGTTTTCTTCTAGTATACACAAAATAATAAATTTACATTCCGCGCCTCGTACACTTACAATACAGCATTTTCACCGTAACCTTGTATTCGTGTCGTATTTCTATTCTCAGTCTGACTTATACTTTACAACGTGTGCTGGCGAGACTGGGAACTCAAGTGGAAAGGAGAATGGTCAAAGCCGTCCACTCAGTCCCCTTGGTTCGCCTACGTCATCGGGTGAGTTTACTGCTCTAACTCGCTTCGCGTTATCAAAATTGGTAGCGTGCGCGAGTTCGTACCGAGCAGAGTAATCAAGCAGTTCGTATACCATGGTAGTGCATGATGTGCCCAGTGTGCAACACATACGTGGGATATTATTAGAGAGGAGGCAAGGGGGTAGCTGGTACAGTTTTACGGGAAATAAAAAGGGCTTTTTACAATTTACCAGGGAAAAAAAGACGTTTTTACAGTTTACAGTGAAAATTGAATTTTGCAGTGAAATGTGTCATCTAGTCGTTTTACAGTTTCGAAAATGTAATTTCCCTGGATTGTTCTTTACGACTTTTTTTATTTTGGATGTAAATTCTTGTACGTACCGAGAAAAATGACACATTTTTACAGTGTACGAAAAAAATATTTGATTGATTACGTTGTACGTCTAGCCTGTGATTACAGAATTACGGAATTTATTTTTTCAATTTACGTTGTACGAACAAAAAAAATATTGCAATTACGTTGAACGAAAATAATCCCCTTATTAGAATATGCATGAATTTGAAATATCTCTATAGCAGTTACACACCCGGGTCTATTGCCTTTTTCAAATGTCCATGTTTTATCGTTCCTCTTTCAGGGCCTCCCAGTCCACAGGCAATACAAGTGTTCAAGATTCCTCTTAACTGTTTGGTTGGTCAGATGACAGAACGTCCGATACCAGCGCCTTCCAAACCACAACCACCAAACATCATTACCCCTATTGTGAATATCCCAGATAACGGAGTGCGTAGGTACGTACAGATGGACGAGAGGATGACGTCACCGCGCCTAGGAAGGCATCCACCGCTCGAACGAGGAAAACGGATTCATTATCGCGGTGCCAACGATCCTCTGACAATCAATGACGCACGTGCAGAATTGTTTGGAACAGCGCCACCTCGCTCCAAGACGAACTCACCACCACCAGTGTGGATGGAGCGCGACTCTCGCTCTGATTTATTCACATCGGCAAAAACAAGGAGTAGCTATGATACATTATTGGACCCAGTGGATCCACGAGCAGAACTGTTTGGTTCGAACGTTGGGTCACGGCAGAATTCCACCCAGTCGGAACCGGATCATCACAACACAGGTTTCCGATTCGGGCACCGAAATAGAGTTCCCGAGCGAACCGGATCGACAAATTCTGAACCGGATGCCCGAACTGAACTTCTTAGAAAATCACCCGCCAAAGGATTGATGGGGAGGGTAGGATCTACTCCCGCCGACTTGTGTAATCCACGCTCTGAATTGTTGGGTCTACATTCTTCCTCAACTTCAGAACGGGCGAGTTCGGCGAGCCACTCCATGTCCAGTTTAAGTTCCTCGCCGTTCAGACTATCTTCATCTGTCGATGACGAGGAGGACATCGACTTGAAATGATAACGCTTGTGCAATCATGGAAATGGACATTTACTGCTGATCATGAAATAAATACACAGGAGATGTGCGAAATGTACACGGGTCGCAGAAAGATCGCTAGAAAATGAGACTGACGTCACCGGGAATGCATATTTATTATTATTTATTATAACGAACGGCGTACAACATGGTATTGTTAATGTACGCAGTATCGAGTGACAAGATAATGGTAACGTTGATTGACCTGTCTGACAGAACAGTCTGGCTCGCTTAATCCAGTACGCTCGAGTTAGTTACAATGGCGTCTAACACTTGTACAATATATGATATACAATATATGTTGGCCAATCACAACACATCTAACATACGAGATTCATACTTTTTGTTCATCTATTGACTTTTAACCATTCCTGAATACCCTTATAATGTTGGTTTGCGTCATATTTAGAATTAAGCATCTATCTGACAGCCATTATAACTGCGAAAATGGCCGTACGATGCTGCTGGGCTCATGCATGTGTACACAACGTATTTATGGTATTTCATATTGACGTTTACAACTTTAAATATTCACATTTTAAAACAGTGTGTAATTTTAGTATGTTAATTGTATATATAATCTATTTAACGAATAGCAGACGAATTTTAAATTATATTATGCCCAATCGTGTATCTAGACTGAGAGGAATCACGTCAAATCACAACTGTCATGGCAACAGCGACGATAATAATTATCACATCTTCTAAATTGGTAGAGAGCAAAATGCCATGCATAACACGGAAATAAACATATCGAAATTGAAACAATATACCAAATTATATAAGTTGTTTGTCATGCGCTACGTACATTGCAAAGTCACAATGACGTCACGTCGGATTGCATTTCTGTACTATTGTATGACTGATTCATGCTCCAATATATACATGACTACGATGTGAAATTTATTCTCTGAAATAATCTTTTTAGTTTTACATGAGGCTAAGGTACTTGAAATGTGTTTAAAAATAGGTCGGTCATGTGATGTCACATCTATGTGACCGTGTCCTGTAGATGTGGATGTCATGCCTCAGAATAATCATCGAAGAGTTCTGTGGATATCACATCTTAGTGGGCCTGTCATGTTGATGTCCCCTCTCTTATCTGCAGTTTCTTGTGGATGGCTTATCCCAGTGGCCGTGTCCTGTGGATATAACATCTCAATGGACGCGTCTTCTTGATGTCACGTGTCAGTTGGCGTGTCATATGGCTGTCACATCTCAATGGACGCGTCGTCTTGATGTCACGTGTCAGTTGGCGTGTCATATGGCTGTCACATCTCAATGGACGCGTCGTCTTGATGTCACGTGTCAAATTGGTGTCGCATCTCAGTGGATGTGTCCTGTGTATGTCACGTAGCAGTTGGCGTGTCATATGGGTGTCACATCTCAGTGGACGTGTCTTGTGGATGTCACGTAACAGTTGGCGTGTCATATGAGTGTCACATCTCAGTGGATGTGTCCTGGGGATGCCACGTACGAGTTGACGTGTCATATGGGTGTCACATCTCAGTGGATGTGTCCTGTGGATGCCATGTAACAGTTGGCGTGCCATATGGGTGTCACATCTCAGTGGATGTGTCCCGTGGATGTCACGTAACAGTTGGCGTGTCATATGGGTGTCACATCTCAGTTGATGTGTCCTGCGGATGTCACGTAGCAGTTGGCGTGTCATATGGGTGTCACATCTCAGTGGATGTGTCCTGTGGATGTCACGTAACAGTTGGCGTGTCAAATGGGTGTCACATCTCAGTGGAAGTGTCCAGTGGATGTCACGTAACAGTTGGCGTGTCATATGTGTGTCACATCTCAGTGTATCTTGTAGATGTCAAATCTCGGCGACCATGACCTCTGGATATCTCATCTCGGTAGGTGTGTCTTGTGGATGTCACATCTTAATTGGCGTGTAATGTACATGTTACATCTCAGTATCTACAGAATTTGGCTCATTTCGGAAGTTTTAAATCGAGATATATTTATAAGATGGTAATATTGGCTGGGTATCAATAAAATGACACTAAATGTAAGCATAAAATCTATATTTTCTGTGTGTGTGTGGAATATGCTTGGGACTATGGGTGTTCAGTGGTTTTCACTGTTACAAACAAGTTGAATAATTATTTGTAAATATTTGCTAGTTTCTCACTAATTCTTCAATCTGTAACAATATTTTCTGTATGATATTTTTATTAATGTAAGTGTCTCTTTTTGGGATGTTAAACATTTTCACCCTGTCAGAGCGTCCTCTACGGCTCGTTCAAGAGAACAGAAAGCAGTTAGACTTGTACATAGATATATTATTGAAGTAGAACTTTCAGTAGATGACGTCATGGACATGAATTGCTTATTAAACTGGTTTATATGTTGGGAGGGATAATTATCGTAAATATTGGGGTGAGAAGAAACAGCGTTTTGCGAATGGAAAGGGTCTGAAAATACTTGAAATCGTTTTGTACGTCAAGATAAAAACAAAGGTATCTACGACTTTTCCCGCTTAAGACGCTCTTGTATAAACTATATATTTGTATTGATAATAATTGTTATGTTCTCTTGTCTGCCTCCCAAGGTGAAATAAATGTGCCTTTTATTGTTACGACTCTAATATTTGAATTCAGTGTAAGGTCCCGTTCTTTCGGTATGTCTGCGTTTGTTTTGTATTCGATGTTACTCCATAGCGATGTATTCAAAGCATGTCAATTTCATTGTTTCAATGAAATTCGTTCACGCGGTGCGACGATCTATCCTAGTGAAACTTGACATAGAACTTGATATAGGGGCAACTAAGCCTCCAAACGTGTGAACGTATTTATACTCACGTATTGACAAAATACATACGCTTATTTACACCAAAGTACAATGTTTGCAACCTATGTATTTACCAAATAAAGACCAACATTTTTTTTGTCAACTCAGTACGCATGCGTGTATATTGAATTCGGTCTACACGGGGGCAATTTGTTGCTATATTCGGCGTATTATTTTAAAAGCACTAGCAAGCATATCTGTTAATGGAAATATAAGCAACATAAAACTTGACCCAGGAGTTTGTAGTCTGAAAAATATATTGACCATGATCTACTTCAATTTAGAATGGCCTGCAATAACTGTGTTGCTTTTAAATTTAAAGCGGGAAATTAAAATTAAAGCGTCACCTGCGCACACACGGGAATTGAGTCCCAACCGACGATAACAACACACTCTAAAACGTAAACTGTTATAATAAAGTAGTGATTGGTACACGTAATTCCATACGCAAATTTGAAGAACTCAACGGCATATTGATAACAGCTATTCTCATCAATACGTTTTCGAGCGCAGTCTTCCGAACTGACGCTCGTGCCGACCAGAAATAGATCATTGTTTTCACGTCTTTTCATTCCTACAGCTAGGCCAAAGTCATAGAAACACAATTACGGTGTCTTATATTTTCGCTACATTATTATTAATAAAATCTTTTTAATTCATTTTGGTACACGAAAGTATATACATTATTTAGGAGGAAAACAATTTTTCAACTCGTCTGTGAAAACAATTGAGATTTTTTCAGCCATTTAGGAAGGGTACAAAATTGGCCAAAAGTTGATTTTTGTACTGTAATTTCTGAAATTCTGTTCTGAAAGTTTGTAAATGCCTTGCAACGAATAGTCGTTGGTTTATAACAATTTATTGTCAGGAATTTACTTAATGGAAACAAATATTACAAGCGAATTCCTCGTGTTTCCAATGTTGTGAAATGTTGCGTCGCCCATTTGAATTTTGACTGAAAAATCGAACTAGAAACAGATCTTAAGTAAGATTTGCAAAACATTTGCAAACGAAAAACTACTATATTAAAAACATGTGCTACCCTATATTATGTCCATTTAATAATTGTTGTATCTCAAATTCTTACTTATTATGACTTCCTGGTTTCATTTAAATTACCATATACACATAAACTGCCACATATACATAAATTACTACATACACATGTAATATTTCTCTCTCTCTCAAAGTTAAAGTTCCGTCAAAGTTAAAGAGCTTATTTTCATCTTAACCCAATCATAATTATCCAATCATAATTCGTTTCTCAGTTACAAAAATAAGTTTTATTATGAAAAAAACTTTGATTCCTCTAATTTATATATATATATATCCCGCCCACATATGATGTGATTTGCTTTATTTGAGGTAATTTGAGGCAGACTTTCGTCAAATTGTATGACTCATTTCGCAACCTGCACGAAAATTGCTCACTTGTTGTGTATTGTGCATTGCAACTTCTCTGGAGGCTTTTCATGTACTTTGTATTGTCCTTGGGTTACGACATATTAGTAGTATACGAAATATGGTATATGGTCTTCTTTTGCTGGCAAGGACCCAATTTGTGTTGTAAAATGTGCAGAATGATATTTTTCCCCAAAACCACGTGGGAGTTGATATGAGAGAGTTGGCGATTTTAACAACAAATAGTATGACATGTTTATAATAAATGCCTGAATAATAATGGACATATGTCATGTGACCTAATCAATCATGCTTGCACAATTCCCAGAGACACGTAGTAAGATAAACAATCTGATATGAAAGTGCTAATACTTTTCACAATTTTAGTCTGGCATATGGCCGTATTAATTATGAATACAATAATAAATAAGTCGTGACATGACATAATACAGTTTGAGCCCGTCTGCAATGTCAATTCTGCCGAAGGTACCAACTAAAGATATTGAACGCTGGTCGGTTCGTTGTGATTGCATACGATTGCATGGTTCTTGCCTAAAAAAAGTAGTATAAAATGCTTCCTTTACCTACTCCATTTAACAGGACTAACATCAGCAGATATCGAATCAACATTTAATGATTTGCAATAATAAGCATAATTATTCATATAACATTGCTTACAGTGTATATCATCGATCAGAATATGATTCAAAGCTTTTGTGTTTCTTAGCAAGGCAATGTATGAATAAATTTCATCCACAAAGTCAACTTAGGATTGTTTTAATAACCAGAGATGATGAGTTCACGTTGTGAAAGCTGTCACGAATGTCATGTTTATGTTGTATGTCGTGATGGTGGTGTTTTGTGTTTGTCTTATGGGGATAGATAGGCAATGTTGTTTTTGGCGATAGATAATTGTTAAATATAGAGTGGCAATGATGTTTCTTTTAGTCAGTACTGGAGAAGCGGGCTTTGATAGAACCCGATCTGAACGTTCATATGCGACCAAATGTGGATGTCCGATATTGTAGGTACCACAGTAAGCCATTAAATAATATTGCATCATGGGAGTTTGTGATCTATTCTGGAGGACGTCGTTTCGCCGTAGCTGGCAGACTGTCAAGTATACCAATTT
The DNA here is from genome assembly GCF_978046115.1 of Saccoglossus kowalevskii. Lineage (NCBI taxonomy): Eukaryota > Metazoa > Hemichordata > Enteropneusta > Harrimaniidae > Saccoglossus > Saccoglossus kowalevskii. The sequence goes on from NC_140657.1 coordinate 22,555,164, forward strand.
TCACGTGTCCACTAATCGCGCGTTTGCAAGTAACGTTAGAACAATGCACTGTGTATTGTCATACAAATTAATGTATTGTGATCTACGGAATGTGCATCATGAAGATAATTCTATTGGCTAATTCCGGCCTACTGCAGTTAACGAGTGGGGAAACTCGCCAGTGAATGACATTCCCGATGTTGGTTCTGAACTGGATGCGTCTTCTAATTTATGTTGCTGGCTACGGATGTGTACTGCGGTGCAAGGGAATCCACCCGGACCACTCTCCTTCTACAAGTTACGAATATTAGACAGATAAACTCTGTAATCGATTGGTATCGTGCTCGACTGAGTGTGCAGCGTGTATTCTACGACTACAGTTGTCGGAAATAGATATTGTAATGGAATTTATTCGGGGCTCCACTACAAAAAGAACGTTACCCGGCCTAGTAATTTAGGGGCGATAAACGACGACACTTTTTACCGCGATACTGTGTCGCACGGTGTTTTGGCGGACACACAGCACGCACTTTCTTCTCTCAGGGGGATCCTGGTACCGCCTCGGTTCAACCACTTCACGATGTTATCTGAATAAAACAATTCACACACGGATTGTGGATGAAAACAGAGTAGTTATATTCTCCATGAACCATCACATCAACGCCATGCTGCTCGAACAGAATTACAGAGTGCGTACATGTAAATCAAAAATAGTCATGTGATATTATATACTCAACCCGATAGGCTAATATCTGTAATAGGCGTACATCTAATACATATATGGAGTGGAATATTCCACCACTACCTGGCGACCCGAAAGGTCTACCTAGGTTAACAAATATCGTAGTTTAATAATGTAATAAAGCACAGGTTTCCATTACACTCCTCCTCCCTAGACCAAACTACATCCTGTGTTTGAGTCGTAATCTCAACAGTAGTTACAACAAGTCTAGATTCACATAGGTTACCTACAATAAACATTGTCAATCCTACCTGTATATACCTGTAAAAGAAATAGTTAACAATAAATCACAAACACATAACTCTAAATAGACTTGCATGCATGCAGGCTGCTGGTCTATATAACATCAATATTTTCACACACAAAGAGTTCATGCATCTAAAACAAAAGTAGTTTTCTACAGATCAGTGTTTACATAAAATGTCCAAATACATTCTCAAACTTGATGAACATCTTCATCATCCAGGTTTACACGTCTAATCCTTCCGAACCCATAATAATGTGTTTGTTTCCGATCTCGTCTTGGGTACTTAGACTGTCTGTCACTCTGGTTGTTCTTCTCACAATTATTATCTTCACAAGGCACAGTCTTGGTCTCAGTTTCAGTGTTCGCTGGCTCTTCTGGCCCTCCAGGTGGGTCTAAAGGTGGAGTTTCAACAGCTTCTTGCTCTGTGCCACCAGTCACATCCAGTTGGTGATCACAGGTAGCGTCTGTGTTCACATTGGGCTTCAATAAAGTTGTTGAACAATCTTCCACTGGTGCATCCGGCAACATGACAGGACTTAATGATTGGTCAGCAGAAATCTGGTCCGTCACCTTCGTAGTTTGGAGTTCTTCTGGGTGACCATCTTGTATTCTCTGTTCCAAGACTGCTAATGGTACACGGTCTAGCCAAGGGGGGATTGGTTTTCCTTGGTATCTTTTCAGTTTCTCATAATGAACTACTTTAAACTTGCTGCGGAGACTACGCTGGATGCGGTAAACCACATCAGATATTCTACTGACAACCATATATGGACCTTCAAAGTTCATTTGTAGTTTGGGGCTGAGACCTTTCCTCCTCCGTTCTTCCTTTAGCCACACAAACTCTCCGACTAGATACCCTTTCTTATCGAGGTAACGGTCATAATGTCTCTTTTGATGATGAGCACTTGCACCTAATCGTTCTCTTGCCAATGCATGTGCATTTTGGCCTTTAGATCCAAAATATAGTCAGATTTACCACTGTCACACTCATCGTTGTTGACTTCAAACATTAAATCTACCGGTAATGTTACTTCTCGTCCCAACATCAAAAAGTTTGGGCTTTCCCCTGTAGATGCATGTACGGATGAGCGATAGGCCATGGACACATATGGCAAGTACTGATCCCAATCACGCTGGTGGGCCAATGGGTCTAGATAAGACTTAATTACTCCCACTACGACCTTCATATGCCTTTCTACCATTCCATCACTTTGAGGGTGTCGTGGAGTGGTGTAGGTTTTGGAAATTCCCAACAATGAACACACTTCCCGGAAGGTAGATGAGATAAAATCTCGTCCTTTGTCTGAATGAATTTCACTTGGCATACCAAAACGACTGAAGACAACACTAACCAAAGCTTTGGCAACTGTTGTTGCTTTCTCATCTTTCAAGGGTATACATTCTAGCCACTTAGTAAAATAGTCAGCAAAGACCAAGACCTTTTTGTTTCCCTCAGAACTTTCAGTAAAAGGCCCCAATATGTCAATTGCCACTCGCTCCATTGGATTTCCTACCAAGTATGTTTGTAGTGGTGCCTTTCTTGGTTTTCGTGCAGATTGACGTTGAGCACAAACATTGCAAGACCTCACATATGCCCGCACATCTGAAGCCATGCCATACCAGAAATATCTCATTTTCAGTCTAGAAAGGGATTTTTCCATTCCCAAGTGACCTCCAGATTTAGCAGTATGTAATTCTTGCAGTACACGTTCTCGACACTCAAATGGAAGGAACATTTGCCACCTCACCCTGAGACCATCAGGTGTTTCAAACAGGCGATACAAAACTCCATTATTTACTCGCAGATGATCATACGCAGCCCAGCACATCTTAACCTCATGTGAGAACAATGAAATGTCTTTCCAAGCAGGTCTCTCTGCACCGGTTTCCACAGCAGAAATCAAAATTTTCATACCATCCACCTGAAGTTGTTTTACACGAAGTTCCATGTTGGTCCATAGTGGTTTTGCTATCAGTATCCCAACATCATGCTGCTCGCTTTTCTCACCAATATCAAGGTCTTTATTACTATCAGAAGGGGAATCCATGCTCTTGGCCACCAAAGGCTTCCCTGCAGTCCCCATCCTCACAGATAGAGATTGAACAGCATCACCAACTTCTACAACTTTGTTATGCTCTGTACCTGCTACAGGGACATACTGTGGAGCTTTAGGATCTAACGCAAAAGTTCTCACATTTGTTTCCTCTAACTTCTGCCGACATTCAGAAATATAGCTACTGGGGTGAATCTGTCCACATTGTTTGCACTGATATGATGGCAGGCGACTGAGGGCATCTGCATTAGAATGTTTCACACCTGGTCTATGAATGATTTTAAAATCAAATTGTTGCAACATTTCTAGCCAACGGGCTAGTTGTCCTTCAGGATTACGGAAACGCATCAACCAAATTAGAGATGCATGGTCTGTACGCAATATGAAATGCCTCCCAGACAAATAATGACGGTAGTACTTTACATAGTTAACTACAGCTAACAACTCCCTCCTAGTTACACAGTACCGACGTTCAGCAGCAGACAGAACACGACCAGCATAACCAATTGGAATTTCTTTGTTGTCCTAGACTTGAGAGAGGACAGCACCTATGCCAGTATTGCTGGCATCAGTGTCCAGGACAAAAGTACCATGTTGAGAAGGAAAACCTAGAATTGGGGCTGTAGTCAAAGCTTTCTTTAGACTATCAAATGCACTCTGGCATCTTTCGTTCCAGTTAAAAACAACATTCTTCTTTGTCAGGTCATGTAATGGCCGAGACAACTCTACAAAGCCTCCAACAAAACGCCGATAATAAGATGCTAAACCTATGAATGCACGTACCTCGGATACAGATTGAGGAGTGGGCCAATTTTGCAGAACCTCTACTTTACTAGGATCGGTTTCAACCCCCTTTGCTGAAATCCTGTGACCAAGAAATTCTACAACCTTACCAAACAGAATGCATTTGTTAGGCTTGAGCTTCAACCCTGTTTGCCTTAATCGAGTAAAAACCGTCTCCAGCCGAAGCAATGCATCACCAAAGGTCCTAGCAAAAACTATTATGTCATCTAGATATAAGAGTAGTATCTTCCATGACAGACCACTGAAGCAACGTTCCATTATTCGTTCAAATGTGCTTGGAGCATTAGCAAGACCAAAAGGACAAACATTCCACTGATACAATCCTGTTTTAGTACAAAATGCAGTGTAAGGCTTGGACTTCGGTTCCACCTCCACTTGCCAATAACCTGATTGCAAATCCAGCGTGGAAAACCACTGTGAACCATGAAGAGACTCTAGAATGTCATCAATTCGTGGGAGGGGAAAACTGTCTCTGACTGTTACAGCATTCAATCTTCTGTAGTCAACGCACAGTCGTTGAGATCCATCTCTTTTTTTTACCAGCACCACAGGAGAAGACCATGGACTGACAGAGTCCTCTATTAAACCTCTTTTCAACAAATCGCTTGTTTGCCTGTCTATCTCCTCTTGCTTCCATCTAGATGTACGATAAGGCACCTGTCTCACAGGAGTTCCCTGTACTATGATTTTATGTTTTATTAAATCTGTCCTACCAAGGTCTCTATCATCACAACTGAATACATCACCGGATTTTCTCAACAATTCAGCAAACTCATGTTTCTGCTGAAGGTTCAGTTCTGTGCTACCCTTATTAAACAACTCAAGAAGATGACTAGGAACTATTGACTCACAAGAATCCGAAATATTAATAACAGAGGGTTCACAACTAGCAGTGTTTATCTCTTCACAATCACCACTATTATTAACATTGCCCTCAGGCAGATCAAACTGTTCAACTTCTCCCGTCCCAACTCGCAAAAGTCCTATAACTGTACCTGCCTTTAAGAACTGATCAGTCTCATTCACATTGAGCACACGGACAGGTATTCTGGTACTCCAGGGATTCACAATAGCGTTACACACACCAATCCCATTTTCAAAAGATTTAGTTGAAACCGTAGGACCCAACAGTGCAGTACACTCTGTGTCACATTTCATACAAGCAGTGACTCTATCTGCAGCTTTCCCACCATTAGTTTTATAACATGGTTTCAAGTAGTACCCAACCTCACCAACCCTTGGTGGTTTAACCTTTCTACCAATCACCAAAGATTCGCTCAATGCAGGGATATATGTGTCTTTGGTGACACTTATCCTCGAGACATAAGGTTTAAATTCAACATTATTATCAAGTTTATCAGAACATGTAATAATTTGTCCATCCATCTCCAACACTCCATTAAAAGCATCAATTTTACAATTCAATGGCCCAATAGAAGAAAGACCCAAGACACCAATGTCCCAAGGTTCCAACTCTACTATATACACTGGTACCAATACATGCTTTCCATTTAAAGCAATGTCTAAATGGCACATTCCAAGAATTTCTTGTTTACTGTCCCCAAAAAGAATAACTGACTCGTGAATGGCCTTCAGCTGAGGTCTATCTTTTTCTGGAATTTTGAGGAACCAATGTTCCGCATAAAAGGTATCTGTGGCACCTGTGTCAACTTGTATATGACCTTTGACACCCTGAATTGTTACTTCAGTGAATAGTTTAGTTTTACCACACAAGTAGTTCCACCATGTTTTAAATCATTCTTTGTAGCTTCATTTTTAACACCTTGGGCCAACCTGACATTACTCTTATTACCTATTTGGACTGGGGGTTGACCCGTACACCCAGTCCGCTGGTGTTTAAACTTTGCTCTTTTACTTCTAATGCAGGACATTCATAACGTTTATGTCCCGGTTGGTGACAATTCCAACACTCCAAGTTTTTGACTTTACCCTTGGAATATCTTTGACCTTTCCCCTGACCTTGATCTCGAGTCGAAGTTGAATTTTTCAGAGTAGTAATTTCACCCTGTATTTTATCAACACTCTGCAGCAACTGTTTCACAATACCAGTCAACTCATTTATTTTGTCAGAGGAGTCCTCTCTATCACCAACAACTCGTACAACAGGTCGTTTTCTGGGACCAGTTAGTGTCAAATAATTCTCCTCCAATATGCTCTCACGCACTACTTCATCAAACATACACCCTGGTTTACGTGCAGTTTCATTAACTTTTCTACGAACTTCTGGAATATCTATTGCATTGAAGTAGGCATCGATACATAACTGCTCAAACATGTCACCCTTGGTATCGGGATAACCAACAGAAACTAGTTCTCTGATTTCTTGTGCCAAACCTTGTAAAGAATCACCATCTTTTCTCACACACTGTTTTAGTCGCAACCTACAGATATCCCTTCTACCTATGGAACCAAACCGATCAGCAAGTTTTTGGCAAAGTTGGGAATATGTCAGACTTTCAATATCCAGAGAATTCAACAATTGCAGTGCAGGGCCAGTCAACAATGCCAACAAATACTCTTTGCGTTCCATTTCATCAAGTTTGTGCATATCACAGTAAATCTTGAAATGGATTCGATATATATCCCACGATACATTTCCTGAATATCGTTCAGGGGTCAGCTTATAACGATATGAAGTGTGCCTAAATTTATTGTCAACCCAGGTACTCGTAACATGCTCCGTTTGACTGGGACTGTTAACCATAGGATGACTGGATTTAGTTCCCATAGCAACAGGCGGTTTCTGTTCAGGGTACATCGGGACACCAACATTAGTCGCATGCACAGAAACATCACTAGTATTTTCCTTCACTTTAATACAAGTCGATTCTGGGGAAAAGTTCACAGGCTTGTCGAATTCACGTTTAAAAACAGCATTATGCATGATCGGGGTTTGTGGTGAAAATAACACGTCACTATGCTTTTCCTGCCTTGTCTCTACAGGTTGATTTTCTCTGTCTGCTACCTTCAATACGGACTCAGACAAATAGAAAGATTGCCACGCCTTCTTTAATTCATTATTTTCCTTTTCAAGGCGTTCTTGTTCATCGGCGAAAACTTGTTTCCAGCTTTTCATTTTATCACTTTCTTGTACTTTATCGCTTCCCGCCAAAGGGGTACTGCTCACTTGTTTCTGTGACGATGCAGAAAACCCAGAGTCAACATTAAATACAATCTCGCTATCAGAACCCTCCATACTACATCGATCGGACCAATCACCTCACGGTTATGAAAGAAGGAATGAAGAAAAAGTAGTATTGTATTTTTAGACAAGAAGGAGGTGTGACGCGTGACCGTACCGACTCGATAGAATTTCCCTAGCTAATAAACAACGTGATAGCAGACCCTGTAGTTCAAATACCCAGAACATTGAAAAAAAGAAGACAATTCGTTTTTCTCTCTGTCGGAAACCACATCGAGTGTGCAAAAATCACCGACGTTCAATCGCCAAATTACAACGTTCGTATCCACTGGCAATCTGATGAGTCAACACAAATATGGCCGACCAACATGTACTGAAATGGTAACGTGGTACTTACAAGCGGCCAAATTAAATACCCAAACACAAAATCTGCTTTGGGCTGAGAATCGGAAAACTTGACAACTCAACAGTCATGCCACCGCTGCCCACCAAATGTAATGGAATTTATTCGGGGCTCCACTACAAAAAGAACGTTACCCGGCCTAGTAATTTAGGGGCGATAAACGACGACACTTTTTACCGCGATACTGTGTCGCACGGTGTTTTGGCGGACACACAGCACGCACTTTCTTCTCTCAGGGGGATCCTGGTACCGCCTCGGTTCAACCACTTCACGATGTTATCTGAATAAAACAATTCACACACGGATTGTGGATGAAAACAGAGTAGTTATATTCTCCATGAACCATCACATCAACGCCATGCTGCTCGAACAGAATTACAGAGTGCGTACATGTCAATCAAAAATAGTCATGTGATATTATATACTCAACCCGATAGGCTAATATCTGTAATAGGCGTACATCTAATACATATATGGAGTGGAATATTCCACCACTACCTGGCGACCCGAAAGGTCTACCTAGGTTAACAAATATCGTAGTTTAATAATGTAATAAAGCACAGGTTTCCATTACAATATGGATAGAATTATTGTTTACTATTTTTACTGATATTGTGTATCGTGTTATACTGCTATATACATCGTTTATACCGCCTAAAGCTTGAACGTAACAAAACGGGATACGACCTTGAACACTGTGCTATGAGCGAACGTGAGAGGCAACACCACAATATATGTATTGACCAATCACAGCATTGTATATTTGTATCTAAGTTTCCCCGCTCGAATTCAGAATCCCCACGAGGGTATATAAGCATCCATTGTAATTGTTTCAGGGCTCTTCTATGTTATGTTCACGAATAAACAACTTGTGTTCTACTTTTGAAAGTATTTGTCTTGTCTGACTGCTGGTATTATAAAGAATATTACGTCCAAAAATACGACTTCCCACATTTTTTCGCCCGCGATCCTTGAAATCCTGCCCGCGATGCTTATTCACGTTGTATTGTTTACAAGTGTCAGCCTCGTCTAGCACATCTTTAAAACAATAACATGTATTGATCGAAAGGTAATCCCGCCTTTGTACAGTTAGCCTTACAAAAACAGTGATAAAAACAGAAGTCTACAAGAAGTTACCAAGTCTATCAAGGGTGCGGAGCTGGCAAACCCAAAATACTAGGGTAGTAATAATTTGCCCATTGCGTCGGGATGGTCTATCCCGAGTTGCTGCACTGCGGTTAATTGCGTTTTACTACTTCATCGCCAGTGACACTAATTACCAAGAATTAAAAAAACAAGTGAAATTAAGTCGCATTGGAAAGAAAACTGTAAATAAATCGGAGTAAAAATTATTCAACTGCAGACGAGATGGACGAGGAAAAAACGAACCCTGACCTCTAGAAATACCTCATTCACAGTGCGTCATTACCGAGGAACGCCACCCTAAGGCGACGTAACACATTTAGTGACATCACAACCGATGCATGCCGGGTTACAACAGAGATTCTGATTGAGGTAACAAAGATGGCGGCGCAGAGTGCACGTTTTCCGCGATGTTTAAAAACAACATTTCGTTGGCGATTTTGATTTAATTTCTAAGTTAATCATCAATGAATCGTTTTAATTAAGCAAACATTCTAAGTTTGTGTATTTTTAAACAAAAAAGTCATGGACCCGAAGATCGCTACAGCAGCGGTGAATACCCGTTCAACCACGGTTACTAGAAGCATTTAGCTCCATGCTAGAAGTAATCGTGGTTCAACGCAATGCCGTCAACTGACAATGTTACGTGATCGTAGCGTTACACAAATAATAGACAGATCAATGAAAAATCGCTGACTTTAGTTTTGAAATGCCGTTGTAGAAAAACATGTCATTATTAATTTATTAGATTCTTCATATTTTGATAACCCGCAATCTTGCAGATTTTACAAATTTAACAAACAAATCCCCCCCCCCCGTCGTATGAACTGGCAGTAACATTGGCACTAAAACTGACTGTACTTGTACACAAAATAATGACGAACCAGTTACCTCCGCGGATAAACAATATATTCACTGACTGGCTATAAGTATTTCCATTTCTTTCCTGTTCTATTTCAAACATTATTTGACTTGATGCATACATAAAACACAATGAATTTAAATGATATAAAATATATGAGATATGTATCTCTTCTTTATTGCAGTTATAATGTTTGTTGGGGAAACTAATTATTATGCAAACAAAATTATGCAAATAAGATGTATTATTATGTAAATTAGCCGCGATGCTTGGCTTAGAGTCTGGGGAGAACACTGAGTCTGTATATGTACAGGGCCTGGCATACCTGATAAGCTTGGTAATACCACAGCCCCTCAACAGTGCGAGAATTCGCGAAATTGTTATAATCCATAATATTCAGTAAAGCAGACTGTGATTTATCACGAACAAAAAAAATACAGTCCGTGCTAGATCAAAATACAAAAAATATGAATACGCATGTTGAGTGAGGGTTAATACAAGTACCAAAGAAAGTTTTTAGTTCTTGGAACGGGAACTGTATACTACAAAAACACGTTTCATACCAGTCTAGGGTCCAGTATAATCATCAACGTATAGTATCAAAAACCAATATTAATATTTCAGTTTTACAAACAAATAATGATCGAATTAAAAAACATACTTACAAACTTTAAAGCAAATTTGCATCAATCCATTGGTTTACGATGCCATGGTAAATACAAACCGTTCCCTATTTTTTCTATGATTCTGGTCCAAAATTTTGTGATTTGGCATATCAAGCCCATTTTATGAATCAGTAAACTGCCGTATTCAGGCTACTAAAAAATATAAATGCACAAAAACAAAAAAATATTACAACACAAAACGATGGATTCTCCGGAAGGCCGAGTGTTGCAATATTCATTAACAATATTTATGTGCAAGAATTTTAATTCAAATTTATGAATGACATGCTTGAATTCACAAAACCTCCATATGTATTCATAAAACTTCCATTGTATTCATAATATTTCCATCTGAATTTGTAAAATCTCCATTATTGTATTTGTGAAATCTCTAATTGTATTCGTGAAATTTCTATTTCTACTAAAAATCTCCATATTTATTTATAAAATATACATTTGTATTTGTATTATTCGTATTGGTAAAACGTTCATCTGTAATGGTAAAACCAATGGTGTTTGCGATTTGTCAGCGTGGAGAGCACTGATATTGCATACATTAAATAAGTCAGAAGATCACAAGACACAGACTGTAAATCAGTCTCCTTCATATTATGTTTCCTCCGGTTTTTCGTCGTTATTACTATAATGATACTGGCTGTCGTGAAATCAGACCAACCAGAGAGCAGCCGTTTTTTTTTTTTTTTGCATAAAATTCTGCCTTGTCCATTTCAACGATCCATTTCTTACCTTAAATTTAGCTAATAACGCATAAGTGTAAGTATTGATAAGCACGATAAAAAGTGCATGTTTTGACACCGTCCCACAAAGACACATTTACTCACTTTGGCTTGGCAAAGCACCAAATGCGAGTTGGTCCGTGCCGCCATGTTAGAACCTTGAAGTTGAATCCAGCGTGTTGAATCGTGGAGGTATAAACAGATTATACCTCCATGGTTGAATCAAATACACTAGAGAAGAGGGACATGCAAGTACGGCAAACATGAAAGGAAAGTAACAGAACGGAAGTTCCCTGTAACGTGTCTCGGGGGTCGGGACCGCTATGCAAACAGATGTTCGGCATCGGCGTCGTCACGTGACCAATTTCTCTTTCTACGCCGTGAATGTGATCTAGTTTCCCTCTCAGCTCGTGTACTATTCAGTGAAAATAACTATCAAATTCGTCGTCAAAGCAGTTTTTATTCAACAGTATCTTATATTTACAGTCTTTGGCATCAGGTAAGTGTTGTTGTATATTCACCCTTGTTTTCTATTTTTGTTTCATGTTTCCATTTTCACGAGAGAATGAATGAGTGGCCGAGGCAGCAATCGACTGTCTACGTTTTTTGTGGAACACTTTTTCAACCAAATTTTCCATTTAACTAACGTTTAATTAAACTGTTTTTGTTAGAGTAGTTCGTAATTTTAATTTCAAATTCTACTTGGAAAAAGTGTGATTTCTAATTTCTCCGATCATTTCGAAAGCGTAAACAATGAACTGGTTCCAAGATGGCAGACCATCGATCGACTTTGTGTTTTTTGTGGAACCCTTCTTCAACCAAATTTTCCTTTTAACGAACGTTTAATTAAACTTTTCCGTTTGTATTGTTCATAAAATTTGCTGATATCGTATTTTTAACTTAAATGTTTTTGGGGGGACGGGACCAAATTTTCTTTCAATTAACGTTTCTATTATTTTTACTCGGGAAGTTAACCGATGTCTATTTTTTTAACTTTTTTAAAACCTGTTCTCAACCTAATTACTACTCTTTTTATCTTGAGGACTGAGAGTAGGATGTGTGGTATGTGTGGGTAATTTCTGTATTTTAACGTTTCCTTGCTATGTGAATTTCACCCATTAATTCTTTTCTTCCCATGGTAGCTAAGATTGTATTTCAGTTATGCCTTGCAAAAGTCGCGTGGGAAAACGTGAAAAACACTATAGTAAGAAAAGGGCTGAAAAGACAGCATGATGCATCAGAGACATTATGTTCCCTGATGTTTTCAACTGACAGTTCATCAGATGAGACCTCTCTAATGTCCACTGAGGGTGGCATTACTGGTAATGACAGTGTTAGAAATGTAGATAAAGACGAGACGACTTCTGTGGTCATAGACAAAATGACTTACAGCACATCATATCAGATTCCTCTTGAGTCTACTGAGGTTAGCTTTACTGGTAATGACAGTGTTGTTAGAAATGTAGATAAAGAAGAGACGACTTCTGTGGTCATAGACGAAATGACTTACAGCACATCATATCAGATTCCTCTTGAGTCTACTGAGGTTAGCTTTAATGGTAATGACAGTGGAGTTAGAGATGTAGATGAAGAGAGGACTCCTGTACCCATAGAAGGAAATAGTGTCTTTGGTTGAATGAAGTCAATAATGAAGAGCGCCATCTGCGTTCACTTGTCACTATGCAGACGATTCTATGAAATGGAGGTTGACGAATATAAATGGAGGTTTTACAAATATGGATTTCTACCAAAATAACGCCCTCTATACTCACTTATCACATTTTTTACAAATACAAATACATGATTCATTAATACAAATACGTGTACAAATACGTATATCCATACAAATGGAGATTTTATAAATGTACGTGGAGGTTTTATTAATATAAATGAAGGTTTTACGAATATATAATTTATCTTAATCTGAATGTAAATTCTTGCACGTATTTTTAATGAATAATGCAACCCGCGACTTTCCATAGAATTCGCCCCTTCATTGCAGACAGATGCGCTGCCGCCTGCGCCTGTGTCAAGAAATTGCATCACGAAATGACTTGTGTACTGCCATCTTGTCGCTGATGGCGGTGTTCACGTGACTACACGTCGATTCTCGGATGTTAGCTCATTTAAAAAATGGAGAAGGGTTATGCGCACGCCACATTGGGTCGTATCTGGGAGCTCTCAAATAGGACCTCACGAATACGACCTACTTTACATATTACCCATATTGCATTATACAAAATGGCTGGTAGGTTAGTTGTTAGTTTTTTTCGGTTTCTTCGCAGTGTGTACTCGATGTTTTGCGTTTACCAGTAATCGTACGTTTTCCTGACGCAGTATTTGAACCAGTATCGCCTCGTGAGATAGCGATTCAGTTTGCATGTTTATTCATGTTTATGATCGTAGGATTTATTGACATTTATTGGAATATTTATTGGCATCGGACTCGTTGCGTTGACCCGAATCTTCGACAGCTTGTTAAACGGAAGAATAACAAATAGATTTCCATACTCTTCAGAAGTAAAACAGAGCTGTAACTTAAGCCCAACATTATTTAATCGTTTTTATTTTACAAATGCTCTCCAGACATTTTTGCTATGAACACTTGTGACCCTCCAACCAGTCGGAGCCCAGGAACTTGATCAACTGTACGCAATCCCTATGAGCGGGGGGGGGGGGGGGGGGTTATCGGCTGGTATCTAGTTTAAGAAATAAGGGATGAAGGCTCCAGCCAGCTCATATTTTTTAAACTCGAAAAAACAGTCAAACGGAATGAAAAAATAAAATCTAAAAAAAAATACCAGCTTGAAGAATATTGGTTGCTGTTTAAAATTTCAAATTTGATCATAGTTCCTGTGCTCCAACATGGGGGGGGGGGGCTCCTTTTACCAAAACCACCACCCCATACCACTCCTAGCCCAATTTAATTGCGTATGTCCCTTCTAAGGACGCCTATAGTTATCTAGAGGGGGTATAGGGAAGAAGGCTTATTACTGAAACAAACGTACACTAGTACAAGTTCGTACTAAAACAAACACTCAATTCTGTCTCAAACCTCAAAATAAGCATAGCTCTAAACCTATTTGATAAATTGATAGCACCCATCATTAGCTATGGGTGTGAAGTATGGGGAGAGGAAGTCACTAAAAATAGCGATATTATTGAAACTGTTAACTATTCTTTCTTCTGATTACTCCTGAGGGTTAAAAAGAATGCTACTAAGCTTGCAATCTTAGGGGAATTGGGAAGATACCCTCTTGCCATAAAAATTATCACACAAATAATTAAATTCTGGCTCAGATCAAAACTTCCATAGACGCCCAAGTTAATAAAAAGCACCTTTGATGAGGTCAATACAGTAAAAACTAGGTGGACAAGAAATGTCGACAAAATAATCAGTGACAACAATCTTGATAAGGCAATAAAACAACAAATTAAAAAAAAGAAACCACTTCAAACCAAGACTATCTCTGCTTTACTGAAAGAAAATTATAAAATAAAATGGAAAGAAGCTCTATTTGATGACAACAGAGCAAATGGTGGAACAAACAAATTGGAAAATTATAGAACATTCAAAACACAGTTTAAAATGGAAAAATATATAATAACAATGAGTAATATTAAACTGAGACACTCCCTATGCCAGTTCAGAATCTCTGATCACAATCTTCATATTGAAACTGGCAGGCATTGCAGAACTCCAAGAAATGAAAGGGTCTGTAAACACTGTGCTAAAAAGCAGATTGAAGATGAGATACATTTCCTTATGGACTGCAGTCTGTACAATACACACAGAATTGAACTATTCAAGTACTGTAAGGAAATTATACAAAATTTTAGGAAGTTAAATGAACTAGAAAAATTCAATGCAATCATGAAATATTGTTCAGGAATAAGAACTGCACAATACATACAAAAATATATGCAAATGAGATGTGAGCAGCTCCACCAAAATTAAAAATATTCTTTCCACCATAATTATGACTCTAATGTGATTTTGTTACCTCTTAATAATATTAGCTAGTGTATTGTATTGTACCGTATAAGTTTATTATGATCTTTTGCGTGTTTGTAATATTATTTAGCTTTATTTAGCATTCTGTGTAGTTGATTAACATTACTGTATCTTAGTGTAGTTTATTTTATTTTATCTTATCTATTTTTATTGTTATATGACCATAGAACAACTCACTGTAGTAAATAAATTATTTGACAAATTAATTTATTTTTTAATTCAGCTAATCCTTGTTTGAGGTAGTGATGTCTGGGGGCATTGAAGCATGTACTGTTCCAATGTACTATTTAACATCTAGTATGTTAGCTTGTAGCATTTAACTGGTACAATTGTATAAAACCAGTTTAATTCCTCTCCAGGAATTTGACATGTTTCAATAAATGTAAGGTTATCCTGATATTACTTGTTCTAGACCTGAGTGTTTTGGGGTAAATTTTTTTTCTAAGATTGGGGAACACAGCATTAAAGAACTGGGTAATATTCTTTCCACATTAGACGTAAACAAATTTCACTGGCTAACTCAGGTGACTGTGTATTATTGTTGTCGTTAAAACAATACTTCATACCTTTGTAATTTTTAAACATTATTATCTTGGTATAGTAGTGGTTTATACCCTGGTATAAGGAGCAGTATACATTTGATATCTTAGAACATAACATGTTTCTGTTTTAGCATGTTTGGTCTTATATTGCTTCAGTGATCAAAACATTCAATCCTATTCCTATACACAAGACAGAACCTATATTTCAAAACTGTGATTGGAATAAACATCTTTCATGATGTTGAATAGTTCCTTAAAATAAAAGAAAGACAGTGATTGCTGTGCTTACTACAGGCTAATTACTGCAATGTATTTTACAACAACTTTCTTTTGGTAACCATCAGGTGCTACAATTTTTTTCTCAATAATGATCAATGTATGTTTCTAATTTATGTTTATTGAAAATCAAATTATTTTACTAATAGATGTCATCTCTATTACTTATAATAAATAAAATGTGGCTAATGATTTTTATCAAATTTACCGCTGCATGTACATAAATCAAATTAAATTATTACCAGTAGCTGATTTGGATGGCTGATAGACAGTATGAACCTAATAAAATGGTCCATGATTTAACAGTAGAATGTATAGTTTCCTTTCTCAAACAAGTGAATTTTTAACCTAATGAATATTTCTATTTAGTATCCACTGGAATTCAAACCAGTGAATGTTTTTTAAATACACAGTGCCCTCTATGGGTTGCTTGGAGAAAGATACAAAATAATGTGAACTACCCCCGGTAATTGAAATTGAAGATTGCATAGCAATTGTTAGTTTTATAGAAGTTCAAGAAAGATTAATGTCTGATAATTGTAAATGTAGTTCCACCTTGTTCAAATTCTACCATTTAAAATCATGAAGTGAAGAATATCATTTTTCAGGCATGCCTTAATATATTGTGTGCACCATAGTTTTGGAATCAGCTGTCCTGAAAATTCATTTATTTAATATTTTAATCATTCATATTGTGAAAGGTGCAGCATTTGAATATTGCATATATAAATACAATACTGTATCTTATTGTTCACATTTGTCCAGCCATCCCTTTGTGCTAGGCAGCATTATTCAATTTTTGAGACTAATTGAATCCCACATCCCAAATGCCTGGGTTGAGATTTCTCATGGAAGGAATATTGTTTTGAAATAGAAAAGTGATTGTGTTTACAAATCATTAACATACCATTGTAGCTATATAAGGGGATTATTAGGTTTGGGCCAATTGATATTTAAGGTAGAGATGCAGTTTACCAGACAGGTATTTTAATTAGTTAATTGGGCAACCAAGATGACTTCCCTTGTCCACATAACTATATATTTTTAGAAAGCTTATTGTATGAATTTTAAAATTTTGTAAGTATTTTTTTTTATGGACATTGTAGTTTGAAATATGCACAAAAATGTTTTTTTTTTGGTCAAAAGTGATTTAAAACAAATTCGCTTCTAAACCATGTCTCTGTTTCCTGTCAAAATTGGTTTACGGGTACATCTGTTTACTATGAAGAAAGTTTCGTCTTGAAAACTGTCTACCTGGGCAGCAGCTCAAATTTCACTAATTCAAGTTTATGCATAAATTAACACCCAGGCTAGTTGTCTGTACGATTGTTGTAACACTGTTCAATCAAAAACAATGCCCCTACGGCGTTTTGAAGATAAACACATTGTCAATCATTTGTGAAAATTTCAAAACAAAAGGTCAAAGCGTAAAGTTTATAAGAGACAATTGCTAATTTGTATATTTTATAGTTACCGGTAAGTAAAAATATATGCTGATTTACATTGCTATTGGATTTAACAGAGTTCCACTAAAAAATGCTCGGCACCATCTAAAAAAAAATTGTTATATATATATATATCTGTCAGATTTGTTAAATTCGTGTAAAAATATGGAAATTTAGATTTTAAGTGAATATTTTTGTCATTTTTGGTAAAAAATGTTATTTTCGACAACTAGTTCGAAACCATAAGTCCAAATACTTTCATATTTCCAGCAATGATACGTTGGATGGTCAGATTTGTTAAACTGGTGTCAAAATAAGCAAATTTGGATTTTTAGTGAACATTTTTCTCATTTTTGGTAAAAAATGTTATTTTTGACAACTGGTTCAAAACCGTAAGCCCTATTTACAGAGAGCTTTCAACTAAATATAAAACATAATACAGCTTTAAAGTATACTTTGAATATGTAATAGCACAAGTGAGTTAAGTAACTGGTATTTTTGATGAAAAATGCGATGATTATTCTGCTTATATCAGGTCCCTTAAATTGCACACATAATAATTTGGACGGTCATTATAAATAGAACATTGATACAGTCATTAGAAACAACTTTTAGATCTTCTCAGCTTATTTCAGAAGCCACCACATATATGGCACAACAATTGATCTTGCATTCAGCAATGTCTTATGTAAAACTGGAGTACATTTGTAATTGACTCTTTTATACCTGATCATAAGATTATTACTGCACAGATTTATTGAACATTTGTTCTTGGGTGTAACAAAACAATTACATATATGTACAACGTATCAGGAAAGATAACATTTCAAAAACATGACCACAATTTTCAAACAAAAACATTTTTTTTTTTTTCTCGACCATTTCTCAGGTTTTTGCACATCCATGATTTCTTAAGTTTAGCCTCAATGATGTTTGTCCAATGAAATGCACTATCCTTATGAACACTATAAAAGTTCATAATTGCAACTGCAAAAAACTGCAACTGCAATGTTTTCTAAATGACTGACTATGAATATTACAACCACAATGCCACTTCACTGATTCTTGTTCCATGATAATGAAGACAGCGGACCTATTTCGACCGTCAGGTCGCTTGGTTTTCAGTAGATTAATGATTTATTTCACAGCACAAATCATCACTGTGTACATGGTATGCTATCAAATCACATATGCAATCTATAAACGACAACCATTACAAGTTCTGAATATTAGGGTAACATCCATGTGAAATATAGGAATCTGAGTCTTTGATTTGCACAGAAGATCTGAAGTTTGTGGACTCCTAGTGATACGTCACTCAAAATAGGGAATACTATATAATAGCTTATGTTGCATGCTCGTTGAATTATGTTTCTTTATTATTTTACTTTTTGATCTTAAAAATTATATTATGTTGTTCCTGATAATAAAATCAACGAAGATCCCATAAATTTGCATGCACAAAGTTTCTTAAAAGTGGGAATAAATATAACCACAGTTTGGCAGTGCCATATTTACAATTAAATAATTGTATTTAATGTATTCATGGTCATTAAAGCGTTGCTGCGCATTCCCTGTAAACAAGTGTATGTCATGAGTTCCATATTGATTAGGACAAGTAGTAGTTTGACCAATCATTTTCATAAACAGATTAAACAGCAAATACAGTGTTTATGTTAGCAACATATTTCTTAAGAACATTTCCCATCATTTCCAATGCTACTACCAGTACTGCAGAATTTACAGTTGATGGAAAATGTTACTGATATTAAAATATACAATCAATACAGTTTTTCTCTATTGGTGCATTAAAATTGTTGTTCTCTATTTCTTTTCTCTAATTTTTTTGGAGTATAAAGAAAACTGGTATTTTTTTTTTACAAAATTGACCATCACATTAAATGTTTGCAGTTTTCCCCATAGACCACCATGTAAACTGAAAAAGGGTGTATAGTAATGAAACATTTTATTTAGCCATTTCTGAATACAGTCTTGAAAATGTATTGGTCACCCTTAATTTCTGTGCAAATGAATTTATTCACTGATTTCACCTCAAATTTGGTTGTTTTCCAGACTTTTACAAAATTGTTATATAGGCTTGTACATATGATTTACATAATTATGAACATCCATTTGTGATACAGACTTATTTAACATGGACAAACAGTGGCAATTTTAGTGCTAAAAATACATCAAAATTCCCTGTTTTGGCCATTTCAGAAACAGATCTTGGTAATGCATAGACTGATTACATTCAAACTTGGTACAATGAAAACGAATGGGACCTTGATGCACGAGACATGCAGATATAATTAAAAATGGCTTACTGGTGGCCATTTTGTTTTACCAAATACAGTTCCAGGTCTCTATATTGGAAACACTGGAATGGTCAAGTTCAAACTTTATACAAACACCATACAACATGTGCTACTACTTGATTCAAGATTTAGTACTAAAAATGCATTAAACTTATTTAAATTGGCCTTTCTGAACTAATATTGAACCTTGATGCGCGTCCTTTCCTTTTGATTTAACAAATATAATTCTGGTTCCATATCTTGAAAGTACTTGGATAGTTAACCTGAAACTTTAAACATGCACACAACTCGGGATGCATATTTTTTATTCATATTTGTTTTTGATTTGTTTTTTATTTTTAGAATAGTGTGTTTTCTTTTTTGTTTTTTTTTAAATTATAGTTTTTAAATTTCTTTTTGTAAGACCCTTTTTATTCTTCCCTGAGGATTTTATGCATCTAATAAATATTATTAAGATGACTGCAGAAGGCCACATCTTGGATGGATTTTGTTTTTTATGCAATGACTTAAACTTCATAACCAATGAGGACTGTATAACTTGTTAATAGTATTTTTGGGCAGGCAATACAGTAAAACTTGGGTTTTATCTATTTATAGCAGTTTAATTGTACCACAATAAGTCAAAGGTGACATTGTACACTCTTTGCCCAAAAACAATGTTTCTGGCCAAATTATTTTTTCAAAATTGATGCATTTCTTTACTACCATGGCCAACTACAAAAAAAAACATTTGACATGTAATCTTTGAGTGATGTGCATGGTGATCTGAAACATTATTTTGTTTTGTTGAGCTTTAACTATATATAAATCTTAAAAAACATGGCTAAGAAAACAGAAATTCTGTGGAACCACAGATAAATCATCCTTGTATATATCATGTGTGTTTGACATTCTGAGTGCATGCTTTTCTAGTTTGTATGTTACATTAGTATAGGAAAATGCAGAAAGTATTTAGTGTCCCTTGATGCCCTATTTTCACAGGTTCGTACAGAGTCCTGTCAGGAGCACTAGTGCATATAGAGATAGTCACACAGTGTTATAATGAAGACATTGCACACTAGACCTGATTAACCTATTTAACAAGTTTATAATTCCATAGTTTGTAATAAAATGTTGAGATGACGATGACATAAGTATCCACCACATTCCTGTATATTACTTACATGCACTGTAGGCAACTTTAATACAATTATGAGGGTATTAGTGACAACTGATTTTCACTGATGTCAGTTCAAATTTAAATAGCTAATTATTGCTACTGCAGAACTGACACTTGCCATATTAGTCATCTAGAAGGCAGCACATTTACAGTTTTCAATTTTTTTGGAAAATTATCTTTACCTACTTAAGATACTTGATGAAATTTGTGGTGCAAATTTTCACTGGCCCTTTAAATTAGTTGCTCATAATTGTGGATGTACAGTTATTCATATTTTGTGGACACAAATCTCAATTGTCAGTTTTGCGCCTAAAATGTCACACAAATCATATGGACATTCAGAACCAAGTTTATTTAGTATGGAATAACACTGCAACCATTTACAATTATTATAAAACAAATTGTGTTTTATTAGAGAACCTATATAATATAACTGAGGATGCTGATAAAGAATGCCATATTTTTTCCTTTATATTCTTTAGAACAAGCTGTATGGAAACCAACATTACTGCACTGTATACTGGATATAATATAAATTAATGCTGGCTAACCTGGAATTATCAACATTGTATAGATGTGGGTGCAACGTCAGGACAGACATTTTGCCAGATTATTTCAGTTTATAATGAAAATATTTTTTTGATAATCATCTTATAAGCTATTTTCATTTGTTAACTTGAGTCTCGAGTCCAGGAAATAATTCCCTTTCCTCGATGGGTTAAATAAAGTGACACTGAAACATTACAATGAAAAGAAATTGTTTCAGATGATATTTAAATGTTTTTCATATTAAAAGTGCTGATAATACCATGAACTAACAAACATTCATTGTCAGCTGGCTACACATGAAGCTCCATGCAATACATAACCCCCAAAATAGCTTACTGCGGAAGCACCCAACACTGTTCTGTACACTGTTCTAATACATTTGGAGTTATTGCTATATACCGGTACTGATAGAAAATTGCGTATTTCTAAAGATGCAATACAGTACAATTTATTAACTCATAACAACCTACTGAAGGAGGTTAAAGGTTACAACAACAACAAAAATTACAGAAAAAAAATTAATCAAATTACAATGGCTAATAGTTTAAAGACAACCAAAAACAGACTAAAAACAGAATAAAAGTTAGTAACGGAAATATATAATAAAGTAAAATAAAACACAAAAAAAAAACTATAAACTGAATATAAAAACAAAAACCCAATGAATAGGTGTAAAAAAAAAATAAAAGAAAAAGTCAATGACTAAGTACCAGTGGTAGGTGCTGCTGTCTAATAGCAAAGCTGTATTTCAGATATTGTGCCAGAGGAATTGCTAAGTTATTATTTGACATTATTTTTATGAATTTATTTTCAGGTGTGAGATTAGTAAAGTCAGGAATAATCTTTTCAGCTTCATTGTATAAAACGACCCTCTCTTTACTATATACTGGGCATATTATGAGGAAGTGATGTTCATCTTCAATATCATTTTTATTACACAATTTGCAGATTCTGTCGCTACTTTTGATTCTGTTGTGTCTTTCTTTTTCAATTTCTAAACTGTGATTGCTCAGTCTGAATTTAGTTAGGGTACTTTTCAGTTCTTTATTTTTTAGCTTAATTAAGTAGTTTTCCAAAATGAAGTTTGTTTTAAATTTTTTGTAAGTCCTCAGTTTGTTTTTTGTATTAGTGTTTTGTCTGTTATCATCATTAATTGAGTTAATCCAATGCTTTATAAATACATTTTTATTTTATCGTATATCCGTGACATTTGTGACGATTTTAGCTCATTATTGTCAATATCTGATAGTGTTGTATTTGTAGATTTAAATACAGTTATTATTATTATGCGTCTTATATCTACTTCAAACAAAAGTAGCCGCTATTCATGATGAGAACTGGAAAACCAACTTTAACTTGGGTAGCTGGTAAACTGACCTAGCTGATGACAAACCACTATCAAAAAAACTTTCGACCCCATGTAGCCACGTACGGCCGTCAGCTATATGAACTGTACTCCGTCTACAAATGTTCAGCTGCCGACACGTTATTGGACTTTCCCACCCACGATGACAACCAATAAATCATGTTTGTGACGTCTGATTACACCCAGCAGCACAAGCTCTAAATCAGGGTCATATATTGCAGATTTGTATTTGAACAAATAATCGTGCATGGGCATCCTGTCTTCTAAGCTTTGTGAAAGCATAAGGTTTTGAAAGCATTGTGCATATTTACAACTTTCTAGCATTTCACACGTAATGCGCCATATACTGTAAAAGGATCAATTGTTCACCGGGTTTTAATTTGGCCTATTTCGCTGAATGAAAAATGCGCTAAATTAAAACCCAGTGAATATGTAAAATTTAGCATAGAATACATTATCTAAATGACAAAACCGTGAATTTAAAACCCACTTAATATACCTGAAATGGTAAATCAGCGAAATTTAAACCAAGTGAAAATTAGTCATTTTACAGTATGTGTATCGATGTCGCCATGCCAACGTTTCGTTTCGTCCTAGTTGTGATATTTATCTGTCAATGTCAGACCATTGGTCTGAGGTTCATCGCAGACTCTATTTGAAAGGCTGCGGTTGAGGTTTCATGTTGATCCGTCGAAAATGGCAGTTACTTATGACACAACAAAAACTTATTAGTTACGACAATATTTTCTTAACATTTTATGGAAACAATTCGTAGTGTGCATAAACCTTAAAGAAACATAATAGACAAAACAGTAAATTTTAATATTACTTGTTCGTGCTGTTTTGCAGCACTGCGAAGGAAAATGAAAGATTACAACAATTAGCACATATGGCTGGAAGTTACATTTGCTCCGTTGTGTAGAAAGGTTTCAACATTTCATCAGATAATACAATTTATATCCAATCATCTAGAACAAACTTTTCTAGAGAACACACGCGCACAAAGATTTTGTGGTCTCGTATTGGGGGGGGGTCACAGTAATATAAACAAGGATACATTTTGCCATGGAACTATAGTTCCATGATTTTGCCGAGATATCCAAATCAGTCGCTATTATGATTTACAGAGGCGGCGGCACGAAACATCCCATGGAGGGACGAGATCTGCTCATCACCCCTCGCTTACTAGGAGAACCCAGGGGCATACACTTCCTTGAATTTTGAAATCTAGACCCTCTACAACCTAAGCTATTTCCTTCATTTTGAGGGGCAAATTGTGCTGACACAAAAGGTTTCAGCTTGATTTTCGAGTGGCGGCATATTTTACGTGCCCCTGAAGTGGTTCTCGTTTTTAGAATATTAGAAATAAGTATCGGTCTTATTTCTGATCAAGATGGGTATGAATATCGGTAGTATTTTCCCAATTTGGTGTATTTATGGTTCCGTATATGAGCGAATATCTCCACCTCAGATTCCGGCCTCATATCCCTAGGTAACTGTTTTATTCGAAATAAACAGTGAGGACAGAAATGGTACTTTGGTATAAATATGGGTATAGATTTTGCCACTATCCAGTTATAAAATTGGCCACACTTTTGAGCACTCAGGGGCACTTCCCTACCCAGCTATGTATCAACTGCCCCCCCCCCCCCCGCGTGCATGCCCGTGAATGTGGTTATGCAATAGAAAGTAATGTCTACACGTAGGTAGGGTTATTAAAATCGAGAAAACAAAATACGGGTATATTTTTTCCGACATATAAGATAAACGGAAAAGAGGTTACTAATCAATCTTCAAGTTTTACATTTTTGTAATTTCTTCTGTGAATCTCTCCGGCGAACCTACCAGCGAATCTCCGGTAAAGTATACTTAGTAGTACGTGACGTTCAGAATTCCCCTGCCCCTGAATAATCGCGAAGAACAGACTGGCGTGTTAACTGCATAAATATGTATAATTTCCTTCCTGAATACAGAACTTAGTTGATCTAATCGTTAAAGCGTATGATACATTTTGATGTGAGTTAATTTGTAATGAATAGTTCAGCCAAACACTGAATTATATCATGATGGTGGTATGATGAATTATATTTTTTTCAAAATGATATTTCTGGATTTCATAGAAGTATATTTTCATTTTTTGGCCGGCTAATGTTGGATGTGCAAACCTCATTCGGGAACATGTATATTCGGTGTTTAGAATAAAGATGGGCAAAATGCTAACAGGGCAATCGTTTCTATTGATGTGTTGAAATTACGCCAATAGGGTATGCTTTTGATGTTTTTGTTAATTGAATGTTTTTGTTGTTGTTGTTGTTGTTTTTAAAAAAAATTGTGTACGTATTTGAAATTTATTTAAAAAGCTGAAGAACCCTTGTATCATCAGAGGGACTGTGCATCATCATAAGAATAGCGGATTTTGCAAGGAATAATGTTTACTTGCTCTCTTGACTGAACACTTAAAACCCAGAGTAAAGAATAAACTTTATAAAATAGTCGGATGGTTGAGGTGATCTACTAGTATCACATGGATATGTGTAGTATAGTCAGATGGTTGAGGTGATATACTAGTATCACATGGATATGTGTAGTTGTAGTTGGATGGTTGAGGTGATATACTAGTATCACATGGATATGTGTAGTTGTAGTTGGATGGTTGGGTGATATACTAGTATCACATGGATATGTGTAGTTGTAGTCGGATGGTTGGGTGATATACTAGTATCACATGTATATGTGTAGTTGTAGTTGGATGGTTGAGGTGATATACTAGTATCACATGGATATGTGTAGTTGTAGTTGGATGGTTGGGTGATATACTAGTATCACATGTATATGTGTAGTTGTAGTTGGATGGTTGGGTGATATACTAGTATCACATGTATATGTGTAGTTGTAGTTGGATGGTTGGGTGATATACTAGTATCACATGTATATGTGTAGTTGTAGTTGGATGGTTGGGTGATATACTAGTATCACATGTATATGTGTAGTTGTAGTTGGATGGTTGGGTGATATACTAGTATCACATGTATATGTGTAGTTGTAGTTGGATGGTTGAGGTGAAATACTAGTATCACATGTATATGTGTAGTTGTAGTTGGATGGTTGGGTGATATACTAGTATCACATGTATATGTGTAGTTGTAGTTGGATGGTTGAGGTGATATACTAGTATCACATGGATATGTGTAGTTGTAGTCGGATGTTTGAGGTGATCTACTAGTATCACATGGATATGTGTAGTTGTAGTTGGATGGTTGAGGTGATCTACTAGTATCACATGTATATGTGTAGTTGTAGTCGGATGGTTGAGGTGATCTACTAGTATCACATGTATATGTGTAGTTGTAGTCGGATGGTTGAGGTGATCTACTAGTATCACATGGATATGTGTAGTTGTAGTCGGATGGTTGAGGTGATCTACTAGTATCACATGTATATGTGTAGTTGTAGTCGGATGGTTGAGGTGATCTACTAGTATCACATGGATATGTGTAGTTGTAGTTGGATGGTTGAGGTGATATACTAGTATCACATGTATATGTGTAGTTGTAGTTGGATGGTTGAGGTTATATACTAGTATCACATGTATATGTGTAGTTGTAGTTGGATGGTTGAGGTGATATACTAGTATCACATGGATATGTGTAGTTGTAGTTGGATGGTTGAGATCATATACTAGTATCACATGGATATGTGTAGTTGTAGCTGGATGGTTGAGATCATATACTAGTATCACATGGATATGTGTAGTTGTAGTCGGATGGTTGAGATCATATACTAGTATCACATGGATATGTGTAGTTGTAGTTGGATGGTTGAGATCATATACTAGTATCACATGGATATGTGTAGTATAGTCAGATGGTTGAGGTGATATACTAGTATCACATGTATATGTGTAGTTGTAGTTGGATGGTTGAGGTGATATACTAGTATCACATGGATATGTGTAGTTGTAGTCAGATGGTTGAGATCATATACTAGTATCACATGTATATGTGTAGTTGTAGTCGGATGGTTGAGGTGATCTACTAGTATCACATGTATATGTGTAGTTGTAGTTGGATGGTTGAGGTGATATACTAGTATCACATGGATATGTGTAGTTGTAGTCAGATGGTTGAGATCATATACTAGTATCACATGTATATGTGTAGTTGTAGTCGGATGGTTGAGGTGATCTACAAGTATCACATGGATATGTGTAGTATAGTCAGATGGTTGAGGTTATATACTAGTATCACATGTATATATGTAGTTGTAGTCGGAAGGTTGAGACGATATACTAGTATCACATGGATATGTGTAGTCGTAGTCAGATGGTTGAGGTGATATACTAGTATCACATGTATATGTGTAGTTGTAGTTGGATGGTTGAGGTGATATACTAGTATCACATGGATATGTGTAGTTGTAGTCGGATGGTTGAGGTGATATACTGGTATCACATGAATATGTGTAGTTGTAGTCGGATGGTTGAGGTGATATACTGGTATCACATGAATATGTGTAGTTGTAGTCGAATGGTTGAGGTGATATACTGGTATCACATGAATATGTGTAGTTGTAGTCGAATGGTTGAGGTGATATACTGGTATCACATGAATATGTGTAGTTGTAGTTGGATGGTTGAGGTGATATACTAGTATCACATGGATATGTGTAGTTGTAGTCAGATGGTTGAGATCATATACTAGTATCACATGTATATGTGTAGTTGTAGTCGGATGGTTGAGGTGATATACTAGTATCACATGGATATGTGTAGTATAGTCAGATGGTTGAGGTTATATACTAGTATCACATGTATATATGTAGTTGTAGTCGGAAGGTTGAGACGATATACTAGTATCACATGGATATGTGTAGTCGTAGTCGGATGGTTGAGGTGATATACTAGTATCACGTGGATATGTGTAGTTGTAGTCGGATGGTTGAGTGATATACTGGTATCACATGAATATGTGTAGTTGTAGTCGGATGGTTGAGGTGAAATACTAGTATCACGTGGATATGTGTAGTTGTAGTCGGATGGTTGAGGTGATATACTGGTATCACATGAATATGTGTAGTTGTAGTCGGATGGTTGAGGTGATATACTGGTATCACATGAATATGTGTAGTTGTAGTCGGATGGTTGAGGTGATATACTGGTATCACATGAATATGTGTAGTTGTAGTCGAATGGTTGAGGTGATATACTGGTATCACATGAATATGTGTAGTTGTAGTTGGATGGTTGAGGTGATATACTAGTATCACATGTATATGTGTAGTTGTAGTTGGATGATTGAGGTGATATACTAGTATCACATGTATATGTGTAGTTGTAGTCGGATGGTTGAGGTGATATACTGGTATCACATGAATATGTGTAGTTGTAGTCGGATGGTTGAGGTGATATACTGGTATCACATGTATATGTGTAGTTGTAGTTGGATGATTGAGGTGATATACTAGTATCACGTGGATATATGTAGTTGTAGTCGGAAGGTTGAGACGATATACTAGTATCACATGGATATGTGTAGTCGTAGTCGGATGGTTGAGGTGATATACTAGTATCACGTGGATATGTGTAGTCGTAGTCGGATGGTTGAGGTGATATACTAGTATCACGTGGATATGTGTAGTTGTAGTCGGATGGTTGAGTGATATACTGGTATCACATGAATATGTGTAGTTGTAGTCGGATGGTTGAGTGATATACTGGTATCACATGAATATGTGTAGTTGTAGTCGGATGGTTGAGGTGAAATACTAGTATCACGTGGATATGTGTAGTTGTAGTCGGATGGTTGAGGTGATATACTGGTATCACATGAATATGTGTAGTTGTAGTCGGATGGTTGAGGTGATATACTGGTATCACATGAATATGTGTAGTTGTAGTCGGATGGTTGAGGTGATATACTGGTATCACATGAATATGTGTAGTTGTAGTCGAATGGTTGAGGTGATATACTGGTATCACATGAATATGTGTAGTTGTAGTTGGATGGTTGAGGTGATATACTAGTATCACATGGATATGTATAGTGTAGTCGGATGGTTGGGTCATATACTAGTATCACTTGGATATGTGTATTATATGTACATATCGGATATTTTGTCTTTTACGCCTTGATGAGTCTGTCACAGGGTTCACAAAGAATCACGTGTAACTGCCCCTTAAAAGAAAAATAACATTGCAAACTCCGAGGTTAGTATTAAAGCCAATCGGCGAATTTTGCAGGGGCTTATTGCCAGTAGCCCATATTCTCGAAACCGTGGCGAAATGAAACATTAAGCTCAGTGGTTAGTTTACGCATCTTTTAAATGTGTTTTGATTCACAGTGCATTCGGCAATCGACTGCAAGTCAGTTATGTGAATATGAATTGCATTCACTAGCAGCCGTACTAATGAACAAGTTGAAATCGCATTTAACGGTAGAAATATGATAATTCTTAAAATATCTACATTTCTATGAAAGGCCTCAGTACTCTATATTGTTTTAATTTGTATGTAGCTGTTGTTGTATTTTCTGATTTAGTAGTAAGTGCAATATATATTTCATTAAATGAGTGAAACAAAGACGTGGAATTCATCACCTAAACTGAGTATAATAATTTGTCAAAATAGCAATAGAAAATAATATTTCTTTGGCATTACCCAATCTCATTTAATATACTTATTAGACAACAGAAAGACAGACAATATGCAGGGTTACATCCTTAAATGACGATTCACCGTGAATGGAAGGGGTTCACTGCCAAGTTGAAGCTCCTTGTGTTGGAGAGGTATAGGTACATTCTGCGCTACGGAGTTCTCATTTCAAACTGTTTAAGCCCTCTTTTCAGTGTAATGTAGAACTATGTCTTATTATGACAACACATCTTCATCAAAATGTCGAAATTTGAATATCCATTTTAGTACAATTTACCCAAAATGGAGCCTGAGTTTTAAGACCTTTTCTAATATAAATAAGAAGTGGAGTTTAGAACACCTATTAAAACATACCATCTTACATATTTCGACATTGAGTTTGCAAATAAAACATTCGCTTGAATGGTATCATCACACTGCTGTCATTTGAAATAAAATTTGCACTCTGAGAGAATTTATAAAACGTTATTAGTGTACTGGAAAATGCCATTCTCTGTAATAGCACGGACTGTGACAAAACGTGAAACCGTGAGTTCTATATAAGTTTGTTGAACGTAAATAATTCCATTACAGCATTAAAACATGAAACTTAGTGCTGATGGTCAATTCAAATAATGGGTCAAATATTTTTTTAGTCTATGAAGACGAATCATGTATATTTTATGTAATAGATTGAGAGTTTCCTGTCACCCAGATTATTTGGAAATCTGTTTTTCAAAGCTAAATTTAGATAGCACCGCAGTTCTATTCAACCCATACATTTATAATTATAAGCAAACGCTGTTTTATTTTAGAATTATCTTGCGAGCATCATTGTTTGTTGTCATCAGAGTACTTCGCTAGGACCTACAGGACTCTATAGTAAACGTGTCGCTCTCCATGACCAACTTCTACAAAGTACCGAAAAATCTAATTGTTGAAAACATCACTACCGGTAAGTTGAAGATTATGAATTGGAACTCGAAGGCCTCAAAACACATTCTGTGCCCAGGAATATAACGGCACACGGCGTTTGAATCAGTCACAGTACCGACCGTTACATCGCGAGTCATCGAATAGTAGCACCGCAAACCAAGGGTCATTCAATAACCAAACACTCCCTTGCTCCCTTGCTCTGTCCGACTGTGTGCGACCCGAGTCCACGTCGCGAGCTCAGTTTCTATTTACGAAATACCAAATATATTGATACTAATGGGCCCGGCAACGTTAAATTATAATGTGCCACAACGCCATTGAACAATCAATACGTCACTTCCTGAGTCCTATTCGTGAGGTCGTATCTGTGAGGTTCTATTCGTGAGGTATATAGCGTGCGCATACATCAATTGAAAAAATGCGGTTAAATGTCAACCGGAAGTTAGCTATATTTAAACATCCAATCATCTTTTCTCCAGTTATCCAACACGGCGTTGTCTACGTTGTCTACGTTTTCCCGTACAATTCTCATCTGCCGTCGGCAAAACCACGGCAACTTCACTAGCCGACCTCAACCTGTCTTTTATCAAAGCACAGTTAATACACACAGTTATAAAGGTAATTATTCCATATATGTGTTTTTATCTACCATATTTTTTATCTAGATACAAATTCACTCAACTGTATGAATACAGGTGACATATAATGTTCGACCCGGAGATCCGACCACCGCATACTTTCCAATCCTTTCAAAAAAGACGATATCGGTCCAATATATGCATTTCATTTCCGCTGTAATAACGTAATAGTTACGCTATACATTGCACTTAGAAAGGAAATTATAAACTAATGATTATTTCATCAAATACAAATATAATAACGTGTTAGCTCCCATATGCGTATTCACAAACCCTTGTTCCACCGAAATCTCAAAATATATGATCAGGACGAAATTGAGCGGGTATTTACCATATGGTTGTTAAAAGACTGACTAGATTTCAGAGATTTTGGGAAACAATCGAGGCAGACTGAATTTGTCTGAATCTGACTCGACCATAAATCCGACTGCCTCATTAACAATTGATTAAAGCGCGGTGGTCGTCGCGCAGCGCGTGTTCCAATTTCATGTAAATAAACAATGTATTTTACACGCGTTGTATACGTCGCTATGAGTCCCATATCGAACAGGACGCGGCGCGACGACTGCCGCCCTTTAATGTTGACATCCCAATTAGACAATTTTATAGCGCCCCATTGTTTGAAGTGTGCACACACGTGATTATAAGGCGTGGGATGACGTTAATATTTATATTCAGTTGTGTGGGTGTTCTGTTACGGTATGGTTGATATGTTGTGGTGTGTAAGAGTGAGAAGAGTGCAAGTTGATGGAGGATATTTCTGGTTTACACTTTGTTGACCTGCATGACTAGTGCAAGTAGTGGTTGTAATTTTTGTTTCCATTAAGTTATCAAATATTGTTAATATTGCATATTCTGTTATGCATTGTTCTTTAGAAACAGGGGAAGATTTTACCCAGGTTCTTGGAACCTCAAATATTTTACCCTTATTATTTAGTGTTGTATACCTTGAAACATCGTTAATCTTTAACAAGGCATTTGTCTAACTATTTCTGATTAGCGCTGTCACTTGGTCACTTGCATTATCTTGCCTAAGTGAGATTTTCAATTTCAATAATCTGTTGTTATATCGAATACATAGAATATCCATGGTAATCCTATCATGACAATAATTATTATTGCAATTTTTATGTAATCTACTTCTTGTTTGAAACATGAAACATGGTTTTTGTAGGCTATAGTTCTGGGTTAAAATGTATTTTTTGTTAAGTAATATTTTTCAAGAATTTGAATTTGATCTGTAGGTAAATGTGCATCAAGTCGTTTTTTGCATAAATAGTTAGACATTCAGAAAATCATTGTGTATTCATATTATAAGTTGTACTCTTGTATTGTATGAACTCTCCATACTTCGGCTTTAACGGATATCAAAAATGATCTGTAATGTAAATTTGTTTGCAAAATTTTTAACCTTCTGGAATTAAACAGACCTATTATGTTCACCCTTTGCAGTTACGCTGTGACCAGTTACCTGGTCTGTGTACCATTTCAGTTAACGTTTTTAACTAGACAGTTAATAGGGTAACAGGTCACAATTCAGTTGATTCGGAAACTTAGGATAACCGTTGAGTGGAAAAGTCAACGAAATATCTCGCGAAAAAATGCCATCTAGTTACGTTAATTCACTGGTATGGTGTTTATATATTACATTTTACAATAGTTATAGATTTTGAAATTCACAGAATAAGCGTGAAGGTGGATGGAAGCAGAGAACCACAGCATTTTTGTTTGGGCACAGAGTCACCTATATAGTCACATTATTTTGAGGGATATTATTTCGAATCAGGATCAGACCGAGGGCCACACTTCTCCAAATTTACAGACATGTACTTGAATAAGATTACCATACTGGAACACATTTTCAAAAATGATCGCCATAATTAAAATGAATGTGAATAAATATACAAGAAAAAAATCTAAATCTAAAGAGAATGAAGTTTAACTCAACATAGACATGGTGTGTACTGTACAAGTTATTAACTGAGAGGCGGATTTAATTGCAAATCAACTATCTAAATGGTAAAGCGTGGGCTGTTAAGAACATTTGGCTTAAATATATTCTTATTACCGATAGAATCAAAGTGTAAGAGTTTCTGTTTACGTGAATTGAATGAAGAAGCATTGGACTAGTTTAGCGTGTATTTAGTTTTGAAAGTTTAAATGGGAAAACTACAATTAAAGGGTAAATCTCGTAACATTGAACCGTTACAGAATAAGTTATTTTTCATGTTAAAATACGTTGCTCCAACTGTAGAATGTTTGAAATTGTATCA
The DNA here is from genome assembly GCF_978046115.1 of Saccoglossus kowalevskii. Lineage (NCBI taxonomy): Eukaryota > Metazoa > Hemichordata > Enteropneusta > Harrimaniidae > Saccoglossus > Saccoglossus kowalevskii. The sequence goes on from NC_140657.1 coordinate 22,588,108, forward strand.
TTGTTTTTATAGCGTGCATTTGTGTTTTTTGCGAGATGACTGATAATTTTTAGTGGTTTTCATACGTTTTATCATTACCATTGTATATGTGCACACTTAGTGTCACATATTTCATTTGTGTACTAACTAAGTCGAATATATTGCCATACTATTTTTGTTGTTTAGATTTACATTCATCATGGCAACATATAAGAAAGTTCTTGCTCTGTATACCTCTGATTGGGAACGTCGTAAATACAAGTCGTTGTATGACCGGATCAGACAGGATAAAGAATTAAACTACGAATTTGTGTTTGTCACCAGTGACAGTGGGTCTGTACTGGATCTTCTTCAGCTTACGAAGAAGTGCTCATTGATGGTAACCACGCACCATATAGATATTGTTCTCAGCGCAAATGATTCCACTGCCCTTGTCCATGCTGCATTAGCTGAGACGTTTGAACACATTAATGGTCCTTCTGTGGAATCTACATTTCTCGCCTACCATAAATATTATACCAAAATGATGCTCGATCAAGACCCTACTCCGTATAAATACGGTATTATTCAGGTGGACACAACAAAGGAAGTTATGTTCAAAGTAGCAAAAGCTGTCACAGGAAAGAACGGTTTATTCATAAAGCCCACGACCGGTTGTTGTAGTGAAGGTACTGCTTGTTCAGATTCCGTGGAAAGTTTCCAATCGATTGTTCAACAAATCAGTTCACTACCCAAATCGAAATTTGATGTGGAGTTTATCAAGAAGTATATGAACGTGAAGTCATATCCTTATGCAGTACATTGCACTATTATGCTAGAAGAACGTATTCGTGTTGACAGAATAGTTCAAGCCGAATGCGTCGTGCAGGATGGTAAAATAATCCATTGGGCTACGGTTGACTGGCTCCATTATCAAAATAAACACTGCAAAATTGGAGCAATTACTCCTGCTGATCTCTCCAGTGATGAACTGGAACGTCTCTGGAAGTGCACAGATAAAGTTGTTTCCAAGATGATTGAATATGGTTATAATAATCAGTTCGTACACTGCGAGTTTTTTATGGTGGATGGTAATTTCAAATTGATTGAGGTGAATGGACGTATCGATCCTGGCATGGCTGAGGTCTATGCGAGTGTGTATGAACACGGTGATTCATGGCAGGCACTATTGTATCTTGGAAGTGGTAAGGAGGTCATTGCTCCTAAACACAGAGGAATACTTGGGATGATTGGTTTCATTCCAACTTTTGCTTCAGATGTAGCTGAAAACCTCCTTGATTTCGAAAAAGTGGCTGTACATCGCGAAATCGCTCCACTGTGTTCGCCAACAGATATTATAAATCAAACATCAGATATAAATCCAACTGTCATAGCTTTGACAAATCTGACTGGACACAGTATTGAAGGTAATGTCCTCTATATACAGTAGTTTACCAATGTAATATTATTATGGCTACTGGCGTATTTCAAACACGTGTCTGAAATGCATTTCGAACAAGCGTTTGAAATGTGTTTTAGGACTCGTTTGGCAAAGGGCATCATACCAAATCAATATCCAAACTCTCAATCTATTAAACTGACATTACAAGTCTTAAAACGCGATATAGAACATTTAAACGAACTGGTGAACATATTTATCTTTTAAATTACCATTCCAGTATAGTTATGTTTGGATTTCACTCTACTTGAAAACTAACATGAAACAATTACAAATTATAATTTACAGGGTGTTGGAAAACTGACCTCACTTTTTCAGTGCAGCTGTAAACATTAGTGATAATTATTTGCTTCAATTGTGATATGATTCTTGTTTCTTTTCAGATGGCATTATCGTAAACTAAATAGTTGTTTAGAGAATACTCAACAAATTTGTTTACGATTTTATTTCCACAGATTTAAAGAGAAAGCATTATGATCTTAGCAGACTGGTATTGAAGAAGCCAGACATGTCTCCCTGGGATTGATTTTTAAAACATAATGATGTTAATTAAATATAGATATGTATGAAGACGAATTACGGGTAGTACATTACAAACCAAAGTTATCTAAAACTTAGTGAATACTCTTAGAACCTTTACTAGGATAATTTCAGCTGGAGTTTAAGGTTTTAGACAGACTATACCATTATTGCTAAACGTTGAATATTAAATCACTTGCAAGTGAAAAAATATGGTCGCATGGTGACGACTCAAGGATTTTATGTAACATTGGTTTTGTGTATTTCCAAGACAAACAAGGTCTTTTATACCCTTTACTGCAATCGAAGTCGTAATATGTTATACATATGTAGACACATTGAAATAAATCAGGGCATATGCTTTTGGGCAGTGCGCTTTGGGGTTGAATGGCACTGTTTTTTTATCGCGAGATACAAGTGCTGTAGATTTTCTCTGAATGTCAAAATCATGTTTGATTTCAATATATTGTGTTGTGTTCATATAATGTTTTGAAAATTACATACTGCTTTATTGTTTGAGTGAGTGTGGAAAGGCAAACAAGATTTTATTTCTAAATTCTTCAATGGTTTAGTGTAATTTAATTTTGCTGCCCATTTGTTATATGATACATAAACAAACAACAGATTGGTGAATCTCAATAATCTAATATATTGGCATCATACATTTGTAGTACCTTATTTAAAGCGCGGTAGTCGTCGCGCTGCGCATGTGCGATATATATGGGTCTCATATAAACAAAGATGGCGATTTTGACTGTTGCGCAGATCAACGAGTACGAACATACACGTTTCCAAGCTTTAATTAGGTAATTTTCATGTGATTGGAAGGTATCGAATGAGTCACCGGCGGTAATCAGTGCAAGTCGCGCCCAGGTCAAACCTCGTACTTGTGCATAAATAGTTGGATTGTGGGAAAATCAATGTTTATCAACACGAATGTCGAACATGCGCAGCGCGACGACTACCGCGCTTTAAAGCTACTGAGCCTCAAAGAGTTGCAGAAGTTGTGTGATGATGCAAGTTGAGGAAACGTGACTTGTTTTTGTTTAAGGACAAATAAGCCATGCATGTCATTGTCACCATTAGTTTTCAAATTTAAATAGTTTTGTTTATAGTAATATAGTTTGAACATAAACATGGCATAGATCCAGAAGCTGATGCTTGATTATGATATTTTAACATCAGTGGCTGACATTAGGTCATTTTGTATCTAAGCATCAAACGAGTATTTTTCCACTTTGAGAGAAATTGCTCTGGAACAGCAATAATTGAAACAAAATGTCGGCCATTTTGAATACATCTGTATATCTATGATGCATAATGAATATATAAAATTAACATAATCAAAGCATGCCAGAGATATGGCTCTAGAACTGCGTTCATTAAAACATAGCTGAACTCTGGTGACCTTGCCCTTTGTTATATAATATTATTCCCTTTATCAAAGTTTGCTCAATATGAATATGCATTGTCACAATTAATTTTGAATACCAACAAGTTTTGGGGTGGGAAAGCAGTTTACCGAATGTACTTGATAGATATAAATATCTTACAGTAAGTCAGATATTTTAGTATAAAAAAAATGTCTCGTCTCAGAAAAAAGTGCTGCATTTAGACGTGAATAGATTCATAAAACATGCAAGTTAACAGAAAATCTTAGCTGGCTTTTGTCCAAGTATTTTGTACAGGTGTCTGTCAACAATTAATGATTCACTGAGACAAATATGAACTGCCTTATAATCATTGTACAGTGTATTTGAAAAGTAAAAAAACGCGTAAAAAATCATTCTGTTCTAACAGCTGAAATAAATTCCTGTGAATTTTCATTTGTCAAATGAACTGTTTGTCATATACAGAATTCATATTTTCTTTTCAAAATGTGGATGCAACATTTTGCTTTTCATGTATTTTTTATGTATTTTTGATTTGATAACTTTGGACTAAACAGATTGTCTATTAGTTTCAGATCTTGATCAAAGTTTGGCACCCAGTTCATATGAGTGCTTATATTGATTTTCTGACATCTTGTTTTCTGTAAACATTTTATTGGTAGGTTTGCAAATGTGTATCAGACTGTGCAAAAACTCTCTCCATGAGTTGGTTTTGAAACCCAGTCTAGTATTCCCATGGGATTTGGGAGATACATTACCAAGGATATAATTACAAGATAAATGATTTGCTTCACTGAACACATACAACAATGCATATTTCCACTGAGATCGGTGACCTTTGAATGTGTATTACCAGTGATCAGTCAAGTAGAAACAGTCAGACTCTCTAAATGTTTGCATGATATTTCCATACAGGACATCTGTCGTTCGTACTCAGGGAAGACTTTATACTGATGAATAAGGTGACCAAGTTTGATAAAGTTTGGAATAAAATTAGTAAAGTTATTGTACACACAATAACAATTACATGTATTCCTTTAATATACCTTTCCCTTCCATCTTTGATGGCATGGGTAAGGTAAAAATAGGTGCCAGTCAGCCATTTGGAATTCGATCTAAAAAAAATAATCAAGGAACAATAATGTCTAATGTATGTACCAAGTTTGAATGAAATCCATCCATAAACGATCCGGGTCTGGAATGCCAGAAATGATTTTTGAGCACAAAAATGGCCACCATTTGGCCATTTAGAACTGGATGGTCAAACCAATTTGTATAATTATTAAATGATGTATAATGAATATATAAAATTTGAACATAATCAGACTGAATGTCTGAGATATGGCACTAGACCACATTGATTAAAATAAAATTGTCGCCAGTGTGAAGCTTAAATGTAATCGATACAGGCATATCTAAGACATAGGTCTGTATGCATAGATGCACAAGCGTCAGTCTATAAGTCCCAGTCTTCGGACTGTGACCGAAAGAGGACTAATAAATCAGACCTATATACAAGAAAAGTGGAATAGCAAAGATGAGATGAAAGAGCAATTTGAGTTATATTTCCGAAAGTTGAATATAGTAGTGACATCACGATTTCAAAACAAGAGAAGCCCCATCAAACATTATTTGGAACAGAGACTACAGCAGGAAAAACTGATTATGAAAAAACACACATATTGATTGCATCTAATACGCCAGTAGAAACAGAATGCATATTTCATTTCAAAAAGATTCAAATTTGTAGAATACATTAACAAACGAATCGCTAATACAATAGCCAGAGTTCATGCTAATCTAATAACATAAAGAGAAGATTTACAAGGTTGGCAAAGGTCAACGTAGTGGCTGTGCTGAGATAACTCCGCTGTTAGCAATGCACATTTCAATCAAAAAATTGAAAATATCGTCGAAAAAAACCTGAGAGAGAACCACATCTGTAGTACCTATATGTATATCAAAGTAATCGGACTTGCAGCTTTCAACAAGATGTCGAAAATATCACTTTTTGCCAAAAATATTCACCAAGATTAGAGAATTAAAGATATCACCTTGAAATAAACAAATCTGAGTGAGATCTACCCAAGGTACAAACATATACAAGTATCAAAGCAATCAGGCTTGTAGTTTTCAAGAAGTTGAAAAAGGAAAACTGACAATCACTCATATGATTAGCTCTGCTCAAAAAAAATCAATAGCGAAGCTAAAAAAAAGGTCTGATATATATACATGTATAGAAATGTAAGAAGTGAAGCAAACATTTTTTTTTTAACAAGATGTGTTTTATTTCAGACATAAGGAAAGCATACGTCAAGAATAGTATCCCTCCTATACGTCACAAGTAATTATAGGATAACATCAGTTTCGAAGTGGAAACAGACATTGGGGGAGTAATTAACCTATCAAATCAAAGTTCAAATGTCATATGGTAACTACTTCTGTAAATATATTGTCACAAACATTAATTTCAATAAATTATACACAGGAGTTCAATATAATTGGTCTGTGAGATTTTGAAAGATTATAAATATTACAAAAGGCAGCAAAAGAGATCGTATCTGTACAGCAACATACATTTGGTACACTGTAAACTGGCTAACATGACAGAAAAAAATCAACATTGCTGCGATAAAGCGACGCAGATGTATTCAATATGATCTTCTGTGACATACGCAAAATACATTTGAATGTCCACTATGTGGTGAATGACACTTTAAACAAAACATTAATTCTGAATCAGGGGGAGAGACGAGGGTCACTAAATGTAAGAATGTAAATTGTTGAGATCCAAAAAAAAAAAAAATATATATATATTTTTTAAAAGTCTACCATTGTAGAAAAATAATAAAATCTGTTGATGGAAATTGGTCTGATTGCTGGTTTAAACCCACGTTGAGGGGGGGGGGACATTTTACTATTGCTGCTAAGCACAAACACATCACAAACAATCTGAATTGCAAATAACCCTATAATTAGTATATTAACATTTGTCAAGCTGAAAATAATGTATTATCTAGATATCATTTGATAGGTTTTGAATTAACTATAACTTCGTATGGTGTAGCAACCATACATATACTTATTAAAACATTAATTGTTAGCATGAATTCAATTTAAAAAGTCAAGAGATGAACAATGACCAGATTCTCATCAGGAGTTTTTGTTGAACAGACAAAAAAAAACTTGCTTATAAAGATCCACCTCAATCTTTATTTCAATTATTGCAATTGATTCTCGACCTCAGTACAAAGTAATGTCAACTGCACACGCTTTTGTGTATGTATTTGAACTGTGAAGTTTTTATCAAATCAACTTTTAAAAAAGTCGAATACAGTGCCAGCCAGGCATGATTATTTGGCTTGACACAAATTGGCATGAGGCAAATGAACCACAATTTAACACTAAATGAAACAGTTTGTGAGAATTTGAAAAAAACCACCAATGATGATATCTACAAATATTTACTTAAAATCATGGGGAAATTGACAACTTTAATTACAAGAGAGATTCAAAAAACAAAACAAAAAAATATCAGATGTGTTAATTTGTGTCAGTCCACTGCTTAATGTAAACTGGCTCCCCTACCAACATACACGTTAGTATCTCCAGTCCTGGTGAAGTTAAAAATGACAGCATAATACAGTTAACTGCATACTGGCTCAAGAGTAGTTCAATCTTGACTTCATCACATGTAGGCACCACTGATCACAATGCTTTAATCGGTTCACAAACAGTTGGATTGATTCAGCCACGAATATTGGGTTGTTTATTACAGAGTTCAGTTTGCTCGGATGTTTAGCTGTATGGGAATTAATGAAAAACCCGCTGCGAACCACCTGGTCAGAAGTTAACAAATCTATAAGATAATTGGCTGAGCTGGATATCCAATAAAAAGAGCTGAAATAGATCACATCACTGTGTGTTATCTCTGGGTTGGGTACTGTCTTCTCTTGTGTATATTGTAACCCGTGTGTTTGGCAGCTGCACCGGGTTGAACATTCTGCTGCGACGCAAATGCATTAGGATTAAACATCAGTGGTCCAGGAGGTGCAGCTGGTTCCGGCTGCTGCCAACTGGTCTGGTTACTGGACTGCAACGAAACACACATCGTAATTACTATTACAATTCAAAACCAGAGCTTAATACTGAATCTACGCAGTGGTAGGATGAACAGAACACGTACTAATCTGTGTGCCTGCAGAAATCCTTCAGGGATTGTCAATATGAGACTGGCTCATAAAAGTGTCAGTCAGCGTAGTGTTAAGCCTGCAATGCACATCGGGATAACTTTGAAGTACCGTAAAATCTGCATTAGTAGCCGCATCCCTAATAGAAGTCACACCCATTCTTTTTAAATAATTGAGAACCAAAAATTCACCATTTCTCACATGTGTAGATGCTCTAATAGAAGCCGCAACCTATCTGTTGTATTGTACCATTTTAATAGCAGCCGCAGCTTCGAATACAGATTTTACAGTACTAGTATTATTCAAGACTTGGCTGATGCTGTTTTTTTCCCCATTCCTTTCAGCTCTCTGCGGAAGTTTTCAGCAGACAATGCGATAAACAAGTGCCGTTGACGACAATATCAAGGTATACTGCCAATCACATATGAAGTAACACTTGTGTGGTAGCCTCCAAAGTTTTATGGAGATGCACTTTGCAGGAAAGATATCATTTGAGTTCCTCAGAGAAGACTAATTACGGTCTAGATAACTAGGGTTCATAATATTTACTTGATAAGACCCAATACACAGAATGAGTTGATGGTAATCAGTACAGTTTATGAATGTCGATGCACTCAAAGTGGATGCACAGTTTTTTTTTTTACATTCTATTGGTTATATACTAACATACAACAAACTACTGAAACTTTATCTTTACAAACAAGTTTGTTTAAATATATTTCCTGACACTTTGCAGAAATGTTCCAACCGGACGGATCATGTTGTACTTATCCCCAGGGAGTCTCGTGTATTAACCCTGTAACCTGCATAAAGTTTATTTCAAAGTTTATAAATTTACTAGTAAAGTTAGAAATTACAAAAGTGTATGAATATTTGAAACATTTTCGTACCAACTTCTATTGTAACTACAGTAATCGAAACACAGAACAAAAGATTTTAACATTCATGCAGTCACAAAAAAACACAAAAATTTAATGTACACTTCCAAGACAATGAAGGATTTAAAATTACATATGTACATTTAAATAAAAAAAAAAAGGAAATTCTAATTTATTTCAAGTTGTGTATCAAGTTGTATAGAAAAATTACAGTGAAAATCGCTAAGATTTTGTCATTGAGATACATTTTTTGTAGCTCTGGATGTTGTAAGATTAGAACACCTGATTACCTACTTCCTTTCAAAATATTGTGTAGACTTTTGTCTACAGTGTAAATATGTTAGTACAGTACACAAATTCTGTCGGTAAACAAGAATATTTTTAAACAAAGTATGTAATCAGTTGTTCTAATCTTATAACATCCAGAGCAGTCTCAATGACAAACTGGAAAAATGTTTACCAATTACATACAACAGTGAAACACTTTACACATTGAGTCCCATCATTTTTTCCTCCGAAATTGATATGCAACATTTCTCATATTTTTGTGCATTTTTCTTCAATATTTTGGAGCAATTGAACATAATTTCTTATTGGCTACTATGCTTGATCAAAACTTGGAAGAAAAATAGGAATAGGCACACTTTATTTTAGGAAGTGACAACAGTTTTGGCACTCAAAGCAATAAAGTAAAAGAAAACTGGGTATGATACAAACACTTTCTGTCACAGTGGCTAATCAGCAAATGCAAACTAATAAATAGAATGCAAAAAAGCCACATGTGGTATATTCAGATGAAATATATAACATTCACACAAAACCATTTTTTTGAGAAATTAAATAAGACAAATTTTAACCAAAATGCCAACTAAAATACAGTTTTCTACAGAGACACATATTATAATGTTGTCATAGTTACTACATACAGCAGATAGATCCAATGTAGTGGCAGCGGTTGGAGCGTACCTCTGAACAAAGTGGAAAGGGCACATAGCAATTAGTATGCAAACAAGTGTGTTTTGATACTTTCAGTGTCAGAAGATGTTCAACACAGAATATACAATATAATTTAGTCAATTATATAATATATTGTTAAAGGCTGGAAAATATTTACCATGTAGCACTATTTTAAAAAAGCTTTAAAAAAATGGAGTTCATGAAAGCAATTTTGAAACCAGGCAGAGGCTGAATTGTTCTGGCAGCCATTTTGATATCAGAATGAGGCCGATTGGTTCTGACAGAACTTTTGATGTCAGAAAGAGGCTGAATGGTCTTGGCAGCCATTTTGATATCAGAATGAGGCCGATTGGTTCTGGCAGAACTTTTGATGTCAGAAAGAGGCTGAATGGTCCTGGCAGCTTTTTTTGATACAAGAATGAGGCCGATTGGTTCTGGCAGCCATTTTTGATATAAGAATGAGGTAGTACAAAACCGATGACAAGAAAAACACAATTATGTATTGTATATGTGAGTGTGCAAGAAAACATGATGTAGTTGCTGGATATGACTTTTGCATAATACATATAGTATACTACAAGAAATATTCAAGATGAGTAAATCTATGGTTTATTATCACAAATGTTTAGTCAGATTTGTCAGTCTTGTTAGATATCGGATGCAGAAGCTGAAAAAAAAACACATCTCTAAATATCTTTTATTTTTGCTCTCATGTAGTCCCAACTTCCTTAAACATTACCGTACTTCCCCGAGTATAAGCCTAGGGACCTGAACATGTAAAATCGGGAAAATTAGGGGGTGGGCTTATACTCGAGGACCACCTCAGAAAAGATAATTTTTTTTTGGGAGGGGGGGAATTGTAATCCTCTTCCCAACCTCGAAAATCATCCAAATTATATTTTTCGTTCACAGCGCCAGTCTCGGAGAAATATTACCACTTTTTGATTTCCACGACACTTTTTACAATGAAGAAACAAATATTTTCATAAAAATAGACACGTTTTATTACAATTCGGTTTACATATCGTCTGAATTTACGGTGCAAAAATGGGTAGGGTCTGTAGAAAAACTGTCGAAGGCAAGATCTTTATCATTATCTTCGTTGTGGAATGTTTTTGATCACTCGCAAACTCTCGATAAAAAGCAATTTCCGCCATGGTGTTTTTCATCATGATTTGACCTGAACAACTTCCTTTGACCTAACAGGTCATGTCTTTCGTTAACCAATCAAAATGCTGTCTTACAGACGTTTTTCCGATCATTGACGAAGTAATTTTTTTAACGTAATGCGGAAGTGAATTATTGCAATGTTAAAATGCGATCTGATTTCGACAAAAAAACGGTGATTTTCGAAAAGTAAACTGAGGGAGGGAGGAAGTATTTAAACGTTTCACGGTCGCCAACAAGTCATGTCGAAGAATAGTTTGCTCGTTCACATCCCATTCACAAAGGTCTCAATGGACACGATTATTCGGAAAAGTAAAACGATGTTCAATGACCATTTTTGGCTTTTCTAAAACCACTACTCAAAAGGAATATGGATTAATTACTTCAGTATTGCAACATTGGGATTCATCATGAGTAAATAACAATAGAAAAGGTGTGAACCATGTTCCGTACGTTCGCCAGCCATGCACAATTAATGCGAGTTTTCTCGGAGGAACCAAACTACCGAACCAATCACGATTATTATGCAATGAAATACACTTTTAAGTGCATATTTTAATAAATGTCATCGACGCCCGGTAAAAAAACCCTGGGCCTATACTCGGGGATGCCCTCAACTTGTTAAATGTCTAAAAACAGAGGGTGGGCTTATATTCGGGGAGGGGCTTATACTCGGGGAAGTACGGTAATAGTGTGAAATGCGAATAAGATAAACTTCCAACTGTGCTACTACTGCAAATAGTTTGCTTTATCATGTGAAAAAACAAACTGAGGATAGGATTTTAAAGATTTTGAGCAATTCATATGAGCTCTTCAACACAATAACACTCCCGGGTCCTCTTGTTCTTAAAAAATAAATGCTAAATGACTAAAACACAACAATTACAGCACAACTAAAAACAAACTGACTGCTCTGCCAGAAGCACATGCGCTTTAGTAAGTAAATGACAAAAGGGAGCAAATGCAAACACAAACACATTTTTGGCTTACTTACACTTCTAATCAGAGTAAATACAGTGAATGGAAATCAAACTATTTTGATATGAAGGTAGCGAACAGAGAAATCTTGTTTTCTAGTGAGGGGAATTAAAGCTTCTAATTAAGTGATATGTACATATGGAAACAGGGATGGTTTTCATAGAAAACATTATCGACATGCTAACACTTCTTCACATTTTGATTTTGTTATTATTTTTCTAATCATTGATAAAATGTTCAGCTGTTTCATCATTTAGCCGATAATATATTTATCTTTTTTATCATCTCTTTTCCTTTATGCTCTGAACATTCCTTCTCTTTAGTGCGGTGTGGCTAATCAAATTGATTTGTCCATCAAAATTTGTTTAAAGCTTTCGAAATGTACAGTAATACTATAAAACAGATGTAACAGTTTGGGTATTCGTCTTGTGACAAGTCATTGTCAATGACACGTCCCCGTTCCGTTCATATTTGAGTGACATATACATTCAAAGCAGATCATGACCGAAATTGCAGACCACTTTCCGTGGTCTGATCCGAAATGCACCTGCATATGTACAACAGATTGTACTAAATCTGAACAAAATCCATCCATGCATGACTGAGATCTGGTTCCGGAATTGTGAAAATACGTGATTTTGATGCATTTTCGGCCTTAAAATGGCCATCATTCAGCTATTGTTAAGCGGATCATGAAACAAATGCACATATCTATTTGTGACATGATGTACCATGTGTGTGTGAAGTTTGAACTCGATCAATCCAGGCATGTCTCAGATATGGATCAAGAACTGATTTTTTAAAAACAAAATGGCCACCAGTCGGCCATTTCGAACTTGATCCGAAAAAAAAAATGAGGTGCATCAAGGTCCTATTATGTTTAATGTATGTACCAAATTTGAACAAAATCCGTCCATGCATAACTGAGATCCAGGTCCGGAATGGTGAAAATGTGCGATTTCAATGCATTTTCGGCCTTAAAGCGGCCGTCGTTTGGCTATCGTTAATGAGATCATGAAACAAATGCACATACATATTTGTGACATGATATACCTTGTGTGTGTGAAGTTTAAACTTGATCAATCCATGCATGTCTCAGATACGGATCAAGAACTGAATTTTTTTAAACAAAATGGCCGCCAGTCGGCCATTTCGAACTTGATCCGGGAAAAAAAATGACGTGCATCAAGGTCCTATTATGTTTAATGTATGTACCAAATTTGAACAAAATCTGTCCATGCATAACTGAGATCCAGGTCCGGAATGGTGAAAATGTGCGATTTCAATGCATTTTCGGCCTTAAAGCGGCCGCCATTTGATTATCGTTAATGAGATCATGAAACAAATGCACATACATATTTGTGACATGATGTACCTTGTGTGTGTGAAGTTTGAACTCGATCAATCCAGGCATGTCTCAGATACGGATCCAGAACTGAATTCTTTAAAACAAAATGGCCACCAGTCGGCCATTTCAAACCCGATCCCCCCAAAAAAATGACGTGCATCAAGGTCCTATTATGTTTAATGTATGTACCAAGTTTGAACAAAATCCGTCCATGCATAACTGAGATCCGGGTCCGGAATGGTGAAAATGTGCGATTTTGATGCATTTTCGGCCTTAAAATGGCCGCTATTCGGCTATCGTTAATCGGATCATGAAAAAAATGCATGTGCATATGTCCCATATAATGTGTGATGTATGAGTGAAGTTTGAACTTAATCGGTCCATGCATGTCCGAGATACAGGTGATCACGGATGGACGCACGGACGGACGCACACAGGGCAAACCATAAGTCCCCGTTTTCGGACTACGTCCGAACGGGGACTAAAAAGCCGAAAACATCAAATACCATAAATACGTTTCAATTTTGCTATTTTCCATTGTGGCACTTGCATATGTTTTGCTCGCACTTTTGCTCGCATACTCTTTAATACATAGTAATAAGAACCAGTAGTTTTAATAATAACGTTGTGTGTTGCTGTTTGTATTAAATTTACATGTACATGTTGCTATTACCGTACTTCATAAGCCCCTCCCCGAGCATACAACTGTATACACACATGTCAGCAAATTGTAGGGCACAAGGCCATTGTATCAACAGCAGTGGCCTAATTTCCATGAAAATATATTGGTTAAAAGGGTACATTTTCCTGGTCGCTACCTTATGGATTAGGGAGTATTTATTGAAAAGAGTTATTAAATGTTAGTAAGTATTACATCTAATTACAACTATTATGGGATTAAAAGTGTTGTATTGTAACTATCTGGTTATGCATAAATGAAAAGTCTGACAGACTTGCATTGAAACAGCCAACTTGTTAAATATGGCTTCCATGCAATGTATACAACTTGTTTAAAATACATTGTTTACACAAAGTTCAAATGCACGTTGTATTGACTGCGGGACTTGTTGTGCAGTATCACCCGCACATTAAATGAAAATAAAATTATGTCAGAATTTTGAATCGATACAACCAGAGAATTACAACGATTTTAGTAAGGTGTTAAATACAAAATATACTAATGGTTAATACTTTACATAAATAAAGACGTACCACAACTACAAACATTAAAAGCATGTACCTGAGTACTGGCGTTGTTATTAAAATGTTGACTGACTTCATAAGACAGTGAACTTAGTGAACTTGACCTGGACAACTAAGAAATTTAACAGAAAAAAATGGAACGATGGAATGAGAAGACGACAGAACATACTTGTTTAATCACAGACAACATGCAACAATGACCACAGTTAAAACAGGACACACGATATGGGTAAGAACAAGACTCTCGTGTGTGAATAGTGCATTATCTCGCTATGAATATTCAGCGGCTTCAAGGTGATTGGCGCTGGCCACTACTCAGGCAGAAACATATTGGTTGCGAGAACAGCATTACTTGATATGAAATGTTGTTCAACACGCATCTCCGGAGATATTAGTTGTATTCGTTCAGTTTTATATATTACTGTAAAATACTTGGAATTTATTTTCACTGATTTTTGGCGAGTTGAATGTAAAATATAGGAAAAAAGGTATATTCGCTGGATTTTATTTTCACTGAATCACTCCTTCAGCGAAAATAGCAAAAATGAATTCCAAGCAAAAATAAAGTATTTATAGTATGTTCAACATTCAGTACAGAGACAGAGTTCTCAACAATGAGCTTAGATGCGAGCAGCATGGTCTTACTTAAAACCTGTGTACATCATATCACACATACATAATAACTGAAGCCCAAATATGGAGTGAACTAAAAACAACTTGTACTAAAGATGACTCCTCATTGGCTAATTGTCTTAGCCAATCAGAAGATGCCCTTTTTTCAGTAGAGATTTCAGGTCGTATATACACTTACATTATCTTCTTTATCATCACTGGATTGAGGCGGTTTTGGATTAGTTTGTGTGAACTGCGGAGGCTGAGATACTTGTGGTTGCTGCTGCTGTTGTGTTTGCTGTGGTGGTGGCTGTTGCTGAAACTGAGTCTGTGGAAACTGTTGCTGCTGGTTTGAATCATACTGGTATTGCTGTTGATGTTGTTGTTGTTGTTGTTGTTGTTGTTGTGGCTGTTGTTGATAACTAGCAGCCATGTCCCATGACGGATTTGAAACTCCAAAAGCTTGCGGGTTGAAAAACTGCTGTAAGAAAGTGAGCAAAATTCTAATTATGAAAACAGATAAATATTTTTCATGCAAAAACTGTTCATGTTTGGAAATTATAATTTGTTAATAATAGACGACTACATCTAAACAAATCTCAGTGTCATTAATTTAACAAAACATAGTTGAACTCTGGTGACCTTGCCCTTTGTTACATAATATAATTCCCTTTAACATATTTTGTTTCAATATAAATATGCATTGTCATAATTAATTTTGAGTACAAACAAGTTTTGGGGTTGAACCAACAGTGGGGAATCAGTCTACCGAATGTCCTTTAAAGATGTAAATATCTTACAAAAACATTGGTGCCTTATTTGTTTAATTATTTTAAGGGACGTAATTTCCAGTTTTATTCAAAGTAATTCAGATATTTTAGTATAAAAATAAATGCCTCATCGCAAAAAAAAAAGTGCTGCATTTAGACGTGAATAGATTCATAAAACATGCAAGATAACATAAAATCTTAGCTGGCTTTTATCCAAGTATTTTGTACAGGTGTCTGTCAAAAATTAATGATTCACTGAGACAAATATGAACTGCCTCATTGTGTGACTACTGTATTATATGAAAAGTAAAAAAAACACTCTTTATGAATAGCTATCATGTTGCAAGCTCTGCTTTGTATGCAAATCAACTTAAATAGTTGGTGTCCAGTGGAGGGAGAAGTCAACAGTACTGTTGCCTCCTGAGAAACTACATCTTCAAACACTGCAATCTTTGAAGTGCGTTTTTAAACTAGTATTATTCTGTTCTAATAAGCTGAAACATATTCCTGCGAGTTTTCATTTGTCGAATGAACTGTTTGTCAAATACAGAATACATATATTTTAGAATAATTTTCTTTTTAAAATGTGGATGAAATGTTTTGCTTTTAATGTATTTTTTATGTATTGTTTTTGATTTGATAACTTTTGACTAAACAGATTTTCTATTAGCTTCAGATCTTGATCAAAGTTTGGCACCCAGTTCATAGCAGTGCTTATATTGATTTTCTGACATCTTGTTTTCTGTAAAGATTTTATTGGTAGGTTTGCAAATGTGTATCAGACTGTGCAATCTCTCCATGAGTTGGTTTTGAAACCCAGTATGGGATTCTGAGATACATTACCAAGGATATTATTACAAGATAAATCATTTGCTTCATTGAACACATACAACAATGCATATTTCCACTGAGATCAGTGACCTTTGATGTGTATCACCAGTGATCAGTCAAGTAGAAACAGTCAAAATATTTTATCAGATTTTCTCAATTTTTGCATGATATTTTCATACAGGACATCTGTTGTTCAAACTCAGGGAAGACTTTATACTGATGAATAAGGTGACCAAGTTTGATAAAGTTTGGAATAGAATTAGTAAAGTTATTATGCACACAATAACAATTATTAACGACGACGACAACAACGACGACGACGACGACGACGACGACAACGCCTGACAAAATTTTTCCCTTAATATACCTTTCCCTTCCATCTTTGATGGTACGGGCAAGGTAAAAACAAATTGAATGGCTTTTGCGTGGTCAAACATTGTGAGCGAGCACAAAATTGACAAATACCTGTGTTTGTTGTTGTTGATGTTGTTGCGTGTGGTCATGAGGGGATAATTCAGAAACCTGGCTAGCTGGTGTATGTGGTCTAGAACCAGGATTACCAATCTTTGGCTGCTGCGAGTCAGCGCCATCCTCTGGGTTGACATGTTTAGCATCTTGGACCTGTTCTTCACCATCGTGAACTGGGAAAAAAAATGTATCAAGAAATGAAAGAAGGTAGTACCACATAATGTACAATTTATATTTGTTAATTTTCAACAATAGGACAAAAAATCAGAAGAAATGAGAGGAGAAGAGGAAACCACAATACACATCACAGTGTCACCAAGTGTTAAAAGAAATTTGCAAGAATGACCATCTTTTTGATGAACACTCAAATATTACAGCATTGCGAAAGATTGCATGTACATATAGAAGTCCTAATCTTAACATAATTTACATAATTTCCAGGCATAACATAATTTGCATAATTTCCAGGCATAACATAATTTGCATAATTTCCAGGCATAACATAATTTGCATAGTTTCCAGGCATAATATAATTTGCATAGTTTCCAGGCATAATATAATTTGCAGGCATAACATAATTTGCATAGTTTCCAGGCATAATATAATTTGCATAGTTTCCAGGTATAATATAATTTGCATAGTTTCCAGGCATAATATAATTTGCAGGCATAACATAATTTGCATAGTTTCCAGGCATAACATAATTTGTATAATTTTCGGGCATACACAATTTGCACAATTTCCAGTCATAACGTAATTTGCATAATTTCCAGGTATAACGTAATTTGCATAATTTCAAGGCATAACGTAATTTGCATAATTTACAGGCTCACACATTTAGGGACTGTACTTATGCAGGTTTCTAGAGACCAATTATTATGATTTTCAAACGACCCATGGCCGAGATCATTATACATTAATAACTTAATAAATCTTAGATACCTGGTTCAGGGACAAAGAAATTAACTGGTCCTGTGCTTGACGTCGGCATCATAGGAAAGAGATCAGGAGGCGGTGCCACTGCAGGCGTGGATTTTGTACCTCCAGGATTGAATACATCAACGTAGTTGTTCCTAGCAGCTACATAAATATAAAATAAGAGTGGACTAATTTGCATGAAATGTACTTTATTCAATATTTTCCCAGTAAATATTAGATTTTTGAACCTGACATTGTATAATATATGCCCTATTCCCTACCGTATATCATTTTGCATAGTGTAGCACTATTAAGACACGACGAATTTCTCGGCTGCACTTAATCCTGAATTCATCACCAATTCCAGAGAATATTACTTACTAAATTTTTCTTTTGGCCTTTGAAACCTGTTAGCACCAGGTGTTGATGCAGATGATGTTGGTGCACTAGAACCAGGAGTGGATCCACTGGATTTATTAAGCTCAAAATCAGTGGGTGGAGGTGGCGCCTGATCTGGTTCATCCATATCATCACCATCTTCAGCATTCACCCATTTCTTTTTCACAGGGTCCCACTGGATCTGAAAAGAAGAATTGCAGATAATTAAAAAGATGAAAAAACAATTCTTTGAATGATAAAGTCATCCCTGTTAAATTCAGACTGTTTACCACAAAGTTGAAGTTACAGCTGTCCAGTAATATTCCTTTTACAACAAGAACAACTACGACAATGACAAGGACTAGGACAGACAGGCATTCACTCGTATACCCCACCTATATCTAAGATTAAGGCAAGGTAAACACACTGCTGAAGGCAGAACACTTACACTTTTTGTGGAGTCATCTGGTAAGTGTACTTCTTTGCTTCGCCAACTACTGAATATCCCACCAAACCAGCTTCTTCCACCGGCCGACTTCTTGGGTTTATTCAATTTATCTTCCTTTTTGCCAGTGTCTCTCGTTCTCACATCGTGTTTGATCTGTGGTGGAGGTTGTTGCCTCGGCGGAACGAATGGAAATTTGGGTGTTTCCGGCGGTGTCAGTGGACTTTTAGGTGAGATGGTGCTTGGAGTGTGACTATCGTCATCGACACCCTGGTTCTGTAATTGCAATGAGATGATATAGATTACGTATGCAATGAATCCCCCAAAAAATAAGCTACATCAACAAAACTTTCTTCACACGTTAATTTTTAACTTTTGGGAGTCATTGAATTTTTCCTGCTAAATAAGTTTAGTAGTGTCCGGTGTCAGTAACGGCTAAAGTCTGACTAGGATTAGTATCTCACCTGTTGCACACTTACGTCATAGTAATCTAGCTTTGAAGCACCGCTATCGGCAAACTCAGATGTCTCTGCTCCTGATTCAGTCATCGATGTTGTGCTGTATTCACTGTTCATCGAGGCAGTGAGATCTACGTTCTCTTGTGGCTGTTGTGCCACTGCATTATACTGGAACTGCGAGAAGTTGAAGTTCGACTGCTGTTGCGCATGTTCACCGGGTGCGGAATGGTCAATTTGAGAAGCAGCACTGACCTCTTGCTGTACTGGCAAACCATGTGTGGATGCTGGCAAGCTAAGATGAGACTGACTACCACTCTGCTGAAAACCACTAGCAGTCATGGTGAAGCCTTGACCTGATTCAAGTAGACAAACAAATTTTAATTTTGGCAAGCTAAGATGAGACTGACTACCACTCTGCTGAAAACCACTAGCAGTCATGGTGACGCCTTGACCTGATACAAGTAGACAACAAAATTTTAATTTTTTTACGAGAACGGACACACGTTTACAATGACCAGATTGAGTGTTAATCGGCAATACAAGTTATGAGATTTTGGTATCCCTTAAGTGGTAAATGAAATTATTTTTTTTCTTTGGATCCTACACTTTGTATTACAATTTTGTAATGCCAAAACATGTAACACAGTAAACCCAATATGCGCTAGAAAGGGTTCACGAATATTATGGAATTGTATTATGGTACTGGTAGTATCTATTCAATTGCTAGTAAGAATTTTATTTACCTTACAAACTGAAAATTGACTCAAATTTTGTCAGTTGGCTCCAAAATTAGGGTTCATTTCCAGAAATATTGAAGAATTTAAAGAAAAGTGCAGAAACATTTGGGTGAGGAAGTCTGGTGTTGAAAAGGATAAACTGGAGAAAGCATGAGAATGTCATTTGTTAATTTTTTTTCCCCTAATTTGCTGGAATACAAAAAAAACCTGTTTCTCAACTTGTCTATTTCTTTAATTTCAAATTTATTTTATAATCACTTGTACGCCAGCTAACTGCACAACACGATCAGAAAAGCTAAATTGTACTTTTTGTCCAAGTTCAAAAATATTAGAAACAGCATTGAAGGGCGGCAGTCGTCGTGCCGCGTCCTGTTCGATATGGGACTCATAGCGACGTACACAACGCATGTAAAATACATTGTTTATTTACATTTACGACCCCCGCGCTTTAAGTCCGAACAAACCACCTTTTTATAATAATATACATCATGTATCAGATAACATTTTTCAAGTTTCATTTTAACCAATAATAAAACATGCAAGATGTGCATCAAACAGAGACCCCAAATTGGTTACTAATGAACCAAAGTTTGAAAACGATTGGATAAAAACTTAAACCACAAGAAATGGGGGTAACGACATACAACGACATAGACATTCCTACATGTTGGTAACTTTACAATGCCTACCTAGCCCAAGCTGTTCTACTGCCTTCTGTTTGAGCTCTGCCAAATGCTGCTGTGTCCTGTCCTGGTTGCCGACATCAGACATATCAAAGCTACCAATGTAGTCTTGGAGATTAGCAAACGAGTTGTCTACAGATAATCCTATTATGGGCGTGTCCAGACTTTCAACGCCGCTCAGGCTATTTGACGAATACACCCACGGCATTGGCGTAGCAGAGCTCGATCGTGGTTTGATCACTCCCTCCTACAAGAATGTTAGAAACTGATGGAATTAAGAATGTTGACTGTGTCGAAGTATGAAGATATTTAGAAATAATGAAAGCTTATAGTACATATCATACATATCACAATTGTTAATGATTCCAAGTCATCACATTACAGGTTATTTTTCCACCTGAAAATGTGTCTATTTTAATACAGGGTTCCTACTGTTCATCAAATGCATTTTAGATGCAAAACGACCATCCCGTGCTCATTGAATATTGCAAGTTTAACTATTTTAGATTTTTTTAGACTAATTTTGTTGTGAAGTTAAGAACTGCTTTAGCGACTAACTCCAAAAATATAAAAATGAAATTGTAAATTATGCTTTTTCTATATGCAGAAGAAATAATCATTCAGAATTGCTTGATTTTATGGTGAAATAGAGTATACTGCTCAAAAATGGTTGTGGATATCACATCAAGATGTGTTCAAGACATTCATATCAAACATGTCTAGTAGCTTTCAACAGTAGTTCAACAGTAGTCAAACAGTTAAAAATGTAAAAGTTGGAGTAAGACATTCAAAACATCAATTCTTTAGCTCAATAATGTGCATTCCAGCCCCAACATTTGGAATCAGCAACAGAGTATGTTTATAAACCAACAGCCATCATAAGTATGACGTTAGTGTCCTCAACATTCAAACATTAGCTAAAAAAAAAAACTTTCAAACAGTACAATTTTTGGAAGATCAATTCCAAAATCAACACAGGCCAACTATACCAGATTAACCATATGTACAATGTATAAGTGTGATAGCGATCGACTGAATATTATTATCACACCTATAAGACAAGCAGCCTGTCGACTGAGATAGCTCCGCTGTCAGCAATGCACATTTCAATTAAAGAACAGAAGATATCATTAGAAAATGAACAATATGCAAAGTATCAATGCAATGGGACTTACAGTTTTTAACAAGAATTCAAAAATATCATTTTTCACCATAAATGATTGTGGTTTTAAACAAGAAGTCGAAAATATCACTTTTTACCAAAAATGACAAAAATATTCACCAAAATTAGAGAATTGAAGATATCATTACAAAATGAACAAATCTGAGAGAGATTCACATGTAGTACCTATACATGTAATATCAAAGCAATTGGACTTGTGGTTTTTAACAAGTCGAAAATTGAACAAATCTGAGAGAGGTCTACCCAAGGTATATATACACCAAGTATCAAAGCATTTAGGCTTGTAGTTTTCAAGAAGAAGTCGAAAAAGTAAAACATTGACACGGACGACGACGGACAATCACTCATATGATAAGCTCCGCTCGACGAAGTCGACAGCGGAGCTAAAAAGCTAACATTGCAGAAAGTTGTTATCACTACTATGTCTTTTCCTTCACTTCATTGCGAGCAAGCCAATAAAACAGAAAAATAAATGCCATGTGTTCTTACTAAGACTTGCTGTTGAAGAATATGCAGCTTGATCAGCCAGCCAGGCTCAATGAGGTCTTCGCCCGAAAAATCCTGAGTATCGTGGTGCTTTAGCCTACTTCCCAGCTGTTAATTAAATACAAGATATATATCAGTGTTTGACCTTGGCGATAACCGTGTTATATTTGAATAACAACTTGACGATGAGTAAGTACAATACATAATACGTAATGCTTAACAGAAGAAAATGGAAATAAAAATAAAGAGTGGGATTAAAAATGTGATCAATAATTTTTGTCTTATTGCGATGACAAGCATACCTCGTATAACTGGCTAATAAGTGTATTGTTATACAACTGTGGGGCTAAGCAGATGGCACTGGTAATAACTTCACAGTACTGCAATGCCTGTGGAGAAATAAAAATGGTTCACTGAATGTGTAATTATAAGCACACAATTTTGGTATTCGTACATTCCTACAATACACCCACGGTGACATCAGCAGCAAAGTCATTACGAAAAAGATCCTGATTTACATTGCAAATGGTTACTGGGTCAAACTAGTAGAAAATAAAATTTAAGAATAAAAAAAAAAAAAAAAAATGTTTACCTGCGATGAGAAACCATGCTCGGCCAACCTGGCAGCATAAATAAACTTGTATACTTGATAGTTGGGAAGCAGATAGTGCTTATTTGCAAGTAACTGGGCATATTCGTATACCTCGGTGTGTTGTATGGCTTCGTTGGTTGCAAACTTAAAGAATGGTAAACTAGTTAAAAAAAGAAAAAAATGAACAACAGTTCACAACTTGATCCCAATATATACACAATATACATCCAGGCACTTTTTATAGAAATAGTCATTCAATAAATTTAAATATTATACATTAATTTGTTCTAAGTTTCTGAACTTGATTGGCAGCTGCTCCTATTTGTTGGCAAAAATAATCAAGAAATTTGTACTGATAGTGAACTTGGACCCCCTTAAAGTATGAGGATGTTTCAGTGGTCAGGGACAAATACAACACATTAGGTTTGCTTAATTATGCAAAATTCAGACACTGATGTTTTATGAAAATAAATGGTCAGTTTGAAGAAAACAAAAGATTACATTTTCAAGCCGACAGAGGGGCGTGGTATTATCAAAAAACAAAAGATTACACTTTTTCAAGCTATAGAGGGCGATATAATAGACCATTTTCCGTTCACTGCGAGAATCACGTATTATGCGTGAAAAACAGGACAAACAAAGGTTATAGCGTCGTAGTGGCATCAAACATCACGTGGGATTCAACAAACGCGAAAGTATTTTGGGGGACATTTCCATGCTTAATAATGTGCTGTCCACATTTGATGATAGACAATTTCGATTAAGTAAGGGTACTCAGAAGCAATATTCCTCTGTCGAAGATCGGCCGGTCGATGTGAGCTACGAAATAAAGAAATTCAAGTTCAAAATCAAATTGTTTGATTTTTGCAGCAGACGTCTTTCATGCATCTCGCGAGATCTCGCAATTGTACGGAAAATCACCTATTGCTATAACTTCCAGAAGGCAATACAGCTGTTGCAGTTTGTACAAATATATACTACCAATTTAGATAATGCATTGAAGGAATTTGGCACAAATAATGAAAAGAACAATTTTGTCATTCAGAAACAGACAAAACAGGGTAGAGTAGGTTGGATTTGATTTGTTTAAAACAAAAAGTTTTTCCTTCATTGAATTGTGTTTGCTTGCTGACTAGGTGACAAAACTTGCGTGTTACGATGTTTATAGTAAATTCTTCCCAATTTGGCCATCATTCTGATAATAAATGTATTTTTATTCAAGTCGCATTGAAATCTGGAGCAATTTGTCACTATTTCGCCAAAAACTGTTTAGGGTAGGCAATAAATTTTAAGGCAGAGTTGGGGTATCAGAGCCACACATATTTTTTATTTGTTCTAATGAGAAGTCTTACCTATGACTGGAACCCAGCAACACCATCTTGGTACTTTTCTTAGTGTACACACCTAAACCAACTTGTGCCATTATGTAACAGAACTGGGAAGCATGCAGTAAACTTTTAGCACCTGTGGAAAAAAATAAATATTTCAAATGCCCATTTGCTATGTACTATACTACTGTAAAACCTGTATTAAAAGCCGCGGCTTCTATTAAAATGGTACAATGCAACAGAGGGGATGCGGCTTCTATTAGCGCATCTACACATATGACATTTGGTTCTCAATTGTTCAAAAACAATGGGTGCTGCTTCTATTACAGATGTAGCTTCTAATATAGATTTTACGGTACAACTTGTTGATTCAATTATCGTGCTTGTCTTAGCCTTTGAACACCAAGGCTAACATTTGCCACCTTTCACAAAATTAACCTTTTAAACCTTTTCACCACCAGACTTTCTAACCCAAATTTTTCTGCACTTTTTTTTATATTCTTCAAAATTTTTGGAAATGATCTCTAACTTTGGAGCCAACAGACAAGTTTTGAATAAATGTTCAGTTTTTACTCAAAATTTTTTGCTATTTTTGTCTCAATCTTCTGAAGGAAAGTGCAGACTATAAACGGGACTATTTCGTGAATTTTTTATGAAATGAAGGAATTGGTGGTGAAAAGGGTGAAAATAAACTTAATTGACTTAATTAAAAACAATTGACGAAGAGCGGTAACTATTGAGAAATGATGACCATTTGCCAAAAAATAATAAATAAGCAAATTTTACGGAGAAAAAAAAAAAGTATTTGAAGAGTCAATATTCTTCTGTTTGTGAAATAGGAAAAAAAGTCTTGTAAAATGCACCATTACTAAAATTGCTATTGTTTCGTATTTGCTATATTATAGTAGTTAGGAATACTTACCAAGAGTATCCCCCATGGTAGTTATACTTTTTCTATCAAGATCTGCTTTATTCGTCATATTGGATAAAAGCATTGACAAATGAGGGCGCCAGTCTCCCCACTTTTCATCAGCACAACACTGGAATTTGAATAAAGAGAAGACACTGGTAGGTTGGCATGACTAAAAGACTCTTTTATAGTTTTCACATTTCAATGACATAACTACAGTAGTTGCTCTATTAAAAGTACATCTCTAAAAGTACCAACAGTTGTATGTATTGTATAGTGGACCATTTAAAAACACAACTTATTTTGACCACAGACACACACTAGGCTTTTACATGAGTGCATGGGAGACTAAAAGAATAAATAAGCATAATAATGTGTATTCTAATAACATTTTAGATTTGTTTCAGGAAAAGCATTGATGTCCCAAATAATGCGATTCTTGTTATTTTCATATCATGTGTGTTGTGTAACACTTTGAAAAAAAAAAATTTTTTTGGCATATTGACCAGAGTGACACACCTAAACACTTTCGTTAATAGCACACAGAATGCTATAAATAAATAAATTTATTCTACAAATTACAAAAAAAAAGCAGCTCATGATTTTACAATAACACTAAGAAAGACAAACCGTTGATGCAGCAGGCTGTCTTCCAGACATTAATTGATATAATGTTTGTAATGGATCGTTCATTGGCAAACTGTTGGCAAACCTGGAATAAAACAAAATTATGAGTTATTATATATGACAAACTATGGATTGGGGTTCATGTCAGCAGACAGGAAAGAACAATATACCACCAATATACTCCCAACATCACCGATATACACCCCCCACATTATCATGAAAATTGTGACTTCTGAAGCCTCAAACAGAAATGTTGTCGCCCCATATTTCTTTCGTTTTCACACTTAATTGGTTTTTTATAGTGATTTACTTCCACCAAAGGTAAAGTTTTTCAAAATATGATTTTTAATTGAGTCAGGGAATAAAAAACATCTGTTTGACGTATCATATAGAAAATACACTGACCACAAAATACCACTAATATTGCTATTCTAAAACATGTACCATCTTTGTAGGAAAATGAATACATGTAATACACCACATCATTGCACTGACTTCTGCTGAAATAACTGGATCTTTTTCTTTCTATATCTGCATAAAATGACATCTTGGACTATCTCAGAATTCTAATCACAGATAGATGACGTTGTGAAACGTATTCGATTCTCACCTCATCATGACATTTGCGTACGTCCTCGTATCCATTTTACTGGCTAGAAGTAATGCATGACCCCAGAGACCTCCCTTCATTGCTGCTTCCAATGCATCCTGCAAAATTAGATGAACAAATTTGTTATCACTTTGGTGAAAATCAATTAAAAACTCATGATCTAGGTTAATCAGAGGTTGTTTTCAAGTGAACAATTAATATCAAATCATACTATAGACTACGTGTACAAAAAATTCAGAATGAAGAAAAGTGCGACAGTTATTTCAGTCCAAAGAAAAAAAAAATTTTTTTTATTCAATAGCCACCAGAGTAGGGATGCAACACTATGGATAAATTACAAAGCAGGCCTTCAGATTACAACCACTTTGATCACCATGGGAATTGAATTTAATCAATGACGATTAAAAAAAAATATCTAGGTCCCGAATAAAAAAATTACACAGCTTATCAACTTCTGGTGAACAAACTTCTAGTTCTACCCACAATTCAACACTTTGCACATGTTCATTTCACTATTTGCCACATCTAATTATTGTTATGAAATAACATGTGATAAACTACACCGTTTGCAGCAGAATGATGCGACTGAAAGTGGATCTCATCCTGACAGTGAATAAGTATCGGCCAATAACGTGGAACATTGTCTCTAAATTTCAACATAATCACACAGTGTTTGAATTTATTGAGAACTAACACTGTCACTGCTAGAAATGTTCACAATTTTACCCGTTACAGGAGCTAATGTCATCCCCTATCTTAGACCAAAACAGAAATCAAAGAAAGCTTAGAAAGAACTCCCGTGTGCTGAGAGTATTGAAGACACATTAAAAATTAATTAAAAATTACTAGTACATGAGATATTGATGGAAAAGCTGAAAACTAATTATGTAAATCAGGTCACTAATATGAACAGAACAGAACAAAAAAATTATGAATTATTATGCTAATTAGAGAATTAATATGAACAAAATTTTAACCCAAAATTAATCAGGCCTGTCTATTGTCCTAGAGCATTTATGTACCAAATTTTATTCAAATGTGATGATCAGTAATTGAGATATCAGTGTTAATTAATTATGTTAATTAGGTGATTAATAAGCATAAATATTTACCAAAAACTAATTGGGTTTCTGCATAGTTCTCTTTAAAAGTTTCATTAAAATCCAATTTGTGGTTCTTTATATATCAGTGGAACATTATGCAAATTAGGTAATTAATATCCAATTAAAACTAATCAGGTGTCTGCATAATCCTAGAAGATCTATGTACCAAGTGTCATTGAAATGTGATGATTACTACTTGAAATATCAAAAGCTGAAAATTAATTAATTATGCAAATTAGCTAATTAATATATACTGATATTACCCTAAAAACTATCAGGTCTGTGGAGTGTCCTATGACATCTATGTACCAAGTGTCATTGAAATGTGATGGTTACTACTTGAAATATCAAAAGCTGAAAATTAATTAATTATGCAAATTAGGTAATTAATATGTACTCATATTACCCTAAAAACTATCAGGTCTGTGCAGTGTCCTATGACATTTATGTACCAAGTGTCATTGAAATGTGATGATTACTACTTGAAATATCAAAAGCTGAAAATTAATTAATTATGCAAATTAGCTAATTAATATATACTGATATTACCCTAAAAACTATCAGGTCTGTGCAGTGTCCTATGACATCTATGTACCAAATTTCATTGAAATGTGATGATTACTACTTGAAATATCAAAAGCTGAAAATTAATTAATTATGCAAATTAGATAATTAATATGTACTCATATTACACTAAAAACTATCAGGTCTGTGCAGTATCCTATGACATCATTGTACCAAGTTTTATTGAAATGTGATGATTAGTACTTGAGATATCAGTGGAAAAGCCGAAAATTGATTAATCATTATGCAAATTAGGTAATTTTAGGCAAATTAGATTTTTACCCAAAACTAATCAAATCTGTGCATTAGTTTGGAGCATCTGTGTGCCAAGTTTCATCAAAATCCAATGAGTGGTTCTTTAGATATCAGTGGAACAGCTAATTATCATGCAAATTAGGTAATTAATATGCATGGATTTTTACCAAAACCTAATCAAATCTGCGCATTGGCCCAGAGCATCTATGCACCAAGTTTCATCAAAAACACACACACACACACACACACATACAGACACACTAACTGCAAAGACTCCCTCTTTTTGTGCTTCGCACACGGAAGTCAAAAAGTTAAAGCGAGAGGGTCATCACCTGCGCACGTGTGGGAATTGAGTCGGAAAAATTTATGCAGAAAAAAATCAGGGGTTAGTCTATTATAAGACATTGACCCCCAATACCAGATGTCCCCTGGTAGTAGATGTTGAACCCTTGTAACAAGTGTTGATCCCTTGTAACAAATGCAACCCCTGGTAACAGCTAGATGGTGATCCCCGGTAACAGATGGTGATCCCCGAAACCCAATCTTGACCCTAGTAACACAAAAACTAATCCTGTTAACAAGGAAATATATGTTGCTCTAAAACCTCTAATTAGAATAAAACCAAGGTACATTTCATGAATGATACAGAGAGGCAAACAATTAAATGATGACAATCACACAGTGTTTGAATTTATTGAGAACTAACACTGTCACTGCTAGAAATGTTCACAATTTTACCCGTTACAGGAGCTAATGTCATTCCCTATCTTAGACCAAAACAGAAACAATTTGTATCCGGTTATTTCCTAGTCAAAGGGGCTCACTGGACCATTGTTGTTTTAACATCTAAGAATCAAAAACAAATCAAGTCAAACTACCCCCATCTAAAATTGTGTAGCTTTTTCCCCCTATTCGGTGGTTGTGAAACCTGAAATCAAAGCAGTGTACATAAACACCATTATTATATAAAATATCCCCTTATTGGCTCAGTGACGTTGACTACAATTCAGTATTCTAACCTTTTCACCACCAAACTTTGTCTGCAAATTGTTCTGCATTTTTGTTCTTATATTCTTCAATATTTCTAAAAATGAACACTAATTTAAGAGCCAGCAGACAAAATTTGAGTCAATTTTCAGTTTTTAATCGAAAAGTATGGCTATTTTTGTCCCAATCTTCTGAAGGAAAGTGCAGACTGTAAATGGAACTATTTTGTGAATTTGGGATGAAAAGAATGAACTAGTGGTGAAAAGGTTAAAGAAATGTAAATTACTTGCCTTCTTTCTACCAAACAACAATAATTCACGGAATCTCTTTATTTCTTTTTCCATATTTCTACCGGCTATGTCTAGTCTGGAAGGTGCCTTCACTACAGCAGCAGTTGGTGGAGAATCCGCGTCTGCTGTCGTCGCTGGCGCTTCCCGGTGCCCATGAGACTCATCATCAGGTGTCTGGTTCTCGGCACTATTGTAGCCAGATTCCAGAAGTGGATTGTCTTTGAGTAGCAACTCACCAATATCAGTACCAACAACAGTCTGCAACAAGAAAGTCATATTTATACAGACATATCTTAGCATTTGTACATTAAACATTAGTGAAAAATAACCTACCCCGTTCTGTGTACACAGTAGTGTAAAATAACTTACCCCATTCTGCCTGCACAGTAGCACCATCAAATCCCAGAGCAGAGCTGCAGATTGCCTATCAGCCAATCCAGTGTTCTTTAGACATGTGACTGCTTTGTCAGATGCGAACCGTATCACATCACTTTTGTGCGTTTCATTTCTGACGTACAAAAAAGAAACATATTAAAGCTAGTTATATACATAAATTTTTAATTTTTCAATTTCACTTGGATTTTATTTTTGCACTTTTTGCTGGAAGGGTAAATCAGAAAATCTTCTATTCAGTTTACACAGTAGACTGGAGAAGTAAAATCAGTGAAAATACCATTTTTCCTATATTTTACATTTAAAATGGTGATTTTTTTTAATTCTGCATACGATTTCACACCTCAATCAAATACAATTCCATTTCAATATGCAAAGTTTCAACCATTGCAGGCAATTCTATGAAAAACATTGCTAATAATTCTCCAAAGAATATTGCAATATTCCAAGAAAAATTGATAGGGAGATTAATTTTGTGTCAGCGATAATATATCTACTACTGTAAACCATAGTTTCATATGAGAGAACAATGCCAGTGAAAAATTGTGTACATTTATGAATATATTTTTTCATTGACAGCATTGATCAAATATATGATAAAGGTTATGCTAATATACCTAATGAGTGGTCCAGGGAATGATTTCAGTTCTTTAGCATCGTCTGTGTCTCCTAAGATTGCCTGTTGAGAAGAAAATATTCATATTCAACACATTGCATACTGAAACAGTTATACATCATTTTTTTTTTAGCTCTCCAAAGTAACTTTTAGCAATCGATGTGCCGAGATGTCTAGCTATAGCTTTCGTCAAAACCAGAGTAGTGATTGCTTTTTTAGAAGAGTTATTTTCTATGCTTTATTTCTTCTGCTACTATGAAATAAGAGAAAATTTATAATGTCTACTTGCACAAGTATGTATATTTTCTTGAAAACCTACTCAAGTTTGAGGGCATACAAAAACAAGTAAAAGTACTTTGTGAATAAACTCCTGTTAATCACAGTTATTTAACAGCTTTTTTATATTAAAATTTACATACTGTAAAAGGGTTAATTATTCACTGGGTTTTAATTTTGCTTATTTCGCTGACTGGAAAATACGCTAAATTAAAACCCAGTGAATATGTAAAATTTAGCATAGAACACATTATCTAAATGATAAAACTGTGAATTTAAAACCCACTGAATATGCCTGAAATGGTAAATCAGCGAAATTTAAACCCAGTGAAAATTAGTCATTTTAAAGTATACAAAATTTGTATGCATAAACAAACACACCTCCCAATTTCTGCCAGCAGCATTTTTCAAAGGCCTTTTTACCACCAGTTGCCTCTTTTTATCGCAAATTCACAAAACAGTCCTGTTTATAGTCTGCACTTTCGTTCAGAAAATTAAGACAAAAATAGCCACATTTTTTGGAGTAAAAACTGAAAATTGACTCAAATTTTGTCTGTTGGCTCCAAAATTAAGGGTTTATTTCCAGAAATATTTCAGAATATAAGGAAAAAGTGCAGAAAAAATTGTTTTTGTTGCATTGTACTTTATCTTACCTCTACATTATGAATTTCAACCACAGTTGCCATTCCGTCCTCAGGATTATTTGGTAATACTTTAATTAGCTGCCCGCCAGCACCGAACCTAGCCACAACGTGTGGAAGTACGTGTTTCACCGGCGTCATGCGACCAGGTGGCGATACTTCTTCTGTTGGATCAAAACATAAATAAGCAAGATGGTGACGATTGTATAAAAAGTAATCAAGAAATTAAAACAGTATTAAATTGCTAAAATCATATCTAAAATAACTCAAATTTATTCTCCATTTTTTTATCTTAGACATGGCAAACGTAGATATCACAGATAGAGGAGATTATTGTATTTGAAAGACAAAATAAGGAAGCACCACTGCTGATGTGTGCAAATTTTGTTTCTGTGAATCTGTTGTCTGTGAATGTTCAGCTCATTACCGATATTGCTACTATTGTATTGGGGCAATTAACATATTCATATGCTTGCTAATAACGTGGATGATGTTTGCCATACCACATCCTATACAAACCAAGATATTTTGAAAGACTGCAAAATGGAAAGAAGTTTAAGAAAAACAATTATGTGATTTCCATGAAAATGTCACATCATGGAGATACTTGTCTAATAATCGCAATGAATTGGCATTCAAAGGATTTCACAGCTAACGTACCTTCTGGCTGGGGTTCAGCTTGCCATGGTTCTTCCTCTTTAGCGTACTCATACCCGCTATTGGCATCATAACCGCCAGGCTGTTCTTGCTGTAGTTGTTCTTGTCCCTCATTGTCTTGGGCAGGATAATTGTCATAGGATGTCTGGTACGGAATGGTTTGGTCCACTCCGTATCCAGCAGGAGCCTCCCCTTCATAGCTAGTGGAAGCTTCTTCACCATAACCTGGGTACCTAGACAAGTCAAAACACAGAATGTATAGGTGAATCCCATTGCGTGTATGTAACCGTAGCAACACATAGAAATGTACTAAGATATAGATTATAATGTCGAAAGGAATGATCAGAATTTTTATCATTCGCCCTACATGTACATTGCGATCACCCTATTAATGGTAATGAAGCACTTTCTTATTGAATGATATTTACCTAACTCATTATTATTCATTAAAACTTGCGTTGAAGTCACAATTTCTGAAATTGTTGATTGGAATTTTAACAGCCACTTCGATTTACACAAATTTATATTGATAATTAAAAGTGTTATAATATGCCTAGGTTTCTGCTGTTCACTGATCAGAAGTGCTCAGTAAGTCACATTTCATGTCAGAGGTGAAAATTAGAAATTAAAGTTGTCTATCAATATTAGACCAGTTGAAGAATAAAAGTACTTGTACCAATTAATGATGTACCTGTCTCTAGCAAAATAAATTACGGCATATTTGAAATAAAATTCTTGGTTCATACTTTTGCAAGTCTTAAAAACTCTGAAAGCAATTTTCAGGACATTAGCAACTTCACTGCTTCACTTGGTCAGTCAGTAAAAATATATCTTTATTCACATATCCACATGGATAGGCAATTTGTGCATTAACTTGTCCCAGCTAAAATCTGCATGTCCAGGACAGGTCAACAGGACTGAATTTTGATCCCTGCATATAACCCGACTCACCTGCCGTCTGTGGCATCAGCACTTATCTCATTACTCCACTGTTCGGCACTGTAAGATTGCGAATGCGCACTCTGTCTGTCATAGTCCTCGTACGTATCCCTACCATAGTTATAACGTTCATAGTACAGTCGCCGATATTCCTCACTGTACCTCCAGTCATCATAGCCGTAACCCCTCTTATCTCTGTAATAATCATGCGTTCTGTACGGCCGGCCGTATTCATCATATTCTGATTTTGTTGGAAAATATTGAAACATGTAAAATAGTACAGTTAATTATTCAGTATTATATTGAATTTTGTATAATGCCTTATCACTTTGGAAGTTGAGGCAAGTTTAATACACTAATGTGTTCCAAATTGAACATCATTACGACTAATTAATTACATCACACAATGTTTAGGGAAGTCATTTGAAACAAATTCTACTCAGCCTTAACCCCCTCACCACCAGTTCCCTCTTTTCATCACAAATTCACAAAATAGTCTTGTTTATAGTCCGCACTTTTCTTCAGAAGCTTGGGACAAAAATAGCAAATTTTTTGAGTGAAAACTGAATATTGACTCAAATTTTGTCTGTTGGCTCCAAAATCAGGGTTCATTTACAGAAATATTGAAGAATATTAGGAAAAAAGTGCAGACAAATTTGAGCGAGATAGTCTGGTGGTGAAAAGGTTAACGTCATTTTCAGTTCACTGACATACATGTATACACCTCAATAAGATTTGTCATTATCAGGACATTTTTTTTTTACACTAACAAGCAAGTACAAAAAAACTAAAACGGAATCAAATGTAATTTCAACAGTTTTGAAATTGAAATAATTTTGTTCGGCAGTAAAACTCCCTTCAAATTTTTGAAAAGCTGCAACAAAGTAACGCGTCTTTATAGACTGTCCACAAGGCCTGCATGTAACATGTTTCATACACTGACTGGACAACGTTCTACGGTTACACAAAGTTCTATCTTTAGTAAAGCGAGTTTTCTTGAGGAAATGTTCTCGTGGCAAGTAATTTACAATGGAAAAAGATTTCCTTCATTGAGAAAAAAAAAAGGTTCAATACATACCATAATAATCATATCGATACCCTCTAGCTCGGTTATACGGATCATCGTAGTAGTCGTAACCCTCACGACTTCTAGGATAATGTTCGTATCCCTGAACAGAGTATGGCCTTTCAGACCTTGAAAGAGGTCGATCGTTTTCACGCCGGGCATACTGGTCATATCGCTCACGTGGACTGTACATTTCGTCATATGGATCTCGACTCTGTCGAGAAAGTGGTCTGTCATACCTTGAATTTGAAGCGTAAGGGTATTGCCGATCGTCGGAGTACTGCAGCGAGTTTGTTGGAGATCGGTCTCTCACAGGTTGCTGTTGGATGGGAGCTTGTTGCTCAGTAGCATCTGCGACATGATGAGGGTGATGTAAATGTTCATGGGATTGTCTGTTCTGTAGAAGTTGTTGCTGTTGCTGCTGTTGTTGGTGTTGGTGCTGCTGGTGTTGGTGTTGTTGTTGTTGTTGTTGCTGCTGCTGCTGTTGTTGTTGTTGCTGCTGCTGCTGTTGCATATTTGGTTGTCCACGTTGGATGTTTGGGTGTGTCCCTCTTAAGGGTTCGTGAGCAACAGGATTGGTGGTAGGTCCTTGAGCATTGCTGACAGTCCCAGAATTTAGGGACAAGTTTTCTAATTTTCTTGATGCCTGGTGAAGATCACTGTCCAATGATGATGGGTTTTCAGTGGAATGGGGCACTTGCGCAGAGTGGCTTGCAGGCATGAGAAGAAGAGGTCGTGCTTGTTCCCCGGATTGCATGGGTGGAAGATGTCGTTGTTGCTGATCTTTAGCTACAGTTGAATGCGCAGTAGGAGGAGCTAAAACAATAGTCTTTGGTAGTGAAGGAACATCATCTGTTGCCCAAAGAGTAGTTGGAGGTGATGGAGCTATACTAGATTTCAGACTTTCTTTTCGAATTTTCTCTGGTGCCGAGGAAAGCTTGTGAATGCTGCTGAGACTATCAGAAGATGATGCACATGTATCGGTTGTAGATGTATCTGTCATGCATGTGGTAACCTGTAGTGGGTGAAACTGCTGCATTTGTGGCTCTATACCTTTCAGATCCCGCAGTCTTTCAGGGGGGTGTGCTGGTGGCACAGCAGGAGGTAGATTGGCATGAGAAGGTTGTTTCAGCTGAACAGGAGCAGGGCCCAATTGCATGTGTTGATTAGTAGGAAACACAGGTTGAGTGGGAGGTCTTATCCCATGAACAGGAGCAGAGTTAGGAGGATTAGCAAGAGGTGGGAGATGGGAATGCTTGCTCACCAAAGCAGGAAGAGCTGCTGGTTGGTGAATCACAGGTGGAAGGCGAGAGATCTGTTGAGCTCCTGGAGGATTAGATGGTAGATTTTCTACAAGAGGTTGAGTATGTTCTTGAGCTACAGGAGGGGGGTGGGAAGATTGTTGCTGAGTAGTTGGTTCAACCTTAGCAGGTGCTTGACCTGGTTGCCCAGGGATGGTTGTATCAGTTGGAATGCTTGACTTCTTAACTGCAATTGACTGTGGCATCCCTGGGTGAAGACCATGTTCAGGAGCCGGTGATAATGGCATTCCAAAGCCAGTCGGATAACCAGGTCCACTTGGTGGAAGAAAGGGGCTACCAACTCTATCGTGATTAAAACTCAAAGGTACATCTCGGCCAAGCAATCTTGGACTCATTGGAGAAGACTCGTCTTGTGAACAAGCTGGGTTAGGTTCTCCAGGTACAGCAACTTCAGAAACAGACTTTTCTATTGGAATGCTCCCTGGTGGCATCGCATTCGGAGAGGATTGGGACTGCCAAACTGATGATTTTGTAGCTGTATTTTCTTTCACTGAATTGGATCTATGATCACTACTGGTGCTTTGATTACTTTTGTTAGATTCAAAAGAGGCAGTACGACCATGGTTTATAACAGGATTGCCAGTTGAAGGAACTACATCAGCAGGGCTATTGCGGCTATGGGGTCCAGACGACCAAGCACCTTCGTGAGCAGTGAACGTAATGCCAGCTGAACTGGCTATACTTGCTGTATCCGAGTGTCCATCATGGACTTGGTTTGTAGAGAGGGTATTTACATGCTCCATGGGATGTGTCTGGTTTGGAATGCCTTGTATTAGATCTGGGTTATAAAACTGCTGTGGAGCGGCAGCGGCGCCTGCTTGATTATCTGTTGAAAGAATTGGTTGATTAGCGGAGCAGTCAACGGGAACGCTATCAACTAAAGGATTGTGGGTATCAAGAACAATACTAGGAGTATCTTTGACAGAACTGGAAGGAACATTCCCAGCACCCTCAACTACTATATCCCGTATTGATTTCCCATTTACTGAGCTATCAACTATTCCTTCCAAATTTGTATCAGATACATTGCTATTTATATTTGTATCACTACAGCCACTATCTCTGAATTCATTATTATTAGGATGAACCTCTTGCTCCTCAGAAACATGTGTTTTGTCACTACTAACAGTCAGTGGATCTGCAGACAATCCATCACATTCATTTAAATCTCCTTCCAGCGCATTTTCATTTTTCTCACTCTTTTCTGAATAATACTGATTAGGCTCACCTTCAGTGTGTGTTTGTGCGACAAGGTGGCCCGTGAGATCTTCATGCATTGGGAGTGACAAAGGATCAAGAGGATAGGGTGAAGGTTCAGGAGAACAAATCTCATGGCCAGCATGTTGATTACCAGGTACAGATTGCAGATTTTCCTGGTTAGACCCCGTAAGTTGGGCTGAAACATCATGCTGCTGCTGGTGATGGTGATCAGGCCACATGTTTTGAGGTTCGTTCAACAATACAGGTTCTTGCAGAGCGGAAGAATGATCTGTGATCGGTAATGAATTCTGATCACCTTGAGTAGCCAGTTCTGTATGCTCCTGATTAAATGGGAAACCATCCGTGCATTCATCTCTCCTAGCATCCAAAACTTGTTCATAGTTATTTCCACCAGGGAAAGGTTTAGAAATGTTTTGTGGCAGTGACGTACAACTCTGAACTCCACTTTGGCTCCCAGGTGACTGCAAGGGATGTTCAGGGTAGGGTTCAGTTACAGGCTCACCAGGATTTTGCTGCCAAACCAGACCAGATGCCGATGGAGGCCTATGTTGGTTTTCTAGGCCTTGATTATGATTTTGGTCTTGAGATGTTTCACCACTATTGCTTACATGAAAAGAACCACTAATGTTACTGACCGGACTTTGACGGTCACTCAAGCTTTGCCCGCTCTGTCCACTGGCATTCAGAAAGCTATCCTCAGTTGTGTCATCACCGAAAAAAGCTGCAAACATACCCGAACTATTTCTTGACATGGAATCTTGATTTTCCGGCACCAAATGAACTTGATCGTTCATTTGTTGCTGTTGCCAGTCATTCTGACGTTCAACATTTTGCACATTAAGTCCTCCTTCCTGTTCAAAAGGTTTCTGTTCATAATTACGATCACTCCCTGGAGGAGAATTTGATGGAAAACTGGCCACCTCTGGCTGTCTGTAGGTACTATTTTGTTGGTAAGTTATATTCAGTTGAGACGAGTCAAAATTTGCTTGTAAATTTTGTTGATTTTGTGGAATATATTGTTCCTGTGTATTCCATGTACCCTGTGACATATGTTCCGGATCATGGTATTCCCATTGTCCGGCACCGGCATTTTGGTGCCATGGTTGTTCATGTGGTGGTGGCCTTATATTGTCCATCCCCTGAGATACATCATGGTTATACTGATTTACAGTATTGGGATGTGGCATTGGTTTTGTATCTTGATTATACGGATTCCTTACATTGGGTGGTGGATCAATAAAGTCTCTAGGATTGATAAATTGAGGCTGAGATGTTTGCGGTTGATTGTTCACTTCATTGACACCATATCCAAACCAATTTTGACCATTCACAGACGTGGGATCGTTAAAGTCATTTGGTTGTCTCTGTTCATCTGTAGATAAATGAGAAATGATTTAACAAAGTTAATACAAACATGATTAAAATATTCTGACTCATTTATAATCGTCCCAGACCTGATCATCTGATGACACATTGGCGTGAAAACCAGTTGAAAAGAAAAAATTGTTTTTCGTAATTTTTTTCTAATTTTGACTTTATGTCAAGCATCTGATTTCATCCAATGTTCTTGAAAGGACTGGTCTTTGAAAAAAAAGCATAAAATTTTGCTGTTGCAGGTTCTTTTGACAAATTGTGCACAAAAATGTGGATTGGTCCGAAGAAGGGAATTTCTCAATATAAGAGATGAAGTTGGCTGTGGTCTGAATGTTCCTTTTGCCATGAGATATCCAAATATCGAAACTGACACTAATATATGAAATTAGCTGCCATGCTTGGTTTTTACTAGCTACATGCATGTAGAACACTGTCAAGTGAAAGTTGCACAAACTAAGAATAATTAAATCAGCATATCACAGTCAAATCATAAACTGTCAAATTTTAGCATTTTCCCCAGGATTTTGTTAGCAATAAGGAGAAATTATGTTTGTGGTAAAGTATGTGTACTGGGGTGGGGTATGTGCAGCATTGTTGTTGCAGGTTTTCATTGGAAATTGCGATGCTTTCCGAGCACTCCAAAATTGCAAGAGGGTAATGTACCCCTCTGTTCAAGAGAGAACACACAGTCCCATGTACATGTACCACAATGTTATGCCTGTACCTGTACATACATGAAAATACATGTACCTCAGCTTCACTAGAAAATTGTTTTCCCCAGGATTTCGTTAGCAATAAGAAGAAATTATGTTTGTGGTTAATTTAAAGTACATGTGACGCATTGCAATTACAGGTTTTCATTGGAAATTGCAATGCTTTCCGAGCACTCCAAAATTATAATGTACAGGGGTAATGTACCCCTGTTCAAGAGAGAACACACAGTCCCATATACATGTACCACAATGTTATACATGTACCTGTACATACATGAAAATACATGTACCTCAGCTTCACTAAAAAATTGTGAACAATTTTAATACAAATCATACTTACCGCTGTCTAAGAATAGTGCCCCATTACTGTTTTCTCTGGACATACTGTTTATTTTGAATTACTTTTTAAATCTGTGAAAATAAATAAATGCGGAGGTCACTATAACAAAATTACAACAAGGTACTTTGAAAATTGATAGCCAGCTTGAAAGGTCACACCTGGACTGTATAGTAACTCCAAAGTTTGCTTTGCTCTTCCATAAACTTTAAAAGATTTCATTGTCATAAATAATTTCAACAATTCTTTGTAGTATTTACCTACATGCACATGAGACATATTTAGGCAGAATAATCATGAAAATTTAGATACATGATTATGCAGAAAGCAAGCCAAACGTTGATATTGCTATAACAAACATACATGTATACAGGGCTCGAAATTAACTTATATTTTTGGTAGCCCAAGTGGACTACCAATTTGTGAAGCTGGTAGTCCCAAAATAAATTCTGGTAGTCCAGTTTTTGATTTTGTAATTTAAGATTATAAAAATATTTTTTAAAAGATCTTGACTACCTATCTGACCTGTACATGCCATGTTGTATAATTTTGTTTTTGGACACAAAATTTTTAAATTTACCATTGTTTCTGAACTACACAGAAATAAAACAGATGATAGACATCAACAAAACTACATGTAGGTAGCAGATTGTTGCAATTTCTAGTAGCCTTTGCCAACTTTGAAATGTAGTAGCCCCATCATGAAAACTGGTAGTCTGTGGACACAGGACTACTGCTAATTTTGAGCCCTGATGTATATATAATATACAACTAAGTGCAAGTCATCTAATCACTCCATATGTATAGAAGAAAGTAAATGAAATCAGAAAATGAAACATGACCGGAGTTCTCCTCAGGCTATTATAAGTAGGTATAAGCACAGGGTCATAACTACAATTTAGCATGACAATAAATACAATTACAGTGATTAGCATATTATAGTGTTATGCAAATTAACCAATGCTATTTTTCCCCTGACAACAATGACTTAATACTTAATTTGCATAGAAATAAACAATTTTGGGATCATTTGCATAATATTAACATTTCAATTTCTCCAGCAAAAATAGAGGTAGATAGAATTACTGGAAAACAGTATTTTATTTGGTCTTAACGAAATAAATCAATAATGCATTAGTTAAAGATAGTTTCATTATCAGGCACATGTGTGCAACACATTGGCACTATTGCCCATTTATTCCACATGTACATGTAGCAAACAAGGTAATTTAACAGTTACATGCAACTCAAAAGTGGAATGTTTACATAGCCTGGTGTACACGTGGCGTACACATAATGTACAGATGAACTAAAACTTACTGATAGTTATAAAATAACATTCACAATGTACTAGAAAGGTCAAAAAGACCTAATATGAACTTTGAACCTTATGTTAAGGCAGAGCTTGAACTTCATGGAGGTAATGAAGGCAACTGTCTCTCTATGCCTTCTTAAAAAAAAAAACATTTTCACAGTTTATAAATAGACAGGACATTTTTTGCCTTAAAGGAACACTAAAACGTCACCACTACCAGTGAAAATATTTAAAATCCATTCTATTCTATTCTGGTGGTTTTGCTGAGATTACAAATTTTGAGCGGCGGACTAGAATAGAGAGCAGCATGATAAGAAGTAATTTTTTTCCATTCATGTACAAGTAGCGGATGTGACAAGTATACAACTGCACGGATGATGTATGTCACCTCCTGAAGACACATGGCAGTATAATAAGGTTGATTTTTCTAACATAATGCCAAAAAAAAAAAAAAAAATAGTGTTGTCTGGCAACATTGAAGAAAAATAAGATACAATGTAGCTATTCGTTTTTTTTTTATTTATTTAAAGATACAGTTGGGCATGTTGGGTGGTCAATGAGCATTTTGAAAAATAAAATAAAAAATAGACATTTTTGTGTGAAAAATTTGTCTAGCATGCAGCTAGAAACAAGGAAGTACGTACCCTACAGTGACGATAAAAAACAAAACAAAAATACAGGGTTGGCATGCAAAATTAAGGTATGATTGAACTGAACGACAAAACACAACTTATTTTTTTTTTAGCCTTAGCATAATCATGGACTGTAATATGATGTTATATAAAGAAATGCAAGTCATACCAATGTATTCCAAATATTATTAATCTAATTATAATTTCAGACATAGTCCATATACAAGGAAAGAATAGATATTTAAAACTATATGTAAGATATAAAAACTATCATTATCGTAGACAATCTTTGCT
The DNA here is from genome assembly GCF_978046115.1 of Saccoglossus kowalevskii. NCBI lineage: Eukaryota > Metazoa > Hemichordata > Enteropneusta > Harrimaniidae > Saccoglossus > Saccoglossus kowalevskii. The sequence goes on from NC_140657.1 coordinate 22,629,187, forward strand.
GCACTAAAGCAGACTTCCATCTCACATCACTATTGAACATGGCACAAATAAGCATATTGCTTGATGTTCGCAGACATTCCATAAAAGCATAAATTAGCTTCCTATATGTATCGGCAAATGTATTTATACGGTTGTCGACGAACATAGTACTAGGGTACTTGCACTACAATTACATGCATACTGTAAATGATTAATTTTCACTGGGTTTAAATTTCACTGATTCATCATTTCAGGTTTTAAATTCACGGTTTTAACATCTAGATAATGTGCTCTATGCTCAATTTTACATATTCACTGGGTGCCTTTCCAGTCAGCGAAATAAGCAAAATTAAAACCCAGTGAATAATTAACCCTTTTACAGTACCCTAAAAGTTCACGAAACACGTTATTACATCTGACCCAAAAGGCGTTAACAGTTGATTAACAGTTGGCAGCTATACAAGCTAGAACCGAATGTTTTAAATTTAAATAACAGAGTTTGACTTCACTGCTGCAGTTAATTTACATGCTAGCACAGTGTTTACCTGCACACAGGACTGCGGTTAATTTACATGATAGCACAGTGTTTACCTGCACACAGGACTGCAGTTAATTTACATGACAGCACAAAGTTTACCTGCACACAGGACAAACGTTTTTGACAAACAATGTCCCCATTGTTTTTCATGTCACAAGTTATTTTACATGTAGGTATGTATGATATGATACAAGTGGAAATGATAAAATTTCAATGACGCAAAACATAGATGTACACGATTCATCTAAACACAGTGTCAGTAGTTTCCTGTGCTGTTACAATTATAAATGTATGTCACAATTGAGATTGGGTGATGTGTAAACTTTAATTAGGTCAAAAATTGCTGTCCACAAATAAATATGTATATTTATTTTCAACTACCTACTTTATTTTTGAAAAAAAACACAATTTTGTTAGCCTGCAGAGATTGCGTTAACCCCATATTTTGCTTCCCGGACTCAAATTATCGAAGAGGGACCCAGTTTTTTAGGCAAGTTGAGGTCCAATCTCTAATAAAGTTATCCAGGGTCAAAATTAAATTTCTCAAAATTTTGTAAGTGGGACGAGTCTTGCTGAAACACTAGCGCAAACCCTGTTAGGTTTCACAGTTACAATGATGACTGAGTTACCTTGGCAGAAAAAATAAATCACTCACTTGCGACTCCTAGAAAACACTGCATGAGCTTATTTTTCCAGATCAAAATTAGTCCATCACAAGATATTCCTGTCAATTAAATGTTGTTCCAGCTATAAAATGCTGTTAATTAGGATAATAGTCACTAATTTTTGTTTATTTTGTAATTTAATTTTCGTAATAAGTATAGAAATTTCATTTATTTCTGACACTGTCTTTATTCCGTATGTAGATATTTAGTGACATCATATATTATATACAGAAAATAAAGGCTCAACAAGTGCACATTAAAAACATTTCCCACCAGTGCCGCAAGAACTTGATGTCTGTTTGCGATAAGTAAAACAGCGACGGTTCAGTGTTTACTCTATACACCGGTAAATACGATACAATCATCGCAATATGCTACGATACTTGTTAAAACATATGGTAATGTTCAAGACAATTAAACGCATCAACAAAACCATGAACGCCACGCAACACTGGGTATACAACAATGTAACGTGATGTCAATTGTGACAGGAAGTAGTTTTATGGTAAATCCCAGGAATAGGAAAAGAGATCAATTTCTTACCGAAGACGTAATAGCCTTTAGGACACCACAACAATCTCAATCTGGATGACACACGTTGTAAGAAATGTAGTCGTTTTTCGAGTGATTAGAACGGTAAGGGTCAATACTTCAAAAATACAAGTAAGAGCGTTATACTCGACGCTCTCGGTATAAGAATCGTCTCGATGTTGGTTTAAATAAAGCGAAATTCGGGCGAGAATCTTGGTTATTCTTTCACGTAAGTATCAAAGCAGCCATCTTGTTTAGCGACGTGTCCTGCGCCTGCGTAGGAGATGGTGACCTTTGGTAGCAAAGAGAACAATTATCACCTTTCTATAAAATTTAGATATTCTCTGAACGTTGCCCACACGATTACCTCGACAGGTTTATATATTCAATACATTTTTTTGTAAGCAATATACGCCGACACGGGATATATATTTCAACTTTTATAGGGGATATTTAGTTCGGCATTACTCGGTATTCTTCGGCCGCTCGAGTTCCGTACATGCGCAGGACTGCCACGTTGGTTTCCTGTTTTTGGTCTAAATTTGGAACTGACTGGTCTTAGTTGCTGTGTGCTAGTTTTATTTATTATATTCGACGTGGCTCATTCGAGTGATCAAAGAAGAGCATAGAGTTTGTGGCGAACGTAAACGCGCAATCTCAAAATGGTTCTGTTAACGATGATCGCCCGCGTTCAGGACGGGCTTCCCCTCGCAGCATCGATGCAGGAAGACGAACAGGTACAGTTGGTTGGATCGGGGAGAGACTTGCTAGCTCCATCACTTTCCTCTCGCATAACCATATGGTGATAGTAACATTGCGTTAACACCTGCACTGTGCCACGTCATCACAATGTTAATGTATATAAACACAAGGAAATCGCATATAAAACAAAGATTCATTTTAGTAATGTCAGTCTGTTCCATTGGGTTACCCCATAATAATTATTATTAATACCGGTAGATCCACATCTGCTTTCTACCAGCATTCATTTCATAATGAGCTATTAATGGGATAGCCGGGGTCTTATTCAGACATGGTAAACCGTACATTTTTGATGATTTTTTTTTTAAGTTGATTAATTATTTAATACTAAAATTGATTAATATTAAATAAATTGGTTTGTTCTGTAACTAATCTGTTTTTCAGCTTTCATTTTCAATTAAAGGCCAGTGATTGTCTTGCTGCATCCGTTTCACTATGGAATCCATAGCAACATACACACATGTAAAAAACATACAAAATTTTAATGTGTGATGACTACTGCCTTTTAAGAAACTGCTTTTTAATCTCAAGCTTATTTCTTCAATCGATTCCTAAAATTCATACATGCTCATCTGCATGAACTTAAAGGGCGGCAGTCGTCGTGCTGCGCATGTGTGTGTTGATAAACATTGATTTTCCCACAATCCAATGCTCTCTTCTACTGGCAATCACAAGTATGAGGTTTGACGTAGGCGTGACATGCACTAATTACTGCTGGTGACTCCTTCGATACCTTCCAATAACCTAAAAAATACCTAATTAATTAAAGCTTGGTAACGTCTCAGTTTTGTACTCGTTGATCAGCGCAACAGTTAAAGTTGCCATCTTTGTTTATATCTGATCCATATATCTCGCTCATGCGTGGCGCGGCGACTACCACCCTTTAACTCTCCAAAAACAATTGATTTTATTTTATTCTGCCAAATCACTGTCTAATTTTCCAAGATTACTAGTAAGAAACATCATGTAATACATACCATGTACTTCTTTGCTTTTTTTCCCGTAGAGTGGACGAAGCCTGACAGATTACCAAAATCAAGCCAAGATGTTATTCCGTAAATTAGATGAGAATTCTCCGCTTAGATGTAGTATAGAGACAGGCCAAATGATGATATTTCAGTATGTACACAGTTATAGTACTCTTTGAATGCAACAAGTTTCAGGTTTCAACAAAAAACAATTATTTGTTTTGCACTTCGTGAATTTTTTCTGCAAATTTATTTTATTGTAATTGTTCGTCAAAATAAATTTTCTTGACTCCTTAACCATACTTTTCCTCGCCAAAATTTTAGTGCAAAATATTTTTGTGTATTTTTTATTTTTTTATTTTTTTTTCTCCTAATGAACACAATTTCTTATTGGCTACAGGTTTTGATCCACTTTTTGGAAAATAATATAAAAAAATAATGAGGGTTTTATTTTGTAGAAGGTGACAAAAGTTGATATTAGTGTTCAGAAGGTTAATTCTCGAAGGATACTTTAAACTGAAATCAAATTCAGAGAGAAAATTTTTCTGAATTCCAGGAAATAATGTGTATTGTTGTCTCTTCTAGCTTCTAGTGATCAAATTTAAAATGAAAAAGGTTTTCCCTAATATTGTAACCTTTTCATCACTAGACTTTCTCGCCCAAATTATTCTACACTTTTTTTTTTGTATTCATAAATATTTCTGGAAATGACCCTAATTTTGAAGCCAACAGACAAACTTTGAGTAAATTTTCAGTTTTTATTCAAAAAATGTGGCTATTTTTGTCCCAATCGTCTGAAGGAAAGTGAACTATAAGCGGGACTATTTTGTGATAAAAAGAGGGAGTGAGTTGGTGGCGAAAAGGATAAAGATAACTTAGTGGAGTCGTATTATCGGTCATTATGAGAGTCTGTCTAGGCTAGTTGGCATGTACCTGCATACTGATTATACAATTTGATTTTTGTAAGTGATAACAATTTTATTTCTATGTAAAAATCTTAATAAGAACTATTGTGTTGAATATACTGTACTGTTAAAATTGATACTAAAACGATTTAACATTACTCGTATTGAGTTTAAATTGGAAACAGTTTCGGCAAAAATCATGATTTTTAAAAGTTTGCATTAAAGAAAATTAATTTTGTCTTGTTTCCTTGGGGGGGGGGGTAGTTGTAAACACCAATTATGAGTGACATGCATTTCCTGTTTCTTGCTGACAAAAATAAATATTTAACTCTAAGTACATTTTTTTCTCCAGCTATCTCATAGACAGAAGTGTGTGCTATTTGGTCTTGTGTGAAAAAACTTTCTCAAAAAAGTTGGCATTTGCATATTTAGATGACCTTCAAAATGAGTTTTACGGCCAGTACGGACGAAGAGTCGGCATGGTTTCCAGACCTTATAGTTTTATCGAATTTGGTGAGTTCATAATTGATTAATTTAAACCTCAGACCACAAAAATGTGCTCTTAGTGATCTTATTTTCAACATAGCATCTCAAGGTTTACATGAGTGGATGATCCAGTGTTCCAAAATGTCGTCTGAAATCAGCGTCATTGAGTGAATTAGCGGTAGCATTCACAAGTAACAAGTGGTCAGTTTTAGTATCATAATGTATCTTCTGCTCTAACTCTGTATCCACACTAATTCCTCTGGCAATTGGAAAAATAAAGGAACTTGACCTTATCATTTGACGACTAGTAGCCCTCTGGTGGCTGAATAAGAGATTCTTTTGTTTTCTCCAGAAGTAGTCAAAAAGTGCACATAATGTGTATGCATGTATGTATTTTGTTCGCAATAAACTGCAAAGTAATCCACGTTATTGGGTCAGGTTGAACATTGTATATGATATTGCTGTATTGGTATTTATTGCGACAAATTTGCGTAAAAATGAATTTTCAGTTTTGCAGTCCAGATGTCATAGGAAGATGCATACAAATAATCAAAATGTTTCACCCAAATTTTGAAAAAAGAAAAACAAAATGTGGCATTCAACTTCAGCATAATATTTCAAAAAACATTTATTTTAATATTTCAGACACATACATGCAGAAGACGAAGAAACAATACATGGACTCCAGGACGCGGAGGAATATCAATGTTTTAAATAATGAATTGCAAGATGTCCAGAGGATTATGGTTCAAAATATAGACGATGTGTTGCAACGAGGTGTCGCTTTATCAGGTGAGAACTTGTGTTACAACAATGTGTTGCTTTATTGAGTAAAAAAAGGTGTGTTGCCATGTTGTGTGATTTAATCAGCGAACTTGCTATGATGACGTACTGCTTCATTAGATTGTACATTGTTGATTTGTTGTGTCGCGAAGGAAAATTTATTTACGTTTAGTGTTTTGTTGATCACAAGAACGTGTGTCGTAACAGTGTGTTGTTTTATTGGACAAGAATGTGTGTCGTAACAGTGTGTTGTTTTGATTTGTCAGTGAGTATGACTAAATTTCAAGTGACAGTTTTGATATAAAATCGTTTTTTTTTTCTGCTCTTCTTTTTCCAGTTCTTGATGACAAAGCCAGTAATCTCTCAAGTTTATCGAAGAAGTACAAACAGGACGCCAAATATTTAAACATCCGGTCGACGCACGCAAAGATTGCAGCAATTGTTGTGATTGTGATAATGATTTTCGTCTACATTAGATACTGGTGGTTTTAACTGGATACGCTAAAATCCTATACATTCAACTGTTATGGTCCCATCAATCAGTCTTGCGATCTTACAGTTGATACCTCCTGCAGAAAAAAACGCTATGGTTTCTAAGCACTTGATTCAATCACTTATTAGTTGCCGTGGTTACCTTGCGAGTATCAACACTGTAAGACTGACTTTAATAATTTGCTTGTATGTAATGTGAAATGAAATAAGAGATGAAAACATAGGAGATTCGTTAATTTCATATCCTGTTTCCGATCGCTATGGAATCCACAAATGTTTTGTGAGAATATTTAGGGTCTCATCCAGGGTCTAGAAGATGGGTTGTCTATTTCATCACACAAATTTCAACTGTTTTTTTATTAATGTTTAAATAATTCGCTGCCTTTTGACTGGTTTGTGATTACAATTTTATTAAGCAATAGATGCTAAAAAAACCAAATTGAATTGAATGACTGAGTCATTTATCTTCATGGAAACTAATATGGATAACGAGTTGTTTTATGTATGTATCATTGTGTGTAACGTAACATCCTTGTTCAGGTGTAGTGGCCATTGTGGAGGTACGGTAAATCGTAATGTTGAGTGTTTTAAAGTAGCGTGGATCAGGGGGTACATATATAAATAATGACAGTTGTTCTTTCTATGCGAGCGTATACGTTTTAAATGTGAGATCAGCCAATCACCTACATGTACGCCCTACCTCAATCCTCCCTAAATAACCCTCGTCTGATTGGCTAACTTATGTCTGCACTACTCGGCTTTGTAAATTTTGTTCTCATCTAGCTCTACAGTACTCGTAATAGAAAAGATGTTTGTATCATGTCTTGTTTCCTCACATGAAATTTGAAACTCGATAACTGGAAATTTAACAATGAACTGGGTTTGAAGTTTTTTTTAGTTGGAAATTTTAATACCGACTCTCTGTTGATATGTTCATCGAATTGTTGTTCATTATAATTGTGTTCAAGGCATTCACATCTCGCCATTTACCTTTCCCTGGATTGACTTCATACAGAGTATTTTGGGACAGTTTGCATAAGATTCAACAATTTACTGGAATTACATGTTCATTAACGATGGCGAGATGACAACGATCAGCACTGAGATTGCATCGTGATGTTGGTCGTACAGATACAGATGCCGCCGCCTCTGTATTTCAGTCGCCTGGTGATATTCAGCATACGCTTATCCTGAATATGACAATATCCTGCATTGAATCGCTTTTTAGAATTATATATCAGTCAGTCCACATCTGGTGTTACAGAGACTTTGTGGATGCAATTTCAAATAAAAATGTCAACCCTGTATTTGTGTCATCACTGTGTGTTAATTAGGGTGATAAGTGTATGTTAGAAGTATTGATAATCCTATGATTTACCGTGGTGTTTCAGTGAAACACCGTCACTATGATCAGTCGCAAGGTTCAACTTAAGTCGGGTTTTAGACAGAAACACCAAGGCAAATGCGTCAAGACAATTGTATTCATTTATATAAAAACAAAACGTTCTAAGCAGTGAATGTATTCAAACATTCATTTGTAATAAAATCTGAAAGAATTATAGGACACTTGTTTACCTCTAAAGTTCAAAACCACTTGATCATATGGAAAAAATAAGTTTGTGATTCACAAATCTGAATATGCATCAAAAAATGGAGGTGTTATTAATATGCATATAAGATTACAACCAGAGGTACAATACTTAGGGTTTGCAACTACGGTGACATGATACCAAGATCCAGTTTCAATCTCGCTCTCGCATAAGCGTTGCAACTCAGAAAAATGCAAATGCGCATGCCTGAGGCAACTAGGGTACTGGGATGTCCAGGTGGATTAAAATAGCTGCTCACGATATGACGGATTACGATAACTATATTTTATGTACATTTTCAATGTACTGTAGAATACTTTATTTTTGCTTGGAATTTATTTTCGCTGAAGGGATGATTCCGTGAAAATAAAATCCAGCGAATATACTTTTTTTCCTATATTTCACATTAAACTCATCAAAAATCAGTGAAAATAAATTCCATACACAACACCCAGAAAGCCTTTTCAGCGAAAATTAATTCCAGCGAAAATAAAGTATTCCACAGTATTACATTTTTTCACTAGGAATGTGGTAATACATGTTTCATTACAAACTGCCTATGTCATGTCAGAAGGTCGTAGCATCAGTCTCGCTATCTACGAGATGAGACTTGAATGGGATCTTGGCATGATGTCACCATACAGTACTATGCGCGTTGCAAACCCCAAGTAATGTACCTCTGTTACAACTTAAGGGGTTAGAATACGTTCGCTGGTTCAATTTTTTGGCCTCAATTTACAGACTGAAACATACATTTTACCCATACATGTTATATACCATAATAAAGATCTTGTTTCAAACTTTGGAAATATGGCATTTTTTTTTAAATTATGCAAATACCAAGTCACGTGATCACAAGAATACGCGAAAATGGAGTAAAACGGTTAATGACACAATTAATAATTAATTTGCAGCACGACTGAATATATTTTTTTATGTAAATATTATAGAGGGGTGCTTCATGTACAATGTTCTTCGTTTTTTTGCAACTATAATTTGTTTTTATGTAGCCTTATTTCAAATGTTTGAACGTTAATACCTGAGTAAAAACAACATGTCTCTATATAAAAATAAGCAAAAAATCAAAACGAAGGCAGAACATTCCTCCAGTACTCTATATAGCGGTAAAGTTGACCAAAAATGGCGACGATCTGACCTTTCGTTTGTTAGAAATTGCGTACTGAATCTGTAGAACTACGTAGAAATCAATTTCAAGATAAACGCAAAAAACGCCCAAGGTCAATGAATCTCAAACTAGGCCTAAAAAATTTGAAAAATATGGAGTTATAATTATTGAAACATGTCTGCCTAGCGACCAGCTACTAAATAATGCCTTCTAATGTCGGGGCTAAATGTTATACGCGTTAAAGACAGGATGAAATATGTTTTGAAATCTCAGAACGGCCCTGCCGTGTGTCAACCGACAACGTGATGACTTCCCGCGAAAGTGACGGAATGATTTGCATATTACTAATATGGTGTGGAGGCGGAGTTATTCCAAATAAAGAAAATGGTTTAAGCCGTGTGCACAAGATATTTTCAAGTTTGTTTTGATTGCTGTTCACTGTAAAACTGATAGCCGTGTGGTACGTCGTAGCAAGCGTGCGAACACGGTTTCTTTTTTAGTAACCGTGGTGCGAATAAGAGCAATGACTTCGCCTTTTTTCGCTCGTTTTTGTGACCGCTTGTTGAATTCGACTGGACAATTTCCGCTTTATTTTCAATCGCGAAAACCCCGAATGCCACTGCCCGCTCGCTCGCAGAAAATTTCCAAGGTTCACATTGTCTTATAATTGTCTTACTGTTTTTTTTTTATAAATGTTGAACAGCCGACAAAAGTTCAAATACTTTTCGTTTTAACTATCTATAATTATATGCACGCAATCTGACCCTTTGACTTCGCTTTGGCTTGGATTGAATATTTTATTTTCAACAATTTTCTGACGTGAAATACTAAATGTATTTCAACACAAGTACGACATGGTTTTCTTTCCCGATTGTTGAGTCTTCGCAATGTGTTTACGGTTTGTATAATTATTGTTGTTTTCTTCAAGGCGAAGACAAGCTGAAGGACCATGAAGCTAAATGGCAGTTCCATGCATGGCCTGAGTGAAAGAAAATATTTAATCTAAGCCTAAAATAAAACCTAATATTACACCTCTTTGTGTATTTGTTAATTTTACATGTTTGTCATGACAGTATATCTAGAAAAATCTCCTCTTTCGTTGATAATTTCCATTGTTTGGAATGTCTGTCGACCGTGCCCCAATAATTTGTTCGGGAAATCGATCCCCGTTGGTTTCTCCATACTGAGTTTAGGACGGGCGTAGGTCCCGACGTCCGGCATTCATCACAATTAGCCGAGACAAAACATTGACCATGGGAATCATGTCCCGTAATTTGTGGGCTGAAAACCCAAATAATTAAACAAGTATTATTATTATATATATTTCATTTTACATCGCGAAACTACAACATAGCTTGGTTGTTCGCGGTGAAACAGTCGCCTTGAAGTCGATACAACTTCAACCATGCTTCAACTAGCCATTTCTTACCTTGAAATTAAAAAAATAAAAATTCCAAGAGCATCGGGGAATATAATAATAACCATTTTTAGCAATCGCTAGATTTATTTTATCCGAATACATGAAATGCACGAGATTTTCGACATTTATTGGCAACTTCCGCGCTGAAATTGGTTGAAAATGTGGGTGTGGTGCTTTCGCAAAATCCTGTTGATAATACGGACAAATATGGTTCTGTGACCCAGGTCGTGCTCCGATCAGGTGACTTTCAGCAAATCAATGATGTTGTAACAAAGCATATTTGACGCTTATTGAAGGGTCGTCGTACCGTCCAATCTCCGGCTTCGATTCACATAATTTTGTTTGTTCTGTGACAGGCTTCAAAATTATTCACTAAAATACGTCGGTATATTTTGACTAACGGAGGGGATTTGATCTCAGTTCCGAAAAAGGAAAAACTAAGCGAATCAGTTTTCTTTGTTAGTCGTGAAATAAGGTAACCCAGAGTAGGGTCGATGATTTTCAGCCCTGAAGGACTTCCGCGTGAATCCTGATTTTCGAATTGTTCATCGTCTGGCCACCAAATATTTATGGCTATAACTAAATTTGACACGTTTTTTTCTGAATTATTCATTTATGTCAAGCTCTGTTCTATTTTTTCAGAGCATGTGGCCGTTTTAGTCAAAATATTTTTGTGGGAACACTTTTACGGTACGTATAGATCGAGCTCGTTCACTGATCGTGACTTGATTTTGAAAATGTAATGTCAAATTATACCAGACCGACCGCCTGTGGACCGACGTGGTTTTGGTATCGTTATTTTTGGAATTAATCATTAACATTTTCCTCATTTCTCTGCTCTGTCGAAAGAAGTTACCTATGCCCTTTTCACGTAACTGTCTCATTAAAATAAAATATTACATTTAGAAAAAAGCACCGAAAACACGTAACAAGAGGTCCCAGATTGAGTGTCATGCAACTATTAGATTTGAAAAACCACAATTTCGACTACTTATGTGTGATCAGTGTTTTGGCGAGCAGTCAATGTTTTCAATGAGCGAGCGAGCGAAAAAAAGAGCGATTAAAATGCTGTCGGTTTCCGGTCGGACAAGACCGCGCGGTCGGAAATCAAGCAATAAGCTGTGGGTGTAAAAGCGGAAGGCTGGGCGAAATGAGTACCGTAATTACATAACCTTGCTAGTATTGATATGCAAATCGGATCTTTCATCAAGTGTCAATTAGGATTACTTTCATGCGAGTGTTGTGCTTGTGTTGGTGGTGTTTATAAACAATCACACGTGGCAATGTTTTGAAATAGAAAAAAACGTCGAAATATGCCTTATAAAATGTAGTTTTTGTTTAGAATAAAAGCACAGTCATAGATACTGTCATAACCATCAATAATTTAAAATTAAAAAAAAAATATTGAAAAAAAAACACATTAAACGTATGCTAACCCCTTGCATATGAAGTAACATTACTTGTATGCATATGAAAAACAGAAACAGTAAGTCGGGAGCGAGGATTTAGTGATATTGTTACTGTCAGTTAAACACAGTTGCCTTAACTTTTTGAATTCCAGATTTGTTTTACTCTAAAATGTTGATGTAACGTTTCCCATCGTGGGCTCTACGTAAGCCGGCAATGGAACATTCATAATCCGTACTACCGCATTCTCCGTCGCCGAGACTATGGGTCTTTTATCACTAAGCTAGGTAGTCGCCAGGGAACGTCCCACTAGTCTCTGTAGCTCCCTAGGTCAAGTAGATTCTGCAAGGGAGAGTGGTACTACCGGTGACCGGTAGTATATTTCGAACAGCGCCCTAAAGTTAACTGCCATGTGTATAGCCTCGTGCTGCCTTTTACCACAGTCTCTATTATAGATGGACTGTGCTCTTAGTAGGGCTATGAGAGACTTGTATGATATAATATTACTCGTACTCAAACTTCTGTTTCTATCGTAGCGTATAGAAAACAATTAAATCAGCAATGATTGTTTTGCAGATGTATTCATATCCAGCCGTATGTGAGTTTTGAAGGTTTGATTGATTGATTGAAAACCTCGTATCTTCCAGGGTTATCTCTTCTGAATAAATAAAAATAAAAAAAAAACAGATTTTGACGTAAATCAAGTTAATTGTATGATCTTTTGAATTAATTACCCAGGTTCGAAAAAAAGAAATAGCAAGGCGTCGATAGACTGGGTCGGTAGGATCTTGAGGATATCTCAGTGAAAATGAAAACTCCAATACAACTAATTGTATATGTGTAAATGAGGTTATTCCAAAGCAAAGCTCTCACACCATTCTTCACGTTTTGAACACACCTCTCCACTGCAGACTTTTCAACTTTTCAACATCGTCCTAAAAGATTATTGCTGTTCAAATGGTTGGGAAGGCTATTGCTTCAGCAGATACTATGATGCGTGTGCACGTATTATTAGACGATGTATTGATGTATTCTCCACCGTGACCCCAACTCCCGTTATTATATTTCAAATGTCATGGGATCTTGGTCGGTTTCCTACTCAGTTGAAACGTGCCAATGCCTCTAAATTTGGCAGTTTCTTTAACTGGCGGTCATCGTTTCTTCTTATACTGTAACAGGCGGCAAACCGTGGCTGCAAAGCATAGTGACTTGAATGACCATGTGTCAAGCTGGTTTATTGCTAATTTGAGTGTTGCACAAGGTTATCTTCTGACTTCTTTCGTTTGTTATGTTCATCAACTTGATGTCGCCTATCTTACAACACTGTATGGAGATGACAAAAACACTTTCTCACATTCTTACATGATTTTAGTTTGTTGCAAAACGACCTGCACCGGTTGGTTTGATCGTTGGAAATTGTCACTTAACTTAAACAAATTCAAATATATCAGTTTTATTCTGAAGCAGTATAATAACTGTAGTGATAATTACTGCATCGAAGATGCGACTTCGCATTAATTTTCTGTGTTTAACGATATCGGTATATGTATTGCAAATGACTCACGTGATCACCGTAATAATTCTATTGTACTGTCATTGTAATGTGTGTAATGTATTCACATTCTAATTAGCCTTGTAATTTACTTTGCGCAATTTATGAATTCACTTTCGGTAAGAGGATAGCTAATATTTCAAACTTATTTTGTAGCAAATTTAGTGTAAACATTGTATATTTCGTTAACTTGTAAAACACGAGTAGGAGCGTGTACGCCACGTGTACCCATTGTTTGCACGGAACAAAGTTGAAAGCCCATTTCACCTGTTCATAGTGGTAATTAGTTATTCGGGATACATAAACTTATTATGAATTGTTCATTTTTCTTATTGTATTTGCGTAATATTTATGTAATATTTATGTATATATTTGTGGAATTGTAGTTTTTTTCTAAATGAGAACTGTCCGAGTTTGTGGCACTGTTTAAATGTGCGAATTGTTAGGATTTAAGTTTAGCAGTTATCACGACTCGTTTATTTGTTATAAATTATTGTAGGTGTGTTTGCGTGTAAAAAGAAACTATGTAATTATCTAGGGCGTCACTGAATTGTACTGGTTGGGGTGAGTTTATATATACGCTACTCTAGTGCAATATTATTTCTGTGACTCGCATTAGATGTTATTTATTTATATTCATGAAAAAAGGAAGTCTCTATGCGTCGACTTAAGGTAGCGAGACTATTATTTGTGTTGAAAATTACGATTTTCACATTTATTTATTAATTGATGAAATGCACCATAAACTTTCATATGATAAAGTCAATATAACATAGAATGTCATGTAAGTTGGTTAAAATGTAGATTTTCTGAAGGGAAGCAAGGCAGCCTCAGTAGTGTTTTCCAAAATCAACAACACAGGTTTAATCTGTGTGCCTTTAAGTTTCAAAGATAAACTCAAGACAAAGCAATGTTAGGATGTGTTATCAGTAGCTATCTGACACACAATGAGTGTTTCCAAACATTTGAGTGGTTTGTCTCCGCCCCTGTTTGTTTCACAGATTAGTCATTTGCATATGAATGTGTCAGACACAAGGTCACACAGCCACTGAAAAAAATCATTGATTTTGGTGTTTTCATATGCCGAATTTATCCAATTATAGCTATCCCATTCCTTTATTTTTTGGTTTCCAATAGCCTTACACATTTGGATGTCCCTACACATGGTAAAACAGACCTTGATGGGAAAACAAATTGATTGTGCCGATAAACAAGCTTGAAAATCTTTGCTGTTACTTCATGGACGTTTTCTAGGAGTTTATGTTTTTCAAAATACAAGGTCTTTAACAAAAAATAACGTATACTTATTGTCGTCGGATTAACACCAAATTTTCACAGCTTTAAGGTGACAATGAGAGGAACTTGAATGTGTCCAGACAAACTATTTCATCGATTATTTACCAACGAGTTGTGGTTTGAGTTGGGGGCAATGCGACTAAAACAGTAATTGAAATTCAGGACACTATTTTTTAAAACGCGTTGCTTGAATAAAACTACCCAGACACATTCAATTTACCAAACTATTGAACAACTAGGAAAAGTGAAAAAAATACTTCTTATCGCCAACATAAATGCGTAATTTTTTTTTTTTACAGAAAAAGTAATTTTTCACCTTTGATTGAGTAACGCGTCGTAGAATGCAGATAATGGCATGCAAAATACACTTGTGAAAAGCTTGAAGTCTGGCGATTCTAAAAATATATACTTTCCTGGGTCTATTTGTAGTCATTTAGTCACAATTAGAAGATGAAAACAAGTATGCAAATAATAGTCCCGCTACCTTAAGTCTATTGAGAGGCATGATTCAGTTTATTGTGTATTTCGTACATTCAGTACTTGCATAGTAGCTAAACTATTCTATTTTGATATCATGGTTTCTACTTGGAATTATGATCTCCATACCTCCAATGACATTGTATTAATCTT
Organism: Saccoglossus kowalevskii; assembly: GCF_978046115.1. NCBI lineage: Eukaryota > Metazoa > Hemichordata > Enteropneusta > Harrimaniidae > Saccoglossus > Saccoglossus kowalevskii. The sequence continues at coordinate 22,644,316 of NC_140657.1, forward strand.
GACTATTTATTGTATTTATGTAGGTTTCAGTCGTGTTAACTTTCATAGTTGCTCATATTGGAAATTAAAAGAACGCATGGTGACTTCACATCTGCCTGGTGTCATATTTTCTGCGTTACAGTAAAAACGTTGTGCCAAATGTTGTTTCTAAGTTCACCCACTGGAAAATCTACTAGTCTTCCAACAAATATTATTCCCACAATTTAGCAATGGCACAATTCGGTTAAAATAAGCGTTTGAAAAAAGCACTCACAGTCCCGGGAACAGTTAACATAAAAAAAAGGAATATGCCATGCTTTGTAGGACAGGCGAAGAACGAGAATATACTTATGGCATTGCGTCTGAATCTGTGGATGGGGCGCTGAAAGTACGTTGGGAAATACCAAAGACGCAAAAGGGGTATTGATGATATGATATGATATGACCAAATGAATTTAATCAATACAATGGCCTCAGGCATAAGGTACAATAAAATAGAAAAATACATTAGAGGGAATCATTTAACTAAGTGTTGAATCCACTAGTCACAACTAGTTATAAGTAGATGTTCTCTATGTTTAGAAACATAGAATACAAATTTTTAAATTGGAAGTACAGATAAGTTGTCAAACTGCATTAAAAGAAGAAATTCTGATTTGACTGATAAAATAGGTAAATATTTTTTCATAACGTTGACATACAAGGCAAAATGGAATTCATCCTCAACCAACCCTAAAATACATAATTTACAGATTCTCATATTCCTCCATATGTTTAACTTACGATCATATTCAAACTGAAAAGCGTATTATGATATTTATTTTGCTAAACTACATGGCCATGATTGGTTACCAATAGCCCCTCTAAATGTACATAATTTATAAACGATGAACTCTATGTTCGTATAACAGATAAAATTAATGCAGAATATTTGCAATATCCTATATTTAGGAGAGAACTTTAAATACGGTAAACGGGCGCGTACTGATATTTGTCTTTAAGTTACTGATGTTCAAAACTCCCAAAGGAGTAAAGGGTGTGTTATTTGATATTGGTTCTTAATTATTTTCGATACGATGGCCGCGATTGGTCACCGATTTCAAACGCACTTATATTTTTTTAACAATCATATGTAGTTGTAAAAGGGATACGTATGGATGCCTTGACTTATCAGGAAAGTATTAATAGTAATCGGTCATAAATAATAATAACACTAAACACATTTACTAAATGTGAATATATAAACCATAAATTTATAACATAAAAATTCTTAGGATTGGTTTTCTAAACTAGATGTGACTTACACTATAGTTCATATCTGACTTTATTTCATAATGCTCGAGCAATTGTTCAGGCCGTGTGTTTTTAAGTTTCTGTGATACCATACATTTGTCACACGCAACGTAATATTACCGTAATTGGTATAGTACAGGTGTGATGGTTCAACAGATGAGGTTTCAACTGGTACTGGTATTATTATACTCTGCAATCATCAAGTACAATAACGCGGTAAAACTCCACTACTCCAATAACTCCAATACAATTCAACGAGATCTCCGATCTGAACTCAGTGCTGAACAACTCCCCTATATATACCCACACTGTCTATAAATAGACCATTACATCAGCATACATAATAAGCCTGGAAATTACTACAAATTTCTAGAATGTTCCATTACCTTCTATTGCCTTCTACAGTGACCTATTACCTATTCAACCAGCTTCTAAAAATTCCACCCAGACACAGTACGGTTCTAGAACATTCTCAGTCACACGGAGGTGGTAAACAAGTCGTATGCGACAGCCCATATGCTATGCTTCCGGCGGGTGGCTCACTTAGATTTAGAGTTGGAATGCTCCGCGGCCAGTTGAAAATAGGTACAAAAAGAACGAAGCTGAGAGCGCTTTTGGTTAAAACAATAGCCTAAAATGTCCGAGAATCTTATTGGGGTCGGCCCGACCGTGAAAGTGGAGGTTTCGAATCGTGCACATGCGCATTAGTAATTTCAGATGTTACTGAGCGTTCTTTCTAAATTATTCAGTTTCTCAGTTGACTTTCGTTTTTGTACTTCAGTACTTCTTCTGCCTAGTATTCTATGAGAATTTCACTTACGATAGCTATCAAAAGTAGACGTGTCAAGAATACATTTGCCGTCACCTGAATGTATAGTAGTCTCTTGTGTTTATGCCAACGTGGCGTTCAACAACAGTGGGACAAAGCTGTGCATTTATTCCGCACTTTCGACTGTCGTGGTATAAGTCTGACTGTCGTTAATCGCACCTCGTAGCCGTGCCATTTCAATTTCGTTCTCTAAACGTCTACCGGAACGCAAAAAGTAACATTATTGGATTTATTAGGCTTGTTAGTAAATGAACACATTGACTATAGTTTGCGTCACTCTGAGTGTGTTATTTGTGGAGATATTAACCGTAAAGGTAGCGAGCCAGACTGATCAGATGGCGCCGGCGTAAACCGGGAACTTGGTTCATACCTACCGGAGAGGGCGTCCTCGGACCTGGAAATATTCCGGCGAACTACCCATTGTAAATGGGAGGTTTTTTACATATCTAGATAGTGATTCATTTACAATGGCGCATAGCTACCTTGTGAACAAATTATATGTGATCAAATTAAGTGACAATTGGGCCATATGTTCTGACATTAACGCACACCATACTCCGCCAAAGAAATCGAACAAGAATTTTCCAAAGACTCGTTGAATGAGTGCAAAATATTTCTGTCACTCCCTTTGGGGTGACTTTAAATAGATCGGTATTCTCACGTTCCAGTGAATAGTCAATAGATAATGCAGGTCTATATTAATGATATATAATTAATTATCTTTACCGAATATCGACAAATATCGAAATATTTTTAAAACAGTTCAGACGCTGATTAGCGCATTAGTAGAATTCGATCATAAATGAAATATTCCCGGAAACTTGTTTTTCGGTTATGACGACTGGTTGTATCAAGTTTAGAAAATCAATCCTACTATTTTGTTATATTATAAACTTATCGGATGGGAGTTGGTCGAATAGACTCACATTCAATATACTGTATCAATTCCTTATTAACGTTTTTTTTTTTTTCACAACAAATTATTATTATACAAATATATATTTTTGATACTCTCCTAATACTGACCTTGAAGTCATGACAGTCATCATACGCACCAATCTTACACTTCTATTTGATGTGTTACGCCTTTTCAAAATGTTGAGATATGATGAGATAAGTTTTTCATGGTAGCCAAAGATAAATTGCTCAAAAATGATTAGTCGCCGATTACATGGATGTTAAGTCGTCATTCAAAAATCAGTTCGGTGCTCACTTCTTTCTTGTACACAACATTGTGACACGTGAGATTAAAGCTCCGATGAATACTAGTAGTTGAATCAATAACAAACAACGTGTAGCATATATCTGTGATAGCTTTAACACAAGTCTTGTTTCTGTAAAATAAACCTAAAATGGCCTAGCTCAGTTTTATATTTGTATAATTGCGAAAAGTACAGCAGTCATGTGTTTCTAGTTTCACCTGCGCATGCGTCAGATGGCCATAGCGTCATTGCTTACAAATAAGCGTCTACCCATGAGCCTTTGCGTTTTTCGCGTGTGTTGTTATCATCGGTTGGGACTCAATTCCCGTGCGTGCGCAGATGACGACCCCTCCCTGCCTTGATTATCGTGATTAGATCAAATTATTATTCGTGACGAGTGAAATAAAATATTAAATAAGGCGATCGTCGGGACGCGTCGTATACAAGTTAAATGGTGAACTTGAACAACATTTTGAATGGCAAAAGTTTGAAAATTAGAAACATTTTTCTTACCGGATAAGATTAAGGCATTATTGTTGTAAATGTTTAACAGACAACGGGCCCCTACATTGAAATATATGGGAGTGGGCTGAACAATATTTATGTTTAAAAGTCAGCGAGCTCTTTAAAACGTGGTGTGGAAATAATTATATAGCGCTAATATTGAAAATCAAAAATGCGCTCACTACTTATCCAACCTTATATACAACGTGTGCACGGTACATTGTTAGTTTACACGAAATTACTCGCTGCACGGCGATCATGAATTTGTTGGAAATCTTTATTTGCAAGATTGGTAAAAATGTACTATATGATGTGACAGATCAGCACACATCTTTTACTTTACACCTATTGGAGTAATGGGACACGAACAATTAAACAATTATACAATGCTGCCACCACCAACGGCACAACATGTAAAATTGTTAGATAAACTACCGAATGACAAACAACCAGTCTTTATTAGACTCGTCACATCCGACAATGTACAACACACACTTACATAACGTAAGGTTCATGCCAGGTGCGGCCACGTATGTGCAGTCGGTCCGGCGAACCATTTATTTAACAAAACACACTAAAAAAGCCGACTAAAAACGGCTGCCATTACATTGCATGTATTGTTCAAATTGAAATAAATTAAATGAGAAAAAAATAACTTGCATGGACTGCAAAAAAGATCGACTATTGATGCTCGGCAAATGGCATTAACATTACTCGGTCAAAGAAATATTTAAAATAACTGACAAAAACATCGACAAAATAGTAACCCCCGTTACTGGCACGCCGACCGCCCAGGAAAAAACAGGAATAAAACGAACCCCATGGGTGACAAAAAATACCTGGAAACCTGTACCCGTCGCACTGTCGAACGTGCCCAGGGGAAGGCACAGGCGGGAAGGTGGCGGGTGTCGCCCTGTATTATACAACAAGCATTAACAAACTTACAAAACAACCAGTTGAAAACTGCACTGTAGCGAGACTGGCCTAGATTGACATTCAACCTACTGTCTTCCACTTAAATACCCCTTGTCACATGACCCCACATACCATACCCGTCTGTTTGCCATCACGAACAGACAATAGTTAACCGCTATACTGCGAAACGCGGTTAACAATATGTCTTTACTAGACTCGTCACATCCGACAATGTACAACACACACTTACATAACGTAAGGTTCATGCCAAGTGCGGCCACGTAGATAAAAAAAGAACGGGCCCGTACACCTACAAAGTTTGCGAAATTGACAAATGACTAGTCAGCGAGTCAACAGCAACGCCAACTTTGGCGGTACATGACCGGCCTTGGCCCCCGGCCCTGGCCCTAAACTTGCGTTAGATGCGGCAGTTGCACCTCCTGTCCGCAAAAAATGAATGCCAAACTCTAAAGCATCATCGCCACGCACTTCACGAATACGCTTGACCTAAAAGATATTCAGATGACGTGAATATAACGGATGCAGTGTCGACACATCTCCGTAACATTTTTACAGGGCACGCAACTCAATCGAGTCTAGAAATAACGACTGTATTACCCTGTTTGTACTGCTCAGTTTTAACTGAGAAATAAAAAATAACTTGTGGTTTTCGTAAATAACATAGCAAATTAAAAACTCTTGAAATTAACAAAACTGTACATGAGTGTTTCTTACAAAGCGACTTCAAAACATTTCTACAGATACAGAGTCTTCTCTAGATTCAACAACAATTATGCTTGGATAGACTATCAATAAAAAGATGGATGGTTGGATAACCGTAACCCACTGTAACATGCGACCAGGTAATTGTATAAACAGGACTCTAAGCAAACATTCAAAACAAATCAGGAAAAAATACAAAAGTGACCCTTCATTGCCTATAATTGTGTTTCCATTCTTGATATACGCAAAGTTCTTGATTGTTACAGTAGTATTTTTGCTGCGCTATTAAACAAAGTAATACTTCCTCAGCCTAATATTTATTTATTTATTTATTTATTAACACACAACATTCCCCGGAGGGGATGAAAAGGGTTACAAATCAAATATTAGTAAAAGAAAAATAACTACATAAAAAGTAAGGGAACAAAAAAGCATTAAAAAAAAGAAAGATAAATTAGAATACGAGGAATGTGTTACTGGCTTAGTTTATGTAGGTGCTGCTGTCTTGTATTAAAACAGTTTTTTAAATATTGCGCTAAAGGAATTGACATTTTCTCGTTACTTAGTAATGATATGAATTTATTTTCATTACTAAATTTGTCAAAATTTGGTATACATTTATTAGCTACAATGTAAAGTTTTGATCTTATTTCGTTGTAATGAGGACAATTTATGACAAAATGTTGTTCATCTTCAACATGGTCATTGTCGCACATATTGCAGACTCTGTCTTTAAAATCCAAACCTATATGCCGGCCTGTTTCAATTTTCAGACAGTGGTTGCCAAGTCTTAATTTTGTTAAGGATTTGCGAAGTTCATTGTTTTTCATAATTGTTAAGTAGTTTTCTTGTTCAATTTTGGTTTTAAAAAGTTTGTAAGTTCTTAGTTTATTTTTAGAATTTGATTTTTTCCTATTGTCATTATTTATTTCATTTTTCCACTCAGTTGTAAACTCTTCTTTTAATTTCTCATCAATTGTTTTTAATTTTGATAATGAGATAATATTTGTTTCATTTAAAAGATAAGAATGGTTAATATTTTTTAATATCAGATCAAGTTTTTTAAACCATTTACTTTTAATAATTTTATTGACATAGTATGCTTCTTGAAGTAGAGTATTTGTGGAATTTGCAATACGATTGGCATATTTTATCATTTGTTTCTTAATAAAAGAGTCAAGAGGTAATTTTCCCAATTCACTATATATTGCCATGATTGGTGTATTTTTTGAGATACCAAGAATGTACCGATAGTATGTAAGCTGGACATCCTCTACAATTGATTTTGTAGAACTTTCTTCTCCCCAAATGTCACTCCCATACACAATAACTGGCCTGATAAGTTTATCAAATAGTGACAGTAGTATGGACACGTCCAGATTACCAGATCCAATTTTGGTCTTTAATGAGAATAAAGCTTTTATTCCTTTTCTTTTCAGGTTTTTCATGGCATCTTTAAATTTACCAATAGGACGTCTTCCAGGCTCAGGCTCAGACCTGAAACGAAAAAACACTGTTAATAACTCTTACATCATGGCTTCTCGTGTCAAAACGTTTACACAAAACAAATGTGTAACGCCGCCAGATAGAAATTGCAAGTTTCATTAAATAAGCCATTGTGGCATTTTTTTTTTTGTACTATGAACTGTATTCACATGTGATACTAGTAGTAATCTTTCCAATAGTTCCACTTCAATTGCATATATATTGTCAGCCGGGCATATGACTGTCCGAAAGAGGTCGACTGCCACATGGGAATGAATAATGTGCCACAAGCTAGCTCCCATCTCAACTTCGCACATACCTCGTTCATTAATTTTGAAAGCTTCTTTCCCATCCCAACTTATCCACTGAAATGTAGATCTCAGAGCATCAAGCTCCTGGACAGCATCACTGCCGATGCTCCAGTCGTCGTTGACTGTTGCTGTCAAAAGCAACCCCATCCACTGAAATGTCGATCTCACGGAGCATCAAGCTCCTGGAAAGCATCACTGCTGATGTTCCAGCCGTAATTTACTGTTGCTGTCAAAAGCAAACCTATATATCCACTAAAATGTGGATCCCACGGGGCATCAAGCTCCTGGTAAGCATCATTACTGATACTCCTTCCGTAATTTACTGTTGCTGTCTAAAGCAATACTCCAATCCAATCGTTGGAAATGTCATGTTTACTAAGCCCATCGGCTAAAACATTCTGGCCCAGAGGCGCACACCTGGGCATACCAGCATACATGGTATCGCATAATCAAATTGCATAACACTATATCCTATAACTCAGGTACTCTACTTTCTACTTTTGACTCTCGCAATCTTCGCCACGATCTAGTTATTTGTGCACAATTGCACGTTTAAGCCTTCAAAACTTTTACTGTTTCATAATAACATACGGTGAACTGCAACGAGTTCCTTCCAGGTTGAACTTTCAACTTGTTCTTATAGAGACCACTTACACTCGCCTCCTTACCTTCTTGGTCAATACACTTGCCATAGCCAAAAGAGGACGTGTCAGTATAAAAACACACACGGTGTATGAAAAAACACCTTCAAAGTATTTACTGTTACATACAATCCTCACCACTTTCTGGTTATCTGCTCCAATCTTTCATAATAACATACAGTGAGCTTCAACGAGTGCTCGCCAGGGTGAACTTTCAACAATGCAATACAGAACACTTACCACGCATACTCTTACCTTCTTGTTTAACATTAAAAACCACCATAGCCGTCATGTACTGAAGCATGGCGTAGTCCCATTCATGCACATTGAATTCTTAACTCGTTTACCTAACATGATGAAAACAGGCACAAATATACCTATTGTGGAATTGCAGTGTTTTACTGATTCCTTCAAACATGCACGGTAGGAAAGAGCCCTAGATTTAAATAGTAAAAGTAGTTTATAAATTAATAAACGCTGCTCGGACTGATAAATATGATATATAAAAAGGTCAAATATTCATTTCATGTATTAAATGCGGGAAACTTTATATTGGTTCTACAGTTCGTCGATTGGGTGATTGGTTTGCTGCGCATCTACGTCAAACTAGACAGAAAAATCGTTTTTATCCGGTTTCACTTCATTTTAATTCTAGTGGACATAAACATTGCAGATATGTCTATTTCTGGTGTATGTGTTGTCAATGGCAACGAAAATCAGCTCAGGCGTGTCGAGGAGGAAACTATATTCCGCCTTGAAACTAAAGAACCCCATGGAATAAACAAACAGTTCAACTCATTTGTTGAGCTTACTACCTAAGGCGTGTTATATGTTCTATTGTGGAATTTTGTGTGATTCTATTTTATAGTTCATGTGCGTTCTTACGTTCCTATGTTCTACCTGTACGTTTTGACATTTTCTTCTATGCTATCGATAAAGAGCCATTGCTCGAAACGTCTAGCTATATTTAATAGTTATTTAGGACTATGATTACCAAATATTATCTTCTAGATTTAAATAGACCGTCACCAGCTTTGATTTCATCAATACGAAGATGCAAGCTCACCAATAACCTAGTCACATACACACAACTGACCAACAACTTACCTTTGCTTTGATATTTTTGTGAATAAACATGGCGCGATGGAAATGCCGAATTCCAAAGCTAAACGCCTTGGATACACAATACTTACGACCGTAACTTGAATCTTGGGAGAATCCAAAATAGCCCTGATGGTTCCAGATGATCGTGATGTTATGGTACGTGGACTTAATATAAAAATAGTAACTAAATGATCCACACGAACGAATAATTGTGAAGCGAGAGACACGTCTTAAGGAAAAAAATAACGTTCCTACAATCTAACACCAGCCGACGCTTACCTGCTTTATTATATCCACAATTAATGGACTAATAATGTTGGGGAATGCATATCTCTATCAGGGGGTAATTCTTCTCTCTGGGGTTCTCCACACTTTCCAGGGGGGAATCTCGTCTCTGTCTCTATATCTCGTCCCCTTGAGGTACAGGATCAGGAAAGTCAGTTAAGCTTTACAGTCAAATAAGACACACACAACGAAATACGGTTCAACTCTCGTCTTAGTCAATCAGTCGAGCACTCTATAAGACACAGCGTCCTGGGGAAAAGTCCCCAAGACTATCGCATGGCTGAACCAAGACTCGCCCAAGACTCCCAAGGACTGGACTCTCGACTCTCCAGGACTGCGTCTGTCGTGCTGTACTCGCCAAGAGCAACTAAAACTTTCTTTATTCATTTTCAAAACTCTAACCAATTACAATGCAGTAAAAAGACTCTAGGGTGTAACCTTCAATCATAAAGCCAATCACACTAAGTACTGAATACGTCATATCTTTTGATTAATCGTTCACTACATTAATAACTACGAATACCAACTGTCAGAATTAGTAGTCCGAATAGCGACGGTTATCTCGTAATTAGTTCCAAATTACTGAGCCAAGTTCCGTCCAAAACTTCAAATAGGCCTAAACGATGACAGATATAACACAGCAATTCAGCTAATAATCAGCTAATTAAGTCGGTCAACAGATACGCAAAAACAAATTTATGACATCTCTTCAGTACTCCCCTCCCAGATACAATTATCAATTTTGGTTGACGCAAATACATACCGTGGAGAAGTAGCCTTAAACGGTATACACGTCCAGCACTTTAGATCAAGTGGTTGTCACTTTACAAACAAATTACCGCAACTCTAAACCTGCTCACAAGAGTCACTGGCAAAGGGACGCAAAACTAAAATAGTAAGTCGGTCAAATAGTGGAGTGACTGTAACACTCACATCGTACAACTCAATGCATAGAGGATTGACTTTTTTTTTTTGCTGCGACAATTAACACCCCATACATTAAGGATGCTACCTCACAAAAAACGAACAATCAAGATCGGCATAAGTGTTAAAATAGTTACATAAAGAGTTACTTAACTTAATGTTCGACATCTTTGAAGTTGGAGGACACGTAACGCCTATGTCCGAATACGGCACGTGAAAGATGCTCATGGTTTCTTTGAATTCTCTGCCCTCGAAACATTACTCGATGTGAACTTTTAGCAATCTTGCTGTGGTGCCAACGAGGCTGCATAGTAAATAAAATTAATAGTGCCCTCTGTTTCTTCTCGGCTTCAGAATGTTTCTTGCCAGCTTTTTTGCCATCCAAAACATAGGCCGAAATGTATGTCTTGTATGTTTTGACATCTCGTCTAAGGTCTTCCCAATCAGCTAACCGAAGTGAACATTGTCGTGCATACCCGAAACTACGGGATCTGCTAGTTCCATCAACCGTCCTTTCTACTTGCACTTGAAAAAACATAGTCGTGATGTTAAAGGTTTACTGCTGGGTTGATAGTGCCGCACTGCCTGATTCATGATGATTCACACGAGAAGCACAGGAATGAACAAAGAGTGACTAAAAAAGAAAACCGGGGATGGACTTTGACGATCGAAATGAAGTTACAGAAAGAAAAAATCAGCTTCATTCTCTTGATTGTTGGAACACTCAAGCTCTAGTGATACTCTTTGAAAATATGGACCCCTTATGCGACAAAAATAATGAAAAAGGATAGGATATTCTGGAATGGGGGGGGGGGGATAAGTTGGCCGAAGACCTAGTTCGCGAGCCCCCTCGGCTCCCATCTAAATCCGCCCCTGTCATATAGCACTTCAATGTGAGTACCCCCTGGAAAAGTACGATACTATGATGACATAGTACTGTGTTACAAACAAGTTTCGTGGAAATTTGAACGTACCGTTAACTCAATTTCACATATTATATATGCGCATATTATGGGCAACATATTGTAATTGACATAGATAGCTCAATTACACTCAAATGCGCTAAATCTTCAATGCCGTATCGGACACACATATTACGCAGACTGTGGACTCAATGCCATATCGGACACACATATTACGCAGACTGTGGACTTAATGCCGTATCGGACACACATATTACGCAGACTGTGGACTCAATGCCGTATCGGACACACATATTACGCAGACTGTGGACTTAATGCCGTATCGGACACACATATTACGCAGACTGTGGACTCAATGCCGTATCGGACACACATATTACGCAGACTGTGGACTCAATGCCGTATCGGACACACATATTACGCAGACTGTGGACTCAATGCCGTATCGGACACACATATTACGCAGACTGTGGACTCAATGCCGTATCGGACACACATATTACGCAGACTGTGGACTTAATGCCGTATCGGACACACATATTACGCAGACTGTGGACTCAATGCCGTATCGGACACACATATTACGCAGACTGTGGACTCAATGCCGTATCGGACACACATATTACGCAGACTGTGGACTCAATGCCGTATCGGACACACATATTACGCAGACTGTGGACTCAATGCCGTATCGGACACACATATTACGCAGACTGTGGACTCAATGCCGTATCGGACACACATATTACGCAGACTGTGGACTCAATGCCGTATCGGACACACATATTACGCAGACTGTGGACTCAATGCCGTATCGGACACACATATTACGCAGACTGTGGACTTAATGCCGTATCGGACACACATATTACGCAGACTGTGGACTTAATGCCGTATCGGACACACATATTACGCAGACTGTGGACTCAATGCCGTATCGGACACACATATTACGCAGACTGTGGACTCAATGCCGTATCGGACACACATATTACGCAGACTGTGGACTCAATGCCGTATCGGACACACATATTACGCAGACTGTGGACTCAATGCCGTATCGGACACACATATTACGCAGACTGTGGACTTAATGCCGTATCGGACACACATATTACGCAGACTGTGGACTCAATGCCGTATCGGACACACATATTACGCAGACTGTGGACTCAATGCCGTATCGGACACACATATTACGCAGACTGTGGACTTAATGCCGTATCGGACACACATATTACGCAGACTGTGGACTCAATGCCGTATCGGACACACATATTACGCAGACTGTGGACTCAATGCCGTATCGGACACACATATTACGCAGACTGTGGACTCAATGCCGTATCGGACACACATATTACGCAGACTGTGGACTTAATGCCGTATCGGACACACATATTACGCAGACTGTGGACTTAATGCCGTATGCTAAAATGTGGAAAGCTACGCCACTACAATTCTCACGATTCAAAGTAAACAAAACGAAAACCAATAAATAACCAATAAACACAATGCAAATATGGACTCCGTCTATGTTTAAGTTCATCTACAATTTAAAAAATGCGTATTTTATGAAGACCCATATTACTTAAAATAGCAAGATGTCCAATAAGTGTTGAAAACTCATCAACTAAAATTAATTAACAATGTTGCACATTTGCATAACCCACCAAAAGATGCTCACAAATATGTTGCTATGTCATCTAATATTTCAATATGGCCTAATTGGGTTTCAATCTACATATTTGCAGCTGGGTTGAACTTGAACTCGGGAAACAATAGAGTTAAGCAAAATTTAGCTACATGCAATGGCCAGTCAGGTTCAACAGCTTCACCTCTTTGTTGTGTTCAATCAAATTTTCACTACCATCAAAGTTGTATGTTATGGCATTGTTTTGACAACATTTGGGCAAGCACGTGGTTTTGGCACGGACCATAAAACCTTCTTGCTTTTGTGGCCTCACGCCAATAACAGTGAGAAGAATACCGATGTAGACATCCTCGATGTTTAACAATCTAGTGCGGAGAGATGCTCGATATAGTCTTGCTACAACATCGCCTGATATAATGTAAGACGTGCCCGAGGGCCGAGGTGGGTAATTCGCCAGTGGCCATTCTTCCTTTGTCACGGGATTCTTCACCGTGCGTTTTCGAAATGCTACAGGAAACTCGTTTACATTTCCAGTCACGTAGCTACTTCTTGGCGCAGATTCCAAAAAAGAGATCAAGTTGTTCAAGTTCACCAAGATATCACTGTCAACTTTCAACAGATATTTCGTGTTGGAACAGTAATCTGTGATCCATCGGAGGATCATAATGGACTTCAAAGTAAGGTTCTTGTAAGAGTCTACAACGTCAATGAGAATGATATCGCGATGTGATTGGCTTTCATTAAAAAGTTTGGCAGTTACGAAGTCTTCATTTTCTGTTGGTTTTCCAATAATGAATAAGTGTATTATATCATGTTGCCGAACTTCTTGAGTGTGTCCTCTTGTCTCGCGGATGACTCCACGCGCGGCAAACTCTTCTGGCCTGCATGGAGTTATCATTGTGAGAAACGGTGCTGTGCGGCATCGACTGACGGGATTTACAAGGTACATAAAAGGAAATGAATTTGTTGTGTACAGATCAATAGCTTCTTCTATATCCCGTAGTGTGACAATTCCTTTATTAGTCAAATTACGATCTGACCCAGTCCTTGTTGTGTTGTTGTTGTTGCTGGTGTCACTGTTGTTGTTGTTGTGGTGGTGGTGGTGGTGGTGGTTGTGGTGGTTGTTGCTCTTGCTGCTGTTAGTGCTGTTGTAGTTTTTATTATGAAGAAATATTGAGAAGGGCATCGTCTTGGTTACTCTGCCTGTAAGACTATCATTGAAAATACTTATTATCAAAGTCATGACACACACTACAGACATTGTAGCGTATTTACCCACTGCACTCTTGTGTATACGCATTATTAGTGTACGTTGGGGAGTAGTTTGTATCCAGTATTGCTCCTTCGAATATTCAACCAACTCTACTTGCTCGTGTACACTTTATACATGTACATACTGTAAACAACAAACAAACAGACAGAAAGACACATTATGTATCATGTATCGAAACTACATATCTGTATTGTCAGAAAACTGTGTCAGCTAAACTAATCAAAATCGGTTGGAAAAACATTAGATATAATTAGAGAAATAGCGAGTGCCGCAAAATGCCTTTCTGAAGTCTGAAATCGACCTAGAGGAAGAAGTCCCGTGGTGTTTGTATCATTTTTGTTAAAACCATCAACGTAAATGCAAGTACCTCACTGTACTGAAATTTCGGATAAGCTTTTTTTTTTAACTTGGAGTATTCAAATTACTTGTACATTGTTCATCATTTTGCATGTAAATTGTTTCTCTTGGTTGTACCTTTTGTTGCCTATATTTGTACGTTGTCAGAACGAAAATATGGGGTCCATATGTAGTGTACTGCAGTTAGCAGCCTCGCTGAATTATGAAACTATTGGAGCCAAGCATATACTACTTATTCCAGTCTGTATTTGATCATTACGGGCTAGAAGAAGACACGAATCCGACTCAATCCAACTACTGAGTTAAAATCATTCTGTAAAATTACATCGTTATGCGATAGTTATAATAGTAAATCTTCCGAATGAACTTTGAATACAATGGCGTTTTAGACGTACAGGCACACTTCATTAGCCCGTGCCAATGATCTTGACCTGATTTAATCCGTACTTAGCCTTTCTTAGCCCGTGCCTAAGCGTTCACGCGCGTTTCTTAGCACGGGCTATGGTATTTGAACTCTTAGCCCGTACGTGTGCGTGAACGCTACTATCTCCCCTTCGCCACAACGAAGTATAAACGCAGAAATCTTGAAATGGATTAAGCCTTTATTTGTTTTAAATGGGAAGCCAAACATTGTATTTCATTCAGCTACAGCCGATAGCATCTAATACACATCTGTTGCATTCGCTAAATGGTTCTTTGCGTGTGGTGCTGGATAAACCATACTATCACACGCGACACCGGGGGTGTTGGTAGTATTACTTTTTTTAAAATTCCATTCACAACTAGCGGAATAAATGTGTTACAATATATATATATATATATATATATATATGGCACTGTATATACATAATATGTATATGGCATTATTCGGAGCATTACTTGTCAGTCATACACTTTGACTGACCTTAATGAATACATTGTCAAATATTGTCATAACGACTAAGCCTACTGTTTATGACTAGTTTAAAGAGCTGCAATGAAATGAACAGGAGTTCGCTCAAATCATGTATGCATAATGTGTTCGTACAATGAACAATAGCATGAAAAACAACCATGTAAGATATGTTACGGACAGTAACATATAATTCAATGGACAATAGAGTAATACTGAGTTACAGCAAAAACAATACTGACAACCAACATTCTAAATTCATAGCAAAAAAAAAAAAAAACGTAATAACATGTATCATACCGCTTAGTAAAGAATAAGTCATATTTGACCTTTATACTCACTGTAAACATGAAATTAAAAGTTCCTATTCACAGTGCGATATAACAAATGGTACCTCAGTATTCTACAGCGTTCACCATGCACATGCCTGCTGCAACCAACGTACAATAGATTTGCACAGCTGTTACGTTATATTAGTAGTGATCATGCGCAATTAACGTGACGGATTTGACTAGATGCGCCTGCACAATCTAAAAAAGAGAGGTCACTATATAAGGTCGTCAGGGGGGGGGCGTTTTGTTTCGATCATTCATTTACTTTTATCATTCTAAATAAAAACAAAATTATTTTCCATTCGCGCGATTCACCAATCAACATTATGCCACTAACAACGTCATTTCTCGAAGTGACTTGCATCAAATAGCAATGATAAGAATATGCTTAAAGGTAAAGGCAGATTATTCGAAAACAACGCAAACTATTGTCCAATACACAGGGAGCATACTCAATAAGTATCACTCATATTTATTTGACTGGTTGAGCGGCTGGAGAACTATTCACCAATTTAAATTGAACTACGTACTAGTCATAATCATGTGAAAGTTGGGACCTGTCATCTGTTGAATGAAACGTTCTCTGTAATCTACATTTCACTGGACAGAACACGCACCAGTCCTATCAAATCCGCTGTCTATATTCCGGTCAACGGCTTCTCCACTGATAAATATAAATAAGTAAAAATAACAGTTGGACGACTATGGATCTTTGTCTACATAAAACATGTGTAATTTATTGTTGGTAATTTAAATAATATGCTGCTGGTGACGACGGACATTTTTCTTGTAAAATTCTGTATAATTGTACATACGTTATATTTTAATGTTTTTCTATGAAAAGAACGATTTGAAGCATCTGATGATCATCGACGGAAATTATTTTCTCTTACCTTAACAGGGTTGTTCTGGATACCATTACTGGATATTTCAAATTTTTTTACCTGTAAATATATTTTTTTTTCCTATTTCAGAATTGTATTTTTCACAAATAGTATGGGTAATAATCATATCATATCATATCATATCATATCTTTTCAATTATAATGACTTCCGATAACAATGTAGACATCATATCCTGCAATAGGTAGCACAAGGAGGTTTTTGTACCCCGCTTTCTAAAACACAGAAATAGTCGGTGTTCTCCACTTCTACACGTTCCCCACTTATCAAAAGTAGAAATAACTGTAAGAACAATATTTTGACTCTGATCGACGAGCAAACAAGAGCATCGCCGCAACATTGCAACCTTGCTCCGATCCAGTGTTATGATGCAAATGTTAATTTCGAAGAGTTACAATTTATGTCCTACTATAGTTTTATAGAGTTAAGACTTTTAATACGATTTCGATTTCAGTGAAAATATTAATATCGTGCGCTGTTCAGTTCGATTCAGATTAGTTTTCGTGCTAATATTTTAATTCATATTTTTAATCTCGTTTTCTCATTGTTGTGACAGTGTAACTTTCGTGTGATGAATATTGATATTGGTTCCAGATATATACCCGGGTCTGTTTGACAACCTTGATTTAAACAAGAAACAAGATATAAAATACACCATAACGTTCCATACATATCTGTACATGGTGTAATATGATACAATATTTACGGGATTTACTGGCAAGCAGTATCCTATGGCAATCCTACTTGTCGTGTTCTCATTTCTGAATCACGCCCTCAATCAACAAACACGCACAATGATTCGCCAGTCGACACAGCTTCGTGTATGGCATACACTATAATCGGTATATCACAGGAAATTTAGCATTTAATTGGTAATTACAACACGGGAGCGTTTTACAATAAATAATGGCTGCATCTCATATTAAACGTGCATGTTTTGGTTAGCTAACGCATTACAGGAATTGAAATTAAATAAATCTCGGAGAATATCTCATCCCATTAAAAGCTTTATAGCAGATAGCTGATTCGTATCGCTGACTTGATTCGTACACAGACGTAATTCGTAAATTGTTGCATTTATGACGATCTTCAATTTTTGGGGACACAAGCCTGAAGGGCTAGGCCCCTATTATCATCCGACTTTTCTTCTTTCTTCTTCCATGTTTTTTTTTTCGTCGACTCGTTTGATAATATGGATGAAGCCTGAACATTTATGTACTGACGATCAACGGAAACTGGTACACCTGACTTCAAAATGACGATCAGTTATCTTCTTTTAAAAACAGCAAACTAGTAGCGGAATGTAATGTACTATACACATGCGAAATGTTGACCCATTCTGGTTAGCCGTCCTTGAGAAGAAGTCGATTGAAAGATTCAATGATGGTGCATTGTAGGCATTTTTTTTAATTGTAGCTACAGCTTTTAAACTTGGTACGCGCATTGGTGCTTGTATGAACTACAAATGTATGCTCTCAGCATTCTGATTGCTCGAAAAACTTTGGCCGCTATCTTGAATTAAGCCGAAACAGGAAGTGACGATTTTTTACTGTTTCTGAGGGTCTAGGGAGAACGATTTTTTTTTATATAAATCTCATCTCATGTGCTAAGTTAACCCACGAGATCTTGGCCGCCATGATTTCTCCCTGAAAAACAGCAAAAAATCCATTTTCTCAAACCACTAAAACAGAATGGGTTTTAGCATCTATGTATGAAATGCATCAAAGTTTGATGGCTGTTTCAACTAATGGCCGCCATCTTGAATTATAAGAAAATACAACCGAAATGTGGGGCATTTGTTTCTCTTGAATGTTTAAACCAATTAACTTGATATTTTGCATATAACATGCATGATCGTAGCTCCATAACATAATTTTTTATCAGTCATCATTGATTCCTGTCAAAAATAACCAAAAGTTGGGCATTTGTTTTGCATAAATGTTTCAACCAATCGACTTGACAATGTGTATATACCATATATGGTCATAGCTCGGATTAACTCTTTAAAGGAAAAAATAATATAATTTTGATCGGTCACGTGGTTTGGATGCCACCTTGGTGCTTCAACTGATCAACTTGCTATTTTGGATATAGCATGTTTAGCCACAGATTTTAAAGAGAAGTATAAATTAATATTGATCAGTCACGTGGTCTGTTCGCCATGTTTGGTTTTGTGAAAAACGAAAATTGTGCAATTATATGTGGTGTATTGGTGGGATTGATCTGTAATACCGTCTTGAGAAGGGGTAGGTCACGTGGTATCTGAAACACTGATACAGCATGTGACCAACGTCATAATGAAGTCATCATTGAACAACTGTACAGATGTAACTATATGATCATGTGACCTCATAACTCATAAGCACATGGTTCATTTTTTAGTCAGAAAAGCATATTTCAATCACCAATCTAGGTGAATACATGGAACCAACTGCATTTTGATCTCATG
This sequence comes from Saccoglossus kowalevskii, assembly GCF_978046115.1. NCBI lineage: Eukaryota > Metazoa > Hemichordata > Enteropneusta > Harrimaniidae > Saccoglossus > Saccoglossus kowalevskii. Next base: position 22,663,294 of record NC_140657.1, read on the forward strand.
GTACTGATCATTTGAACTATCCTTCCTAATGGCAATCAGGTGACCTCATTAATTATGAAATATATGTTTGATAGCCTGGGACCCGCTGAGGGGGCTTGCGGCTTTAATTATAGCTTCGTTTGCCCTTAAAGATAACACTTTATTCAGTAGAAACTTGTTTGTTGATTTGATTAAACTAAGAAACACATGATCGTCAAATATGGTTAATGTTTCTACATTGTTTAGTAAAGAGCATTTTTTTCTTTTTTTCGACCATGGAACCATTTGATGTTGATTTCTCAAGCTCCCATGGTCATATTCTTTGGGGACTGTAAACCGTTTTAATCTCGCGAGAGAAAAACAATTCGTCGAGAACACCATAGCATTCATAAATTGCGAATAAAAAATTACAGTTTACAGTACCTTCCCCCTTAATGATTTGACCACGTGTTGTGAATTGTTTGGCAATCGTAACATTTTCAGTTCCATGATTATAACATTTACTTCCACGATGTCTGTTAACCGCTGTTTTAACTCTCCTAATAAGATTCTTTGTCGCCAAGCAATACGCCGCGTGATAGTGATATGTCGCTGTTTTGGGTCATTAACGTCTAATAATTGACATTCTTAATCTCCGTACAAGAAACCGTCCAGCAGGACGTATCCTACTGCAATCCAGTCAGTCATCGTAACATGTAAACCTGTTCAATGATTAGGGACTTTGACTAGAAGGAATATTGTGTGTGCAGGAAAAGGGCAAGAGGTCAATGCATGCGGGAGAATAATTCAACAGTAGTAGCTTTTCAGAGATCAAACAAACGCACATTTGCATAATTTAACATGCAATTGTCGAATGTCCAGCAACACAATAACGAAGAGATACGAAAGCAGTATATTTATACAAAATAGCTTTATAACCAAAGTATGTGGTGCACTCCTTGTAGCGGTTGTTAAATAAATGCTGCTTTGATCTGTTTTACTAAACCGAGACAAATTCGGCAAAGCGTCGTGAATACTTGTGGATGTAATGAATGTAAGATGTGAAATGGAGAGAGCAAAGCAAAAGATACATATCCACCTAGTTCCCCTTTATATGTATAATTAGTTTTGTAAAATACTCGGTTTATTGATATCTACCTGTGTATTTACTACTTCATAATTCTAGACTAACTAATGTTCAATCAACTTTCCCATTGTTATTTTAAACTAGTTAGTAAACTATTGGATGCAATCAGACAATCAACGTGCGAAACTTTTATAACTGTAAATTTTAAGTGGTGCTATATTTAGCACATATTTGGTGTATTAATTGTATTTGCACGTTTGAATGTCTCCTTGCGTTATTAATTGCATTATGTGTTTATTCACCAAACTTTTCAAATCATTCGAAACTAATATTCCAGTATATTCATAGCCCACACTGTGTTTCGCAAATCTTACATTAATACACTTTATGAGTCGTGATCAAGTGGTTTTACAGTACATATTCGTGCACGCGACTACACTATGTAATGTTTTGACATTAGTCTCCATCTCAAAACAACTTCCATGGTTGAACTGATATGTTGATATTTTGATTTTATGTGATTACACGAGTTAGAGAGTGTTTATGATTGGGAACGGTCTAGCTTACAATATGGTAGCTTCAACTGAGATGTTTACTGATAGATAAAGGGCGGATGCCAGCACGGTTGCGGTAGTTAACAGCCTGTTTGGGGTTCGATGTTCTAGTCAATTCGGCGACTTTTAAGTGGTTTTCTGCAGTCCATTCTGTGTTGTCACAGCGTACGTGTGTTACGTAACTTCCTTTGTATAGAAGTACGCATGGAGGTAAATCTATTACGTCAGGTCAATGACCGTATAAATGGCACCTGATTCGCACATATACACATCACAGTGAACTGCCACTTGCTTAGCTCACTATAAGTACTAATATGCATTAATTTACACAGTTCGATGATATTAAAATCGTTCGTTCGAATCCGGTGTAATGTTTCCCATTTTTAAAGTTTATAGAAAGTTGTGAGAACCAAAATCGTTCTGAAAAACTGTCCTTCCCTAGTTCAACAGGTATTGTTTGGAACGAAGAAAAATAGTACTTGTCTAGAAAATGCTGAATGAAAACTGTTAACTATCGTGTCAGAACAATAGAGACGAATCAAACAGTAGTATTATTATAGTAAACTGCACGAGTTGGGTGCGTTTACAACTGTAAACACCAGTTGTTGTCATCATTTTCTAAACGCACGAGGCCGTATTTACGAGATGGTGACAAAAAACTGTGGCATTCACAGTTGTACACGCACGACAACGAGACGCGATTAACGATTTATACCGCGAAGGAAACGACAAAATTGAAAGATTCGGCAATCGGTTGCATTGCCAGTGCACATCACTGGGCGCTTTGTTATTTACTCATGAGTAATTGAAATCACGACACGTGACATTGACATGACCTTTTTAATACCTAAATAGTTCAATCGTTTAGAGGCCTCACCAGATGCTGTGGGTTCGAATACCTTCCTTGGTTAACTTTTTCAATAATGGAAAAAGAAGTTTATTTTCTCGTCATCTCCAGACGTTGCAGCTTGACTACGCAAGCTGATTAGCCTGATATGTAGGCGTGAGTGGCGCCCTCGCCGGCCGAACGGCATCAGACTTACTGTTGTGCTGGGTTTGGGGAACCACAGAAGGCGCAACTCACCCGCCTTTGTCAGGTGAAAATCTGATCAGTCCCAGCCAAGGTGCGAGGTATGATTTACAACAGCGGTTCACAAAATATGCCAGAGTTATCTGTAGCGAGTATACACTTAGCATATGAATGCAACGGAACACCTTGCCAGTTTCATAACGACTGCACGAGATCACCCAGCCCTACTTTGGTTGTCATTGTTTGGTCATAATTCAGCTAAGTTGATTATTGTTTTCTTTTATGTTATTTACGAGTGTATCTTTAATTAAAGCGTATTAGTATTTGAAAGTATATATCTTTGTGTTGTGTGAATCATTCAACTGTTAGTCGATTTTCATTAATTTTTCCATCCAGCCGTTACACCTGATATCTTAAATATCTGGCATTGTACATGCGCAATGACCACAATTCACACGACAACGTTCCAACGCAGACAAGCTAACGATGTACAGATGGTACGTACACACATCCACAAGGTCCAATACTCGTCACAGCAAGCACAACTAAACATCTCCGGACACGTCATATGTTTTTTTTTGTAGTATAATTCCATATTTATTTTTTTCAGAAGGCATTTATTTTTACTACATAGCAACGGACCGTTTACACTTCTGTGATATGTTTGTTTGTTTGTTTGTTGAAAAATACCTCGTGCTTGCTAAAATCAAAGTGGTAGTGTGTGTGTGTGTGTGTGTGCGTGTACTTGCATTGCTATATGTTCCGAGGACAAAAATACAGATATATAGCAACTTCCGAGGACATACACACCTTCCGAGGACCTTTTTCATAGTTCTCGGAAAACATAATTTATATTAATAGTTAATTCGATTATTAATACGTTTTGCGTAGCTTAGGTTTAGTATCGGGGGAAGGTATGGTTCACGTTATATTAATATTAATATAATTGTACCATACCTTACCCCGATACTAAACCTAAGCTTCGCAAACATTTCTATGTTCAGTCACGGGATATTCAACTCTTGTTTAATTAAACCTAATTAAAATGCAATTCTCCATTGTATTGCATTGTAATTGAGTTTAATTAAACTCCAATTAAAACGCAACCCTATATAGGAACGCGTTTTAATCGAGTTCATATCGCAACTATATTAAAAGTTAATTCAACTATATTAAAAGTTAATCCAATGAAGTCCTCGGAACATATTGCAATACAAGTATGGGTGTGTGTGTGTGTGTGTGTGTGTGTGTGCGTGCGTGCGTGCGAATGTACATGCAAAAATCATTAGTTGCATCGCAAATAAGCTATGATTTTAACTCGCTTTACAACCAATAATCATACTAAGGAGCGGTGTTGAGATACGTGCGGGGCATTCTAGCTTAAAAAGTACAGTTCGGTATTCATGTGGGGCTTCCGCCGCGTTGCACGTGTCGACTAAGTGGTCTAAAGCGGGTACCCTATCTAAAGGAATTTTAAACGACCAAGCAAGACTTAAAGTAAATAAACAGGTTGACTATATGACCAAATATAGACAAATTGTAGGTCTTAGTTTACAGGATAATAAATAATAATAAACCCACCAGTAAAAAGAAAACATATACATCCACTGTGTTTATTCACTAGGAAAAATAAATGTCATTTTGTTTTACTCTTCTGCAGGGGCCGATCGTCTGCGTACCGATCTTTTCCAGGCGTCTTGCATGTTGAGACCTTTTAGCTTAAGGTGCCTTTTCTTCCACTGTTCGGGGTCACGTTTGTCTTCGTCGCGCTTCCAGCCGACGCAATAGCGGTCGTCGTTGACGCACATCGCCATAGGCTGTCGCTTTCCTTCCGCCCTGGACAATTCCCACTCTTTGAATAAATCCTCCATGTCTTTTTCGTCGATATCTTTGAGGATGTCTTTGGGCTCTTCTCCGTACACGATGGCGGCAAAGACAGCTATCGCTGTGCACACTAATATAATTTTAACTTCCATATTGTCGCTGGGCGAATCTGCAAAAGACGATCAAGATTTGTTAATCGTATTAAAAGGACTACATCAACAACAACAGTAACAACAAAAAAGTCATCAGCATATTCATCTAGATCGAATAATCTTTTTATATCGATTAATTGAACATGTTTCTTAGCACAGGGTATGATTTAGATATTATGGCCAAACGATACAAATGTTTCTCGTGACATTCATCGTACTTTATTTCACACCCACGCTCTATTGAAGCATGGCCCGCAATCTGTATAACTAATAAGCGTGTCCATATCCAAGCCCCGCATTCTGTATATAATAATAATTTTGTATCGAATTAAGTATAACCTAGCCTGACATTTAAGCGTGAGTAGGCCCTCACGTGGCTCGTCAGGCTAAGTATAATCAAGAATACACAATTCACATCAGCAGCAATACTAGCTTTTAATAGATTTATACTCTAATGCACCTAAATAAAATAACCAGGCATATCTATGTTTTTTGAGCATTTGTCGATGACATTGACATTTATAGGGGCAGGCAAGGACAAAGGTAGTCAACTGCAATAATGCAATTTACTGGTAATTATACTCGTCTTACTTTTAGAATTTATCGAAATAACGTCAAAGTGTGCGCGCCAAGGTATTTTACTGATTGCACTGCTTTGAAATCGTTATATAATTTTCAGTTTCAATAACAAAAATGTTATTTAATTGATCTGTGATGTTTTCGGCCGATAACATTCAATTCGTTAGTTTTTCTTTTATTTAATTGTTTTTTTTCTCGTTATTTTCTATTCATCAGCCATCACTTAATCGCTCAATCTATTAGATCACAATCGTTGTATAGTTGCGCTACATGACGTTAATTTTGCAAAACCGAGTTATGCGCCTTCCTCACGATTTAGTATAAACAGCACGAATATCGTACGAGGACGGAAGCGTTATAATGGTAATCTCATCTATTTGAGCAACTCGTGCTCGGGGCGGCTTTTTTCCTCTTCTCACCCGAGAATTTGTGTGTTGATTGTATACAGTCTGATGTAAGATACCCGTTGAACTTTTGAGTTCGTTAGTAACGATCCCGGGGGATCACCGTAGGGTTACTTGTTGACCAGAGAATTATTCTTGCTCTCAGTGTTTGACCGTCTTATGACATTTGCCTGCGAATGCGTAGAGGTGGATATCTACTCAAGCGGCACATCGTCTTACCCGCCTCTTTCATCTGATTCTTTTACCAGGAACGACAAGTCAACTATTATCAGCCAAGGCAATTAATGGAAATCACTTGAATAGTACATGGTATATTTAAAAACCCGAACTTGCGCGTCCGAATTCGTTCGTTGTATTGTATCTGATGTATATTTCTTCGCGCGCGCTTCCGGCAAGAAATTAGCAGATGGGGGAAAAGCTTCCTATGCAAGGCTGCTTTGAAAGAAATAATATCAAATTTAAGCATCGCATGATCACTAGAATAAATCTTTCAGCATAATTTAGTATCGGCATTTCTAAGGTCGTTTACTCGAAAACGATTGGTTTCTCGCACCATGGAAACAAACATCAATTACGTCACTGTATATAGCCGTGTAAACTCTTTTACTAACGGTTCCGCGCATGCTTATATTTAAATTGATTTTTTTCTTGAAAGTTCGGAAAGATACGTTGGTGTTACTGAGCTGTTTGTATGTGAAATACTAGTAGTTTATTACACTCGGTAATTCAACATACATGTTCAGCTATCAACACATGCAAACAGCGATACCAATTATCCACTAGAGCCAGGTAAAGAATAATTTAGAATTTATGAACTATTTAACAAACAAACTTTTCTGAAATACCAGCGATAGATTAATAAACCTGAATAGTGTGGCATGTATTTTGCTCAATCACACACGACCTTACATACGACGAAACAAGATAGACAAGAGTCACACGTGAATTCTCTCTGTAATGAAATATTTGTAGATATCTATCAACAAAGAATACCCAGCATGCATGCTGGTACAAAAGTGGATGTATTTAATTTATCTGGCATTCAAAAGAGTTTGCCCGCCCTCCTGCGGTGAGAATTATTCATTCAGCGTTTCGCTGTAAACAATTGAATTATATATACCTTGCGTCATAACTAAACCTTTGACAGAATGATAAAAAAAATGTGTTATACTCGTTTCCCATAATCGCATTGTTAAGAAAATTACGCCTTTACCACACCGGGAAAATGTGGATAAAATAGTCATATTTTTGCATTCCCCTGTTAAAATTTTTCTCTTCAGATTTATCTAGAGTTCGACCCACCTCGAAACGCCTAACGTTATTGATTTCTCCCAAATTCTGTCTCAAATTTTCCAACCCCCGTCTTCAAAACCACAAATTGACAAATTTATTATGGTTCCATTTCCGCCGATGCTTTCCCATATTTACTCATCCGCATTTGCAGTTTTGTTCTAAAACAACATGTGGATAGGCTTTCATCCAGCTATTGCAATTAAATAGACCCACACAACAGCGATGAGACGTTTTGTAAAAGTTAATATTCGATAAGAAGCTTTTCCGCCAAGACACCGAATTACTCTCCTGGCAGGGAGCATTTATTATGAACTGCAACATTTAATCTATAAAAAGATGTTTTTCTTTTAAAATACTCACACACAACTTAAAAATACCGCAATTACTCTCTTACTTGTTGCCATGGTTTTAAATGTTCTTTTTATTTCTGTATTATTTCCAAAACGCCATTCGTGCATCACAAGTTGTGCCGTTGTTACTTGCATTGAAGATTTTTGACGCATTGGTTTCGAAAAATGACAACTGTTTCACAAAAAAATCGATTGGGTGGCATATGCATAGAAGTCTCTCTCGCTAGAATTCTTTTTATTAAACAGACGCCATCACGTCAGTAATTTCTAGTGTCAGACACCAACAATATAATCACTGGGAGGCATGGTGATTTCACTTTTAGTATGGATATTTCAAAACACGGTTTTAGTTTCACCACTTACATCTTTTTTTTTATTTAACTCTCTCGATATCCGCCCTCGGAATGGATGTCCCACGTGACAAAGATGCATTGTGGGTAACCAAAGAATACCGGATACATTCCGCCATCTTATCGCACATCATCTGGCAACTGATCTTTACTGTACGTATTTGCCCGAAATGCTAGGAACCCAGTGAGACAAACTTCCTGCAGGCACTCATAAAGTCAGTCATATCTCTTGAAACGAGGATATTTTAAAAATCGATGATGCCAAGTAAAGCCTACTGGATAGCCAACTTCGCGGATCAGCTCAACGAATCATAACATTCCCATGTGGCATGCAGTGTCATCGATTCTTAGCATCAATCGAATAAATACGCCGGATTTTTGCGTATGTCAAAGCTATTCGGGAATATGCGTGGTATGTAAATTGAATGTTGCAAAAAATGATAAATTGGATGAGGAGATTTCATTGGAAACAATGAAAGGGGAGGACAATTATATCCGAATGGATTCTCGCGTCGAAATCGAGTTAGTTTTGTGACCAAAACATTCTTCATCTTTTCCCCTTCTTTCAGTGAATTCCCCATATTGTTATATTAAATGTGACGTAGCATTATTATACATGTTCAAGGTTAATATAGCACTGATATGCATATACGGATATTGCTATATATACTATGTCTATATAAACTACATGTATACTCATTGTTATTTTGTTTTATACAAAAAAGTACTACTCGTGTTCCCAGTCAGTCAAAATAATGTTGCGTCCTCATAGAACACCTAAACGCTTCCTTCTTCGTTCTGTTAAACCGTGGCTACTCGTTATGTGTGCATGTCCGGGTGACTGGGTATCAGCAACACTGATTGACCTGGGCTGTCGTACAATCAGCTCCTCCACAGTTGTTTGTCATACAAACCACGGTTAGTAGTGTACAAACATACAATCTAATAACGTCGCAGGATTGCCAATACCGAATCATCGCAACCAGCAATTACCGTACATTGTCTGTGAGTGTAGTTTTGCAGTAGGCGATTACGTTATATTTTGAAAGTAGTCAAATCAGTGGAAAAAATGAAGACGCTGCCTAAAACACTATCGACATGCAGTCGTACCAAATATGGAAATACTGAACATTAATGTGATTTGGAAAACCCTTGTAATATCTCAATCCTCTCACACTGTAACTATCATTACTCTTATTATTCCAATCAGATGGAGTATCTGGAGGCACAGATGCCATTATATGCGCATATAAGAAAATTGATAACAATCATGATCGAATCCTGACGCGAACTCAAAGTAAGTAGTAGATTGTACGCGCGATATATCGGCGACTTGGTGATAACGGTTCGTTATACTAGTAAAGCCGTTTGACATTGTTTTATCTGTTATACCGAAAAATAATTCCGAAATGGGTTTAAATAGTGCTCTAATTTTTGTACGAGAACATGCAGCAAATGATCGTGCTTTGTGATGTGTATATGATGGCCGTAGGATTAAACACCACACTGTACTGGACGGTAGACGTGAACATCGTCTACGTACACATTCTCGCAAGGTTTATTGGCGAGGTAGTGTCTATTATTTAAAGATGAGACAGGCGGAAGTGATCACTCACTACGAGATGTGGAATACTCCGGATCTGTATATATACACATAATTTTTCTATTAATCGAAACGTTTAGGCGAGGAAAGAGACCACATGTTCTTCCTGCCTATCTTTTTGAATCTCATTTACGAATCTTGTTACAAGATTGGTCACTGACTGTTTGTTAACGCATGCACTATGCCGACAGTGAAGTAACACTGTCTCAATTCAACGCAAAAAAAATGCACACAGAAGGTGGATGAACATGCTCAACCAACCAATCAATTTAGACATCGGCTAACGTGTATTAATTAGTTATTGCAAAAAGGAGATACATTTTTCGTGTTATTGCCATGACTGCCAATACAAGGCAGCCTATCAATTGGTCTAGACAGAATAGTGCACGGGAGCGGAAGCTCTAGGCGAACAACATCAACTAATCCCTGAAATATCATACCATATACCAGTTTTATTTCTTTCTAAATATAAATCTTGTCATTTTATTAGATGTAGTTGTTGGTAGAAGTCGGTACAATTACGCAGTTCATATTACGCAAACGGCAAACGACATAAAAACCGTATGCTCTGTTGATTTCTATGAAGTAAGTAACTAAGCTTGTTTTTAAAGGTTTATTTAGAATTAATCATTCAGGCGAAATGATGACTAACTTTTAAGAACTATTGGTATATTAGTAGTTTTTGTTTTATACATAGATATAAACATACGGTCTGTGCGGTACCCAAATGACTGTATTGCATTCTGACACGACGTTCTCTCGCACTATATCTAGAAGAGCACTGATTGAGTGTAGAGTGCTTCAGTTCAATGACTACATCCCACCTGCTTCAGTTCAATTGAGTACAATATACGATTGACAGTGAGAGGAAATATTAGATTCACGAACTTCAGAAATTGCAACTTTCATGTTGCTAGGAGACGACGTATTCAAATCATTTTCGTGATCCGCATAGATTTTTAGATTTTTAACGAAAAATAGCAAGCTTGCGTGCGCTTAACGTTTATTTATTAGTACCGATTTTTTTTTTTGATTTTCTTTTTGGTTATTAATCTATCACTGATCAATTTCAATTGTCCGGAAGTCTGGGAAAGGATTTTTGATGAAAATTAATTTTAAAAAAACGAGCCATGCACATTTTAATGCCGAATCGCTTCTGCCCTGTCGGTTCTGGTTTGTGTGAGCGATGTTTTTTTTTTTAGTTGTTTGTGCACAATATGTATTTTATAGAGCACCCATTAACATTTAACCGAAGGCAATCAAGTAATGGCCAGTTATATTCACACATAATCGATACAATCCCTCATCAGCTGCAGAATTCAGTCGCCAGATGTACTTTACTTGGTGTGTCTTATTGAATAGTTTTTACGACAACATCGAACGCGGTATGTGCATCATAAACGGACTAAATACTCGTTATCACGTGGTAGTCACTGGTCACCAATTTGCAACTATATGCCCCCTCCATCTCCCTATTTGAACTTTGTTTACGAAAACTTTCACCTCAAAAATGCGTGTACGCAAGACGGGTACTATTGTCAGATAACATATGATTTGTCACGCAAATGATACAACTGATTACAACTGTGTTACGCGGTTTCTCTTTATTCATCTTCGTTCTGCAATTATGCGAATAAACGCTGATAATCAAAGTGGCTGAAATCGTCTTTACAGATAGTTTATAATCCACACTAAGGCACATGCGCAAAGAGATGTAGGCCCGATAATTTAACATTTTAGCGGTGAAATTGTCGCAATGAAAACCATACTAATTCTATTTCGATTAGTTGAATTGTCACGAATGATGTTGTCACGACATCTCTCATAATTTCACAATCACAAAGAAATAACAAAATTAATATAGTATTTTAGAAACTACCTTTTTCGCATCACATAACTAATATCATTTATCCTAAACTCTTGTTGTGTATGCAATAATAACTATATCTAAGGTATTAAACAATACTTTACTGCAGAAATATCAGTCCGTGTGATCAAATCTCAGTCAGGCTTGTCAAACACAACTTTATTAATGCGTATATGACCACACTCCAATAGCTATTGGGTCGAAAAAGTTAGATTACCATTTTCGTAAGTACAAATAGCAAATGTTGTTTCATTTGAGAGTTCATGGCGGCCGTCGATCTGTTGCCAGAACGTACAGTGCATTCGTTATAAATTATTGTGGTAAAGTGGTTGGAGTACTTCATTTTCGTTGGCTAAATTTGTCAAACTAAAAATGAACAAAGCCAATTTGTGTAGAACTATAAATAAATAAATAAATAAATAAATAAATAAATAAATAAATAAATAAATAAATAAATAAATAAATAAATAAATAAATAAATAAATAAATAAATAAATAAATAAATAAATAAATAAATAAATAAATAAATAAATAAATAAATAAATAAATAAATAAATAAATAAATAAATAAATAAATAAATAAATAAATAAATAAATAAATAAATAAATAAATAAATAAATAAATAAATAAATAAATAAATAAATAAATAAATAAATAAATAAATAAATAAATAAATAAATAAATAAATAAATAAATAAATAAATAAATAAATAAATAAATAAATAAATCAATCAATCAATAAATCTAAGATCGAACGAAAAACAACGAACGTGGCCGATGAACAATGAGAGTAGTTGATTATCACAGAATAAAGGAATCAGAAACATGGCTCTGCCTGAAACAGTGAATTACCTATACCACGGTATGCAACACACAGCTATGGGAATAAATATAAATACATCCACATAACACATATTACAATTTTTTTCTTCATTTCTGTTTTTGAAGATTACAAATCTAAAATTAGAACGTCTTTCCATCTAGTATCAATCAATAACGCATGCTGATTGAAAGGTTCCCTGTTAGTGGTAAACAATTTCTTGTTGCTGATGAGAAACGAACTATAGTGTATATATCAGCCTGAGCTACCTCGGCTTAACACAACAGAATCCACACAATTTATCTAATGGACCACGCTGCATTAAGTTTACTCCGCGGGGAGTAATCATCACGGCATCCTGAATTACACCCAGCAATATACACTTTATTCAACAATTTCATGTTAGACATCCTGATTCTATCAATCGCTAACGAATTAAGATTAATGTATTGTCATCAACTTTACGCGGCACGCTGTAAACTAGTTTATAACCATGATTTCGGGGAAAGGTATATCCGTTATCACATCCTGTCGCGGTGTATCGTTTTCTACGGATACAACGCTGTGATTGATGATGGCAAATTCCTCGACAGGAATGATGTTTTTTTATTGTGTAGATACTCTCGGTATCCAAGGAGGTGCGTGGAATGCTACACATCTTCATTTGATTGGATTCTATACGTAGGTGGGGTTCAGGGCGAGTCAGGAACATCTCATGACAATATCTTGAAAATGAAACGTAATTTAAAGAAACTGTATTGACCCAGTTATCAATTTGCGACATTTTCCAATTTTGTTAATAATTCCAACAAGTGTAGCCTCAATGATGCAATAATGGTGCATGGGAACCACTTCGTTATGGGAATCATCAGTAGCAGTACTTATCTAACACGGTGACCCAAGTCTTCTAAGTCATCGTGTTGTACACGTCTACCGCCGTATCATGGTAACTGAGTTACAAATAACAATTCCGTTGTCACCGCAATACACATTAGAAACAGTGACCTGTTCTCAAGTTCACGCTACAATTAAGCGATTTTTCATTCGACTATATATATATATATATGAAATCAACATTTCGCTTTCAAAATCAATCATCATAAGCCGTGACCCTTGCGATAATTTCACGGTCACCAATCACATGTCAAACTTGAGAAGCATAAATCAAAATTACTGCCTCTGTTCGAAGAAACTGCGACGAAAGACCGGAATCGATTTTTCGCTCATTTTATTAAAAAGTGTCGAAAACAAAATGATCAATATTGCAGTGCGTTAGCAGGTGATATTTGATTTCTTGAGCTAAAGATACTTTTTGTAGATCACTGACATTTATTCGAATGTGCAGCGCGCTGTTCATGCTGAACTCTACATGAAACCGACATGATGAAAGATACACCGGAAATTTCAGAAGACAACGTTGCACAATACAATGCATCTAATTGTATGTAAATAGTGACAGCACGCGCATCGCATCGAATGTTGTCGAATTGTAGCATCTGTGCAAACAACTTCACAGAGCATTAAAACACACAAATTGTATTCTGCTTTCAAACTAATTCCGTTCGGGAAAAAATTATGAAAAACTTCAAGTAAGTTTTAGATATTTATCTGGAATAGCAAGTAATAGACTAATGATTGGTGGGATGTATTAAACGGGATTTGAAGAATACGGACTCAGATGATGTTGAAAGATCGACGACCCTCCTCGTCTAAGCCAGAAGGAAGCATATAATACTGAATAGTTAAGTACGGCTTCGACAACAAGGGTATCATTGAGCTCCTGTGAGAATAATATGGAAAACAAATTAAACTGTGCTGTTGATGCGACAACGTGAAATCAAACTATGAACAGTGTAGTGAACGCACACCTTACCTTTCAATTTCTCAGTGTCGTTGTCTATGTATTAGCGCACGTCACTCGAATGGTTACAATGATTTCACAAGACGGCACGGTGCAAGCAGTCCTAAGGCCAGTCGAAAGCTGTAGTTTGTAGCAAGTATGGCACGCATTTATAGGGCAGAGCTCCTCAAGTGAGCGTCGAAACCCCTTAGCCACGGGAAAATGAATCCTTCGTTATCTTCACGTTTCAATGACCAGGCATTGTTTACCAACGCTGAGTAGAAATTTATCAACCGACTTAGGGGTGCTTCATGAAGTCATGCGCTGACGTTAACAGTTATTTAATAGCAATTTGGGGGACGTAGCAAGTTAGTGAATAATTGGTTGGCATTTCGCACTTGCTTGACGGGAGACATATTTGTTTCATCCTAACGTTTGATTTAAACCCTCAAACAGGAAAAGCATAACGAAAAGACATTTTGAAGAGAGGCTCTTCATACTGCTACAGAGCTAAAACTGGAGTACTCTTTATCTCAGTGATGACTACAAGGAGAGGTGGAGCCCCATTTTCATGAGATTGAGCACCAATTATGTCTACTTGTACATTTCTAACGTAAAACGGGGAGGTCTGAGAATGAGAATCAGCTATGTAATCATCAATTAAAATAAAAAAACGCGATGTATTTTAAACAATAACTAAGTCTAATGGAGATCAACCAACATGGCTCGCCCACAATTTCAAAGAATTTGTCTACTGAGAAATATTATCCCTTATATTAAACACATGTGTGGTATTTGATTTTTGATTTTTTAATTAAAATAACATATTCATACCATACACGAATATACGTTTGTTTTTCATTATCATGTAAATAATCAAAGTTTTGTGATTTTTTCTTACATAAGTTAATTGAATAAATTGATGATGATATCACGTGAATTCGCCAGAAAATTGATAAAAAGATAAAAGGAAGAAGTTTGAGCATACACATCCTTTGTCCAAATTACTACATTTTCGAAAACAACAACATTAGTTGTTTTAAAATCCCCAGAGTTCGGTTTATTATGAAATTATTTTTTTCTCCTGTTCCTCTCCTAACAAGGTTTCGATAATGCTGATGGGTATGGTCTACCACAAGGGTACAACTTTCATACCTGAGGCAGGACGTATTCCTTTCTGCGCAATATATGTATTACCTTACAAATTATATCACCCTATCCGTAATTACCAGTTGGAATCTTCTTGTGTTTCACGAATAATGCCTTTTAGGGGTAATCTTTGCCAGTAGCTATTCGAAAGAAGAAATATAACGCGCGGATATATCTGATACTCTGTACTCTTCACTGCCGAACTGTTGAAGTCACGAAGAGGTTAAATACAATGAATAGATTTTTCGAAATCAGATCATCGTTCTTACGATAGTTCGGTATTCCAACATGATGGCAGGTTCCAACTTAACATTGTAAGGTGGACAATCAGTCACCACGAGGAAGGAAAGCATGGGGTTGGTGGTCGTCAAATATAGTCTATATACACCCATAAAATAAGCATCTGTTAACAAGAATAGGCGCTTGACATTTCTCGTTGAATACTTTCTGGGAAGGTAATTTCCGTGGACGCATAGTAGGTCGTATCAAAGAAGCAATCTCACTTCTCATGTTGCCGCATTGTCACGTGGAATAAAGAAAACGTTAACAGAGTTCATCCTCGCAGTCATTTCAAACCGAAAATAATGTCGATGAGTTTCTTCTTGACCCAAATGATTACCTGTGCCAAGAAATTGCGATTCCAGATTGTGAAATTACAATATGTTTGTTATAATTTTTGATAATAGTTAATATAATGCGTTCACAGTTTATTATATTTTGTTGTTATAGTTCAATATTCACGGTCATATGAGAACGAAATGTGTACTTCGTAAGTAAAGATGGCATGATGACAAATGAAATATATGTGAATGTTGTGGTTTGTAACAGTCAATAAAATACGACGACAGATTTGATATGTTGTTGCTACTACATGCAATTGTCTCGGTCACTTTAATGACTGTTAATTAGCAGTACTGGTCAGAATGACGTAATTATGTTTACTATAGATTCAATGTTATTCATGGTAAATGAACCGCGACAGTCATGCACTACTTATTATTTGGGCGCAATGTACATTTCGTGTCGTTCATATCGTCGTAACATTGTTGCTTTCAACTACCTTTGGAAGGCAACATATTCTCTTTCATGTCGTATTTCAGAGTGTGTTTCTCTGTGTTGATTACGCCGTCATACATGAATTTGTTGGTTTAATCAATAACGTCTTCAGAACTATGTCATGTTTTTCTTTTTTAATATGTTTACTATCGAAGTGAGTAATCTGTCAATGGTTTAAAATCAACACGTCATCATATACGTCACATTTTTCTAATGAAAACGTTTTGTTGGGTAACAAAAAGAATGTGTTGCTTGTTTTTTAAACACTTTCAGGGCCTGGGGAGTTAAGCCCCGGGACACGACATTGAAAAAGTCGATTGGATGATTAATCGTTGAAGTGTAAAATCATGTAATATTTATATTATGCTGAAAAGTCATATTAATATGTGTGTATACGTAGGACAATAATTCATTAGCACCATATTATAAAGAAATAATAATGACTCTCTTCGTTTTGTGTACCCACAATCTACATATAATGTTTTCGCCTATTATATACATGTTATAAATGCATGTTGTATTTTGTTATTTTTATTACAAGTGATATGAAACGGCATTATTGTAAAACTAAGGTATTGATAATATTCTGGGATAAATGTGCCATTAAGGCAAACAACATCTCAGTGAACGATGGGTTCAGGCTCAACTCTCAATTCATCACAAATCGTTAGACTCACCTGGAGTGTAGAATGAAAAAAAGAATACCTCGTCGAACGTCTTTGAGTTGCTACCCCCAAATTATGATTATTATTTGTCGGCAAGTGAGGAAGCTGACATCTTGTAGCTAACCTTTGCTAAGGTGTTTAAGGGTGTACAATAATTAACATGGATGACTGCCATAAATTCAAAATGTTGATTTTCGATCTTGATTTTTGAAGAAAATACATATAACACTGTTACTCTCAACGTAGCTAGTATTCGAGTTCAAAATTAGGAAATACACGTGCATCTCTGTTCGTCACAAGTACGTATAATAAGTTAATCGGTCTACTGTAATCTTGTGTGACCGCTGTGGTTGGCATCTTAGTCAAACATTCCACACAAAAAATGCTTCCTTCTACAGCCTTTTGTTGAAAGAAGGAACAACATAGACAACTTAGAAGACAATTACGATCAAATTCAAGACTGAGATTTAGTCACAAAGCAGAGAAATTTCACCCTGCAGACTCTCAAGATACTTTATTAACAAATACACAATTGAAACACAAATATAAATATTAAGCACAAAATGCACAGAATGGACACATCATATGGCAAATTGAACAACGCAGTTTTAATATAAATTGAACTCCAGGACCTGAAGACACCACTACAACATAGCTAACACAACATGTTCCAACTCTGTTGAAAAAAAATCATTCAAAGTCCCGTCAATATTTATAGCATACTGATGATGTCATTGTAGATATACTTTGTACAACACATCGTCAAACGTAATGTAACGATTTAGTTACGATCCTGACAAGACTATATGAACAATATATATATTTATATTCATCTAAGTATTATGTGGCCATGTGATTCTACATAGATAAGTTTAGAAAATGTGCGTTCACAAATATGTTTACTGAATTTATATATATCAAGTGTAGCGGGGGAAAGCAATGAATGCTCTCAGCTAGACCAGTATGGATAGTCGTCACACGTTAATGCATTAATTGGTGTTTTGTCTTGATGACCTCGCAAAAGGAAACGCTCACCACTTCATTGGTAAACCTTAAACATATTGGACTAGATCAGCGCAACGTTAATCCCATGTATATATAATTTTTGGGATTATTAATATTATTATATTTGTTCTATTTCGTTGCGCATCCGTACAATGTTCTCTGAAACCCATTATCAATGGTTATTTACAATGACAGTCATTTAACAATTTTGTTTTTCAAAGAGATTTGTTAAACAAGCATAGTGGAATATTAAACACAGACTACAAAGGAGGTCGCAATAAAGGAAACCTAGTCACCGCTGATTGAAAGAGGACAACATAATGATGGAAGTAATACAGCGTGCCCGTCTCGGGGCTATGGCTGCATAAGTAAAAGAAGCTTGTTTTTCACGGCAATTCGTCAAATTAAAAAAAAGCGACTTGAAGTGTGTGTGGATGCGGATGTCAGTTTGGTGGTGACTATATGAACTGTATAATTAAAAAAAAGTAAATTGGGTGTCAGTGCCTGATTTATTATGGTTGTGAATTACCTCGTAATTACGTACAAGAAATCACACGTAATGCCCTTTTGAATATCTCACAATCATTAACCAATTGCACATTTTTATGATTAACACACGCTTAGATGGGAGGCAATTTCGCTTCTGTTGCTAATTAATGAATTAGCGTTAGTATGCGTGGGGAAAAACATACGAATCGAACTATGATCGTTTCATTATTTTCTGAAGCCTGCTCGAATGGTTTTCAACTGAAGATGTTGTATATCACAGTCAAGTAAAATTATTAGATCCATCTTCATCGACCCTTCACATACAGCATATGTTATATAATGTTATATAAGTTGTTCGTGCTTAAACCGCGGCAATTTGCTGGAATTAATTTCTACTCGAAGCTAAAATAATACTAATATTAATAAAACATCTGTGCCTGTTTGCACAAATACGGATTGACAAATCATGCTGAACTACAAGAGAGAGAAAAAGGGGGAGATCATTGTCACGAGAAAACGGCGTCAAACTGATTTGATCGGTATATATTTTTCAAATAGTTCTGGGAATCATTTTACGGTTGAATAATAAATAGAAGGTGTAATTAATTGCTCCATCAAGTATGGATCGATCGTCACAGCGGACGATATTATAAGAAAACGAAGGCCATTAAAAGTACATTGCAATTCGCATGTGATATTAGTTTGTATTTATTAATAACTTTTCTTAAAAATAGACAATGACAAACTACTAAATTGTATAGGTTTCTGCCTGTAAAGATGGCTGCACGTGTTCACGATGTATTGTCGATATTAGTAAATTCTAATATAGGGTTTCAACTGTACAATATTGATTTCCGCCCAAGACAAATGAAGGTATATTGAATATTGTACGTCCTTTTTACAATTGTGACCCTTTTCATACTCAATTTCCTGTAAATATATTCTGTATTTTTATATCTCGAGTAACATTATTATTATTATTATTATTATTATTATTATTATTATTATTATTATTATTATTATTATTATTTATCTGTTGTATCTGTTATATCTGTTGGTGTTATCATATGATATAAATTACTGTTATCGGAATTATATGTTAGTAAGGCAACATTTGCTTAACTCTGGCGGCGGTGGTGTTTTATAATAATACTGTTGAGTCTCAACAGCGTTATATTGGATTCAGAGAAAGGTCTAGACGCGATAATAACCCATCTCCTCATGCATGTATAGTATAGTATAATATATATATATATATATATATCATATCTATATTTATACCCTGACAGAGGTTATCCACTTTGTGTGTTATAAATGCAAGGAGATATATATGATATGGTTGATTTATCCAATCGATGCAACAACCGTGTGAATCGCGGAAATGTTAGTTTTTACATAATTGACGCACGTGAGCGCATACCACCAAGATATACTAGACGTACTATTAAATACAGACATTGCTGGATTAATACAGACCAACTAGTGTAAATATAGTGAGCGGGTTAACATTCTACATTCGGGTATTAAGGATCAAAATATTATAATCTTTAAATCATAATTTCAAGACATGATTTATCAGTGATAACTAAAGAACGCCCACATTGATATCTCTACTAAACACAGCTACAACCCGTCATATTTGAGTATATCACAAAACTTGGCGACAATTTAAGAAAGTTTTTATTTAGTAACTGACACCCAACATGTTCCTTGACCCAAGAAACACGGCACTGTTTGCTTGTCATGATTGATAAAAGTCCCGCGACGGTGGAATTAGTCTCATTCAAATACCATTATTTAAATTTTGGAATTGATATGATCTTTCCGGTTCGTCAGGATCTCAGTGATAGTGATCGATAGTACATAGATACAGTCGTAATCACTACAGCGGGGTTTAGTTAATGACATGTATCGGAAGCAACGTCAGGACAATGAAATCATCGTTAGTCACTCACTCAGATCCATGCTGAATAACATCATTTATTTTTGTGTCAGATAGAACGCATCTGTTTGTTGTCGTATCTTCAACAAAATGATATTGCGCCATGGATGGGCGCGTCATTCAAGGAGGCATGCTCGTGACGTCTTCCAGGGTGTATCACATCTGAATTGCCAGCGAAGTGGTAAAGCACAACTTCTAATATATTACATCGTATTTTACTCACGTTGCATACGTCGCACGGGACCCATATCGAACGTAATTACTCGCAGCTACCACCACCATTTAAACATTATACATCACACGAGATGAATATAATTTATGCGTCGTGTTTAGTGTGCGCATGCGATTTATTAGCAACACCACGTGCGAATTCGTTTCATAAAAGTTGACAATTAACAACCCTGGGGAGGGGGGTGGGGCGAAAACTATTGTGCACATTATTTTTCTTCACCTGGTTTTGAGCTTTATTTGCATCCACACGAAAATATTGTTTTTTTTATTTTTGTTGGATCTTGTTTTTTTTAAGGAAACACAAATGTACATTGTAGTATACGCGCTGTAGTCGATTAGGCAACATCAACCCTGTTACAAAATGGCGTAGACAAACAGACGAAGTTGAACTAGAATTATGTTGTTCGTAGATTTGAACGGATAATAGTACCGCATTCGTATCTTTGACATTTTATGGTAAGATGCGTCATGCGATATCCTGCTTCAAAGTTTGTTGGGAATTAGCATTTGTATTCGGTGTATCATTCACCACGAACTTCTGACTGTAGTACATAGAAGACTTTTTCGGTCAAATGAATGCAATTCGGTTCAATTCAATTGATTGAAAATTACAACCACTACCATCGTACGAAACCAATAATGGCGATAGAAGATAACGCAACTGAGGGAAATCAACCACTGGCAATACGCGCACATAATCAGAAACAGATGGTTCACCGTAATCTCATTACCGTCCACTCAATGAGCTTTCGTAAAATTCCAACTCACGATTCAAACACATTCAGTTTACAAAATTTAATCACAACTAACACAGAATAGAGTATCTGCATTGTTGTTTGTCTTTTAAGTTAAAATCATATCGACGTGTTTTAATTACTGACCACGCTAAAAATATATAATTGTTCTCAAAGCTGTAACTGGAATACAATGGTGAACATTTGAAAGGAATTCATGCGTGATCATTGATCATACAAGGTTACGTAAATGTGGTTTTGATTCACACTGGTATAAAAGAACACTATTGGGAGTGCGGGGATACGATTCTATAATTTTAAACTCAGCTTTTGTTTCTCGGCCCATATAGTGATTCGACTGAATATTAAATTCATAATATGTTTTAGTCAGATTTTTGCGAAGTGATAGCTTGGTATCTACTCAAAATAATCTGTTCGCCGCAAATTGCTGATACATGCCGTGATTATTTATATATAATCGATTCGCATGTCCCATGCACATATTACATCTGTAATGCCACTGACTAATAGACCCTTAAACGAGAAAAGATTACTCGTGTGTAGGGTGTATTTTGTTCTGAATCATGCACAAATGAAACTGAGAGAAGTTACCTAACCATCTATACATTAACATGTCGTTGGATTTATATTGATTTTGGATAATTATGTCAAAATAAAATTTAAAAAAAATTAAAAAAAAACATTGATAATATACCGTCTAACCGATTTGAATAATTGTGAACGTGTGAATGTATTTATAGTAACCGTAATTCATGTGGTCAAAAACAAACGAAAATGAAAATACAATGAAAATGAACCTTTTGCATACTTTTCACTCATCCCCCTTCCCTAGTGTCACACATTGTTACATATTATATCATCACTCACGTGATTATGGGTTTTCTATTTTGATTTGATTTTGACGCGGAGTGATATAAGACAGATGCATCATATGACGCAGGATGTGCTAACTCTTTTCCAAACACCTGATCACTTCGTAGCTGTAATGCCTGAAATAGTTCTCGCTTAGATCTGATCATGCATTGTATGTAGTGTGGTCGATTGTTGTTTTGTTTTATTTGGTTGTTGTGTGTTATATGTTACGAAAAGATGTGTAAGGGATTTATTACAGTTGCAGAATTAAAGATTTTAATATTTAATTTTAATAGTTTGATGTCACATTTTATCTGAATCTGAGTGAGATTTAATGTGTTCTGCGATACCACATGTATACTGAGACCTCTTACATGCTTTCTACTTGACACCGTATATCGCAATCTGACAATCTGGAGTTTAAGTTTCAAACAAATATTATCTGCACAATTTCCTGTTGGCGAACATTACAAACTCTCTTCAATGTTAAAGCAAAATTTAAGTGCGTTTGACAAACGATTGTTTACATTACCCGGGGAGAAACCGTTTTGGAATGACGTCATCCTGTGTTTTCCATAAAGACGACAACGTTAACACTGATTGCCTTCAATACGAAATTATGTAAGTAGGCATTATTGTTTTACTTTCATATAGCTTATAAGTGTTATACTGGTGTAATTCAGATTCACGCAACACGGTTATATTCACGGGCCGCTCTATTCATGTGTATCATGGGCTTTGATGAAAGAAATGCCACAGAACGTTGAAATAAATTATTATTGTTAATTTAGGGTGAAGTTATATTTGTCTCTTTCTATTCTGCTCTTTCCGCTGCTTTTCTTCTCCATGTTTGTTTATTTAGAGTTTATTGTTACTGATTACAACTTTATTCAAATTATAATTATAATCCTTGAGTAATTTCTAAATTTAAACTGTTTGTGGACTGTCAATACACATTCGCACGCAAAATACCAGCACTGAATGCCACGAAAAAAAAACTTCTATTCCCATTAAAATGCGAAGAGAAAAAAGATACACTAGAAAATATATATAGTCGTTCAATGGGTACTTTCTTTCAAAAAACGGAATGTGGTGAGTATCTCTTCAATGGGAACATTGGAGTTAAATGGTGTTGTAAACTCACCAAAAGGCTCCAAAAGTTTCGCTTATATCAGATTTTGTGAAAACAAACACACGGCAGTGCTCTGTGAGGCTGTTATTACATAATTTTCCCCAAATGACATCATGGTAGTGTTAATGCTCCTGATTCAAATCTGTGTCAACAAATATTGTTTTTATTACAGAACGATTCACAATATAACGTTAAATTGGTTGCTGCATATATTCACATATGAAGTCGATACCAAGACCAGAGTTTGAGTCGTCTTCTTAGTGGTCTTCTCTTTGAGCTTTTCACAAAATGTCATCTAAATTTCAACATGATTTTGAAACTTGGGAAAAGCTAATAGACATATAATGTGGATAGTGCAAAATGTTGAGAATGACAATGGCGCTCAAAATTTAGATCTGTTGCACCCTTTTATTTTGTTTATTTCAGAAGATGAATAAATACTAGTTTATACAACTATTTAATCTATGTTGTTTATATACTATTTAATATTTTCTGGTAACATTTTTTAAAACTTTTCTTGGGAGCGATTCTTTTTCCACATCATAAAGTAAAAAAAAGTAGTAGATGTATGATAAATAATATGAGGTTATATAGCTATATAAAATATATAAAAAAAATGTTTGATTCTTTAATAAATATTTATATCGACTCTCGAGTGTGAATACATTACTGATTTATTGAGTCAATATGATCATATTATTTTAGTTGTAATCTCATATGAATAAGATCGTATCTTAAATCCATATATGGGTACGAAACCAACAGCGATTCATCCATATGGTTGAGATATAATTTCCGTAATTGCGGTAACGTGAAATGCATTATACCCAACATACACCTGTGTAAATTACAATGGCGCGTGGTTTAGACTCTGAAAACTAGCCTCAATATAAGTCTCTGCAAAAAGAAATAGGGTGTACAGTAGTTTGAATGTCAAGTAGACAGTACCCCCTGGGTAATGTTATGTGATCTACAGCTTAATATGAACCAATGTTAGATGAAAAGATCGACAGCAAATTTCAATATCTTATGTCACATGTACATTATCTGAAACGATTTATTACGGTTACTTATGTAAATATTGACAGCGAGAGAAAATCTAGGAATATATGTCAGGATAAACCTTTCAGATAGCGATCTTTGACTGAGAGAACATTTTCTGCATTTGGTTGTCTTTGCACACACGTGTATTGACATTCCATGTAAAAGATGGCTAGATCTGTTGTATCTCGCTCCCCGGTTCAGAAAAATTATAAATCGAATAATTTCCTAAGAAAATCCGCGGTGCAGGCCAGGTTAAAAAATGTCTGTGAAACTAATCTGTCGCGTGTGGGTTCATGGCAGTATAAAAAGCTCTTAAAGAAATCTACTTGTAAAGCAAAACGTTTCTTGTAACAGAATTAATGCAGTGTGACCGTGCTGCAATTAATTCGCATTGTAAAGTCGTTTTGCATTTGTAACGCGCATAACTTAATTACATAGATGGCTGTGAGCTAGGTAAGCGATACCGAACTGTTTGCCGAGATTTGTAATTTTCTGACGGCCTTTGTTGTCTTCCGCTGTACTCTCCCTCTCTCATCAGCGCGTCTATGCTCATCACGAAGCGTATACATCAAATACGTCAATCATTCACATTCACTTCATCACTGGATTCAAATGAAGTTTTTTTTATAACAAGCAACAAGTAAACAGCAATTAGTGCGTGAATATAGCGTCCTTACCCGCAGTACGCCTCTTGAATATCGCGGACTTCTTGAGGTGACAAGTCAATCTCTCGACAAGCTACTCCAACTTCTAGCTGTCGATTTGATGAAGCGGGATAAACAGGAGATGATGTTTAAAATAGACGTCTCGTTTTATCACGTGGTACAATGTGATTTATAGGCCGATGAGCGGTCCAGTCCCCTGATCATTGTTTGAGTCATTTTCATTGACAGTTGCTCACCATTGATGTTGTCAGTAATTATATGTACGTGACAATATGCAATGTACACCTGATATAGACATTATATATATATATATTGCCATCATATTCGAATGGAGAAATTGGGCAAGATTTCTTCGATATATTTGGGTATTACTGTAAATAGCAATATCTTGAAATATTTTAATATTTAGCGTAAACCATACGCCATGGTGTGAGAAAACAACTACCTTCACGTGCACAGTGAACATACATACGTTTAGGTGAGAACGAATCATAAGTTATGTTCTAGCGTCAGAATCACTGTACGTCAACCAGAATCGCGTTTACTTTGTATAGCGTTGTCATTGCTAATAGTGGAGCAAGTTCAAGTGCAAACTGCCACAAACGATTCTGTGAACGGTGTGTTCCTGCAATGAACAAAAATCTCTACACTGTAAGTTTTGTGGTTGCCTACGTGCTATTTGAAACTGTAACTTGTATTGCATCGTACGCAAATTTTTGTCTTTAGATAAATGTACAAAATTTAACGAAAGTTTATCAACACACAGTACATGCATAGCTGCTCAGTAGTTGTGAAATAGTTTATAAATTTCATGTTAATACCGTAAAATGTCTCTGGATAGAAGTGTAATCAGTTTATAAATTATAGTCATGTGACCGTCATCCGACTTATCATGGCCCACTTTCAAAACTCATACTGCATATTATTGGTTCAAATCATACAATTCATTTGCATATTACCAACAAACATGGTTTACATATTACATGGTTTACATATTTTTTTAATACCATTCACAATGGAATTAAAATATTATCTCTTTATAAAACATAACGATTTGTTGTTGTAAACAATTTTAAATCTGCTTCTTTGGCTGAGGGAATTAGCAAGTTTTCTGAAAGCCATTTTGGAATATTGCACAAAAATTATTATTGGCGTTAGCATAAATTCTTATTTCGGACGTTGTTACATAAAAAAATCCACCACAAAAGTATGATAAAGTTGGGAAGTTGAAATTTTTTGGAAACTATTTAATGTGATATTGTGTTGTATTTGATGTTCTAATTTTGTCTTTATCAATTATGTGTTTTAGGGAATACATGATTATGCTGCATTATGCAAACATGAAATTTGTATGTGATATGCTGTGAAATTATATGGAGATTAACGTTTCCTTGATTAGGCGGTGATGCTGTGCCTTTTTATGATATCACGGTAATTTCTCCAATATTTAAATTATGTGGACATTTTCGTTGTGCACGCTATATTACATTAATGTGAAAAACATTGAACTCCACAATTGAGACAATAACCCCCCCCCCCCCACACACACACACACAACACCATTCTATATAAGGAGAAGGATCTCTATATGGCAACACATTATCGCGTCTATACTCTTCTTCGAATATAATATGACGCTGAGAGGCAATCATTATTGCTGTTATAAATAACCACCATCAGAATTTCAAAAACAAATATTTAAATATTGGAGCTTTTTGTTGAAATGAATTTACCTAAAAGTTGAAGTATACGTTATCGCGTGATAAAGTAAAACTATGACGTCATAAAACATTCTGATAGAGGTGATTTATAATGTATAATAGAAAGATCTCATTTGATGTGCAATTTGTAAATAAAACTAGCCATTATGACACTTTAAATAACATTTCTTTGTAGGTGCCTTAGACGTAGGTCGATTTTTAAACCAGATTGCCGTGTGTTCAAGTCCGGGAAGTATTCTGCTGTTATAGGTGCATGTTTCTTTATAATGTAATTTCTTATAAGTGCAATATAGTTATACTTTCTGAATTATACAGTTTTAAATTGGCTGCTCGTAAGGTTTTCAATCATGTTATGTAATTAGTTTTAGTTTTAGTGTTTGTATGTACGTTATCTGTAATGGTTTCATACCGCAATTAAAATCTGTATTAATGCGCGAATAGTTTCCCTATTGTAAAAACGAGAAGCTCCAGAAGTGTAATGTGTGAAATCTTAGCATAATAACACGGCAGCTTTTTGAAATGGCGGACTTATACGTATAGGTTGGGCAGTCAGCTGGGTCTACTTTTCTAGCAGTTGAAAACTGTAGTTGAATCGACTTCGTTTTTGAAACTTTCAAAATATGCGATAATGATTTTACGCTGTTATAATATGTGATAACTATATGATTTTAAAAGCTAGACAAATCTCATTCAATTCTTAATTCATTGCTTCTTTGTGTAATACAGGAGGTTAATTGTCTGAGGAACTATGATTTGTTTTCCAGATCTGTAAATGGGGTTTCCTGTTGATCTGTGTATGAAATATTATCGAATCAAAACAAATCTCCATATAAGATCATACATCCTTAAAGTGGAACGTTGTTATTCATGTCGTTAATGGTGTCACGTGAACATATTTACGGTCCTCTACCAATATGTATTCGTAGTTTTCTCATCTTCCAGGCAAATATGGAGATTTTTGAACTGATTTGGCGATCTGTCAAATTTACAGTTTAACCGTATATCAGATTGCCGAGTAGCTAAAACGTTCTAATCAACATTTTAAAATCCCATTTCTTTTCTAGGAATAACGGGTTTTCCCCGTGTATTGATTAACGTGTTCTGGTGAAAGTGTAATTCGTTTTTATATTTTTTAATAAATTAAGAACAGAATTTTCCAGCGGGCAATTAATAGCCTAGTTGATTCTGCTAGGCACTGTGAAATATATGGCGTATACACGTGTACGTGTGGTCAATATGTACGCGAGGCAAGCACGTCCCATAAAAATGTAAGCACTATAATCACTACGATTTTTTGATATTTTAAGGTTTCACAAAAAATTTAAAAAAGTAAATAAATAATCGGGCATCCGAACTTGTTTCCTCTGAAACAATAACTTTGCGATTTCCCCGTAGCGTAGTAGGTCTGATATATAAGTTTAAGTTGGTTTCCTGTTAAATATTGTTATTCGTTTTTATGTTATTAAGTATTGTCGTGCAAAATATTGACAACATATCACAGACAATACTCTTTATCTCACCTAATAACCACCAAAAAAAATCATAAGTGTTATTAACTTTTCAGTTAGCGATGACAAATAAATATAAATCAAAATAATATTTTTTTTTAAATCCATATTTCGGAATGATCTTTTCAATAAATCTGAGCCCAAGATCGTAATTATAAATCATATCTTACAATGTCCTACTCTACTGGGACAAATCAGTCTAATGTATTTGCCTTGTCTTTTAGTTAGCGCGATAAATGCATGGCAATCAATAACCGAACACCGTTATGTGTTAATCTTTGACATCCGTTAGTAGTTTCGGATGAGCATTATCATTCCCCCTTATCTTTACGTATGTATTCAAGTGTCATATGAAATGATTATACGCATTAAAAAAAGTTTTTTTATTTCTGTAATCGTTAGGTATCATCGAATGATAAATACACTCCAATAAGTAATCGTATGTCCTACACAGTTCAATATATAACGTTCGTATCGGTAGATATGTTACAAATTGGAAAATCGAAAACCATTATTTTGCCTACGACAGTAATGGTTTTTTATAGTGTGTGTTTTACAGTATGTTTTAAATGCTGTGGTGTCAGTCATATTGTGTTATGGCGTGGAACTGGCGAAAAGGCACTATATTATTCCAAATTTATGCAATGTATATGCAATGTTACCAGGTGAAAAAACGACAGAGGAGTTTTATATTTGATGTGTAGTGTAGTGTAGTGTAGTGTAGTTTAGTGTAGTGTAGTGTAGTGTAGTGTAGTGGTGATGCGTAGTAGTGATGCGTAGTGATGCGTAGTGATGTAGAACAGTGTAGCGTTGAGTAGCTTTGCGTAATGTTATGTAGTGGTTATAAAGACACATCATCGATATGTGAACTGCAAAGACAGCCAACATCCCACCAAATAATCAGGCTATATACTAAATGTATAATATGTGTTAATACAAAACTACTTCGCTACTTTCAACGAACGAGTTTTATGAAATGACCTGACTGATCACAAGAACGGTTGGAAATGGGAATGTGGAAATGTCTCGTCAGCTACCCAGACGATAGATATGGACCGCCATAAGTAGAGTGTCTGGCAATAACAGAACAGTAAAATGAATACTTTTCGTGATTCTAAAACATACTTAAAACATATGTTTTTTCCCATGCTGTGTGAAGTTTATTCACAAACAAGTACAGGCAATGCCAATTTAATAATTAAACTACAAAAGGAGGTATATTATAAATTTAGGTCAGTTTTATTCAATTATCTGAATCTTTTAGAGGATAGAAATTATTCAGATCAATACATTGATATTTAAATGATAAATATATATTGATTCTATGACGTCTAGCGTTCATATACGTACAACGGTGACATTGACCAAAACGTCGTCAATTTTAACGGACGTTTTATGAGATCTGCCTGCGTGCGTTCTTCTGTTTGCTAGTTGATCTTTATATCCATCTCGCGCCCCAGGCAGACAGTGGTGACCCTGACTTTCAGATATTTGTATAAAACCTTTGCATCACAATAAACCTTTAAATATACCGGATTTTGTGAACTACTTACTAAGGTCTTGTTTGTACTTTGCTTTTTCTATTAATTCAACAGCCATCTTAAGACTAATTACTCTATTACGTGGAACTCACCACACGTGCATATGCAGAGGGGGGGGGGCAAGGGTTATTTTCGTTCAACGTAATTGCAATATTTTTTTGTTCGTACAACGTAAATAGCAAAAATTAATTCCGTAATTCTGTAATCACAGGCTAGACGTACAACGTAATCAATCAAATATTTTTTTCGTACACTGTAAAAATGTGTAATCTTTCTCGTACGTACAAAAATTCACATCCACATAAAAAAAATCGTAAAGAATAATCCAGGGAAATTACATTTTAGAAACTGTAAAACGACTAGATGACACAATTCACTACAAAGTTGAATGTCAAGACGTAAAAGGCCCTCTAACCGAATGAAGAGCATTACGAGGATAATATGCGCATGCGTCTCTTCACACGGCGCAGCAATGGTGGAGAATTTGAGTCGGAGAGCTCTTCGGACCATTCAATGTTCCATTTGTTAACACTGTAAACTGTAAAAACGTCTTTTTTTTCTTCGTAAATTGTGAAAAGCCCTTTTTACCGTACCAGCTACCCCCTTGCCTCCCCTCTATGCAGGTATGACGACATTTATTGCGTAGTTCTTGGGAGTTACTGTCCAAATTGATAATAATGCTACCATCAACTAGCAACAAATAAGTTATAAATCATCACGATCAGAATTAACCAAATAGTTAAATTTATGGTCTTTATATTGAAGTGTATATACTTGCGAATAAAGGTTCACATTATCGCGTGATAATGTAATTTGTCTTAAGATGGCTCTTGAATTAATAGAAAAAGCAAAGTACAAACAAGACCTTAGTAAGTAGTTCACGAAATCCGGCATATTTTAAGGTTTATTGTGATACAAATCTATGACGTCATAAACAATTAAGATTAATTTTGTAATTAAAAACGGATAATAACATCTTAGTATTAGGAGTTGTACTTTATTTACCAGGGAAGGTCCAAGCGAATTGAGACATTCCTATAACCACAACATTATTAAATATTTGTGATTCGATGATGACGATGATGATCCCTGGCAAGATGCAATGGCCACCCATCATGACAAACAAATACGCACTCAAACTGTTTGCTATGAAGTTACAGAAACATCAAACGTCATACCATTCGGAACCTGGACCACGAAGGCTGGACCACGTTTCTCGAAATATCTCTAAATCGGTACGTACAATGAGGCGTAGCCGGTAGTAATTTGTATTAACAAAGGTATTATCTTATTTTGTGCATTACTAAAAAAAAGACATTCGTATAATTTAACTCCACGTCCTTGAACCAATTGTCTTTTGGCGATGTTACTTTCATGGCCAATGACATTTTAAACATTCATAGGCGGTTGCAGATAACTTGTTCATAAATTCAGCATATCGAGGTATTCCTGTACAGCTTCTATATATGACAACACGGTCAATATAACAGACTTATGTGGCGATTACACCAAGTGATATTGAAGATTCATCGTGGCGAAGATGCTGTAGGAACCACGTGACAGACATCTAATTTTCCTATTTACTTAGTACATCCATTAAATCAATCTGCTGCAGATGTTCATCGCTCCCCGCCCACTCATTTTTTTTACCGGTTTACGTCGCCATTGAAGGTTTCAGAATCGTGTACGTGTATTTAACCTCGAAAAACATTTTTTACGTTAAGCAGAGCTATATATACGTCTCACTCGAACACATTGGATAGTTGCAACTGCAAGGAAACGAAATAGACATTACAGGAGAATTGAGTGAAATTCAATCAAACTTGCAATGTACGAAATGTCAAATACCGGCGAAAAAAGACTATTATATTCTTTTTAATAACAATAATTATTGTCCCAATTTACAGTAGTTGTTATTGTAAATTGCGATGTGCATTAGTAATGTAAAATTACTATAATTATGATTGTGTTTCATATATCAGGAAATGGACACTATCCATTCAATAAACAATGACGTAACTTGTATTGCACTTATGTCTTCGTAAAATGTTATTGACTATTTTTTGTTGTACGCGCTCCCGTTTTTAATTTTCTCAACAAAAGATAAACGTGGCGTGTGTATTATTTGTACTAAAGATGAAATATGGATGAGAACATGCGATTTTTAATATCGTTTTTTAAAGATGCATTTTGATGAAAACACTGAATATAATACACAAAAGGCGTTTGTGAGTATTCGGTACAACTATAGTTTGATAGGAAAATTGAATTTCTAAATTAGATTGTTTTGATAAAATCAGTGTTTTCGTTGATTCATCGAATGAATAAATGAAAGAAATATAAAAGTTTATGATCATTATTGTAAAGCGACACCGTCGTTCCGCGGCGCGTTTTTCAAATTCATGGAAATGTAAATCACACACGTTGAATACACTGCCTGGGCACGACTGTATGCGCTTTAATACATTTTTAGAGGGGATAGTGTACGTACAATATTATTGGTCGAAAACTGTGAAGTAAATTATCTGACACTCAACCCAAGTTATAAAAATCTCACAAATGAAATGTTAACATTCCGAGTATACTATATCGAAAGTGGGTTTTAAAAAAGGCACTGCTTCCATCTGAATATGAGGTTTTACGTCAAGCGTAGAAATAGTGATTTTGAATAATTATAAAAAAATATATAACTGGAGTAAGTGTTGTTCACTATACTAATATTAATTCTATCACGATGACACTAAAATACGGATAATTATTCGAAAAACGTCAAATGAATTAAGGCATATACACGAACGGAGCTTATATTTTACAAAGCGACGTAAAAGTCGTACCAAGTTCAAAAAACGTACATTTGGTTCAAACAGAGAAAAAACAGCTATTTCAAGGCATGCTTAAAACTAAAAACAGATGATGCTAATTGTGTTGCACGCAATAAAGAAATATATAACTGGCAAGTATGGTTGTTTGAACAAGTTCTCAGATCATTAATTTGCGTCGCGCTATCATTTCCTAGTGTCACTGTTAATTAGGTTCTATATCCAACACATTCTTTGTACAGCTGCACTTGAATCTACCAGAATGCATGAGTCAGTGCTGCAAATAGACGGTCTCCAATATCACTTTATAGTATTTTTGTTTGAGTGTGTCACAAATATGCTGTCTCGTTCACAGCCAGTCGTGCAGTAATCACTATAATCGTCCTCCAAATATCTATTCATCACAACATTCACTGTGTGACGGACGCACTTTAGATTAGCTGCACTGCGAACTTCTCAACAAGTTGCATTCGATTGATTCGTAAGTTTACACGAAATATATCAACTTCGAATCGCATCAGAAACCCGCAAATAGTTTATCTACTGTCACACGCCTAGACCGTATTTCCACCCACTGTTTTAGTACAGAGAAATAAACAACGGAATAATTAGTTATTTTATAATTATAGACGAAAATAACATTAACTGGATGTGGGCAAATCTACATTGTTAAATAAATAGAGCAAACGTTATTATAGCAGTGATGGCCCTGCCGTATGAAAATCATAAATCTCATTAATTGGGTCAAATTAATAGGTAATAAATCATGCGACTCCGTCAAATCATGAACACAAGTGAATAATGTTTTAGTTGTGTTATAAAAAGTTACTTATGTTTGCCTGTGAGCGGTAACACTACTGTGCCAATACCCCGTGGCGACCATCGAACCCACGCGCACCAGAATGTCAATTTGAATTATTTTTTGATGATGGCCCCGGCACGCATTTGTACCCCCTTCGCCTTAAGGGCTGAAAAAATGACTCACAGTAATCATTCATATCTATGCATACCGGAGATGTCACATCTAAAGGCAAGGCTGTGTCACGTTTATAAGTATATTCGAACGTTGGTTCATATGTATTTCCTAGTTTTCAAATGATTGATGTTGTACTGCGAAAGACAGTTTTTATATATATTTTCGAGCATGTAATATTTACATGTTTACAGCATGTTTTTATGTCAATTTTCGAAAGTGTAAAGATTCACAAGCAGACATACTTTTTTTTAGATTGTTGTTTTGCCGCTAGTCGCTATTGTTCGAGTCAAGTTGTTGATACCATTGTGTAGTAACTGATTGCAAGTGTGTGGCAGCATTAATGAAAATGAGATGTTACAGTACCTTTTAACCGCGTTGTTTAAATAAGCTAAACATTAAAATCACATTTAAAACATCACATGGTATATATTTAGAAAGCTGTATCTGGCAGCTTTTCAAAAATGCGGTTAATTTTGATTTGAATCGTGGAATGGGCTTGATTTTTGTCCAAAAAAACAAATAAACAGCATTTTGGCTCAAAAACGTGAACAAATATTAGGGTGAACACGTTTTATTAGGGTGTGTGCTAAACTGTATCATGTAAAGCATAATCTCGCGAAAAAGAAAAAAAAGGGCGAGATAAGTTTGATTGGCTGTCGTTTTGAAAAACAGACAATCATAGCTGATGTTATTCATAAATTACACCTTTGTGTAAGTTTCACGTTTTTATAACTGTTCTGTTCAAGCAATCAGACTATGCAGTAACATTTCTTGGAAAAACACGAGGTGATAAGTATTTGACAATTTCAAAACGATCGGACAAGTGTTGGAGTTCTTTTTAAAAAAATCTAATCTCGACCTCTTTTGAGTATGTACGCCTGAAAAGAGGGACTTTTTTACAGCATAAAAACGTTGGCATGTACTTTCGAAAAAATCAAAAAATCAGGTCTACTTCAAAAGTGTCTAAAGGTGCATCACGTCCTTAATGAATATTGACACCAGTGAGTTAATTGATGAATTTGACTTTCTGATTCTGCTTGTTAATGACGAGTAATCCACTTTCATTTACAGGTTTACTTACAATAATTATCAAATAATTCAATATAAAGTTTAAAATAATGACACTGTACCCAAAAGAAATCGTACGAGCCGAGCAATATTTTATAACAGTTCCAATCGCGGTTGGTTATTATATAGCTCACTGACTGCTAACTCCAGAGTTAGAATATCATCACTATATTATTCAGCGTGATTATCCGTAATTTCAGATCAGACCTGACTTCGATATCTAATTCCGTCTGCAAAGTGTTCAAAGTATTCGTAACTTTACAAACATCTGTTTAGTTACTATTTACGTGACCGCCGTTCTGAACACGATATTAAGTTAATATAAATACGTCTATAGGTTGTTATCACTACCGGTCAATTACCAAAAAAATTACCACTAGCGTTTCCTCTCTGTTGGCTTTACTGAGACCTCTGATATTAGGAATGCACCTGTGTCTGGAAATCGGTGATCAACATACTACGCTCGAGATCATGCGAGCGAGAACGGTCGATGAGCTGGAGAATCTACACGCCGTCAAATTACGACATTGTTCTAATAATTTACATTTAGTAACAAAAATATAGATCATATAATACATACGATTCTTAGATTAAAAACAAAGTTTAAAAAAGAAAAGAAAGACAGTTGATAACATGTATGTCATGCCGACCACGAATATATTTTAATGATTTACTGGTTACATGGTGCATAGATAAAAGCCAAAGACGGTATGGGCGACGTTCATTATTTTTCAGTGCTTCTTAATAGGGGTCCTCATCCAACAAGTCCCTGCTATTATAAAACACTTCAACGCATTAAATGTACGGGGAAAGTATAGTGTTTCCCTCGTTAACACAAATTACAGCAAGCGGGTGTGAAATTGAGATGGGTTCCTGTGTTCCTTTCATCGTGATGAGAGAGCTAATGAGAGGGTGCCAGCGGCAAGGGTACGGTACTCTCGCTAGTTAGTTAGTAATCGGCAACGGAGTCTACATCCAATTAACACTGACGTCAGTGCTTGGTGACGTCATATAACAATTAGTCAAGATAACTTCTCTGATGAGTACCTTTCATTAATCATACAAAGTAAATGTTTGTGTATGTTTGTTATTTTGTGTACGCGGTGTTTGCGTAACACATGTTTTGCTTGATTTCATTCGCCAACACATGGTTTCCAGATAGCGAGGTATGATTCGGTCGCTTGCTTATCATTTCATCAACGAATAAATTCAAGATTGTTAAAGCGCCCACAATCGTCGGGCCCTGAGTTGTGCTCGATGTGAGTCCCATGCGACGTATACAACAGTGTAAATAAACATTGTGTTTATACAATATTAGAACTCGCGCTATGCGGCTTCGTTTTATCTTGGTATACGTCATTTACATAACAACACTGGGTCGTTGCAACTAGCTATACACACGCGTGCATGCCTACCACGCATATCAGCTGAATTGTTGTTTCAGAAATTTAAACAGACACTGTTTTTAACCATAAATTGCATGTGTGGAATATTCTTTGGTTTTAATAGTCATATTAGTAAGTTATTGTTCGGAATCAAATAGATGGAACTGATTCATCGTATTTTCAACTTGAATAAAAACGCATGTCGCCATTATGCGTTATACTGTTTGTAGTGACTGTCATATTTATTTATCCAAAATCCAATGGTGTCTCATATATATAAAATGAATTTCAGGTATATTTATTAGCAGTTTAGTGTTAAGCCGCTAGTGTGATAGCCATTTAGAATAACAAATTTATAAAAAAATAATTGAATGACAAGACCGACAATGGTTTCTTTAGAGGGGGAGGGGTCAAACACCCAGTCGAAAAAATAATTTAGCAAAATTTCAGGAGAATCCCGTGACATTCTGTTATTTGTAAGAGGTCGTGAAAAGCTGGAGGTCCTGGGGTTGTTTTTTGAGACATACTCTTCGAATGCTCGCGGTGGACTACTGGGTAAATAGTGTTGTCTCGCATGAGTACAGGCTTTCTTATATTCGCCGGTGAGACCCGGCTCAATATTACGTCTCGTTCTTGTACCGATTTACAACAACCTTCGAAAGTAACCGATAATATCGATAGTAATGTCTAGTTGTGATAAGTACCGAAGAAAACTGTGTTTTCGCGAATTAGTTGTAGATTCAGGTTGCGTGATGTCTCAAATATATAGGACATAGGAGTGCGAGATCATATCGAAAGCAAAGAGTGAAAATATATAAATAGAATAGTCGGAGTTTAACTGACTGTGTTGCCTTCTCACCGTATAAGCAAATAGATAGATACTTAACCTCTGGAATTATCGACTGTGTTTGGTGATTTTAATAGTACTGCTTCGATCAAGTAAAACTAATTGCTACGACTTTTGTCGTTCTAAATTTTAAATAATCAACAAAATAAGATATGATTAAATGTAACATAGGTAAAAATTGTGTTAAAACATTGGCAAAAACAGCCAATTTGCAATTGAACTCTCATAAGGTAAAAAACTTAAACAACACACACAATAGCACACACAATTGGTTATTGTATCAGAATATTAGAAAAAAAGACAGCGGCATTCAGAATGTTTTTCGGTTTATCTTTGTGTCACCCTTGTAATAAATGATTTCCAAAATAAGATTGTGAGTTCAGTAACAATTTGACACTCGAGTCAAATCATATATACGGAATTTAATACGTCAAAACATTCAAGCTGCTCTCTGATTGGTCGGATTGTTAGGTGTCATAGTTAGGTAGCCAATCAGGCGCAACCTAACATTGTGGACAACTGAATTTCAAACTGTGGGTGAGTTCAATTTTTAGGCGTGGATTTTCGCTGAAATATGAATTATAGTTGCACATGCTTTCGCCTCATTATGATTATGGAAACTATATTATCTCAGGGGAAAATATAGGGTTACTTAGCAACAAGAAGATCAAAGTTGAAGTCATAGCATCGAGTCGTTGCAGTTATTAACGTATATTTTAAAAGATCTAATATATTTGGTGTACGATTTGGAAATGACTACAATTTTCCCAATGTATTTATTTATTTATTTATTTATTTATTTATTTATTTATTTATTTATTTATTTATTTATTTATTTATTTATTTATTTATTTATTTATTTATTTATTTATTTATTTATTTATTTATTTATTTATTTATTTATTTATTTATTTATTTATTTATTTATTTATTTATTTATTTATTTATTAGTTTTGTTTGTAATCCCCTCTAGGCTGAAAGTAGTGCAACTTGCGCAAATGACGAGAAAATAAAATATTTAATGAATCTGGCGTTCCGCAATAAAATTGTTCTCATCCACACATAACACTCAATCTGATTATACTTGGCGATTTCATCAAAACATTATTTGGTTGAAAGACGAATTCATTGTATCTATAAACCCTTCAATGTGATGCAAATTTATGAAACTATTTCAGATTTACAAACAAACAACAGTTGATCATACAAAATTCACATATAATTATGTAGAAAGGTTGTGTTTGTTGTGACGCTCTTAGATTTTCTTAATATGGTAATACGAATTGTAAACATGTTACTACTTAAAACTCCGCCGAATTACTGACTACAAATTAAACTGAAGTTACTTTCGTGAGACTGTAAAGTCGTGCACATGGATGAAAATGTAGTGTCTCCCGTCGATGGATAATCGATTATCAGATTATTTACTAATCTACTCGTAGACGCACAATCAAGTTTTAAGAAAAGATAATTCTGTCAAACTGCGTTGATCCACATCAAATGTTGCACAATATCGATAATGGCTACTTCACTGGCGTCCGCTTGCTCGATTTGTCCAAAGCCTTTGATCTCATTAACTACAATCTACTATTAACAGAGTTTTCAGTGTATTGTTTTGTCAGAGTATGCTGTTAATTGGTTTAAATCATACCTGACAAATCGACAACAATTTGTGTATGTTATGGGCTGTATTTCGAGAACGGACTTATTTTGTTTAAATGATATGGTTTTTAAAACAGAACCCCCTGAGCTTATCATATGCCAGACACTTCATGATAAATGATAAAATTAATGATGATCTAAATGTAGCTACAAATAATGACGTTAAATAAAATAATTAATGAATAATTATATGCTTATAAAAGTAAATTCGTAGCTTAGGCTTAAGCATGCTTAAAACTTATAAAATATATATATAAAATAAATGTTCCTTAAAAAAATCGCTTGGTTTACTTTGTGTTTATTCACCCTACGACTTTACTTCTGTTGAACTATTCTCAACGTTGCACGTTGTGCCGTACACTGAAATATTTCACTGCCATTCTCACATTGAAATAGTTACTGACTGAAAACATGTAAAACATGTAACAAATATCAGATTTATTAACATATTTCGTAGAACACACTTTAGAGGCAATAACACCGAAATACATTCTGCGATAGTCAATGAAAAAAATGTAAAATATGATATGACACTTTTTTCTAGTATAAAAATGAAGACAGCTTCCTAATTAACAAAGAACTAATCTACCCCGAAGTCGTATTTTGCCCATGTTATATACATGACGAAAATATTACCAAAACAGTAATGTAACTGTGAAAGCATAGCTTTTGGCGTTGCTGTTTTACATAGTGTATTATCTACCGCAGTGTCAATTATAGCTCGAGGGGTTTGTCTGAAAGAGCGTCAGATATGAATGGCTGAATTACTGATTTCTGCTAACTAATCTGTTGGCTTATATTTTCCGTTGTATTTTTGGGTTTGCTAAAACGTCTTTTCAAACAAGGTCGTGCGAGATGTGTGATACAGAACGCGCTCTAGAAGTGACGTCATTATCACATTGTATTATGGGTATTTATATGCGAGAAAAAAAAACGTATTACTATTTGATCCTAGCTACAGAGCTATTCGATAAATGAGTAACAGTTCGTAATATATAAACAAATAAAACCATACCACAAAAACAAATATTGATAAAATGTAAGTTCTCCAGAGTAAAACGGTTTGTTTACTTTAGTTGAAACTCAAGATAATGAACTAATGCGTTCTCACATGATAACTTCTATGCGACATATTCAATCCCATCCTCGTTCAACAAACTGTATTAATCAACCTTACAGCGTCCCAGTCGTCACTTAGCGCGTGTTCGAATTTCCTGTAAA
Organism: Saccoglossus kowalevskii; assembly: GCF_978046115.1. NCBI lineage: Eukaryota > Metazoa > Hemichordata > Enteropneusta > Harrimaniidae > Saccoglossus > Saccoglossus kowalevskii. Next base: position 22,702,739 of record NC_140657.1, read on the forward strand.
CAAACAATGTATTTCACATGCGTTGTATATATCTTATGGGACCCATACCGAACACAACGCAGTGTGACAACAATGGCGCTCTAAGTTCGTTCTCGGGCGTTTAGCCTTATAAATAGGACAATAAAAAAATCATTTTTTTAATTCGAAAGTGTCACTTAATTATCTATTAAGACACATGTACACCAACTCTATTTTCAGCAGGCACGCTATTTTCAACAGGCACGATGTACATTTTTGGAGAAAAAACTGAATGAAGAAAATACAAAAATGGACATTATTGGAACAAATTAAAACATGGACTAAATAGTTAAGTTATTTTTATTATTTGTTTGTAGGAGAAGTAGTTTTTGTCAACAATAGCATGTTGTATTGTTGTTAAGTCGAGAGACGTGACCATCAGATCCAGTGCATAGTGCTTTGTTTAGATTCCAGTTAAGGCATTGATTTAACTGACCGGCTTTACTGTATACAATGATACTATCCGATAGAATTGATGAAACGTGTTTTCCCATGGACACCTGTGAAACCAGACAACAACTTAATTAGCACAGATTTCCCCTAAAACAACAATTGTTAAAAGACGCACGTACGTGTAAGCACACCCACAAATCTGTTCACAGCGGAAAAAAACGTCCGCAATGAAGCGATATCAAATGATATTTATTCAAGGTTTCCTGCGAACAAAAAAAAATGCGACAGAGGCAATGAATCAATGAAGGACGCCGGAAAATACGTCACGGTGCGTGTATCATTTCACGAGTTCTTTTTTACACTGTTATTAAATTCCAATTCGATTTATTGTAGATGATGGGAAAACTCATCACATCACATCTGTCTCTCAGCAGTCTTCCCAATGTCTTGACCTTTTTTTGTTCTGCTCTCATTAAAAACTACGAGAATTGATAGCTTTCTTTTAGTAGAATCCACCAGACTTAAATTAATCACTTGATCCGGGTAAGTTTGTCAATTGCAACCAAGGTTTAATCGTGAGAGGAATTCTTATAATGGCACGGTTATGTAAAAAAACCGATGAACAAGTGATTAGACAAAGTGCAGCTGTCCCCAAATTATGTTCAATGTGAGGTTTAATTGTTATAAAAAAGTAATTTAAAAAAAAATCGCTGCTGCATTATGCCCACTCTCAGACTGTAATGTATATCATTGACGTCTCAATAACATTCGTCTATACCCGACCAGGAGATATTGTACCAATGAACAATATCACGGCAGTGTCACGTAGTATGACCAAGTAATAATCCATTTGTTTATTCAATCTTGTTCCCCGAATGTAATAATATCAATAATAATAATAATAATAATAATAATAATAATAATAATAAAAACGCATACCATAATGCCCCGTTTTAGGGTGCCTTTATAATCCTAATTTGCTTCTTTTAAAGTAAGTGTCCATCTTCACAGTTGCTGGGTTTTGTTTGTACAGTTCAAAGAACGGTTTGAATTTCAGTAAATATGCTTATTCAGTTGCACATACGTTTTAATTAGTTTTATTATTTGATTAGTTTTACTATTATCAATTTACCAGATCTTTGCAGCACTATTCCACTATTTCCTATCTATGTGATACGCATTTTGCAGCTCAATCAACAGGGCTTGTAGTACAAATGCAAACTTAAAAAAAAAAAACATTGTTCTTTTTGTACTATTATTTAAATATTAAATCTATTTATTTAACTATTAAATCAAATATAACTGTTAAATACAAATAACACTTTTACAAAGATAACATCAGAAAGCATCAATGTTGTTTGACTGATACAGATGACATGTTTTAAAACAGGTAGATATCAATATGTGTGCTAACACCTGACACTACTTCATGTGTTCAATCGCGTAGATATACCTTTAAGACATTATTTGTGGTTTTAATCAAAACACCTTATAAGAAATTTGTGTAATTGTAAACTTGTTAAATGTACAGTGTTGTTCCGAAATTTGCGGGACCGCCTTCTTTGCAATGTTTTACACTATGTTGGTGATGTTTTTATTCCATTTTTATTTTCAAATTTATGTCTAGGTGTTTTATATAAATATTTACATCTAACACGTACGTGTCTAATTTAGCATGTTCACTTGTGTTACAGATAGTAAGTGCTATGGCAAGACTTAATGTATTACACCGAGTGCCCATAAACATGCATATACCTTAAGGTATTTATTGTATCGAAAAAACCGTTAGAGTCTGTCTTTTAACAACCAGCTACTAACAGTGATTACGAATAGAACCTGAACTTGGCTCGGTGTTCGTTTGCGTACGGTTTGCTTCTACAGTCCAAAGAACAAGGACATTTTGTAATCATATGAACTAGCCTGTATTCTTCGTCGTCCATACAACATTCCATCATCATGTTAATTAGACACGTGACTGAATTTGCCTCTTCATTGAATGAAAGTTTCACGACTTGTTAAACGAAATAATTATCGCAAATTTCACCTCATCCTCGATTTCAGACGTTTAAACATATTGAATCATTAAATCTGACCTCTTCTCGAGTAGAGTTCCAAAGTTCCACGATGCTACGTCTCGTCATAACTTGAAAAGCTGGGATACGTTCCTACAATTTGCAGTTTATCAACATCCCATTACTTTTGGTATCCCTGTGTAAAAATGATAGATTCCGCATTCGAAACCAGCCGCTCGGTCGTCTTGCAGATCTGTGAGTCAAGAAAAACATAGACTAATTCTGTTCGTTCTTTTGTGGTACAGGAAAATATAGGCTGATCGTCATTACGATCAATAGCCGTTTGGATTGTCTCGGTAACTTAGTAAAATGTATGACGGGAAAAAACAGATTTCGGGTTATTGGAATGGAGACAGCTTCAGAGCCTACTGGTCGTCCGCGTATCCTAGCAACTGCCAATGTCGATGTCGATGTTGAAGAAAACAAAAAAACAAGCCATTGACGACTGCAACCGAAATCAATGGAAACCGGCTCGATGGCGGATACTGTATGGTCGATTCTCTGACTTCAGTTTTTTGTCCCAAATAAATATCACGAAATACAACGAGTATTGAAACTCCCCTCTATATTTTTTTTTATTTTTAACTGGTACATTATTTCCGTTAAAACCATTTATAATGACATTTCGGTAAGATTGAGCCTTTCGCAGAAAATATGAAAACACCCTTTTGAAAAATGGTTTGTCTTCAAATCAAATACGCTTTGCCCTTTGTTTTAGTGTTACACCCATTATAGTACAATGATATTTTCGTCGATTGTATAAAAGAAAGGGCATTGCAGAATTTTTAGAGTTTTAGATAAATAATAATTAATACGATTTCGATTTCATTATAATAAGATTGATCAATACAATAATGATTTCATTGGAAGTATTAATGTAAAGTTATTGATTTCTCCACAAGAATGTTTTATTTTCTTGAACTGTTGCCCGGATGTGATGACGTAGGTTAGAGTGCAGTCCTTTCGTCTCAGTAAGCTGGTTGCGTTGCGTTTCCTATGATTAGTGTGAAGCTTACTACGTAAAGTTAGTGTCCATAAAAAACGTAAAAGTACCATTAGTGATTTTTTATCGCTCTACTATTTAAAGTATGTTAACACATAACAGAAACATTACATATTATATGTATAATCATGTGCAATTATTTACCATTTATTGTACAGTGGTGTATTTTAACAACCTACACAGTCTATTTTGCATTTAACCATCACTTGTGTTAAAAGTCCATTGATACGACTCAAATCCCACGTTTTGTCACGTACTAAGAGACAAAAGGCATCTAAATTTATATTTTGAGCACAGTGTTGGTAAGATAGTTGTGCCTTCCAAGATTTTGAAAAACAGGATAAAGTATGCCAGAAAGAAGTTGTGCTTGCATATTTATCTATAAAGTTCTTGAAACATTTATTTCACGTCGTTGTTTTAATCATTGTGTATAACACATAATGCCCCAATTACATTGCCTCTGTTATTGCAAATTATTATAACATGTCCTCATCTGCTACAATATCGGGGCTATAAAAAAGAAAACACATGACAAAATAATCAAATGTCTGAGTAGAATGGCGGCGAAGATATTTCTCATTAATCGAGGTCATACCCGCATTTTATTTTAAAAACAATAAAAGCCCGTATGTAGAAAAGTAGCTCCTTGTAATATTACTCTATGATGCATTTGTTTCCATTATCCTAATGACCCATATGCTATCTTGACCAATCCTAAATCAGTCTGCATTTCAATATATCGAAGATTTTCTTATTAGGTGGTGTCATTTTCTTTCGTATATACGTTCAAACAATTTATCGCAAGTGTGAATTTGTGCCAAAGAGACATAGTTCAGCCTTATATTGACCAATTAAGGGTCCAGAAAACCCACATTCATCCTTTTGTTCTAAATGCGAGGAGATGACGTGTATAAATCAATGTGATTCTAATTTGAATTACAATTGCCTGTTCGTGTGTGATCTCATATTGACCTATTTTCAATTGGATTATTGTTCCCTTTTCAAAATTATGTTTTTTTGTTTATATTCATAAACTATTTGGTAATTTACCTCTGCTCATGATATCATTTCATTCTTGGTCGAATAGCTAAGTCTTGTGTTTGCTGATCAATAATTGTGTGGAGTTTCTTTTCCGTGTGCTTATGTTTATACAAATTTTGAGTTCAAACTTTCTTTCAATTGCTTGTTTCTGAGAATTGAATTGTGGCCACGTGAATTTTCATATCGTTAAAACTCAAAGCGAGTTGGATGATCGACAAATGGAGCGTTTTCTTTGTATAAACAGTGTCATTTAGTGAGCTGCATTTGAATTTCCAAAACTTGGGCATCTTTTGTAAATGATCATCGCGCCATAGTGTGATTTAGTAAATGTACAATGCTTTAAAGCGGGAGGGTCTTCACCCGCGCACGCGCGGGAATTGAGTCCTAAGCGACGATAACAACACACGCGAAAAACGCAAAGGCTCATGGGTAGACGTTTGTTTGTAAACAATGACATACTATGCCCATCTGACGCATGTGCACGTGACGACTCCCCCGCTTTAACTTGTACTTGTTATACCCAAAGAACGCCAAACGCATTACGGCACTCTCCAGTTTCAGAAAATAATACCATTCTGATTTTCACATTAATTTTGACATTAATATATTATCTAATTAAGATAATTTTACCAAAACATTGGTGGCTGGTGTAAAAATCCTCCCCACTAAATTCCTGTTTCCTTCTCTACTACTATGTGTTTCTTGCAATACAATTATATGTCAATTTTTTTGTCTACGACAGAAATGAATCACACCATCACTTCATGTATACCACTTATTATGTATCGTGATATATTTAAACTAAAACATTAACAAACAACACAATGCACACGGAAAACAAAGAAAGGCCAAATAAAGCTCGGGCAGCGGCAAGCACCAAAACAAAAAAAAAAGAAAATCGCTTGAGCTGAGGGTAGATGCTTATTAGCATGGAAACTGAACTTGACATTGAACTCAAACCTATCAAAGTCACGAATCTTGTTCGACATGCTTGTTAAAATTGAAGTTAGCAACTAAAATACATAATACGGTACTCAAACGCCATATAATTTTTTTAATCTTTGTGAAATGGCCTGTCCAATGTACGGTTTGCCGTAACGGAAAGGCAGGGTTTTTTTTCGTCGTAGATTTGCTTCACTACATCTTTCAACGCTTAGTGTACTATATGAATTGCTGAATTCCATTTCAATACATTTGTGGTATTCGACTTTAACTCTTGAATTTTTCAATCTTAAATTGTTCAATGTTGAATTTTAACAGTAGATTCCCGAATAAGTCGATGCCATATTTATTTTCTTTCTGCTTAATTTCTCTAAAATAGAGGTTCTAGTTTATTGAATATCTTTCTTGTTCTTCTGTTTTGCTGATGTTCTTCATTTTGGGAGATCAGAAACTTTTTTTTACCAATTCTTGTAGAAAGTTCCGTATCTTGTACAGATTGCGTCACTTTTTTATTCTTTTTCGCGAATTTCCCCCAAACCGGCTTGTAGTTCTCCAAGCTACTTTTTTACACAGATTGACTAGTGCTTCTCTGTTCATAACCTAATTTAAATTACGATCCTTAGTCTTCTTGACCTCTTTGTCCTCGGGAGATATTAGTTGTCCGATTGAATCCACCCAGTGCGTCATTTGCGATATCTAGATATTGACCGCCCGTGAGCCACCACGATACAAAATCGTGACTCTATAAGTTTGAACTCGCAGCTCCAAGGTCAAAGTCTAATTTTGAACGACTACGAATTCGATGTCAGTTGTCGGCTTTAGTCATGTACAAAATGTATTCATGAATATTTATAAGCTGATTATGCATTATTCATCTGCCATAACCTTAACACGTAAATGTTATGTGAATAATTGAAACAAAGTCCAAACTACGTGAGCACATTTATACCGGAAATCAGTCGTAATTGGAACGTGATTGGTCAGTACAAACTCCAGGTTTGGTTGAAGCCAGATATTGTACTCCTGTTGTGCAATCGTTCAGATATTGAACTTCACTCAGGCATCCGGGTGGGTCGTTCAACACCTTAACGATTGCAACAAGGGACCTATACAAAGAATATCTTTTTTGCTACATTTTGTATAACCGCCTTTTGTCATTGTATCCTGTTTACAATTTTTCTTTTGTGCTGCTGTTTTCCGAACGATGTATGACGACTAGTCACTACGTTTGTTGTGCACTAGCTCGCACTTGATGGGAAACAAATGTGTCATTAAAAAATAGGATTATGTACGTTGACGGCGGTCATTGTTGATAGCCCGATGCTCTGTCCTTTTCTATTTTCTGCTAGTTGATAGCGCGTGAAATTCCAGTTATAACGCTTGAATTGAAATGGGAATTTATATGTCTTGCATTTTATTTAATCTTCAAATATAATATATACGATTTTAATAAATGTCATTACAAAATAACCCACGCATTTGTATCTATTTTCGTCGGCGATTAATCAGAAAATATTAGCGATAAGTTTTACTTGCGTCATTGTTTCTTACTCCACTCTTTGGGAATTATATAAGAGAACAAATTGTGTGTGCGAATCTTATCAGTATGACGACATGTGACGTCAGAAGTCTCAGGGCCTGCTGTTTCTTCAAATTCTACATAAACAAAATACTTGTCTGTCGTTGCATTGTCACCATTCACGGTAACAACAACGAAGCGTGTGACTTCTGGTTGCAGATCGCAACAGCTCCCCATACACACAACTAAAGAAGAAAAAACGTGTCATTAAAATTAAGTGACTATGAAATGTGAAGTGTAGTGTTTACACGTTGTGACAGATAAGTGTACACGTAACACTCAATGTGCTCGAGTCGGCGCGCTATTCAACGAACCACGAATTCAATTGTGCATGCAAAAAACGTTTAAAAAATAAACAGTATAATTGGTAGCTGAGATGGGAAGTACTTAGGAATCTGTCTCCGTGATGTTGTGATACCCATGTGTAAGTAATTGGATTTTCCGTGGCTAATGACGGAGAATTGCAATTATTGTTATGATGCACGTGGCACTGGGGACACTAAATTAGCATTTGATTTCAAAACAACAAACAACGTCAAACAAACCGTCGTTGTTAGATTACTAATATAATCTCCGTGCTTGCACGAACTTGGATGACTAATTTGGAGGGAATTTTATGAGTTGATCTTACGGTCAGTCAGAGGAATTATAATGAACACCGTTATGGACTCCTGGCCTATGAAGGATCTCAAGAAACGCATATCCGTTAAGATCATTTTGATATTGATCGAGGGGCTCTATAAATCAAAAAAAAATCCGTGAACGACATCTGTTACGTCACCAACGCGCTTTGTCGCTAGATGGCGCGTCTAACAGGAACGGTGCAATTGCTGACTTATGACGAATGCTAAACTGCGAACGTCGCATTATAGAGTCTGCATCACGAGACGCAGACCGCTTCCGAGTTCTCCACGCACATATTCTAATTTGACTCGTATTCCTCGAAGGCATCCATATACATTGCGATATCATCGGGTAATTGCATTTGACATCCAGCTTTCCCGATGTTATTATCCCCTCGAGACTTAATAAATATATTTGTAGAAATGTCATATACGTATAATAGGACTGTTACAGTCGTTTTGAGCCGCAATGAAAAGATGCCGACAAAACACCACAGTATGTGTATACTAAATGATTATATTGTATTGTAGGGAGGCTGTTCTCGTGTTATTCAGTGGCACAACTAAACCTACCAATCTCTCGGCTTTAAAATGTAAATTTATTATTAAATGGGAGAAATGGGAAGATATTCTCTAGTAATTCTTTGAATTTTTTTGAATAACATATCAAACACAGATGTTTCTATTTCTAGGCTTGACTTTGTTAATAGTGATGACCACTACAAACCGTTTTGATCTGAGTCCGTTCTGAAAGCGGAGGTACTGTATTTTATTGTTGTCAAGATACATTACGAATAACGTACTAATAGTACGGCATTTTCGAGGTAGAGGGCACGCTTTGCTTCTTTATACATTTTCACGTATGTATACGAGATGTAGAGAATTGAAATACACTATCACTAATTTCTAGAAAGAAGTGTTCATTCAAACGAGTATCGTTAGAATGTTCGGCTTCGCCGTTTCCGTAGTAGACGCGCAATTCATTTTTTATCAGCAGTGCTGGAAGGATGGTAACACGCATGCGCGGAAATGCACTTGCGCATTTTTTTTTCTGTCTCGCTATGCAAAATACGCACATAAAAATTGATCACATTATCTCTTTTATCTTGACATACAATGCAATTATATTAGGGGTTATATCAGATGACACTTTCCTTCACTGTGTTTTGCGTAGCGCTAATATAACGAGCGAGTTGGTAGGTTTTATGAACGTCGTCAAACGAATAGGCACAGTAAATTATATACAGTTAATCATGAGCAATACTTGGGTAGGAGTGTCTCGCTGATCACTCGAGTTGCACTCTCCGCAAACGACCCTCCACGTCAAGAAGAGTGATCATAAGTATACTTAGCAAAGATAACATGCGTATATACGTTTCACATCACTATCAGCCCACACCTCTGTTCTGAAAACTACGTTTTGCAAAGGGTTGCATGCATGTACTTCTGTAAAATGACTAATTTTCACTGGGTTTAAATTTCACTGATTTAGCATTTCAGGCATATTCAGTGGGTTTCCAATTCACGGTTTATCATTTAGATAATATGTTCTATGCTCAATTTGACATATTCACTGGGTTTCAATTTAACTTTTTACCAATCAGCGAAATAAGCAAAATTAAAACCCAGTGAATAATTAACCCTTTTACAGTATATTCAAACTGTTGTAATAAACAGTTTTTACTCTTCTTTTTATTGTCAGACTGACTGACTGATAGTTTCGAGGTATTACGTTTCCCTTACTGCCATAAACATTATCGCTGAATATCGGCTTCATTTTATTTTATTATTTTAATTACTATAACGATACTGTTTACTCAGGGGTTTTTAAAGGCTAAACGAGAAATAAACTTTTAATTACTGGATTCACTCGTCCCTGTGTTTTATGTTGTTTTCATCCTCGTTCGTACACGACAAATGTAATTGTCGTGTGTCACATTCTACTCAAAAGTCTAAGCTGTGACTTTTACAGGTAGTCACAACACTACAAATACTAGATATCTTGTTGACCAAAAGATCCCATCAAATAAATAAAAAAAAAGAAAAGAGAACGTAATGAGAACAATTCTCCGTGGGTTTTTCAAAACGTTAAGTCATTATTTGTCGGCCATTTTAAATTGAAAAGTGATCATTGAAGTTCAGTTACGCCATACTTTTTTTTTCAGATTTTCAAATAGTCACATAAAATAACTTGGCAAAATTTCAGAATATTACTGTGTCCAAATATTGTATGTATTTACTCGGGCGAGGTAGAAATTAGATATCCGAATTTCACAAGTCATATAGAATTTCAAATTCAGATAATATTATTTTTGGTTTCTTTTAGATATTACTTTGTCGATGCAGCCGTAAAATTATTTCAAGATAAGAAGGTGAGCGCCCTCTACCGACTATTCCCATATTATTGGCAGAGGGCGCTTCACGATTACTAGTATCTATTCAGGATTCTTATTATCGATTAATACCATACTTCATGGCAGCATTAAGCATTGTTATTGAGAGCGCCCTCTTATATATTATTCTACCACAGATTTTTAGTAATTTTGTGACATTTATTGATGATGAACGGCGAAACGTTATAACAAACTCGGACACGTCAGGAACTGCATGACAAATTAAACTATAATACGTCATGAAGTTCTCGGGCGAGTGACACTGTGTGGTCTAAAGTCGGAACTGGTTCGTTTGTGGAAATTATTAGTTCGTCACTATTACTCCAGTTACTGTGAGACTACTCAGTGAACAGCCAAAAACGAAAAGTTCGAAGCACAATTTGCGATTTGTGGGATAGCTGGTACATACATCTCAGACAATGGATTGTGGAGACACTCGGAAGCATTTTGTAGAAAGAAGAATTTTAAGCATATAACTTCAGTCCCAAGATACCATGAAAACAATGAAAAGGCAAAAAAACACAGCTTCTGACAAGAAAAAAACAACAAAGTTGACTGTAACATATCCTTATCCAGACATAGTTTGCAAAGGCTCATGGGAAGACAAGGGTACGATTACCTACAGCAATTAAAGATGTAATATGGACGGCAAGATGCAATTTTTAGTATTGTTTTCGGATATGTATGTTGAAGATTACATTAGACTATGGCTTATCATGAACTTGACACGCTGTTGGAACAATGGAATTTTTTTTAGTTCATGATTAATACTTGTCTAATTTGGTCTACATTATACAGTATGTAGTGTATCGAACAACGATATTAGTCTGACCACCAGTAAGAATGGAACGGCAATATTGCATGCAATACGAGACAGTTTTTTTAACAAAATGACTACATTTACACAAAGTGTTGCAACAGGAAACAATGGTTACATTTTCGTTCGTATTGCATCTTGAAACTTTTCAAATCAGCAATAGTTGCGATTGTAGCAATGTGCACAAACCGGGAACCAATTAATAGCCTGTTTCTGAAATATCCCAAAATGTGCAATAAAGTTTGCAATAAAGGGTTGTTTACTACTTTACATCAAGTAATTAGTGAGTTAATAAATTTCATACTTTCAATGAGTTTGATAATGACACACATGTAAGATCTGGTTCCGAAAATTTCAAAATGCATTTCAAAAACCATAAAGGTGCCAAATCAAAAATCAAAGAAGATCGAACGTGTTTCAGATATGATGAACATAGAGTCAAACATGTTTTCTGATATGAAGAACATAGAGTGGAACATGTTTCAGATATGAAGAACATAGAGTGGAACATGTTTCAGATATGAAAAACATAGAGTCGAACATGTTTCAGATATGAAGAACATAGAGTCGAACATGTTTCAGATATGAAGAACATAGAGTCGAACATGTTTCAGATATGAAGAACATAGAGTCGAACATGTTTCAGATATGAAGAACATAGAGTCGAACATGTTTCAGATATGAAGAACATAGAGTCGAACATGTTTCAGATATGAAGAACATAGAGCTGAACATGTTTCAGATATGAAGAACATAGAGCTGAACATGTTTCAGATATGAAGAACATAGAGCTGAACATGTGTCAGATATGAAGAACATAGAGTCAAACATGTTTCAGGTATGAAGAACATGGAATTATCAGTTAAATTTCCAAATTCTCATAAAGGTTATCCCCCATTGGTCAAAAAACATCCTTTTCTGGAAATGTAAAAAAACAAAATGACCACCACCAGTGACCCTGCATGTACTATCATACAAAATCCGAAGAAAAGTGATTTATGTTTATGCAAAAAATATATGAAGCATTGAAATTAGGATTGATTGGGAAGAAAATGTGGAAATACTGTAAAATTACTAATTTTCACTGGGTTTAAATTTCACTGATTTACCATTTCAGGCATATTCAGTGGGTTTTAAATTCATGGTTTCGTCATTTAGATAATGTGTTCTATGCTAAATTTTACATATTCACTGTGTTTTAATTTAGCGCATTTTTCCAGTCAGCGAAATAAGCTAAATTAAAACACAGTGAATAATTTCCCCCTTTACAGTATGTCACTTTGAACCATATCAGTTAAAAACATGTCTGAGAAATGACTGCAGAAATTTAAAACCAAGAATTGAAACATAAACCAACACAACGTACATTAGTAACTCAGCATATCAAATTTTAAAGCGTTGAAATTGTGATTTTCAAGAACTAAAATTGCTAGACCAAACACACATCACTCACCCAACAACAAAAAACTACCGGTAATTACCAAGTCTGAATCCTAAGCCTATTTCAGTGCATTTTTGTTAATGGCCAGCAGTCAAAAATATACATCAATCAAAATATACATATACAATTAAAACAGCCACCCAACATGTACATACCAAGTTTGAAACAAATTGTCTTAGGTCTATTTTAGTGCATTCTTGGAAACAATAATGGCTGACAGTTGGCCATATTTGATTGGATCAAAAAATCAGTGCCTGTGCACACGTAGCTATGTCTTAAATTTGAAGAGGATCAGCCCAGGTACAAGGTACATATGGATTCACAAGGATTAAGTCATAAGTGTCCATTTTCAAAATTTGTCTTAATTTGGACTGATAACAATTGTGACAAATGAGTAAACTTTAAATTACTGTATTGTACTTTCAGAAATATAAGAATATAAATTCATGTGAATATCATACAATAACAAATTTTATGGTAAAATCTTACAATCATTAAAAACAAAATAACACAATCTGTATGTACTCTACACTCTTGACACTATAATCATAAGTTATTAAGCATACATTGATATTATTTATTAAAAACGCACCTTATTAGTCAGCAAGAACCTACATTTATTATGCATGGCTAGAGTGTGTATTATTATCTTTTTGACAAACATCAGAAAGATGAAGAGGCAACAAGAAATTAAAAAGCATGCCAAACTTGACCTAGGATTTATGCAAATATTTAAAGCACACAATCCAAAATTACTTTGTTATGATCCCAAGTAAGTGAACATTCGGGTTGTACAAATAAAAATAGATTTCCCATTTGCTGTTTGTATATGCACAGCATGAACAAGTTAACATATTACGCCATATGCATGAAGTGGATTCCACAGAATTACATTAATTAAAAAATGTGGGATAAAAATGGCATCAATCTGACTGTCCTTTTTACCCTATTAAGAATCTGGATGTCAAAGTACTTCAGGAACAGTTTGAGGCTCATGCATGATGAATATAAACAACTCGTAATTACAAAATCTGATGCATGTTGCAAACATTCAAGGGAATTATTTGAATTTTATGATAGAAAGTCCCAGCCCTCATAGTAGTAAGTGTTGAACACAAATGTAATTGAAAAGTAGCTATCTCATTATGTTTTGTCTTTGTGAAACATTTTATTCATACAGTGTTAAGAGTCAACTTTAATGATAGAGGACAGTGGTTGTTGTAGCCACATGCATTCAAATGTGTGTAAATAAATGTGTTTGGAATGCACATAAAATATCTGATTGCAACAGAGTTCAGATACTACTTGCAATTGAACATTAATAAGATGTCGACCCTAGCGAAGGGTGAAAGTGCCACAGACTCAAATCCATGGGCATTGACCAGGCATGCCCAAGGGTTGTTCAAATGTGTTGTTTTTTAGTACCTGTCAGCCAGAGAGATTGAATTGCTTTATTACTTGCGTTTTTGTATCAATAGAGAGTATACATACCATTACTACTCGATGATCACACTTCATCATGTTACCATGTTTATTATGGTTAAATTGGTGATTTGACATGCAAATATTAATTAGTATGCAAATTAGCTAATTAATTGAAATTTAGAATTTTCATGAAATAAGTTTTTGCTCACACACGCACAGAATGAAAGATATGCACAAACCAATAGCACAGCACCACAACACCCCCCCCACCTTTTTTATGTACACATCAGTTGGACCTTTCAGTGCCATCATTTCACCTGTTTTTTCCTATTTGCAAAATAATCTTGATGAAAAATATGTGGTTTTTATTTTGTGAATGGTACCTTGTCATTCAAATAATTGCAAATTTGTAAAAAATCACTCCTACAAAAAGAAGAAGAAAACAAAAATGTATAAAAAAATAATGTTATTTTTGCTAAAATTAAACTAAAACAACTTAATTATAAATACCAAATCTGCAATTTCTTGTTACGCATCCACAATCTCAATATTTGATGGTGTATATATTGGTCACTGGATGGTACATCAATAGATTTGCAAAGTGTGAATGTAACTTTAAAATGTTTAAAAATTCTCAGTATCTTGAATATTAATATTGTGGTTCACACAATGCATCATGGGAAATGGTAGACATTTTGCATCAAACAAAAGCATGTTTCATTGGAACATTTGGTACTGTAGAATAGGTGATGTGTTAATCCTGGAAGTTCAAAAGTAATGTGATATTTGCTGTCCTATATTCTTGATACAGAGAAGAACAGAACTGTAAATTGCTTTTTTTTTTTAATACATATTCCGTTTTAAAACAATAAAATCTGATCTATTGCTGAAAAAATAATACAAAATAAGAAATATAACATGCTATATAACAAAATTAAAATTTACATGTGAAAATAATCGTACAAGAATTATATACATAAGAAAAAGTTTGATTTCTTTGGCTTTCACTTTTAACCTACAGTTTTGTACTTAAAAACAGAGAACCAGAGAATCTATTTTCTGATCAATTTATTTTTATAATAATTAGCTCTTATTTCAAGATGATATGTCTTTGTTTTATTTGAAAACTGAAGTAAGGAACTGTTATATGCAAATGAGCTAATTAGTATGGACGGTTTGCATCAAAACAGTTATATACCGCTGTGTGATTGTCAGCATTGATTTGTACAGAGCAGCAAAAAACAACTTGAAAAGCTGGCATTTATTTACAGAGCTTCAGAGAGAACAGGACAATGTCCATTAGCCTAGGAAGGCATATGGAGGTACTCTTATACTATTTTGTATATTCAGAAGTTTCTCTGCAATGATACTCCATAAGTTACTGATTGTTTTGACTATACTACATTGTGTATTCAGATATCCCTAAGTTACTGATTATTCATAATATAATTTACATTGAGAAGTCAGTCACACAATCCTAATATCAAGCAGTAAGTCAGATATAAAAATGAGGCTCCAGGTAGAATAAACTTAAGATGTGTGAGTGCTTGCTCGTTTATGCTTTCTTTTCTTTAAAACTTTTTTCTTCTTTCTTGATCTTGCTTCCATGGCAGCCGCAAGTAGTTTAGCCTCCATCTCTTCCTGCTCAATCATCCTATTATTAGCTTTTTCTGAAAAGGAATTAAAACAAAAAATGAGCTAACCCCCATCTGATTACATGTTGAATGGCAGGCAGTCGTGATTTGAATGGTGACATCTCAGTTTGAATAGTGTACTGACCTGATTTGAATGGCGGAAAATTCTGATTTGAATGGCACACAGTATGGATTTAAATGGTGGACTGACATTATTTGAATAGTGAACAGTCCTGAATTTAATAACTGTCCCAATTCAAATGGCGAATGGTCTGATTTGAATAGTGCACAGTCCAGATTTGAATAGTGCACAGTCCAGATTTGAACAACAAAGTCTCAATTTGAATTGTGTGAAATGCACTGATTTGAACAGCACAAATTCCCGATTTAAATGTTGAACAGCCCTGATTTGAATAGTACACAATCATGTGATCTGGAATCATGCAGCATTTGGATATAAACATGTTCAAAATATTTCTCTATGAAGGTTTCCCAATAGTCCCAGTGCATCTATATTAGTATGCAATATAATAGTTGTATGTTTGGTATTAATATACTGTAAAATGAATAATTTTTACTGGGTTTAAATTTCACTGATTTATCATTCAGGCATATTCAGTGGGTTTTAAATTCACGGTTTTATCATTTAGATAATGTGTTCCATGCTAAATTTTACATATTCACTGGGTTTTAATTTAGCGCATTTTCCAGTCAGCGAAATAAGCAAAATTGAAACCCAGTGAATAATTAATTCCTTTACAGTACTAGTACATTTGTACTTACGCAGGGCTTTTTCTGCTAGTTTGTATCTCTGGAAAACTTCACCAAGCCATTCTTCAGGATGACTTAACAAACTGAGAAAGGAAAAAAAAAAGTAATTAAACTAATCTCACGGATTATTTATTTAATATATGAGTGGATGACATAATCCACACTGGCTGAATTGCCATGTGAGGACACAAAAAGAAGGAAATTCATCGAAACAGTAAACAAATTGACACGCGTTATAAAATCTGTCTTGCGTTTTTTTGAAGTATGTAAAAATGGCTGCCAGTTGGATAAAATTTCATACAAACTTGAAAACAATTGAAGAAAACATATGCAAACCTTTATGTCTTGCCTTTTGAATGAAAACATTGAAAAAATCACGTCCATCAGTAACCTATCATGAATGATGTCAACACCAAGTTTGAATGAAATCATATTGAAATGACTTCCAGTCATTGAAATTTTAACAAATTTTAACTTTGGACACATTTGGTCAAGGCATGCCAGAGATAAATCAAATCAGACTGACAAACAGACAGATGGACGTACACGCACACATGAACAGATGACTTGAACCAAAATTTAATAAGAACTATTAAATACAGTGTACAATGACACAAGGAGAATCCACAATATTGTACACTTACGTTGAAGTACTGTTAGCTGGTAGATGAGCAAGACACTCTGTGTAACCCTTTTCACGTGGTGGCATCAGTCCCCTAGTGTAAGAAAAGAGTGAAAATAAACTACTGTAAAATACTTTTAGCTGGAATTAATTTTCACTGAAAAGACTTTTTGGATGATATTCATGGATTTTGATGAGTTGAATGTAAAATATAGGAAAAAAGGTATATTCGCTGGATTTTATTTTCACTGAATCATTTAAAGAATAGCAAAAATTAATTTCAAGAGAAAATAAAGTATATTATAGTATTCAAACATCAGCTTAAAGTATGGGTATGGCTGACAAGCTTTTGAGACAAAAATAAAATGAAACTTGGTTTCTATGAGAGACTATCTATCTGAAAGTCAGGGAAAAAATCATAGGCACTAAAGCTATGCATCTAACTATCTAACTTGTACTGGTATGCATTTTTGAAAAATTTTCATTTCAAAATGGCTGCCAGTGTAGCACTTAATGCTATGAGGAAATTACAATGTCATTGTTTCCATGGAAACAATTTGAGTACCTATTTTTATTTGTTTTATTTGTTTTTTATTTGATGGGACCCTTTGCACAACAAAATTTCAAGCATTGTACAATATTTTAAAATTTTCTACATTTTACCAGTTTAAGTCCTATATATTCATTTTCAGAAATAGCCTTTGATATTAAGAAGTTATCACAAGGATACCGCAAAGTATGGACAAAGGCAATACAGTTGATGCAACCCCATAATGCCTGAATGAATACTTGTGATAACCTAATCATTATACATTTTTTTTAGTAATAACTTATGAGAAATTATAGCTCAAAATGGCAACAAAAACATTTTGTACTGTATTCGGTGACTAGGTTGCTTATTCAGTCATACACTATAGCACTTCTGCCTTGGTCTATTGTAAATAGATGTTGACCTAGGGGGTTATGATGATGTCTTTCTTGTATTGACCTAGGGGGTTATGATGATGTCTTTCTTGTATTGACCTAGGGGGCTATGACGATGTCTTTCTTGTATTGACCTAGGGAGTCATAATGATTTTTTTCTTGTATTGACCTAGGGGGATATGATGATTTTTTGTGTTGAAATGCAACGTCAATAAACCTGAAAAAATCAATGTTGGTGACATAGTGTATATTATAAGAGAAAATTTGAATGGGTGCTGATATGTTTTGGAACGAGTGCTGATACAATGTTTCACAGAATGGCAAATTCTACTGTTAGGGTACAATTGCAAGCATGATGCACACAAATGTTTTACTAAATGAGAAATAAACTTACTTCTTTAATGTATGCACCGAGACATTAACGCCTTTGTCATGTAAAGAATCATGAAGGTTTTGAAACTTTTCCTCATCGACATCATCCATTATCTGAATAAACAATATATGAAAACAAATCGCAAGTTAATTAGAAGAAAAAAGATCATCATGATTAGATTTGAGAGTACAGAAATTTGATCAAACAAATGAATTAGTTATGACAATAAACATGTTGCAGCTACCATTTCTACATATTTCTGGAAATGAACCCTAATTTTGGAGCCAACAAAATAAATTTCAGCCAATTTTCAGTTTTTACTCAAAAAAATTGGTTATTTTCATCCCAATCTTCTGAAAGAAAGTGCAGACTACTGTATAAACTGTACAGTTTTGTGATTTTGTGAGGGAAATGGTGGTGTACGTGCCATATTATTTTTATTTTTTGGGTTTTGTTTTGTTTAGGCCAGTAAAATATTGAATGTTTGAAAATCAGTTAGTATCTGCAATTTAAGTGAATGTTCAACAAATGTGTTGAATTAGTGATATCAGACAATAACAATGTCGCCTATAGCAATTTTGTAAAATATCTTTAACTTATTATATATTGAACTTCACAAGTGATGAAAACAAATCAGAGAAGGTCTTACCATTGCTTCATTAGTTTCATATACCCATTGTTTTGGTTTTTTCGGCTTTTCCACTTCTTTTTTCTTCCCTAGATAGGGTTTCATTACAATAGCATCTGGTGCAACAACTAAATAAATACAAGAAAACAATTATCAAATCCCCCTAGGTCAATACAAAAACGAAATCATCATAGCCCATAGGTCAATACAAAAAAATTATCATAGCCCTCTAGGTAAAAAAAAATCATCATAGCCCCCTAGGTCAATACAAGAAAGACATCATCATAGCCCTCTAGCTCAATACTAGAAAGACATCATCATAGCCGCCAAGGTCAATACACAAAAGAAATCATCATAGCCCCCTAGGTCAATACACAAAAAAAATCATCATATCCCCCTAGGTCAATACAAGAAAAAAATCATTATGACTCCCTAGGTCAGTACAAGAAAGACATCGTCATAGCCCCCTAGGTCAATACAAGAAAGACATCATCATAACCCCCTAGGTCAATGCAAGAAAGAAATCATCAAAGCCTCCCAGGTCAATACAAGAAAGACATCATCATAGCTACCTAGGTCAATACAAAAAATAAGTCATCATAGCCCTCCAGGTCAATACAAAAAAAAACATTATAGCCCCCTAGGTCAATACAAGAAAGACATCACCATAGCTCCCTAGGTCAATACAGGAAAGACATCATTATAGTCCCCTAGGTCAATACAAGAAAGACATCATCATAGCCCCTAGGTCAATACAAGAAGGACATCATCATAGCCCCCTCGATCAATACAAGATTGAAATCATCATAGCCCCCTAGGTCAATACAAGAAAGACATCATCATAGCCCCCTAGGTCGATACAAGGAAAAAATCATCATAGCCTCCTTGGTCAATTCAAGAAAAAAATCATCATAGCCCCCTAGGTCAATACAAGATTGAAATCATCATAGCCCCCTAGGTTGATACAAGAAAGACATCATCATAGCCCCCTAGCTCAATACTAGAAAGACATCATCATAGCCCCCTAGCTCAATACACGAAAGAAATCATCATAACCCCCTAGGTCAATACAAAAAAGAAATCATCATAGCCTCCTAGGTCAATTCAAGAAAAAAATCATCATAGCCCCCTCGATCAATACAAGATTGAAAGCATCATAGCCCCCTAGGTCAATACAAGAAAGACATCATCATAGCCCCCTAGGTCGATACAAGGAAAAAATCATCATAGCCTCCTTGGTCAATTCAAGAAAAAAATCATCATAGCCCCCTAGGTCAATACAAGATTGAAATCATCATAGCCCCCTAGGTTGATACAAGAAAGACATCATCATAGCCCCCTAGGTCAATACAAGAAAGACATCATCATAGCCCCCTAGCTCAATACTAGAAAGACATCATCATAGCCCCCTAGCTCAATACACGAAAGAAATCATCATAACCCCCTAGGTCAATACACACACAAAATCATCATATCCCCCTAGGTCAATACAAGAAAAAAATCATTATGACTCCTTAGGTCAATACAAGAAAGACATCGTCATAGCCCCCTAGGTCAATACAAGAAAGACATCATCATAACCCCCTAGGTCAATACAAGAAAGAAATCATCAAAGCTCCCCAGGTCAATACAAGAACGACATCATCATAGCTACCTAGGTCAATACAAGGAAAAAATCATCATAGCCTCCTTGGTCAATTCAAGAAAAAAATCATCATAGCCCCCTAGGTCAATACAAGATTGAAATCATCATAGCCCCCTAGGTTGATACAAGAAAGACATCATCATAGCCCCCTAGCTCAATACTAGAAAGACATCATCATAGCCCCCTAGCTCAATACAAGAAAGACATCATCATAGCCCCCTAGGTCAATACAAGAAAGAAATCATCATAGCCTCCTAGGTCAATTCAAAAAAAAAATCATCATAGCCCCCTAGATCAATACAAGATTGAAATCATCATAGCCCCCTAGGTCAATACAAGAAAGACATCATCATAGCCCCCTAGGTCGATACAAGGAAAAAATCATCATAGCCTCCTTGGTCAATACAAGAAAGACATCGTCATAGTCCCCTAGGCCAATACAAGAAAGACATCATCATAGCCCCTAGGTCAATACAAGAAAGACATCATCATAGCCCCCTAGGTCGATACAAGAAAGAAATCGTCATAGCCCCCTAGGTCGATACAAGAAAGAAATCGTCATAGCCCCCTCCGTCAATTCAAGAAATAAATCATCATAGCCCCCTAGGTCAATACAAGATTGAAATCATCATAGCCCCCTAGGTCAATACAAGAAAGACATCATGATAGCCCTCTAGGCCGATACAAGGAAGAAATCGTCATAGCCTCCTAGGTCAATACAAGAAAAAAATCATCATATCCTCTAGGTCAATAAAAGAAAAAAATCATTATGACTCCTTAGGTCAATACAAGAAAGACATCATCATAGCCCCCTAGGTCAATACAAGAAAAACATCATCATAACCCCCTAGGTCAATACAAGAAAGAAATCATCAAAGCTCCCCAGGTCAATACAAGAAAGACATCATCATAGCTACCTAGGTCAATACAAGAAAGACATCATCATAGGCCCCTAGGTCGATACAAGAAAGACATCATCATAGCCCCCTAGGTCAATACAAGAAAGACATCATCATAGCCCCCTAGGTCAATACAAGAAAGACATCATCATAGCCCCCTAGGTCAATACAAGAAAGACATCATCATAGCCCTCTAGGATAATACAAGAAAGACATCATCATAGGCCCCTAGGTCAATACAAGAAAGACATCATCATAGCCCCCTAGGTCAATACAAGAAAGAAATCATCATAGCCTCCTAGGTCAATACAAGAAAGAAATCATCATAGCCTCCTAGGTCAATACAAGAAAAAAATCATTATAGCCCTCTAGGATAATACAAGAAAGACATCATCATAGTCCCCTAGGTCAATACAAGAAAGACATCATCATAGCCCCCTCGGTCAATACAAGAAAAAAATCATCATAGCCCCTAGGTCAATACAAGAAAGACATCATCATAGCCCCCTAGGTCAATACAAGAAAGACATCATCATAGGCCCCTAGGTCGATACAAGAAAGAAATCGTCATAGCCTCCTAGGTCAATTCAAGAAAAAAATCATCATAGCCCCCTAGGTCAATACAAGATTGAAATCATCATAGCCCCCTAGGTCAATACAAGAAAGACATCATCATAGCCCCCTAGGTTGATACAAGAAAGAAATCGTCATAGCCTCCTAGGTCAATTCAAGAAAAAAATCATCATAGCCCATAAGGTCAATACAAGATTGAAATCATCATAGCCCCCTAGGTCAATACAAGAAAGAAATCATTATAGCCCCCTAGGTCAATACAAGAAAGACATCAGCATAGCCCCCTAGGTCAATACAATCATCATCATAATAGCGCTATGTTATTGATGAATGCATCATAAAAAAATTGCAAGAAAAACAACACACATGGCAAATATCAATAGTGATCTTACCAACTTGATCAACCGCTTTTCCTTTAAACAACGTTCCTTCACGAAGTGATTTGACCGCTTCTCTATTTCTTTTATGTTCACTATAACTATAAAGGAGACAAATGACATTTGAACATTTTAATATTGACATTGGAATGAGGAGAACAATGCAAACCATCACGATGAAAGTTTTTAAGAAGTAAGTAAAGTCATTATCAAGTAATAACTGTGAACTGATAACTGATTTAAGGGCAAAAAAATATAGATATGTTTCAGTTTAAAATGCGCTACTCAGATGTTTTTTTTTTGTCATACAGTATCTGAAGACAAAAATTAAGGACTCCGTACATTACTGTATTTTAAGAAAACAGGTCAAATATTTTTTTAGGATTTGCTATTTGGGAATAATATTTAACATAGAACACAATGTTAGAGCAAAATATCATTTTGTATCACTTTTTTAAAACCACGATGTCTGAAATATGAATTATGCCAAAAAGTACTTCATTAGTCACAATATATATAATAGCACCAGTGAAAATTTTGAAATACAGCACAAGTTGCCCACCATAGGAAGAAAAGGTAAAGCACTCGTAAGCATGTAGTAACAGTTTTCAGTAAGTCAAATTCACAATTAATGATTTTCATGAATTGTTTTCAATCAATCAAATAAAATTATATATTTTATAAAAGCGGTATGTGACATTTTTAATTCACTGTCAATCTGTTTGTTTTTGAGAAAAACTGCATAAAATGGCAATTTAGCAGTGGTTCCAATAGACCACAATAAAAACACATTTTGAAACAATAGTACATGCCCTAAAACATGTTCTATCCCTTAATTTTTTTCCATTTTCTTCATCCTCATGGCATGAAATGTAACATATGTAAAAATAAAGAATATGACATTGTTTTTTACAATTGTACTTGTGTATTACCTTAATTTTGATGGTGTTGAAACCTCTTTTGATGATTGTCCTGAAACTGGCCGATCGGCTCGTTTACACTTCTCACCAGATTGCTGAAATAAATTGAATAAATAACCTGAAGTCACACATGTATAGAAATAGAAATATATAATACCATATTTCTCTTCCAGTGATGCAGAGGTATGGTTTAAGTAAATCATGAGAGAAAACCAAATAGATTTCATACTATAATGAAATTTATACGTTAAAGTATTAGAAACTGAGTGGTTTGTCTAGATACTTAAACAGTATACAGTACAATTACAGTTGTTAAAAGTACAAATCATAAAAATTAAATTGTGGAAGTAAAGCGATGTCGTAGCACAATGTGTAAGCATCAAAAGAGGTGATTAGCAATTTTTAAAAAATAAAATAGGTCTTGAAAGATGAGTTTTTACATGATTCACGATGATACAAATTCAAATGTATTTTATCAAATCACACAATAAACAGTTTTTTTTTTCTTGAGTAGCGTAAACTGATCGTGTACTCCGCTTTGACCATGTTATATCAAGGTGGAATTGATTTTGAAAGAATTTTAGCTTTCAATCTAAAGACTGTTTCTATCACAGAAAGTATTTACTTACAAACAAAGAGATGCTAATTTCACAAAATTGACTAGCCGACGTATTGTGCGACTAGGTCTATTGTTTACAAATTATAATTCACGACTGGCAGGATGCGTGTTGGTCGGTACATAATTATAATAACAATCGAACAATAGTCCTGGTCGGAAGCATTTCCGACCAGCATGGCAAGATCCTTGAATAATGAAGATGATTTCTGCAGCCACACTGGTATTAGCAATATTGGAAAAGTTAACACATAGCCTGATGTCGTTTTTTCTTTATCATTTCTGCTATCTGTGGAGATGTTCTGCAGGACATGTGTTAACCCTGCCGAGTACAACCTCTTAGTTTTTACTAAAATTACACTCACAAATAAAAGTTTTGCTTATTCTAGTGTCATATTAAAATACAGCAATGTACATACCATAGCAGTGGTAGCAGATCTAGGCCTGCTTTTGATATGTCTTCTTGGACTGAATGGTTTAGAACTTTTTCTACTTCCATCTTTACCAGATTGTGGTCTTCTCTGCGGGGCTGAAAATGGCCTGACAGACAGTTTTAGGGCTCCCTGAAAGAATAAACCAGTTTTAAAAACACTGTGTAAGAGTATTGCATTGCAGGTGACATTATGCTCTATAACAAATCTAGACAATTGGTTAGCGTGAAACAATACATACCACTGTAATTACAAACATCTCCTGTCACGTTTCTTGTACAAAGCTAAATTAAAATCATGATTTTTTTAAGAAATTTGTACAGTGTTGACAACTTGACATGTGAAGATATTCATATTCAGGTCACTGCGCAGGTAAAATTACAAATTTGGTGAGGTTTTTGACAGCATGTTAGACAAAAAAATTAAAAGTAAAATTACATTTTCATAAAAAGCAATATAAATTGTTTTGTAACAATTTAAAAATTAAAATGGCATTAATTTTGGAAAAAGAGTCCATAATATCTGATGTTTGTACCAAATACAAACTACATGTAAATTGATACAGGGTTGCTGAGAAGATGTGTTTTGATGACACGGCTGTAATTCGGCCATCTTGAATCAGAATTCAAAACAAATGAAGGTGCATACCGGTATATATTCTAAGATGCATGATGTATGTACACAATTTGAATGTAATTAGTACAGGCATGTCTGAGATAAAGGTGTCAGAACAGGGACAAACAAATTGACCAGAAATGAAGCCATGAAATCAATTATTAATAAAATAACTAAAAATATTTAAGAACGGTGAGAGCACATGTTCAATAACTGTGTTCTTCTATATTATATGCAGTTTATCTATTATGACTACATATAAGTGTAGTGTAATATTTGACTAACCATTTGGGATGGTTTTTCTTCTGTCCATTCATCTAAGTGATTTTCCACGGTTGATTTTTGATCTGCGATACGTGGGTGTGCTAAATCTGCCAACTGTTCCATTCTGGAGGTTTGTCTGAATGGTGGTTTTGAAACCAGCTACAATTAAATAGACGCAAGATAAAAATCTTAAAAAAAAAACATTTGATGTTTCAAAACAAAAGCATCAACAATTGCAGCCATAGAGGGCAGTTACATATTTTGCTTTTCCATCTTTGGGCACTGAAGACCACAAGGTCTTGAATAATTAAGGTGAATAATTAAGCATGAATGTTATAATCGATATTAGTATCAGCAGAAAAAACCTGTCTATACCTTAGTTTTGGCACTTTGTGGCCTTCTGACACAACTGCGGCCATATTGTATCTCAGTTTCACCTTCTTCCATACTTTTCTCATGAACTTTGGGCGTCTCTGGCACAGACACAAGCGCTTCAACTGTCTTAGTCTCCTTTGGTAAGTCATCACCAAATTCAATTGTCTTTACAGTTTTAAATTTTTGAGCAGCTGTATCAGTTGATTTGAGTCCTTGTTTTTTCGTCATGGCAACTTCGTAATAATTTGTTTTTAACGAACTGTCTGACGATCTCTGCCACCCAAAAATTGAGCTTTTTTGCTCTGATTGTGCTTCCTCAACACGATCGATTGCATCTGCAGCCTCTTCGGTATCAGACAAGGAAATCTTTGACATCATTGTCTCTACGTCTTTCCTTCTTTTCGCTTTCCGAATTTTCGCAGTTAGATCATCGGGCACATTCTCCATCGCTTTGTCGTCATCGGGAATAGCCTCCTTTTTTTCGTCAGCATCCCCATAATCCACTGATACCGTAGAAGTGGCTAACCTAGCTTTGGCCGAGACAGGTCTCTTTCTATACGCTGGATGGGTGGTTCTCACTCCAGCGTGTTGCCTTTCGGCCATCACGTCAGTTTCATTACTTGTGACTGCCGATCTAGGTCGTCGCCTCGA
The DNA here is from genome assembly GCF_978046115.1 of Saccoglossus kowalevskii. Taxonomy (NCBI): domain Eukaryota; kingdom Metazoa; phylum Hemichordata; class Enteropneusta; family Harrimaniidae; genus Saccoglossus; species Saccoglossus kowalevskii. The sequence continues at coordinate 22,728,804 of NC_140657.1, forward strand.
AACCATTCGTTTTCTGCGTGGACTATGTGGGCTTCTTGGGGTGATATCAACAGTTATATTCCTATCCTCAGCGATTCTGACCGTTGCCTTTGTCACTGGTCGGGTTCCTGTAGCTTCATCAACAGAACGACTGGACAACATTATGCTGGTGTACTTTGAGTCGTTGTTCTGTGGCTCATCGTCATAAATATAGTTATCAACACTTTCAACTTCGATATCATGACCAGTGCCACCTTTTAAAAGTCTACAAATAAACAATTTAGTATGTAACCTCTCACAGAATAAATTTACCCAAATCTGCTTGTAATCATACAATAGCATTGTACATGAATGACATCACTATACAGTATGTACTGGTAATAAATATTTAATATTCATGAATATTCGGTTTATTCAGATTAAAACAGAAGTATTCATAACAATCCATTTTACTGTATGGGAGCGAAAGCTGGAGGGTCACCAAGGTTGACATGAAAAAGCTATCAAGTTTTCACCATAACTGCCTCAGGCGCATCTGCAAAGTGTTCTGGCCATGCCGAATATCTACCTTGGACCTACTCAAAAGAACTGGAGCCACCTGCATCATTGCACAAATAAGGCTTAGAAGACTCAGATGGCTTGGGCATGTTCTCAGAATGCCCGATTCATACAACACCAAGATAGCTCCCCGCTGGACACCACAAGGAAAACAACCAAGGGGCAGGCCGAAGAACACCTGGCGGGGGGACCCATTGAGCAAGTTCTCAGGGAAATGGGGTTAACATGGGGAGAAACAGAAACCAAGACTAAAAACCGTGTTGAGTGGAGGGATCTTCTTGGAGGGAAGATTCATAACATTTGAAGCGTTGAAATTAGTAAACTTCCTTGCGATTCACAAAATCTACTCAAAAGCCGTAATGAAGAGTTGAAAATCTGTGAATGCTGCCTTACATTTTGTCTGTTTTATATTCTTCGAAAAATATTCTATGATTTCATCGTTTTAATTTTTACAAACTTGAATGAATTTTTAAATAATATCTGAATTAGAAATAACCATATTAATAATACCTATCTGTGTCCAGTTCATCTTCGTCACTAGCCTCACCAGTGGGAATTGAAAACAACATGGGTTCAGGAGTTGGACGGCGTAATAACAGAGTTCTTGGTGACTGAGTAGATAAGAATATGAATTAATTAATATTAAAAAACAGGTTCACGTCAATTCTACACAAGTTAGTGAAATCTGAAAACATCTGATATTATGAAATCAACTAACTTTGCACTATGTTTGAGGATTATGGTAACACATGTTGTTGTTTTTTGCCACTCATTTCAATGGAGGCTTTTAGCAGGTGATGATACTTAAAACTACTGTACACCAGTCAATTTTCGCTGCTACGAAAATAATTTGAATTCATGAATTTTTTGCCTAGATGTCACTGATGTCATCAATTCATGATAGGAACTAATCCCATTTTATTTTTATTTCACCAACAGGGAAACAATGACTTCTATTGTTATATACATGTTCACATGAATTTAAATTTAGAGGATTTTATTTATTCTCGAAAATAGCGAAATTGAAAACCAGCAAATAATAAATGTGTTTACAGTATCCCCCCCCCAAAAAAAAATGTTGGTGTAACATTTTGCCTATTTTGGGGGATTTTTAAATAATTTTATCAAACTTTTGGAAAAAAAATATGAAAAAATAGATTTTATATGTTTTGTTTTGTTTGACAAACAAAACTGACTAGCTCAAATAATGAAACATACTTGTTTGACATTTATTTCTTTGTAACTCATGTTCTCCTTATCATCATCATCATCTTTGTCTTCATCATCACTCTCCTCTTTTTCATCATTTCCAATATTCAAATCCAATCTCAGTTCCTCTCTATCGGTGTCCTTTCCCTTGCTGGCATCATCTGTCTCCTCATTACTAGTGCCACCATTTATCATTCTCTCAATATCTGGCGATCCACACGGTGGAGGAGGCGGCAGACTCACTGTCTCTTCATCTGCATACGCTGCTGATAATTTTGCTGAAAAATTTAAATGCAAGCAAACTTGAGAATATGCAAGAGAATCATTCATAAATAAAAAATTAACATTTTGCTCCTTACACTATTGCTAGCATACAACACCAAGATAATCCAATTATTAATTTGAACATTAAATAACAAAATTATGAAAAAACAAACAAATATTTTTTGTTGTTGTATATACTGCACAGTTCATTTTGGTAGAGTGCTCTGAAAAAAATGGGCTAATGATAAGTTACAAACAAACTCACCTAAGTTGTGCGCATTTGCATTCGGTTGACTGTTAACAAATTCCTCCAGTGTGTTCTCAATGTGCTCTTTGCTCATTTGATTCAAATCTTCATGGGTGTTTGCCACGGTAACAGCTTCAACATCGTGATGTTGTACAGACATACAAAATGTACTCCCACTTGGAGGTCGTGATCTGGGATTGTAACGTTCTCCAAGAACTGAAATCAACAAACACAAATTGAGTGCTGTCAGTTTTTACTACTGTAAAAATGCATTAATTATTCACTTGGTTTTAAATTCGCTATTTTTGTTGATAAGTAAAATCAATTACTAAATTAAATTAAATCTACCTAAACATGTAAAATAACAATAAAACTCATTGTTTCTTTGATGAATTCGTAAAAATCAAACACAGTGAATATGCTCAAAACATCAGAATATAAAAAAATTAAATGTCAGTGAAAATAAATGGTTAAATGGTTTTACAGTATTTGACTACAACTATAATTACAGTACATCTGGTGTAGCAAAAACAATATGATTGAATAGTCACCCATTATCAGTATGGATATGTTCAAGAGCATTATAAACAAATGCACTAGATATCTTCCATATTTGGGAAATGAGAGTCATATTCATCATTCAAGCTCACCCCTGAAGGTGAATAATTTCTACTAGCATTTTGAGTTGTTTCAAATGATCACTATTTAAGGAAAGGTGCTTATATTGATACTTTCGTAAGGCCTTGTAAAAGAAAAAAAATTCTGGTCAAATTGTTTTTTTTCCCCAAAATTAGGCAATGAGGCGTTCTCTTTTTGCTAAAATATTTGATGTTGCAGGTTTCATCAATTTGTCAACAGACTATCAACCTCTGCTATATATTGAATCATATGATTCCTGTACTGTGCTTCTGCACACTAAAACTAAAAAAAACTTACTTGCTATAGGAGGACCATACTCATTGAATGGAATGGCCTTGTCTATTGATGTAGGTTTCCGTGAGCTGGGACTTTGCGGTATTTTTTTAGCACTCCATGGACGCCTGGACACTGTTGCACTTGTAGGTCTATTTCCGCTCTGTAGACGTTCACTTTGTTGACGTATTAGATCAGGAATTGATGTATTGCTACCCCTAATGAAGAACAGTAAAAAAAAAACTTTTCACAAATAGAATAGAATCGTTATTGCTATCATATCCCATATTTGAGGTTTTGATGAAAAAGTAATAAAGTAATACAATCTGAAAAATACATGTAAAAAAATAACTAACACAAACAACAACAACAACAAAATAAATAAATAAAAATCAAGCAAGACACTTAAATTTCTGAAAATAGAAAAAATGGTTAATTTGTATTTTCTGAAGCAGCTGGTTTAAGAATTTCACCTTTAATTGAATTTTCTTGTATATTAAAACATGATGTGTTTCGCCTCAATAAGATTTGTGTTACCGGAAATACTTATATCTTTAAAACCATTTTAAAATTTATTTAAATTAATCAGTTTTTTTGAGAAGCAAAGCTTTCATGTCTTAAGATTGATACTTACAAATTTAGTGAATAATTAATCAAAAATAGTGGAAAATAATTCATTTATTATTTTATAATCCACACATTTTGCAGTGCCACCAAATTACCAACTCACCATGCATGTGTCTGTATGCTAAGTTTTGACAGTGGTGGTTCAGTGTCCATCTCGGTGTAACTCTTCTTCCTACGACAAACCTTAGCACTTCGGGCTCTAGGTCGTAAAGTTCTTGCGTCAGTGACATGACTGCCAATGTTATATACCGAGGTCTTGACTTGGTCCAATTTTGTCAGCGATACACTGGAGGCGCTCAACCAGTCCTGTTGAAACATTAATCCGCCTCGAAAATTAAAACATGTGTCACCAAATTGTCATAATTTAACATTAGCTAAGGATAACAATAAACTAGCAGCCTGTCGGCTGAGATAGCTTCGCTGTTAGCAATGCACATTACAATTAAAGAACTGAAGATATCATTAGAAAATGAACAATATGTATAGTATCAAGGCAATCGGACTTGCAGTTTTTAACAAGAAGTCGAAAATAGCACTTTCTACCAAAAATGACAAAAATATTCACCAAAATTAGAGAATTGAAGATATCATCACGAAATGAACAAATCTGAGAAAGGTCTACATGTAGTATCTATATATGTAAAATATCACTTTTCACCAAAAATGACAAAAATATTAAAGATATCATTACGAGATGAACAAATCTGACAGAGGTGCACATGTAGTACCTATATATGTAATATCAAAGCAATTGAACTTGTGGTTTTTAACAAGAAGTAGAAAATATCACTTGTTAGCAAAAATGACTAAAATATTCACCAAAATTAGAGAATTGAAGATATCATCATGAAAATGAACAAATTGAAGAGTAGTCTATCTAAGGTACATATACACCAAGTATCAAAGCATTTGGACTTGTAGTTTCCAAGAAAAAGTTGAATCAAAGAAAGCTTAGAAAGAACTCCCATGTGCTGAGAGTATTGGAGACACATTTAATATAATTCAAATTACTTGTACTTGATTGAGATAGTGATGGAAAAGCTGAAAACTAATAATGCAAATCAGAAAATTAATATGAACAGATTTGAGTGTAAAACCAATGATGTCTTCGCAATGTAACAAACCATCTGTGTACCAAGTTTTATTGAAATGTGATTGGAACCCAAAAAAAATTATGAATTATTATGCTAATTAGGGAATTAATATAAACAGATTGTAACCCCAAACTAATCAGGTTTGTACATTGCCCTAGAGCATCTTTGTACCAAGTTTCATTGAAATGGGATGATTAGTACCGGGGTACTTGAGAAATCAGTGTGAAAGCTGAAAATTAATTAATTATGCAAATTAGGTAATTAATATGCCCAATTATTTACCCTAAAACTAACCAGGTCTTTGGATAGTCCTAAAAGGTCTATGTACCAAGTTTCATTGAAATGGGATGATTAGTACTTGAGATATCTGTGAAAAAGCTGAAAATTTACTAATTATGCAAATTAGGTGATTAATATGCACAAATATTTATCCCCCAAAAAATTAATCTCTGCAAAGTCCTTGAGTATCTATGTACCAAGTTTCATTGAAATGTAATGCTTACTACTTGAAACATCAAAAGCTGAAAATTAATTAATTATGCAAATTAGGTAATTAATATGCACGGATATTACCCTAAAAATTATCAGATCTGTGCAGTGTTCTATGACATCTATGTACCAAGTTTCATTGAAATGTGATAATTAGAACTTGACCAGTGGAAAAACCGAAAATTCACTACCAGTAATCATTATGCAAATTAGGTATATAGTAATTAGGTAATTTTTACCAAAAACTAATCAAAACCTAGCATTAGTTCAGAGCATCTATGTACCAAGTTTCATCAAAATCCAATGAGTGGTTGTTTAGATATCAGTGGAACAGTCATTGAACAGCTAAAAATTAGCTAATTATCATGCAAATTAAGTAAATAATATGCACAGATTTTTACCCAAAACTAATCAAATCTGCGGACAAGTTCAGAGCATCTATATACCAAGTTTCATCAAAATCCAATGAGTGGTTCTTTAGATATCATGGAACAGTAATAGAACAGCTAAAAATTAGCTTATTATCATGCAAATTAGGTAATTAATATGCATGGAATTTTACCAAAACCTAATCTGCGCATTGGCCCAGAGCATCTCTGCACTAAGTTTCATCAAAAACTAATGTATGGTTCTTGAGATATCAGTGGAACAGACGGACACACATACACACATACATACACACACACACACACCCACCCACACACACATACATACATACACACTAACTGCAAAGACTCCCAATTTGTGCTACGCACATGGGAGTCAAAAATTAAAAAGTTGACGCAAAAGACGACAATGGACAATCACTCATATGTCACTCAAAGTCAACAGCGGAGCTAAAAATGTTAAGGAAATACGGGAAATGATGAGGTTTTGTGAAATGTGACCAATGTGTGTTCATTAGTATCCCAAGCTATAGCTATACATGTATAAATGCTACTACATTAAATAAACATAGTTTAGATTAACCAGATGTAAGCTAAATGTGCTCTTGTGTGGTGCTGATATACATCTTTATAAAAAAAAGTCATCAATAATTGTACAAATTGACTTTACTTTCCATATTCTTTTTATGCTAGGTTTGAAAATATGTTATTGCGAGAATATTACAAAGGCAGTATGGTGATCATATTGATTGATGCACAATGGAGGTGGGTGAGATCAAGTACTGCCTGAGAGCTTACTTTGCAGTATTTTGGTGATAACCTCGTTATACATCTTTTAATATTTTTATTTATTTATTTTTTTCCTGCTTGTGTATATAATTTAGTATGTAACACATTCCAGTCCCAACTAAAAATGTTTTACAAGAATTGTGACTGTGCAACCATTTGTATTCAGTGATGAAATATGCACAATAGTCTTACTATGTCTGATGTAAACACAGGTTAGAAATGAACATAAATAACCTGGAATGCATTCAATGTTGGTGACTCCAAAAAAGGGAAATGTTGAACATTGGAACAGGTAAAAATCTGTTTTGGTGAATGCAAATATGGTCATTTATATTTTGCTAATCTAATTTTCTATCTCTATGGAACACTGTGTTATATAGGAAACAAGTAGTAAACCAAACAAATTTGACAGAAATGTACAACAAACAAATCAGAGACATGTGTCAATTCGGGCAAAACAATTGTGAGTTATGATCCAAAAAGTCAAAAACTCAGTTGCTAAGCAACTAATTCCAGAGACTAGTATATCAACTAGTCTGATCTAATTATGCGTGTAAATGGTAGTTTTGTTGCTGAGTGACAATTCATACACAAATATGTTGTTGCCCGGAATACGCATCAAGTTGGTGTTGTTAACATTTGCTATGTTCACACAACAGCATTTTATCGGAGCCCTACGACTCGAGCCAGCAAAAATGGCCATGTATATGCATTTGGCTTGAGCCAAGTTCGGCTCCACTAAACCCTCAGGGTTGAACTCTGTTAGGATTGAGCCCCGACATGCACCCTATCTTGTATACGCATCAGGGCTCAACTATTCAAGTGGAGCCCAAGTAACTGCTCATTTTAATTATGGCGGAGACAACATCGTTAGTAATTTCACATGATTTCCAGCTTGATGAAGAAGTATGCACTCTAATATCTAATTGACAGAGTAAAGAAATACTGTGATAGATTCATAGCTCAATGGGAAACAGGAAAATGGCGTATGAAATCATGTGACAAAAACTTAAAAGAATGACTGAACAAATCAAATAGAAATTGAAGAAACTTATAACAGACATCGAAGATAAAAATCGTAGAAGCGGTCACAGTACGGTGACGTGTTCCTAGTAGGTGTAGATTGACAACTGTTACACATATCACAACAGTTGGACAATTACAAAATGGTAATGTTGCATGACAATAACTTTTTTTAAACGAATAGGCTGCCGCGTTTCCTGTTTATTTGAGAAACTAGAACCTAAATCGTAACACCAGTGCATTGTCTTTTCTACCTCTATGCTCAGACTCCTGACTGTTTTCTTTTTTTTCTCCAAGCTAATTATTGAGGGCACTGTTCCGTTTGACTCTGATCGAACTAAATTGAGCTCTGGCAGATCTCAGCTCTCAGCTCTCATTCAGCCACCGACAATGTGAACTCATTGGGGATAATCTGCTGTTAATGGATGGGAGGAGCAGTAGTTCGGCTTTGAGATTGCTGCCCTGTGAACATAGCAAATATTGTGAAAATCGTTTGAAAACACAAATATGACCACTATTTCATTTCATATTTCACAAAGTTTTACACCTGACGTCTGTTTAGAGACAAGAATTTGTTATTTGCGCTTTCTTTAATGTCCAATAAATAATTTATTCCTCTAAACAGTTTACTACACTTCTAATTGACAGATCTTGGAGGACATATTAATATTAATAATTTCCATTATCAACAACTTATTTCTAAGTCTAAAAAATTCTTTATTTTAGCCAAATGTTACCTCATATCATTGCACTTAGATGTTAGTTACACCCAAATCGAACTTTGGTTGACATTTCATAGTGATTGATAAGATTTCTGAATTTGATCATAATCAGATATTATTTGAGTATTGCAACCACAAAAAATGTGTTACAACAGAGTCAATGACAACAACGACAACAATGAGGACAGACATTTTTTCCTCGTATGACTTGACCTTCATCTGTGATGATACGAACAAGGTAAAAATAACACGTGTTGGCAATATGTCATCAATGAGTACATTATTCTGTTCAAAATACAATACTAAATTATATTTGAAAAATTGATTTTAAGAAAACTTATAACAAAGACTGCAGTATGCTTTACCTATACATTATACAATCACCAGGAAGTACATACACACACATGTGAACAAACAGACACTGGATACTAGGTACTGTAGAATACTTTATTTTCACTTGGAATTTATTTTCGCTGAAGTGAAGATTCCGTGAAAATAAAATCCAGCGAATATACTTTTTTTCCTATATTTCACATTAAACTCATCAAAAATCAGTGAAAATAAATTCCATATAAAACGCCCAAAAAGCCCTTTCAGCGAAAATTAATTCCAGTGAAAATAAAGTATTCCACAGTATGTGAACAAACAGACATTCACAAACTGATAAATATATTTATGAGTACATGCACTTGACTATACAATCTAAAAGCATACACAGTGAACTATTGCAAATGTCACTGAAAGAATCAAGTAGGAAGCCAAAACAATAATCATCTGCAAGTGAAACTTAGAGAAGGTACTGCCTGACCAAATTGAATATTAAAGATGCAATATAATGGAAAAACATCTTTGTTTTTTATTATTGTTGTTCGATACTCCATGCTGATCAAATCGGATTACAATTTATCAAAAACTGAAAATGTTTATAGAACACACAACAGTATTTCTATGTGCAGTGATTGTTACTGTACATACCAAAACATTCAGTGCACATGCATATTAGAGAATTGCATTGTGACATTAAACAAATACTTGTAGGTATGCTACAAAATGTTTTCAGTTCACGATCATAGTCCAATGTTAATATCAATATACAGTATCAAACAATATTAAAAATTCCATGTCCATGTTCTCGTTCACATCTTCAAATGTAATTTTCTATATAAATATATACCAGTACTGTGACTACTCTACCTGTATAAGTAACTTATGAGCTTAAAAAATAAAGATGCTTTATTGGATTAATTTTCAGTTTTTTTTTTTCTTACTGGATTTAATTGGAAACAATAGACAGATTAGGTGTTAAAATAATAAGAACACTGGTATCCCATAATTCCATGGTGCATTCTCAGAGATTGAGAAGATCCAGTTTTAAGCAAATAGCAAAATTGTGTCTGTGGTCATAATAAGTGATATTTTGAAGATTCAGAACAGAAAAAAGGCAATTCTTGTTCATGTATATTTCCATTGCAGATGTGCAATTCTTCAGTCAGGGCTAAAAAAGATACAAATTTCTTAACAATTTTACCACCAGTTCCCTTTTTTTATCACAAATTCACAAAATAGTCTTGTTTATAGTCTGCACTTTTCTTCCCAAGATTGGGACAAAAAAACAAATTTTTTTGAGTAAAAACTGAAAATTGCCTCAAATTTTGTCTGTTGGCTCCAAAATTAAGGTTTATTTCAAGAAAAATTGAAAAATATAAGGAATATGTGCAGACAAAATTAGCGTGAGCAAGTCAGGTGGTGAAAAGTTTGAGGCTTGGCTGGCTGAAACCAAAATTAACTTGAATCAATATACAATTGCTCAAATAGTTTAAGACACATATAGCTTTGAAGACAGAATAGTTTATGTAGAAAACAAAGAATTGAGATAGTTTGAAGAATGCCCTAGGCTATATGTCAATTCAGACCTGTGGCAAGAATTGAAAAACAAAATATGGTGTCACTGGTCAGTCAGTATTTTAAATCAACCTTTGAAATTTTTCCATATTTTCTTTTAAAAAACCTAGTTTGAGCCCGTAGCTAATTGTAAATTAAAAATTGTCCATTTAGTTCACAATCAGTAAAATGCATAACAGTGTGAAAAATGTCGCACTAAACTTTTTCTCCCATAAATAATTTGAAATGCATGCATGCTCCAGTGCTACAAAGCTATGATAATATTTATGGTAGAGTAACTATGTAATCAGTGAAGGCGCTAGTGACTTGGAAAAACATTTGTACAAAATCAAAGTTATTATTAGGCTGCCATGAAAGACTTGATTCTATACATACAAAGTGTACTCATTCAGAATGGGGGCACTACACACCGATTGACTGATGTCATTGGTGCATACTCATCGTATCTGTTTCAACATATGCTAAAAATTCAGGTCACACTTGTCAATATAGTTGTGTTGATTTCTTGTTCTATACACAATTATGCCGATAGAAATCTATACATTTGTGAAAAAAAATCAAAATTATCACAAAATGTAAAAAAAAAAACTTACTTAAAAGTACCCTGCATTTTGATGGTGATAATCAATAACTGAATGTTCTAACAAAAATGTGCACTGTTGTATCATTCTGTAATTTTATTTCAAAATGACCAAAGGTGAAATTATATTTGCAGAGAAACAACATTTTGTGCCGTGTCATATTTTAACCAATTTTTACATAAAACATCAGAGGTGGCGGCACAAAATTTTGCATGGGGGGGGGGGGGTTGCGAGATCTGCTCAAATTTTAAAAATTTTAAAAATTTTAAAAAATGTATGTTTAAATTGTCAGTTGCTGATGTCAGACAGTTAGTAAATTTACAACACAGTGCATGACTAAAAGAAGAAATTGTCCCAAATATAAAAAAGCATTTCTTCACTGAAAGCATGCACATGAATTCTGTGGGTTTGCTCGAGTATGTGTGGAACGTATTTGATTAGATCACAATACTATATTTGAATATGAATGAAAACTAAGGATGGGCATTTACATTTTTCTGTTATTCACCGTTCATACATTCATATTCATACATTACATACATATGATTGTGTATGTTACAGTTGCACATCACAACAGAAACAAAATTATTAAACAAGTATAAATATAAACATCAGCTAAGAGACCAGTGACAGCTGAGAATCTACGGCGCAAAACAATATTATTAAGCCTAGTTTTCATTAGGATCGAAACTGTCGACACAAGGGTCGTAACTAAGCGATTTTATCAATTCGTTTTAATAACAGGTTCACTGCATGTATCATATGTCTTTAAAAATTAGACATGCTGTAATTGCATCTCAATGTGAAACAAAAACCATAAAAAATACATGTCAGTAACATTATTTCACAGTTACCGACGATTTATTGAAACGCAAGAAACGTTAAGGAAATTAATAATTCTTACCCTGCTAGCGATATTGCGAATTTGTTCATACTTTTCCAGTTCCCGACGATTCATGACTGTGTCGCTACTGCGCCGTTCAACAATTTCCTATTACTAAACGACACCACTGGGAACCAATAATAACGCTATTCAGATATCTAATTAATTCCATTTGTGAAATCAGTCTTTGCAGAAAGGCTTTGATGTAAACAGTTCGCCATTTCCATCGGAGGTCGGTATTCAGAGTACTCCCTAAGTTAGTTACTTTGAAGTTTTACAATTATATAAATATCACTCTAGTATGTCTAATTTCAATTATCAATCTTGCAAATCATCTTTCAGGGCCAACCTTATTCGAAATAATAAATTTAGTGAGTATTTGAATGGTTGACACACTTCAAATATCCATATAGTCGACACGATCTGACAAGTGGTTTGCACAAACTTACAGTCTTAGGGCAACAAAACAGTTTCTTCCAAATCTTGCGTGAGGGCAGTACTCTCAGCATGCGCATTGCGTCGGTTCTCCATGGAAATGAAAATAATCAACATGGCGCTTGTCGAGGTCAATATTTGTCCGCTGTTCGGGTAAGTTGTAATAGTTATTATGCATTCATGGCGTAAATGTAAGTTGTTTTTCGAAAAAAACAAGTGTGGATATCTAGAAATTGTCTAGCAGACTGGCCAGCTGATCGAATCATGATGATTTTCAATTAGCTCGAGCTCCAACCGGTCGATCGGTGGTGAAAAGTGAACCATTGAAACATATCCGTGTAATGAATATTAGCAACTGTATTGTGTGTGAAGGTTATAAAATGAAACTCTCTTTTCTACGTGGATCTGAAGTAATGAGTGTAAAACGTTAGTGTCTTCAAAACACAGTCACTTGATGGCTGCAAATTCAAATAAATCGGCCAGGGGGCATCGTACATTTCAACGACCCATTTCTTACCTTTAAATGTAAAAATAAAAATTCCAATTACCGGTAGTAACCATTCTTGCGAAGCAACTAAAATGGCAACAAGTAGTTTATGAGATGCCGCATTTGATTTGTAACTTAGGCAGCTGTTATTTATTTATTGAAATAGTGAGACACCTGTTTCAAAAGGGTTTAAATAAATAAATAAATAAATAAATTAATTAATTTGACAATTTGTGTTGTACATTTACATGTAAGAGAAATTTTCTGGATTTTGAATTAATTTGAAATTAAAGCAGTTTTCAATACAGAATCCTGCTATATATCAGGTTTTGATTAGAACAACTCACAAATGCCATAACATATATCTAATAAAGGTGTTTTTATTTTGTTGACAGGTGACATCAGTGTGATATTGACAATGGCGGAGCAAAGGGAGGGAGACTTATCGAATGATGTGACGAAGAATGAGGAAGAAAATAAATCTGGGGAAGACACAAAAAATGCTACAGCTGCACAAAACAAAATTGTAGAAGAGAAACCTGCAATAGGTGAAAAAAAAGCTGCTGATAAATTCAGCGATTCAGAGAATGAAAAGTCTGATTTACAACCTGCCAAAGATGTAACACTTAGCACTCCAGATTGTGGCATACAGGAAGTGCAGACTGTTAATAAATTAGATATCAAACAGCAGAAAGATGGAGCTACAGAGGATGGGCGTGAAACCACTGCAACCATAGCAACAATGGATGATGTAAATTCTCAGCAGTCCGGTGATCAGAGTGATAAAGATACAGCTGATGAAAGGACTATAAATGATCAGGAAGAAGTAGTGTCACAGGATGTTGTTATTGCAGAGATAGAAAAGCAAAAAGTTGATGTACATGCCAAAAACTCAGGTGCTGATGATGGGGATCATAATGACAAGACGAGTGACGTTACAGATGAGTCTGGTCAGCCTGGGTTCTCAGAAGTGCCAAATCAGCCTACGCTGGAACAGGATCAAAGTTCGCAAAATTCTTCCGATGTAGGGAACAATCTAGTAGTTAATAAAAAAAGGAGGGACATACCCATGAGTGCCAAAAGTGTGACATTTGCGGAGGATAGTCATGAGAAACGAGACATTGTTGAGGAAGAAGATGAAGACAAACAATCTGTAGGTTACGAGAAATACGTCTTAGAAGCTGATAAAAAGGAACGAGATGCTGAGCTTGATACAAATGACGATAAGAAGGAACAAGACGCTGAGGGGGATACCAATAATGAAGCACAAGTGGATGAAATAGTAAGAACCTTCAAAACTTTATTGTTTCCCCATGCTTGGATATTTAAAGATGGAATATGGATGAAAACTTAGATTAATATAATTTTCTGTTTGGTACTTCATGTGGATGACCAGATTGAATTATGACCGTAAACTAAAAATGGTGAACACACAATGTAGTATTCGTTCAATAAAAAAACTACAAGTACATAGATTGTTATTGTATGCACTAAAACAGTCAGCACGCATGCATTTTTATTATATTGTTGAACGAATACTCAGTTGCACGCTACAAGACCAACAGTTTTAGTTTGTGATAAATTATAATGCAATTTACTCATCAGTATGGAGTATCAAACAGTAATATAACAAATTACACATTCTCAACTACCTGGGTATATTGCATCTTTAATGTTTGTCAATTTAGATGAAACTATTTTAGCAGAACACAAAGTTTTTCCATAGTTTATCACTGTCAGTATATCTGTCTATCCATTCAGCATCTATTTAGAGGATTTTCTGGTTCTCTCGTTGCTATATATGACTGATAGTTGGGGGTGGTTATGAACTTGACTCTCATTGTATACTTACTGCTGTGTGATTCGTTTTTAGAATACACTTAAACTTAATAAATCATTATCATGCAATATTACGACATTCACATAATTACCGGTACACATGTTTTCCCACTGTTAATTAAAGAACTCCGTGGCTTGAACCTTGGCATTCTGAATGCGTACAATTTCAAATTCAAAAACTTCTAAAAATACCTTGTTCTTATTAAAATATTGAAGGAAATATCTGTCCTTTTTCAAGAGAACCAATTCAAGCCGTTTGAACATACAAGGTCTTATTTCTCCCAGGAATCCATCACGAACAATTGCAAAACATAATGCCTGAACTGTTTGTTTGATTTCCACTGCATCTATTTTGTAATGAACATGTTCTGGTACAGTTTCAAACAAAAACTTTGTTGTAAATGACAGAAATAATTTATTTTTTTTGTTACATTTGTAGAAACCGGAAGTGCCATCAACTGGGCTCTTCCAAACAGCTGTGAGTGAGGAGAAGATTGAAGAAGCCAAACAGAGGAATATATCTACAGTGGGCACAGAAGCTATGGCAGTGGACTTGTGGGGACGAGAGCTGGTGCCAGCTGAATCTATGCAACAAGTCATTGAGAACAGAGCCGCAGAACAGTATGTTGTATTCAGTGTGATATCTAAGATATTTAGCTTTGAGAATATAATTTATGTAATATATCTAGAGTGTCTCATCTCCAATTAATGATATGGAAAAAACTATCATCATCATACTCTCATCGACGACAGTTCGACTAATTGATAACTTTCATAGATCGAATTGATTGTCGGTTTAATTCTTGTCTGGAGTTATACATAAGTGATCCATCAAATTTTTGTGAAGTCTTCTCAGAAAACTTCAACACATCTGCTCAAAGAATGGATCAGGATACTGTTAACGTATATACATTTTTGTAAGCGTATATAAGTAGTGGATTACATTACGTACGTGTCATATCACAGTGACTTTTATTCACCTAACTACATCACAAAAATTTGAACTACCCTGAATTCCTCTCAACTACCCCCCCCCCCAATAAAAGACTAGACTAGAAGTTGTTTCATTGGTCCTGTTTCTCTAAACCAGTGTTCTATCCTAGTCCGCTTGCATAACTGATCCCTGAAACTTTAACATTGATTGTTGAATACAATCAGAAATATTCACAGAATACAGTTTCAATATTCGTTTACTAATTGAACAAGATTTGAGCATAATTAACGTCTAAAAGCTGAGAAAAAAGGGATGTTTTAATCTGACACCAAAATGACTGTCAATCTCAGGTTTATTCAAGTCACAATGTTTCTCCAAACTTTAAGTGACAATATTTCATTTAAAGCGTGAGGGTCATCACTTGCGTCACCCCGCTTTAAGTCAGATCTAGTAAATTTCAATAGGGTCATTAAAACCACATTACCCATGGTGCATCAGTGCAATATTCCCTGGGATTGCAAAGCTGTACTTTAACTACAATATACTGTTCCTTGATACACAATATTTTCAAACGTACACTCATCATGCTCATGTTTAGTTTAAAAATGCCTGACTTAACATTAATATAATTTCATAATTTGCAGTTATGAAAAGGCACTTCAATTACAAGAAAGGGGCAAACACTACAAAGCCATTCTGTCTTTTGACAAAGCCATTAACCTGCAATCCCGGAAGGTAGAATACTACATCAACCGCGGTGAATCTTATCTTCAGGTTTGCGACTTCCAGTCGGCCATTTTGAACTATAAGAAAGCATGCGTATTGGACCCGGAAAATGATGATCACTACAGCAAATTGGCTTTCATATATTTCTTTCATGGTCAGACTCTCTTCGATCAACATAAATTTTCTGATGCGTTGGAATCGTTTTCAAGAGCTGCTGAAATGAAACCGGAGATTGTGGGTTATCACACAAGAAGGTGAGTAGATAAGTTCAATTTAATTCAAAATAATAAATTTGAATACCTGATGAGCAACAGTGACATGAGACACCTCTTTTAAGTACCTTAGATTGTTTCGTCGTATTCAGTTTTTGTTCATCAAGCTTTTTATATTGTTATGTGTTATTATTATTATACTTTTGTATGTACTGGTACTTATATAATAGCTGTCTAGGTGCTGTTTGCATGTGTATAACCTGCTATCTAGGTGCTGTTTGCACATGCTTAGCATAAACACATTGTTCCATTCGTTAATTCATTTTTCTGTAGAAAATTACTTTGCGTACAACATTCTGGTACGTGTTATAGGTTTATTCTCTTTACCCATTGTGTTAAAGTCAAAGGTCTATAACTGTCAACATGTGGTGTTGTACATTTTCTGTTCAGCGATTTTTTTTTTTATTTTTGTGAATTTATGCCATATAATTGGATAACATTTATGCAAAGTTATTTGAAAATTTGTCGTAATTATTTATTATGGGTAACGTATTGACCTATCTTAGTACGCTTAAAAGATTGATCCAGCTGACTATTCACTTATTGGTCAGCCACGTAAGTGGCTTTAAGTTTTAACACTAAGCAGTGACAACCGTATGGTCCATTTTAAGTGTACATGTATTTTGTTACACTGATACCATCTGTTTTTATCTGCTCGTGTTGAAAATACAAACAGGCTTTCCTGAAGAAAACTATTTTCAACTAAAATGTCTCTGTAGTACATTAGTGGGTGATATATGTGGTCCTGTGGTTGTACATGTACCAGTAAATATAATTGAGTAGTGGAGCGCCCTCACAGTAAGGGCGCCCTCATAACTAATACTTTCTGTTTTTCAGTGTTGCTTGTTTGGCAGCGTTACAAAGACACGGAGAGTGCCTGGCCTTAGTAAATAAAAGATTAGAAGTGGAACGAGAAAATCCAGATTTATATATTATGAGAGCCAGATTGCATGAACTTTTCAGAAATGTAAGAAACATCATTCCATCTAGGTGTAGATTTTGTGGTAATACGTCTAAATAGATGAACCATCCCTCTGTTGATAATTGATGAGTTCAAGGGGCAACATCAAACTCCATTTGACGCACATATTTACACTCGAACCAAACAATTTTCTCATCTTGGATGTGTGTTTTTTTCATTTTCTGTTATTTTGTTCATGATTGGATAGAAAAAAAAACGAACTAAAAATACTCCAAGATTTTTTTGACTTCATTAAAATAAAATCGTTTTTGTAGGATGGAAACTTTTTGAGGTCAAAACCCCCCACCCCCAAACTAAAGCAAATAAGTTTTTTATCCGACAGAAGGATTATTACAATCGATCTGCATTGTACATGTTTTTCAGTCAAATGATATATTTATAGTGCCAACATTTATTTTGTGTATTTATTAATAATTTGTTTAGCTGTTACCTCAGCTCCTCAAATTAGGATTTCTGGACACATGGATTTGACTTTCATAAATGTAATATTAATAATCCAATTATTATTATTAATCTTTTATATGTCATATTTTTTTTGGCCAAATATTTATGCAGCATTTCACACAATTTTTTCATTCTTGTTAATAATTTTAATTTGTTGATTTTTTACGAACTGCACTTGAATTTCCATTGGGATTGATCAAAACAACAAAATGTCGCTTTATTTTTTGAATAGTGACAAAAGGCAACTTCCATGGCTAAGATTTTTATAAGTTGTTGTGTTTGATTTGGTCTGGTTGACATGGGATAGGGCATTAAATCCAAAATAGGAATACAGCCTGTCACAAAATCTCAAATATGGAATACGAATGTAATATATTTGTAAATCTGTTTGATATACTACTTTCTATGATATGACTTTGCAGACTACACTATGTTATTACGACTTGAAGGACGCCTTACAACTTGATCCGAACCAAGAGGAAGCTCTTATCATGATGGGTAAAATGGAAATGAAAGCCAACGAGTATAAAAAACAAGCCATACAAATGAACCTTGGTGGTAAATATAAAGAATCATTACAGAAGGTATCCATGGCGATAGAAACTAACCCTACTGTGCCAGAATACCATGTATTGAGGTAAGGTGCATATAGTAAATATTTTCACTGAGTGTAACACACTGCTGGTAAAAAATAAAAAGCATGAGGATTTTTCTGGGACATAAAATTCTAACATAAAATGTTGCTTTCTAATAAAAGCCATAGGATATTAATATGCCATGCATAAATTCACTTCATGTGCAAATGTGTCATGGAAGTTTGTTGCTATGGCTCAAATAAAATTTGCATATTGAAATTATGACATAATGATCAACTTATGAATTTTAATGATCAAATTATAAACTTGATACAGCTCAAATCAATGACCAACATCAATTTCCAGGTAGTTCAAGGGTTATTGTGGATCTCATCACTTGTTGTATAAGAACTCAGTTTCTGGTGGTTTCTTAATTGTGTTAGAACTCTAGTGTTTCCATATATATCTTAAAAGTCCTATGACAGTGTTTATGAGAATTGAGACAGTGTTGATTGATCCTATAGTAATGGCCATAATAAAGACACAATTTTGAATCCAAAACAGATAGTAAAGTATATGTATATAAAGTCCTACAATAGTAAATTTAATTTAACTTCTTTGGGCTGCTTCACTGTAGGTAGTTGTCTCAACTAAGAGTCATGTCAGTGAAAATAAAACCTAAGCTATAAACATTATTGAAATTATATAAAATGTTAATTTAGTGGAGAAATATTGCAATACTGAGTATTAAAAGCAACTGAAAAATCATCTTTTTTTATTCAGATATTTGTTATTCCTCATCATGCTTTATTCATGAGTGAATTTTTTTGATTGGAAGTTGTACATGCATGTATTTAAACACTGACTCTGGTCACACTCTTGATGTAAAAATTGTCCAATGCAATTGGTTATACACATGTAGTACTCATGTATGCCACTCTGACACCGTGTTTAATTATACTTCTTAGAGGAGCACTTCACAGACGACTCCAGGACTTCAATTCTGCTATCGATGACTATCTACTGGCGTTGGATAAAACTGACCACGATGAGGAACATCCCACGTACCAGGACGCACAGCGACAGTTATTATTAACTTACAACGACTTCGCTGTTGAGTGCTTCTCTAAAGAGTTTTACGATGAGGCTATTATACTCCTGAACAAAGCGATCAAGGGCGAGAAAAGAGAAAAAGGGTTGTACATCAACAGAGGAGGTAGGTAAACATGTATTGGGTAGATGATAAATAGTAAGGTGTTCGGTGATTGGCTAATTCGTTAGATAATAAATAGTAAGGTGTTCATTGATTGGCTAATTGGTTAGATGATAAATAGTAAGGTGTTCATTGATTGGCTAATTAGTTAGATAATAAATAGTAAGGTGTTCATTGATTGGCTAATTGGTTAGGTGTTAGTTTGCCAATCATAGGCAATCTTGTTTATAAATAGGAGTTCTTTTTTTTCTTTCACAGATTGTTTCTTTCGCCAGAATGCGTTACAGTTTGCGTTAGCTGATTACCATCAAGCCTTGGAATTGGATTCCTCTGATTCCTGGATCCGAGCTAGGATTGCTAACATCCACAATGAATTTGGACTGCAAGATTACGAGGAACGCAGCTTTCAGGAAGCAGAGGCAAGGTTTACCGTCGCTATTCAGCACAACCCACGAATTGCTCAGTACTATGTTTCCAGATCCAAAGCCAGGTTTATGATGGAGGTAAGCAATACACCATCCCTGTAAGTCATACTTGCTAATGCTGATGCACTTCTGTGGTGTAAAGCGATGTAAGGAACGCTGTACTCAGCATGGATATATATTTCGTCTGTGCTCATCCATGCATATTTCTCAGAGTTTTGCTTTTTTCCTAAATGACCAACAACTTCACATGCAAGCACAATTGTTGCTACCTGTGTCTATGTCATGTGATCTCACAATGTTTCTCAAAATCCTTGATTTCTTCTTGGTGTTTGTGCACTGATTTATATAGAGTCGAGACTAACTGGCATAACATTTTCATTCTTTCTGTCTGTCAGAATTTGCTCACATTTTTTGGGGAAAAAACAAAATTTTTCCATGATCTGAAGCCTGCAGCAATTTGAAAAAAAAAAACCTGTACGTTGGAACACTCTGCAAAAATTGTTAGCAAAAAGATATTCAAACACACAATCAAGTGAGATGTTGAAATGATCACCAGCATTTAGAATTTGAAATGACAAAACAATTATAATGTTTAGGGAGTACAAAGATTTGTTTTTCTGATGTGGTGGTGCTTCCCACTACTATGTAATAGATAATATTTGGTAATCATTGTTCTAAGTAACTATTCAAAATAGTTAGATATTTTGAGCAATAGCTCTTCTTTATGTGTAATGTATACGTAAAAATGAATGATCAAATCTTTACAGCGCCATCAAAAGTTTAGCTTTTTTATCTTTTCCAGAACCTTGGTGGATCAAGAACCGATTTATTAATGGGTCTCCATCTGGAGCCTGGTAATGATGAGATTATGTCTCTTCTGCCACGACTCTTTCCTGGCAAGACAGTAGGGGATGTTATGAAGAGCAAAGCTGCCCGTGCCGCTAAACTTACTGTGGAGAATGCTGTTGTAATGGCGTCACCCGTCAAACTGCCAACATTAGAAAGGTAGACTAGTATTGCTTTTTTTTCGTGGTGCATATCGTTCAATAATAGGCACAGGAAACATGTCATTGAAATTGGGCATCATCATTTGTTGCATACTCAAAGAAAAAACAAATCTTGTGAAAGTACCAATATTATGTAATCACAGTGACAAGTGAATGCTAAATTGTATACCGTATTTGTCCTCAGTTAAGCGCCACCTTCAATTAGGCGCCAGTGCCACAAAAACTTTGTATTTTACACCTCAATTAAGCGCCAGACAAAGTTGAAATTTTGGCACGTAATGATCGTGAATTGGGCGCCGGCGGATCGACTACCGGTTACCGGTTCGTAGCGATGGACGCGATCGCGGAAGTCCCTCGCTGTTACTGTACGAATGGCTTTTATGTAAAAAAAAAAAATGCTTTTGTTTCTAACAATTTTTAAGAAATCGGTCTATAATCTCTTGAAACATGTCTTTTTAGTCTACTGTAGAAAATATCAGCGTGGTTTTTAATTTCGCAGTAAGTCCATAAAAACGAAATTAAAACAATGCGAAAATGTTCTGTTTCAAATGCGCTGTTGTCACAGTAAACAGTGTTAAATTATTCTTTAAATGCTCAGTTTACTTTCCAAAAATAACTAATTTCTTGATTTGAAAAAAAAAATCATGCCGTTTTTCGGTGCAGTGACGCAAACTGATTAGTAATGATTTGCTAATACAATACATAATCTGTCAATCCTTGGTATTTGCACTACCATTAATATGTCTGTACACCCTCATTTGTAATGAGCATAGAATCTGTTTCACATAGCCTAAAAATATTAATCCACGGACATTACAAAAATCACAGCTCTTACATCACTTGAGTTGATATATTTGAAAATTTTCATCTTGTATTGTCTCATTTTCAGGACCAGTGAGGATGGAGATGATGAGACAGAGCTTAAAGATGAGAAAGGGGCGCCATCCACTGCTGTGCCGTCTACAGCGTATAGTTATCAAACAACATATAAGCCAGGATTCCCGGATCTGAAAGCTTGTATGGATGAAATGGAATTCCATCGACATATTGTTAAAGGAAAAAAAAGGGTGAGATAACAGTTATATTTTATGATTGTCAAAGGGACTGTGTATATATGGGTGGTTTCATCCATGCATTTTGTTCATATGTCCATGTGCCTGAGGCCATTTCTCAGGTTTACATTGTCTATGCCTGATTTGGTTTGCAGATGTCCATACATGGGTAATTGCATACCTGAATGTTAGTTTGTTTTTCAATTCGGGTTCTATTCTGGCATCATTCAAGTGTAACACAAAGACAACGTATCATGCATGTGCATAACCCCCCCCCCCCCATTTAATAGAATATGGCTGACTCATTAACATATTTTGACCACAGAAACACCTAAATTACGTAAGCATATGCGTTGCTATCGGTAATACAGCAAATACTTTTTCAAATTTTTATTTTTTTATTATGAAACTCAGTTGACCAATGTTTAATTCAAAATAGCCACCTAAGTGGAATTTAAATACAAAGCCATTGTTACCATAAAAACAGGTTGGGGTACTCTTTTTATATTTTCTCAGTTGAGTTAACCATAGACTTGTATGCCATTTCAATTTGCTGTTTTTTTCTAACCTACGCCGTTACACCAAATCCTAAATTCGTTTGGTCCATAGATTTAAACTTAAAAGGGCATAAGATGGTCAATGTATGTTTACTATCACAAAAAGAATCAAATTCTGTTTTAACTGTTTTTGTGTTTTGTTTTTTTTACTGCAGATAACTCAAAAGGTTAAGAAAATGCTCTACGGTAGTAGCACGTTAAAAAATGATAGACCAAGACTTGCACCTCAGCCGCCTGCCCGACCCGTAGCTGTACGTGGTGGTGCACTCGGCTCCCAGGGCATGGTGTCGGTTGTGAACAACGGTGCAAAACCACAACAGGCTGGATGGCGGTCATTTTCACTAGGAATATCACCCTCGTAGTACAAGCCACTTAATTTCTGACTACTGAAAATTATTTATTCATGAGAATAAATGCATACTACATTTTTTTAGAGCCAAAAAAACAAACTTATTGACTGTTATATACAATTATTTCTTTTGTTTTCAACTCCATGCAGATTTTTTGGCAAATAGATCTAATATCCACCTCTATTTTCAAAGCATGCATACTCACAAAATCCAGTCTACAATTCCACCTGATTTAAACATGTTTTTTATTTTTCACTCTCTCCTGGCGAGGATGTGGGCATAGCAAAGAAAGAAAGTTAAGAAACCCATTTAAGCCTGTTCTTGTTTCTATAGTTACCCTTTTATTGGACTGCTATATATAAAATTCCGATTTTTTTTTTAATTTTTCATAAAATGGGAGCAGGTTGAAACATATGTCTTAACTTTTTTTTTTTTCGTGACAGGTACTGTAAGCTTAATTTTCACTCCAAGGAATTTTGCCAATTTAATGATTTTATTGCATTTGACTACAGTCGCTGATGCTTTATGTCATAGGATGTCCAAGAAACCCCAGCTACAAAATTTCACAATTTTCACTATATAACAAAGATTTGTCTTGTAAAATTAAAGTTGTTTATAGTGGTTTGGCAACCCTATATTAGGCAATAAACTAAAATGACTGGATCTCGTTTTTGTTGGGTGGTAATCTTTAAAATAATATTTTACTTGTATGTACAGTGTATTATATTGGATTTTTAAAATTGATTATATATGTTTTTGTTAATATTAAAACTGAAAAATGAGAAAGAAATGAATGGATAAATTGCTCTCTTTATTTGAATATATGGAACATGGTATAGCAGTGATCTATGATTATATGAGATTGTTACGAGGATACCGAAAAGTATGCATGAAGACAGTACAGAGGAAGTATTGAGGTTGATGCGCTGTGTACTGTTTGAGTACATACTTTTCAGCATCCTCGTAATAACCTTATTATTAAACATCTTTTTCTCCAAAGGATACATCATGGGAATGCCGAAATACAAAAATTTTAAAACAGATTGAGCGAACTTCTTTATATGGGGTTCGGTCATACCCTGAGGGCTGCCATGTTTGTTTTTATTATTAGAGGACACTTGCATGCATATTCGTTCCATATTTGAAATTCGCATTTCCTAATATAGTAGGATGAAAATACCCAGTGTGTTACCGCAAAATTACGGCATGCTGTAACTTATGGTGTTACCGTGATAGATGTATAATAATGTGTTGGTACATTGGGATCTTGAAAAATGTCCTATTATAGTTACAGATTTTGTAATTTGGGTGTAAAAACAAAGAAAATTAGAGGTCATTTTCGTTTGTGCCTCGAAACAATTATACAGTCTCAATTTTATTTTTTGTATACCTCTCTCAAAAAAAGTTGGCAGCAGTGACGTTTAGTGTGAAATATTGCTGTAAACATCATTTGTTGGTTGTTTGAATAGTACACTGGGAAAAAAAATCATGCAACAGGACCGTGTTTTTATTAAGTTCAGACAGAAATGTATATTTTTAACATATATTGCTAAGGGTAACAAATCTGACAACCTTTGAAAAACATCGACGACTGCAAATGTAAATTTACGTTCACTGACGCTCGTTGACACCATGCTGAATTAGCATGTGAGGTCTGGAAAGTCAAGGGAAAAATAAAAAAAAATCTTTGAAAAGTCTTTAAATTTCTTCACAGTTATTAATTCATTTTAGAAAGGCTCGTTTTATCCAGGCAACTACCACATTCTCGTACTTTGATGAGCTTTAGTGATGGTATAGGCCTGAATTAAACGTTACCAAAAGTC
Source organism: Saccoglossus kowalevskii (assembly GCF_978046115.1). Taxonomy (NCBI): domain Eukaryota; kingdom Metazoa; phylum Hemichordata; class Enteropneusta; family Harrimaniidae; genus Saccoglossus; species Saccoglossus kowalevskii. Next base: position 22,753,590 of record NC_140657.1, read on the forward strand.
TCCAAACCATGGGGATAAAACTCCGTACATAGTACATGTTTATCAGCGAAATACCGTTTGACGTCTGGCGAATCAAATAGTTCCTTTAACTTATCAGCGGCGGAGAGATAAGTGGAACCGTTGTCGGATATAAATCTAGACAGCATTGTTCGTCGTGCTGCGAACCGTCGGAAAGCGCATAAAAAAATTGGCGCCGACAAATCAGACACGAGTTCTACTAAATGTATAGCCCGAGTTACCGCACACGTAAATAACAACAAATATACGCCTTTTGTTCTTTGCCATTGTGTGCACCTTTAACGTATAGCGCACCCGTAAAGTCCACACCTGTTCTTACCGAAAACGGCGAAGTGACGTTTACACGAAACGATTGCAACGGAGCTTGACTGGGTTGACAATGCGGTTTTCCAGTAATTTTCCGACACGTTAAGCAGTGTTGTAGTAATTTCTTTACAATTTGACGGATTTTCGTATCCAATATCTTTGTCGTAGATCAGTAACCGTAGACAGCAATCCGGAATGTAGTGTACGTGAATGAGAATCCAATACAACAATGTGAACACACATTTATATGATGTGAACACACCTTTATACGATGTGAATACACCTTTATATGATGTGAACATACCTTTATATGATGTGAACATACCTTTATACGATCTGAATACACCTTTATATGATGTGAACACACCTTTATACGATGTGAATACACCTTTATACGATGTGAATACACCTTTATATGATGTGAATACACCTTTATACGATGTGAATACACCTTTATACGATGTGAATACACCTTTATATGATGTGAACATACCTTTATATGATGTGAACATACCTTTATACGATCTGAATACACCTTTATATGATGTGAACACACATTTATACGATGTGAACACAACTTTATACAATGTGAACACACCTTTATACGATGTGGACACACCTTTATGCGATGTAAACACACCTTTATATGATGTGAACACACATTTATACGATGTGAACACAACTTTATACAATGTGAACACACCTTTATACGATGTGGACACACCTTTATGCGATGTAAACACACCTTTATATGATGTGAACATACCTTTATACGTTGTAAGCATGCAGTGAACGCACATTTATAAGATTTTGTTTTCGATAGTGCTGTACATGTATTTTGTATATTTAAAGGACGGTGGTCGTCACGTAGCGTGTGTTAGAATTTCGTGTACACAAACAATGTATTTTACATGTGTTGTGTACGTCGCTATGAATTCCATATCGAACAGAGCGCGGCCCGACGACCACCGCCCTTTAAAAATGCATTTAGATTCGTTTTGCGACCGGATCAAAGATGGACGATTACAAATACTGAAGTTCTTGTGCAGGTACATTGTTTTCAAAATAAAAGTGATTCGATACAGAGGGAAATGAAACATATCTACAACCACTGTATGTGCTTCTTCCAAAGATATATTTTAATAGTATACATGTTTTGTAACTTGCGTATCAGGAGAAATTATGTCATAGTACGGCTAAATGAAACAAAACGGTCGATGTTTTCACACTAAAAAAAATATTCTATTTGGAAAACTTATACTAATATACCAATTCTGTAAAGTAACAATACATCTATAACTATACTATGGGGTGCTGTGGTCTTATTTTGTGGTTTCTATACACAACCGTCACCATATCAGCCAGGGTACCAGTGCTATGAACTGTATATATATATCAGCATTAGCATATATCCCCTAAGTCACCCTACTATCAATTATCGCCACCACCTGATGGGATCCGCCATGTGAACCACCACCTGTACGTCCACCATCGCATCGGGTCTTCGCTATTTTTGGTAGTAAACTCAATCCAATTACTTGGTAGTAAACTCCAGGGCTTAAAACTATAACAGTCGTAAATATTGTAAGTATAATACCCATTCGTATCGATATTTAGACGAATGGTCTGGGATATTATTTCCATGGTTACAGATTACATGTAACGATTATCTATATTTAGCGAAACACACCATTTACTGATTAAAATCCAGTCTTTTTTTTTGAACTTGATGTTTTATATCGTTATATGCATGACTGAAAAGCCCGGGGTCACTAATAGAAACTTACTATGCGAGGCAACCAAATTATGTTTAAAAATGGGCAGATGATCCCTTTTTGACATTTTCAATGGTCAGGGGTCCCTTTTTGACATTTTCAGGGATTTGTTGTCTTGATATACTGTGTGATATGTGCCAATGGTAGACCCATTTTACCATGATTTTAAACTAGTGTATATTAATAAGGGATTGGTCAGTTACTTCGGCCTGGGGGGGGGGGGGTCGGTGGATCAGTAGGGGGGTTACCCTGTTTTTGATTGTGCGAATAGGGGGGGTCACCCTGTTTTTGATATCATGTTTTCCAGAATTCACACACGCGCTCATGCATATATTTTTAAAAATTTTATTTCAGAACAAACGATAAAAAAGTTAATCGTACAAATGTGTTCTTAATAATAACTATTACCTATATTGCCTATAAATTTGTTGATGCAAAAATATTATAGGCTAAATATTCTGAGGTTAAAGTTGCCAAATAACTAACAGATTATGCAATGCGGCTAGAATCCCAATTATACAGTTAAGTTTTAACCACATCCCAAGTCCATGTGCTGCTGATTATTTATTTAAAGTCTGAAGTCACCATTGTATAAACTATTTACTGGATTTATCTAATTATAACAGGAGACGGAAAGACAACATGTAGCAATTAGTACAAAGAGCAGTGACAGTTTTTGTTCAGCAAATCAAAAAGGTTAAATTTGTGAAAATGCTGATATATAAATTAAAATAAATGATGAAAAAATAAATAAATAAATAAATAAATAGTTTTTTTGTTTTTTTAACTTTTAAATATGCATATTTTGCTCTGTAAAATACCAAAATCCAACACAAATTTAAGCAAAAATCAAAGTTTCCTTTGTTTTCATAAGCACATAATAATATAATGTTGGTGGGGGGGGGGTCACCCACTTTTTTTTATTTGATAGGGGGTGGGTCAACTGAGATTTACAGCTGGCAAAATGGAATCTGCCGACCCCCGAAGTAACTGACCAATCCCTAAGCGGTGTGTTTCGTGTAAATGTGTTTCAAGGACCCGATCTCTCTGATTTTCACCAAACGTTGGTGCCTCGCATACCACGTATATAAAATAATACAAGTGATCCCCGGGCTGAAAGAATACAATGGTCAAGTTTAGTCCAACACTCTGGAATCAGTGGAATACTCGTATGTTTCACTGAACGGAACAACACCGTGCAGACGGACCGTGACGATGCGTCAAACTGGCTGTCGGTTGAAATGTTTTGCACTAGACATAATTTTAGAGCCTGTATTTTTCTACGAGATGTTTCTAAGTTTTTTTGAGGATTATTCTGTAAAGAAATCGCTGAAATTATTTAATATGTTCATAAAAGGGAAGTTGTCGCGTCGACGATGGGCTACGGGCGACTGACTGGATGGCGCCCTCTCGTGCCAATCCCCCTGATTATTTGTAGCATTTTGTATTGTATGTGATACGATTCAATATACATGTAAATGTATTTACAGGATAGTATATGAAGTCAGTTCGTTTCGTTCCGTTCTGGTTCGTTTCGTCTCTTTGAATACCATACCTGCAATAAAATATTAGGAAATGCCTTTTTTCGGTAGATCGGTGAATTGGCTTAAACAATCGTCCTAGAATGCGTCTTTCTAGCTACAGTTTCCAATAGTTCTCTCCCCTTAACATTTACAAATTTGAAATGCACGTTTTGACATTTTTGAAATCAGCCTCCTCCGCTCAAAATTTGGTTTCAAAAATACTAATCTAAAAAAATCCTAATCGTCAACTGTGTAAAAAGTTTTAAATTAGTACATTTTAGATACATTTTTGACCATCATTTCAGTTTTCATATATTTGATCTCAAAAATGTCAAACGTGTATACTAGTCTGTTGTTGGATACTTAGATTACGTGTAAAAGGGGCATATGATACTGTTCATCACTTCCGGGCGTGTCAGTAGCCATTCCATTTAGCTATTCACACGAGCGGCGTGTCAATATAGACCACTTTCCCGGAAGTCGAAGAACATTTCCCATGCCTGCGCACACAGGCGCTCGGAAAGTTTCTTGGGTAATAAAAATGACCTAACGTTTTATTATATGAGTGCTCGGCCAATGTACCTGCGACTGACTAATAGACCTATAAGTATCATGAAGAAAAGTTCCGAGCGCCTGTGCCCGCCGGCGCGCATACCGTTTTGGGGTGTAACGTAAACTTGCGCGTGTGATATTGTGCTTCTGGTTGTGCCAATCGACGTCACACGAATAAAATTCCCTTCTATCGACCCTCAGCAACTGACATGTTTGTATTTTCCGCCATGACAAAGCACAGGAAGCCCACGAACTATAATCATAATCTATAATCAGCCGATCCCCCTTCCCCGCTCACAGGGACTGCGTTGATTATAGTTTCTGGGCTCCCTGTGGACAAAGCAGGAGTATCGCTCTCGTCTTAACCAACAGGGGCGCGTGTGATACGACAGGATGGCAGCGGCCATTAGTGGTATAACTTCATAAATTAAAATTATATTATTCTATAGTTCTAGATTTAAAAAAATGAGTGTACATAATAATTGCTGCTATATAGCTATCAACATTGGGACGTTGACATTTTCATAAATCATCATTACCGATTTTAGAGTATGAAGACACATTTGTCTTCATACGGATCCACATTCAGTTAAACTGGCACGACGCGGCGCGATTGTTGTCACGGTGGCGTTTTCAGTTGACTACTAATCATCGAAATTCGTTGATTTTTGCAGGGTGGTTTTAAAGGGCGGTAATCGTCGTGCTGCGCATGTGCGACATTTGTGTTGATAAACATTGATTTTCCCACAATCCAAATATGAGGTTTGACCTAGACGCGGCTTGCACTAATTACTGCCCGGGTGTCTCCTTCGATACCTTCCAATCATCTAAAAAAATACCTTGGTAACGTCCCAGTTTGTCAGTCAATGTCGCCATCTTTGATTATATGCGACCTATATATCTCACGCATACGTGGCAGGACGGCTACCGCCCTTTAATTTATGCTGCCCACAAAACTCATATAAAAAAATCAAACATCGAAACTTCAAACATCCTTGTAAAAATGTTTCATCATATTAAAATGTTGTTCTGTTACCTATACATCATTTTGTATGGACTGTTGGTTGTCACGAACTATTAAGATATTCTGACGGCTAACGTATATTTCCCATGATGCTTTTATTTTGAAATCGCATTTGTAAAAATAACGATTTTTGAATTTTCCAAAAAAAAATCGTACTTGCAAAAAAACACACAAAAAAAACAACAAATTGGACGACTTGTGTTCAAGTCAAGTCTATGTGTTTTATTTGATAGAAAAAGGCGGCATACAACTCAACTCCTTAGCTCAACGAGTTGAGACATGGTCACATGACCACGGCGCCTCATGACATATACATTTTGGATCAGGTTAGGGGTTCCACAGGTTATTGGCCACGTATCTTTGAATGGCATTTCCAAACATGGCGGCGTACCGTACAATTGTGTTTTTGCTCAGTCTGACAGTTGTGCTGTGTTTCCTTAGGTTTCCCGAGGTTTGTGGGCACGGCCATGATCACGGAAGCGAACATTCCCACGGACACGGTCACAGTCATGATCATGGCCATGATCATATCCACGATCACGGACACAGCCAAGACGACATAGCCGCAGCGAAGTCGCGATACAGTCGTGCTGCTCAAGAACAGCATGGACACAGCCACGGCGGAGCGGAGCCTCATGATCATACTAATCATCACGGGCACGGACACGACAGTGAAGACCACCACGGACACTCACATGGCAGTGAAGACCACCACGGACACTCACACGGCAGTGAAGACCACCACGGGCACTCGCATGGCAGTGCAGACAACCACGGACACTCGCATGGCAGTAATACACACCACGGACACTCGCATGACAGTGATGGACACCGCGGACACTCGCATGGCAAACTACGTGACGAAATACCAATGCCAAGTAAAGCAGGAAACAACAAGAAAGGAGACACGTTTACTATGTGGCTAGAAGCTCTCGGTTCAACTGTTTTAATCAGTGCTGCTCCATTCTTCATTCTGTTCTTCATCCCAATTCAGAGCAATACTGCGGAACACGAATCACTTCTCAAAATTCTCTTGAGCTTTGCATCCGGTGGGTTGCTAGGAGATGCCTTTCTTCATCTCATCCCACATGCTATATCACCTCACTCTCACACCGGGGATTCAGAAACTGATGCAGCACATGGACATTCCCACGATGGTGCAGGGCATGATCATTCCCATGACATGAATGTTGGTCTATGGGTTTTGACAGGAATCATTGCCTTTCTCATGGTTGAGAAGTTTGTACGTTATGTAAAGGGGGGACATGGGCACAGCCATTCTCATGGTCACAGTCATGCAGCACAGCAAGAAGAGCGTAAAGATTCAGATGATGCACAGAAAAAAGACTCAACTTCAGATATGCGTCAGAGAAAAAAAACAGATAGTGATGAAGACAAGAAAGAAGTAGTTGATAAGATAACAGGTAAACATTTTTTTTTTAATTATCTGATGTAATATTGGATGTGTTTTTTTTCTTTTTCCTTTGCAAAAAATACAGCTTTGACAGTGAACAGTGAACCGCTACAAGAAAAGTGCACTATTTTATAATTCTGGAGCAGTTGCAAAGATTTAGTGAAAGTCACTGTGACCTTCTTTCATAATGACTCCAGTGAAATCTTCAATGCTACATATTTTAAGCTTTTCCCACACTCTTGAATTCCACAGAAATTTATCTCTTATGTAACTGTGTTTCACAGTACATACATACAAAAAAAATATCTTCTGTTAGAAGTACATATACACTACATAACCCAATAATGAAAAAAATATGCTTCCAATGAGTTACATTTTTTAGAAAACTTGCATAGTTAAGTGAGTAATAAAATATTAATACACACGTAAATGACATTTTTTGGTGTAATGAGCAATATATATATAAAATAACTTTTATTTAGTTTTCAACTGCACCATATGTTATGTCAATACATGTGTATTTGACCCTATTTAGTAAATTATGATTCTCCTACCTCCATACAACAAATTGCAGTATGGCAACAAGAAAGTTCTGAAATTATAATGCTCTAGCAGTGCATTTTACATTGACACATCATCAGTGCCATTTGTTTTAGTTCTGTATCATTCACATGGGTGAGCAGTTAGACACGTTTGGATTGAATGGGAGAGAATTATAAACAGCCCTTCCTCATGCCACATGCTTTATACTAATCCACAGACACGTATTTTAAAAACCGTAATTTGTCCTGCCAAAATTTTTTTTGTTTTTTTCTGTAATTTGGTAAAAATAATGCATTTTTTTTATTATTGAGAAAGGTGATAGTGTGTGATAAAAAAAGAAAAATGAGTTAAATTCAGATGAGATAAGACATGGTTTCCCCAGTAACATGGGTAATTTAAATAACAATACCCAATCTGTTGCACTATGTTTCATTTAATGTTAATTGATTAGGTTATATTGGGGACGACGTCAAAAGATCGATGTCGGATAAAAAACTTAATTCCTTTAGTTTTTTTCCAAAACCCCCCTACCCCCTACTGAAACTTAATTGATAAATATTGGTCATGGCGTCAGACTACATTCACCATTAAATACAAATTGATAATCGGACAGTAGTATTGCATAGACGTTGGTTGTCGGGTGGGTGTAAAAAGATTTTACAAATGCACCTCATTTGACGCACAGATTTACACTCAAACCAAACCATTTTTCTGTTTTTTTTTCCCTTTTCGGTTATTTCTGTCCGTGATTGGATAGAAAAAAAACGAACTACAAATACTCCAAGATTTTTTTGACTTCATTAAAAAATAAAATCGTTTTTGTAGGATGGAAACTTTTTGAGGTTAAAACCCCCCACCCCCAAACTAAAGGAAATAAGTTTTTATCCAACATCGATCTTTTGACGTCGTCCCTTAGTTGAAATGAACATATAAGTCATTATTCCTATAATAGAGCCCTAATTGCATTGTTTTATAATTAGTCATGATGAGAGGAATATTACCCCATCTATATAAAAGTCGAGTAGATAGGGGTGCTTTTCTCACTTTCCTTCAATTGGAAATGCATATGCTGTCCACATACATGTCAGAAACTGAAACTGCAGAATTATCAAAGTTTATTACTGTAAAAGGGTTACATATTCACTAGGTTTTAATTTTGTATACTTTGCTGACTGGAAAATGCGCTAAATTAAAACCCAGTATATACCCATTAAAACCCATTGAATATGCCTGAAATGCTAAATCAACAAAATTTTAAGCTTTCAGTAGCAGAGCTTTTGGTAATCTAGTAGTAGAAATATCCAGTTATTTAAAGTATTATATCAGCTTATATTTTTTTTCATACACGCTAGATAAAGTGGGTCAAAATTTAAACTTGTGACAGTTCAGTATGAGTACCTACTTTAGAGACTATTCACTGTTTTTCTAACAGCTGGTTGTTACATTTTTACATTTTTCTTTCTGCAATATTTTTAATTTTTTTTTAATTTGCAAGCCATCAAATACACTTATAATATACATATATCTAAAGTTGTCTTGTCTCTGATTCATATAATATAAACAGTTGTACTGAAATGTTAAGCTACGCTCGAAATATATTGTATGATACAGCAGTAGTCCTTGAATTTAAGTATTCATTTTAATTCAATGAAGTTTTCACCTAAAGTTTAGGGAAACATCTTCTCCCTTTTAAAAATGGAATAAATTATGCAGATTTATTTTGTGAATAGTACCAAAAGTTGGCTTTTTGTGCAAAGAGTTGTAATATCGTGTTTTGTTTTTTCACAACACATAAATTGTTCCTGAATTCTAACACATGGAGATGGCATTAATTAACGTTAATCACGTCATTTTAAGTGCATCTCTATCATGTACAGCCATGTTGGTTTTATACATTTTGTATGAGTGGGAAACAGCTGCTGTAATTACATAAACAAAACAATGTATTTTACATGCTTTGTTGTTGCATGGGAGCCATATCAAATGCTTATTTGTAACTGGAATTTATTTTTACTAATAAGGTTGTTCAAATGGGCAACCAGTTTTAAAATTAAATTGCCAATTAAAAAAAGTGTGTCTCAGCTACATATGTAACTGGTCAACCACCAATTTTGATCTCTGAACTTAGATGGAAATGTCTGACCATTATTTTTCTGTGAAAACACTTATTTTGTAACATTTTGGGCATATCCACTAGATTTGATTTTTGGGAAATTATAATTTGAAAATATTGTTTTAAATAATTTTGCTCTATTTGGAATATTTATAAATTTGATAAAATTAATAAATTTGACATGTTTACCATGTACAATGTTAGTTTGTCCCATTAAATGTTATAAATTCAATAGTTGCAATTTTATTTTGGTGGCTTTATATATAACCTGCCAGTCTCTACATGTTTTTTTAAATTCATATTTTAAAACACATAATCAATTACCGGTGGTTGTCATGGTTATTTTTTTTTAAATTGACAGGTGAATAGAATACCAATAAATGTACGTACACCATATACATGTATGTATATCTATATACGCTGGTTGATTCACAAACAAAGTACACTCGGAATGCCTTGTCCTGGCTAAATCGTCAGCCTATGATCATATGCAAGATCAGCCCAACATGCTTGTTTATTTCTGTGCAGCACGTGCATTTCAGTTAAAAATGAACAAACCGAACAAACAATTTATCCTTCTTTGTGTAAACAGCATCCAAACTAATTTTGGAAATATTGATATTTGGTTAAGTCATTTATTTATTGTTTATGTGATGTACATCAAGACATGAAAGTATTTACAATATTTTGGGAAAATGTGATTTTTGTTCAACCAAATATGATTAATGATTTTCCCAACATCAACAGGTTTTCTGAAATTAGTTCAGACAATATTTATAATTTTAAATGGAAATTAAGAAAGAATATTCAATTTTTTATCAAAGTAATAAAATGTCTATTAAGGACCATGAATAAAAACTGCACTCCTGTGTGCCTTCCCATATGTTCATTCTAATAGTAGTCTTTATATTGGTTTCATATGATAGCACTGTGCCATATGTTTCATTATATTCATTTATTTTTAAATTTTCAAGCATTATTTTCTCATTTACAATCAATATTACTGTTTAATTTTACCACTCATTCCAGAGATGATGAATTTTTAATCATATTTAATTGAAGCTTTTGTGGACCGATTTGATCACTTCATTTTAGATATTACAATATTCCATTGCCCATATTGTTGCATCTTAACTATATATTATATATATATTATATATTATTCTGTTGTGTTTGATCAGCATATTATTTTGAATCACTTCACATCAAGCCAAAGTCAACTTTTGTTATCATTCAAAAAATATATTTTTTCCATATTTTTTTTTACAAAAACAGTGATCATGATATGTATCCAATAAAAAAAATAAGTTCATTTGGTCCAAAAATTAATGCAAAAATTGTCTAAAAAATCGTAAATTTGCAATTTTTTGCACCAAAATTTCTGCAGCAAAAATATGGTGCTCAAAGCATGTGTTTGTATGTATGTAGGTTTCTTTGTAGAGCACATTACCTCATTTGCATAATAGTGATATTTCATGCTACAATGTATACACTAGCTGAGTTTTAGATGTGAATTGAGCCAAGTAAAATAGAGGTTAATCACCACTAATTAAACACCTCTAACATGTTCTAATGGTATATCACAACAATAACGAACGAATCACAGCACCACCATAAAATGCTTGTCTGCGACACTATCTCGCATAGAATTGAATCCTCACCCAATATGGCACTGTAAGTCATTTTTGATTTCTGTGTTATCTAAGTCGAGTGCCCCCCCCCCCCTCCGGCGGGCGATACATCACCAAGGATTAGGATTACTGACAACCAACCGGATGGTTTATTTACATAGATGTCGCTATAAATCCTGCCCTCTGGTGACGAAACCCTCGAAATGCAGCGCATGTAGATCGTCAAAATGTATATCCTTTGTTGCAACTCTTTTCGGATCTGGAACCTTTTGTCTTTCTTAATACAGCAAATCTCCTTAAGAGCTTAAGCTTAGATTGTGCACCATCCCCTTGAGGGACGGTGGATTGTGGAAAAGTAGGAAGTACAAGATTTCTTTCCCATCAGCTAGGGGGTGCATTGATAGGATTGTATCACTAGTCCGGAAACGGCTAATGTTCATGACAAAAGTGCTTAAAACAGCTTAGTGTACAGTCTGGACAAAACGTAACATTTATCTAGCTTTGTGCTGGCTTAAACTTCACTCAGCTGTCTTTTAAAACCGCGATTGTGAATTCTTATAAAATGGCAATGGTAGCTGATAGTCATTCAGCTTTGTACTTAAGTTATGCTCTGATTGTACTGTATATAAAGTGAACATACATGTATGCATGATGAAAACAATTTCTCTTTGCAGTTCATCTTTGCAACTAGTCACTTGTATTTCGTAGGCTGGTTTTGGTCACAACCTGTTCACTTTAAATGTTGAAATACCACTTTTTTTAAATCCAATGTCACCTAAGATGACAGACAGAGCTGTTGGTAATACTGTTGAATACTTTATTTTCGCTTGGAATTTATTTTCGCTATTTTCGCTGAAGGAATGATTCCGTGAAAATAAAATCCAGCGAATATACTTTTTTTCCTATATTTCACATTAAACTCATCAAAAATCAGTGAAAATAAATTCCATACAAAACGCCCAAAAAGCCTTTTCAGCGAAAATTAATTCCAGCGAAAATAAAGTATTCCACAGTATAATTGTCCATTGTTGTCTGGCATCTAGTTTCCCATGTCCTGCAGCAACTTTTTAGCTCTGCTGTCGATTTAGTCATCAACTTTACATTTTCAACTTCTTCTTGAAAACAGCAAGTCTGCTTGCTTTGATACACATTGTGTATGTACCTTGGATAGATCTTTAAATCTCTAATATTTGTTTATATATTTTTTGGTAAAAAGCGCTACAGTGTATTTTCAACTTCTTCTTGACAACGGCTAGTCTGACTGCTTCAATATTTTATAAGTAAACATCTTGAGTGGACTTTGTAACAAGACTACAACCCTTAGCTACACCTCATACACATACGGTACATGTATATAATTTGGTTGCTCAGAATTACCTCAAAGTCAAAGTTGAGTTTGTGCCATTTTCAGCTCTTCGACCGCACACAGCCCATAAAAATACATAGTACAGTGGTGCATGTGCTAGTGACGTAGCTCCACCCCAGAGAATAGACTACATACAGCCAGTCACCAGGCTGTACCCAAGTATTTGATTTCTTAATCCTTAACTTATGCATATTGTTATCTATGTTCTGACTTGCATGTTGTATTTTGTTTTCTCACAGAGAATGCTGAAGAAGAAAGCGACATCAAAGTTGCCGGGTATTTGAACCTTGCTGCCGACTTCACTCATAATTTCACCGATGGATTGGCTATCGGTGCTTCTTTCTTGATGGGAAGAACTATAGGCGTAATTACTACCATAACGATTCTTTTGCACGAAGTACCGCATGAGATTGGCGACTTTGCCATATTGGTGCAGTCAGGATGTACAAAGAAAAAGGTGAGTATACATCGCTCTTTAAAAAGCATCCCTACAAATTTCATTATTTTTGATGCATTAAAGCCATATTAATATTTGTTAAATGATCACATAATTAATAGTAAATAAGTGAGACTATGTGCACAGGAGTTTCTTTAGTACACTCAGTATAAGTTCTTTTAACAGTGTTCTCCCCAGGATGTAAACAGCGTGGCGGTCCCGCCACAGTGCTTCGATTTGCCGCCACACCGGTCTGACACCGCCACGGTGATTAGCAAGACCGCCACAGTGCTTCTTTTCATTGGGGGATCTCGTCACGCTGGTCGGCCTGACCGGCACTCGAAATTAGCGACCACCGCGGAAACGCTTCCGACTATTGTCATATTGTTATTATGCTTGCGTACCGACCGACACAAATCCTGCGAGTCGTGGAAAATAATTTGTAAACAATAGACATAGTCGCGTGATGTGGTAGCGGCTTTGAACAATACAAGTCAATTTTGTAAAATTAGCACCTCTTTGTTTGTAAGTAAATACTTTCTGACGATAGACGCAGTCTTTAGTTTGAAAGCTAAAATTCTTTCAAAATCAATTCCACCCGATATAACATGGGCAAATCGGAGTTCACGATCAGTTTACGCTACTCAAGAAAAAAACAACGTGTTTATTGCGTTATTGGGTAAAATACATTTGAACTGTTATCATCGTGAATTATGTAAAAACTCTTCTTTCAATACTTTTTTTTACCTTTTAAAAATTTCTAATCACCTCTTTCGAAAACCATCATGCAGTTTTCATCTGAAATTCATACCAACACATCGTGCTACGACATCGCTTTACTTCCGCAATGTAATTGACTCCCATGTGCGAAGCACAAAATGGGAGTCTTTGCAGTTAGTGTGTCTGTATGTGTGTCTGTATGTGTGTCTGTATGTGTGTCTGTATGCGTGTGTGTGTATGTGTGTGGGTGTGGGTGTGTGTGTGTGTGTGTGTATGTGTGTCCGACTGTTCCACTGCTATCTCAAGAACCATACATCGGTTTTTGATGAAACCTGGTGCATAGATGCTCTGGGCCAATGCGCAGATTTGATTAGGTTTTGGTAAAAATCCATGCTCGTTAATTACCTAATTTGCATGATAATTAGCTAATTTTTAGCTGTTCTATGACTGTTCCACTGATATCTAAAGAACCACTCATTGGATTTTAATGAAACTTGGTACATAGATGCTCTGAACATATGCGCAGATTTGAGTAGTTTTTTGGTAAAAATCCGTGCATATTAATTACCTAATTTGCATGATAATTAGCTATTTTTTAGTGGTTCCATGACTGTTCCACTGATATCTAAACAACCACTCATTGGATTTTGATGAAACTTGGTACATAGATGCTCTGAACTAATGCTAGGTTTTAATTAGTTTTTGGTAATAATCCGTAGATACTAATTACCTAATTTGCATAATGATTAGTCAATTTTCTGTTTTTCCACTGATATCTCAAGTACTAATCATCACATTTCAATGTAACTTGGTACATAGATGTCATATGACACTGCACAGACCTGATAGTTTTTATGGTAATATCAGTACATATAATTACCTAATTTGCATAATTAATTAATTTGGATATAAGTAGTGAGCATTACATTTCAATGAAACTTGGTACTTACATACTCAAGGACTATGCAGAGATTGATTGTTTCGGATAAATATTTGTGCATATTAATCACCTAATTTGCATAATTAGTTAATTTTCAGCTTTTCCACGGGTATCTCAAGTACTAATCATCGCATTTCAATGAAACTTGGTACATAGATCCTTTAGGACTATGCAGAGACCTGATTAGTTTCAGGGTAAATAATTGTGCATATTAATTACCTAATTTGCATAATAAATTTTCAGCTTTTCTACTGATATCTAAAGTACTAATCATCACATTTCAATGAATCTAGAATTATGCAGAGACCCAATTAGATTTTGGTAAATATTTGTGCATATTAATCACCTAATTTGCATAATTAACCAATTTCCAACTTTCACACTGATATCTCAGGTACTAATCATCACATATCAATGAATGTTTATACATGGATGCTGTAGGACAATAGACAGACCTGGATAATTGTGGGTTAAAATCTGTACATATTAATTACCCAATTTGCATAATTAACCAATTTTAAGCTTTCACACTGATATCTAAAGTACTAATTTCCATTTTAATGAAACTTAGTACAAAGATGCTCTAGGACAATGTACAAACCTAATTAGTTTGGGGTAAAACTCTGTTCATATTATTTCCCTAATTAGCATAATAATTCATAATTTGTTGGTTCTAATCACATTTCAATTAAACTTGGTACATAGAGTTTTTGTTACATTGCGCAGACCTCATTAGTTTTACAATCAAATCTGTTCATGTTAATTTTCTGATTTGCATAACTAGTTTTCAGCTAAGTAATTTCAAATTATATTTAATGTGTCTCCAATACTCTCAGCACATGGGAGTTCTTTCTAAGCTTTCTTTGATTTTTATGATCACGATCATTCGGAAAACTTCGGGTTCTACCGGCAATACCATGCGGCATTTTGATTGGTAAATGGCTTTTTTGACCCACCGGGTCAAAGGACACATGCCAGTCAACTAATGCGTCATAACTATCATGGCGGGTCTGTGTTTTTCACTGAAGTGATCGAGTGATCAAAAATAATTTCTCCCGATAAAATTAGTTCAAATTTTATGTTTTTTTCATATAAAAAAAAGAAGTCTTTAATTTTTGCATGGCATCATGACCGAGTAAGAAGAATTATTGGTACATGTATAACCGGTGTATAACATCGCGAAGTAAGTTATGTCACGTCGTAACTTTGATCGTTTGGAAGTGTTATTTGTTCGTTCATTTACTGTAAATGTAAACGTTAGAAGCTGATGGTCGGAATAATAACCAACAATCCGCCAAATAACTACATGGTCGATTTTTTGAAGGAGAATTTTGTAGTAAATAAGATCATGAAAGTGGTGAACATAATCCTGGCTCAAACGTTTCAAATGAGTTTCATTTAACCTTTTACAATTTATTTGTTTCTTTTTAGTCTGCAGCATTTGCATTTCGAGAATGTTTCATTTTTAAATTCAAACTCTTCTAAATTGTGAAACGTAATATTTTGACTCTAAAAAAAAATATTTTCCCTGTGACGGAGCTCATTAATATTACAAAAGTGCCCAAAATAAAAGTGTTTATAACACTGTGTGAAGCAAATAAATATCTGCCACTTTGTTTTTAAAAATATATGTTGTTTATTGTGTGGGTGTAAATGTGCTTTGGTCAATTTCCATTATTATGTAAATGATATGCAAATGATATGCAAATTAGGCCGCCACAGTGGTTTAAATTCCTGGGAAGAACACTGCTTTAATATGCAAGTTAATTGGCAAACAAAGCAAACTGAATGAGAACAGAACTTTCTCCTGATGGGAGAATACAAAGTACATTTAAAGAGAAATGTCTATAATACACTACTATAAAGGATCTAAAAATACATTGTATGAAGCCTAAAAAAAAATGTTAGCATAGAAGGAGTGGGTGGGGAAACAATGCTATGTTCAGGCTGCAAATGAGTCTACTGATGAGAGATAGCTTCTGTACTCTGCTCAAAAACCGACATGGTATATAAACTTGCGCGGGCAGAGTTTATTATTCGCCCTCACCCACAGCCACAATGATGACTAAGATCTCCACAAAAACACGAGAAACAGTGATTCATTGCATTATAGTTTCTATTTTTCAAACGCGAGTGTCACCATGAATGTTCAGGGAAGCCATAAATAAAAATAGTAGTGAATTTGACAGCTAGACCATTTACTTTTGCCGGAAAAATGGGTTTCATAAGCGTTGAATTTTCAAATTTGCCGGCACTGTAAGCTCCATCCACGTCGTTTATATAATGCCTACTTTGTATATGAGGTGAAATAAACACCACTAGTGCGTTGTTTATGTTAGAGAATACAATGGAATGAATTACAGGAAAGAAAACACAGACAAGCTTCTTTGCAACGTGGGGCATGAGGTTTTCAAAACCAGACAGAATATAAAGTGTCTGTCTGAAAACACAGACGGTGGTTGAAATCAACTTGTCAACGATAAACGGCATTCATAAACTTTTATACAGTTCACATAATATTTTGTGAGGAAAAATTTAGATTAATACACAGACAAAATTAAATATAATTAAATATTGGTGATATCTTTCCTTCTTTATTAGTCCCCGAAAATGGGGACTTATAATTCGGTCTCTGTGCGTCCGTGCATCTGTGCGTTCGTCCGGAGTCATATCTCAGAATCCCTTGGACCGATTCCGTTCATTCATTGCATGTACCTAGTACTTTATGTGGGACATATGCACATGCACTGGTTTACCGATTTGATTTAAAATGGCCGACTGGCAGCCATCTTGTTTTTTGAAAATGTCGTATTTTGGTCATGCTTTGTCAGTTTTTATTTAAATTTAGTACATAGATCATACATGTTAGGATACATGTCCATGGCGATTTATTTTCCAATTGGATCAAAGATGGTCGACTGGCAGGCATCTTTTTTTTTATGCAGTATCTTGGACCTGCTCTGTCAGTTTTCATTCAAATTTAGCACATACATGTACTTTATACATGTTAGGATGCATGTCCATGACAATGTGTTTCAAAATCTGGTCAAGGATGGCCGATTGACAGACATCTGACTTTTTGGCCTTACTATTTTTCCACAATTTATGTACCATTTTCATTCGTATTTGGCACATACATTATACATATCAGTGTGTTTCATAATCAGATCAAAGATGGCGTAATAACAGCTGTTTTTATTTTTGGCCATATTACTACTACACGGAACACGTGTTTTGATGTAAATAAACAATCTGTTGTATACGCCACTTGGAACTCAAGTTTCAAGGACACGCTCGCGACAACCCCTCCGCTTTAATATGACAAGCACAAAGAGAACTTTCAAAAATTTAATGGGGACTGTGTCATTTTCAATGACTTGTTTTCATTGAAACCAGCGTTAATAATTTTTTTACTGACTTTTGTCTTGTATAAGCTGTGTTATATAAGTTTGTTCATATTTTTTCCACTTAAATTACAGCTAGTATTTTTATTGATACATGTATCATTACTTGGATTAGGGACATTACTATTCATTGTTTCCGAATTGTACCTTCTAGTACGGCTTACTGTAAATGCATTAATTATTCATAAGGTTTATATAAATTTGCTGTTTTTGTGGGTGAGTGAAAATCTGCTAAATTAACAAGTTGACATGAACATGTAAAACTACAATAAATCTCATTGTTTCCATGGCAATTTTGTGAAGTCAAAACATGCAGCTAAAAGCCTGAAGAGAATGAAAATATTGGTGTTATTATTCAATTTTCGTATTTCAACACTCCTGTCATTATTAGTATTAATGCGTCTGTACATGTGTGTTCACCTATATCTTAGACATGAAACGATGACATTCAAACTTGCACACATACATCATGCTTCTTTGAATACATATGCACGTCTATTTAATTCATGTTCCAATACAAGATGGTTGTTTATGTTCAAACTTTATATATTTCTTACAACACTAGAGAAGTCAGGGACTATGTAATCTAATGTCACGTTCCTGTAATCTAATGTCACGTTCCTGTAATCTAATGTCACGTTCCTGTAATCTAATGTCACGTTCCTGTTCAACCCCCATATATAACATTGCTGTCATTTTACAATTTCTCATTTCTGTTTACCCCCCAACAGGCAATGTTGCTGCAGTTGGTAACAGCAGTTGGCGCCCTCAGTGGCTGTATATGTGGGCTTTTGGCAGAAGGCAGTGGTGATACTGCAACATTATGGATCCTACCATTTACAGCAGGGGGTTTCATTTACATTGCTACCGTCGCAGTCATCCCAGAACTTCTAGCAGATACGAAACCTTGGCAGTCTTTCAAAGAAATCACAGCAATGCTCATTGGTGTGGGTTTGATGGTAGTTATAGCGAAAATGGAGTAGACGACACCGTTCATTGCCATCCAAAAAAAATTATATTTTGTAAGTCAAATATTTATGACTTGTGTGGAGTCTCGCACGTTTTATAGGCTGCTTGTGAATTCAGGAAAAAAGAAATAAATCTGTTTATTTATTTTTCTTGTGTCCCATTTTCAAATAAATTTGCTGTCAAGTGTAGTACTTTTTTAAAGTGAAAAAGCAGCTACTTTTGAACATATCTAAACTTTTCAGATATCAAGATTTAATTTATTGATGCTACTGTAATACCTTTAACTGTATTTGACCAATTTGCTCTGTTAGAAGTGCATGTCTTACTAAAATTAAAGTTTCCTGAAACTCAAGTTTTGATTGGCCGATGATCCGTGAGACTTGAAGTCGATTTTTATAGGTAGTTGGTCAGATGTAGCTTAAGGCATGTACTCCAGCAGCCATAAACAAATATTGCAAGCAACCAGAGCCTTTAACTTCATTTGTTTTCACTTAGATTGCACTCAGCTAACAATATATCATAGGATTTATGTGGTGTCCCGCTCATAATGCCTAGCTACAGTGCTAGTAATATCTCATTACTTATTCAGATTTATGTCAGTGTCTCCCACTATGGGATTTCAAATGCTCTTTGTTCATTGGTCAGTTAAAGAGTAGTATCTGAAAATTCTCAATAATTATGCGATCTTAAAATGATTGACATTGTTCATGTTAACTGCATTTTAAAACAATCAATTAGATAGCTACTGGCTCCGTCATACTTAGGCATTAGTGGAGTGTGGTATAGTGAGTGGAATGCTGAATAGATTCTTGGCTACAAACACTACTGTATTACATTTAAAATAATCTGTTAATGGGAAAAAAGCAAAGGAAGAAAAATCGCTTTTCTTTCATGGGCTGGCAACATGTCTAGTAAATATGTACTTTGAAGTGATATGGATATGTATTTCCTTTTCCTGAGAGAAAAAATCTTTTCTCATTCACACTTTCCCTGTAGTGATTTTCTAATGTTAGCCAGCCTCTTTTCATCTATCATCTATTTTTATGTAATTTTTATCAAAGAATTGAAAATAATGTCTTTTTTTTCTTGGCACAAAACTTATGTTGAAGCTATAATAATAATGTAATTGTTTTGAAATGCTACTCAGATTCATTAGAATCATAAGAAATTAATCAGTTACGTACTTGTGAATACACTTGGAGTATCTAATCACAAATATAAAAAATGGTTTACTATATATTGACCATAGCGTTATGGTTGCCATAGTTCTCTATTATGCTTTACTAATTTTTGTTATCATAATCATCAAAACATATATACCCCCGTTATTTTTTTTATGAATTTTTTTGACCAATATACTTTTCAAATATGTATTTAATCGTATATTTTGTTTTTGTCAACCATAAGTTTATACAATTTTCACAGTGCGCATTGTAATTACAATTCAGTACATTTATCTCTAGTTATCTTTATTATAATCCACCTTCTTACGTCAGTTTCACTGCTTCGCCATCGAAAATTTATATTCCTTAGCGATGTGTAGAAACAAATGAAGGAAGCTGACGTATATCTTTACTATAGCTCATATTTCTGTTTTAGTTCATTTGTTGAGTCAAACAAAATTGTTTTGATAAAGTCTGAAGAATCTTTGTAATTATTGTTTATGAAAAATAAGAAATTGTGATGTTTTTCTTGTGTATTCTTTTCATTCCAAAATTATGTTGATTTGTTAAAACAAATCATAGTTCAATGTCTATTTTACTGAATATAAGGCATATTTGTTGCATGATCTGATTAGAGGGGAGGTGCAATTTGATTCTCATGTTTCATAAAATGAAGTGTATTTGAAATGTATACTAAGTGCACTAAGGTTCAATTCTAAACTATTATTTTCAATAAATCTGACAATTCTTTGGTCAAACTACGAAAAAAACCTACTGAGATGGTGACATGTCATGCAACCTGTATTGTGACACCACACTATGGGTGACCTGCGTTTTTGCACAACTAAGATGGTGACCTGTTTTAAGACATCACTGATGTTGGGGTGTTCTGCATCAAAGGTAACTGACATAGTCACCCATTTTTCGGCATCACAAAAATAAGATGACCTCGCTTGCCAGTATGATGATCTGCATTACAACATCACTGATGTGCTTTATTGCTTCCCTAGCATGAAGGCAGGCTGCAATATTGTACGACTGACACGTGTGTGTGGCCTCTATCATTGACTTGTGAATTAAGTATGACTCGCATTATGACACGACTGACATGTGAATGCATCATCTTTCTTGGCACGGACACTTGCATTATGGGAGCACTACCACAAATGCACAGTGTTTTGTGGTATACAACTGACATTATTTCATATTTGTATGCAAATGAAAGTTGTGCATAAAGTTGATGGGTGTATGTTGTACATTTCATTTGCCGCTACATATAAGTGCATCTACTGTGTAAGTTACATTTATTCTAACTCATTGGTCTGTTATATGTATACTGTAATTTACTAGATTGTATTTTTCTTGTATCCGTTCTTGTATTATTCAAATTCAGTTCATTGCTCCTGATATTCAATTCTTTTGTCTGTATGCTTTTTGACCTTGAAGGTCGTGCATCTTTGTATTTTTAGGTGTGTCATAAGACAATAAAATTCAAAACAATGTGGCAAACAGTAGTTGTAACATTTCTTATCAATATTATGAACAGTCGGTGTGTATTTAAAGTATTTATTCTAGTTGTGCATCCCAGTTGGTGTCACAATGTTTTTCCATAGTATTTCTCATTATAAGACTTAGTAACAAATCACCGATGCCATGGTTACCAAGCAAATGAACATGCTACACCCATTATTTCTCAGTTATTTAGCGGATGTGTGTCAGCATTGTCGTCGTCGTCGTCGTTAATAGTTTTTAATATATGAAGAATAACTCAAGTCAAATCAGTTTAAAACTTGGGTATATCATTTATGAGTATAAAAATTTGCCAAAGTTCAATTTGCTTTTGTCTTGTGTGAAAATAACGAGGTTTTGAGGAAAAGGTCTGTTGCAATTTCAGGACTTGTCACTGAATTGAGTGCATTCAAATTCTTCCCTGGTCCCTAAGGCAATAGACATGTACCTGTCTTGTAAACTAGGTCACTGGCAATAAATCTCCTTGATTCCCTGGGAATACTCTGCCTGAGTTTCAATAAACTACAAATAATACAATAGGCTGAGAAGTAATTTCTAATCATATACACATTTACAAACGTATAAATAAAATACATTTATGAACAACCTTAACAGAAAACAGTTGTTCCTTAATCTTTTACGCTGGAAATACATTAAAGAAATAGTTGTTTTTGAAATATATAATTCATTAAAGAGATTTCATACTAATTTAAAACATACATCCAGATATCAGCACTCACTATACGAAGTACATATTTTACTTAAAACATAAAATATGATTTGATCTAAAAGTCATTCACCTGAACTATATTATAAAATGTAACACAAAGTTACATATAATGTATTAAACATGTATATAACATAGTATAGTTATTTAGCATCGGAGCAAATGTCTTTTCAATACATTTATCCCAATTGACACCTATATGAGATTTTACATGAATCACCTCTTTATTTTTAGAGAAAATTGTTATTAGTTTTGGTAAAAAATGATATTAACTTATTCCTGAAAACTACCAGCCTACTATACTACTATTAGCTTTGATATTAGATACCACGGATGTATCAGTTTTATTCGATTATTTTATCTTTTGGTAGAAAATGATATCAGTTTTCCTTTGAAAATACCCAGTCTGATTGCTTTGATACTTGGTATGTATGTAGATTAGGTGGACTTATATGAGATTTGGTGATCATATTTTCGATCAAATTTTAGAGAGTATTTTTGGTATAACATATATATACCAGCCGGGGCTATCTTATCCAACAGTTTGTCTCTTTCTTGGTTAGTTTTCTATGAATATACCTTCCAACTTTATTATATTGCTAGCATTTAAAGTTGACATGAACCTGTTTCTGGCCTGTGTTTGTTCGATTGATTTTTCAAGAACTATTTGGAAATACTTTAATGAAACTACTTGGTTTAGGACAATCTGCATACCTGTTTAGTCTTTGGTTCAAATTTCTGCATATCAATTACAAAATTTGCATAATAATCAGTGTCTGTATTTCACTGATACATGTATCTCTAGAACGAATCATCAGATGTCAATGAAACTTGGTTATTTTTTTAAAATGATGATCACAAAGACCTGATTGGTTTTGAGCTGAAATCTGGCCATATTGATTGCATAATTAGTAGAGATATAATTTTCGGCTGTTTCTCTGATATCACAAGAATCACTCAACATACTGTAAAATGACTAATTTTCACTGGGTTTAAATTTCACTGATTACCATTTCAGGCATATTCAGTGGGTTTTAAATTCACGGTTTCATCATTAAGATAATGTGTTCTATGCTAATTTTTACATATTCACTGTATTTTAATTTAGCGCATTTTTCCAGTCAGCGAAATAAGCTAAATTTAAACCCGGTGAATAATTACCCCCTTTACAGTATTCCAATGAAATTTGGAACATAGCTGCTCTGAGAGAATAATGTGAATATTAATTATCTAATTTGCATAATTATTTGAGACTTTTAAGCTTCACTGATATCTCAGAAATTACAGGTTTAAACAAAACTCTGTTAATTAGCGTCACCCCCGGGGTACTTCTATAGTTGAAGTATGGGGATATACACCGCTGTTCATGATCAAGCCATTTTAGGAAAATTTAGGCAATTGCTTGGCAAATTTTTGAGCCAAAACGCGCACTCAACGCTGTTCAGTTTTCAACTGTCCGCAAATAGCTCCCACCAAATTCTAGGTGAGCACCCCCCCCCCTCGGCGCCAGTTTAGAATAAAGAAGGCCGCAGTGTTCAGTGTTGTGGCGATACATGTGATGATAAACTAATTATTGTCTAATTACTCTATTAAATTAATTAAAATACATTGCGCAAATCGCGTTACCATAGCACATTATTTCACAATTCAACAACTAGACATGACATCGAACTACTTGTGCTAGCTAGTTCACTGAAACCAATCAACTGTTGCTATGATTCCAGTAGATTTTCAGCTTTTTACAGAATCCACACTTCTGTTTTCAATATTTCTGTACTGTTTATGATAATCGTTAATACGTCATTGCTCATTAATCAATGATTTAAATAATAACGAATCCCACACAATGCCATATTGGTTAAGGAGAAGGTTCTATGATGAGATAATGTATGAGGCGACGCTATGGGGGATTCGAATTTAATTAAAGCGGGAGGGTCGTCACCTGCGCATGCGTCAGATGTCCATAGCGTGTCATTGTTTACAAACAAGCGTCTACTTGGGACTCAATTCCCGCGCGTGCGCAGGCGACGACCCTCCCGCTTTAAGTTTGGGGATTGAAACGAGTTCGCTTTTGACCCAGTGAATAAAGATTTATATTATCGTGCGATAAAGTAAAACTATGACGTCATTCAATTCCCCAATTCTGATCTGTCTAACGCGATAGCGTTTGTGGTTTATTTTGTGCCCGGCGAAAAAAAAAACACGAAAAGTTGATGATATCTGTTCTCATCAACGATTAAAATGTGAAGGTTTTTGTACTTTATTGACGCAGTCTCCGTTCACTTCGCTTAGTTTCACGAGCCATTTTACACACATGCACAGTGTCATCGTAGCTGGCGCTGTAACAAATATTTGCAGTTATTGTGGTCATTTTTCAAGAGGGCAGACTTTAATCGGAATTTGAATGGCATACAATATTGCCCTTTTGATTGTGTGTAATTTACCTCGAGGTTTTAATACTTGTATGTTTGAAAATTAAAGAATATTCATTGATAGTTTTGAAGTGAAACTTGGAATTATAGATTCTTTTATCGAATCATACAGATTAATTCTATTTTCGTAAACTTGCTGGCAAGTGATATTAGGCCTCTGGAAATTGTGGAATAAACTTTTTCGTCTTATTTTTTTGCTTATACTTAATATATTTATAATCGCATCTTTGTACGTGCAGTTCCAGAGATAAAGATAACTGTGGTCACGTGAGTGAATTTATGTACATTCCTCATTCTTGTAAAGTGACGCTCATGAAATATTGTAAAATCACTTTATGTCATGCATAGTCAAATTTGATAGTGACTTTACGTGTATCGGTCTTCAATTAAGCAATAACGTTCTTGTTACTGAATAATGAGACAATTTATTTATTATAAGTAAATTTTCCATAAAAACAACTTTTTTATTGCTTTAATTCAGATCTTAAGATACATAGCAGAACAGAACAAAACAAATAAATAACAAATGTAAAAGTTAGTACAGCTGCTTTTTCCAGTGTTGAAAAAGTTCTGGCTTCCACCGTGACCGTATATCAGAATTATACAGGCTCTAAAACAGACGATTTGACGACATGTGCCCACGTTCATTTAATTTGAAACTGAGATTACGATAACTGCATTTGGCAAATCTGCGTAACAGGCTATTCGCTCCCATGCAAAACGACCGTCTCTGGTTGTCAATGTTCATATTGTCTATAAATCCATAGTCAATGGAAGAACTTTACTTACCTTGATCACATGATCAAAGTAAGTAAAGTTCTTCACAAAGCTGATGTCATAATCATATTTAGTACCTGAAGGTAATGCGTCTTGAAAAATGTATTTTGTATTGGTAAGATTATATTCAATATCATGATGGATCGCATAGATTTTACAAACATGTATAAGTTTTTTCAAAACCTCGATAGAGGGCGCAATCATGCACATGCCGTCTGCATAACGAAGGTTATTGATTATTATTTTGCCAACTAGGCACCCGCACATGGTATTGTTTGATATTTAAGTTATCTACATACACATCGAATAAGACTGGCGACATGAAAGCCCCTTGTCGCACCCCATTAGATACAGAAAATAGTCGCGAGACCGAATTTCCCCGATCTGATAGAGGAGTATTGCGAGGAATACCAGTTCACAAGAAATCGAACGATGTATGCTGGAACCTTACGGTGTACTAGTTTGCTAAACAGTGTCCAGTGATTAACTCTGTCAAAAGCTTTTGACGCAACAAGAAAACAAACAAAGACAGTACTACCGAGAGAGTTATAAACGAATAATCTCTTATAAAACGGCAACACAGAAATCCGTATAGTGACTTTTTTTAAAACTAATTGTATAAATTGATTGCTGGAAGTCACGAAATATAGTTCACATCTCTCAAGAAATAATTGTTCCGCTAGTTTTGATATTATAGTTGTAATGACAATAGGACGGTAGTTTCTATTGCTGGTTACATCTCCATTTTAATTTTTCAATAGAGAATAAAGTTTGAAAACTCGACAGGGATATATCCGCTGACAAATATGGATGAGATACACATAGACAGATGCACATTAATACACGAGTGAGCATACTTATGATTCTCAGCGCAGAGACCATCAGGGCCACGTGACCTTTGAGTTGGTAGCTTACCAATAAACTTCACAATATATGCAATAGGTACATAATTATCATTATTATTACAGTCAGATATGCAATTTTGAACTTTTGCTTTATATTGATAATTCTTCACGAAATTGAAGATAGCATCAAAATGATCGGCTCACATGTCCACAATTTCTGGTTCACCCGTAGTACACTCAACTGTGTAACACGTTTATTTTTGTAATAATATTTATCCAGAATGCATTGTACTTTTTATTTTGCAATAGAATCTGCTCTGAACGAAACCTTGTTTGGGTTTGCAAACATCTCGCCACGCCAAACACGCACAACATCGTCATTCCAGTCAGGGACTGGAACAAAACTAAACGTGGATTTAACTTTAAACGATCAATATATATACTACCCATACAAATACAAGACCAAAAAGAACTTTTATAATCTTAGTATGATTTAGATATTAGGGGCATACCAATTGAATTTCCGAGTGTGGGTGGAAGATTTGTCGAAAACAAACTGCAAGCTGTACATCGAGAAAAAACAATTTTAAATCCTGAATTATTATAGAAAGGAATACAACACTGTGACTTAGATAACTGACACGAGCTTTTAAACTCCTGTCCCAAATCGATGGTCTGTATTCTTCTTTATTATTTATTTATAGGGAAGAAATATATTAACTCCATATTCATCTTGAATTTTCAAGGTGAATGTTCCGGCAAAGCTGGAGGGAGGAATGTCCGAGCGGAACAACACCGTGCAGGCGGACGATGTCCATATTGGATTTTGCAAAGGATTGAATAGAAATTTGAACTATAGAGGGCGTTGGCGGGGGGTGGGGGGGGGGGTGTTACCTTTTCTATACAGCCCTGTGCTAACATCAATTGTAAACCTCTCACGTTAGTGTTTTTGACTCCGGTACACACTGCGAGTCTTTGCAGATAGCCTTCTGTATGTGTGTATGTGTATGTGTGTCCGTCTGTTCCACTGATATCTCAAGAACCATACATCGATTGTAAATGAAACTTGATGCATAGATGCTCTGGGCTGATGCGCAGCTTATCCGTGCTTATTAATTACCTAATTTGCATGATAATTTTACACACAATTTTTAGCTGTTCCATGACTGTTCCACTGATATTTAAAGAACCGCTCATTGGATTTTGATGGAATTTGATTCATAGATGCTCTCGGACAATGCGCAGACCTAATTAGTTTTGATTAAAAATCTGTACATAATAATTACCTTATTTGCACAATGATTAGTAATTAGAGTTTTTCACTGATATCTCAAGTACTAATCATCACATTACAATGAAACTTGATACATAGATGTCATAGGACAATGAACAGACCTGGTGAGTATTGGATTAATATTCGTGCATATTAATTACTTAAGTTGTATAATTAGTAAATCTTCAGCTTTTCGGCTGATGTTTCAACATTTCAACTTGGTACATGGATGCTCCATGTTTTGGGTTACAAATCTATGCATATTAATAATTTAATTTGCATATTGATTAGCACATTAATTAGCTTTTGATGAAACGTGGTACATAGATGCTCTGGGATAATACGCAAACCTGATTAGTTTGGGGTTGAAATCAATGTGATATAAGTACTGTTGCTAATAGGAACGTGCTACTTGTTCTATAATTTTGTCTGACAATATATTTGACCAAAATATCAAGTCATCATATATGGTCATTATTTCATGAATTATTTATAATTGTTAAAGCCATAGCTACTTGGAACCCTCCAGATCATTGTTTGCAGTTATATTTTTAAATGCTGTATTTGCTCTAATAGAATCACATGTGCTAACTTAATGACTCCAAGTTCTTCAGCTCACCTAGATTTTTTACTGTTTTTGGCTGTTTTATTATTTTTCATAGCACACAGTGGACACAAATATGCATCTATCTTGTCTACTATTTGTACTTAAAAAGTTTTGGGTGACTATAAAGCCTGGGTGTATTTTTTTTTTATTCTTCTTTTTTCGTATTTACGAAACTGTAATAGCGCCAGTGGCACTGAGAAGGTGTTCTTTTGTTTTATCGATCGTTCAATGCCAGACACTCATTTGCATAAATGGAGACAAGATTTACTTTAACCGTGTGCGGCAGGTGACGTAACATCAGTCACAAGTCACGGTGTCTTGGTCCTCTCTCGACTAATAACCACCTCAGAGGCTCCTGGATAATAAATAAATAGCAGTAAAAGGTGAGGTTTACGTCTCTCTCTGAACCAATGAACAAATCCCAGAACTTAAGTTCGACGGTAGTGTTTTAGTGACTTGTGATTGTATTAACAACATGTCCAATTTAACTCAAAGGTCGTTGTTTCTATTTCGTTTCTCCGTATTCTTCACTCCGCGTGGTGACTGTCGGGCGTCAATGACGTTCGTTAAAGAGAGTGTTCGACCCGCAGTGTGAATTACGTCACGTGGGACAGTAACATGGGACTCTGATGTCATGCCATTTATGATTAATTGGCAACATGTTTATTTTAACTTTCACTGAATAATGCGATTTATTATATAAATCAACGCTAATAATATGCAAATGAGCCGCCATGCTTTTTCAAAGTTCCGAGGGAGACTGACTGTAATATGTTAATTCGCTGAGGTTTTATTAGGCATTTTTCACTGATCAGTAGAATCTGCTACAGTCCACGTGGAAAATCAGTGAATTAATAACCACGTGTAAATGTGTAAAATTAAACACTAGTGAAATTAATAATTTTACAGTATTTTCAAAAGAATGTAAGTACAATGTTATCGGTAATTGTACTTCCTTTGTTTTCAGTGAAATATGCGGAATGTTATTGTTATTGTGGAGTTATGTTGTTTTTACGCCTTTGTCACCGGTAAGTAAATTACATTTTCATCGTGATATTTCAAAGAATAATATAATCACCGGACTGAAACGCCTCTGAATTTGATCGGGTACCAAGTCGCCCCTCTCTCATGGGTGTGAGATTGTTGCAAGAGCTCAGCATTGTTTGTGTAGTTCGAGTTTTTGGAGGGCACGCGATCCAGGACAAATTACAGTGTTCCTGCAAATATTCGAGTAGGAGTCCATGGTTTGGTTTGTCCTGCTTGAATGGTCTGATTTTACGTTTTAATTGCATGGTGATAAAAATATATTGTTGGCATATATCATATACGCATATGTTTAAACTAAGATAAGTAACTTCTGATATTTTCCCTTCCTTGATATTTCAGCCGATATGACCTCAGCGCCGATCACGGTAAAATTTAACGATAGTGCCTCTGAAGCAGTGACCTTGGATCAAGGTGCCTCTCAAGCGATGACCTCGGATCAAGGTGCCTCTGAAGCAGTGACCTCGGGTCAAGGTGCCTCTGAAGCAGTGACCTCGGGTCAAGGTGCCTCTGAAGCAATGACCTCGGGTCAAGGTGCCTCCAAAGCGGTGACCTCGGGTCAAGGTGCCTCTCAAGTGGTCATCTTGGATCTAAAAGCGTATCAGGCGGTGACCACAGGTCAAAATGCCTCTCAAGAGTTGACCTCTGCTCAAAATGCGTCTCAAACAAGTAAGTATGCGGCCATAGACTCTAGACGAAACCCTATGGTGTTGCATTTCAACAATTTAAGCGTCTTTTTCTAGATTTGTCATTTAATTTAAAGTAGACTGATTCCAGATTTATCGTATTTTTATAGTATTTTGCATTTACACAAGTCACGATGTGGTCTCCTATGAATTTTGATTCAGTGTTTGAGTTTCCAGTTCAGAGAAACCCATTCAAATTTCCCCAACTACGTACCTAGTATAAATAACAACATTGATAAAAATACTATCGAAAAATTGACTTCGTTGCGGTTTTATGAAATTTCCGAGGATCACACTAACTAATGTTTGTATCCCGTTTAATATTTAGCAGACTTTGGTACCACCGCAGAACCAGAACCAGAACCCACAGTTGGTAAGTCACCAACACTAGTAAAATACTCCCACGAATCTAATGTATGGTTAATAAAACGCGCTGCGCATGTGCAACATTTGTGTTGATAAACATAGATTTTCCCAGAATCCAATGCGCTCTTCAAATGGAAATCACAAGTATGATGTTTGACCTGGGCACGACTAGCACTGAATACCGCCGGTGACTCCTTCGATAACTTGTAATCGTCTAAATTACCTAATTAAAGCTTGGTAACGTCTCAGTTTGTACTCGTTGATCATCGCAACGGTCAAAATTGCCATCTTTGTTTATATATCTCGTGCATGCGTGGCGCGACGCCTACCGCCCTTCAGATTAAACCAAGTTTATTGAGAATCAAAGTCAGTTTGAACCCCTTTGTTTTTATCAAACCCAAATTTGCCTTGGTTTACCTGGCTTACAGAATTTTGATTTATCAACTGGCAGCAATTCTGGACTTGAGTTAAACCGGAATTGTCATTTTGAGGAGCTAGACATTCAAAGTTGCTTATAACATCATTGGTATGTATTATCACGAATTAAAACTTTAGCTGTCACGTGACATTTTGCGCCATGTTCTTCCCTAACAAAATAACACCAAAACACATGCTTAAAATCTTGTTCTTCAAAACCATCGAACACAATGACATAAAACTTAGTATTTATGTGTTAAGCACATTTAAAGTATGTAGTTTGGTGGCCATATTGGATTTTTCTAAACAGGAAGTAGTTTTCACTGGTGCATCAGTTATCCTATTTCTTCGAATTTTTTCCACGTTGCATCTCTCAACTGAACTTCTTCAGACAGCAAAAATAGTTAAGTCAGTCACGCGATTTCGCCGCCATCTTTGATTTTCTACGCAAAATTATCAAAAGATCAGCTTGATTTTTTTGTATAAAAAGCTTCAGCTTCTCAAGGACTAAAAAAAATTATGACAAAAGTATCCTGCAAAAAATCACATGTATATCAGTGGATATATATTAAAGGCATATTTAGCCTTTAAACCTGGACCTGACAAAGCTGCTCTACAGCTTTCATTGAGGATTGCTTTGTTGATATAAATTATACTTACAGTATGTAATCTTTAAGTTGTATTCCCATTTTTGACTACCGTGTGCGAAGCACAAAAGGGAGTCTTTGCAGTTACCCTGTCTGTATGTCTGTATGTCTGTATGTATGTATGTATGTCACTTTTTTTGTTCCATCGTTATCTCAAGAACCACTAATCAAATTTTGGTTAAAGTTGGTAAATAGATACTCTGGGATAATGCGCAGAGTTGATTAGGTTTTGGTAAAAATTTATGAATATTAATTACCTAATTTGCATGATAATTAGCTGATTTTTAGCTGTTTCAAGACTGTTCCACTGATATCTGAAGAACCATTAATTGGATTTTGATGAAATTTGGCACATGGATGCTCTGAACTAGTGCACAGATTTGATTAGTTTTGGGTAAAAATCTATGAATATTAATTACCTAATTTGCATGATAATTAACTGATTTTAAGCTGTTCCACTGATTTTTGAAGAACCACTCATTGGATTTCAATGAAACTTGGCACATGGATGCTCTGAACTAATGCGCAGATTTGATTAGTTTTGGGTAAAAATCTGTTAATATTATTAATTACCTAATTTACATAATGATTAATCAATTTTAAGGTTTTTCAACTGATATCTCAAGTACTAATCATAACATTTCAATAAAACTTGGTACATAGGTGTCATATGACACTGCACAGACCTGATAGTTTTTAGAGTAATATCAGTACATATTAAGTACCTAATTTGCATAATTAATTAATTTTCAGCTTTTGATATTTCGAGTAGTAATGATCACGTTTCAATGAAACTTGGTACATAGTTACTTGAGGACTGTGCAGAGACCTAATTAGTTTTTGGGTAAAATATTTGTGCATATTAATTACCTTATTAGCATAATTAGTTAATTTTCAGCTTTTCACCTGATATCTCAAGTACTAATCATCACATTTCAATGAGACTTGCGACATTTTTTCTAGGACTATGCAGAGACCTGATTAATTTTGGGATAAATAATTGTGCCTATTAATTACCTAATTTGCATAATTAGTTAATTTTTTGCTGTTCTATGGCTGTTGCACTGATGTCTAAAAACCACTCATTGGATTTCAATGAAACTTTTAAAGAGTACCCATCACATTTCAATGAACCTCAGACCATGCACCATATTAGTTTTTGGTAAATATTTATGCTTCTTAATCACCTAATTAACATAATTAATACTGATATCTCAAGTATTGATCATCGCATTTGAATAAAACTTGGTACATAAATGCTCTAGGACAATAGACAGCCTGATTAATTTTAGGTTAAAATCTGTTCATATTAATTCTCTAATTAGCATAATAATTAATAATTATTATATAAATATAATTATTTTTTTGGTTCTAATCACATTTCAATGAAACTTGGTACATTGTGCAGACCTTTAGTTTTACACTTATTTGCATAATTAGTTTTCAGCTATTCCATCAATATCTCAAGTATAAGTAATTTTGAATTAATTTTTAATGTGTCTCCAAAACTCTCAGCACACAGGAGTTCTTTCTAAGCTTTCTTTGATTTAACATCTCAGTACAGATTTCTTTATAACTGACACCTGTGGGCATCACAGGAGTTTCGATGGAGTTTAATACCTTAAGTTTAAAGCGCGGTAGTCGTCGCGCTGTGCATGTGTGAGATATATGGGTCTCATATAAACAAAGATGGCGACTTTGACTGTTGCGCAGATCAAAGAGTACGAACTGGGACGTTTCCAAGCTTTAAGTAATTTCGGTATCAGTGAATATAGAAGCGTGTGTTTAGCCGAAGAGTTTAATGACACCTGTTTGAATTGTTCTCTATAGTTAATGGTGCCGCACTTGTCGAAGTAAAAGAAGTGCTGTTGATTACTGGCTTGCTTGCAGCTATATTTTAGTTTTACCTATCGTTTTTTTGGTAAGTACTGTGGAACTATTAAAGTATTACATAGGGGGAAAATAACGCATATCCAGGCATTTCTGAAACTACCAATTCTTGTGGTGACAGTTGTGTCCTGTGTTACAGAAACACCAACAGGTTGCCATTATACACCCAGAGCCACTCGTGGCGACTGACTGTGGCATGTATCCCAACTTTATACTGTAACATGCATGGGAGAAACGAACACAAATTAGCGGAGAGGGATGTGTTTTAGTCGAGATAATGTGATGCAACACACTATAATTAAAGAAAAAATCACTCTTGTAATACATATTTATCAAACTTAATTTGTATTGATGCTCCCTCGTTTTCGGTCTTTTTAATCATGTTTACTTTCAGAGTATACACTGTAAGTGTAGATTTGAATATAGAGAAATGGCGACATTGAGATGAACTGTCACATTTTACAAGTTTGACAATGTTCTACTTTCATTGCAGCTATGGAGTGACAACTAATTGTGCATCATGCTGACGTCACTACACGAATATGAAGTTATTCCGTTGTCCTCACGATTTTTCAAGCTGTTTGCTGAAATTTCGAAACTAAACATTCGTGAAGTCAGAATGTTGATATGTTTATTTGAAGAAGAGAAGAAAAAAAACTTCGACTATTTTTACCCATGATCTTAATTTTATTGTATTTTTTTTAGAAATATTGCTTAATATTTATATAAGGGTACCGTTTTAAGTTATAATATGAACACAGTGACAAACTTGTGCATATCAGTCTGGTCATTCTGTACGTTTGCATTTGGCGTTTGACATAGTTGAATTTTTGTGTCGTGATTTGTGGCTGACTTTCGTTTATTGAAGTTTGTACTGCAGCAACGTTGTTGTGGAATGTATAGTTACACAGCCCCCTCCACCAGTGTTTACTAATCAGTTTCACAGTTGCTACTGGAAAGACTGTTCACCGTTTTAGTCCTATTGTTATGTGTTCGGGGAACGAGAACTTCGTCTCGCTTGGCTGATGTCGCTTCCATGTAGAGATACCAGATTCGACCCGAATGAATACACATTAGTTCATTACAGATAGTCCAGCTTTATTCACACAAGTAGTCAGCTGAGGCAACCCCTCGCTGTACCGTTCTCTCGTTCAAACTCTATCTCAAAAGTCTCTAAGGCGTGGCAGAGTAAACATGCGATCACCCAATCACTGCAGTCGTTGACACGATCACATGATTGCCAGAGATGTGTCTGACGGTTAAAGCCTTGCAAAGTTGCCACTACTAAATACAATAAGTAAACAATCTATTTATCAAATTCCTCATTTGGTCATGTGTGCACGTGTGGGGTGTTGTGGCTTGATTACTGTTGAAGTTCAAGATCACACAGAACAAAACACTTGATGCAAATTTAAAATATCCTACCATATAATTTTCAGGTCTATCAAGTCATGCCACCAGAGGGACAGTCCAGTTCTGTGACCCATCCGTGGGTCGGGGAGCAAGACTATTCCTGTTAAGATTCTAATTATAGTTTTTTCACATTTAAAAAAAAAATATTTTTTTAAATGATTTCCCTAATTTAATTTGTTGTAATTGTCCGATCACTATAGCCCAACGATCTGAACAATCTTCATAGATCTCATTCAACTCCCACAAACTTTAATAATCAGAGAAAGATTTGTGTGCAGCAATGAATGAGCTTTGAAGCTTTCCCACATAATCACTGTATACAAGGCCTTCTCTAATTGGTTGACTGATCTAGTTATTAAAGAACTCGCGAAAAAGATATTGTATGGAGGTTCAGATCTTTGGGCTTTCAAGTTCACATTAAAAAAATAAATTATAAAAATGACAACAAATTAAAAATAATGACGAAAGAAGAAAAGCTCAAAATGGTAAGATTCAAGTCAGAAAACTGCCCACAGAATTCACGAATAATTCCCACTAATGTACCACATTAACGTACTGTTTGCAATCTCGAATTAATCGGTAGCGAAGTCGTGCATAGTGATATAGCGCCACCTAACGTTCAGTGACCAGACTTCTGTTTGAAGCAGGAGTTATTTACCGCTGCAATTCCTTCGAAATGTATTTATCAGCTGGAATTGCAGCGAAGACGTGAATAGCGACACTCGCTACTCGTGAAAATGAGAAGAGCGTCAATCATTTGAGTTAATCCCAGGTATCGTCCGGCTCAAGCTAGTAGTGCCGTACCAAAACTGAAGACCCATGGGAAAATGATTGCATCACTGGTAATTTGTGACCATGGTGTTTTTACCTTTATCAGGAATATTTAAATCCAACACTTTATTCGCCTAATCGAGTACATTAAACTTCTTACTAGTAATTATCAAATTGCGTAACATTGGCCAAAAATGTACGTTTCTCTAATGCACTTTTTATGGTAAGTCCCGCCCTCCAGAGTATTTCTGTAACGTGATTTCCGATAAGTGATTTCGATGGCTGTAATGCGCCAATCGCTGTTTCCACAAAGGCTGTGGGCAGCAGGGGAGTTTTATACAAAAACTAGCCATTCATCATGACATGACGTTCTTGTACATTTGACATTGCGTATTTTTGAATTTCAAAGTGTTCTTTATTTAAGTGAATTTGACGCTCATATTTTGCAGTTGCGAAAAAGTAATTTGATCGCTCTGTAATTGTATTTAAACGTAAGTTTGCCCAGTCGAAGAATCAATTTATAGTCTATAGAGGGCACATTCTTTCAGACATGTACATTCAAAAATGATGTCTGCAATTGAGGTTAATATTTCTCATTATCAGACTGGGTGTGGCGCAAGTTCCGACTCGACTGTGGTTTTCACGGGAACCTTCCGAAAAGTTTATCTCGACTTTTGGAAGGGGAGGGGCGTCTTACAATCGCTACTGCGCATGTACCTCAGTGCTACGCCAGTACACTCTCCACACAGAGGGCGCTCGCTCCAGCTTGCTTCACGCTGTGGAGGATGACGCCAGTACTCTGTATAAGAGGCCGCCCTCAGTGACCACGCGGGGGAGGCGGTCTCTCTAATGGAATGTCCAAAAAAAACACTGCACTGTTTAGCCGTGACAATTGTGTACACAATAAGACACAGAAGTTCATGACTTGAACATGTACATCTCTGATTCAGTTTATATTGTGTACTCGATGGATTCAAAAGTGATTTCTCACTTCATACCAGATTTTCAGCGACCGTAGCCGTGTACATATTATTTACCGAACTGTGCTAAATGAAGCCGTTCTCATTAGATAGTCTATCATCACCTGATTAGTAGATTACAGAGTACAGAGTGCTATATGCTCTTTCACGTTTGGTTGGTTTAATTCCTGCGGCCTCAAACGTCGTACCCATGACGCACCAATCCACAAGGGACTGTGGTAATAATAATGTCGAAGTCGGCGACAGAGGGCGGTATTTAGAATGTTTTGCGATGATTTCTTGTGTACGTAATGCCAATCAAGATGTTTACACTTTCCAGTGCAATGCGTAAAGCGTGCGGATCAACGGGTAACGTTCTTCAATAACCCTGGTTTGTTAACACTTGCCAGTATGGTTGATTAAATACTCCACTCCGCTCGTCAAGTTGAACATCATTATACTTGAATTTTCTCTAGAGTATGCTAGAGTTCAAAATCTAAGGTTCAGTACCCGTTAAGTACGCGCAGCCATGCATTCAATTCGTGCACGACATTATTGCTTTGGTCAGCGGAAGCGTTTACAAGTCACATTTCATATCATACCGACCCCTCCCCCATAGTCTGACAATATACTGAGCAGTGATTCATACATTGTCGACAGTTGATGACGTGACAATCACCTCATCTGGCCAACTGCGCAGCCACGTGCAGTAGCAAAGACGTGCATTCTGAATTATATATATTACCATGGCAACCACACATTACTACATTTATGGGTGGCATAGAAAACTATTCATCAGTTGGGTGTCATTAAAGTTACCAGAATCGGCGCTGTCATGGGCGTATACAAAGTGTGATCATAACGATAACACTCGCATCGAGGGACCGTAACTTTCATAGATAGTCCTTTCGTAGATTGCTGCAATTGTGTTCGCGATTAAGCATATGACCGCCGTCACGATTTAACGATGCGCAATAGACAGACATACTGTTTATTATCCCGGACTAGCAGTGCTTACCATAATTGCCCAAATGAGCCTCATCGGATCGTAGTGACTTCACGGTCCAACTCCGAACTGCGTATAACGAGTAATAAAAACGATTAATTTGTTCCAGTGATCCCAAAGCAGTCACTAATGTATAGAATCTTGAAAATCACTACACATCGAAGTATGACCCCTCTTGAACTCACTTTGCTCTCCATTTAAACTCGATTCTTGACTAAACACAGAGGCAAGAGGAAATCAATTGGGCAGGATTAAACCTTTTAAGAAAAAAAAATGTGTTAATACCGCCGAGTAGTTGCACTTCCCGTTGTATACCTTCCTCTATGACCTACGATCGACCTCCAGGCTTTACTTTCCACCGCAATACAATAATTTAGACCGTGAATTCTCGCAGAATAAGTCAAGTTCTTCTTCGCTGTAAATAACGGTCGAAAATTGACATTTTTTGAATATTACTCGTTTACTTCGATCGGATCAGTCGGTGTACGTAGGAGTTTTACGTTTAATTACAGTTTGTTGGTTCAACGTATTGAATTACACTGTAACACAACGGGTTACACTGCAATACATAGAACTACATTGTAACACACCAAGCTAAATTGTAACACACTGCTTATATCGTATCATATTGGACTACATTATAATACTTTGTAATATATAGAACTACATTGTATTACATTTTTCACAACTACATAGTAATATATTGATGCTATTGTAACGAGTTGGACCCACATTGTAACGAGTTAAACTACACGGTATTACATCGGACTACATTGTTGTTTTTCATCCACTCGATATCACGTGAACACGGTACATATATGTTCGTCGTGTATAGATTTAATGGATCTTGTGTTTTTGGACGGACGCAAAGAGCTAAGGAGGTCGTGTCAATCATTCATTTGCGGGCATGCAAGACTGTGGGGACACATGTCTCAGAAAATGGGAAATGAACTTGTCGTGTCACGAGTACATCATACATTTTTAGATTTTCTGTATTTTTTTATGACACTCGACGATTTATTTTCCCCATATACGTAAGCCCACAAGACCTTGGGATTGCTTCTAGATTAGAATTGTCTCCGAGTCCGTTTTCAAGCATGCCGAGGTTAAGAGCTAGAAGTTACGGTGCTTTGAATTGCCAGGTCAACTTGAACAGAGTTTAGATTTCGGGTCACCGGTGTCGGCCTCTGTATATTTCATGTGTTAAAAATATTTTCGGCATATCTATACCGCAGAGCCTAAATTTGAGTACCAACGATTTCTTGAAGGATGGTCTCTTTGGGGATAGGAATTTCTTAAAGAGATGCTTACTAAATTATTCTTTGTGAATGTCTGGAATATTTAAGAAGAAAACAACATGTACCCGAACTAGTTTTTTGAAATACGAACCTCATTTGCATCATTTGGCATATTTTTTAAATTCAAAATGGCCACGTGCACCACAGTTAGTGGGATTTAAAGCTGTAGAGGAATCACAAAATAATTGTTTCCATAGGGAATGGTTTGAATACACTCGTTTTTTTTATTCACGTGTTGTCATTTATTTAATGAGCCGTTTCACTCAGCAAAGTATCAAGAATTCGCATTGTTTTTAAAAATTGTAACGTGTTTTACGCTTTTTCATATTAAGGGGCGGTGGTCGTCGCGCTGCGCATGTACGACATTTGTGTGGATAAACATTGATTTTCCCATAATCCAATGCGCTTTTTCTAATGGAGTCTTGAGTAACGTTTTTTGTGAGTAGTCGCACGATAATGAAAGAGGGCGCTCTATTAGTAGGCTGTGATTCAAATTTCATATATATATATATATATATATATATATATATATATATATATATATATATATATATATATATATTTAACCAACCAACGCATTTCCTTTTTTATAAATAATATGTGCCCCATAAGAATTAGCGTGTTGTTTGGATTATGATCATTGATAATGGAATTTGAGACATTTTCAAAGGTCGGGCAAATGTATTTTCGGTTTTCTGACTGTTATTTATTTATAATTGCCTCTAGCCAAGATTCGTACATGGCAAATAGAAATTGTGCATGTTCATCAAATGAAATATTAGTTTGGGGTCGGACAGACACATTTACACATTCCAAACCAACAAAACCGGAGATAAATTTAGATGTAATTTACATTCGTGCTGAATTTCTAACATGGCCGTCGAATCGGAGGCTGCAAATATCACAGTACAGATGTCCACCATTTTCCACTCTTGCTTTGTATTATTAAGTAGCCGCACAGGTGGCACGAAAGGTCAAATGTACACCACCAAGCGGTTGACCACAAATGCAAATGTCAAGTAGCCATTATCATAGAGTACAGTTACAAGGAGGAGACACAGCTTTGTAATGAGCAGAAAACATTGTGTCGATATTATTAACATGATACAAAAACGTTTTTAACAACATTTTTGACTATTGTTAGTACATTTTAAAGTAATGTTCCTTGGTAATGTCTATCATTAAATATGTTTGAGCCTTTGTACACTTCTTAAAATTAGCATCTACAGTGAATTTGCATGCGAAATATATTCAGAAAACCACGTCATCACCTAGATCCGGAAAAAAATGTCAAAATTTAAGGACACGTGTTAAAGGACGGTAGTCGTCGCGCAGCGCGCGCTTGAATTTCATGTAAACAAACAATGAATTTTACACGCGTTGTGTACGTCGAACAGGACACTGCGCGACGACCACCGCCCATCAACATAAACTGAGACAATTGAGTGTTCCGGTTACGGATAAATCATGGGTTTTTAGGGAGAGCGTGTTAGGGGGTAATACAGTACAAATCGATTCAGCTCGACAGTTCAACATTGATAGCATGCAAAATTCCGTTTTGTTTGGTGGTTCACTGGTGCTATAATCAGAAGCTATTAAAAGTACAGCCGGTATAAAATTGGATCAAACGGGTGTTGTATGTATATTAACACCGGGGAATGTGTGATTTTTTTGCATTTAGAGTTGCGTCAACCATGTTTATAATACTCATCGGCTACTTTGTCTACGTTCTCTGAATCCGTGTGTTTTATGTCCGGACACTACCTGATTTTTGACGTTAATTAAAAATACAAACGGCGTCACTGTCCAATCAGTATTGAACTGCAATGATTATCACCGTACGTGACAAGTACAGCTCGGGTATGTACGGTAATGATGTGAAATGACGATTCTACAAACCTCGCTAAACATTGTCTTATGTGTATATATATAGTACATTGTATATATGTTAAATGCTTGAATATTTTCAATTTTATGCGCATGCGCGGTTGAATAATTTCGACTTAAAATATCCGGTTTGCACAATTATATATCCCCGTTAACTAACTAACAAACAAACAAACAGAACGATATTTGGAAACCCAATTTCGTGATTGCATGGGCATGGGCGTGTTTTTGCTATTTAAATCGACCCAATTCAATCCAAGCCAATGTAGTGTTCGCCACATTATTAATACTAGCGATATTTTAATATTGTACATGGCCCTGTATGTCAGCGTTTTCTTTGTTCACCAAAAAGATTCGCCACTTGGAATTGTATGTACGTCTCTATGGAGTATTCTATACTTATCTTCGCTACAACGAGATTGTTTCTCAACAACATTTCACAAGAAGCAAAAAACAGAACTAAAAGTCCTTAAAATGTACAATAGAAGAAAATATACACATTACATGGTTCGAACCTGGGCTGTTGTGTACTTTACAGAGAAACGCACATGTACAGAGATTGAAGACTAGTGTAGATGAATATGTGTTGGTGGCTGCTGAACGTGTACATGTTATTCGAGTGCGCCTGCTCGTGATTAAGGAAACATTTGTTATTTTGTTTTTCGGTCACAGTACACTGATTTGTACAAAGTTAAAACAAAGAATCAGAGCACTTCGTAGCCCTGATTGACAGTCCTGTATACTTAACTTAGGTATACCGCAGATCAGTTGAAGTCTAAGTTTACTCGCGGGGCGACTGTCTTCGGTGTTCCATTACATTCCCTCCAAAATATAGCGCACCCAAACATTATGATGCACCCCCCCCGAAATATATAATCCCCCCTCAAAAAAAAAAAAAAAAAAAACACCGCCTGGTATGACAATTACGTTGTCAACATACATATACGTCAGTTAGTTTTCACAGTATATTTGACAGTGTTTAAAAAAGGGGCGACTAGTTCCAAACCAACTTTGCCAAAATTGCGAAAAAATTGTATTGAATCTCAGGGTAGGATTTTAACACAAGTTGACAGTTTTAAATATCAACTAAGGGTGGCTTTGTATGGTTCTCTGTCATGGAAACCACACATTAATTCAATTCGTAGAAAAATAACCAGTAAAATTGCTGAATTAAATAGAATTCGATGCTTTGCGCCAAAAGCACGTTTGTAAATTTGTTTTTAAAAGTGTTTACTACATCTAGCGCTTTGATCATTGTGATAATTTAATTGACAATGATGACGCGGGTAGTTTGCCTAGACTACATGCATTAAAAACAGGGCAGGTCGCATTGGGGGCAAAGAGGGATGCTCAAAGAAAGGACGAGTTTAGGAGAATCAAATATAGCTCAGCCTACAATACAGAAGAAAATTACATTTTGGCACCATAATGTATAAATCAATAAATGAGTGTGGCCTTGAATATTTATAATTACTTTTACTTCTAAACAAACAATCAATCAACCCCATATACATAATACTAGATCGTCACAATTTAGTGAAAATTAAACCCAACTACATGGAAAATTGTTTTTAGTTATATACACCAAATTATATTCCACCGAGTATTAGTTCTCCATTTCTTCATTTAAAGCGCGGTAGTCGTTGCGCTGCGCATGTGCCGCATTTGTGTTGATAAACGTTGGTTTCCCACAATCCAATGCGCTCTTCAAATGGAAATCATAAGTATGAGGTTTGACCTGGGCAAGACTTGCACTGATTACCGCCGATGACTCCTTCTATACCTTCCAATAACATGAAAATTACTCAATTAAAGCTTGGAAATGTCTCAGTTCTTACTCGTTGTTCTGCGTAACAGTCAAAGTCGCCATCTTTGTTTATATGGGACCCGTATATCTCGCACATGCGCAGCGCGACGACTACCGCGCTTTAAATTTAGTTTTGGTTTTCAAGATATGTATGTCATTTAAAAAAAAAAAAATCTGTGCATTTCTCGTTTTCTATCGGCCCCTTGTTAATAATTTCCAGGTACTGAAAGGGCTACCGAGTTTAAGTGAAACAAACAAATAAACAGTAGTGAAGTTACTAGGGTTATGTTTCAACCGTTACTATCGTACAATTAGCGCCGCGCAACAATTATCTCACCGCATCGTGTCCAATATGGGACCCACTCGACGCGTGCAACGCAATAATATTTAAATGATATTCGAACCAGCTCTTTACGACGGTTGAGGAATATGTATGATATTCACGCTGTTTTGTTGGATACACCTATCAATAAAAATATGGACAAGGTGAATATTTAAGCATAATAGCTGATTAATATATATCATTTCTACTCTTTCTGTCAATTTTAATAAAGATAAAATTACAATTTCAAAAACTAACAAAAGCAGAACATGGGGTAGATTTGTTGGAAATGGAATAAATAAACTGCAATAGTAGCAGCGAAAAAAATAACAAAGATGAAAAGCACAGTTGCACAGATGTCAAAAGAACTGGTAAATGTCAAATATTAAATGAATCGTGGATGTCTTGGGGATGTTATAGACCTAAAGGGTTGCTATGGATACATCAAAGAATACAGTCGTCAGTGGAGTGCGTCAGACGTAACATCTATCTAATGACGGTTACCAGAGAAAAGTTATTTCGGTTTGGAATTTGATATATTTGTGTGCGACACTAACGATAATATACAGAGCTAAATTGGCGCCTGTGTGTTAGAACACGTACACCCATACCCACCGTGACACAAACCACGCCACAAGTTCGGCGAAAGGTACATTACAACAATAACACCTTATAGTGCATAGTGTTCACTAATGCTTGAAAAATTCCACAATGCAAGTTTAAACGACGTACCAATGATATATGTCTTACGATTCCAGATAAACCAATTGCCAGGGTGCATAAAATATGAATATTGACGTGTGTGTGTGTGTGTGTGTTTAGTTCACAGACTCCCGAACAGCACGTAAATCATACGAATATTCACCACGTCTTGTTTGTTGAAACAAGGAGATAAAAGGCGTGCGATGACAGATTTGTAAACACGGCAGTTATTTAGCGCCACTGACTTTATCCGCCACCTCTCTTCAATACACAATACATGTGGCATGATCTCGCCGTAACAATCACTGTACACTATCCATCAGTACGTGTCCATAGAGTTTTGGACGGGTGTACTTAGAACAATATTGCGGTACCATTGACGTGCTATAACGTTCAGGAACATTTTAACGAATGATAGGCGGCCATAACTCAAATTACAAATGTCAGGGTGATGACATCCGGAAACCACACGTGGAAACTACACGGGGTACATCTCATCTCTGAGTTG
This sequence comes from Saccoglossus kowalevskii, assembly GCF_978046115.1. Lineage (NCBI taxonomy): Eukaryota > Metazoa > Hemichordata > Enteropneusta > Harrimaniidae > Saccoglossus > Saccoglossus kowalevskii. Next base: position 22,797,380 of record NC_140657.1, read on the forward strand.
GTGTAAGATACGAGCCCAGCCTACATGACATTGTAATAGTATACGCAATATCATTGTTTAAAACATAACCCACTTACACTTACACTTACACTTACATTACTGTATCATTGAAAACATCCTGATTTCAAAATACGTATTCAATCAGATTAAGTTTAACCTATATATTCTGAGCATGCGTCTGGCGTGACCTGACGTTGTCGTGTCGTGACGTGACGTCGTTATGGTCGTCACCGAGCACCCGCACTCCACCATTCGTAATCCATCCATGCCAAGTCATCCACAACCCACTATGCCTGTTCATTCCGACTAACTTCGCCAATACACAAACATAGGCCGGTCACATGCACAATCATATTCGACTATACCTACTCTTTCGGAAGATGTATAGGTGGCTATAATATAATATCACGCGCTTTTTAGAGAATGTCTGAATTAAAGATCAATTCTTAAATAGTTTTTCCATTGTTGTTATCTTAAGTCGGGTCAAAGACAGTCTATCATGATAAATTTATATGTATGTATGTACCTAGTCATAGTTAGTGATGATATATATTTGATACGGTGATTATTTTAAGGTAGCGGGACTATTATTTGCATACTTGTTTTCATCTTCTAATTGTGACTAAATGACTACAAATAGACCCGGGAAAGTATATATTTTTAGAATCGCCAGACTTCAAGCTTTTCACAAGTGTATTTTGCATGCCCGTATCTGCATTCTACGACGCGTTACTCAATCAAAGGTGAAAAATTACTTTTTCTGTAAAAAAAATAATTACGCATTTATGCTGGCGGTAAGAAGTATTTTTTTCACTTTTCCTAGTTGTTCAATAGTCTGGTAAATTGAATGTGTCTGGTCAGTTTTATTCAAGCAACGCGTTTTAAAAAATAGTGTGCTGAATTTCAATTACTGTTTTAGTCGCATTGCCCCCAACTCAAACCACAACTCGTTGGTAAATAATCGATGAAATAGTTTGTCTGGACACATTCAAGTTCCTCTCATTGTCACCTTAAAGGTGTGAAAATTTGGTGTTAATCCGACGACAATAAGTATACGTTATTTTTTGTTAAAGACCTTGTATTTTGAAAAACATAAACTCCTAGAAAACGTCCATGAAGTAACAGCAAAGATTTTCAAGCTTGTTTATCGGCACAATCAATTTGTTTTCCCATCAAGGTCTGTTTTAACATGTGTAGGGACATCCAAATGTGTAAGGCTATTGGAAACCAAAAAAATAAAGGAATGGGATAGCTATAATTGGATAAAATCGGCAGATGAAAACACCAAAATCAATGATTTTTTTCAGTGGCTGTGTGACCTTGTGTCTGACACATTCATATGCAAATGACTAATCTGTGAAACAAACAGGGGCGGAGACAAACCACTCAAATGTTTGGAAACACTCATTGTGTGTCAGATAGCTACTGATAACACATCCTAACATTGCTTTGTCTTGAGTTTATCTTTGAAACTTATAGGCACACAGATTAAACCTGTGTTGTTGATTTTGGAAAACACTACTGAGGCTGCCTTGCTTTCCTTCAGAAAATCTACATTTTAACCAACTTACATGACATTCTATGTTATGTTAACTTTATCATATGAAAGTTTATAGTGCATTTCATCAATTAATAAATAAATGTGAAAATCGTAATTTTCAACACAAATAATAGTCTCGCTACCTTAATTTATTATGTGTTTCCATTCATGGGGTGCATTGACTGATTATGTGCAAAGTCAACTTATTGACAGATTATTTACAATTAGTTGTTTACCTTTATTTTGAATGTTATACCTAAGTTTCAGTGATTCGAATATGTCTGAATGTGTGTTCAGTAGTTACATGGTAGTCTGAATGTGTGTTTAGTAGTTACATGGTAGTCTGAATGTGTGTTCAGTAGTTACATGGTAGTCTGAATGTGTGTTTAGTAGTTACATGGTAATCTGTAATTGTGTTTAGTAGTTACATGGTAGTCTGAATGTGTGTTCAGTAGTTACATGGTAGTCTGAATGTGTGTTTAGTAGTTACATGGAAGTCTGAATGTGTGTTTAGTAGTTACATGGTAGTCTGAATGTGTGTTTAGTAGTTACATGGTAGTCTGAATGTGTGTTCAGTAGTTACATGGTAGTCTGAATGTGTGTTTAGTAGTTACATGGTAGTCTGAATGTGTTTAGTAGTTACATGGTAGTCTGGGTGTTTAGTAGTTACATGGTAGACTGAATGTGTGTTTAGTAGTTACATGGTAGTCTGAATGTGTGTTTAGTAGTTACATGGTAGTCTGAATGTGTGTTTAGTAGTTACATGGTAGTCTGAATGTGTGTTTAGTAGTTACATGGTAGTCTGAATGTGTGTTCAGTAGTTACATGGTAGTCTGAATGTGTGTTCAGTAGTTACATGGTAGTCTGAATGTGTGTTTAGTAGTTACATGGTAGTCTGAATGTGTGTTCAGTAGTTACATGGTAGTCTGAATGTGTGTTTAGTAGTTACATGGTAGTCTGAATGTGTGTTTAGTAGTTACATGGTAGTCTGAATGTGTGTTTAGTAGTTACATGGTAGTCTGAATATGTGTTCAGTAGTTACATGGTAGTCTGAATGTGTGTTCAGTAGTTACATGGTAGTCTGAATGTGTGTTTAGTAGTTACATGGTAGTCTGAATATGTGTTCAGTAGTTACATGGTAGTCTGTAATTGTGTTTAGTAGTTACATGTTAGTATGAATGTGTTTTTAGCAGTTACATGGTAGTGTGAATGTGTGTTTAGTAGTTACATGGAAGTCTGGATGTGTGGTAAGTAAATATGTGGTAGTCTGATCCAATCTGAATTGTTTCTACAACATCAGTTATTGTATTATCACGTTGAGCTTCGTGTGATGATAGGAAGTCAGGATGGCACTTGACTCGGCGCATAGAAAAAAGGTGGAATTTGATACATCGAAATAAAGCTGTCAATAAACAAACAGCTCTTTGATTGGTCGGATTGTCACATGTTGGACTTAGGTAGCCAATCAGACACAATGTTGTAAGTAGCTTCGCATTTACACCATGATGGGATGATTGGGATCTATGTACAGAGAAGTGAAAGTATAACTGCTTTATAATTTGCCTTTTATATACTGTCACTCGGGTTCTATCAAAGAAAAGTTGACCAATTCGCACTGAGAACCTCTTAAATTTGAATCTTGGTTGTTAAATTTAGCCGCAGATGCGATGTTTTCTCTCAGGTACTAACGCATTTAGTCTTTTCATATGACTTTCAGTTATAACCAGTTACTCAGTTTGCTTCATATTAAAATTAAAGGAATTATGCTTTAGTGCAGTCTTAGGCTTGTTCATTTCTGATTCCTCGAATCTAACATTATAACGCCAACCCGAATACAGTTTAACAGCATAGTCTCTCACACTAGCACTTGGAACTAACTCAAACCCTTGGATACGATGTGCTGCAATATATTTATTATTGAGCTGTTCTCATGGTAACTGTAATATAATGAGAAGTTTTGCGTTACATAACTGCTTTTGGTTGACAAGCACAGAATATGTGCATCGGACATCACGCACGGTAGAAAAAAGCTCAATTCAAGACTTTTAATCGTTTGAAAGTTTGAAATGAAAAATTATGATCCCAAAAGCACGTGGCGAGATGGAAAAAGGCGTTTCGGGGCAACAATTTCAAAGAACGTTTTCATGGTAACCTTACAACATTTCTACACTAAATCAGACATTTTTTTAATAGTAGAATGACCAAGCTTTCAAATGAGATATAAATTACCTTTATGTACAAGGGAAGTATTACGTCACCTATATCAACTTTTTCCGCCTCTCGCTTATTCCAGGTGAAATAGGTTATTACCGACCAGACAAAACGTGTCAGAGCTGTAATAACTACTTATAAATCAAGTCGCACATTTTTTCTTCTTAGAAACCATTTACTAATGTATAAACTTATTCCGATCAGGTTGAAGACCCTCGTTTAAATTCGCTGCGACTGCGTGTAATCGAAGCAATGTAATCACCAATGTTTGGATACTCCTTTCTGATACCCACGTACCGTCGCTATCATGGTGTATCTATTATCTATTTGATTACACTTCACAAGTAATTTCTGTGACAAAATTGTTCCGAGGCTTTTAATTGTACCAAGTATATATCGCCTTGTCTGCTTTTCATTAGTATTGGCCCGGGGTCCTTCATAGCATTCTCCTCTACTGTAACAGCATGTGGTGTAGTTGACACATGCCGACCTTCTCAGTAAATTACGCTTAAAGGGACGTTAATAATCATTTTAAAACGTATCTTATTTACCAGCAAATCCGAGATTGGATGTCGTGTTGAAGAATCAAATCTCCGGTATACAGCGGGAGATATTATGTCCCGAAAAATAAACACTTCTGCCATATATCCTATCTTTATGTCGCGCCCTCTATCGACAAAGCGCTTTTCATATGTTAAAATGTGACAGTAGGGTCGTTCACAGCGTGGATGTTTTGGTTAAAGGGCGGCAGTCGTCGTGTCGCGTCCTGTTCGATGTGGGACTCATAGCGACGTATACAACGCGTGTAAAATACATTGTTTATTTACATGAAATTCGAACACGCGCTGCGCGACGAACACCGCGCTTTAATTAAAAACATAGATATTTACACTGACCAGACGCCGTTCTTGTTGAAAACTACAAAAGCTTCAAGTTAGTGTTGACGTCGTAGAAGTACTTCGACGTTAGAGGACGCGACTTATAGAAACGGTGTATTGAATTTTGCGTTTGAGGATCAGTGGTAGTTTATCCGGTCTGTTTGGTTTCTTGGGAATGCAGAGAAACACCCCACTCAAAACAAAACAGCGCTGTATCATTTCAGCTACCAATCACAAGCCCGTCGCATAGTCTGAATTATTTTATTTCTTTCAAAATGGCGATGATGATGATGAACACCACTTAAATAAATTGCCCTCTTCATTTCTACAAAATGTCATATAATTTTGTCACAGCTGTTTGGTGACTTTAGTACAGCTATATATAGAAAACAAAGAAAGTGCGTTGCCAATGACAACATAGAAATCGTCAACCGTTGATGTTTAGTCTTATACAGGAAATAACGACTTTCAAATAGAATGCAATGTATATTAATTTAACAGAAATATATGATAAATTATATGGTAGAATGAGCACACATATGTATATGCAGGAGCGATTTCTACATGTAGCTTATACTAGTAGTTTTTTTTGGGGGGGGGGACAGACGGGCTTCCACGACCGATACATTTCCGAGTCGTGTGAATTATTCGCAACCTCCTGAAAATTTAAATTTTGCTCCAATTACGACTCAATTACAAATATAACAAGTGATCAACTATGGGGCACAGTCACTTGGGGGCTGAAAAACAATAAATACAATTTTTTTTTTTAAAAAAATCATCCGTTATACGCATATGAAAAACAAGTTGTGAAACATGTCACCTAGTAAATCGACACTTTGTCAAATTTCAAATTTCGAATTTTTACATTAAAATGCGAAACAAAAACTTTAGAGGGGATCGGGTGTTACGTTAATAACCATTGTTTATAATCGCTAACTTGGTTTTATTCAATACTGCACATATCCCGCGTTTTCAGATGATATCCGACAATTTCATGAACTAAAATGACCAGCAGCCAGAATCAACGGAAATTCGCACAGAGTTCTGGGTAAATCAAGTGCGCATACTCATTTTCAGCCAATCAGGCGTGCCGTAATAGCGAGTATTTCCTTGATTTACTAGGTGCCATGTTTCACAACTTGTTTATTTATATGCGTATAGCAGATGTTTTTTTAAAAAAAATGAGTATTTAAAGATTTTCAGATTTTCGGGGGGGGGGGACGCTTAGCCGAGCATGCACTTTATCAGAGGTTCCGACATCGTCACATCTAGACCCAATACCAGCCACAGAAAGAAGTGTAGAATTCGATGTTAAAACGCCAAATTTACGTAAAAGGCTCTTGCGCCGTGGCACTGTATGTTTGTCGACATCATCCATCATATAAACGTAAAAAACAAAACAAAAACAACAACGATAAAACAAACGGATCGCAAGCGTGGAAATAAGGTCAACAAACAACGCACAATGCTATGCAAGGACGCCATTTTGAACCAAAGCTTGATCTGTGTCACGTGGCTGACAACTGTTGTCAGGGTATCTCGCGGGATCCCGCAGTGAGCGGAATATCCACTTTATTACTTTGCCACGTTCACCGTCTTGGTGATAACTGAATTTGAATGTTTTGTTCATTACGTAGCTACTTCCCACCCGACGATCGCGACTGACATTACTTTAACGGATTTCAATTTTTGACACATTACCTTGACAACCAACTTTTTGAAACCACCCTACAGGTTTTCAAACTTAGCGCCTAATTCAGAAAAAAATCAAAATGGCCGCCGATGTAACGCAATAGTATGTAGACTCTTCTAATTTGCATATTATCATTTATTTAATATATAACCCATATTGGCATAGTTGACATGACCCTTGCACAATACTTGATCAGTAGTGATGCGTGATACAACCACGAGCATATGTTTTACCTGTGACTTCTTCCATATCGACGTCAAATAATCACTAATGAACGAACTAAAACGGAAGCACTTAAAATGAGGATCGTGAGCTTCAACCCTAGAAAAATAAAGCCCTTTCACGACGTGAATAGAAATATGATTGAAATGTATCAACTCGAGTCTAGTTACCCGAGGTTAGGCTTATTGAGAAAACACATTCCCAGTACATCGATGAAGGGCATCATGTAGACATGCGCATGCGTACAGGAACACTCCTAGCAGACATGTATATAACAAGAATAAAAGTTTACGTTTAAATGATTTAATCCGAATAGCGACCAAGGTCTGAATCAAAATCGTCATAAGTGAGTTGCAATCTGTGATTATTTCTGTGGTTTTACTGACAAAGTACGCTAGACGTTCAATTGTCGTTGATGTTCAAATTAATTAACCGTCCACAAAATTACCCACTCTTTCTTCTGTCCACTGAAATATAAGAATCAATATGTGCGAAGTGTTTACGTACAAGATCCACCAGCGCCCTGTAGTGACGAAACACTTCTTTGACGTCATAATTATGCAGATCTGTGTAAGCAGTGTCGTTCAATAATCAACACTGTGTGGCTATGTATCTTTTTCATTCTTAAGAATACGTCAAGTCTCTAAAAACGTTTTTTATTGACTGGCTCTCATAGAGCAAAACAGAACACCATTTACGTCCTTCGCCATTTACGTTCTTCGTCGCTAAAAGGCGCGGTAACGACATTGAGTTACCCAAATTAGATACGCATAGATCTTAGCTTTCAATAAAAACGTTGTAAAAAATCATTCCATAATGGCACAACATTTCAGAAACGTATTATTTTATTTAGTTGGAAACTATTTACCAGCATGCATTATTAAACGCGCTGTCTGGGTGCGCGCTGTTTGACGCACGCGCGCGTGCAAAGTAACCGAGTGGGTCGTACGCACCGGACGATAAAATAGTTTGTTCGTTGCTGTTACATTGTTACTAATAACAAAACATGGTATGTGTCTCGGTTAACAGCAACTTCGTGTAACTAATACTTATCTACCCCATTTCGAATTTTCAAATTAACTTCTTTTCTTTGTCTGTTAGTTATATTTCTGTGGAACACCACATTCTATTTGTTATGTAACTGAAATTCTGGCAAATAGTATATATATAAAATTGCGAGTTTCGGAACTGGAATTATGTTATCGGAGTCGAATACTCAACATTGCGGTAGATCATGTAATCATATTCTGCCAATGTGTTATGCGCTTGTCATGACACATACGATAGGGTGATGGTAATCGGATTTTATGCTATTTGTTTTTAATCGTGTCATAACGTGTACATAATTTTGCACGAGCATTCGTTTAACAAATTTTAACAAGATCCCTAATTGCATTTGACTTTTAGCCTCAAAATGAGATCTAGTAAATTGATCGAGGTTATTTATGTGAAAGCGAGTTAGACTATTTTGATTTTTGTGAAGTACCAATGAAACGCTATTATAGTTACTGGTGTTTGTTAACTTTAACACGTGTTCAGCGCAATGAAATCATGAGTAAGATTAGTGATGTTCAATCAAATATAATCATTGTCGTTCTATGGAAATCAATTATAGGACTTGCGCCCAGAACTAGTGGATCAAGTTGATACAATAGCTAATGTGAAATATACAACTATAATTTGTTTCGACGAAGACAGGTTAAAAATACAGTATATTCACAATCAGAATAGATGTCCCCGCCAACCAGATGCGTCATACGTATAGCTGCGCGTAATGAAGACATGTGCAGAAGAGATGCTGGGGGAAACTCACTGCTACAAAGGTTAACACTCGCGAGGGACAAGAAGATTAAAACAGAACGCAATGTTTATACCACAGCTGCTTATGTGAACCGATAATCTCAGTTTGTTGTAACCCCTCTTATACCGAGTATTTCAAGTATTCCCGGGACACACTCAGTATATGTTTTCATGTAGACAAAGCGATGTCAGGGAAGGCAGCAATTGCCAATATCTGGATGACCGTGGAGAGACTCGTTGAAATTCAAATATTTTCATCGGGATTTGCAATGAAAGGTCAGACTAAATGGCTGATGTTAAAAGAAACCCATGACCCCCAAGGCGATATAGGCCCGCAGCATTGCCTTTTAATTACCTACCATACGTGCTAAAGCTACGCACTTTCGTCCAAACAAACCGATGTTGATTTCTCCCTGGAATACTCTTGTTTATATTTAGTATTCCACTGATCCACGTGTGTACCTACTTTTGTTGTAATACCAACCCGCTAACTGCATACGTTGTGGTCTACGGTGGACATCATTAATACACCGACTCCGAGTATCCATTACTGGAGAAAAGAATTAGCGCACAGCACGATAAACTGTAGCTCAGATGTACTTATTACTTATTAAGCCCTATAATTGGTATGGACATTGAAACTTAAGCTAAAGAACGCGGTGGAAAATCATCGAGTAATTAACCCACGTTGAATGGTCTAATATTCTTATGGGATGTATCAAAGGCAGCATTAGTCCGTAATTATGGGCTATTATTCATGAAAATAAGGTAAAATGCTATTAAGCTGTCACAGGAAGCATCTGGACTTGTGATTGCAATACGATCCCCCAACAACAAGCGTATTCAGAAATACCAAGCCAAACACTCGCGTCATACTTGTTCATTCACATTTTACCGAACTGAACTAAATTCAGATTTCTTTTTTTTTATTTCAGATTTTTACAACTGAGCAGTTTCTACATAGAGCCTATTTTTATTACTGCCTTCTTCTGTATAGGGATTTCAGTGATCTCAGGAGGGGCAGTCATGATTAAAATTGAGCCTCGCGAAAGATACTATTCAAGGTAATTGAATTTTGATTTTTGATAGATACAAATATAAATGACAAGACTGTCAACCGCTGATCAGTTTATTTGCGCTACTCCTGCAATGATATAATGGATTGCATTCCGCACGTCAGGGGACTCGAAAATGGCAAATGGGTTCCCGAGCAAGAGTGACGGAGCATTGCAGTAACGTACTGTATAACCTTCGCCACAGTGACAATAAGGAGATTAACAACTCTCTGAATATCCAAACTCGCCAGCCAATCACTCAAGATGAACGCTTCTTATATTAAGCATGACTGAATAAACTTTTATACGTACATATGATTTTTTCAATTACTGATCTTTTTTTTTCCTGAATGTTTTTCTGTCTTATCAGTGTATTCTTTTTTTCTTTGCTTTAATTCAATGAGCATGAACAAGGCGATGGTAAGTTATGTAGATACAGAGGGTTAACGATACGGGGTGAGAGATTTTGAGAATATTGAGAAAGAATTCTACAGGGGAAAATAAACAACGAACAAACATACATTTCTCAGAGGAAAATAAGTTCAAGTTCTTGAGAAATGGCATAACACTCGGAGACCATCCATGAGTTGAAATGATGTGATATTGCTAGTTCTGACGCTGCATTCTAGTGCCAATAAAGTGAAGCAATAAATCACTTGTCTCTATAAATGAGTGTATCTGTGTAAATGATGGAAGCCAGTGATAGGAAAGACAAACGATAGCGAGCGCTGATGCTAGATACCAGATACAGTAAATGTTAGCAATAGCGAGAGCTGATGTAATATTTGTGATCATAGGAAAATGAGTGGCGACTCTGCCTATCGACGGGAGTAACGTGACAACGATTTCTGATGCTGAAAATCAGAAATAGGAAAAGGAGAATAATAGCCAAGAGTGACGATGCTTTCAACAAGAGATAGTAAAATAGAACAAGAGCTAACAGTTGATGCTGCCAATCAGTGACAGTGAGAGCTAACAGTTGATGTGGCAACAGGGATAGTAAAAAAAGAGGATAATAACCAACAAAACTGATGCGGGAAACCAGAGACAGGGAAGAGGATCAATCGCTTACTGCTGATGATGGCAACCAGAGATCGTAAAAGAAAGTAGGAGGTAACTACTGATCTTGGCATCTAGTGAGAGTTAGGGGAGCGATAGTTAACTGTTGGTGTTGGCAACCAGTGGGCAGTGAACGGAAGCAATAGTTAAGTACTGATGCTGATGCAAAGGATGAGGAGCGACAGAGAATGCTGATGCGGAAAGACATTGAAACTATGCAGTGATATCAACCTGGAACAAAATTGACGCTAGCAACCAGAGACAGTAAAGTAATGTAGTATCTAGATGTTGTTGCTGGTAAATAGTGATAGTAAAGTAGAGATATATCTAACTGTTGTTGTTTGTAACTGTAATAATTATAGTAAAGGTGAGCAACATGGAGTGATAATGCTGGAAATAAGGGATAGTTCATGTAGCAACCGCGATAGTTAATGTGAGGCATATGATGTGATAATCCCAGGAACAAGTGATAGTAAAGGGAGCAATAGCTAACAGCTGATATTGGCAACCAGTAATATTTATTTAAAATAGAATTGGGAAGTGCGCAGAGTCGCTGATAATGCGTGCACAAACCATAACATTAAAAATGATTCTTACGTTTATTTCATCCTCAATTCGGGGAAGCAATCACCATATTGTGACATCGTGACATCGTGTAATCTGAAGGATTACTATTTAAGATATAGTGTCTTATTTCAATAATAATTGGATTCTTTTGTATATTTCAAACTTTGGCATTTACAAATAAATGTCATTGCATTCACGGCGTCTGATTGTCTGGTAGCAGGGTAGTTCTTTGCCACAATTGAATTGAACAACAGCATCTATTTTCTCTCTTTGCGTTCCAAAACTCTTTTTTTTTTCGAATCTCCTTACGATATGTGTTTATGTTATCCAGACGGACTCGTGCTTGATTCGAGAATGTTTCTGCTGGATTTAATGATGAACCCTGATTTGAGTAGCAGGTTTGAGAACACGTTTTTGAGGATGTACCAAAATCAGTATAATCTCTAATAGAGCAGGAAGATTTCCTTCGCAATAGTACTAGTTTGATATGAATGAATAAATAAATAAATAAATAAATAAATAAATAAATAAATAAATAAATAAATAAATAAATAAATAAATAAATAAATAAATAAATAAATAAATAAATACGACCATTCTTTACAGAGCTGTGATCGTCGTTCAACGCGCGCTATATTTGTATTTTACCCGTGTTGTACTGTACGGGCATTATAGTAAACACGACGCCTCCTTTCGTTTTATAGTTTCAGGACCGTGGTAAATTTAGGATTTTATCAATTCATGTATCCATGAGAGGATTTCACCAATAGTGTATATAATAGTCATCAACAACTAGAGTCTCTGTCGCCATGGTTACATATTGTTGCCATGGCTAGACAGCCGTGATGCGGGACGCTTTAACGCGTTGCATCATGCTACCCGTCACCATTTCCGCACGTCTGCGAGTAAGGTTAAATTGAATGAAAGAACACACGCTGTTAAACGAAATAAACACTGATCAGGGTATGTGTAATACGTATATCGAACCAAACTGCCTGCAGAAACAACAACCTGCAAGTAAGCTCTGATATGTTACACCCACTACATAATAGAGTACGCGCCAGTTTTCCACTGAGTCTCGCTTTTCCGGATGCACATTAAATGATTCATCATTTTAGCTACAGAGAGTTGTCAACATTGAAAGCCTGAATCTTTAAAAACAGGGCTTCGCCAATCCACTGTAATAGCTTGCTAACGCGCCTGCGCATATCCAATGTATCAGCTTGTTCGTCCGGGGGAACAAGTAAATAATGAACAATTAGATGGAGGCCATTAAATGTAAGAGACCCGATTTTATAATGCTATACTTGGCTACCATCGCTGTTATATTAAGATACTTCATTCGAGCAATACGTGGCATTTAACGCATAGCTGTGTACTTCCCGCATCGATGTACATTGGTAAGTGCATGTCAACTTTCACTCACTGTAATAGACGCACTTCTAAATTACTCAACGGCGCGTACGGTCATTTAACAAAAAGTACACATTGTAATCTCCAACTAACTGTTTTTTTGTTGTAAAAAAACAAACCTTACCACGTTAACAGTTGAAAACGCTTTAAATCGCACAATTAATTCGATAAAGAAGAAAAAAACGCTTTCGCGTTCGACTTCACCTTCCCGGAAGCCAGCTAACACATATCATACCACCCCATATGTATTCTATTGAGATGGACGCAGGAAGTGAGAGTCAGTGCGCCTCGTGATTTGTTTTTGTGACAGGAAGTCGGAGCACAATGATTAATCCAATATTACGCGCCGTAACGCGATTACTCAACGCCAGAATTACGTGAATTAGAACAGGAGTAACGTTTTATATTCGATAAATAATTCGCTAAATTACACACTGACGAGGAATGGAGCATAACGATAGCACGTAGACGCGATCAATGGCATTAGTGCGTGTCATTTATTTCCCCACGCTTCATTGGTCCAAGAATGACCGGAGTTACAGAAGACTTAGGGCGGTGTGTTGGCAATGGATGTGATTACACACTGGGCAGTGAAGAAAGATTTCTTATAGCTTCGCCCCCGAGAACGGATAAACCTAAATAACAAAATGATCGAGAAAGGTTATAATAGAAGCTAAGCCTGATTGGTGAATAATTATCACGCCCACTTCAAAAAAATATATATGCCCGGGGACAAGAATGGTTGTTGCGAATCTATGACATTAAGATAGTCAGTCAGTCGCGCCATATATTGTATTTTGGGCTTTTGCGAAAAATATAAGATCGACAAAACGTGTTGGGTGAGCGAAGCGCTTGTTTTTTTTTCAATAGTCAATTCACACATATTAGCACGTAGAAATCCGCTCAATGAGTCAATATACACTGATTTTGTTTTCACTCAGTATTCTTGTGATGTTTTTTTTTTTGAACATTCATTTTGAGTCCAAATACACAACGCCGCGCTAGCGCACACAATTATTGAGCAAGAGATATTACATTCTCAAGATTGGAATATCTCAGCCGTGGATTATTCTACTTTTGATCAATCACCACAGAGGTATATATATGTTGTCCCCTTTCATGACTGAAACTGAACCGTGATTCATGTCATTGCATCTGCGATTTGATATTGGATATCGTGCCGCATTTACAAGCAATAAGTTAGAGAGGCATCATTTATCATAGTAGGTTTCAAGTTCATTTCGAAATGTAGAGCAGTCTTCAATTGGAAATTCAGAATATCAGATTATTCCAATCCATTGACAAATAAGAAAAATATTAGTATGATTATTTGTATATTTGAACATGGTCACAGTTTATAAATTATAAAATCTATTGAAATGGTATTCAATAAAAAAAATAATTGTTCAAAACAGCATGGATTTGTGACAACAGCGAACAGAAAGGATACTGACGAATTTTACCTCCTTTATTTCTGTAAAACGTTCGAACTCGTTTTTGATATCTATTTTGTTTCGAAAGTCAGACTTTTACCATTTTTTTTTTAATTTCGCATAATTACGCCTCTTATTTTATATCTGTGACGATTAGAGCGTTATAGTACGTATTTTTTTAAGTACCCGATTCGGAACCGAATATGAGTCTGCAAATATGAAACTGTGTCAGTGCAGTATTCAAAGACCCGTGATACAACATATAATGCCGCCAAAAATATAAGAAATAGCAGGACATCGAGAAGCTACGTACCATATTATGACAGAACCCCACACCCTCCCCGTGGCTTTCGTTGCGTATGGAAGTTATTTTCACGAGTGATGCGGTGTATCCTGCGGCCGTACTTTCACGAGCGAAGCGAGTGAAAGTACAGCAGAATACACCGCATCTCGAGTGAAAATAACTTCCATACGCAACGAAAGCCACGGGGAGGGTGTGGGGTTCTGTTATTATTACATATGTTCCATACTTGATTATTTCGTATTAAAGAAAGAACGTGCAAACCGGGATGGAATTTAGGTCGGGGAACCCCATTGCCCATTAATATGTTCCAATATAAGTGTTACGCCCTAGCAGCGCGTGTCAGTGTAGAACGCGCCCGGAGAACGCGTGTCACTGTTTGTTTGAAATTAAAATAATCAGACGTCTAATCTGAGTCACTGTTCGAATAAATAACTCGTTGACGTTTAGTTGGGACCACGGCAGAACCAGAACTTGAACTGGACGACTATGATACACAGTTTATGTTGAAGTTAAAAGTTCCGCCACAGAATTGTGCATTGACAAACATGCCGTGCATCTGCGGTACTCCACTGACATCCCGTCGTCGACAGCGGTTGTCGCTGAGCTGCACGCTACAACTTCGTGTGTGATGTTGCTTGCTGGTCGTGGATTGACTGAGTCTTGATTACCGGTTAAAATGTTGCTTTTTTGGCGTTGGTATTTTTTATTTGGAACTGAGTAACGCCGCAACGTCGCCAGCAGAAATCTGGTATCTCGATGCTGACGGTTGCGGCTGCATAGTAATCGATGATTTTACTGCTGGTGGATCTTCTGAAAGCCCTTCAAGGTTTATAAAACTCAGTTTCCAGGTGGTCAACATACATTAAGTTCTCCCAATCGTAGTATTCCATGTGATGTACACCTGACATGCCAAAAATGTTGTTGAACGATTTGAACTGGATAAAAATAGCAGACGAAAATGTGTTTACAAAATAAAAATAGTTCGGTAGCCAATGAAAATACCATGTTCATTTGCATATCGACCGTGAAAATACCGAAAACATTATTGCATGGGTGATATGCAAATTAGTTTGGGCCAAAATAAGTGACTGCCTGAAAGTACCATTACTGTTGTTCAAATTTCATTTCACTCGGCAAGTATATTCATGTACGCCAAGGGGAAAATATCATACTTCTAAATATTGTTTATTTCGAAAAACTGTACTCCTGAAGGGACTACTTTGTTTGCTCGCAGACCTCATTTGCATATGGGTTGTGGAAATACCGATTTTGATTTCAGGGACGAATCAAAATAAACTGCAGTACATATGTAATAAATATAATTATCGTACTTCTGGTTAGTGTTAAGAGTTCATAACGTCTGCCTTACGATATTATGATACGTATACTTTACGTGGAATGCTGGACCTAATGCGGGTCTGCAAATATGGAAATGTGTCTGTACAATATTTGCAGATCCTATTACAAACTATCTTGTAAAAGTAGCATGTTGAAAAGCTAAACAAGACACACATATATATCGTGTTTCTGGCTAGTTGCACGGGTTGACATCGTCTGCCGCACGCAGTCGCAGGTGCTCAGTTGTGAGACGGTACACCGGAAATTGCTGGCAGACACTAAAAGTAAAGAGGTCTGCTGAAGCCTGCTGTATGGTGAACGCTTCTGTATTCAGGCAGGACCATTCTCACGCACACACTAAGAATATAGCTGCCCAGAGATGACGATTCACATATCTAAAGAATAAAGAAACGGTAACCATGGAGCAACTAAGGTGATTAATGTCTAGTATGAAAGAATGGATAAGTGGAATGGCAATTCAGAATATAGTAAGCGATATCAAACGTGAAGTAACGAAATAGATATAGTAACTATGGTTGACAGTTTCAATTCAGTGGCGCAGCAGCCAACCATTAATACAACTTTCAATGCCTACATACACCGGTTTTCGCAATCCTGTGTTTATTGACATGCTATTGGCGCTTTTGCTAACTTGTAGTGGGGGTCTTCGGAAATCGAACTTGACAATTATAACAGTGCACTGATTTATCGAATTCTACTGTTTATGTCTTAGCGTATACATACTTACAGTATTTGTCACATATTGGTTCGTTTCGTTCCGTCATCTCGATGTCTAGACTGATTTACAGAAATTTTCAAAAAATGAAAAAAATGCATTACACATTTGTTTGATTGTCGAGCAGTAAAATTCACACATATGACATGTACTTTTTATTAAAGAGATCTGCTCTCCATATTCAAAATATCGTTTCAGAATATATTCGTTAAACTGCCCCATCTCGACAATATTTATATAATTTGCGTCAAGACGCGATGAGTCTCAATTTGTTCATACTCATGACGTAAAACACATGCTGGAACACGTTGATGAAGAGCCATTTTAGCGGGAAAAGCAACAGACGATTTGTCGTCTGCACCTGATCTCAACGTATCATAGATTACGCAAGTTGGCAACTAAAATATATATCCACAATGCATTTCATCTGGACATGCGTACAATATATCGGTCTTTCGTTTCTATTCATCCGAATTCACGTCTTGAGTTGAGACCCAGTGACAAATATCGACAAGGGAACTAATCAACGTGATGCGACACTGATATAAATTCGTTTAACGTTGTTAGAACAAGACGGAAGCGCTGACGAATGTGTTTTATATAAAATAGCTGGTGATTCCAGTGTCAACACTGCTACTAAACGCGGGTAAATATTACATATATGTCTCCCTATGGTCTACGTCACTCAATCACTATGGTCTATGTCAATCACTATGAGACATAAAACATATTCGACCAATCACGCGCTACAATACAATTGGCGTCATGACTACGTCATATAGTGGTAACAATCAACCAATCGCAGGTTGATGACGAAGCAACGTTATATAATACGTCACGCAGTGGTAAGGTAATCATGAATACTCGTGAATTGTGTGCAAACGTGTTTAACCCCGCCCCACGAGAAATAGCGATGGATAAAAACAGTCTGTCATATTCGCCAAAGTTCAGAAAAAAACACTTAAATGGCTTGACACACTTTTAAGTAACAAATATACGTCAGACATCTAAAAACAAATACATATTTTTATATTAAAAACAAGACTGTTTGTCAGATAATCCATGTCTATGTTTAAATGCATCTCGATAGAATCACATGTTAGCACCCCTTCTAAATTACTTGATACTTCTATGGAAATTAAAATACCATTTGATGCAATTGCAGCCATGCTGGTGTATTGATTTTACAATATTAATTAAACGAACGTATACTCAAATACAAGGTCAATGAGAAAAGAATGTACGGACCTCAAGGCATACAGTCATGACATGATGGCCAGGTGGTTCGAAATTAGTGCGCACATCCTGACTCAAACGCAATATATGTCAACGTAACTCACGATCGAATAATTCAAATAATGATGAAAATTCGGGAATTTATAAGACTAGTAACAATGATGTCATCTGAGATCATATGAGCACCTGCGAGTTATCATATGCAGATTCAAGGTCATTATATCTGCCCATGAACCTGGATAGATATTAAGACACGGTATTCCCTAGATATGCCTAGGTTTAATAGTAAGAGGGTAGGCAATGTATTATGTCTGGTTCCGTTAATCTCAAGTTCATTTAGATATATCGTTGCAAGATAATCACTTAATTTACGATTGTTGATGGAAAGAACATCATCAATAACACTTTACGTGAGTAAAATGATTTAATTCTTTTGTACCATATGTTTTATGTTCTGAAAAAAAAGAATCCGCTTCTTACGAATAACGACACAAATCAGCTAGCAAAGTAGCACATTTATTTTTCATTGAAATGCCAATACCTCGCTGAGCACTATGTTAGTTTGTGATCGTTACTGACAGTTCGTAAATATGATTTAAAGGCTAGAGGACATGTATCATCAATAGTAGGCTGAGAATTCATATTATGGTCTATCAGGGTAATCCATGTAATCATATCGACCTATTACGCAAATTGGAAACAACAACCTACCAGTATTAGAATTTCAAACATCCGGAAGTATAAGCCATGGTCACAGTTCCGGGACTAATGAGGTAATGGCATGCAATGGAACGTAACGAAATTAAAATTGCTGCTATGTTATCTTTGACAATAACATATTTACAATTTTCTAAAGCTCCATTTGCCTTATAGCTCTCTCAACTAGTGTTATTGCAATGTTTTATTATAACAACTAAAACTTAAATTGATTCCGACGTAATGATTTTATATTTGTAATTTACTCGTACGATATTAGTTTTCGACAGAGAACACACAAACACAACCATACTCTCAGCAAACATTTTCTAATTGTGGTGTATAACGTGACGTTTTCAGGCAGAAATTGAAACTATTTTAAAAATTAATACACACATATACACATATATTAATCTTTATACTACATAATATTTTATCATCAACGTATTCTATTCAATATTTTCGTCTATATAAAACACTCAAATTACCCCTGCCAAATTTACATACGCTCAATTTAATCCATCAAAATCAAGTAGACGAAACGCCATTCATATTTGCTGACGAAATCACGCTTCCTACTCCAAAGATAGTATAATCAGCCATTGCTTGTATATTGCAATATTGAATTTTGACATTTATATGAATGTGTCAGTGTTTATCTGATTGTATACAGGAACCAAATGTTACTCTCATTACAGATAGATAGATATATTTGTCCTGTGTGTAGATTAATTTTGTCGAGATTCGTAAGATTGTAAATAACATAAACAGGAACTATATAATGTGTGTCATATTGCTGATTTATAAATGACCAGCTTGGTCGAAATACCATATTGCAAATGGTCGTCGAGATCTTGTTCGGAGAGGACGAGAGGCGGAGAGAAATCCATGGTAGTTGCGTTTTGCTTTCAAAAAATGTCTCATTCTCCCCCAAAATTGCGTCCACTGTTTCCCGGACTTAGGTGACGATGGTATTCAAAACATGCGACAGGGAGAGAGCACAACTTGAAAGGAAAAAAACGATCTCGCTCTGAGCGAGACATCGGCGACCTTTAGCGTCTAAGGTATATTCAGACATACAGACAACTGTACTTATTTTTGCAAAGACATGACATGTGACCATATTCTGCTTACTATGAACTCGTTTTCATACATTTTATCACTTCAAGTTCTAGAAATAGAAAAGCACCAGGTTCAGAAGGTTTATCTTTTCTTCTTGAGTAAAATTCGTGATATACTAACGGGCAATTTTCGATGTACCTAAAACGCGGCATATTCTCTCTTTCTCTCTCTTATTTAAAATCGGGTCAATGAACTACCTACACAATTAAAACAGGAACACACACATGTATATTTAATTAAAACTGCATCAAACAATGCCGTTTTTTGTCTCCGTTCGAACGAAGAACCTTGTGGACCAAATCTTTGAAAGCGAAGCATCGGTTCTTGCCAACCAATCACCGCGCATGCGCACCCCGCACAGAACGTAAACAAGTGCGATTGCATTTCAGAGACCAGCCTACCGCCAACTAAAGTAAGGTAACCCATAGACTCGCTTAGTCTTACGCTCCTATTGTAAACGCAGCTGTGATTGGCAGATGACTTGGTTCCACTTGGCTTTCATCATTCAAAACAAAACGCTTCATTCTAAATTACGCCATGTGTCACACCGTGGTAAACTTGTAATTACATCTATAAGGTAAAACCTTTATGAACTGGATACAAAATTTGCTGCCCTCGGTCGTACGGCTTACTCGCAAGCACGGGCGCTTCCGCCGCACGACCTCGTGCCGCGAAAAGCCGTATCGAATCCTTAAAGAACAGTTTGTTCCATAATCAGATCGAAGATGGCAGACTGGCTTCCATCTTGTTTTTGGAAATGTGGTATCTTGAACAGGATTTGTTGGTTGTCGTTCAAATTTGATACAAACATTACACATGTTGAGATAGATGTCCATGATGACAAACTGGCAGCCATCTTTTTTTCAAAATGTATCGGTGCAATGTTCTCTTCAAATTATACATGTTAAGATACCTGTCCATGACAATTAGTTTCACAATCGAATCAATGACGGTTAACTGCCCACAATCTTGCTTTTTAATCATACTATATCTCTGTACATGAGCCTGGACAAATGAAATTCATATACAACAAATGCATGAATAGCGTATCGTGACATTTAATACATTTAATATCTGTTGATATGAGACTAGCAAATTATTCACTCTTAATTAAAAACTAAGCTTTTGGATTATATCATTTTAACTTTGGCATGGATAACATTTCACCTAATTCCAACAGAGACTATGTTATTAACAATGACTTGTTTTATCTTTGAATGCGAAGTACCGGTTCTTGTCAACCAGTCTCTGCACCCGCGCACCCGCGCAGAACGCAAACAAGCGCGGCTGCATTAATGAGACCAACCTACCGCCAACTAAAGTCAGATAACCTATAGACTCTTAGTCTTACGCCACTATTGTAAACGCAGTTGTGATTGGCAGATGACTTGGTTCCATTGTTTTTGAATGGAAAAGCTATATGTATAAGCACGTGACTTGCCTTCAATTCATGTAGATGCTAGACTGAACAGTACATTATTGATCTTTTGAGAAAGCATTTAATGTGAAACCAATTCACACATTAATGTGGAAGTCACATGACAAAACATATTTGATAACTTTAAGTTTAGATCGATCTATACTTCTTTGACATAAATGATACTCTATGTTGTTGGCATAATAGCCATATGATCAAATATCAAAAATCGTATTTGCATATTTATTAGCTACATTTTTCAGCAAGATTCCACTTTTCTAATTTATTTGTTCTTGTACGAATATTAATTATGGTTATTGTTAATGCATTAGTCGTTCAAATATTAATACTGTAGCATAATAACATTTACTTAAAAAGTAGTATATATATATATATAATATATATCACCATCGAGTGTTTAAGACAAACATGTGAAGTGAAAGAAAAGTGAAAAAATATCATCAAACTAAGCCCACAATATAAGAGATTGCTGCTGCCAAATATATATAGTCAACAAACCACACTCAAAAACGTTAATTTAATCTCTGGGATTAAGCTGATATCTAATCAGAAGAATAAGGGATTTTTTTATGCTACCTAATCTATGTGCCATGGTGATACACTTAGAAATGACGTCATGACTACGCAACTCTTTTGAATATATGGATGAATGGAACACGGAAAACTATGCTTATAACATTCCCAAAAGCACAGGAAAATCTACCGAAATTAATATATACCCTAAGGGGGGAAGGGTAACCAGCAAACACTAGCCGAGTTAAAACTTGAGTACTGCTTTATTTTACTAGAAGCGGCACATGACAAAATGTACGTTGACTGCTATTTACACGCTTTCCCCAAGTGTATATCATTATGTGTCGCTCAATCATGTTAGTTTTTTCAAAGATGATATAGACATGCCAACTTGACATTCCAAGTTTGTGACGCTGATATGTTTTTTACAGATTAGACCATGTGTGACAAAGAGTTCATGCAGATGATGTTCTTTTCAATATTTTATTCATTTACTGGTCATAAACTACAGTAATCCCAGCATGCCTTCTGGCATGTGTAAATTTACCCCAATTCGATTAAATGCCATATTTAATAGTTTTCATTTGAAAGTGACAGAAAGAAGCAGTAATTTGAATATTCATTTCTGTATTTTGTAATTTTGTCATAAAATTTAATCACTGGATGTATTCTTTTCCGAACCTTATTCTATACACTTCTTATGAGAGACGAATGTAACAGTCTGTGCTGATGGTTTGTGAACGGGAATACGTACTTTATAAGGCTTTCACAATCATGGCGTGTCAAGTTTATGGTTTATAACACCCAACTTTTGTCAATGAACCATATATAGAATGTAATGCATAAACTATATCTTATTGTATAACAAATCAAGTTTAAGACTATGTTTTGGGAATTAAACAGCTGATACTCATTAATGTATTGCATATCTTATGTTTTTGATTGTGAACGTACACACTAAACGTCCCTTGATGTTTGGTTTATCTGATTGTAACATGGCTGGGAAATAATGCATCTAAGTGTTGTTAATGGTATAGCCAATTTAATAATAACATGGGAATTATACGTCTAATTTTTATTGATGTATGGTGTATCTAATTTTGAGATGATAAATATGGAATTGTACACACAAATTGTATCAATGTATGGTGTATTTAATTTAAGACCATGTTGTTGTGCCACGTATGAGATTTAAGAATATGGTTTGAAACGTCTAAAGGTTGTCAATGAATAATGCATCTTAAGTTAAGACTACGGTTATACATTATACTACTGATTATTATGAATTCATCTAATTTATGAATGTTGTTAGAAATTATACATCTGACTCTCCATGTCTATGGTTGAGAATTATATATTTAACACCCCGATGCTTGCATCCATTCATATATCACATCTTTGAGGTGTACCATCAGTTTTAGTTAGTGATTAGTTTAGAGTACTGGGAGCATTACACATAATGTGAAATGACATGGAATCAAAACATAGGAGACATGCATGCATTATGCCATATTTGAATTCAAAACAATGGCTAGAAATAAGTGACACAGCCACATTCAGGGTGACTGTATCCATGGTTACAGCCGAGGCCGCTAAATGTGCATACATTAACGTCTTTCACATTTCACATAATTATTATTTTTTAGGCTTGGGATTTGAGTTATCAAGTTTAATTGGAATCATCAGGTTTGGTGTTTGGTGTATGTAGTCCAATTGAAATCCCTGAGCTTGGGGGGATTTGGGATACTCGGGTTTGGGATATGGAGTCCAATTGAAATCCTTGAGCTTGGGTTTTGGGGATACTCAGGCTTGAGTTTTGCGATACTCAGGTTTGGGTATGAAGTCCAATTGTAATCCCCGAGTTTGGTGTTTTGAGATATGAATTTTATTCCTCTGGCTTAGGGTTTGAGTTATGAAGTCCAATTTGAATCCTTAAGCCTGGGGTTCGGGATATGGAGTCTAATTGGAATCCTCTTGCTTGTGGTTTGAAATATGGAATCCTTAAATATGGGGTTAGGAATATGAAGCCCAGTTTGCATCGTCAGGCTCGGGATTTATGATATGTTGGCTGGGGATTATGTTTGTGTACATTGGATTTGAAATTTTCACACTAAATTCTGTTTCACAAAAAAAAGGAACGCCTTGGTACATGTATATATCTATACCTTAATACAAAAGCGTTGCTCGCAATCGATCGTGTCAAAATATATAGAGAAATAAACTATTGGACGGCTGGGAGGTGATAAAAGCGCCGGGGTCATAGTTTTACTAACATTCACAATTGTTCTCATTTGAGTGAGAAAGTAGTTTGAAAATACGATAAATAGAGATGATGTATGCTTCCATAAATGTGTGTGCGCGTGATATTTGTGCGTCTGTATCGGATGTTGAATTGTCTTGGTCATGTTTATTATGCCATCTCATTGACATAGTTCAAAATACTGGGTAAGATATATTTCGGAGGTGAAGCAGTTAGTGTTCACACTGGTCATTGTCAAGCTCTATATTTAGAGTGTCTCATTTTATCCATACAGACCTTGTTACAAAAGACAATAAAACATATATTCATCGTTTCCAGGATCTCTCGCCATTTACGTGTTTCATACACCCTTGGGCATCGACGAGTATAACCATAACAGTGATTAATTCCGATGGCTAAGGAAGGGATCCTTCCTTCTACCGGCAGGGGTACCGAACAATTTCACTCACGAAGATGAACTTTAAAGACCTGAGCAGAATACAATGTATTATATACTATGTTTCTTGCTAAAACGAAAATGGTAAAACTCCCACACATATAGCGCATGCGCCTAATGATTGCGGCTCAGTCGGACAATTCGTCATATGCTAGAATTAATTTGAAATTCATTTTGAACGTTTTTATCCATTAACAATATATATAATAAGATAAATATAATATTTAAAATCATCACTGACACCCACGTCGTGTAGCAATCTTGAAACACGCGACGGACATACATCTGTTCCGTACGTCATCCCAAACTCCCCAACAACTGATCGGTTTAGACCCTATTATCTTTCGGGCGCAAATACATAATGCAGTAAATGTGAGGTATTAAATATGCTGTCATTGACTTTCGTTGACTTGTTGAGTTATTAAGACTAGAGCTCTTCAAAACATCTGCGCTCTGCCGATGTGTTTACCAAGAGACTGGTAAATAGACCGATCAGTAGTAATCGCACTTTATCGAAGAATACATACTATGTACACATCAGGTGATCAGGTTTGGACTACTCCGCTCTACATCTTTGACCTTATTAAATAATCCATATGTTATACTACGATCAGCGATTAATTAAATATTATATAAGACAGCGATTTGTTATTTTGTACGGATTGTTATCCAACCCCGCATACGTTGAAATATTAAAACCACATGAAATAAATCACATTTTTAAAAATCCCTAAAAAACAATGCAGGAGCTGCAGTGTATATAATATGCATTTCTAATATGTTTTATATTCCAAGTTGTTATCGATTAAGTGAAGATCACGTGGGGCTCAAGTTCAACAACACACGTGCATATGAATATGAATTTGGTTAAGCATGTACACACAAATTGTTTACATTAATGTTTTATTTACGCATACTTCTCAATAAATACTAATTTGTCGAATACTGTCGCATATTCATATAAATATTGATTACGTTTAGCAACACATTTTTTTCACAAATCCAGATTTAGTGTTTGACATTGATGTTGAATGAGCACCTTATCTGTGCTGTCCATCGTCATTTTTTTTCAACTGAAAGTATTGTACACGTTGCAACTGAATCAGCGATTGTATCGAATATACACGTCGAAAGAAGTAATTTAAACACCTTTCTCATTGCTCCCCAGTACCATACTTGTAATCGATCAGCAAGGCTTTCTTTTCCGCCTTAACTCATTGAAAACCCTCACGCCTTAATGCTGTGTCGTTTTACAGAGCTGAAAAGGTGATATTTGAGTTTATTTTCTTTCTCAATTCTCCTCAACGTATGGCTTGAAAGTACACCGACTATAGTATTTGCAGTCTATTGAAACCCACTCAATATTTCCAAATATAGCATATGATTCGCCGTAGAACTAGTTAAAATGAAGAAATGGACAGAATTAACGACGCCAAAGTTTAAAATCTTGTGGCAATAAGCAATTTGTCGACGTAATACAAATAATGGCATACAATCTGTTATGGAAAATGTATTCAGTGGGCATCGATTTGAAATAATGATTCCAAACAACGCTATCGATGACATCCAAATGCTACCACGAGGTGGTCTCTCACTCGCATGGCAGTGTTTGCAGAGTCCCAGGGAACATAGCGTTTCTGTTGATTGTACAAACTATATTGATGTTAGTAACGCGTTATTGATGATCGCGCTCTCACGGATGATGAGGGGATTGAATTTCCATTATCACACTCAACATTTGACCACGTCACTGATTGATGACATTTTCTACGTGAGATTTATTTTAATGTCGCTGTTGGGACTCTTAATTAAAATTCAGAAGCTCAGCGTATTGTGAGCATGTCAAAAAGGCTCCTGGGCGACTTTGTTTTATTCCCCCCATCGAGAATCCTACTCCAGTTAGCGAGATAGCTCAATCATGCCTTGGGCTGGGCAAAGTAATATTATATTGTATATGTCGATAACAGGCGGCGAAGTACCGTAAAGGCGGTCGTTAAACTTTTATTGAGGCGGCAACGCGTCATTATTTCAAAATCTGTGTGGCCAAACAACAAATAGTTGGACAGTCGCACTTCAACGAATTATGTCAAAATATTTACATATTCACGCGGACTTAGTCAAGCATCTTTCACTTATCAGCGAAAATAGCGAAATAATTAATGCATTTTTAGTATTCTATTTGAACACTACTTTGCAGCCCTACTAAAATAGCCCCGGGTATTTTGAAACATATACTGTGTGATACACTATGACAGCGCGCTTTAGGCGTTGAATTTGCTGTTTAGAATGTGGCAGAGAATTTGTGAACATGTTTATGTTCCTCATAATAACATTGACCAAAAAAGAAAAAAAAAAAAAAAACGCTCAGACTTATGTTGGAGGTATTTCTTGATATCACGATAACATATTTACATTTCCCGTCTTACATCTAACTCTACCTTATATATCTTCAATTCATCTATATACATACTAGGTTTTTTTGTTTTTGTACATGGCGATGACACGTAGTGTCCGTTTCTTTGTATCCCCTATGATAACGAGATTTAGTTATGCAGGTATTGTTGTCGAATTGAGATATCAGACACCATAATTATGGCCTTGAATTGTTAGTATGCGATTACAGAAACACAATATTGCGTTGATTGCAAGACCCATACACGCCCCCATTTCGTTAACGTAATATAAACCAATATTCCCCCACAATTTAAACTTATTACGTCTAATGAATAAGGTAAGCATCGCGATACCAGTACGCCGTCGCATAAAAATGGCTCTGAACGATACTGTTTTGACGGCAATTTTATTAGCGTGCACTCGACTTCCAACCAGTCGTTTGCATACGAATCACCAATTAAGTCAACAGTGTGAATTAATCAACTTGCCGTGAAGATTACATGCACGGAAATGCTTCAAATCTAGTACAGTCATAAAGTAGACTGAAGGATACATTAAGAATGAGAAACCGCCGACGTTTACGTTTTTATTTTATTTTCACGCTTAATTGAATTTGGAAATGGAGAGTTTTTATTATAGAGGGTGTCGTGGGTGACGTAAATCTTTTCAAATCGGCCGGATTAAACAATTATTGCCCTACATTAAACGAACGGCTTTGTAACCCAGGTATACATACCTATTCACCCTCCTTTCAATCGCTTTTAGATTAAACAAATATAAATATATCAGATAATTATCAGGTATAATTCGTGTGTACCTGATGGTCCCGGTATTCGAATCGTAAGCAAATTACCTACTTTACTCAGTGTTGAAAATGACACATTAGTATAAAAATCACAGCAAAAGAAGCTACAGACAAAGCAATACGAAAACAAACTATGCAATCCATTGCTCTGTCATTGGCAGTATATATTACCCATTTATTATGTCGACAGTTCTTTGTTTAACTCAATCCGATCACGAATACGACCTGTTTCACAGGTTAACCCACATGTCAAGCAACCCAATAATGATACAAACTCATTCTTCCTGTAATCATAAATTTCACTTAAAACCAACATAATTAAATGTTCGAAGAGTAATAAAAATTGTCCCCTTGACCTTGGAGTGCGGGATAATTGATTGAAATAAATTCATTTGTGTCGCCTGACTGTCAATTAGTTATTTGGTTGTACACACGTCCTTTTGGAGGGGTAAATATACACTGTGTTCAATTACCATTGCATGTTTATTACACTACATGTGTTCAAATACACGTGGTGTTGACATTGGAAGGCATATTTCTCCCGGGAAACTAGCCTGTCGGATTCATTCTCACGTTATTGATCAATGTATTGATCGTAAATCAAAGACCCTGACATTAGTCAAAATGACTTTTGATGTGCGTATTATCTAGCTGTATCTGATGTATATTCTACCAGTTCCCATCTAGCTTTTCTGAAAACTGATGAAGCTTGTCATGGCCGTTCTGTGCAAGTTTTCAAAATAAATATACCTCACTCACTGACTCACTCACATTTGACCCCCCCCACACGCACTCACTCACTCACTATTCTGACAGTATGTCAGTCACTCGTCCATTTCATTTTGAACCATGTACATTTCAGTCGTATTGGTAATTAATCTCCGATAAGATATTCATGCGACCATTCACTTTGAAAACTATCACCTGACTTTGACCAATTCTATTTTTTATACATTCGCGCATATTTGGTATCTTTCTATAACATTTGTAGAATGCATACGTACTTTCTGTTACGTCATCAAAGGCTTGATTAATATACAGTAATGATAATGGTGCAGTTAGTGATGGGGCAATCCGAATGCTGAATTATGGGTAATACGAAGTGAATTCGACGCTGCGCAGTGCAGCACGCTTGATATACCATCGACAATAGTGCTTTCCTAAGTAACGTTGAACAGGAAATGATTCGACACCCCCAAGTGCGCTCGCCCTGCATCGATCGTTCCTCATATCGTGTTCAACCAAAATGAATAGTTTCAGCCCCCGCATTCTGGATGAAGATATATTTATGAAAAGTCAACCTCATTTACGTCATTGATAACGTCCTTTTCAGTATTAAAACATGTGAGCATTCACAAGGGTGTGCGAATCGTGTAATGTTTATTATCGCATTCATTGAAAACTATATTTTTTTTTTGCTAATTAGTAATTACAACATCATAACGAACACTTGTGATCACGACGAATACATTTTGATGGACAGCCATTTTCTTATTGCCCGTTATACATTTGTGTTGCATCCACTAATATTTCCCCCACCATTATCACCAACTATTATCAGTTAACACAAAGCATAAATCAAAACAAGTTCGTGTTTTTTCATAATTTTCAATCGCTGTTGATTTTGCATTAAGCCATTGGACATAATTTATCATTTTAATATTTTCTGTAATTGCGGGATTGAATTTCATCTCACATTTAGTTGTGAAATCTATCCTCGTGTGAATGGGTAAAACGTCGGTAAGGTAATTGATGTAAAACAGAGATAAAACATGAACAATATAAACATAGTTATACAAAAATACTATTAATCATTGACGCTATACAGTATACTGGCGACGCAATAGAGATTAACATCAGTAGATCAGATTGCGACTAGCAATAAATTAGACACGTTAGATGCAACGTATACGAGTTTCCCATTTTCCTATGTAATCGATGGGTTCCATCAAATAACACAAATTTTTCTTTGTTTAAATGGTGTGCATTCGATCTTATTTAATATATACATGGGACCTGCGTATTTTTTAAACATTTGTAATCACTTTGCTCTATGCTGCAAACACAGGCGTGCGCTATCTTGCAGTTCCCCATCACATTGCATTGCTTCTGTTTTGGTAAATGCTTTGAATAGGGGGAACCATAAATGTTTCTACCTTCCGGCCAGATTTAAAAAGGGAAATATGTCTGAGCGAGCACTGGGAACTTTGTCTGTCGCGGATATGACATATTGTGAACTAATCTGGTGTTTTGTTCCTGACATCGGAGTAAACATCATCCACATGCTTACTGTAGATAGTATTGTGTGCATGTATCAACAAGGGATGTACGAGTCACCACAACCATATGAATCATTTCGTGATGAGTAATACAATAAAAAAGGCAATTAATTTTTATTCTCAGTACAGACAATTGCCACAGTTTCAGCTCGATTTGCTGGTATTCCAAAAAGAGCAACAGCACAATAGTACAATTAATTTGTTTAGTTAATACCATTGTAGCATTATTGTCGTATTGCCTAATTTCCATTTAAACACAATCCCGGCAGTCATTCCTGCTTCCTGACCCTGATTCCTTGTGGAAATACTGTTATTGTCAGTAGAAATTGTCAACGTTCACAATAAGACTTGTATATGTTTTCTACCACGGGAATCATTATTGGATATTTTTGGTACGAAGGTACATTGCTTAGGGATTCGTAAGCGATAAATTGCAAAGCATACGTCGTCTTGCATGCTTATCGCCTAAAATACCTGGGTTAAATTGTTCTCACATATAGAAAAATAATTCAGAAACACTTTAACGTTTTATTGTGCTTGAGTGGCCAGGAACATCAACTACGACTGATCAAGAAAATGTGGGAGAAATAAAGTACTTACTGAATGGTATTGCTAATAAAAATAAAACAAAAATTATAAAAAAATGAGATAGATGGGGTTGAATACTAAAAGGGTCGGCGTGGAGGCCAAGGCCACATGAATAGACTTATTCGCTAATGGGCACGATATGGGGAGGCTTGGTCATGGTCCGACGATGCTTGTGGTCGAGCAGATCATAACATAATAAACATAATGTAATTTTTATAGGAAGATGGACGATTTCCCGAAACTCCAAATTTGCAAAATATTATTAGAACTCGTGTGATTATTAATGTATTGGTTTCAGTGCCTTTCAATTGTCAAATTCAAAAAGACGGATGGTCACTAGTCACGACAAGGTACCATTCCTGTAGCTTAAATGAGGACTCCGTTTTGAGAAGTGCGCCCTCTCATCATTACGCCCTCAAATGAGACTCACCAGGGGATGACGTATACACTGCAAGGATGTTGAGCCATATTTGCAAAATGTATCTTGCATTGTTTCAACTTCTTGCTAATACACACGTTTTAAAACAGTTGCGTTAGAAGTAATTTCACGATATTGGGGAAAGAACCTCTTTTTTATTGGCATGGGCAAATTGTTGAAAAGATTGAGAGGTTTGTCAATACATGGAGAAAAAACACAATGATGACGGTATCAGATCACATGGGAAGTGGCAGAGATGCAATATGTTTTGAGATGGCCGGTATGTCATATAATCCAGGCGTATTATGTTGTAATTTCCCGAGTGTATTCACTTGCCCAATTGATATTTCATAATTGGAATGGGGCGCCAATGAGAGTAAAATGGAGTTAAAATACCATGAATACTATGCCAATATCCTGTTGTATATACAAGTCAGATTCCTTTGTCTGTCCAATTTATGCTATTCACATTAACCCACAATGCCTTGCGCCAATAGCTCTTATCGCAAGTGGATTTTGAGATCTCGTTTCAGAGCGCGAGAGCCACGCGTCTTGTTTTTATCCACTGTCAAATAGTTATCCCATCCCATCGTGGTCACTGTTCTGATTACCATGTTCACATGATTCTCACTTTCAACGAGATCTCGGAGGTCTGGAGGTCTGGAACATATGATACGTAATAAACTACATTCTCCTGCGTCCATGGAATAAAAAAAAGTATTTTAAATTTCGATTAAGTGTAAATAGATGTTTATCCGAGCCTACACAAGCGCATCTTGGCAACGAATGTACAAATAATCATCTGTAGGCATGTTGTTGCTACTAGTTACAGCATCCACTAAGGACGCTTTGTGAGTGATAATTGGAAATTCAGATCAATGATACGGCATGTTCACATTCCCCACTTTTGAGTCGCGGATTCTGCAACTGTGATATGTACACCGGAAGTGCACAAATACAATAATTATGAGTGACAAAATAAGAGTAGTACATTAAAAATATTGAAATTCGCCGTATTTAGATTTGAATAATTCAGGAACACTCAATCAAAGATCTGTTAAATGCAATAACAAATTCAAATGAATAACTAGCAGTATTCCACCAACTAGAAATATACCAATATACCGCAATGTACCACATGGCACTCTCCAAGATTAACATTACACAAGCACGACATATGGAAAAGCACGTTAATAACATCTTATAAGGGATTTTAAGTTTTGGGCCATAGAACGAGCATACTACACATATTAATATGCTAACGAAATGGACCTGGAACAAGTATTTTATATAATTCATGATACAGGAATTAGCAACGCAAACATTATCTTGCTAGTAGGAATAGTGATTTTTTAACATAGCTGAAGCTTTGAGAAAAAGAATAACAAATGACCTCTATTTTTAACCCAGAATAAAAGATTTTAGCTACACTAACATTTTACATCATCAACGTAAAACGCCAATATATCACTTGACCATGCACACTACTCACATTTAAATTTTTCAAGGATGAAACAAAATATATCGGTATTGTTTTATGAATTAACATTAATAACTATTAATCAATCATATTGAATTCACTGATAATATATAATTTTCAGTAAAGAGAAAAAAGCGGCGCAGCTCAATCAAAACAGACGTCCACTCCACCGTTTGACCCCGCGGGCAGCGAATGAATACTGCAGAATAATGCAAACGGATCGTTGAAAGGAAGATGTTGACTCAGATGTAAAGTGAAATACCGATTCCCCTCTGGCTAAGGCGTGGTGGAAACAGGAACCCCATATTGTAACATTTATTCTGTGTGACCAGGAACCGCTACATGTATCTCAATCGCACAGTGTATCTCATTTGCATACACACATTTGTTATTCGCAATTGTCGTCGAGCCGAATAACAGAACTCCTGTGCTAGTCGTTGCATCCATATCGTATCGAACTCTGCTGGTATACGCGCACATTGTTTTCTTAATTTCACGTGCAATTCTTGCGAGCGAACCTGTAATCGAATACAGGTGGCTGCCTTACGTTTGGGCCCCCTAACATGGCGCAAATGCCAACTCTCGTTTTGTATGATGGGTAATTAAGATTATTGAGTTGAGGCAAATAGAGTAAATGTTCTGTCAATCAGCATGAATGTTGAGAGCCACAGTGGACCTGGACATGTTAGTTAACAGTTCAAATACTAGTAAGACTAGTCTGTGTCTTTGAAGTGAGTACCAATCAGAGAATCATTCAAGTCGGGGAAAACACTGGATTTTAAAGTAACACAACCGCAGTGGTTGAAGTGTAAAATAGATTTTGTTCATTTCAAATTCAGACCACGGTGCAATTTTATAGAGCGTTTTTTTTTTAACTTTATCGACACAATACTTCCTCAGTCGCTCGTAAGAAACAGCAGTTTCAGGTTTTTTGACGAGATCGCCGTGAGAAATTACCCGAGTTTATGAAGCTACCTCGCGTAACTGCTTCGTGAACGACCTCCCTTCATTTGAGCAGCTAGGTTTGCTGAAATAAAGAGCACATTCGACGTATCGTTCAATGGCACGAGAGGCTTATTGCTATTATACCTCGCAGATTGAAATATCATTGTCGGAGATGGCGTAGTAAGATGCACGTAAAATGCATACAACACGTCATGATAGAAAAGCTACTGATATCTTCTCGGACAATAACATATGGAGGATTTGAAATTCCAATTTCACATATAATACGTAGTAGAAAACACTTCACATTTCCTAATAGTATGACTACAAAGTGAAAACATCGCGTGAAACGTAAATGTATATCATGCGATTCAAAGCAGTTAAACATGTTTTGTGATAGTCGTCGTCAGCCGACACTTCTAATAATTTTAAAGCTAAAATTAGTTTTCTCTCTGAAAAAAAACAGAGCAGCTCGGTTGTTGATTCGCCATATGTGCAATATTAACTGATTTAAAAAAAAAGAACGGGCTGTAAAATCTAACGTAATGGCGTTAACGTTTTTATATGCTGTTGTTTTACATGTACAAACGTGACTTTGTTTTGTATTTGTACACACTTCTATCAGGTATACTATGTGAACCCGATTACTTATTCCGGTGTCAGAAATTAAAGAATAAAAGAGACAACGTATGTTATAAATGTATCGACTAAGAATGCGCGCGATGACGTACAACACCCAGCTGTGAGTACTGTCACAATCAAACAAATAGCTGAAAGGTCGACATTGTTGATACCTTTCGCCCTCTCTCACACGTACACAAATATTTCTTTCTTTTTTAGAACGAACCGAGTATCATTGCTAGTATAACAAATATGTTAATGGACTTCTTGGATTTATGACAATACACGTGGATCTCACGGTAACAGCGAAGGGGTCACGAGATCTGGAAAAAATTGTAGTTTATTCCAATTAAATTTAGAGAGAGGGGGGACACAGAGGGTGTGAACAGTATATCTACCATTGCTGAAAAAACAACTACAAAATGCAACACGGTATGAAATGCGATTCTGAATTAATCTCTGGCCGTCGAATTATAATAAATGTACAACCGTGTCAATATTCTGTATGATATTTGATACGTATTTGTTGTGAGTGAGGGAAATAAAAAACTACGTTTCCGTTACCATCTATAAGAATATTGGTGTTACACCTCAACGTTCACAAGGATCGATAACCATAAAACACACACATACACACTGCCGACTGAGATATTAAATGTGTATAATAATAAACTTGAAAGAGAGATCGCACTCCATTACATGTTGCTTTATGAGCAAAATCATCGATTTGACGGAGCCATAAATCATCAGAAATACAACCGTTCACTCAGTGTCTCAGTCAGATTCCCCCGACGGACATTCCGTAATATTCATATTCATTTTAAAATACTGAGAGCGCGTTTCCCATTTTTAACGAGAAAATACATATTATTAAAAATTAAATAGTTTATTTGCAGTGTACGGCCATTGACTATATATACCATGAGAACAACCTTGTTTGTCGAGTAGGAAAGCTCAGTACTTAAATCCTATATTAAAAAAATGACACGGAATTATTTAACTTAAATGTGTACGTACATAACATGGGTAACGGTATAGTACATAGCTTCGCTTGTACATGGTATGTGATTTATGTACAAGGGTTGGAGTCGGTCAAAACAAGCCTAACTATTGGTATGTGTTGTCAGACCATTCCCTACTTTTTAATATTCATCCATATGAGGCACATCCATATATTAATTAATATGTTTGGCATTATGTCTTTTGAATAGAATTAAACTAAATTGGATCTGTGATTATCAATAATAAATTGATACATATACGTAATTCTTACTAAATTAACTTAATCGGTAGATTTATCTTGTTGAATTAAATGATTAATATTATTATAATATTCGATTATATTTTCATTGCATCATCGCTTTTGTAAACGTTTATTGGATATAATGTTCGTCTTTTCCTTGTAATGATTTGTGTAATCGTTTTGTATTGCCACATTTGACGTGCGCACAAATCATTATCGAACAAAATGACAACATATACGTCATTCTGCTAACAACGTAAATGATATTACATTACATATAGCTACGTATATCGATGCTCATTTTCTAAAACTGGTATTCGCGTGGGGGGAGTAGAAGAAATCTGAAGACCAGAATTGTATTGTTTGCATTTTTTTATAAGGCGTTTAGTTGCAGTCCACGCGAAGGATGCAACGGCACCCCGACCCACACCCAACCACCACCCCACTCAAATAACACCACATATTGATCTTACTACAAATGAAGACTGCTCATAGGTGGAGCTATATTTGTGCTTCCGATCTCTGTGATAATACCGTTAATTGCGGAAACCGCTATTCAAACCACGCTTGATGAATGGAAAGAAGATTGAACAGGAATACGTGATGCCAAAGCGAATAATCTGATTAAATCGTCGGCTGTATCGAAATCGAAAAGTCAATGACCTCCAAAATGAAGCACAATGAGGGAATCTGAAACCCCCCAAATCAAGGTATAATACTATATAATTAAATTAGAAAACCTGACGATTTTTGTCCATTATCGAGACATTTGCGATAGACTCTCCCTAGAGACAGGTGGGTTAGCTGTGAAACACGTCTAGTGCACGTCGAGTGGACAATTAAAACGAACCACCGAGACAGCAACTGTTGTCAAGTGCGTCATCACGTAACTCAATTTCAGCAGCTCTGAATAAAGTCATAGAAAACGCGTTATAGAGGGGGGGGGGGTCTTTTATACATATATGTGAAACTCGATGGTAAATGCCTAATACATACGCTTCAATGCGTCGCCTTCTTCAGTTCAATTAGTGTTGTATAATTATATATCTATATATTTATTATTATTTACATAGTAATTTGATGGAACAATAAGTCACTGGTTGTACTAGTTTAGCCTCGGGTGGAACAAGAAACATAATGTACCCGATGGCTGATCAATGTGTTCTCTTGTATTTCCATGTGTAATTTGCTCGTAGCTAGCAATCGATACCGACGAGTTCCGTTTCGACCCTTAGGTAGGGCAATGTCACTGTGGTCGGATCATGTAAACGCAGTTATTGTGATGTTAATAGTGGTGCCCTACTAGTATCATTTAATTACAACAAGCACGTGCACCACCTTGAATCATTCACACATACACTGGATTCTGTAATCGTTATATCCACAAAAACTATAAATTTTCAAACCTTTTAATTTTCCCGAAAAAAAACCATCAGATACCCTGCCTGTATATATCTTTCATGATATCCACAGAATGTGTGTTAATTTTGCTTTGGTGGTTGAGCTACATATTATTTTCAGTGTCAATTTCACAAGGGTGTATATTATTCACAGTTCGTACACTGGAAACGCTGCTTACTATCTACTTGACCAGGGCGTGGAGGGACGGGAATGATATGAGATAACTTTTGCCTATGAACAGCTGACAGTGTAAACTAGTCTAAATATGTTCGGAACTCCAGTCTGTCGTAATGATCGTTCCCGACTTCTTCTAAATTCTAAATCCAAGCATGAATAAATTACGATCATTAGTGTCTGTCGAGACGTAAAACAAATGTAGAAAAGAATTGTCATTTAATTCACACGCGTGGAGAAAATAGATGATACACGTGCCGTTCACATAACAGTGGTTTAACTTCGTATGTGTATTTCCATTAAACATCGAGCCGTCCAATGTACATACTCGTTCAATCTGCTTACTCTACGTAAAATCAAATGTTACTTTTCGCTCATGCACGTTGATCATATATTTCAAAAGCGTATTTTTCAAACATTAACTCACGTTCGCCGTATAAAATACGTTGAAAAACTGAAATTCATCGCTCTGCGAGCTTCCCGTTTATGGATAACAACTGACCCCCGTTACAAATAGTGTTCGCCCCGAGCAATATTGATTGCGTACGACGTTAATATTCGGGTTCTGTGGTAACGCCTGTGGCCAGTGCATGACATTATAGTTTTTAATATTTCAACACAACAGTAGGAGGGGCTACGAGGCCAGTAATAAAAGTGGCAGGGCCACAGCGATTTACGTAGTTAAGATTCACAATCGCGCATGCGTGAAGCATATTTCCGTAGGTGAGGTAAGCGTTTATAGGGAGCCGAGCGACGCAGTTAGGTCAGTCGGGCGTACCTATCACTACATATCACATCATAATATATTGACTGCACCCGTTGTTTTAATCTCCGACCAGGCGATTTTCTACTCTTTTAAACTTGGTTTGACATTAGCTGGTAAGTGTGTTTTGCTATATTGCTTTGATTTTTGCGTGCAGAATCGTTTTTAAAAACCCACCTGAAAAACAAATTATTCTGCGTAAATTCTTTTTTTTTTCAATTTTCCCAGCGATCGCTGTACCTCGGCGTTTCTCTGTATTTTGATTAATCAAAAACGGTTGAAGAGGCAAAACCCGATTCATTGTGTGCTTACAAAATTCGCTTTATGTTGTCAGGGAACAAACACTTTGAGCGATTAGTTTCAGATTTTTAGCTGAATGAACAAATTGAACTCATTTTTTTTTGGTTGACGCTAAGGCGATTATACAGTTTAGTTCTACTCCCTATTGGGTCGTATTTACATGCCTTGAAAACTATAATTGAAGAACACAGACACCAGAATGACAGCGTACAATTCTCACTTCTCGACAAAACTACGTAGTTTTTTGTCTCCAGGCCGGCTGCGACAATTTGTTATTTGTTTCACCGAGCAAAAATAGTATCATCTGACGGGGTTTCTGCGGCTTACGTACTTTCAGAACATGATGGTTCTCGTATGGATAAAATAAAGCGGCAACATAGGGAGATGAAACGATCTTAGCGGGAAAGTAGTCCACCGATACGTGAATTGGCAGGTGAAACACGGACAGCTAGAGCAGAGGTTTCTCGCATTGCAACAACACTCTATTACCATGAATGTCTATATGAATGCACTGCGATTCTAATCACTGTCCGCGAATGGGTTAATTAATACTGAAAAGCGTAATCTATATATGTATAAAGCGAAACTTGTGAAAAGCAGTGGGGACGTTTAATTATTAGTTCATACATTGCAGTGTCGTTTTAGGCATGTATCGCTACTAACACTCATCACAGAGCTAGCGCTAACCTTTTTTCAAAACGTTTTCACGCTAGTTAATGGGACTCGGAGTCTCACTTCAGCTGTCAGAAAATCTTTCTCTAGATTCACACAATTCGTATTATCAAAATGTATAGCACCTGGGACAACGAGCAAAATATTTACTGTATCATGGCTTGTGTTTTGTTGATTTACATAAAGACTACACGAATTGTTTGCAGACCTCTGTCTGTCTGGGCCCCGTACCACTGTCTTTCCTCAGAGGCAAAATCCATGCATAGATAGATTTTGTTTTAAAGATTTATACCGCGTGGGTTTACTTTTCTGTTTGAAAAGTGTGTCTGCTGCGAAGCGATAAGCTGTAAAATACCCGGGGACGGTTCACTTTCCCGTTTGTTTTATCTTGAATTACTCGGCAATGATTCTGCATTAATAAAAACTATAGTCATACGTGCCAGACATATCCGATCACGGCACAACATATTTTAGCCTACTCTTCAACTTTCGTGGAATATTTTGCTTTTCATCGAGAATTCATTAAAAAATACGGCTAACAGCGTATTTCTCTTCGGAAAACATAGAACAATAAGACCAAACTTAAGAATATCGCAGATATTTTTTCTTGATTATATTCGGCGGGGAAGATATAATAGGACTGGAATTACCTCATTTAATGATGCCATGAAAATTTGCATAGTAATGAATCCACGCATGTTCGTATTAACTTTGACAGACGTTGAAAAATGAAAACGACATGGAAATTATCCGTCAAATGGGAGAGCACTGTAGAGGGCAATACTATGACAATAATGTTTAAACTTGTCAAATCTAGGAAAAATACGACAAAAATAGAAAAGAGACTCATTTTCGCTCCATTCCATTCTTGTAGATGAACATTCGAAGCACTTATGCTTGAACATTTATTAATAATTACCAACCAACCATTTAAGTTCGAACATTTATTAAAGTTTACACTCGAATCTGTTATGCATTAACATGCAAACATTTTTTGTGAAATTAACGCCGAGATTTATATGAATCTGATTTGGCGTCAGGAAACAGATGGAACTATAATTACGAGTAGTCACAATCATGACGTCAGTAAAACGACGTAAATAGAAACAAACGCGTCGAAAGCATAGATGTGATTGGTTGCCAGAGGCTTGGGAGGTGTCCAAACATATGGATAGGAAATTTCGCGAAACACGACACTCACGGTATTTTTAACAGTTGCGTCTTCCACCCATATCATCCTGATACATTTACAACTTCAATCTAATTATAAATCATACGAAACCTAACATTAACATAGTAGCTTCTGTCGAGGTATGCAACTTGAGCGATCCATCCACGGCACGCTCTGACTGAACATTCATGTGTACTCGCCGAAGAAAAAACTGAACACTTGGAAACGGATCAACATCTACTTAACACACACACACACGTTGGATACAACTACTTGCAAAGGACACCATTTCGACTTTCAATATTAAAATAAACAGTCCATTGTCGGTGCTGAAAATAGATTGCAAATATTCTTTAAAGAAGACAGTTACAAGTACTTTGTTCTTATTGGAATTCCTCTTTGATAACCGGAAGACTGTCATTTCAGTATTTTGTGTTAATCACAGCGGCGTAGATGACAATGCGCGTTTTGCTTTAATATAGTCATCTTCAGAGTTATACGCGTGATATATTAAAATTCATTTGTAGTATTGAATATTAGAATTAAGTTTAGAATTATTTAATTATTTTCGAAAATATACAAATGCAAACTTTTAGGTAAAAGCTTTGGTCGCTTCCCGTTGAGATTGAATTAGTTTATAAAATCGTGACGGTCTTAACAATACACTCCGTTCCATACAGTTCTTAACGAGAGGCCACGCGGATTACGATAATATAATATAAGAAATTTCGCCGGTAATCAGTTTAAATTTTTAAATCGCAATTGTATATATAACAAATCCGTTGATATGCTTCAAAAGTTTTGCAATTGCCTCTGTGATGCGTGGCATATTTGGAAGATTTTGTGTAACAGATGCATGTCCGTGAGGATTTTACTTAGCTACGGTTGGGATGTGATAGAAACAAAAATAAGCCTCTGGT
The DNA here is from genome assembly GCF_978046115.1 of Saccoglossus kowalevskii. Taxonomy (NCBI): domain Eukaryota; kingdom Metazoa; phylum Hemichordata; class Enteropneusta; family Harrimaniidae; genus Saccoglossus; species Saccoglossus kowalevskii. Next base: position 22,837,507 of record NC_140657.1, read on the forward strand.
AATCTGACAGACACCTGGAATAACGGCCATTGTACTGACAAACAAATCCGGTCTTAAGATAAATGCAAGACGCAACGAGATTAGGCATATTATTCATTCATTTTTTCTTTGAAAAACAAACGAACTGCATGATGGGAACTATAGGTAATTCTTTTATTTTCACTCCATTTGAACAGATTATTACAGTTACTCATGGAACAACTGTTGAGTATCTCGCGCTGAGCCATACATACACTGAAATGTACATAAAAAAGAAGAAATATGATCGCAGTTACTAACGCGTGATCACTGTCAGATTTACGTCACGGTCGACAGTATTTCCCATTCAGAACATTTGAGGTAAATGACGGGTTATTCAAAAACTGAGTTTGACAAAATCGTGTACACATATGTACAGTATGACTTCAAATGCTACCGCAGCGGGCGCAAGTTATTATATTGTAAATCGTGACGTTTAATCTCGGTAAGAGACATGCACACCTGAACTACGATGACAAGTAATATTCCCAGTCCATCGCCACTCAGCGATGACGCGCGAGTAATGCATTTCCGGCATTTAAGGAAATTGGTAACCATATTGGGGCACTATGATGCATTTTTTAATTGAAGTCATTATACAAATGACGGACATTTTCCCATTCACATGTGTTTATGCGCACTGACCAACACAGCCAAATTTTGTTCAAATCCTTCTTACAATGCGCTTACACAAGCCGGCTTTGATGATATTCACACTATCTTCAGTATCTGCCTGTATCGTCTCGCGGAAGTATGAGGCTCGTGAGCATGGTTTTACTCTTGCTGAGTGACGTAATTCACTAGCGCTCGCGCGAGACCGTAAACTATTTTATATTATATATATTTTCAGTTTGAATAACCAAAATAATGTTCAATATTATATATTCGCAATGGGCATTCAAAAAAATGAAAATAGAATAATTGATAAAACGGTGTGTAGTCTTTTATAGTCGGGACAAGTTAACCCGCCCAATAAATACAATACAATTCCATGCAATACAATACAATACAATACAACAATGTTTCTGTTCTTATTTTGCAGCTCATATCCTCAAATCAACAACAACAACAGTCATGATGCAAACAAAACTCATCGTTGCTGCTTTTGCACTATTGGCAACCTTGGTTATAATGAGTGAAGCCGGCGGCAATTGTTTTGGTCCCAAATGTGCTAATCCTTACTGGAAGAAAGACGTTCAAGACGACACGCTAGTTGGCGATGACGAAGACGACATGAATGACCTTCGTGAAAGGGAATTTATTGAGCAACAAGAAGAAAGGGACGCACTCCGCAGGCTACTCGTCAAACTGTTGCTACCCGAAGACGACGACCGAGACAAAAGAAATGCCTTCAGTAAGTCTAGAAGTGCGCAAGACAAAAGGAGGAACCTTATGGGCCACAACCGTATTGTTACACTCAAGAAAAGTGCAGATGAATAATCAAGTCGGTGTTGACTCTCCATCCCTAGCTTAAATGTTACATTTCTTGGTATATCATGCAGATTTTTTTCTCCCTACTACGCCCAGTACAAGATACCGGTGTCGACCCCACCGTACATCAAGTCCACGCCTTCACGCTCAAATAATAACAAGAAGTAGTGAACTTTGGAACACTCACTTAGTGATGAGATTCATCTAAGACATATCACAACTGTACCAGTTCGCCTCTCTTTAATTCCGAACCGTTAATGTGCTGTATATGGTTGCAGTGCAGTGCATGATAAAATGCAATTGTCAGTTTGAAATAGGTCTAAATGACAATTTCAATGTCGTCAATTTTTTACCTTTAGAACGACTCGCCTTGTGCTGCTTAAAACTTGTCAATGACAGGAGTTGTGAGTATATAAGACCACGTTTATGATTGAATTGAACGAGCTCATCTTTTGTCACGTGACGAGATTTGGAGATACATTTTACTTGATGGTCGGTGGGAAGTAGTCTGTTGTCGGTAATACGTACCTAAACGCACCAATGAATTTTGATTTTGCAACAAATATGCGATCAGAATCGATAACTTTGATTGTTTATTTATTTTGCCATTTAATGTTCTGTTTAGCTTTTATGTGACAGGAGTAATTTTAATATTAAACATGGTTTAATTTATTTCACTAGCTTGCTGATAATAGTGTAATATATTCTTGGGTTAAATAAATTAATATTGGTAATGAATTGTTGCTGGTGTTATTTGTGCATTGTCGCTGCATAGGGAAATACAGGTATTACTTCACGTGTGTATATCAAGTTTGACATCGGGATTTAATTCAAACGAATGTTCGAATGTGACGCACATGATGATTATTTGATGGAAACACAGAATGCCCATTTTAAAGAGAGTGAGGAATAAGCAGTACTTATCGATTGCTAGTGGAACATGTGTTCAGCTCGAGGTTGGAGTTTCAATAAATACAACCAGACATCTCCCCAGATAATATCTCCCTTTTGCAGATTATAACGAGACATGCTCTATGCATTGCGGGTAATGTCATACCATAGAAATAATAACATATGCGACATTGATTTCAAAGCTATTACATTAACCTTTCAAGCGCTACGATCAAATTTTGTCACCGTTCAGAAAGTAAACCTACCAATAGTTTTTTTTTTATTACAAATGTCGATGAAGATCAATCGACAATGAGAAAGGAAGTCCACATTCAAAGAAACTATACAAATACACAGAGAAGTGCAAACGAATATGACATTATGTGGGTCAATATCAGCCTCAATGAGCATAACTTAATTAATTAGTCTTTATTTAAATTTCAAACAAAATAAGATGCGTATTGCCATGTTAGAAATTATTTTAGATCTCAAGGCATCTGAAGAGAAAAGTCGAAATTATTCTATCAGTAGAATAATTGCATTGACATACGCTTAAATATATTCTTTTCCAAACTTGTGGGCACAAATGTACCACGATGTCAAAAAATTACACAGTATTGATCTATAGTCAGTTGGATTAAACGTAAAGAAAACTCGATTACTCCGCCTAATGAAATTCGATATTTATTTGCCATGAGCAACGGATAATCTTACACTGATATATGATAACTATTCATTAAGTCGGAGGGATGCACTTACTGCGAAGATTTCTTTTTACAATAGGATTTATGCAGTGAATTTGTAGTTTAGTCGTGTGGATTACAATGTTGACATTTCCATGCTGGCGGTCATTATCCAGCATTCTAAAGCGATACTCATAATCTGATATATGTGACAGATGATTTGGACTTCATTAAATGGAAAAAAACGACAATAGTTGCAGTAGCTAATTTTTATAAGGAAGTCGAAAGATAAAAGAAATACGACCAGAATGAGTAATTACTCTGTAGAGGTTTGATGATTACTTCTAATCACGTTGTTTTATTTCTGTAATCTTACTGTTAACAGTGATTATATATTTTGACGATAATGTTAAATTCTATCAACGTCCTGCACACGAATTGTGTATTGTACATACCTCTCACAATATCCCGGCGCAAATAACCTCGTTATAAGGCCGGAACAGATTTATATTATTAAAGCGGTGAATCCTATTATTGATAGCCTTCTTGGCGACCCAACGTTATGCGTCATATGCACGCACGATATCTCGATGCGTATTGATCTGTAATGACGGGCAGTGCTTGAAATGTACGTTACAAAATGTGCTTAAAATGCCGGGTTGGCATTTATTTAAGGAGTCCCAATCAAATAATTACTGGTTCACATAAGCGAATCCATAACCAAAGGTTTGGAAAATATAGGTAATACAACACAGCAAGGCGTTCACGTTGAATGTTACATATCGTATGCCCTTTTTGACTCGAGGCCCACAGTGTACTATACACACCAAGGGGTTTATAAGCATTAATTTTACCGAATTAACATATAATTAAAGCAATGCATTTTCAACTGAATCAAGTTCAAGTACAAGTATATCCTAATATGCTACAGACTTGAATGCCATTATTGGACTTATTCGCCAAACACCAGTTTTTAGATGATTTATTTCTTATAATACATGTTTGCTCAGATGCCACACAACAAGTTCCCCATGTGCATTTGTATGTGCTATTTTGTGCGTATAAACTGTTAACCCACAATACATCAATATTGCGCATTCATGACCATCATGGGAGGCAACAGCTTTGAGCACATTGAGCCTGTAAACACTGCCGAACTTCAATCTTGTCCGAAACATTATACAACTTGGATCAGCAAAGGAAAAATGTTCTGTGGCTCAGTGTAGCTCACTGCAACCATATTGTACTATTCAATGAAAGTACGCTGGACAAGAGGTTGGCTATATTGTTGATATAACTATGACCAAGAATAGATTACAATAAATAAAACTGATGACATCGCACAAACTAGTTTCATTTTACGCACTTTGTTATGTTGCGCTGATCCAGCATATGTTTGTATTAATCAGAGTGGCTAACAACTAAACCAAATAAAAAAAAAAAATCACCAGTATGAAAAGCAATGTATGCATAATAATATATTCCTTTGCGCGCAATTTCCCTACATCCGGAGTTTTAGGTTACGTCGTATTTTCCACAAATACATTATGAAGAACATAAAATACGTTACATTTGCCTTGAACTCCACTTTTAAAGTGGGTTCAAATCAATTTGAACTTGGGCATTTTAATTAATAGATGGACATAATGAATTGACGATGAAGCGTATATTCTAATGATAGATAGAAAGAAGCACATTATGATAGAAACGTTAATTTTATTGCGATATTTGCAGTAGTCGTCGAGCTGTCTAATGTGTAAGTATTATTTTGTTTAGGTCCCCATAAAAAGGCTTAGATTAGATTATAAACACCGAATCTTCTGGGAGACACAATGACGGCGTTATAATTACCATCGTGGGTGTCATCAAACCAACGTTTAATTCTGGAAAAAGACGTCCTCACTTCAACATATATTTTGTGCTACTCAGTTAGGAATGCAATTTGTTGGAGCCTCTCCAGAGTTCACCATTCGAGTATAAACTCGAGTGTAACCTTGGATATGATCCCTTGACACTGCATTCTTGATCGTTATTCTCTCTCTTTGTGAAATCTGATCGACAGTGGCGCCCGGATTATCGAAGCCTGAAAAAGCATGGAGTATATAGCACTATTGACAATGGCGAGATGGTTATCTCTTATCCTTGCCTACATGTCATCGTTGTCATCGCCACAGAAAAAAACAGTTATTATCGCTACTCACTTCGTCGCATTACCTGAATTACCTGACTGTTAGCAACTGTCATATGATGCAATCATCTCAAATCTTATTGCAACTTATTAAGTGTAATGCGATCTTACACATTATTAGGTACGGAGAAGATTTGACACAAAGGTACAACACGCCATCCCTCAAAAACCTGAGTACAAATCATATTTCCCCTGACGTCATTACTGAAAGGCTTGTTATTTTTTGTTTTTATTCCTGAACTTGAAGTAAGCCGTATCTGCAAATCTAATGCAGCTTTGCGGCATCTACCCACTGATGCTTGAACCTACACTGTGATCCGATTACTGTAATAAGGTTAGCTTCCATGGGATGCATTCTTCACTCATCATCATCAGATGCGTGTCACATATAGTTGTGCGCGAAGGAATAGACATGTAAATTAATTATCTCAAATAACAAGAAGAAAGGGACACATTTACATTAGGGACATACATTATCCAGATACATATTATTAGATCATCGCGAATTACTTAAATAAGTCACAGTGTCATTACGTTAACATATTGTGTGAAAGCACATGCCTCTATCGAAGCCTTAAGGGAATATCTCTCTACTATGTAACATGTTCTATACATTAATTCAGTTTATTATCAGAAATACCGAGAAACTGATTAAACTTTAACCGAAAAATTCGATATGTTTTGATTACACGTTGTGTTTGAGAATACGCCACGACATGTCGTTCCCGGTTGTGAGGCTATTACGACATGCATTAGTGAGAGACACATCATTAGACCTTGTCAACTATTGTCAAAAGTATATGGGTCGAATAACGAATATAATGATTGGTATTACGTATCTGAAACCTGACACTTAATACTGACTATTGAGGTTCCATGGGTGTGACGACGAGGCTCCAAGTCCAGAATTAAGCTCGATATATTAGTACACTTGTCAATTCTTATAAGTCATGTGGCATATATTTTGTTCCGTTTTATGTAAATACATATAAATTTTTTGCTCGAATCAAAACTACCATTCCTGGTGTTTGAAAAAATAAGACAAAATGACAAAAAAACAAAAAAACAACGCATGTATGCCCTAACAATCGTTTCAGTTGCTATGCACAGTCGCAGTGTTAAATCATGACTTGTACACAGAATAAAAACCTATAATCATCACCAAACTAATCATGAACATTCACATTCTGATCTGTAAACAATTATAATAATTTAAAATAGTATCACTGAAAGAATAGAAACTAAACCATTTGTCTTGATAACATTGTATTTTGTGAGGTGGCTCTGAATGTAGCCATACTTACAGTGTGAATGGACAGCATGTAAGATTGGGATCTGCAAATCAAACATAACCTATCTATAATATATAGGTTCCTTAGTTTATACTCGCTGATATATGTATGTTGCTTTGTAGTGACGGGTTTAAGTTTGTTTCGAATCGTTTGAGGATATTGGAGCATAAAATATAGTAAATTTACTTTGTAACGTACAGCAACTGTTTCTTGTTGATTTACAACGACTCTCACTTAAGATATAGGTCACTCTAGTCACAATGCCCCAATTGCAGCATAACAAATATAACGACCACGGATATGGAAACAACAGAATGTAATTGTATATATAATCCCACCATATTTTATCTTGGATTGCGGACGTCAGAAGACACGGGTGATTACCGTCGTAGCGTTGTATCAATCCGAGCAGTTAACGTTAACCTAAGTGAAAATATTGTGGGAGTCTATATATTTATCAAATGCTTGTTTTTACAAATTGGAACAATGTCCTGTTAAATTGTGGGACTGCTTCTTACGTCACACTGAACAAAAATATATTAACGCGCACGACGTATATGTAAAGTGTTTTCAATATTGTATATGCTGTCATATTTGGCAATGTAGTTTTCCAGAAATAGACATAATAGAAGCCATTAGTCAAATTGCAGTCAATATGCATAATCTCTTCTCACTGTGTACGTAATTCTAAGATGTTCATTTTATTGCGTTTCTTTACTGCGCATCTTCACATAAAAGTATATTGCTTGCTCCCCAATATTTTCCGCTATATTTATATGTAATTAAATAACCACAAATGTAATAAAATTGCTCTTGGTTTATCCGGTGAGCCGTGTACTTTGCCGACCAGTGGCGGTGAAAAATGTCATTTGCCAAGATTGAACACAAACTATATATATATATATATATATATATATATATATATATATATATATATATATATATATATATATATATATATATATATATTATACTCGAATGGCCGTACGTCATCAAAGACTGTCTGTGGTGACAAATCAGTGATTTTCAAATGTTCAGAACGAACAAGAGAATTATTTTCCTTAAATCAATGAAGGAAAATTGGGAGAAGACGCAAATTAATTATAATATTAAAACAACCAAACTACGTTGTATGTTTTAGGTCTGTTTCATAAGTTATGCATATGCATTATTTAAAGTTATGTTCTTCATTGCCACCCTGTGGTATTAAATTTCTCTAAGAATGTTCGATCAATGTAGAGCCGGTAACGTATTATTTACGTGGCAGGACGTCAAATTTGACTGATGAAATTCAGATTCATTTCACAAAAAACATGCTCCAAAACGAAAGTCCACAGTTTAATATCTGATATGTCCGGCAATCTAAGTAATACTCGTGACGCACAAATTATATCTCTAATTGTGTACTACTATCCTAAGTACGTCACTTTTATCTTGCTCAGCTGAATAAAGACAAATATTTACGTGGATCGGTATAGTTATAAAACCAATTTATAGATCATTCGCGGCTAATTACCGACACATATAGTATGGCGGAATAAAGGTATTTAAAGTGTCGAGCAAGGTCGGTGACAGTGGCGGAAAGCACAGTGCGCATACTGTGGGACACGTATTCGTTATTTCAGTGGTATACGCAAATATTTGATGTGGGGATCATTGACGAACATCAAAAGATTTGCTTTGCTGAATTATTGACTCAAAATATATCGAAAACTAGCCATTACACAGTAAATATGAACCTGTTTTATTTGAATTGGCATCTTACTAGAATATTGACATTAGAGAATGGAATCGCTTGAAAATGTTGCCATAAAATTGTTAAAGTAAATCACACGCCGTGACGGTATCAAAAGACAGGACACTACGACAAAAACTATAAATCAATGATAATGATCCGGTTGATCAATTAATTCCATTTTTACTGTGTCTGATATTTTGTTATATTCAAATCATACGTGTACATGCTTTTAGTTTGAGAAATTTCGAAACATCAAAAAGATTTATTTTTCTGCCAGAAATGCATCAGATCCAATAAAATATTTTGTTGACTCATGGGCGTTCCTAAGACAACCGACCCCAATCTAAAGGCCTACAGGCAAGTTGTTGAGGTATTGCTAATTATATTCACCTGGCTGCGACCATTATGACATCAGTTTGCATTTTGATAAGAGCTGTGGTGATTCCGACAAAGATGCCATTTGAGATATTTGCAAGTTTTGGCTGCAAGAGGTGCGGGATCTCGGTAACCAATATCAGGACGATTTCATGGGGTACCAAGCTGTCAATCCCCGGCAAAATGACTCACATATGAGCAAGCCTAATGCTAAACATCAACACCTGAATTACTCTATTCTTTCCATCAAGTACCAAACTGGATATAATACATTACCAAAGATGGCTTCAAATCAGAAACATAGGCTTAGGATTCCTGGGTATTATGTAGCTTATTTGCATATTGTTTGATTTTGATCAAATTTGCTTTATACTGGCACTGAACATCTGCTGGCTGATCCTAACTTCTAATGCTCTTACACTGACTTGTTAGGAATTTTCATTTCCTAGATGTCTTTTTAATAAAACGACAAGATTGCATATACTCTATTCACATGGGAGCTTCGCAAAGTTTATCTTTGATTGATTCAACCAATTGGCAACCCTTTCAGGTGATATTGAAGCAACTGTTCCTTTTGCTACCATAGTCATCTTCTTTGGCGATCGTGAGAACGGCGAAGGCACATGCTGAACGTACAGTGGGTGAACTTGGTGAAACAATAGTATCAAAGTCACTGGGTAAAATATTGAGATTGGTGCCCCATGCCAGTAGTGTCCTAGTTCTAACATCATCTTCAAAGAAACCTAGATATATCACACAGGATCATATTGATGTACGCTCATACATACTTCTGTTGTTCACTTTTCCAAGATAAACTAAACCTGCTGGCCATCAATTCTAGCCAGGTGGACAGTTTAGTTAAATAAATTTACATTTTAGCAGGTCCTTATGGCATCCACTGGCAGATCGATACCTTGGCTTTTTTGACATAGCCGTGTTGGTTCATGTACTGACTGCAGGCTTCTGCCACCACAGGTAGACTTTTATCTAGTCTTACACTATGCTTTCACTAATAGTGACCTTCACATGCTGGAAACATCAGCTACATCTATCTTTGTGGTATGTCTCTTCATTGGCCTCAGACAGCCCTGAGTCAGTCTGTTTTTTGTTTTTATTCTATTATGTGTTTTTACCAAGTTATCGTTTCATGATTATAAACAATTGTGAGTAAACAATGCACAAAATACATTTTTCAATATTTCTAAATATCTCAATCTGTAAGTTTTATAAAACATGGCCACATTAAGTGAAATGCACAAAAACAACAGCATCGGGCTAAAATAAGTCGATTAGAAGACTTTGTTTTGAAAGTATTATTTCAAGACTGTCATTAATATTGTATTTAATGTGTATCAAGATTAGTTGATATCCCCTCTAACAGATACACGCACATAAGATATTAATTGCTTCATCCGATCAACGTAAGGGAATATTTACGTGTAATTTCATTCTATGTAACACAGATTGAATTGGTCTTTCTAGGTACAAAAAAGGAATACGATTTTCGAACAGATTTCCATCGGAGATCTGCTGTTGCCTGTAAACCAAAAATTATATTTGTATGGTACACGCTGGCAATAAATGTAGAGCTAAAGATGCTTCAATCAACCATCACCTTTATAAAAAAAGAGAAACATCATCAGACTGTCATTCAGAAATGGAATTCGAATTCGAATTCCAATATTCACAAGAAAATGGTTCAGTAGGCACCACAATACAAACATCTTCGAGAATTGTATTTTAAGTATATCCACACCTGATTCTATGTTATCAAATGCCAATGCGTACACAAGCTATAATAAGCCTTTTTTTCGAAATGTCAATGAAAGCATCTTATTAAAAAGCACCACCAACACGCTGCAATTTAAAATTACATCAATCAACTTGCATCTAATGAAATGTTGATATTTTATTTGCAAAAAAATGGGGCGCTGTTGGTTTGTTGATTTTCTACTCACCTGACTCATGGAGTTTGGTAATGGGCACTGGACTTCTAGGTGGCAAAACGTGGCTCATTATTATGTATTTTATTTTTGTATTTATTTTTACTGAATTGGCTGGGGGCTTTTAATATAATATAGTGAAATCAATTTTATCATAATAATAGTATAATTCGTACGTTGGTGCAATTGATTAATATGCCTCATGCATTTACCAGGTGAAAGAGAACGCTACCAGTCGTTTGATGTAATGTAACAGTACCATATGTAATACATTTAGTTATAACAGACGAATGTCCAGTGACGTCATGCATTAGTGTGCACAGATTTCAATAATGCGCATAGAAATATGAATATATATATATATATATCTTGGATCGAATCAGCGACACACATTGTGACGTTTGACTGCAGCATTTAAGGTTTGCTGTATATCCGAGTAGGTTCACCGAAGCTATGTATTCGGAAAAAAACTTTATACTCACATACTTCAAAAATGAAAATAACTTCATTCTGTTAGCAATTAAAAACCACGTTATCTATCTTGAAATCTGGACAATGATGAGAACACTCGTGAAAAAAATGCCGTATGTACAATTGAAAGTCCTTCAAAGAGTCTTCAATATCCGTCTGACATTTGCAGGCGTATAACAGTTTGAATTCGAAAGGGCTTCAACATATAATAAATCTATCCTGGAAGCAATCAGCTATTACACATATTTATTTTTAAATTGACTACAGGAATAAGCACACGAACAAAAGAATCCACCACTTTGGGAAGAAATATGATTATTTCAATACTTGGTATAATTAAACGTCAATAGTGTAATGGTGTATATTACATCGAAAATGAAATCGTCTTTGAATTTAATATTAGCCCTGCAGAGAAATGATTGTTTTCTATTTTAATATACCCTGAAAATAAGAGTTGTTTATCACTATGGTTGTTACCGTTGAGTTGTTGCCTGCGAACGAGCGAATGACGCGAATCATTATAAAAACTCATGTGCGCATACGTCATTATGTGCGTCGAGCAGCATAACTACTGAAAATGACACACTGAGTGGAGTATTAAAGTAATACTATGCGTCTAACCGTAGCATCGTTTGTTATTGCACTGACTCGTTCGACAATGCAGCATTTATACCTAGGGCCAGTATATGATGTAAAACAATGACGTCACGCATGTGTGCACGGAAGCTAATGGTGTAATGTTTGACAATAAAGTCTTCTCCGGCCGTGCGTTTTGCTTCGATTGTGTGCCAATCGGTTCATTTTCCGTCGTGTTACGAACAGTTTCTGCTCGTTGTGTTTCTTAGTGTGTGAGGGCAAAATATTCGGACTATTATATTATAACATTCATATTGATACTCACCATGTCAATGACGCACATTCTAAATAAAGACATCCGAACGCGCACTTTGTGTACGTCCGCACTGCGCGCTTGCGCTGCCAGATATCTAATAATCTGAGGTTATCACGAGAATACCGCAAAGTTTGCACGAAGGCTGTACTTGATACATGATATAAACCTATTGGATGCTAAACAAAACAGTGTTTTCTAAATTGTGTTGAGTAGTATATGTTTTTTTTGGCCTTTGATCAGCTGTGAGACCCAGAGAACAAATGAAATACACATGTTGCAAAAACAAAAGTAAAGATATATACCTAAATCTGAGGATATACACACTTTCCGAAGACGTTTTTCATACTCCTCGAAAAAAAAACATAATTTACATGAATATATAATTTAACTTATTCATACCAATCCCCTTTACTAACCCTAAGCTTCGCAAACATTTCTATGGTGAGTCACAGGGTATATAATGTTATTTCTACTTTGTTGCATTTCCATTTAATTAAACTTGATTAAATCGCAACCCAATATAGAGTCGCGTGTTTGAGCGTGCATCACTGTGCTTCCATTCAACGTGACACATACCAAGTGACGACAGACCTACCAAGTGACGAACCTCACCATTTTCATAGTTCATATTAATATTTAATCGAATTTAAGTCAAGTTTGCGTAGCTTAGGTTTAATATTAATATAACTGTACCATACCTATCCTTTTTACCAAACCTACGCTTCGCAAATATTTCTATGTTAAATCACAGGATATTTAACTTTTATTTAATTAAACTTGAATTAAAACGCAGTTCCATGTTAAATTGCAAGATAATTGGAATAATTAAGCTCTATAGTTCATATCGCAACTATATTAAAAGTAAAGACAACTAAATTAAAAATTGATCCAATGTGTTGTTATAACGATGACAATACGTGTATGAGTATGTGTGTCTGTCTGTATGTCTGTCTGTATGTCTGTTTATCCATTCGTCAAACAAGAAAACCTTTTTAGAGTTTCACGGATAACTTACGGTCTACATTATGAGTGTAATGTACATGGTTAAATTACACTTCCGCACTATATTGTCAATAACCAAGAGATGCTGCAAAATCCCTGCTACTGTAGGTATACTAATACATACGTTACATTTAATCAGTTGGGTTTATATTATTAAAATGCTAATCATTTGGCTGTTATTATTATGTATGTATGTTTATGCGCTTTTAGTCATGTAATAATTACCATTCTTCAAGCTTTCAAAAATTATTTTCCAAATGTCACCACCAAAACAAAACAAAATGAGATATTGTAAATTAAGTGTATACTAGCGATAGCAGGTTTAACTCCCAGTGCTGAAAAGATACACCGATTGTTTTTACCTCGTCTTTCAAATCTGCAACATTATTGAAATTACGTCAAAAGTATGTGTACAAAAGAAATCAGGAGTAGAATACTTTTCCCCATTTCTGGACGGATATACTTTGCAAACTATTGCATGCTAGATCCACTTGTAAGACGTTCAAATAGTCATTGCGACCTAAATACTATTTCAGTCTATGGAGTCGTTATTTGTGAATGTAATAATATTGCGAATCCGTCTAATTGCTATCAAGGAATCTATGTATGAAGCCTTCTATCATGGCAAGGTAGTATTTACGGTAACTTCAGATTAAAAGAAATACCATCAACCAATTAAGTGATTAAACTTGTAATGAGTACACTGTAAGCCGGGGAAGCACTTTTATGGTTTTTGAAAACAACACATTTTTAATATTAATATATGTATAATATAAACCATCTGTGAATTCATTGTAGTATTCATTTAGTTTATATTGTACGTCAGTAATCAAACCTAGCTTAATGATTTGTATGCAATCTGTCAATCAAGTGTTCTACGGGGCTACAATATGTGTACTTTACTACTTGGTTATTTTAAATTATTAGTGGCAATATGCACAACAACAGGGTTGTCATATACATAGTAAGTTGCATCACTCAAATATATTGTTTTTTGGATGGGAATTTTGAATATGAGAGAAGAATACGTAAAAGATCAATTATAAATAATGATGTATTACGCTTTGATATTTTTCTCAGATCAACGGCATAAGAGTTATACGCCCCAGCACAGGTGGTAACAAATGATTCCCAAAAAATTACTAACCATGGCGGGGATAGTTAATTAGCGGTAATATGTTACAATTAACATGTTGTACAAATATAATCTACACACGCAAAGACATGGACATAGTTGAACCATAAAGAATTTGCGTTGGAGACAAGACATTGACATTAAAAAAGTATCTCAAGGGTCAATTCAGAAGCATTCAGAAATTCAACATTCGTAAAACAAATGAGACAAGTATCTATTTTATCTTCACACAAAATTGAATGTATTAATATTACTGAACGTGGATGGTAAAGGGAAGTTCTTCTTCTAATAACACGCGTGAACTTGACTTGTTTTCTGATAATATTAATTATGTTTAGGCTATTCTGTATTTCTATGTGCAACATTTGTTAGCTCTTTGTAAAACAACTGATGCTGACGAGATGACCAATACAACAGTCAGGAATGTAACGAATATTATTGATTATATTCAACGAGTAATTTTACGCTGTCAGTTGCCTTGTTACGTTACTTCACTTCAAAAAAAATCACAGTATGTGTCTAGTGTAGCTAGTAGCCTCGCACAAATCGAGATATAATGGGAGAACAGCTGATAAATAATTGATATAATCAACACACGCTTGGGTTCATTCACAGTTTCCTACTCATTTTTAACTGCCTTTACTAACAATGGAATAGCCCAACTACGCAATCCCTTGTGGCTGTACATCAAATGTACTGCCGCGCCCGTTGTTTAGTAGATCAACATCCGCTTAAGTGTCTGGGGAAGGTTGCAAAGTTGCTCGGTAATTGCGTTGGTGATGCTTGAAGTTAGGTGTGTGTGTGTGACTATGCTGTTTGTTAGGAGTCATAGCGTTGTCTGCACCTACATCTTTCTATAAAGTATATAGAATAATAACGACAATCAATATCTGTGCACAGTTTAGCATATCTCAGATACCTACACTTAGCTGATAATATTAGGTGTTAAATTAGTGATCCGATTAAACTAGCTTAAATTTATTTCAATGAGCATGAATTGCGTATTGTTTTTCAAACGATAAGCGAAGCGAGATTGTGGCAACGCGATTGTGTGGCTACACTATTACAGGTTGATACTTATAAACGTCTTCAGGACAGTTTATAGCTGTCCACTGGTGTTCAAACATGATATGTACGAATGGATACTCTCTCTGTCGTATTGGTCTTAGATGTGATGAAAAAGAAATGTGGTTGAGAGTGCGACATTGATGTTGATTGTTTAATGGTAGGTGCAAATTGTTGTCACCTTCATATACAAAATTGAATGCTTAGGAAATCTATACAGGTATCAGGGGCCTCAATAGAATATGATTAAAAGTAATGATGTCACGTGGTATCAGACAATATATATTCACGTGCAAACGCAAGTAACACTGCCAGTATGCCACCAGTACATTGCCGAGTCTTAGACTAGTTCTGATCGCTGGAACTGAATAGCATTGAAAAATGAATTGTCAGGAATTGATTAATTTTCTTTGGTGCACCGAAACATTTTTTTAAATCCACAAACAAACATTGTTTGATACAACCATTCACCTTAAACAAATTGTTCACTTGCAAGATCCGCAACGTGTGACACAGTTTGAATGTTACAAAAACACCTACATATTGAGTTATGTATTATTAGTAATAATCTACAAAACGCGAAGCGCGTATAGTAAATAATAGTTTTACTTGATACAAGTTTTCAAAATCATAGATGTGAATACCGGTCATACTTCAAACCTGAAGATATTGAAAGTAAGGTGATTTATAACAGTTATGTGATATGCAGAAAAGAAATATGTATTATCTATACATGTTGTATATCATTTCTTTTGTGCATATGCGTTGCGGAAAAATAATCTGTGATTATCATGCATAGTTATTTTCTCGAGTAGATAATGTGTTCATGCCATTCTATTTTTCCATTATTTTGGTGGTAGACGCCAGGGAATTTCAAGGATTCGACTGTTTTGATCAAAAGGCTATCATGAAAGACTATCATGCTCTAACAGGGAACATTCATTAATCCATCTCAGAATAAATCATATTACATTTGCATAGTCTCATCAAACAATGCATATTTTGTATGTCGTAAAACAACGAAGACGTTTCAACCAACATTACAATTCTCTTCATTGCTTGAAACATACTGCGGGAAAATGACATCTTACTGCCAATGAATACAAAAATGTCTAGCTTGGATATAGAACATATGTTTGGTCAGCAGGTCATATAAAGGAGAAACTTTTGAACAAAGGTGAAACACAACAAATACACTTTTAGTCCCGAAAGAATAATCACAGTGTCGAATTCAAAATGCAGCGCGTATCAAGAGGTAATTTACACGCGTTGTATAGGTAGCATGCGACGTATACAGTAGAAAGTAAATAATGTTACACATTTTTTAGAAGCTGTCATAGCAACATGTTGAATGTCAGAAAAAGAAACTCACTGAGTGACTCAAATGTTGAAACGTCTCGGAGTAAAATGTCTGCCTGACCCGAGTACTTAACGCACGGTACTCTTAATGCAATCTTCTTGCCTAAGAATGGTTTGCTTCAATGTGTGTCTTAAAGAATCTGCTACTGAATCTGATAAGCAATCGGGTATAATTACCACAATAATGTGATATAGTTTTGTAGGCATGTCCTTTTATACTGGCACATTTTTTGGCAAAATAAACTTTTGCTTCCGTCGTCAACAGTTTATTGTAGTGTGTATAGTTATCACTGAGAAAATGTGATTATCGCTCTGAATGCACGCCATAGAGGCGTCTAAAGTGTAACTTACTGCTCATAGCGGACTTTTAAACGACGATAATGAAAAAAAGGGTTTATTGTTATACAACATCAGTGGTATAATTCATTCTAAACTTGTAAAGTTTATCATATAATCTACTCAGACGTGAACTAGCAAAAATATATGACCGTGCAACCAATTGGAATACATTCCAATTGCATTTTGTTTTAATCAATTTGAAACAGAAACAGAAAAAGCCCATTGGCGTAATCAAGTTAGGCAACATATGGTGTATACTATAAACACGGATACAATTATACTCCATTGGTGAATAGACTCTATGGAATAAGTGTACAGACATCACAACTAAATACACTTAGGTTTCTCTTTATCGGGCTGACTTAATACGGACTAAAAGGACTAAACGAGATTCTGAGTGTGGACTCTTTGCTAAAATGAAAAAAACCTTTTGTCTCGCGTTTGCTAAGCAATCCTAATAATTTGATTTTGACACCGGTGAATTCCCAAGGCTGTCCTTGATGTCAATTCAGTGGGTTAGATATTATTTAAGGACCCTTGTGATCGTTCTAACCTTCCAACTCATCGCCCTTAAAAGACTTGGAATTGGATAAGTGATAGTCAATTGTTTTTTGCAAGTTATGATGAGTAGTGGAATACACGACAACGTATATTGGACTCGACAGGCTGAGTTTGCCAACAACGCTCTGATTCTATTTATATCAGTATATTACGGAAAGTTTCTATTCTGAACCCGCTTATTACCCAGTGAGAAGGGAGAGAATACTGGCAATAATTGAACTGATGGCCATAGGCTATGTTCTCAATTAACGGGAAGAAGGCATCATAATTTGTATGAATGGTAGTTCACGCTGACACGGGTAACTACTAGTATGTTTGAAAATGAAGATAAATACGATACTTTGTTTGTTTATCGTGAAGGCAAGTCGCAGTCATATGTTCGTTTCTTAAACTTCATACTGGCACTCACTCTACATGCATCTTTGTAATTGTGTGGATGCGACATGCGTTAATCTGTTAATATATAGAGTTCTGTTATAATATAAAATTATATGGTCTTACTTCAACAGAATATTGCATCTACTAGGGGATGCTACAGGGTAAAACGAGATTGATTGTGTAAACGCAACGTTATAGCCCCCATGTGATGTCATATCAATTCGCCATTGATGCATTAAACCCAAACACTATCGACAAGAAATTATTGAATGCTACAGGCCATTTCGAACGCATCACACAAATTAATAGAAATTTATTTACCCTATCATGAATTAAATGTCGTTATAAAGATCGATAGTTGAGTCAAGTGTGATATTGACATCACTTTGCTATGCAGTGTTGAATTTCTTTCAAACTCGAAAACCTACTGATCAACTAAAATATATTGATGTTACTTTGCGTCACTTTTGCACAATATTTCAAAAAACAGCGTCTATCTAATACGCAGGTGTGTATCTTCGGATTAATATTGTATATGTCAACATAAAGCATTGAAATGATTGAATATTACTCATTGCTAGATTTCCGATTCTACTTTCGCTCTTCAGAGGATGCAGCAATTCCGTATTACAATCAAGTGCTAGTATTCTACAAATTATTCAGTAAAAAAACGTCCCATTAGTTATACTGTGATGGGAAGGAAATGGTACATGTGAAATTAACACTATAATACGATTTTAAAAAGCCTATTGTTCAAGTATGGTGTTTGAAAGTCTCACAAGACCAAAATGGACGGCACAAACGTCCACAAGCAACAAACCTAGGTAGATAAACAAGTTTACAGCACATAATACTATGACATAATGTTTGTTGAGTAATTATTTTCATTATTATTGTGGTGTAGACTGTGGCCGTATTACGCCTAATACGCTACCCCCCTCATATTCGCTTCTGAACACCCCCGCTTGCCGTTTATAACCTCTAATAAACAACCCGCAGCGCCATATTGGGTGAAATCCGCACACAATCTCGTACAGAATATGCTCAGAATTTAACGTCAGAATGTTACTATACAGGTTCAAGATCGATTATTACTCATACATTATGTGATAGAATACAGAAACGTAAACGTAACGGGATGTTTAAATATGAATTATTGTATACATATAAATGTGTGGGCGAAGTTGTATACCGACCAGGTTTGAATAATAGTGATTTAATTCCGTGTATGGAAAAAATAGTACATGTGACCCATATATAATATTTAAAAGATCTAAATTTTAGTAGGTGAATGTACTAAGATTCGACCTAAATATTTTGGAAGCCAACTAATGTGGATGCCATGTCATGTATTAGTTTACACAAGATCATAATAATTTAAAGCATCTTCTTGCACTAAATACATCATCATTCGAGGATACGTATCTACAGCTCACTATTTCACTAATGTTCTCAAAATCACCAATAAATATGCATATTGTGCACAGATACTACCAGTAATTGTTCAAAGATTCTATACCATCAGAACACATAATATTCATTAATAATCTGAAATATGCCAATACAGATTACAAAAACCATGAATATTGTCAGAGATGAAGACAGTTTTTCTTGTCTCTAACGTTCAACATATGGTATGTTAGGTGTGTAATCGAATGTCCACTGCGATTAACGTTCTTAAATGAATTATATGCAGACTAATGTAGCATTTATATTTTTTTTAACCTGGTATGTGTATTAGTTATAATAATTATTGTAATGGATGGGTCGACACATTTGACACTGTTGAAGTCATTTATTTTAAACAAGTTGGCGCCCATATACTAGATTGCTCCGTATAGTATAGTTTGTACATAATAGAAGTATAATTCTTTTTATAGTCGTGCTATTGATTGAAAATATTTTGAGATGGACGATATTACGCTCCGGGTAATACAACGTCTTAATGTACGACCATTGTAATTTTGTCAGTCGGCGATGCATTTTAACAAGACCTGGCTCCTATTTAGCGGCGGGTGTGTCTTTTTGCAATTTTAAAATATATTGATAATATTATTGAATTGAAATCTGGCCATTGTTATTGCTGTGGAGGAAGACGCTATGTGTAGCCCCGTGGTTCGTGTTCCATTCATTATTGGTTTGGGAATTGGTTGTCGTTGCATTGAAGGGTATTACCACCGCGAATCCGCCGGCAGTATATGTAGCGTATCGCGTGTATTTCCGGAGGCAAACGTAAAACGATAGCAGCCACCAGCTTTGAAGAATATGATGTATCTTCGCGGGAGGAGATGCTGGTAAGATTGCAGTAAACACGTCCCGAGACATATAGACACATGGTCTATATTCATAACGTATGACGAGGGCAAATATGCAGCATGAATCTTTTTACTATCATTATGTAAAATGTTTATATCGTTTGCTCGGCATATTACACACACAGCGGCTTTGTAAAGCCAGGTGCAAACAAAATAAAAAAAAAACGTCGCCAGGTATTCTAACTACGGACATATATACGCAATGCACAGTCTGTGTTTTGTTTACTTTTGAATGCACTGGAATTTCGTTCGTTACGATTACAAGAAATTACTAGCTGACGTAATTTTACGGCAGACGATAACCACACTATGAGCCAAAACAGAAGTAAGTGGCTTTCGCTGGTAATTACGTCTATGCTACAATAGTTTTAAATAGGTTTGACGCCATTTGTGTTTACTTATTTGTTTTTTACGAATCAAACGTCCCAAAAATGATGTTTTTTTAATGAGAAGTTGTGTATCATATCTGACCGGCTATTCTATGACCGTGGATCTTCTAAAAAAAATGCCCTATCTGAGGTACTCAAAGTTCGACTGGCAACTATTTCTGCAATTCGAGCATAGCCCGTCTCTCCTAGTAAAATTAAAAACAAATTCTGTTCTCGTTCAATTTGGACCGCATTTTACGCGTATTTTTATTGCGATCTTGTCGCACTCATTCGAAATTTACTTTTACTCATTTTTTACCCCCAAGTGACATCGGCTCTCCGTGTGTCACTTTTAATGATCGACGGCCTTCATTAAAGTCATGTGACACATACACTAGAATCTTTTACATCTCTTCAAGGACCCCGTGAACACAAGAGAACAATTTGAACCCATCTTAATCCTTCGGACAAAGACGATAGCGGTTATTGTTAATTGTTTTAAGTGTGCTATTGGAAGCCTCTATTGACGCGTTAATGGAAATAAAAAAAAAATACGTTGAGCATTGCTATGATGACAACAAATTTCAACATGTGGCTACTGGGCGGAGGTGGGGTGTGGTTAGTCCTGACTGTGGCTGGGACATTAATTAACATAGTAGATCCCAAAGTCTTAATCTCCCCTCGAGGATCTCGTTCAACACATCGCGAGATCGACGCAACAGACTACCACACGCACCAATGTTTTTTCTATGTTATTCTCATAGAAACTGACAACAACGTTAACGTGGAACTTTGATGATGAAACTATCGTAACGATTGGTGAGAAAATTATAAATACATTCGCCACTGTCGCTACATCGGAGCTAGCCATATTATTTTTCTCATCGTCTTACATGTAATACCTACAAATTTATTTCACATTTATATTTATGATCTCCGAACTGTACTGGTCTTTGAACACGTTTTGCGTGCATATAATTATTTCTACCGGTTTATCCCGTTCTAGAAATAGTTTGGGATTAATTAAAACCGACTGTGTATTGTACTATATGGTCACTGTTTACATATAGAATATCATATTTCTCAGCAATGGCTTATGGACCATGTGCAAATCCCTGAAACATGGCTAATGTTATCTCCAGTTCTACTACATAAACTTCCAGCGCATTTCAAACACGAAACACTCTATCTATAAAATCACTTGTCATCCACAACATTTGTTTCTACTTTAAGAGGTCAGTACACACGAAATATTATTAGAATAAGACTTTTCCTAGTCTATGACCCTAGCATAGAGCTAACATCGTGATAACAGTATAAACCCTTGTCAGTGGGATTATTCCTTAGAGAATCTTTATCGCCTTCGATAAAATCAAGAATCGTGATGTGAGTATACACATGCCATAAAGATTTCTTCGCAGCTATGCGTAGCTATGTTTGTTGTCATTTTTTGTTGCAGATGGGTTAATACAGAAATAAAACGCTAATTCACATTTATCACGCTACTAGTAGTATTGTAATATCTACATATAATGTAAGTAATATTAATCACGTAGGTATGAAACTCTGTTATGATTTGAAGATCACGAATACATTTCTTAGCAAGACAAGTAATGTGAGAATGAACAGGAGTGATGGAGGGGTGGAGTACATCAGATTACGCGTGCCCCTCACAAAGCTGATCCCTTCACTCAGGACGCAATCCGATGGAAGCCGTCATTGATTCAAGTTTTTCAGTACGTCGAATTTGGTACTCACAAATAAGATTTCCGAACTTGATATTTCTCGTAATTTAAGTTCATCGACACGAGCTATCGATCTGTCTTATCTTGTATTATACGTCTGAATTTCAACATCTATGTATACGTATGACGTACGACTGCACGTCTTAACGATGTGTGCCCCTTGAATGCACTCCAGTAGGACATAATTCTACCGTCCTCGGAATAAAGATCAGTACATAAGACTGATTGAGAAGCCACGCTGCTTCACTTCACTTCACGCCGACTTTATTCGCGATTCGGCTGAATGGCAAACACAACATTGAAAACAGCCGAAGCGAACTCAATTCAGCTTGATTTACTTTATAACATTGGTTTATACTGATTACTAGATCAATATCCATATATCGTGACCGTTTATACGTGGCTCGATGCGTTCTGATTACACTTCCTCAACCTGTGTTGCAGCTTTGCAACAAATCTCAACGACTCGTGATGACAGTGGAAAGTCACTTCATCTAATTTAGATTTCAAGGTCAGCAAACAATGTGTGATTACCGGCGGAACCTAGTCGTTGTTTTTTTTTATTGTTTATTTCTTAGCATTAATTCATTCAATTACCTGTTTTGAGGTAATAGGAAGTGAATCAATCAAGTTTTACAACGTTCATAGCTTCTCAAATTGAAAATCAAAACAATAGATTTGAATCTATTGGGTGAAATACGCTGTCTACATCTCCATCTGGTTTGGTCGGTTACAATTACGACTTTTATAGCCTATGGACGATCGTAATGACTCGTAATTCTAAAAAACAAACCGTGCTTCAAATTAAATAACGTCACACATGCTCATGAGTCTGCGGTATGTAGCTTGCACCGCTGTTTGCCATTCCAAAATGCATTTAATTTATAACAGTAGTCGGCTTCCTCACTTTGTGTTGCATTAGTCACAATACACACAAGGCCATCGTTTCAACTACAACAACTCGTATATATAGGAAAACAATAACGAAAACAGGAAAAACTAGCAACTAGTAGTAGTTCAAAACGTGCACTGGTAATCCTATAGTTTAGTAATTGTTAGTAGTTCACCACAGTTACTGGTAGGCTTCTAGTTTACTAGTGGTTATTATCATTAATTCCCTAGATTAGTAACTAGTTCTCATGCTAACCACAAAGATAACTAACTAGCAATTACCATAACATAGCAAAATTTCTATGGATGTAACTTACAAAACAGGAAATGTAACATTTTGTCTACGGTGTCAATAACACTCTTCAAATCTAAATTCGGTCAACGTTCATTGATTGGCACAATATATGCACTGTATGTGATGGATCGACAAACTCGCCTCCACCGACGCCACAAATATTCTGTTGCTACGATCTATGGAGAGAAGAACAAAGTTTGAACGATCCCTGCAAATTGAAATTGTGGTGTTTGATGACAGAATTATTGCCATTTACAACATAGCAGATAGCTGTTTAAACAGTTGTTTTTAAAGAAGGGCTCTGAACATATTGCACGAAAGACACCGACGCAGACGATGAAACAGATCTGATGGAGGATGTATACATACATACGTAGTTAATAGGAATTCTAATTAATACGCTATTTTCCCTAAAGATATGGTGAACCCGTGTCAAGTATATTAACAATATATATATATATATAACATAGCTTATATCACGTGACAGATGCCTGAAGCTTTGGCGATTCGTGGAAAAAACACAACAATCTTAGCACCGCCGCAATCCAGTGTAGGTTAATCGCATTATAATCAGCTAATATAGAGATTATCTTCACATATCGAAAGTTCATTCACCGTTATTGATTATTGTCCTCTAAAACATGCTCAATGCATGTGGCTCAATGCATGCAACAGAATATTAAGTTAACTAAACTGCCTTCAATACCACTGTGAGAAGATAGCTTTTTCGTTGAGTGTTGCAGATTGTACAGGGAAAGAAGACAATACAAGACATTTTAAGTGAATCAAGAGCGTCCCACCATCTGCCCGTCGTGTTTATGGTTGTCCAAGCGTCTGATTTGAAAAAAAACCCAGTTAAGACGTTAGAGCAACCTGTGATCCCGTAACATTTAGTTTATTCTATTATCCAAGAAAACATTTCATGTGTTTGTTCCGCTTTCCTCACAACATAGCAACTTTCTTTTAAGTTAGCTAAAACTGAATTAGTGAAGTTACAATTTAGCATAAATAACATTGCATTGTGAGTAAGGTAATAAAAACAGTCATTCTTTTTCCGATCATTTAGTGACCAAATTTCGTACGGCACCAATCATCTGATTTTCTTATTAAATATCGGCTCGTTGCATGTGATACGTGGGCAGTAGGCCAATACTAGTACGCATACAACGTGTATATATCGCGAATGTCTTATTAAAATGGAGGATTTATTCGAATCATTGCGATCAATCGTAGTAGTTACGTTGTCGGCTTATATGATTACAATTTTCGAGACGCACCTGTACTATGACGACAAGATCTCCATTATAGGGACATAGGGGATACATCATCTAGAATTGAGTTTTGTTCATTCCGATTGTCTGTATATGATGCTTATTTCTTCTACTCGTCCGCCATTTGCCGTTGTGAGGGATCTCATATGGAGACATACGCACACGATCGAGGTCGTTCTTGTTATTATTTGTTTCAAGTATCAGCTCACGTTCAATTAATTAATGTTGTTTGAATAAATTATGACGGGTGAGTTTTATTTACTCACTTCAGACACTCCAGGCGCCACCGATGAGACGCCAGTGATATACGAGAGTCATTCCTCATTTGCATGACAATATGTCTTCTCGTGGAATAATGTTAATATCGGCTTTGTGTGGAAATGTTCAAATCTTGTCACACTGTTTGTCCTAAAGTCTCGCGCGACTGCCAAGCATTGTGTAGTGTTCGACTCCATTGATCGACAGTGAAGAAAAGGTACATACTGCCATACAGCTCGCGGCGTTCAGGATTGGGATTATGGGGTTAAGTCTGAGGAGACTTATAACTGTCGAATAGACGTACTCGAATATACCGTTCCTGACGCCAATACACGTAAACAGTCACAACATCCTTGTTGCAATGAGTAGAGGATAACTGCGAGATATTGCCTGTAACTGTTACCCTATTTCCAGATATGTAATTAGGCGATTTGGCTGTTGATCTGCACAATAATAAATTAAAAAAAATTGATGTCATTCAAAGTCAACTGGATTACATTTTATTCTACTTGTATAAATATGTATTGCCTACTAATGCTGTTTCGTTGAATGTATTCTGTGACAATGACGCAAACGACTTGCGTACGACTCCGAGTTATGCTAAAAGTCCAACATTATTCAACACTTTGAGCGCCAAAATCAACTTTCGTCCATGTTCACAAAATAAAATGTTATATTTCTCACATATATTTTTGACCTAGACCTATAGCTAACAGGAAATTACATCTCTTTGATCCAAAATGATCAAAAAATATTATTGAAAATATTTGAGAACAGGCAAAATGTTGAACCAAAATGTTGCTATTCCATTCCCGTACGCAGCCGTAGATATCGAACGTGCTAAGCAGGATGCGGAATACGTAATTCCGACAACGCATCAAATATAGAAAACAAAATTGATATTACATGACGACACGCTGCGATGATGAACAACTTTGCACGTCACTATGGATTGATATGAATGTTGTGCATGTAATAGTGCATTGATCTATCGCCCGTGACGTCATTCTGTGCGTACTAAAACAAAACAGTGAGATGAGCAGCTGAGTGATTTGACCGGCACAAAAAAAATACAGTTGTCGTACGGTGAAAGCAGGTACTAGACGACAGCTTATTGTTACGAGAGAATACAATTGTATCAATGACTGTATTAACACTGAGTAATCGTGAAAACATTTGGATACGTGATACACTTATTACGAATGATACAACCACTGTGGTAATATGCACGATTACTATGTAGTTAGTATGTTATTCACAGTTCAACAGCAACATAGATCTTAATTCACGAAATAATAACGACGCACCACGCGGGGCAAAAAAAACAACAGATAACAAGTAAAAACGATAATAACATGAAGGATTTAAATTAATTTAATTATATCCTTACATTTCACCAAACGTATAGGACACATGTGATGACTAGTACTGTGGTGATTGAATTACCTTTATATCTATATTTTACAATTTTTTGAAACTTGCAAGCTGAGTATACCGCGTACATAACCACGACCGTGCATATTTATCACATAGAACTCTGTTACTGATACAGTGACTACTAGTATTTCTGCCCCCGTATAGGGTTTTCGTGCTTAAAGCACTAGGCAACGTAATTCCATAGTCCTTCCAACCTTTGATCAATTTCGCTATTTGGATCAGAACTTCCGATGGAAATAATTAATAGTTTCAAACACGATGTGAGTCACCAAAACAGTAATCCTGGCGATCAATATTCGAATGTAGAAATCGTAAATAGGTTTATAAGTCTACGACCACAACACAATATAGACAACAAACGACCGACAATGGTATTACATTTCATATTCAAATCAGAGACAGAAACATATATATGGCCTAACGGCCACGAAGTGATGTCAGCCGTTTCGAGAAAGTGAAAACAACTTGCTCCACATGTGGCACTAGTCCTACATCTTTCTGAATCAAAATCAAAAACTTTTAGTTACGTGCATATGGTGATAGTGAGGCATTTGGAGACATTACTGTGACCACGTTTGTACTATAACGGCCAATTATAAACTTGGCATATGTCCCATCACAAAATGTATTCTAACAGTTGGGGAGAGTGGATAATTGTTCTACTACAAGTGTGGGCCATAGCCCGTGCTTATACATCGCGCCCTCTAACGACGAAGATTATCTGTGACGTTGAAAAAGTGGACGCGCTCCAAGACCCCCTAAGCTACTGTTAATTGTGAAACACAAGTACACATGCCGACGAACGTGATAAAAGGCGCATAGCTACTCTGCCTCTGGAGTATCAGTGATGTATGTTTTACATTGCATATAAAGATCTTCAAATACATTCATTGGTAAACGTCATTGCACGGATGAAATTAAATACGCATATCTCTCGATATGAGGTAAAGTACGATGACATGACGATACCGGCAGCCGGGCCTCGGTTTGTTTTTAATGTCAAATATCCTTCTTAGAAATCAGGCATCGCACCATGAGCATTTTATACAATCACTTTAATATGCATACCAAGAAAATGTTCTAAACTTGCCTGAATTCGCAGCAATGCACGCCATACTCAAACTGGCAGCAATAGTACACCAATTTCTGAATTAACGGGTTCTAACCAAGAAAATGGTTAATATTTGCGTGATCGTAGCTGTGGTTTAAAGGTGCCGACAATATAGTTTATTCAGTTTGTGTGAGTTTTTTTTTTTCAAAGTTAAACTGCGTGGCGCTACCTAAAATTCAGGCAATCTTTAGCTCTGACGTTATGGGGCTGAAGTAGTTTGTTTCCCTGCCTCGTACCATGGAGGTAGAAAAGATCTCTTTTCTACCTCCATGCTCGTACTTATCATCGCACTAGGAGATTCACCACCAAGTGACAAGCCATTGTGCCCTGACCAGCATGTGTTACGCTCATTTACGTCACCGAAGTTAGACAAACAGTGAACTATCAACGCTTATATAATCTCTTGTGATCATTTGAGTTAAATATTGACTAAAGATATCAGGTACAAAAAGAATAGGCTGATTATATTGGTCAATTCGAACGTAGTCATTAACCTAAGGTCTGATCTTGCAATTGGAAGATTTAGCTTCCATGTCCCTTTGTCAACGTCTCGATAAATTCCGTTTCATAGAATAAAAAGACTAATCAGTAAGCAAGGGGACACAAGTTGTTCCTGTAGTAACATATGCCACTCACTAGATTGTACTACTATACACTTATTTACACTTGAATTTGTATTTCTGAAAAAAAAACGGCACTGAGGTCCGAAGAATAATCCTACCGAGACAGAGAAACATGGATTGACGTTTGTTTAACTGTCCTGTCAATCATCTAATGTCACATGGTGATCTACATCAATACTATACAAACCATTATTTCCCTCAATAAACTCACAACATTTTCTCTAAAACAAATAAAATGGCATGTTTTATGTAAACCACATCACTGTAAAATAGTGAGTATCGTTCTTTTTTGTAAACATACTGAGAATATCCGTCTTTTACTACTGTCTGTCAGGGTTCATAACCTCAACACTCAAATATAAACAAAAAACATGATTATCGATAAACCATAGTAATTTATGCAATCTACGTCCCTAACTGAGAATGATAAAAATACAACAGGTAAGTTTCATCGCCGGAATGGCGTGATCAAAATGGATTCGGTTATGTTTCACAACACAGCAGACAGTATCCGCTACATCCTGTTCCTTAAGAAATAACGAGATCGAGTAGCCGCTGGAGAGAACACCATGCTGCGTGACAATGCAGGTGCGGTGACAAACTGGGACTCCGTGCCTTCTTTCACCATTGGAAACTCTAGTGTATTCCATTGTATACAGTTTATTACTATGTGTGTCATATTGACAATTACTGTATTACTGTGTGTGTTGTAGATCATTCTGTAACAATGCGTATTATTACTTTGTTATATTGAAGAATTATACTGCATCACAACGTATTTTTGTATTTTGTGCCACTATATAACCGTGTTTTATATTGCGTATAATTATTGTATATTGTCATAATTGTATAGGTGCGCACAATAGCTGTGAGCGAACAGACTAACGTGTACTTGGTTTGAAATTTAATTGTTATGTTATATTTAAAAAGCAAATTGTAATCTGTTCAAAGTATTTTTATATTAGTTGTTGTTTTGTGGGATTAGCGGGACAGGGGAAAGATAAGCCTAATTACCCATGAGCACTTGGTGCAATCCATGGGATTGAGCGGTTCCCCTTTAAATTGTGGCGTTGCACTCTACTCACATGCAAATATTTAAGACACGAACTGGCTAAAAGTACCGACCGATGAATTTAATTATTGCCCGAAATGACAACGAACGTTTTGTGCTGCCTAAAATGTTTTCGTTCAGTGACGGGGTTCTATTCTTATCGTACTATTATCGGGAGGGAACATCCGGGTATTTTCATCGCCCGGTGAAAACAACGGTCGAAAATGCTAAAAAAACTATACTTTGGGTTAGTTGTTGAGTTTCTCCTGAACACGATTACTCCTACATGTGCAATGTATATATATATATATATATAGAGAGAGAGACTTGATGGCCAAACCGACCACAATAATTCTACTATTAGATTTCCGGATTTAGATTTAGTGGAATTCCACCAAAACCATATTATGTCCAGCATTATTTCTATCTCGTTATATACCCAGTTATATTAAATTAACGGTTCTTGAGATATTGGGAGTTAAAACCCATCTTAAAAATGTATCTCAAAAGTATGGAAGGGAAAGTATTTGCATAGTATTTTTTAATGATTTGCCCGTTACTAAAACTAGCGACCTATTGTTTTAATTAGCTCTTTGGAGAGTGTCTTCATCAAAGCAAAGTTGATAACAATCTATGCGATGATATTATTATAGTATATTAGTGATTTGTCATGGTTATTGTTACCACATTGTTCTAAATCACAACCATGATAGTTTATGTTGTTGTTGCTATGGCAATTGCAATCAACCTATTACAGACCATAACAAGTATCAAAGTAATTAAATGGAAAATAAAAGATATCGTCACAAAAGAAATAAATCAGACAGAGGTCCACACAAACTACCTAATAACAAGTCGAAAATAGTAGGAGCTGATGTTTTGGGGTCAGGATCACAATTGTTGATACAATCATCGGAAGAGAGCTAAAATAATCGATGCAGCCTAATGAAGGACGATCACAACATGTTGTGAGATGCTGAATTGTTCGAATTGCGAACATCGAGTTAGTAAATTGATTACGTTCATATTTTATGAACTAAACCCAAATTATAAATCTATGTTCAATCAACATCAATAGGTAATATAACTTCGAGTTAAATTGTGTGTGTTGTTTAACGTTAGAGGCTAAATTTAGTTGGTCGACTGACCTTTAATTAAATTCAGTGAATGGCGATTAAACAAATGTTGCTTCTGGCGACCTACAACAAATCTGGCTGGCAACAATACTTTCTGTAACATAACACTGACTATACATCTTTCCAGCTCTTGGTGGCGCCCTTCTACCCTCAATTCAACTTTTCATACATTCGAGTTTCGTTATCAACCTTACTTAATTTTTGTCACGAAACGACGTACTGCGAGTGATAAACCACACGGTTTGCTTTAGAATGAAACGATTGAAATCTAACTTAGTCTATTGACGAACTCGACCAACGACAAACACGGAATGCAGAATGAGATAGTGATGGGAGAAAATTCTAAGTGTATTGGTACTAACTGTTTTCGTGGGTTAAATACATCAGGGAAAAATGTTTTGTGAGAGAGAATGATGAAACATTCACAGGCAGTAAGATAGTATTGTGGCATGAATATTGTCCACCGGTCTTATTATATATGCATGAATAAATTTAACATAATTGGTGCTTCTGTGTGGTTTATATAATTGTAAAACAGCTAGTTTGTACTTTGCAAATTGATTTTTCATTTTAACACACAAAAAAATTAACTTGGGTATAGACAGCGTCTGAAAAAAACAAACATTTCAGACTGAGATATATATGGACGTTAAACAAAAAACAAGCCATGGTTCCCGAAACTTGCAGTTCTATTAACTTGATTTACTAGTATTCGAAAATTGCAGCTTATTTGATTTTCAGTTCATCTTTATTCAATATTTGTTTTTCTCAATATTTACTATCAATATATTGGACATAAATAGACACACAACAATATATGTACAAGTATCAGAATATAAATTTAGGTTTCAATCAATCAATCAATTAATCGATCGATCGATCAATGAATCAATCAATCATGATGTAAAAATGATAATGTCAGCGAGCTCAGTTGATTAGAGTCTTAAAACAGGTATTGACCATTGATATAGAATTGTATTGACATACCAAGTTAGGTAGTGATAACCAGCGCCGGACCGCCCCCGGTGTCTCATATGGTTTGTTTGAATTCAATTTTTGCAGTTGGTACTTGTAATGCACCAGCCACATATTATAGCGCGGTGGGTTTAGTGTAGATTTCAGATATCTCGCAATCTTGAAGATATCTTAAGTAAAATGCTTTCGGGAATAACAATTGAAAGATAATACACGAGTCGATACAGCATAAATATGTAAGATTAAATATGTAAGATCGTGAAGATAATGCGCCATAAAATAGAATATGTGAATGTAAATCATTCGGTTCATGGTTTGAACTGGTGTCGTTGTTACGCTGCGACTAGACAAAGACGTGATGGACGGATGAATGCGTATATAAGCAATGGATGGTTTTAAAAAACATTCCATTCTGGTATCTTTCACACTTGATTTTGTTGTATGTAAAAGATTGCGACTAGTTGGAGCGTTATGTTCTGAAAAAAAAATATTTCTCAACTATCTTAATAATGAGCAACGTAAGATAGTTTGTGTAATCTTGATGAATATTGTTGTTGAAATACTGTTATTATATGGGATGTGTATTAAAATTATTGTTGCCACCACAAAATCAGTCTGCAGTTTGCACCGCCTATTAAGCTGGTTGCTCTATACAATAATAAACCTCGCAACGCTGAAATACAAATACGAATTTGTGCCTTTGCTCGATATATATATATATATATATATATATATCGCGTGCTAGTTCCAGGGCTCTTTTCATTTAACCACAGTAGAACGTTTCGGATGTTATTTCCATGTTCCTTGATTATTTTACAAATGAAATTGGTATAATATAATAAGAACGCATTACCGCCGTAGTTTGGCATTCCACTCGATATTATTTGAACATTTTTTGCACTGTATTACCATGTATGCTATATCATAGTTCTATGTCATTATATATAATAATTATTGTATCGTTATTCTAGGGCGACATTTGAAACTCAAATACACGTCATAGCGGTAGATGTAACGACTGCATAAATCTGAACTTTCTCAGTGTACCACTTCCAGCCGCGGAGTTTACCTGCCATCGATTGTTGATGGCAATTGTTCACGATTGATAAATAGGAGTAGGGTGTTGAGTTTCGTTCTAAATTACCGTTGGAATTAGGACAGTAACATAATTTCAAAAGCGGAACTACAGTGGGACACAACGTCGTCAGTTGTACGTTAACGTGCAATGTTAACGCAGTAAAACTCGGTATAGTCGACCGAAGGTTATTGAGTACGACAGGAGCTCGTGACTCGAAACGAGAATGATATGAACAATATGAAGCCGTATATTATTTTCCGTGCCGTCTGAAAAATTACGTTCTGATTAAATCAGACTCATCCTGGCAGCGTATTTTGTTTGTTAAGGATGAATCTATGCCACGCAAGTGAATTATTATGTCTTTGTGATTGCTACATGTATTATAATATTTTTTTAGAAAATAAAGGAACGCGGCCCTATACTAGCCATTATTGCGCGTTACGAGGGCAAGGACGGGAGTGTGCCCAATAATGGACAAGAGGCAGCCTAGCCTATTTTTAAGCGAACGTACGTGCCAAATTACTGTCATAGTGCATTATGGACAATACTGTAGTTTTATTATAATACCCTGAAATAGCGAAAGTTCAAATATACGTGCAGGGGTAGCTTGAGAAGTGAAAAATCGCTATTGTGACAGACGTTTGTTTTTCAGTCACGCGTAGAACATTCACCAGTAAACCATACGAGAAAGCACGCTCAGTTATTTTCCAAATAAAAATTACCAGATGTTGTTAACATAAAATATTCGGGCGGGTTTGTTGTCAACAGAATCAGTACAAATATGGGAAACCGTTGAGCAACGTTGATGCTAATATAGTTGACGTCGTGCTCGTCTGTTGCTGACTGGACCGCAGAAATTGACCGGTTATTGTCCACACGTGGTACGAATCGGCCAATGGGAACATACCGTTTAAATATTTGGCGGTAGTACTGTAATTACATATAATATTGTAATACTTGTAATTTATGTTGCTCAGTAATATTACTTTGATGTGGTATGAGTCATGTTACAGTAATATTTGTGCTTTATATATTACTTATAATCGTATCATGTCATGTGACATAATGTAGAGCAGAGTAACTGTATTACTCTTGCATGTTATATAATAAGGTTATTATGAGTATTGCACGAGTATTGCACGAAGACAGTACAGCTGGAGTATCGACCGACCTGCAGCGTAGGTCGATGCGCGGCGTACTGTCTGAGTGCATACTTTAATGTATCCTCCTAATAACCTTATTATTATACATCTTTTCCTTCCAAGGATACATCATGGGAATGCCGAAATCCAAAAAGTTTAGAACAAAATCAGCGAAGAGGATAAAACCCTTGTGGCAGCTATGTTTGTTTGTATTATTAGAGAACGCTGACGCGCGCAATCAATCCATATTTGGAATTCGCATTTCCTAATATGGTGGGATAAAAAATACCCCGTAAAATACCGAATAATTACGGCACGCTGTGACTTATGCCAGTGGCGTTACGGTTACAGATGTATAATAATATGTAATACTGGTGTTTTCAATAAATATTACTGTATCATTCATTTACGTTATTCATTGTATATTACTACATTACTGTTCTCTTCTCCAATGTATATGAATGTTATGATGTCGGTTTACATTTTATGTATTCGTATTGTTCTAAGTTGTTGTATGTATTGTATCACTTCTGTGTTTCCATGTAACATATTATTAACATAATATATCTGGTATTGCGCTTTTAAGATCAACTATTTATTTCGCACACATTTTATAGATAAATGCTCAGATTTCAATCAAAGAGATGTACTTTCCGTTAAATGAAAAGCCTTGCAAATACATATCTTTTTGACATTTTATTTGAGTTGTCTAGTACAATTATTTTTATATTATGTTTGACAATGTATGATGTATAAATTTTACTAATTGTATGTATAATACTAAATTTTATATCGCCGTATTAGACTATTAAGTGACACAGTATTTTTGTTATGATTGCATGATATCTCATCTGCCGAACTTGTGCGTAATCCGGCACTTCAGATGTGTTTGACATTGTTAATTGAACACTGTATTAATGGTAAGCGTGCCGGGGTATATTACTGTATTACGTGTATTGCAGGTTACTGTTGTATATAGATGTTGATTTTCAAATGCATATTACAGTACAAATGCATTCCCCAGCGTATATAACAATATCATCATTATTACTCTGTTTTACATTTATCAAATGCATTGCATTAGTATAGAAAGTATAGAGACATTTAAAGGGCGATAATCGTCGCGCGACGCATGCACAAGACATATGGGTCTCATATAAACAAAGATGACGACTTTGACTGCTGCGAAGATCAAGGAGTACAAGCTGTTACGTTACCAAGCTTTAATTAGGTATTTTAGTAGGCGTTTACTTTAGAAGGTATCGACGGTATTTAGTGCTAGTCGCGCCCGGGTCGAACCTCATACTTGTGATTTCCATTAGACTATTTTGCTCCAGTTTCAATGTGGCTAGCAGGGAATTACGTTATGTAGTGCTTTTTCTAAATTATTAGCTGTTCTACGCTTTCACATACAGCTAACCAGCTTCTTTTGTCGCTCACGAGTATTGGATATATTCCCATCATGTGGTAACGACTTCAGCGTCTTGATGTTCTAGACTTCAGGTCAGAATGAAATTTGTGTCGTGATCGCAGATAACCAATCTTGCTCTGTTTATTTCTGCGGAGTTGTTTTACACGTGCGTATAGGGCATTTTTTATAGTTAAAATTCGAGCTAATACTTGTCACGAGGACGCCTATGATACGTATTGTTATACGTACTTACTTATGAATCTTTGGTTAGTTATTGTTTTTATGTACGTAGCGATCCCTGTTAGTCTGATCATGGAGGTAATGGTGTGATAAACAGTGTTACTGAGTTTTTACATCAACAATAGTTTGAAACATGACAGTAGCATGGTCAATAATTTGACATACGACAATTAGTATAAAAATAGCTCGACCTGGTATATTATGAAAATAGTTTAACCTAAGATAAAGGGTACAATGGGACAATGTATTGACGGTAGTTTTCTACACACATACCAAATGGCGTTGAATCAGACACCATATACCTTCAAGCAATCCTCTAATCTACACCCACGTGATCGCCAGAGTAATTGTCAATATTTCTTTGTTAAAGGATGTGACAGAAATCCCCAATATTAACCATTTTCTCATCTAATTATGCCTAGCGTTCAGCTTCTTCGTTTAAATTAATCTCCTTTCAACCTCGCCTACATTCTTCTTCGGATATGATTTACAAGTAAAGCATGTAACGTGGCAAATATGACAGAACATGTGCGCCATAATTTTCTGAAGACGAGGACGGTGGACGAATAAATGGTAAACAGCGTGTGATTGATTACACGAAGTACGCTAAAAAACAATCACCCCGATATTTTTCTATGTTGGTTATTAATAAATCGCAAGACAGCGGTTGATGCACACCTGGTTTTCAGGCCAGTGCTGTGGAATGCAGTATATGAACGAAACCGTGTTGTTTGTGTATTTGAACAGCTCTACGTGAGAAGCACTTTGCCGGCGATTTCCCTCGGGGCGATTGTACAGAACGTTCAGTGACAATCTCGGTACGTCGGCATCAGCTTTTAGGACATCTCTTGGGACGTTGACTTTCATGTGCTTTGCAAATTGCGTACATTCTTACATCGGCTAACTGTAAAAGAAAACACAGAAAGTGTGTCTACTATTTGCAATAAAATGATTTTATCACTTTGCTGTTTACGTTATGTTCAACACATGCATTCGAAAACATCGAGGAAGATAGGTTGTCATTAATGAATTTTTATTATGAAGGTATTGGCAGTTGTCGAGTAATATGTTAATACACCTGGCCATATCGAGTTTATCGTCATTTTAATAAACACCCATATTCACGCACAAATTTTAAGTTTAAATCAATATTTTGAAAAATAAAAAAACAAGATTATTTTTTGTACCGCTTCAACTGTCCAGTGTGAGCCCACCCACGCCGACACTCATGACAAATACGTCAATATACATATATCGTGACGTCCGCCGTTGTCAATGCAATGTATGTCCGGTCAACTAATTTGATTGTGAACTTTAAAACGTTGTCTATCACTTTGCCGTAATATAGTAATCCAAAGTTGTGAATGAGTGCTGTTTCCCGGGAACAAATTACAAACGCACAGAGTGTAGGTGTAGAAAATTTCCTACTGGAATACGGCAAGAGGATAAAACAAACTAAAATCAATTGAAACCGTGACAATTAAATCACACATGGTTGCTTAAAGTGAGAGCGGAAGCGCGTGCTTATTGGTCGACTCGTTGCGCTGGAAGGCGGGTGGCCGTGGGTAGGCGAAAAACTAATTAAAATCTCATAATGTAGTGTTTCATTTGACATTGTTCATTACAGTTTGAATATTTACGCGGCTCGGCTAATTAAACACTTATTGTGCAGATTTAATGCGCGTGATTCTGAACTCAGCGGGCGCTGATCGGTTCTGTAAAGGACAGCGGAGTGCATTAATAACAACGCTTCGAATGTTTTGAAGTTTAAACGGTGTGATGAGTAATTGAGACCCCCTGGCTGATGTAAAAAATCACACAGAACTATGTCGCATTGACAAACAGCCTTCGCACCCATTGTATTCCCACATAAACATATTTTCTGCGTGGGGTCGTGTCACGTACATCAAATTGACTAATTTCAAAGAATGTCGACGTAATTAACATAGATAATATCGACATAACTACTACATAAACTTCAATATTTTTTCCACTGAGCATATTCAACATAATTTAAAATGTACCACAGTTATTACGTGTGTACATGTACCGCCGAGCGATGTAAAATATTCACATACTCATATAACCAAAGTGTGACGTCATATGAACCAAACCAGAATTTTCCAGGAATCTACGGAATACATGAAACAAATATTGGAAAGTTTTTTTCTCAGAATTGTTATTCAGTCCCTTGCAGCCCTGAAATATTGAGGACGAGTCTACCCAAAATTTACGCCGAGCATTGCCATGGAAACTCCCCTCAGTGCTGCTTTGTCGTTCGAACACATTACGATACATTCGGCGTAACACGGCGCAGTTATTCAATGTCATACACATCTTTAGCGGTTATCACTTGTGAAATTATATTATAATGTCTATTTGTGTCGATCTTAGTTGGGTTTGTGGGCATTATTGTTGAGCTAGGGGAAACAGATATAAGTACATTGCGATCGCCCTGATAAAACTAACATACTAGACATTCCGTTATTTCGTTGATGGAATTTAAATAGTTTTATTATGTTCATTGCAGTCGCGAAACAATTTACCGGTGAGGTCGGTGGCATTAACACACTGGCCAGCGACAGTTTGCGTGAGCGCATGGTGTAAAAAAGAACGAAGGGGATGTAGAATACATATCTAACTTGAACGTGTTCCTAGTCCGGGATTCTTACAAACGTAGTTCTTTAGCATGCGTGTTCACAATTATTTCCGGACATTGGTGTATCGAAATTTCAGAATGCATGTCATTCTAACGAAAGAGCGAGTGTTTTATATAATTTGACGGGTTGGAAATACGGCGCCCTCAAGCACATGCGTGATATAAAATTTAAAGCCAAGTACGTGGAGGGCGATAGTGGCTTCAATAAAGTGTAGAACCATGAAGAGAGTCGTGCAATCTTCCTACCCCAATATGGTATTTTATTATTTTGATTTTTACTCCTTCCGATAAATATAATAATAACTTTATTTACAGGTTATTCCTATTGGAATTTTCATCAAGTAAAATAAAGTGAAATGAAAAAGATACTCAAAAGTAAAATGACAAAAAATAAAAGAAAGAAAACACAATCTAAATAAAATAAAATAAATAAATGCATTTGAAAAAGATAAATTACACAGTTGGTTTTGGCATATGATATTTGATTTTAGAAACAAATAAATGAAATTACACAATTCACTGGTAGTGTCTAGCAGTGTTGAGAGGCTGCTAATAATTTCTGTTTTCTCTCATAATAAAACAGTTATGAATGTATTTGCTTAGTTCCTCGAGTACTGTTTCATCTTAGACTTTTAACAAGTGTGTTATGTTTTCTTGTTGATTGCCTCTGATATTAGCTTTTCATAACAATCTTTTCTTTCTGCAGAGTACAATCTACATTGCAAAAGGAAATCTTTCTTGGTAAACCTGCCAGACTCGATATGTGATAAGTGTGCGAGTATTCGCAGTTTAGTCATTGCTGATCGCTTACGTGGATTTTTTTTTACAATTTCCAAATATTTTTCAAGTGAAAAATAATTGTTTATTCTCCTATAGGTGCGTAGTTTGTTTTTGTGATTTCATCGAATAGAAAATGTTTAATATTTTGTTGAAATAAAGAGTTAATGTTTTCTTTGAGATATGTTATATTTTTTTTGTCAGCGTTAATTTTGATACACGCGTTCATAAGGCGTAGAGTCTGCCTAATACCAGACACCCAACTTTGGGTGCCTACTGTATACCTAGTTTGTAGGCGTCATTTATTAATGCATTTCCTTGCAAAACTTTGGACTAATATTGCAACATCTGTGTTAAATCTGATATTATTAGTGTTTGTCCTCCAAGTTCAGGTTAGCAAGCCAAATTTGAGGCTCAACAATTTACCTGAAGTAAACCTTTGCACAATTTAATGTGATCCTTTTCTATTAGAGCAGTGTAAATCAGGAGATTTAATAAAATTGGTTTAACTACATTTTCACATGTAATTATATTGGGATGTTTCCTTTTGAAAATAGCTGCGTTTAAAACTAAAACAAGCCTTTGCAGGTCTATGTTTTAAACCCTCTTGGGCCCTATTTAACTTGCCCGGTGTGTTCATTGTTATGCCTAGGTAAAAATAAGATGATACATGTTCTAATGTACAGGACTTTCAGTGACAACATCAGAAAATTCTTTCATAACTCCATCAATCTCGACATTCAACTCATGGCCAACATGACAATCAACAATTGTTTCCTAGCACTGAATTGGCACAGACTCCAATTCACCACTTTCACACAGTATTGTGTCACTGTCGACAGTGTCGTATTCAACAACTACAGTGCACACACAATTCATCACACCTGTAACTACTTCCTTGTCATTCAGTTTGTTCCTTTCATAAATGCTTCCAACAAGTTAGCATGATAAATGTTCACCTTGCCTTTCACGTCCATTCTGTAATCCATCATATCCACTCTCTCCTTAATTACACGTAACCCGAACCATTGCAACAACAACTTATTGTGGTCAGTGGGAAGTAACACTTAACACTTTGTCACCAGGTTGTCACCTAATTTGATGATAGGCAATTTCGATTTCGCAAATGAAGGATATACTGATACATAGTTTTAACCTCTGGTGTAGTGGTTTCCTTTGTCCACAATTCTCTTAAAGTCATCATTGAGCCCCTCACTGTTCTAACATAAATGAGATCGAAGGGTGAAAACCCTAAACTCTCCTGAGAAGCTTTTCTATAGGCAAGCAGGTCATAATGTCAGATACAGAGTTCCTAAATCAGTTAAAACTTTTTTGGGTTCATCAACCCTACTATATATACTGACTAAAGCATCCCCAACTATCTCTGAAGTAATTTTCTTTAACGCTACAGCTGCAGGGTACCGTGAAGCATAGTCTACAACATTTAAAATGTACCTATGACCTCTCTCATTTTCTGGACTGATCGGACCAATCAGATCCATATAGCTATTATTTAAAATGAAATTTCAATCAAGGGCATATCGCCTTAGGAGTGGTCTTCTGACATATAGCACATGACCTGCAATACTTAATAACATCACCCTGCCTCCCAGGCCAATAAAACTGAGTTAAATAAAACTGCTATTCTATCTAGTATTCTTAGCACCCGGGTGATCTGCCATAACTGATCATGACTCATGAGCAAGTGCTAGTACTTGATCATGGTAACACAATGGTAAAACTAATTGGGAACACACACGTCCTCTATCAACATGAGGTGACTGAAACTATACATCAGTCTCTTGGTCACCACAAACCTTGCTACGACCTGTGATCAACTCCTCACATGTACTGACTAACTTCCTAGGACGCTCTAATGTGGAACCAGCCTCTCGCACTGCATCCACAGTAATAGGTTTCTTACCACGATTTGTATCAACCTTACTATGCAACTCCTTAAACTCGGGAACTATAAGCCTACGTAATGGCTTCTTCTCAGCTAACTTCTGAGCCCTAGTCTGTACCACCTGTACAACATCAACACTATCATCCTGACAAGAATCACTGGAGGGTTCACAACCACTGCCATTAACTTAAGGCTCTCTTATCTCAACACCTGGAGAAAAACCTTCATTCATATAGGGCGCTCTATCTTGACTACTAGTAGATGTACAGCCTTCATTATCTGAAGGAACACTAGTTCCAATACCTGAAGGACAACAACCTTCACCACCAGAGGGTGAACTAACCTCACCCTGCCTACCTCATGAGCTAAACCTAGCTTCCAACCAGAATCTTTTGGCTCCCTAGCTCCACTAATATTACCAATAATAAGATCACACACCGGGGTCCTCAGACACAATGCCTCGACCACAACAACATAGAAACTGTATCTATATATAATCTAGCTAGCTACATGTACATCAATCCATCATCACACAGGTACGACTCTCCCCAGTCAATTGAATATCATCCACCAACACTCTACGTACTACAACCGAATGTTATCTTTACCTTTATGCTTACTTGCATCTGTGACTTCATGTGCTACTTTCTGTGAATTATTCCGATCACATCACATCGCAGCTGACTTAACCTGAGGCTTGGAACTTTTATAATGCATAGGAAAACTGTAAGCAGAGTGACTAACAGCCTGAATTTGGCCTAGACTGGACAAATCGACCTTGTCCTTTTCTTTTCTGACCTGTGCTCCAGAACTGACTTTTCTGACTACCACGTTGAACCTGGCAAAAATTTTGATTTGTACCACCTGTCTGTCTACGTGCATCTCTAAACTTATCAGTCATGTCTGCCATTTCTTTAACAGGGTGACCTTTCACTGACTTTCTGTGAATCATTATTTTCCGATCATATCACATCACAGCTGACTTAACCTGAGGCTTGGAACTTTTATAATGCTCAGGGAAACTGACAACAGAGTGATTAACAGCCTGACTTTGGCCTAGACTGGACCAATCGACCCTTTTTTGTTTCCTTTCTGACCTGTGCTCCAGAACTGACTTTTCTGACTACCACGTTGAACCTGGCAAAAATTTTGATTTGTACCACCTGTCTGTCTATGTGCATCTCTAAACTTATCGGCCAAGTCTGCCATTTTTCTAACTGACTTGGGTGCACTTTTACCTATGAAAATCATTCCCAAAAGTACTCACCAACTGATCTCTCGGTCACTATTAATCTAGCTGCAAATTGCGAAATGCTCTCTCCACCTTCTGGCCTACTAGTTCGAAATATCTTCATGTAACCTTCTTTATTCATTCCACAAAGCTTCAAAAAAGCTACCTTTACAACATTGTAATCGATGGACTCTGCTGAAGACAATACAGAACACACATACAAAGCTTTGCCTGTCAATAATACATTAAGATTGATAACCCAATTGTCACGCAACCATTTCTGAGTTGCAGCGAATCGCTCAAACCTTAAAATAAATGCGTCCATCTCATCTCTAGTATCATCAAACAACGGTAGCTTTGGACCCTTAGAACTATCAATGAACTGAGTGAACATTTTTACACCTCCATTTTGACCGTTAGCTTCTGCATGCAACTTCAACACGTCAAGTTCATGCTGTCTTACTTTCTCTTCTCGTTCTCTCTTTCTCCCCTCTCGTTCTCTCTAACCCTCTCTGTTGCCTCACGTTCTCTGTCACTTTCCTCACATTTATTTTTCAAGATTTCAGCCTCGTATGCATTTTTCCACGTTTGGCTGCTATCTCATCCCTCTCCTCAAGCTCTTTTTTCTCACGCTCTGCCCTCTTTAAGTTCAACAGGTGTAATTCAAATTCCAGTAGTATTAAATACAGCAATTTAATGTCTACCTAGCAGTACAAACTGGTCTGACAACATCGTGTTCTCTAGACCTTAAGTAGTTACGAAACATTCAATTTAGTCAGGGGATTATTGAAAATAGAATCCGAAACTATAATGAATGAATACTGAATCAGAATCCCAATCCGAATCACAATCCGAATCATAATCACAATCCAACTCCTGACACCAAAAGGAGGGCACCAACATAAATCACACTGGACAGGGGGTTCTTTCACTGCTAACATGGGGTAGACAAGACAATAGTACTGGAACTGAATTACACATACATCAAAATATCAGGTTGAAGCTCCTGGCTGTAATACCTCTCAAAGTAAGTACAATCAACTAAGCCCAGAAAATACAATGCATAAAGTCACTAAAATAGGGGATTGCCTAGGGAAGTGTGCAATGGTGATAACTCACAGTTTCAGGAGTCTTGCTTGCAGAGGAATGCTGGTATTCTGGAGGGCACCGCTGATAGCATGATATCACAGAGCGGTTCGTACAAGTCTCACAGAATGATAATGACAGAATGATAGGACTGTACCACTTTCTCACAATATCGCAGCAGCAACGCACAATGTGTTTTCTTGAAATAATGGTCTCCAACTGTCCTGTTATGCAAATGACAAGCACACCTGGTAGATTCCAATTGTCTGTCCAAAGTTGTAAAAATCCTTTGTCACGGAAATCACAAGCATACCTGGTATGAGTGGTGAAGAAGTATGACCTGTCAATCACCTTTCAGACAGTTATCACACGGCAGTGCATACGGTTTCTTCCCATGATACATATGCAGGGTTTGAGGTAATGTGTCAAAAACATAAAATAAAGGATGCTGACATCGTTGTTGACGCTTTTTCATAATCCTTGAAACATCTGAAATAAATAACATGAAGTACGCCAGAATAAATGTCCTTTATGTATCATTCACCATGGTCTGACCGGACTCCACACAAAGGCATTCGCTGATTCTATTTGTGGGTTTAGGCATTTCCATGATGTATCCTTGGAACGAAAAGATGGATAATAATAAGGTTATTACGAGCATACCTCAAATACCTCGTCTTCGTGCATACTTTGAGGTATCCTTATAATAAACTCATAGTATCATAGTTACATCAAAATTACAATTATTCAACTTTTAGCAATTTCGTCAGTTTTCATATAGACCAGAGTGGCCAGTTAAAAAAAATCACTGAGGAATAAAAACGACTGTAACCCTATTTTTCCTTCAAACTATGGCAAAGCATTCATATTTCATTATTGCGTAATGCGACTCTGCGTGGCTCACTCTTCAGCTAGTAAATATAGCACAGTGAATAAACATCGTAATCTCGAGACATCGGAAAGTCGCAATGTGGGTGTCTTGTTTCGGATATCTTTGAGTTGTTAAAAAGCCAATTGATCACAAAACTCTCAATTGATTTTCTTAGGTTTACGTTTCTTTGTCAGTTTGTAGAGGTGCAACAATGGCGAGAAGTTTTGAACAAATTTTCAAAAATACTCCGTTACCCTACAAATAAGCCGTTGTCAACGTCAAGGGACGTGGATGCCTCTACAGTGCACGGCCTTTTCCAGAAACTAAATCCAATTGGCTTGGGTGAAACGAAAATAGCATTTCAATGACTTTGCCGTTCATACCGCCCAGAGGAAATTCAATACAATCACCCTCTTCAGATGGGTTTGCCAAGTCTTAATGTATATTAAGATGTCGCCCAATAAGCTCCCCTTTGGTATCCATCAGAACTCTTCACATAGTGTGGTTAAATGTACTACTCTATGGTATAGAATGAATATAATGAATGTCTGAGGTCAGTTATGTGTCATGACAACCATTCTGGCTGGTAAGAATGGCAGTGCACTCTCTAAATACCTGTTGCAAGTCCAGGACCTAAAAGTTCAGAACGGGTTTCTTCCCTTGCGAGGGGACGCCATGATCAGTAAGTCTAATGTCAATCAAACCATCCGATACACATATAGGTTTGCCAAGTGGCATAGATGAAGTGTGTATATGTTTACCTTAGGAAGCAACAACAAAGACATTTCACCCATGATAAAATGTCAGACCTTTGTAAATAGGCCAATGACATAATCATATTTATCTATTTTAGTG
Organism: Saccoglossus kowalevskii; assembly: GCF_978046115.1. NCBI lineage: Eukaryota > Metazoa > Hemichordata > Enteropneusta > Harrimaniidae > Saccoglossus > Saccoglossus kowalevskii. The sequence goes on from NC_140657.1 coordinate 22,882,000, forward strand.
ATCTATTTTGTCTATAGCTCCTACAAGATAAGCATTTGACTTTTCACTGTTCTCCCATACAACAGCTCAAATGGGTACAAACTCATACTGGCATTTCTATATTCAAGCAATAATGTAACAGCTTTGTAACTGTCCCAGTACGTAAGCCACTAAATCGTTCACGGAGACCGTTTCTTTTCCTGTTTTACTTATTACAGGTTTAGCCAAGGATGCCAGGATTTATTTGGAGCGTGCCTCATTCCTCATTCGTTTAAGTTTTGACACAGTACCGCCAAGCACACCAACACATTAGGTTTACACGTGCTATAATAGTTTTATGCAAGAACACCTTTTTCAGTGCTTCCACAGAATGCACAACACCCATCATGTTGATCCAGTGTGTTAAGTAGTGCTTAAGTCGAACCATGAGTTGCTTTGTGGTCTCTGTGAATTCTGATACAATATCCTTCCTCTGGTATTCCGTATGCCTTTATCATATTGCGCTCGGCCCATATATTAAATATAGATGTCCGTATCATCACCATCTCTAACTTGTGGAGGGGGTTGAATTTGGGTAGCAAATTACAATATTAAAATCAAATTGAGCTAATTTGATGGTAAGCCTCTTTTCCAGCTTGTTATTAAGCAAATTCCGCTACTTGCCCTATTTCTAGCGTTTTTGTGCTCAAATATAATGGCTTTTGGTTACCATTTCCTTTGTATCCAGCACGTGCATGATTGGCCACCAAACTACCAACAATACAGAACACTGAGGTCAAGTGATCTACAGCTCACCTATGGTATATTTCACTTATTTTGTAGAGAGTGGGTTGAATCAGAACATTAAAAGTGAATTGCTGTGCTAAGTGTAGCGTATACAATAATCTTTTATAATAATACTATCAGCTTATTCTAAAAAATATCGCGTATCAATCCCACGAAATTGCATTCAACAGTCAAGGACAATATCACAACAACACAAATCTCAGGAGTTTAATCAATAGGGGATTTTCCGTACAATTACGAGATCTCGCGAGATGTATGAAAAACGCGCGTCGAACGTCTGCCGCAAAAATCGAACGATTTGATTTTGAACTATAATTTCTTTATTTCGTAACTCACATCGACCGGCCGATCTTCGACAGAGGAATATTGCTTCCGAATACCCTTACTTAATTAAAATTGCCTATCATCAAATGTGTACAGCACATTACTAAGCATGGAAATGTCCCCCAAAATACTTCGCGTTTGTCCAATCCCACGCGATGTTTGACGCCACTACGACGCTATGACCTTTGTTTGTCCTGTTTTTACGTTCGATTTCACGCATAACGCATGATTCTCGCAGTGAACGGAAAATGGTCTATTGTGTTATATTTTATGATCAATAAAATACACTAGCCAACATTTTCTTTGAAACCAATTGAGCACACATGATGATAAGTACATAACGTATATTACAACAAGACAATGGATTTGTGTTAACATATATAGTATGCGTGTTGCACATTCACCTGAGCCACGTGCAAGCATTCGCACACACAAGGATTATAATCATAAAACAAGAATACTAAAGTATCACACATGAGTACTAGGGTTACAGTCCCAAAAGACAAATATTTCATTTAGAAAACAAATAAAACAGTGTAATCCGCAAAATATCAATACATTTTTCGTAATTTTCACAAAAAAGAAGCGTGAGTCGAAAATTCACAGTATACTATTTTGTGATATTGCTCACAATGATGTAGCGATCTGATTAAAATCTGATGTAGTGTACAGGCTTTAATTATTTTGGCTATAAACTTATTTTAATTTAATTTTTTATTACTTTTGTTCATTAATGCCCTTTTATTTCATTATTTTACTTTGATTTGTATTTTGTGATTTTTTTAAATTCCGCCCTACCTACATCTGACCCGATGCCTATGTAACGAGATTTCAACGAGACCCACTATCGACGATTTTAGTCAACGAATCACATACCTCCTTCTATAGCGCATATTATGACGTCACCGGGCAGAGTCAGGTTGCAAACACACTCAAATAAAATGGCGGATTATACCGACGTTAGCGACCGTGAATAACACGGCTTTCCGGTAAGTTTATCATTGTCAAATGCAACGAAAGTCATTTTTATGTTAATATTGTGGATCGAATGGTTCGACTTTAGATCGTTATTTTGCATAGTTATTCTGGGAGTGACGATTTTGTTTCCACCGGTTCGACCGAACACCAGTGTATTTTTCCAGTCGCCTGCCCTGGAGACGGGTGATGTTTTGTTGACGATCGGGCCAAAATCGTCTACGGTATTGGAGCTGTAAATATTCATCAAATTGTATCAACATTTTGTACATTATACAATAACTCTTTATTAAAGTAATTGAGCTGATTTGGACTGGAATAAAATATTTTTTATTTGGAACACATCGCAATTGATCAGGAAATACTTTTCTGCGTCGATGCCGTGGGCCAGTGACCGTTATACAATTTAAAATCAGTTTGCATTGTTTACTATAGCTGTTTACAGTGTTCTAATCATTACGATTTACTTATTTTTTTGCTTCCATTTTAGATACTTATGCTCAGTGATGTAAAATTGAAGCGATGACTGAATGAACGAGCCTTGGCTGGCGAAGATGTATCTGGAAGTGTACACATTTGTTGGAAGTGAAAAAATATTCAATGTAATGACAAAAATTGTAAAATGCTGTGGAATTTCTATTGCAAATAAAAATATACTAGCAATTTTCTATTAATGGTTTATTCAAGTGGGCAACATATAATGTACAGAAAGATTGCCCGCATACACTGAAAAGTAAGCGACCGACAGCCTGTATAAAAGGGGGCTGTAATTGGCTGTTACTTACGCGAGATTTGAACGGGACTTACATAGGTGTCGGATCAGATGTAGGAAGGGCGGAATCAAAAGAAAATCACAAAATCAAAGTACAATAATAAAATAAAAGGGCATTAATAACAAATATAATAAAAAATAAAATTAAAATAAGTTTATAGCCAAAATAATTAAAGCCCGTACACTACATCAGATTTTAATCACATTGAATGATGTAGAAACATCAATTAGTCCACAGAGGAATGATACACCATATTATTTTGTAGTTTGAAACTGAAATTTTCAATTCCTCATATCCAAATATCAGAGCGGTAAATTGTGAAAACTAAAGATGACATCGAATGAATGTTATGTTTATAAATAATTAAATATGAAGGTTTGGTAAATACGCAAGAAAAAAATTGCTCCTGAGAGCTAGGCGCTTCTTTTGAGGGTATGCGTTTTTCTTGATGCACATTGGAGCTGCATGTGTTATATTGATGACCACGAAACAATGGCCAATAACAGATGTAGAAAAAAACTTGGATCAACAAAGATGATTATTGATATACCTAGTACAATAGAATTATTTCGTGTAGAAAAACACGCTGAAAGGAATTGGCGATCGAATGACCGACCGACCGACACACAAATATAGTAGTACCTCAAACACGTGGCAGAAAAAATACATATGTTGACATAAGTATACTTTTTTCACAATAATTTACTGTAACAGTTATTGATCCCTTGGTTCACATTTTAATCGCACGTGCCATTTGTTATGCTTATCGAGTCAATCAGGAATGCATTCTTGCTGTTTTTACCTTCAGCGAAAATCTATCAAAATAAACGAATAGCAAACGTTAGATCAACCGCAATGATTATTGAGATGTGAAACACATTCAACAGATTCATGTCTTCAATCTGTCGTACTGTCATACTCAGTGTAAGCCCCCAAACGTCGATATCGTATTCAGTAATGTGTGCACATATGTGGAAATAGAATATACCAAAAAAATGTACATGTACAAGAAGAATAAATAGACGTGGTGAGACACGATAGTTTCCCCACAAATAGCATTCAGTGCCTATATTATATGTTCCGGGAATATAGAATACATTGATTGTCTGGAGCATACATAGTTATCATACATTTTGCACACAGACTTAATTAAAAACACGTGGAAGAAAACACATGTTCGTCACATAACACGACAATGCTCTGTTTTACATTTAACACACATTACTAAAATCTCTGACCTACGTACCCGGATATTTGTGTAGTTACTTATTTCCATAGCAACTGTGTAGTTATTGTAGCGTCTTGTTGTTTTCATTCTTTCTTTCTCAATATTATCAAATGACATATATATATCAAGCTCATTGTTCTTGCTTCGAGACCGTCTTTTATGAAAATTTATATTTATGCATTGACTGTCTGGGTTAACTTTCGTTGCCTTGTTGTTCTGAAGTGGGTTTCTCTGACCTGTATTGAAGATCAAACACATATAATTATTAATTTATTTTGTTCATAAATACGGTAGCACATACATACTTGAAAATTCATCCACTGCTTGAACGAAAATTGAAGCTAAACTTGAAAATGTGTACGCTACTTGACATTCAGGCCACTAATTGAAAAAAAATGTTTCAGTGCATAAAATCATGCTTCTTTAATATCAGTTTCCTTCTTGAAAATACTTCACGAAAAATTGCGCTCAGTTTGAAAACACTGTAATATTTTGCTTGCGGATATGACCCGGAAGTACATCGATTTTCTTGTGGACCACGGTCTCCGTAGGTGAATAATTACTGAGGTGACTGACGCAAAGCTAATATGTTTATTTCACTATCGACATTGTCACTGATGTTGATTCTGATTGCGAAATTGACATGTAATCAATTCTAAAAGAAAATGTTAAGAATTTTTTCCAGTGAAATCAGATAATATTTACACAATCAGAATGTTGTTTTCCTCAGCTTTAGGATATCATATGCGCGATTTCACTTAAATAACATTCCGTCGCACAACGTAGTCCCAGATAAGGTTATTGGTATTTACGTTTCTGTAGTATTCAGATATTAATGAATAGTTCGGTAAACAACTTCTGCAAAATGATCGTACAAATTGACATGATTGACCACTAAATTTTAAGGCTGCCTCAGTTAACCTGGAAGGTAATATTGCGCAAAGCACGGGGTCTTTGGGAAGCAGATTGACCTGTAGCGTATGATTTTGTTATTTCAAGCAACGCGCCGATCACCAACGCATTTGTTCTCATGAAGTGTTCGGGGATTTATATGTATATGACATTAATGATGAAACACTGACCAAGCTTGGGAGAGCTGAGAAGAAACTACAAACTCATAGTTCTCATAACGGTTAATCTGACAGGCTTGCTGTTCACGATGTTGGTTTTGTTTTACTTGTGTGTTGAATCATCGCTATCCATCAGTTAAGCATGATGCGTTACGGCCATTTGCTATAAGTTTAGTATACGACTTTTATGAGTAAAAATTATTACAAATTCCAAATGAATGCAGCAGGATAATGGTCCTCTTCAACATTATGGATTTTGGTCAAACTAATTTAAAGTTCTAACTGAAGGCCTTTAAAAATATGGGAATTTCTGAAAAAAATATATTCAAAGATGTTTTGGGACGGTGGGTTTTATGCCCGGCGAAGTTCTTCTACCTGAACTACCCGGACCTAGGGCGGATTTTTCATCCCAGAAAAGGACTCATAGTTGGGTTTTACCAGCCAACTATTTTTGCTTCAGCATTTATTGCGTATATGCCGAGTAAGTACAACCAACAATCGGGCTGCAGAAATATTACCTAAAACTCATCAAATTCGCAGTATTACTTCGTTACTGAAATTTCCCATTCGCTATGAACATGCTCGGATATTTCTTAGTCTGTCGTCTATGTGTACCATTCCTTTATGCATTTACAAAAATGTATAGATGATATCAATTAATTAGTTTACATACCTTCCACATTTACAGAAAATCCCCAGTCGCTATGAACAAGCTCGGATATTTCTAAGTTTGTCGTCAATGTGTACCATTCCTTTATGCCTTTACAAAAATGTATAGGTGATATGTCGGTAGAATCGAGGCGTTTAAACAGCGACACAGTGTTCGACGACAAAACACTGTCATTATTGCAATCGTCAAGTATAGCACTTTTAAGTTGTCGAAAATTGAGAAGATCAGTCTCAAAATATGGTCCTTGTTGTTTTATTTTCTGCCACAATGTTCTGTTAAATCTTTCATAGATTTTAACATCAATATTGTTCCATTCGTGTATTTTCAGCTTCAGTATGTCAGGCACAGCAAAACGGTCTGTACGCACTCTTCGTGAGATGTAAAGTATGTCAACCATTTTCCAACACATAATACGTTTTAGAAGTATTAAGGATTCGTCATAATATTCATTAATTAAAATTAGATCAATTTCTTTATCTAACTGTGAAAAGTAATCCTCTACTATTTCTTCATGGTCATGGTACTTATGATCGAGTCCGAGATGCCATGCTTGGCTGTTCCGAGCAACACGCCAGTTACGTGTGCCATACTTAATCTTACCACGATAGAATGTTGGATTGTTCAGAAATCTCGTGAGTCTAGGTAATATAGTATTGCCCGGTATATGTTCACCAAGGTGAAAAAACGCAAACACAGATGCAAAGTGTGCCACGGGTTCGCGAACTATGGACACATAAACTGTATTAGGTGTTTTCAATTGTACGTTCAATCCGTTCTCATTGACTGATTCCACATGCACTGTGGAGCCTTGTATTGGAAGAATTTTCCTTTCGGTTCTAGGTATCCCCGCAATGTGCTGTCCTTGGATGAATGTTGATGTAGGCCTAATATGGTACATTGTCATATACCCCCACGAATTTCGGTATTTATGAAATAAAAATTTTCTCTGTAGATTGTGTTTGTATCGTTTAGCAAACATGCTAAATATAGTAACTAATGTGGTGCTGCCTGTTTTTCTATTAAATATATATCCGATGTCACTGAGTTGAGAACAACTACCTGACTGTAGTGCCATATTGTCGCCATCAATGGAACTGAAATATAAATGAAAAAAACATCACCCACTAAAACTAGTTTGGAATGTTAGTAGTCTAATGAATTTCGGTAAAATGTGTGAGACATGGAACGCCAATGTGTAACAATGTAGACATGTGTTAATATAGGCTCTCGTTAAATGTATCTCACCTGACATGATCTTTTAAATTAAATCGTGTGACGATAACGTTGTTTGGCGATACCAGTCTTCTAATCGTAGTACTAGTGAACACTGTGTACAACAGCAATAGTATACACGAAGCGATAACTAAACCACCAAATGCATATTTGTACTGTAATAAAAATATTAATAACAAATAATGAGTATGAATTATAATTATACAGGTGTCATGCTAAAATAATAAGGCATATACATTCGCATACAACTACAGTAACTGTGCATATATTTCAAAACGGTCGTTTAAACCGATAATTACAGCGTGGGGGTGATCGGTTTAATTATAGAGACATGTCAGTTCTGTGACAATGTAGTGAACGCATCGCAAGCAATCCAGAACCAATAATTAATATTCGTTAATTGTACTAACCTTACAGGTGTTGTTGTTAGTTACAATGTTTGCAGACATGTCCGGACTTATATACACAGATATACAGCAACAAACATGCACAGTAATGCACAATTTAGTGTGAATTTAACAGCTGGTCGATCATTCTTTCCAAAGAATGTCTGTACTTCCAATTCCCTATAAATAAAGCGAGACAGAATGTATTATTTAAAAAGTCAGAGCTGACGATTATCGCCGTCAACTAAAAGGTTCAGTACATATGTTATAACAGTCATAACAGCTTAGAATTAGTTACGCAAACGCATACGGAATTAGCGACAATAACAATCTGCCGAAAACTCGAATTTATATTCATCTGTTCTCTATTTTGTTATTTTCAGTTTATTTCGTTTATATCGAGTTGAATATGGAATATGTAGTAGTCGTACTTGTAATGTTTAGCAAGTTCATTAATGAGTGACACAATTAGGTCACCGAGGTTACATGCTAGTGAACAGTGAGCGGCCTGAACCCTAGTACCATGTAAGCAAACATATTTGCCAGCCAAAGTTCATTATTTCGGTCGTCACCGTCATCATTTAATAATATATATATTCATCATATTATAAACTGTGTCAAATTTCAATGTCATGTATATTACCGCAGAACCTGTGTATTCAATTCAACAGTTCATGTGTAATACAAATGATTATTTGTTTCAGTACCTCGATAACAAAAATCGATTCCATTGAATCATCATTGGAACTTCAATATTTGAAATTGGAGAAAATGCTATAAGTCGTACTACTTTGAAATATTTTCAGCAAATAAGGTTACGCCTAAACACATGGCCGTACATGGAGCTGGTCCCATACAGCTGTATCATTGTTTATTTTACATCGGACTAAACCGCACTGCGACGAGTCGGCACAAGACGTCTTTATTAGGGAACAGCTTAATAACTTAATAACCGAGCTTATTAACGCACGCACGCACGCAGTACGTGTTTACTATAATTAGACGTAGTGTTTACCTTGCCGTTTATTCGGTGTTATTTGCTTACTTTACATCCTATGTCGACAGCAACTATGAGTTTTAATAATTTGTTCTTTGATCTCATCTATCATACTTTTAAAAATTCTGTACATGTGATTCGCCCCATTAGACCCACAAAAAATGTTTTATCTGGATTGTCCATAAAAGACTATTGACCATTTTCTATCAAATATTATCTGTGTGCTAGAATGTATGACTGAAAACATATGTTCGAATTTAAAGGATATATTTTTCAAAAACAATACCAGCATTACAATTATGCTTCCCTTTTTGACGTTCATATGAAACTGGATAACTACATCAATTACGTAAAAGCAAAATGTACAAATATTTCGATTTCATTTTCAGATATATTGATGATATTATGTCTGCCAACATTCATAACTACATTGATTATACATCATTATATATCCAGCTGAATGTTTGATTACTGAAAATCTACGTCTTCTGCTATATACAAAAATCCGTGCCCTGGAATTACACTCTGAAGTTCAGCTTTCTACTAGATTGTATAATAATACAGATAATTATAATTGTATCATCACTAATTTTCGACATATGTATAACAATATCCACCTCTATGCTGCCTCATGCCATGTATATTTCCCAGCTCGTGAGCTATAATTGGAGGGTTCGTAATACATAGGCACATTTCTGTCAAAACTATTAAACCAAGCGTTTAGTGGAGAATGACTGGCATTAACCTATAGATACAATGAACTTAAATACAATAGTAGTTAAATACAAAAAAAGACTGTTGCAAAGACGATCACATATGACATCAATGTCACTTAGATCAGGATGTTCTCAATTTTTGAAGCAGTACCTTACATCACTCCATGTAATGTAGCGTACTTGTCAGTTGCTTTGCTTGTTTGTGTGGACGATTGCTTTGTCAATTGTTCCCAGTTGTTTTGAACATGTAAATTCCCCTGTAAAATAGTGTAGGAACATCAATCACCAAAGCCCCCTCCTTACGGGTCCAATCAGGTTCTAGACTCCTGTTGTTGGTCTCCTTAAATTTGATATGGTGTGGGGCCACTAGTAGAAACCTACCAATGGATATTGTGTCGAGTTTCGTTTGCCCATTGTTATGAATATTTTACGTGGGAGGAGCAGAATATACAAAATTATTTTGTATCATGATGTCAGAAGTTGACACTGGTGTTAAACTTTATTGAAAATTATTCATAATATTCACAAAATGTAGGAGTGTGGTAACATTACACATATTGATCACAGTGATACAGAAACATCAATTAGCTCACAGAGACGGAGACACAGTAATATTTTGAGGGCAGTATAGTTTAAAATTAGAATTCCTTACATCCAAATATCAGAGCAGTAAATTGTGATAATTGAACATGACATCGAATGCACTAATGTATGAATGTTATGCATATGAAGGTTTAGTACGTACTCATAATTTTGAAAGCTCAGACTTCATTTTTATTTTGAAGTCCAAATCTGCAATCGACTATAAAATGTGTTACTGTTGAAATATGGCAACGACACGTAATGACAAATTTTGCATTTTTATGATTTGTTCAAAAACAACATGCACTGTGTCGTCTGCGTGGTCAAAATTACTTCGCCCATGATTGGATGAATACTTGTTTAGAATATAGTTGTCGCTCAAACCTGTGAAAGAAAATACACATGTTGACATGAGAACAGAGGGGTCACAATATTCAACCGTGAAATAGTTTTTAGCATCCTTTTAAACTTCATTGATTCACACTTCAGTCGCAGGTGCCATTTGTTATGCTTATTGAGTCAACCAGATATGCATGCATGCTCTTTGCACCTTCAGCGGAAATCTATGAAAAAATAAAATAAACAAACGTTAGATCAGTCACAATGATTAGAGACATGTGAAACACATACGATTGATTCGTGTGGTGAGACGATATATTTCCCGAAATAACATTCTGAATGTGTATCCTAAGTTCTGGGAATATAAGATACACTTAATGTCTTGAACATAGGTGATTATCATGCATTTGCACACACAGTTGGTTCTCAGATTAGAAGGATAATTGGAGAGCAAAGATCAAACAACACAAGTGATGGAATAACATAACACGATCACGCTCTGTCATACATTAAACACACTGGAAACTATGACTTACCAAGATAGTTGTGAAGTTAGTTATTTCCATGGCAACATTGTAACTATTATTCCTCTTGGTTGTGTTCATTAGTGTACTATCAATATTGTCAAATGATATATATATATCAAGTTCATTGTTCTTGCTTCGAGGCCGTCTTTCATGAAAATTTATATTTATGCATTGGCTGTCTGGATTAACTTTCTTTGCCTTGTTGTTCTGAAGTGGGTTTCTCTGACCTGTATTGACCAACACATATATTCATTAATCTATTTGTTCCATAATTACAGTGGCCCACATATACAACCGGTCTACTACGTGAAAACACATTTTCCGACAATGCAAACATTGGAAACGCTAAAATCATTCCACCACATAAAAATCGTTCAGCTTCTTGAAAAAATCCATCCACTATTTGAACACAAATTGACACGCAACTTGAACATTTGTATGCTACTTGAAAATCAGTCCACTTTGTTTTCAGCCAGGTTTAGTGTATCACGTATGTGATTTCAGTCCAGCGTCATCACCTCACACAACATAGTCTCAGAATTGCTTTTAGTATTTACGTTTCTACAGAAAGTTCGGTTGTCACAATCAGTTAAATTGACGTTTTGTGGTACAATATCAGTTAAATTAAAACAACTGCGACAAAATGACTGTGCGTAGTTAAGTGATTAACCGCACAATTAAGGTTGTTTGATGCAGAGCTACTCTAGACATACTATTATGTAAAGCGTAAAGAACTATGGAAGGCAGATTGTTCTAAACCATGCCAAGGGCATTGAGAGGATGATTTGTGACACACTATTATACGTATGTACATTTATATACATAACGTATACACGTTTGCTGTTCCACCACAAAACCCGAAATGAAGCTGTGGTAAATCGCCATAAACTCGCCTTTAAATATTAATTAATGAGTTTACATACCTTTCAGATTAATAGAAAATCCCCAATCGCTAATAACATGCTCGGATATTGATAAGCTTTTCGTCAATGTGAACCATTTCTTTAGACGTTTACAAAAATCTTTAGGGGATATGTCTGTGGAATCTAAGCGTTTGAACAGCGACACAGTGCTCGACGACAAAACATTGCGTATAGTGCAATCTTGAAGTAGAGCACTTTTAAGTTGTCGAAAATTGAGAAGATCAGTCTCAAAATCTGGACCTTGCTGTTTTATTTTTTGCCACAATGTTCTGTTAAATCTTTCATAGATGTTGACATCAATATTGTTCCATTCGTGTATCATCTGCTTCAGTTCGTCGGGAACAGCAAAACGGTCTTTGCGCACTCTTCGCGAGATGTAGATTATGTCAATCATTTTCCAACACATTATACGTTTCAGAAGTATTAAGGATTCGTCATAATATTCATTAATTAAAATTAAATCAATTTCGTTTTCTAACTGTGAAAAGTAAGTCTTTACTATTCCTTCGTTGTCATGGTACTTATGATCGAGTCCGAGATGCCATGCTTGGCTGTTCCGAGCAACACGCCAGTTACGTGTGCCATACTTAATCTTACCACGATAGAATGTTGGATTGTTCAGAAATCTCGTGAGTCTGGCTAATGTAGTATTGCCCGGTACATGTGCGTTATTATCAAGGCGAAAGAATGCAAACACAGATGCAAAGTGTGCCACAGGTTCCCGAACGATAGACACATAAACTGTATTTGGTGTTTTCAATTGAATGCTCAGTCCTTTTTCATTGACTGATTCCACATGCATTGTGGCGTTTTGTATTGGGAGAATTTTTCTCTCAGATTTAGGTATTCCCTGAATTTGCTTTCCTGGGTTGAATGTTGATGCAGCCCCAACGTGGTAGATTGACATGTACCCCCACGAATCTCTGTATTTATGAAATAAAAATTCTCTCTGTAGATTGTGTTTGTATCGTTTAGCAAACATGCTAAATATAGTCACCAATGTGGTGCTGCCTGTTTTTCTATTGAATATATATCCGATGTCACTGAGTGGAGAACAACTACCTGATTGTAGTGTAATATTGTCGCCATCAATGGAACTGAAATATAAATGAAAAAATATCACACACTAGTATTGGAATATTACTAATCAATGAACAGATTTACATATGTCCAGTTGTTTGCCACTGGCAAATATTTCAGTTGGATGACTGACTAAAATTTCAGTGGCTAAGACCAAGGTATTAACGTTTAATTAGTTATTATACTCGCAATGTCCAATTAAGTGATATACTCAAACATTCCACATGCCCATTGCTATAAATGACGTCATTTAATTGTAGTATCCCATGTCATCATAATCTGGATATTATTATACCATATCTTGTGGTATGAGTGGCTAATGTGCAACAACGCCCACATGTGTTAATATGGTCACACGTTAAATGTGTTGTCCAGTAAAAGTTAATTTGAATAAAGATATGAAATGTTCAACTATCTCACCTGACATGATGGTCTGATAAATTAAATCGTGTGACTATGACATTGTTGGGCGGGACGAGCTTTCTAAACATAGTACTAGTAAATACTGTGTACAACAGCAACATTATACAGGTAGCGATAACTAAACCACCCAATGCGTATCGGTACTGTAATGAAATAATAGTAATAATGAGAAATAAATTTTATGAATTATATATGTGTTACTCTATAATTATTATGCATATAACTGCTGTACATATATTTCAAAATGGTCATTACAGAGTGGGATATTCAGTTTCATTATGGAAATATGTCAGTGGTATGACGATAGAGTAAACTTACATTAATCATACCAGGACTAATAGTCAACGTTTGTTAATTTTACTAACCTTACAAGTGTTAGTTGCAGTGTTTTCAAACATGTCGGGACTGGTAATCAACTGATATACACCAACCAAAATTCACATACAAAAACGTAACAATGTTTAGTATTTTTTTTTTGAATTAGGCTGGTAGATCATTCTGTCCATGTAAAATGTATTTTTACTTCTATTATGATATTATTCCCTGTAATTAAAGCGAGACAGACATATATTATTTAAAAGTTCAGTGCTGACTCGAGTCTCAACTCAAGAGTTAAGTGGATGGCATAACACTCGTAACAACTGTAAAATCACTGAACTGGTGACACAAGAATTACGGGGACCGAGAGAGCACATTATAGGAGTGCAGGAAAGGCCAAGGAAAGACAGACTCCAACAGTCTGGATGCAATTTCTTTATGATCGTATGATATTTCCCATGCACACTACATTTTCTCAGGCAACTATTCCAGGCTGATTGCCTCGATGACTGCAAACCATAGGCTCTCTTCAGCAATTCTAATTACAATTTCACGTTTGTTGACGATTTTTGGCATATCTAGATTTAGAGTTGTGTGGACTATTTTTCTAATAATGTATGAGTATATTTACTCGATTTTAATTCCTCTGAGCAATAAAGAAATAAATATTAGGTGAGCAGTGCAATGAAATATATATTTGGATTGCAGATTCGGTTCGTTTATTCAGAAAGGTACTGTATCACGATGAGGGAGAAAATGGAAATAGAATATGAGTTTGGCTCAACACACCATTGGATGTATTCTGTAACAACACCTGTAGTCAGCTTCAGAGCGAGTGAAATATTGTATTCATATTTTTTTTAATATTGTGTTCTTTAAAGTTTATTTCGTGTATATCGATAACAGTCATTCTTATGAATCGCTTGCTTGTACGATATACGTACGTACGTATACGGTATAGACTGAACTCATTCAATGATCATGACTTATTTTTGAAAATTGAATGTCAAATTTTAAGCCGCTTTCACAATTGTTGCCAAACAGACTACAACGGCTTGCGACTCGAAATTGTTCCCGTTGTACGACTCGTTGTAGCCGTTGTACCACTTATTGTACGATCCAGATGCGACTAAAATGGTCGCATCTCGGTCGGGAAAAAAAATCGTGCTGCTCCGATATTTTGAGCGACTGACAGGATGAAAAATAATTGCACGACAGGCAGTACGAGTGTTGTGCGACTTTGCACGCACTCGTAAGACCCCGAACGAGTGTTGCACGAGTATTTTCATGTCGTACGATGATGCGTCCTGTCGTACGAGTCCGTTGTACCACCCTAAGACTATTGGAAGACCTGTCTTGCCCCCTTTGCTCGAGAACTCCTGAGCTTTCATCCCAAATGTCTGGACCATCCATACTGTAAACATGGCTGCTGCTCGACCAATAGCTCCTGGGAGGCTCTTGCATTTGCTAAGTCTGAGAAGGCAAATCCAAAACGTTCAAGACAGACATGTCATATTGATGGCCTTACTCATCCGTAGACGTCAAAGACATGCAAGGCAAAGAAGAAGGTTGTGGGTCAAACCCTGGATTGAGAGACGTGTGCTGTTTGGACAGTATGATAATCTGATGCCGATGCTTGTATTTTGGTTGTGTCCTGTTCACTGTAGCAGCGTCTCGTCAGGTATCAGCAGTTGTAATGAAGAAAGTCGCATCGCGTGTCGCATGGTCGGAAATTAAGCGATGAGCGGTCGATGTAAAAGCGGAAGATTGGGCGAAATGAGTACTGTATGCCCGGACTGTATGACCATGTTTCTCCGACGAAGTCTCGACTGACAATAATGCTGATAATGGACGTTAGATAAACACGCACTGTTTGCGACGGGAGGCTTATCACCCGTTATATCGGAATCGTCAACAACAGAGTATACAGATAAGATGTTATCATTTATTCCTTCCAAAGATAAACATTATGCAAATATCCAATAAACGGCAGTTGTATTCTTTTCTCCTAGCGTCTTAAAACACTGATTTAAGCAACGTTATTTCGCAATTTCGATCTTTTGTAAACCTGGGATGATGTATCAAGGTCTAAAGTAACCGTTTTATCATTTTTTGAAAAATCAAGAAAAAAGTGACAATTTCTCTTCTCGCTACCTTAAATGTGGAACATAGTTGTCATTCATTTATTGTTTAGCAAGGTCATCTAGATAAGTGTCACAATTACAGTTATCTTTCGTACTAGCTGAATTATTTTCAACAAAAAAGCTCCGCTTAATCACGTGCCCGCACAAGAAGCAGATGTTATCAATGTTTGTTTAAAAGTGCGGCTCTGCAATTTGCATGGTCCGCTCAGTTGTTTACTTGGTATACTGCTGTTATTATTACCACCAAAGGTGTTAATTTCGTAATCTTACATCATGCATTACGCTATTATCCGATTTGAAAAGACTTATTGAATCGCATTCAACACTAACGGGTTCCCCGCAATCTTTTTAAAGCAGTTTTCATACAGCTCCGTATTTAGTTCCGTGCTTGCAACGAAAACTGTGGCTTATTTGAATGACATGCACAATGTATAGTATCGCATAGTACAACGTGTGCAACATTATGCAACGTGGAAAATATGACAAATTAAAAAAAAAATCGTGGTGATACGGGTGTGTTACACGGGCATACCCAGTTGTCCTACGCCAAATATACACGAATATATGTGCGACTGATACGATACAAAACACGGACACGCATACCTTAAATTCGAAACATCAATATATTAAACTCGAAATTCGAAGCATAGTGTCAGGGAATTATTTGTTTACGAGCCCCTCGAACGAACCCCGCTATTATCATGACCAGCCAGGCCCGTCATATGCGCCATTAAACTAATCTAGCGCAGTACCCACAGCTTGGTTCGTATTGTCATCGACAATGGAGTGAAAAACATCCATTTTCCCTTCTCGTAACTGACCTAGTTCACCTCTGTTTCCGCTGAAAAAATAAGAATCGAACAAGTTTACAAGCCATGTGTCACACGCAACGTAATATTACCGTAATTGGTATAGTAGGTATAGTGTGATGGTTCAAATACCAAAATGGCAACAGTAACATAAAGACTTCCCTGGCGGCGAACGTCTTTTTTTTTCGCACATACACTAAGGAAGTTATTGGAATGTTTACGCAAAGCCCCCCCCCCCTTTCGTGAACACCTCAGCTCGTGCCATCCGCACACGCTCGGACCGGACCGGACCCGCTGTTTAAATCAGAACAAAACTGGGACAAGTTAGCCTTAGAATGAAAGTCAGGACTCAAGCAGACGTACTTACCCTTTATGCAATTTTTTTAAAAATTATGCTAATTTATTCATGACGTAGCAGTTTCTGTGCTCATGAATATTCATTATTTGTGGGTCAATACATTCTAAAAGGGGCGATATATTATTTTGGGGGGAAGAGTTAGAAAGGGGGATTAGCAATCCTCAGGGGGTCAATACAAAAGAAGGGACCCATTTTTTTCACTAGCATTCAAAAATGGTACTAACCGTACTGGATTCGAACCAGCGAACAATGCCTACATTGTACATATCCACTGAACCATATGGGCAGTCATGCAAGTGAATGATTTGTTTTCATATTTAGCTTTATTGCAAATTACATGTAGTGTTTGCATGGGAATTGAACCCAAGTCCACTGTGTAGACAACTGACCAACACGACCACAATGGATTGACTGGATGTGTTTGCATTTGATGAGACTATATAGTGTGTATATATATATAGAAGTACAACATATTTCTATTATTGAGTTACAATTGTCCAAAAATTGCCAATTTTGTGTTTTTACTTGTGTAAACTATATGCATGCCATAACCCGTTAGTGTACATCTTGCCAATTGGGTGTTTGCCATTTGTGTTGCCAATACCTGACCCGACCCTAACTCTCCGTTGCCCATACCTGATCCGACCCTAACCCTAATGCCAAGACACGTTCCTGTTAATAATTACTCAATAATGATACTCTGTTGTGCACTGTCTGTGGGTAAGTTGCAGTGATGTCAACTGATTAAACAAGTCGCGTTTAGATAATTTCCACTATTAACAAGTGGTTAAATTGTGACAATAAATGTCTAGACAACTCTCGTTTAATTATTTTACACCATTACAAGTTGTTAAATTGAGAGAATACATGTATGGACAAGTATTTAATACTTAGTTTGGTGTAAACAACTCGCGTTTGATTAATTCCCACAATTACAAATTGTTAAATTGAGAGAATTAATGTGTGGACAAATATTTTAGACTTATTTTGGTGTAGACAACTCTCATTTAATAATTTTACACTATTACAAGTTGTTAACGTGAGAGAATAAATGTGTGGACAGATATTTGAAACTTATTTTGGTGTAGACAACTTTCGTTTGATTCTTTCCAACAATTACAAGTTCTTAAATTGAGAGAATTAATGTATTTTTCTAACCACTCCAGTGTTCTGATGAGTTGAGCCAAAACGATTGCTGGTTTCTGGTGAGCGAGTATCTCGTGTGATTTGAACCCATGCAACAAACAAATCATTATGGCTAGGTCTCAGTGATCTAGATTATCTCACTATACAGACGCAGCAGCTTGTCTGTACAATAGTCTAGGCATTTACATCTACATAACAGTATTAATCGTAATTGGCTTTGAAAATGCTGTTGGGACAAAACTATTGGGAATATGTCGAAAATGCTAGGATTTATTTCCGTTATTTTATTATGTGTAATTACGTAATGTATTAATTATTTTTATTGTAATTTGTATATACCAATTCGTATATACCAAGGAAACGACCCCGATTGAAGGTCATGTATTTTGTGACGTCACCAATTCGTGTGTAGGTACGGCTTCTAGAACCGTGCCCTCTTTTATAACAAATCAACCATCGACAAATATAGTGCATTTTGTGTGTGTGTAGTATGACTAGCCCAGTAGCACCAAAAGTTCATCCGTAACTACACGCAGCGTAACATTAAAACGAATTCGTGAAATACGAACATACACACGTCAACTGTAAGAATTGTTCATTTTCTTACCTTGAAAATAGTATGATGTCAAGACTTGTTGCCGATCTAGTCACGTCAATATTTACTGCCTTAATGGATCTGCGAAGATAACGCCTATGTATATGTGCAGTGAATTGTTAAGTTGGTTAGGTAATCTTTAATAACAGACTACTATGCGCTGCGCCCTCTGTGGTAGTGGAACATTGACCAGGATCATGTGCAGGCACATATGTTGCTAAGGCTATCAATTCTATATTACGCCATGTTATTCATAACAACAACAAATTTAAACGTCAATGGAGTCCGAACTACATGTATTTCTATCGCACAAACCGGGTTTCTATTTTCGACTGTTTAACTATTGTTTTAATAATTTGTTCTTTAATCTCATCTATCATACTTTTGAATATCTGTACATGGGAGTCAACCCAGTTAGACCCTCAAAGAACTGATTTATATGTGTTTGCCTTAAAAGACTATTGACTCTTTTTCATCAAATATTGCAGTTATAACTCATGTAAATAACATCATCTGTGTGCTAGGATGTTTGATTGACAGTATATGTTCGAATTCAGATTATATATATTTGCAATTCCATTGCAATTATGCTTCCCTTGTTGACTGATTTTATTAATGTGAAACAGAATATCTACATCAATTAGGTAAAAGCAAAATGTACAAATATTTCGATTTCATATTCAGATATGTTAATTATATTATGTCTGTAGTTGGCTGTAGAGTGAGGGGGAGATATTGTATTTCTATTATTCTATTTTGTTTTGTCTCGCTGTAATGCTAATTCTTGACTTGGACAATGATTGCATCATCACTGACTGCAAGTTCGGAATAAATCACCCGAGAGACTTGACATGATTCTGGTTTAGAGTGATTGATTTGCACCAGTTTCATATTTACTCGATTTCGTGTTATCTGAGTTGCTTTATTCAGTTTGCGTTTTACATGTCTGGAGGTCGACATGTATGTAAATATGTATGATAAATGAACGCGAATCAGCACCCCATTTACTGTGATCTGGCGCCATGTACTAACAGTATAAAAAGTTAGGCTTGTCCCTCGTATATACATTACATGAAATGCTACAGTGACCAATTCGGTAGGTGTTTATTTACGTGTTTTAATTACGTGGCATGACAGTGCCGAGGGGTGTTCTTTTAATGTTCAAGGACGAAATGATGAGAAATAATGATAGTGCAGCGTGACATATTCTTGCCATCCAGCAGATTGATACACTAATTAAAAACTATAAATAATTTTTTTCACCTTAATTACTTACTATAAGAAAGATTTTTAGTTCACAATTGAATCTACGAGTTTTGGTGTGCGAGTTATACGAAATATATAGTTACCGAATACCAGTGTATTTATAACTTTCTAAAACACTAGAGGGCTGAATATGACGAAATCGTCCATTTATTAATTGATTTACAGTAAAATTGCTCGTTGTACGCTGTGACCACTACTATGTGTTTCGTGAATAGTATAATATTTATTTATACCGGAACGAAACTGCGCTGAAACGAAACAACAATTTGGGTTGTAACAACTTTGGGTGGAATCAGCTTTGAGTCGAAACACCCCAAAACCGTGTGAACAACGTGTTATTCGGACTGCTGTCCAGTGCACGCTAGCTAACACGGCTTTTTACTAACATAATTAGCCAACCACAATTATAGTGCACTTTGCATAAAATATTACCAGTACAGTAGCACCAACGGTTCATATACACTGTATCTGTACGGATTGTTAATGTCCCTACCTTAAAAATAGTATGACGTTTCTGAACTATTCACGTGAAATGGTGTTAATACATGCCAATGCAGGTATTTATTTTCCCCTGTATTCATGGCGAATACATACAAATGCAGGACAATACATATGAAAACAGGAAATAATAATAAATTTCTGTATTCATGCCTTTATTCACATGTAATTGCACTCTTGAAAATACATGGTGAATAAACTGTAAATATCAGTGAATAGTGTTTGTAAATACATGGCTTATTGACGATTTATTTAGCAATATTTCTACAAACTATATTAATTTGTATTTAACCAAATGCAGATAAATATATGGCTTGCATATAAATTAAACACACTTTATACATCCTGTCACATTCTATTAGACATAAACTGGCAAATAATGCTCAGTAGTTTAAACGGCTATCATCCTATGTTCCCATTCATATCTTCATTACATTGTAAAATTTTGGGCGTTAGATGTACTGTATGTAGATATATTTTCAGAGAAATAAACTTTTGCAAATCATGGAAAAAACACACGGATCTTTAACTGAAATCCAATCTGCTGTATCACGGAAGCGATGTTGTATTTGTCGCCCAACAGGGTTGCCGCATTGCATTATTTTAGTTTAGAAGTGGGTAGTAATTTTCAAATGTTTTTTGGTTTGGAAGTGTGTGACATTTCATTTACAGTTTCTCATTTCATTAGTCAATTCCATATACTGAAATGCTCAAAGAAAAGATCATTGTGCTGCCAAAATGCGCTGATTTTAAATGTATAAAAATCCCAATCTAATTTTGAATTGTAAGCCAGGTTTATGTGTACGGATGTGTCATGTCTTTGTGAACGAAAACTCTCATTCCGATTAAGAAGTGGATATCTGGATGGTTTAGAAGTGAGTATGGTTTAACGGATGTGGGCATTACTTAAGATGAAAGTACCCCCCCCCCCCCGAGACACTATATTGTTGTGTATCACTAGTGGCAGGATTTCCCGGCACATTCACTGCCACTTGCTACATATGTTGGTATGATTAAACACCTTTTGACTGTTTTTTAAATGTTATTCAATGAGGTAGGACTTTGTCTTAGATTTAATTTGATGTGTCATCATCGGTTTGTTTAAAATGTCTCTAGAGGGCGTGAATAGGCCTGCCAGAATAAGTTATATGTTTTACCACAAATTCTGCGAACAGGACATTGCATGGTCATTCAAATGGCTAAAAACGTCAGCTTACTGCAATGATTGAAGGATTAGAACACTGCTGCCGTGACATTTACGCAAGTTTTTTCTGTGGTTTCTGAATAAAAAATGATATAGCTGGCTGTGATATTTCATCACGTGACATAGCTGATTTCATTACTATGACAACAAAATAAAAGAAATCCCAGAAATTTGCTTGGATTTTATTATAATATTTTAAATTGATCTATACAAAAAATTCTCTACGTTTCACTTAGATTTAAATAACAATATGTGTACAAATATTCTTTGTCATGTGTATAATTTCTTCATTGCACTTGAAATAAACAAAAACAAATATTGTATCAAACGTCATCATTGTTAATGATAACAGAAATGCCTAGCATGGTACTGCAAATTTGTTTTTCACGCTAAAATCGCAAAGGCTAATGGGTAGACGCTTGTTTGACACGTTATGACCATCTGGCGCATGCGCAGGTGATGGCACCCCGCTCTAATTGTTGTGACGCGTCTTGACAAATGTCACACTTTTGTCATTTACGCAAGTGAAATAGATGCTAATGAGCAAATATGTGGTTATGTGTTATGTTATGTTATACAAATTGTACAAAGGTATGAAGGAAATATGTAATAAAATAAGAAAACGACTGTAATTCAAACCATAATTTACTATGTCTTGCTCATTCGTACTTTGAGATACCGAACATTTTTTAAAAAAAAACTGGGAGCTGTAAAATGCTATGTTGTTTGTTTCTACGCATAGTTCGATTATCGCTTGGTGGGTATGTTGTTGCCCATCTAACCAACGCCCGCGTATAGGATATTTAAATTCAAGCTAGTTTGAACTAACCGACTATCACTCTCTAAACTTTATATAGGTTTTGAAATTACTGTTTTAAGAAATCGATGACAACACTAACAAACAAAATTGGAATGAATGAATGCGATATGGCGGAATTTAATGCGTAACTCGACATGCAGCAACAGGCTGAGCACCGTGCTGTCAGACAGCATATTTCAATACCCCATAAGTTAGCGTCACTGTAACTTTGTCAAAAAGATGTTTAAAAAAAATTAATTGAACCTAAAGAATTGACACCAAATTGTATTCAAATTTTTCTGATTAATTAGAATTATGAGATTTATTGATTTGTGCATGATCATTTGTTATAATTTCCGCGGGAACCGAAATGATGTCAAATTGAAAATAGTGGCTTAATAAACGTTGTACACGTACAATGTAATTTAGTTCGATTTACTAGGTGTACATTTATTGTTTCTCATTTATTATAGGGGCCCCTCATACAAGTCGACGGTAAATACCTCCGGGCCCTGAGAATGCAGTCTTATATTGCTTAATTAATTAGACAATTGCAATGTAATCGTCTGAAATTAAATGATGTATTTTAAGCGTATGCGATGAAATAATTAATGATTCCATGCACACTTCCATTTGCAGGGTTTGAGGTAATGAAATAAAGGATGCTGACATACATTTTCCATTATGCAAGTAGTTTTTCTTATTTAAAAACAAATGTCGATCGTTGTATTGAAGATTTACCATGACGCGAAAAGGAGGTCTCCCAAAGAACGCAGTTCAGAGGAAGCAAAACTTTACCTAAATATAGCAATGTATTGCCGACAGTACAATGAAAAACAAATACCACAAAAGCCAGCATTTCGGAGGTAAAGTTGTTGTCCAACACGTTGGTGATCTATTTCCCAGTGAGAAAGGCTCACTTCGATTGATTGTGTTCGACCATTAAAGTGTGAATTTCCGAAGACACATGGCATGGCTGGGGTCAAAATTCAGGTTTGACTAAAATTTCGTCAGCAAAACATGATCAATTTCCATCTTCCAAAAAGTCGGGCAGACAATTTGATATCAACCGAAAATCTGTATTAGTCGGACGAGCAGTTGGGAGAGGTCGGTGAGGTTTGAAAAAACTGGTGACTTAGGGACGGATCAGTTATTATAGCCGGGGCTGGGCCGGCAAATTTCAGGAGGCCTCCTTATATCTTAAGTATAAAAAGGGGGGCCAGTCTTTTTCAGACAACATTTGAGGGGGGGTCACCTTTTTTATAAAATATTGAAAATTATAAGTCACAACATGCCATACTTTCTTCACAGAATTTTGCAAGTATAAACTGTTACTTTCTTTCCAGGCTCGTATTATCTGCATTGTATTTCTATAGCATTTCGAAATTATTACACTGGCAAATATCGGTATTTTTAATTATAATTATAGAGATACATGTTTGTGGGCACTTGGGAGTGATTTTTTTTTTGGCTTTTTATTATCCAAACAGTCTTGGCTATAGACTGTTAAAATTTTGTAGAATTGTGAATAGTGGAACATACTCAAAAAACGATTTTAAAATATAGATAACAGGTGCAAAAATTCTCCTATTTGTATGCTTAGCAAGATTTAGCAAGGCTGTACATAAATATTAAAAAAGAAACATGGTGAAAAAAAGAAATGACGAGATCTCCATATTATGCACTATATTTAACTTTTAACAAAACGATAATACATTTAAATTTGGAACTGTTACAGCCATTTTAATTATGAGCATTAGCAAACTTCTTACTGAGTGAATTGTCATGCAAATTAGCAATTATCTCAGCTTTTTTATAGTGCACATCCCAGAACTTTAACAAAAAATAGCTCCTAGACGCTTTGACCTTTTGTTTTGAAAATTTCACAAATGTGTTTATCTTCAAAACGCCGTCGGGGCATTGTTGTTGGTTGAACAGTGTTACAACAATCGTACTTACAACTAGCCTGGGTGTTAATTTATGCATAAACTTGAAGTAGTGAAATTTGGGCTGCTGCCCTGTAAAATTGACAACTGGTAGACAGTTTTCAAGACGGCGATTTCTTCATAGTAAACAGATGTACCCATAAACCAATTTTGACAGGAAACAGAAGCATGGTTTAGGAGCTATTTTTTTTAAATCACTTTTGACCAAAAAAGCACATTTTTGTGCATATTTCAAACTACAGTGTCCATAAAAAAAATACTCAATTTTTTTAAAAATTCATACAATAAGCTTTCCGAAAATATATAGTTTTGTGGACAAGGGAGGTCATCTTGGTTTCCTAATTAACTAATTAAAATACCTGCCAGGTAAACTGCATCTCTACCTTAATTATAATTTATTGTGGTGCACCACAGAAACAATTTATGGCGCATGACAGCAAATGATATAACAACTTGTGAAATGAAATATTAACAATATTGCAACAATTGATGCCAACACTTTACATGTGAAAAGAGCACAACATGCTCTGTTGCTGTAAGTCTGGAATGTGATTTGTAAATAAAAACTGTAAACAGAAATAAACTAGTTGTAAATTGCAATAATGTCAATGTAAATGTTAACAAACACAGTACATGACAACACTCTGTAAAGTATGAACGGTTATATGTCAAATAATTTAAATTGACTACAGAACAATAAATCAAATAAAAATATAAAAAGTGCTTTATGTAAATTATACCACAATAAATAAAAAATAGTAATTGGAAATAAATAGATTGACAGATTCTAAGCTGTTGATTGTATGCAGTTTGCAATCACTGCCACATGACTAAAAGTATGGAGATTTACAGGAAACACAATAAAGTATCATAGAAATTAGTTATATAGAATATATATAAAATATAACAATCTTTGGTTTATCTTATTCTTTATTTATATTCTTATATTTCCCATCTACTTCTCTTTTTTTCCTCTTCGCTCTTTAATCTGTATCCTTCTGTTCCTATTCTAAAACATCATTTTCTTCCTTCTCACTTTGCTCTCCATCTACTTCTCCATCCTCCCCCCTCTTCCTCTTCATCTTCTTCTCGCCCTCCTCCTCCTCCAACTCCTGCTCCTCCTCCTGTATACAGTATTGAAGTTTGTGTTCCTCCCAAATGTTTACAACTTTCTTTCTGGCCAGTGAAGAGGATGATCACAGTGAAGTGCGGTATACAGTGACAACAAGATTTGGGAGACAAGCAGGCACTTGGAGACATGCACTAATTCGGTGATTTGTAGAAACATTTATTTTTCACTCAATGACTATAGTATGCAGACAACCTACACCAACTAACTATAACTAAACTAAATACTATAAATGTTTTAAAAGAACCGAAAATGGGGGGGGGTGTCACATTACTTTTAGTCTTTGTCCAGGTGGTCACAATAATTTTCATTGTGGATACAGGGAGGGGGGGGGGTTATTGATTTTGTTTCTAAATTTACAACAAATTGCCGGCCCAGCTCCGGCCATGACACCTGATCGGCCCCTTATGTGGGATTGCCGCCCGCAGCGCCACCACTCCACAAGGGTACGTATAAGAACGCGTTTTCCGAAGTTGCGGTGGAAGCCGAGTGTCAGCTAGAAGAAGACAAAACGTCGGAGGTTGTTAACTGGTACTAAGGGTTGGGTTTAGGCATGTCGACCTCTTTCTCCGGTTACTAGGCAATTGTTTGTTTTACAGAATATGCTGTTTTGTTTTTTGGCGTTTTCAGGCAGAAGAAATTCACACACATTGACTACGTATTGGCGCAGAATAAAACCCTTGAAGCATTTTTTGATAACTCTTCGCAATCAAGAAAATAACATTTAAATTCCTTGTGAATGTGAAACAAATGTGAATTGATTACTTTGTAAACAAGTATGCGATCTACTTTCTAACACTCTCGAAACATTGACGGGGCTGATGTTGCCTTGATTTTTCAGCTTTTTTTGACAAAACCCCCACCATTTTTTTTATACCAAACTCATTTTTATTCAAAATAACACCTCCATGTTTACTTAGTAATCACGTGACTAATTCGTAGTACATGTCGCAGATAATTGTTTTCAAAAAGCCAGGAACAAGGGCTTCAAGAAAATGTTTAATTTGTTATGCTTCAAAACACTTTTTCCAATGAAAAAAGTTTTTACTTTTTAAAGCATGATAACTCTACCACATCCTTAATTGGTCACTAAATGCCCGATATCTACCTTAATCTTAAAATCATGTTGTTATAATCCGGTGCAGCCTCTCTTTCAGCTTCTATTTTGGCAAGTTCAGTTAATTGCTCTTACTTTTCTTTCTCGACTTTAGTATCTACCCGATCGTCCTTGTTCAAATCAAGCATTTTATGGCTCGAGTTTGAAGACTTTGAAGACCATTTTTTAATACATGAGTCATTTTTGAGCTTTAGTGTCCAGCACGTAATGATTAATCACCATATTATCAACAATACAGAAATCAACACAGCTGCTCATGACCATGATGTAAACAACTACACTGTCCGCACACAATATTTTAGTTAGTTCACTCTGGGTCTGGTGAAATATTCACATAGTGCACTATATCTCTCCAACGTTCCACACGAGGAATAAGTTCCAAAAGACAATTATTTCATTTTGAAAAAAAAAAAAAATATAGTGCAAGTCGGAAAATAACAACAATACATATTTCATAATATTCACAAAATTGAGGCATGTGTCAAAATTCACAGTACACATACAGTTTTAGAATATTGATCACAATGATGCAATAACATTAGTCCTCAGAGGAATGAGATCAAAGTTGTTTGAAACATCAAAATATCAGAGCGGTAAATTGTGAAAACTGAAGATGACATCGAATGAACTCTTGTATGATTTTTATGTTTACAACTAATTACAATTGAAGCTTTGGTGAATATGCTAGACTATGAGTCGTTTACGACTGTTAGGCACGTTATTTGAGTATTAACAAAAAGAGAGTGGGCTATGTGTTATTCAGGGTGTGCATTGTATCTGCGTGTGATAGTACTGTTGTAGAAAACAAAATATTACTTATAAAGACGAAATTAATGTTGCTGATTCGTTATAGTTTTTAGAAATAATTCAATTGAAAAGTCGGATCAACAAGGAAAAAATACACATGTTGACATGAGTACACCATTTTTACAATAATTAACTGTGATCGATCCCCTGATTCACATTTTAATCGCACGTGCCATTTGTTATGCTTATCGAGTCAATCAGGTATGCATTCTTGCTGTTTTTACCTTCAGCGGAAATCTGTGAAAATAAACGAATAGCAAACGTTAGATCAACCGCAATATTTATTGAGAAGTGAAACAGGTTCATGTCGTCAATCTGTCGTACTGTCATTCTCAGTGTAATCCCTCAAACGTCGACATCGTATTAAGTAATGTGCGCACATATGTCGAAATAGAATATGCCAGAAGCATGTACATGTACATGTACAAGAAGAATAACTGGAAGTGGTGAGACACGATAGTTTCCCCACACATAGCATTCAGTGCCTGTATTCTATGTTCCGGGAATATAGAATACACTGATTGTCTGGAGCATACACAGTTATCATAAATTTTGCACACAGACTTAATTAAAAACACGTGGAAGAAAACACATGTTCGTCACATAACACGTCAATGCTCTGTTTTACATTTAACACACATTACTAAAATCTCTGACCTACGTACCCGGATATTTGTGTAGTTACTTATTTCCATAGCAACTGTGTAATCATTATAGCATCTTGTTGTTTTCATTATTTCATTCTCAATATTATCAAATGACATATATATGTCCAGCTCATTGTTCTTGCTTCGAGGTCGTCTTTTATGAAAATTTATATTTATGCATTGACTGTCTGGGTTAACTTTCGTTGTCTTGTTGTTCTGAAGTGGGTTTCTCTGACCTGTATTGAAGATCAAACACATATAATTATTAATTTATTTTGTTCATAAATATGGTAGCCCATAGGTCCACTACTTGAAAATCCATCCACTACTTGAACGAAAATTGAAGCTCGACTTGAAAATGTGTACGCTACTTGACAATCAGGCCGCTGAAAAAAATGCTCCAGTGCACAAAATCATTCTTCTTGAAAAAAACTACCTGCTTCTTGAAAATACTTCCGCAAAAATCGCGCTCATTTTGAAAACACAACTTGCGGATATGACCCGGAAGCACATCGATTTTCTTGTGGACCACGGTCTCACGGTGAATAATTACTAAGGTTACTGACGCAAAGCTAATATGTTTATTTCACTATCAATTTTTCAACTGTTAATTTTGATATCAGTACTAGAGTTGATTCTGATAGCGAAATTGACATGTAATCAATTCGAAAAAGAAGATGTTAAGAATTTTTTCAGTGGAATCAGATAATATTTACACAATCAGAATGTTGCTTCCCTCAGCTTTAGGATATCACATGCGCGATTTCAATCTAATAACATAAATAAAGTTATTGGGATTTACGTTTCTGTAGTATTCAGATATTAATAAATAGTTCGGTAAACAACTTCTGCAAAATGGTCGTACAAATTGAGGTGATTGACCACTAAATTTTATGGCTGCCTGAGTTAACCTGGAAAGTAATATTGCGCAAAGCACAGGACCTATGGGAAGCAAATTGACCTGTAGCGTATAATTTTGTTATTTCAAGTAACGCGCCGATTTCAACGCATTGTTCTCATGAAGTGTTCGAAGATTTATATGTATATGACATTAATGATGAAACACTGACCAAGCTTGAGAGAGCTGAGAAGAAACCACAAAGATCAGGCGTGAACTCATAGTCCTCATAACGGTTAATCTGACAGGCTTGCTGTTCACGATGTTGGTTGTTAGGTTTTGTTTGACTTGTGTGTTGAATCATCGCTATCCATCAGTTAAGCATGATGCGTTACGGCCATTTGCTATAAGTTTAGTATAGAACTTTTATGAGTAAAAATTACTACAAATTCCAAATGAATGCAGCTAACAGGATAATGGTCTTCTTCAACATTATGGATTTTGGTCAAACTAATTTAAAGTCCTAACTGAAGGCCTTTAAAAATATGTGAATTTCTGAAAAAAATTATATTTAAAGATGTTTTGGGACGGTGGGTTGTATGCTCTGCGAAGTTCTTCTACCTGAACTACCCAGAGTTAGGTCGGATTTTTCATCCCACAAAAGGACTCATAGTTGGGTTTTACCAGCCAACTATTTTTGTTTAGTACTCTTTGTTCAGCATTTGAGGTGTAGATGCCGAGTAAGTACAACCAACAATCGGGCTGCAGAAATATTACCTAAAGCTCATCAAATTCGCAGTATTACTTCGTTACAGAAATTCCCAATTCGCTATGAAAATGCTCGGATATTTCTAAGTTTGTAGTCAATGTATACCATTCCTTTATGCGTTTAAAAAAATGTATAAGTGATATCAATTAATTAGTTTACATACCTTCCACATTTACAGAAAATCCCCAGTCGCTATGAACAAGCTCGGATATTTCTAAGTTTGTCGTCAATGTGTACCATTCCTTTATGCCTTTACAAAAATGTATAGGTGATATGTCGGTAGAATCGAGGCGTTTAAACAGCGACACAGTGTTCGACGACAAAACACTGTCATTATTGCAATCGTCAAGTATAGCACTTTTAAGTTGTCGAAAATTGAGAAGATCAGTCTCAAAATCTGGTCCTTGTTGTTTTATTTTTTGCCACAATGTTCTGTTAAATCTTTCATAGATTTTAACATCAATATTGTTCCATTCGTGTATTTTCAGCTTCAGTATGTCAGGCACAGCAAAACGGTCTGTACGCACTCTTCGTGAGATATAAAGTATGTCAACCATTTTCCAACACATAATACGTTTTAGAAGTATTAAGGATTCGTCATAATATTCATTAATTAAAATTAGATCAATTTCCTTATCTAACTGTGAAAAGTAATCCTCTACTATTTCTTCATGGTCATGGTACTTATGATCGAGTCCGAGATGCCATGCTTGGCTGTTCCGAGCAACACGCCAGTTACGTGTGCCATACTTAATCTTACCACGATAGAATGTTGGATTGTTCAGAAATCTCGTGAGTCTAGGTAATATAGTATTGCCCGGTATATGTTCACCAAGGTGAAAAAACGCAAACACAGATGCAAAGTGTGCCACGGGTTCGCGAACTATGGACACATAAACTGTATTAGGTGTTTTCAATTGTACGTTCAATCCTTTCTCATTGACTGATTCCACATGCACTGTGGAGCCTTGTATTGGAAGAATTTTCCTTTCGGTTCTAGGTATCCCCGCAATGTGCTGTCCTTGGATGAATGTTGATGTAGGCCTAATGTGGTACATTGTCATATACCCCCACGAATTTCGGTATTTATGAAATAAAAATTTTCTCTGTAGATTGTGTTTGTATCGTTTAGCAAACATGCTAAATATAGTAACTAATGTGGTGCTGCCTGTTTTTCTATTAAATATATATCCGATGTCACTGAGTTAAGAACAACTACCTGACTGTAGTGTCATATTGTCGCCATCAATGGAACTGAAATATAAATGAAAAAACATCACCCACTAAAACTAGTTTGGAATGTTAGTAGTCTAATGAACTTCGGTAAAATGTGTGAGACATGGAACGCCAATGTGTAACAATGTAGATATGTGTTAATATAGGCTCTCGTTAAATGCATCTCACCTGACATGATCTTTTAAATTAAATCGTGTGACGATAACGTTGTTTGGCGATACCAGTCTTCTAATCGTAGTACTAGTGGACACTGTGTACAACAGCAATAGCATACACGAAGCGATAACTAAACCACCAAATGCATATTTGTACTGTAATAAAAATATTAATAACAAATAATGAGTATGAATATTAGTTATACAGGTGTCATGCTAACATAATAACGCACATACATTCGTATATAACTACAGTAACTGTGCATATATTTCAAAACGGTCGTTTAAACCGATAATTACAGCGTGGGGGTGATTGGTTTAATTATATAGACATGTCAGTTCTGTGACAATGTAGTGAACGCATGGCAAGCAATCCAGAACCAATAATTAATATTCGTTAATTGTACTAACCTTACAGGTGTTGTTGTTAGTTACAGTGTTTGCAGACATGTCCGGACTTATATACACAGATATACACCAACAAACATGCACAGTCTTGCACAATTTAGTGTGAATTTAACAGCTGGTCAATCATTCTTTCCAAAGAATGTCTGTACTTCCAGTTCCCTATAAATAAAGCGAGACAGAAGGTATTATTTAAAAAGTCAGAGCTGACGATTATCGCCGTCAACTAAAAGGTTCAGTACATATGTTATAACAGTCATAACAGCTTAGAATTAGTTACGCAAACGCATACGGAATTAGCGACAATAACAATCTGCCGAAAACTCGAATTTATATTTATCTGTTCTCTATTTTGTTATTTTCAGTTTATTTCGTTTATATCGAGTTGAATATGGAATATGTAGTAGTCGTACTTGTAATGTTTAACAAGTTCATTAATGAGTGACAAAACTAGGTCACCGAGTTTACATGCTAGGGAACAGTGAGCGGTCTGAACCCGAGTAGCATGTAAACAAACATATTTGCCAGCCAAAGTTCATTATTTCGTCACCGTCATCATTTAATAATATATATATTCATCATATTATAAACTGTGTCAAACTTCAATGTCATGTATATCACCGCAGAACCTGTGTATTCAATTCAATAGTTCATGTGTAATACAAATGATTATTTGTTTCAGTACCTCGATAAAAAAAATCGAGTCCGTGAATTACCTATTGAATCATCATTGGAACTTCAATATTTGAAATTGGAGAAAATGCTATAAGTCGTACTACTTTGAAATATTTTCAGCAAATAAGGTTACGCCTGAACACATGGCCGTACATGGAGCTGGTCCCATACTGTTGTATCATTGTTTATTTTACATCGGACTAAACCGCACGGCGACGAGTCGGCACAAGACGTCTTTATTCGGGAAAAGCTTTGAGATAAAACGCTCCCAAAGAGTGTGAATAATACTGACTACACTGGCTAACATGGCTCTTTTAAAACAAAAAACAACCAACAACAGACATAGTGCACTTTGCGGAAGGTATGATTCGCCCAGTAGCACCAAGGATTCGTCGTTCATAGCTACACGTAGTGTAATAATAGTATGAATACAGTATGTCGTGAAATACGCCAACAAACATACACACGTCAGCTGTGTGGATTGCTCATTTTCTTACCTTGAAAATAGTATGATGTTAAGACTTGTTGCCGATCTAGTCACGTCAATATTTACTGTGCGAATGGATCTGCTTAGATAACACCAATGTATGTGCAGTGAATTGTTATCTTGATTCGGTCATCTATAATATTTGATTAATACACACTGCGCCCTCTGTGGTAGCGGAACAACTCACCGGAATCATGAAGAGACACACATGTTGCTAAGACCATCAATAGTGATCATATAAATACGAAGGCCTATAAATTCTATGTTACGTCACGTTATTCATAACAACAACGAATTTAAACATTGCAGGGAATCGACTGAGTTTCTACTTTAGACTGTTTAACTATTGTTTTAATAATTTAAGCAAGCAAATAACACCGAATAAACGGCAAGGTAAACACTACGTCTAATTATAGTAAACACGTACTGCGTGCGTGACTCGAACCGGCGCTCGCGCACGGCACCCAATCGCCCAGCTTCACGCCACCACACGTCTTCCCCTCGGCCACCGGGCATCCCCAAAAATATCCGAGCTTATTAACGCACGCACGCACGCAGTACGTGTTTACTATAATTAGACGTAGAGTTTACCTTGCCGTTTATTCGGTGTTATTTGCTTACTTTACATCCTATGTCGACAGCAACTATGAGTTTTAATAATTTGTTCTTTGATCTCATCTATCATACTTTTAAAAATTCTGTACATGTGATTCGACCCAGTTAGACCCACAGAAAAATGTTTTATCTGGATTGTCCATAAAAGACTATTAACCATTTTCTATCAAATATTAACTGTGTGCTAGAATGTATGACTGAAAACATATGTTCGAATTTAAAGGATATATTTTTCAAAAACAATACCAGCATTGCAATTATGCTTCCCTTGTTGACGTTCATATTAAACTGGATATCTACATCAATTACGTAAAAGCAAATTTTACAAATATTTCGATTTCATTTTCAGATATATTGATGATATTATGTTTGCCAACATTCATAACTACATTGATTATACATCATTATATATCCAGCTGAATGTTTGATTACTGAAAATCTACGTCTTTTGCTATATACAAAAATCCGTGCCCTGGAATTACACTCTGAAGTTCCGCTTTCTACTAGATTGTATAATAATACAGATGATTATAATTGTATCATCACTAATTTTCGACATATGTATAACAATATCCACCTCTATGCTGCCTCATGCCATGTATATTTCCTAGCTCGTGAGTTATACTAGGAGGGTTCGTAATACATAGGCACATTTCTGTCAAAACTATTAAACCAAGCGTTTAGTGGAGAATGACTGGCATTAACCTATAGATACAATAAACTTCAATACAATAGTAGTTAACTACAAATAAAAAACTGTTACATAGACGATCTCATATGACATCAATGTCACTTAGATCAGGATGTGCTCAATTTTTGAAGCAGTACCTTACATCACTCCATGTAATGTAGCGTACTTGTCAGTTGCTTTGCTTGTTTGTGTGGACGATTGCTTTGTCAATTGTTCCCAGTTGTTTTGAAAATGGTCTCCTTAAATTTGATACGGTGTGGGCCACTAGTAGAAACCTACCAATGGATATTGTGTCGAGTTTCGTTTGCCCATTGTTATCAATATTTTACGTGGGAGGAGCAGAATATACAAAATTATTTTGTATCATGATGTCAGAAGTTGACACTGGTGTTAAACTTTATTGAAAATTATTCATAATATTTACAAAATGTAGGAGTGTGGTAACATTACACATATTGATCACAGTGATACAGAAACATCAATTAGCTCACAGAGACGGAGACACAGTAATATTTTGAGGGCAGTATAGTTTGAAATTAGAATTCCTTACATCCAAATATCAGAGCAGTAAATTGTGATAATTGAACATGACATCGAATGCACTAATGTATGTATGTTATGCATATGAAGGTTTAGTACGTACTCTAGACTGTGTATTTTAAATAGAGCTAGGCGCGTTTAGTACACATGATCTAAAAGAAAGTCTTTTAATCATCACACATCCTCATAATCCGACTATATTAAAACATTTTTAGAGACATATTTCTGAGGTAGTTCATAAAAATTAATTTCCTTACATTAAAAATAGTATGACGTTTCCGAACTATTCACGTCAATATTTATTGTGCTAATGGATCTGTTTACATAGCGTCTGTGCAGATGCAGTAAATTGTTATCTAGTTCAAGGGGTAGGTGGGGTGGGGTGGGTATTCACTGTACCACCAGCAGTGTGAAAATGCACAAAAATACTCTGTTGCCAATTTATACAGTTTTAACTCTATTTCATGACTAATTAATTAAATTAAAAACCTGATGTGACTGTTGTACAAGAAACTGGATCAACACGCCGTTTGATATGACGTGGAAGTGAGTTTATCTATTTATCAAGTTTAAACATTAGGGTTAAAACGGGGGAGTCGTCACCTACGCATGCGTCAGATGGCCATAGCGTGTCATTGTTTACAAACAAACGTCATCGCTTGAACTAGTTTGACAAATTTTGCACAGACCAATATAACCTAAATGTCTGTAGTGTCTAAATAGAAAAATGAAAAAAAATCACTACATATGACTTCCCTCAAGAAGAAGACGGCACGGCATGGCAGAGTCGCAGTGATTTGATAACTTTGATGTTTGAAATGTAGCAAAGTGATAGCCTTGGCATTAAGCATTATTTGTCTTCGAGTAGGTATGTATAGAATGTATATGCAAAGAAATCAATATTACTATGAAATAATAATGCCTATTTCTGAGCAAGATATATATGCTGGAGTGTAATACATGTAATGTAACTTTCCAATTGTCCGCTGCGAGAAATAATCTGAAACTCATTTAATAGGTAAAAACAACAGAAAACAACAAAAAAATTAAGAATATTATTTATTGTGAATTGCTTCTAGACAAAGTATTTGACTAAGAACATTCAGTGTCGATTGATACACTTTTTTAAAATACATTTCTCTATATTGTGATCCATACATTCTGATTGACCGGAAGTGTAGTGACCCCCATCACGTGCTTCTGTTTACAATGCAGTTGCACCACATAATTATTGTAGGTAAAATTAGTGATCTCTTTTGTCCATAGCTTCCACAACATGACCATTTGACCTCTCACTGTTCTTCTATGCAACCGCTAAAATGGGGAGAATCCCAAACAATGTAACAGCTATGTCACTGCCCCAGTACTTAGAACATTCCCTACACATGCATTTAAGGACGTGCTGCTTAATGACGCATTAAAACGTTTACAAAGATATGGTGTTGTGATAAGCCGTTTAATTTACATAAGTCTTCTAACCACCTGCATAACATCGCCAACAAACTGTCAGTGACAGCATATTTGGGAAACCAATGTCTATATAAATAGTCACATAGCCTCAGCTAAGTAACATGTACCACTGTAAGTATTTATTGGCATCCACTGGTAGTGATAAGATCAATTGTAACATGTTTGAATAGAGTATAAAATCACGGGCATGCCACCAAAAGGAAGGTGTGCAAATTCCCATCAGGTAAGTGTAGCAGTAATGAGGGAGTCAATAGAGGTGACCAAACTTTCCACATCACTCCTGATAGTAGTTGTTAATAATTTGCCGTCTTGCCCAAATTTGATATGAGCGTCAATCAATATGTTGAGAATTGTGATATCTAGCTGGGTTGTTCCTTTTTTCTATTTTACAGGTTTGGCCACGGATTTGCCACGATTTGTGTTGTAGGAGCATGTCTCATTCCACACTTCGTTTGGGTTCTCAAGAACGCCAACATTTCATGCCTCCACGTGCTATACTGTTTACAAAAGAATAACATATTGTTTAGTGCTTCCATAGTGTGCACAACACTTACAATGTTGATCAAGTGTATCAAGCAGTGTTCAAGTCGAACCGCTAATTGTTTTGTGCTCTCGAATTGTGTAGGGTGCGCTAGATATAATGATTTGAGATAATGCCCCTCTTCAATCAACCTGTATGCCTTCATAATAACGCACTGGGCCCGTCCCAGTTACGTCTCTCATCTACGACAAGTGTATTGTTAACTGCCTCCCTGTTAATTGATCACTAAATGCCACACCCAAAATATCTCATTTCTACCCAGTACTCTGAGCAAAAATGTCATACTTAAAATCTTGGGCAAAGGGAGAAGAATTCACTTATTTGCAGTTCTAATAATGTTGAAATAAACCGGTGGCAGCCTCTCTTTCAGCTTCTATTTTGGCAATTTCAGTTAATTGCTCTAACTTCTCGACTTTAGTAGCTGGCTGTTCGGCCTTGTTCAAATCTAGAATTTTTGTTATTCACACAATTGCGGCATGTGTGAAAATTCACAGTACACATACTGTTTTACAATATTGATCACAATGATGTAATAACATCAATTATTCTACAGAGGAATGAGATCAATTTTGTTCATAGCGGTAAATTGTGAAAACTGAAGATGACATCGAATGAACTCTTGTAAGATTTTTTATGTTTCGTTATAGTTTTTAGACATAGTTCAATTAAGAAAAAATTCTCATGTTGACATGAGTACACTATTTTCACAATAATTAACTGTGATCGATCCCATGATTCACATTCCAATCGCACGTGCCATTTGTTATGCTTATTGAGTCAACCAGGTATGTATGCATGCTGTTTTTACCTTCAGCAGAATTCTGTGAAAATAAACGAATAACAAACTTTAGATCGGTCATATTGATCACTGAGATGTGAAACACATTTAACAGATTCATCTCTTCAAAATGTCTCCCTGTGATTATCAGTGTAATCTCCCAAACGTCGACATCGTATTAAGTAATGTGCGCGCATATGTGGAAATAGAATGTGCCAGAAGCATGTACAAGTACAAGAAGAATAACTAGAAGTGGTGAGACACGATAGTTTCCCCACAAATAGCATTCAGTGCCTGTATTCTATGTTCCGGAAATATAGAATACACTGATTGTCTGGAACATACATAGTTAAAATACATTTTGCACTCAGACTTAATTAAAAAAGGGCAACAAATAAAACACGTGGAAGCAAAGACATGATCGTGATGTGATGTGATTAGAATCACATAACACGACAATGCTCTGTTTTACATTTAACACACATTACTGAAATCTCTGACCTACCCGGATATTTGTATAGTTACTTATTTACATAGCAACTGTGTAATTATTATAGCATCTTGTTATTTTATTTCTTTCTCCATATTATCAAAATATGTCCAGCTCATTGTTTTTGCTTCGAGGCCGTCTTTTATGAAAATTTATATTTATGCATTGACTGCCTGGGTTAACTTTCTTTGCCTTGTTGTTCTGAAGCGGATTTCTCTGACCTGTGTTGAAGATCAAACACATATAATTATTAATTTATTTTGTTCATAAATACGGTAGCCCATACATACAATATGTCCACTACTTGAACGAAAATTGAAGCTCGACTTGAAAATGTGTACGCTACTTGACATTCAGGCCACTCATTGAAAAAAAAATGTTCCAGTACATATCAATCATTCTTCTTGAAAAAACTACCTACTTCTTGAAAATCAGTTTGCTTTTTGAAAATACTTCTGTAAAAATCGCGCTCATTTTGAAAACACGGTAATCTTTGGCTTGCGGATATGACCCGGAACTAAATCGATTTTCTTGTGGACCACGGTCTCCGTAGGTGAATAATTACTGAGGGACTGACGCAAAGCTAATA
The DNA here is from genome assembly GCF_978046115.1 of Saccoglossus kowalevskii. Taxonomy (NCBI): domain Eukaryota; kingdom Metazoa; phylum Hemichordata; class Enteropneusta; family Harrimaniidae; genus Saccoglossus; species Saccoglossus kowalevskii. The sequence goes on from NC_140657.1 coordinate 22,920,073, forward strand.
TGTTTATTTCACTATCGATTTTGATATCAGTACTAGAGTTGATTCTGGTAGCGAAATCGCTATGAACATGCTCGGATATTTCTAAGTTTGTCGTCAATGTGTACCATTCTTTTTTTTCGTTCACAAAAATGTATAGGTGATATCAATTAATTAGTTTACATACCTTCCACATTTACAGAAAATCCCCAGTCGCTATGAACATGCTTGGATATTTTTAAGTTTGTCGTCAATGTGTACCATTCCTTTATGCCTTTACAAAAATGTATAGGTGATATGTCTGTAGAATCTAAGCGACACAGTGTTCGACTACAAAACACTGCCATTATTGCAATCTTCAAGTATAGCACTTTTAAGTTGTCGAAAATTGAGAAGATCAGTTTCAAAATCTGGACCTTGTTGGGCGATACGAGTCTTCTAAACGTAGTACTAGTGGGCACTGTGTACAACAGGAACATTATGCAGGTAGCGATAAGTAAACCACCAAGTACTATAATAATAATAATAATAATAATAATAATAATAATAATAATAATAATAATAATAATAATAATAAATTATAAAGGTGTCGCGCTATAATTATAAGGCATATATTTCAAAACGGGTTGAAAATGGTCTTACAGTGTGCGATATATATTCAGTCTCATTATGGAGATATGTCGGTTCTGTGACGATACAGTAAACTTATGGTAAGCATACAAGAACTAATAATTGAAATTCGTTAATCTTACAAACCATACAAGTGTTAGTTAACGTGTTTTCAGTCATGTCCGTACTGGTAATGAACTGGTATACACTAACCAGCTTCCACATAAAAAAAAAACATAAAAATATTTAGTACATTTTTGCATTAAGAGGGTATGGGGAGTGTATGTCAACTGGTCGACCATTCTTTCCATGTAAAACGAATCTTTACTTCCATTAATAAATTCCCTCTAATTATATTTGGGATCCTGATTCATTCAGAAAATTACTGTAGTTTGTATTGTTGCACTTTACACAAACACGTGTAGGAAAAAGTTGGAAGTAGAATATGACAGTATTTATAAATATGTGACATATTGATGTATGAGCTTGGCTCAATGGATGTAATATGTAAAATTTATCTAAAATAATAATAAAAATTCTCACAAAAGATCTAGTTTGAAGATTGTAGGTGTTGATTTAATCCGATATTATAGATGACCGAATCAAGATAACAATTACTGCATCTACACTGTACATTTATATTCACCCATATGATTTATCGATTAGGAACAGCTGGAAATGGGACATTGATATTTTTTACTAAATAAAATTTTGGATTATTTATATTTATACTTATTCCCTAAATTATATTGTTAAACAACCACTGCCATCATGTAATGTTTGTCGTTATTTATATCACTTCTGTGTTTATCTGAATACCGCTATGCAAATAGGTTGCTATTCAACCTTACGTGTCAATTTTCAAGGTCATCTGTACTCGGCTGTAGAGTGAGAGCAATCTTGTCTATTTGTTCTTTAAAGTTTATTTCGTGTATATGCAGTTAAATATGGAACATAGTAGTAATTCAGTTATTTTTTAGCAAGTTCATTTAGATAAGGAGTGTCACAATGACAGTTTGTGGACAGTGACTCTGCGGTCTGAACCATAGTAGTATGCAAGCAACCCTGTTTGCCAGCCAAGTTTCATTTGTTCATCCCCTGCCCTGATATTTAATGATATATATATATTCATCAGAACTTAATTATTAATTTTCAGTTGCGAAAAGAGCTATAAGTCGTACTTACACCGCAACAAAACTACAATGCGACGAGATGGCACTAAGAAGAAAGAATAATTTGGTTGTATGAACAACGTAATATGCAGTCGGCTGCCCACTACACTGACTAACACGCTATTTTATAACAAATCAACCAACGACAAATAGAGTGCATTTGGCGTATAATACGACTAGAATGTTAGTAGACGACGAAAGAATTTAAATATGGCCAGTTGTTTGAAACCATCGCAACTGACAAATACTTCAGTTAGTTGCGTGACTGATTGCTATGTCACAAGCTAAGACCAGGGTAATAAAATGTACTCGTTCTTAGTGGATTGCTTCGCCACCGACGCCGCCACCAGGTGAGTTTAATCATTTACTCAAACATTCCACATGCACATTGCTATAAATGACGTCACTTGGTTATGGATACCAGATGACACTGAGACGAATTTGGGTTGCAACAGCGTCGGATGGAAACAGCTATGAAATGAAACACCCCCAAACTGCGACAACTGTGTGATATTCAGTCTGCAGCCCCGACTACACTGACTAACACAGTTTTTTTTTATAACAAGGGTTCGTCCATAGCTACACGTAGTGTAATATTAGTAATATTGTAATATTGTTCATTTTCTTACCTTAAAAATAGTATGATGTCAAGAATTGTTGCCGATCTAGTCACGTCAATATTAACTGTGCTAATGGATCTGCTTTGATAACGCCAGTGTAGATGCAGTAATTGTTATCTTGATTCGGTCATCTATAATATCGGATAAAATAGTGCAGTCAGAGCACACGTAAGTTAACGGCATTTTCCTAACATATATATAAAACTGACTAGTGACTGTACTACATGCTAATTATAATTAGCTTTTCACACTAGAAATTACAGCTGTGAAAGATATGCATCATAGTCAACTTCACAAAGAAGTACTTTTAGTAAGAATGACATTCTTGCTAATCACAAGTCATTCATCGGACATATAAAGTTTATATTAAAGAGGAAGTGAGATACTTCCCTAACTTGTACTGAATAACCAAGGACTTGTCTCTACTGTGGAGGAGGGGCATCCAAAATACTGTGATATCAACTTCTGTAGAAATATTATCAATCAAATAAGGATAACGAAAAAGAAATGTTTGAAAAAAAAAATGAAATTAATATCAATTTCAAGTTTAACTCAAACAACAGTTTTGATTTGTTCTCACTGTATACCGTTATAACATATGACATATACAAGTTACCCAAAGAACATTATCCACTAAGCACTGTTAATTTAGTGTGTTACGATTCTACCTACCTAGATGAAATGTGTATGCTAACGTTCTTTTAAAGGATATACTTTTCAAAAAATACCAGCATTTCTATTTTGCTTCTCTTGTTGACTGATTTATCTCCTTATTCGTATTAAACTAATATACACATAAATTAGCAACAAGCGAAAGGTACAAATCAATATTTCAAATTCACATTCAGACATGTTGATGATATACTACAGTGATTGTATCCAGACGAATTCGAGATTAAGGAGGACACTAAATCTTACATATGTGCCTTGAATTTGGCATTGAATTTCATACTATGTGACAATAGAGATGATTATAACTATATCATCACTAATTTACAGCAATATCCTAGGAGGAGGAAGGTATGTACTACATGTGCAGACTTTTATCAAAACAATTAATCATAGCGTTTAGTAGAGAATGACTGGCATTGACATTCAAAAGTTTTTTTTCTTTTGTGTGTGTGTGTGTGTGTGTGTGTGTGTGTGTGTGTGTGTGTGTGTGTTTGGATTGCTATATGTTGCGAGGACAAAAATACAGATATATACCTACTTCCGAGGACATACACACCTTCCGAGGACCTTTTTCATAGTCCTCGGAAAACATAATTTATATTAATAGTTAATTCGATTATTAATACGTTTTGCGTAGCTTAGGTTTAGTATCGGGGGAAGGTATGGTTCACGTTATATTAATATTAATATAATTGTACCATACCTTACCCCGATACTAAACCTAAGCTTCGCAAACATTTCTATGTTCAGTCACCGGATATTCAACTCTTGTTTAATTAAACTTAATTAAAATGCAATTCTCCATTGTATTGCATTGTAATTGAGTTTAATTAAACTCCAATTAAAACGCAACCCTATATAGGAACGCGTTTTAATCGAGTTCATATCGCAACTATATTAAAAGTTAATTCAACTATATTAAAAGTTAATCCAATGAAGTCCTCGAAACATATTGCAATACAAGTATGTGTGTGTGTGTGTGTGTGTGTGTGTGTGTGTGTGTGTGTGTGTGTGTGTGTGTGTGTGTGTGTGTGTGTGTGTGTGTTTGTAGATACAATGAACGTAAATACAACTCTGCTAAACTAAATAACAATAATTATAATACGAGAATGAGAATACGGTTTCATACAGAGTAATATATCTACTCACACTTTTTGAAGCAATGACCGACATTATTTCATGTGTTGTAGGTGTCAATCTGGCATCAAAACACGAAAGAAAATCATTCAAAAACAGATTATTTTAATACTACGAGATTAAAAAAAAAACGTGCTGCTACAGGATGTTAGTTCACCGGAGTCTACATAGCATCTGTTCACTTACTCTGTTAAAACAGATGGTATCAATTACTACTTGAATGTGTACACTTAATAAGTAATACCAAAGTCATATTTACTTTATCTGTATTTACAACTTAAATAAATATGAGCTTGACATGTATTAGAACTGTGCTAAACTAAATAACAATAATTATAATATTTTTCTGGTATGTGAAATGTTGTTGTATTCTGTTTTAACATATTATTTGTATATCTACAACACTTTCTAACACTAACTAATCTATAACACAAAGTGACTACCCAAGATGGTCTCGAGGGTAACATACATAAATCTTTCTCTTACATATTGAAACCCTGTTTCTAGTGGTCAGTCATTACATAATATGCACTACTGTTTCGATCTCATTCATTCTTATTTACGGATTCAGGGGCGAGATGAAAATTACAGATTTCAAATTACTGTAAAGGGGGTAATTATTCACTGGGTTTTAATTTAGCTTATTTCGCTGACTGGAAAAATGTGCTAAATTAAAACCCAGTGAATATGTAAAATTTAGCATAGAACACATTATCTAAATGACGAAACCGTGAATTTAAAACCCACTGAATATGCCTGAAATGGTAAATCAGTGAAATTTAAACCCAGTGAATATTAGTCATTTTACAGTACTACATGAGCGTATTTGTGTATTTTAAAATATCATGTCCTACATATTAAAATCTACGAAGAGATGACAAAACGACCAAATACAACGACTTTGCTCTTATAATGGGGTCATTCAAAATTTGTAATACACTTAATACACGTGATTACTCATTCCATTGGCTAAATTCATAAATGATTTACAGCAAAACTTCGGCAACTACTAGTTCATAAGCGTTTGTATTATTTCCATTTTCAACAGAGCTTACTGTACTGTACGGGTACTTTCCTTATTTCCCATTGAAACAGTTTAATGTTATTTTCGTGAGTAGTTACCCGGCCTAATGTATTATACTTTTAGTTTAATTGATTTTTTTCAATTAGGTATTTTTTTTCAAAATTGTTTTATCCTCTGTTTAATTTTCTTTGTAATTATCTAATATTAACTTTATTGACATTATCCATTTTGAATAGAACATAATCAAATACTATTCTAAGGAAAAAAAAGAAGAGATGAAAATAAATATACTGTTGAAACTGGTTTTTAGAAAATGGCATTTTCGTTAATATAAACTGCCAGTTCTATATGTATGTTGCCCATAATATATATATATATATATATATATATATATATATATATATATATATATATATATATATATATATATACTTTGCTTCGTTATCTGACATATTGAAATGATGATTTGAGGTTTGTGCTGATTGAAATAACCTCATTCTTGCTTCTTTGTGTTTTGGATAATCAATCAGAAAGTGAAATTCATCGTCAACTTTATTAGTACCACACCTTTCACGCATTCTATCATTTGCTTTTGTTTTTGGTCTTGTATGACGACCTTTCTTTACATTAAATTATGATCACTAATTCTGAGTTTGCATATATATTTTCTATAAATTGAATTTTTAATTTTTGTCAAGTAGTGCTCTGTTTTAAATTCTTAATTTATTATTTTCCTCAGATTTAGAGTTTTCTGAATTAATTGCTCTTCTCCACAAATATACTTAACTGGCTTCTATTTGATCACTTATGTGATGTATGCTTTTCTTGTTTTTTTTCCAATAATTATTAATTTCACTTTCGCCTATTATTTCTTGTATTGATTTTGCCCATTGTGATTGATCAATAATATTACAGAAAATTGCCCCTTTACTATTTGTTTCCATTTTTTACATATTTTATACCAATATCTGACCATCATTTTTTTATGAAAACTGAGATTGGGTGTCAAATTTAATTTTTCTATATATGTTTTATCTGTATACTTCTCTGAACCCCATATTTCACATCCATAAGTTAGTATTGGTCTTATTATATGGTCAAAAATGTTGATCCAAGTTGCTATGTTGATATTTGTTGATGTGCTAATTATTTGTTTAATACAGTTATATGCTTTTAATACTTTCTTATATAAATGTTCTTTAAATTCTATTCCTAAATATTTATAATTTTTAACTATATCTAGTTCTTCATTTTCATAACAAACACTATACTTATGATTTAATAATTTGCCATTTTTATTAAAAATCATAATTTTTGTTTTAGATGTGTTTACTTTTAGGTTACACTGCAGTAGGATGCCAACTTATTGAAACAATTTTGCAAAGCTGCTTCAGTTACTGACACAAATACAAGATCATCAGCATATAACAGGCGACTAATTGTATTGTTGTATTGGTTTACATGACTTATCTAGTTGTCCTGGTAAATCATTTAGGAATAAATTGAAGAGTATTGGGCTGATGTTACAACCTTGTCTTACACCTCTGAGTGATTTGAAATCATTAGTCATTCTATTGTTTAATTTTATATTGTATCTCACATCCTCATACATACTTTTAATTACCTGATATATGTTTCCAGTAATATTATTCTTTAACAATTTATAAAACAGTTCTAGACGCCATATGATATCAAAGGCCATATGCTATTAAACTCTGTTTAATTGATCGCTATCTAATTGAAATTAATTCATCCTATGAATGTGTGTCAGTGAGCTAGCTAATGACGTTTACCACAACCGAGGTGGTTCTTGGGTGGTGGGGAGACTATTCATTGGCCCAATCCGCAGTACAAGAATACTAAAGCATATTATTTTGCCAAATTGAACAGGTGCAACACTATGCCACGAGTAAATAAATTAAAAACCCGGTGTGACTGCTGTACAAGAAAATGAGTCAACACGCCGTGTTATATGACATGGAAGTGTTTTTATCTCTTTTATTTATCAAGTTTAAATAGTAGGATCAAAGTATGTCTATCAGGTATCTTATTATGATGCTATCACTGACATTTTTCCGTAGCCTAGAGCTGGTTTATACGAGTGACGTTACTGAAGGTGCACCGTGACACATTTGTAGTTGTAGGCGCCGATCGTTTTCGATTATTCTGTTATTATCTTTCGTAGCTACTGCAGTGTAGAACACGTTGAAATAGCTGCATGCAATTTTAGCGGATTTGACTCTTGGCATGAATTAACAAAATCTTAATTTAAAGTATCGACTATCTATCTGTGAGAATATATCTTGTGTTAAATTAGCTGCATCTTAAATTAGCCAAATAACAGATTAGCTAAAATAGCTAAAATAACATGCTAGCTAAAAAGACATGTTTTAGAGTATTTTTGGTCAAAATAATCGTTCAGTCGGCATAGTTATGAGTTATAATTTTACCATGCAAATAATTGTTATTCGAATTGAAATTTAGATAAACACTGTAACGTCCCGTGTTTTATTTTCACCGGGTTTACTGTTTGGTCAGCAGTGGCATTCCACATTAAGATTACAGCTGTGAGAGATATGCATCATAGTCAAGCTATATGAAACGGCAAGATCGAAATTCTGTTGTTGTTGTTACAGTATCAGCCGATGAGCCAGTGCGGCTGTTGATGACTGTCTTCGGGACGGTGTAGAGGCTACAGACTATTCCGCTTTAGAATTTGTTTACGTATTCGAATTATGGATGTTATCCATGACCATTGCTCACGTAAGCAAGGGGAATGAGCAGCGTTGTAAATCAACCAATCAATCAATCAATCGATCGATCGATTCATCGAATAAACAAATAAATAAATAAATTTACGACATTTGGAACGCAGCTTACAAACTCGTCCATGGATAGTTGAAGTACTGAAGTACTGACGAGCTTTTTGCAAAAGACATCTCTGCAAGACGCCACCTTCGGCAGGATAGAAGTCCCGTCTTGAACAGAGGTGTACAATACACTGGAGTTGTATACTTGCGGTAGTGAAATACTCAAGATTACTGAGACCTAGCCATAATGATTGTTTTGATGTCAGATCTTAGGGTGTAACTGATGAGTGGTGGTTAAACCTCGTTGATCGAAATACTGATAGATTCTTGAAGGCCTGACTGTGTAGAGACTCAATTTAAGTCTGTGGATTGAAACATGGAACCACAGACCACAGTCCCTCTAGATAGAGGGACTGTGCACAGACGAACCCAGGACAAAGACGAGCATTATAGTATCCAGTTGGGAAGGGAAAAGAAGAAAACAATTCTAATAGTTATTTGACTAAAGACAATATATATGCCATTGTTAGGTCGAATGCCATCAACACTAGTCTTCTATTGTCTTTGTTATACAATGAAGAAGTTGAAATGTATATTCACAGTCCTTAGGGACTGTGGTATATTACTGTTTAGGCGAGTCATTTCATTTCCGTTGCCTAGTATTACCATATTCTTCTGTTTTAGTTTGCTGAGTGTAAAGTTACAAAACGAATCCTTTACCAGTGGGACAAACAAAGAAAGTGACGGATTTTAGTGTGTAGCACACTACCAAGTCCCAAGGTGATACCGGCATCTTAATTGTCAATGCAATGAAAAGTCTGTTTTAATTAATTATAAGTAAGCATGTATTTGTTGTTCACTGCGAGACCCCGCATTATGCGTGAAATCGAACGTAAAATCAGGAAAAACATAGGCTGTAGCGTCGTAGTGGCGACAAACATCGCGTGGGATTCGACAAACGCTAAAGTATTTTGTGGGATATTACCATGCTTAATAATGTGCTGTACACATTTGATAATAGTCAATTTCGATGAAGTAAGGGTATTCAAACGCAATATTCCCCTGTCAAAGATCGGCCTTTCGATGTGAGTTACGAAATAAAGAAATTCGAGCTCAAAAGCACAACGTTCAGTTTTTGCTGCATACGTTTGGCGCGCGTCTTTAAAATTTGGAGAAAAATAATTTTACATTACATAAAAATACATTTTACCAACTCAGCTGTGTTCAGAGAAATAAAACTGCTCAGCCAAATGCAGAAAATCTCCGCTCCCACAAACCTGTAGATTATTTCCTATCCCACTCGATAAACATCACACGAACAGCTTCGTTGACTGCTTCCAAAAGTTGTATTGATGTACTAGTTTATCATTGCTGACTGGTGTATATTATTAAAGAGCGGCGGTGGTCGTCTAGCTGCGCATGTGTGACATTTGTGTTGATAAACATGGATTTTCCCACAATCCAGTGCGCTCTTCTCATTGAATCAAAAGTATGAGGTTTGACCTGGGCGCGACTTGCACTAATTACCGCCGGCGACTCCTTCGATACCTTCCTATCACCAATTTTAAGCTTGGTAACGTCTCAGTTTGTACTCGTTCGTCTGCGCAACAGTCAACGTCGCCATCTTTGTTTATATAAGACCATATATCTCGCGCATGCGTGGCGCGATGGCCACCGTCCTTTAACGTTGAAGTCCACTCATAAAATCATGAAACTATTGTCTCATGGCAATTTTTTTTTAGAACAATTCAAAGTTAAAGAAAAAAAGCGTTCTTTGAATTTTTTTAAAACTCATTTAGGCTACAATTTGAGATGTGGCAACATATCTATGCATTAGGAACCTGGTGCAAAAGCGTTATAATACAGTCAAAATGGTCATTTTCAACTAAACTACGAAAATTAAACTGGTGGCTCGGAAGTACAATTTAATGAAAGTAAATAAATTCCGGGTATTTGTATTTATGAGTAGGCTTCAGTCTTTCTACGGTGCGCTCGGGGAAAAAAGACAAATGAATATGCAGATTGATCATGTGAGGGCGGTCAGTCGACCTCGTGTTGATAATCAGCTGTTTAGATTGGCAGGCGCAGGCGATTCCTTCAAACGGCATCTTTTCACTTCAGAGTGCATTCGTTATGCTCCTCCGTAGAGTTGTCAGTCAGTCGCTTAAAAGAGATGTTCAATTTCGTCGTTTTGCCGGTACACTGAGTTTGGAGTCTCCTGCCAGTTTGAATTACGTGGATGATCACAGAATCACGGCGAATAACCCCGACAGATCTCTGGATTTTAAAGTCTACGAACCCGCCACAGGTGAGTATTGATTTGATTTGATACCTAAAATCATGATATTATTTTCGACTCAAGGTAACCAGGGAGCTGAGGTAACGTATTAGTACTACCATAGGGGGTGGGGTTGGATTAATGTTGATTTTGAGTGAGAGTGTTCCACGCACACTACTACATTATCGGGGGCGGGGGGGGGGGGGGGCAAGGGTATTTTCGTTCAACGTAATTGCAATATTTTTTTGTTCGTGCAACGTAAATTGAAAAAAATAAATTCCGTAATTCTGTAATCACAGGCGTACAACGTAATCAATCAATTATTTTTTCGGTACACTGTAAAAATATGTCATTTTTCTCGGTACATCCAAATAAAAAAAGTCGTAAAGAATAATCCAGGGAAATTACATTTTCGAAACTGTAAAATGACTAGATGACACAATTCATTGCAAAATTCAATTTTCACTGTAAACTGTAAAAACGTCTTTTTTTCCTTGTAAATTGTAAAAAGCCCTTTTAATTTCCCGTAAAACTGTACCAGCTATCCACCTTGCCCCCCCCCCCTTATCTGTATTTAGATGTGATGCAATTTTTATTGTCACATTTTGGTAATTATTTCAAATTTGGAACTGTGATAGTCGCCGTAATTTATTTCCATGTTTGGAAAGAGTCAAAAATTTAAGTACGAGAACAATCATCAAAATCAAAACGATGACTATTTTGAAGGCTCTTTTGTATCTACCTTAAAGTGGGGGAGTTGTCACCTGCGCATGCGTCAGATGGCCATAGCGTGTCATTGTTTACAAACAAGAGTCTATCCATGAACCTTTGCGTTTGTTAGCGTGTGTTGTTATCGTCGCTTAATAGTCAATTCCCGTGCGTGCGCGCGCAGGTGACGAACCCCCCCCTGCTTTAAGGTAGAGATGCAGTTTATTTGTGAATTTCAATCAAAAATAGTTTTTTTCGTTTTTTATATAAATTTTTATCTAAAGAACATTCTGTGAAAATTTGACCAATGAATTCTTATTGGAACACCATTAAAATTGCTGTTTATTTTCTGGTTAAAAATAAAAAACACTCACACGTGGCAATGCTTATGTCCAATTGCCTAATTTGCATGAGTAAGCAAATAACAGGACCTTTGATTGACAATATGCATATCGAGATTGTACGGGTCATAGTTCATTCAATTCACGCGCATGTGCAATTATTCTCGAATCAGTTATCGCTCGCTAGCAAACCAAACATTATATTTCCTCAGCGTTTTTTCCTAATTTTTATCATTACATTATGCGTGGTGTGAAAAGAAAGAGAGGTAGAAAGAAGATTCAGATGATTTCTATGTCGGAAGAGGCAAAAGCTACACTGAAGGCATTAGCCCGCCGAACGAAAAACAAAATCGATGTGAGCGTCTAAACGTGACTTTCCCTGAAGGTGAATCCGAGTTTCTGATTGACTGAGAGATTTTATTTTTAAATAATTGTACTCATAAAATAAACTGAGCATGTGAAGAATAATTTAACATTGTTCACAGTGATAACAGCTCATTGTCGAAACGAAGCTTTACCCATTCACGCTAGTCACAATAAACATCATACTCTTGAATAGGCGTCAATGACTACGGTAAAACTTGGACTCTATATTAGGCATCAGGAATGATTGAAATGTTCGAAAATGACGCCAAAATACACCTTAAAAGTCCTATTTTTTTTCTAAATCCCATCGCGAATTTACGGCAGAATCTGGTCCCTCAAATAAGGGACACATGAGCTTTGATTCTAACCGGATATATTGCACTGGGTCGGGGAGATACAAACTTTCGTGTATCTTTTGTCCAATGCTAGGTGCTAGGTGGTGCGAGACAGCTTTGTTTGCAACCGGACGAACTCAGTTTAATTCAATGAAACAAACAACTGACAATGCTAAAATAAATTGCAGAGGTACGCTAAAATTAATTGAAAACAACCAAATAATTTCAATGAAAAATAAATCACAGAGAGAGGTAACTTGATACATTAACAACTCTTTTGACGCGCTGACCACTTCTCCGCGTCTGATGTTTTGTTTTCCTTGTCATAATACTTACTGATTGATGATTTTGTTTTGATTTTTGAGTTCTTTAGCCTGCAACTCAACCACGACCTTTGCTTTTTCGGTGAAAAATGGGGAAGTTTACGTCAATTTGACGGACATTCCATTTTTTTTTTAAACTAACGAGCACACTGTTTAGCACTCCTATTTTTTCATTTGCTGATTTCTATTCAGAAAAATTCGACAGCTCGAAAATGCACCTTAATTTTGCACTCATGTCATGTCAGATTTCCAACACAAATTATTTAAAACCGGTCGAAATTTTAAAAATTTTACGTTAGGAGCTGGAGCTCTCTCCTTGCAGCGACCGTCGCCGGTAGTACAACAGCATGTTTTGTACTAGTACGTACATCCGTGCGCTGATTTGTCTTAGAAAATTTCTGAATAAGGCGTTACCAAAATCGAAAAAAATAAAAAAATTGCCTCCTTAAAAAACGAACAGAATTCAAATATTTCTTTTAACAAATATGTTGCAGTGGGAAAATGGGATTGGAAACGCTGAACAAAACTTCTGTGCCTCGCGTTTCGATTCTAGGATTACGCGATTATTCATTATTGTGCGTTCGCTTCCTGGAGTTGGTTCTAAATACTACATAAAAATCATCAATAATAATTAATTTAATATCCCACTTTGTACTCTTCACGGTAAACCATAGGCTCTGAAATACTCGTAGATTTTTTTATTGAAAATACATCGAAGAGAAGCCATGCTGTTTTGATCGTGATAAAAAGTCACCTTCCTAGGACCGCCCCCTGTTTAATTATTCATGAGATGACGTCATGTTTACTGGGCATTGACACATGTTTTTACCGACCCCATCAAAACACTGGTATGAATGACGTGTTTCTGATTTATATATTCAAGAGCAGTTGTTCTGGTCCAACAATTTTACATAAAATGTCTATGTCTATATGTTAACTTTCAATTTCAATAGTCTAGAAAGTATGACAAAGTATGACAAAGCAGTAATTCTCGGTTTAACGCGCAAATATGCAAATTAGCCTTTTTCTCGTCTTCTATTTTTGGTGAATTCTTGGGTTTTAAATTAAAATAGCTGATAGACGCTTTGGCCATTTGCCTCAAAATTTTCACACATTATTGACAAGGTGTTCCTCCTTCAAAATGCGCCCGGACAGTTTATTACTGCGAGTGGAACAAAAATAACAAGTCCGCAATTAACATGGATATATAAATTATGCAAAAATAGAAAAGAGTGAACTTTGAGGTCATGCTGTGCGACTTTGAAAGCCGTTAGAGAGATGAGTGGACGCATTTGAATTAGTAGTATACCAAGGTATCCAGTGATGTAATTTTACCCACAAACGGACTTGAAGTTTTTGAGCTAATTTTTTTTAAACCACTTTTGTCCAAAAAAGCATATTTTTGACCCAAAATCAAAAACGCATTCTGGATATTTAAAATAAAGACAAGTTTTACAAAGTTTGTATAATAAGCTTTCAGAAAATATATAACATGCTGGATATATAATACCATCTTCATTGTCTAATTACTCAATTAAAAAGCAAGCCAAATAAACTGCATCTCTACCTTAAATGAAGTCACTTCAACAGTAATAAATCTAAAACAAACCTTCAAAACAATCTTCCCAGTAAAATTAAAACATAATTTCGGGCACTGTAACAAAACAAGTCAAAAAACAATAAAATGTTGCCTATCAAAAGAAACCGATGGGTTAGTTTCAGACTAGTACACTTAACACTTTCCCTTAACCTTAGCCAGCATTAGGCTAAAACCTAATTCTTATGTTTCTTGTTTTCCCTTTTTTATGCACGTCAGCCACGAGCAACTCCTGTATAATTCTAGCCGGATTATTCGCCATTCCCACATACCACAATTGTTTCTATAGTTCATCAATGTCCACCATATTATATTTCCACAATGGCATACAGTACAGTATGAACGTAACATAACTTAACTTGCAAGCTGGCTATCAACTGGCATTGCGATTTCATAAAGTGTATCTGAATACATGTCCCGATGGGTGCAGAACAGTATTGCTCATTTAACTAAGCTGTCCAAATATCATACTTTTTGGCTGTTTTATACCTATGCGATAACATGAATATTACAGTTATAAAAAAAATTTCACAATAGTTTTTCAATTTGAACCTTTTAAACTTTTGGGTGAAAAAGTCTGGTGGTGAAACGGTTAATGGTCAGTTTAGAAGTTTAACAAAATAAGGTTGAATTGAACCTTGTTAAAGGATAAATGGTGTTATTTTGAAACTGTTTTAAAGTCAATAATCATTTATTATATTATATTATTATTATATATATTAATTTATGTCATTCTCTTGATTTTTGTGTAAAGGTAGTACCGTTACAGTCCTAATATAAACCGCATACGTAATAATAACCACACCCCCAATTCCAGCTTTGGGGTTAAAGAGTTCTTAACAACAATTTTAAGGTAGCGAGACTATTATTTGTGTTGAAAATTACGATTTTCACATTTATTTATTAATTGATGAAATGCACCATAAACTTTCATATGATAAAGTCAATATAACATAGAATGTCATGTAAGTTGGTTAAAATATAGATTTTCTGAAGGGAAGCAAGGCAGCCTCAGTAGTGTTTTCCAAAATCAACAACACAGGTTTAATCTGTGTGCCTATAAGTTTCAAAGATAAACTCAAGACAAAGCAATGTTAGGATGTGTTATCAGTAGCTATCTGACACACAATGAGTGTTTCCAAACATTTGAGTGGTTTTTCTCCGCCCCTGTTTGTTTCACAGATTATTCATTTGCATATGAATGTGTCAGACACAAGGTCACACAGCCATTGGAAAAAAATCATTGATTTTGGTGTTTTCATATGCCGAATTTATCCAATTATAGCTATCCCATTCCTTTATTTTTTGGTTTCCAATAGCCTTACACATTTGGATGTCCCTACACATGGTAAAACAGACCTTGATGGAAAAACAAATTGATTGTGCCGATAAACAAGCTTGAAAATCTTTGCTGTTACTTCATGGACGTTTTCTAGGAGTTTATATTTTTCAAAATACAAGGTCTTTAACAAAAAATAACGTATACTTATTGTCGTCGGATTAACACCAAATTTTCACAGCTTTAAGGTGACAATGAGAGGAACTTGAATGTGTCCAGACAAACTATTTCATCGATTATTTACCAACGAGTTGTGGTTTGAGTTGGGGGCAATGCGACTAAAACAGTAATTGAAATTCAGGACACTATTTTTTAAAACGCGTTGCTTGAATAAAACTAACCAGACACATTCAATTTTCCAGACTATTGAACAACTAGGAAAAGTGAAAAAAATACTTCTTATCGCCAGCATAAATGCGTAATTATTTTTTTTACAGAAAAAGTAATTTTTCACCTTTGATTGAGTAACGCGACGTAGATTGCAGATACGGGCATGCAAAATACACTTGTGAAAAGCTTGAAGTCTGGCGATTCTAAAAATATATACTTTCCCGGGTCTATTTGTAGTCATTTAGCTACAATTAGAAGATGAAAACAAGTATGCAAATAATAGTCCCGCTACCTTACACTTGAAAACTACCTATTACTAACCGCACCCCCAATTCAACAAGACCGTGACTGACTTCATTGTTTCAACCAGCTGGTCCAAAACTGCTAAACTGCTTTGTTCCTAATCCTAGTCGTTTGTTTCGACAACGTGCCTGAAACAATTCACACCTATTTATTATTCAGCGGTAATAAGATATGTCTGACACACAATGAAACTGTTTTTGTTCTGTGTTTGGTAAGTTTTCGACAATGAGCTGTTACCACCATAAAAGTGTTAAATTCTTCTTCAATGCTCAGTTTATCTTTCGAAAAACAATTAATTTCTTGATTTAAAAAAAAATCATGCCGTTTTCTATGGAAAAACAAAGCCGAAAGATCGCACTACATTATTGGTAAAGCTTTTCTGTGTTGCATTCACCATGAGGTCACTGAACTGTCATTAACATATTTAAATGAGCTATGGTAAATCTGACTTGTGGGTACCATCCGGCATTTTGATTGGTTAATTCGTGACTTGACCTATCCGGTCAATAAACACGTTCCGTGTGCGTTCAAAAACATGGCGGATATCGTATTGTATTGACCGTTTACATGTGACTGAAATCATTCGCTAACTGTGAAACTAAGTTGAATTTTATTTTTTTTATCATGTGGACAGTTTTTGACTCCCGTGTGCGAAGCACAAAAGGGAGTCTTTGCAGTTACCCTGTCTGTATGTCTGTATGTCTGTATGTCTGTATGTATGTATGTATGTCACTTTTTTTGTTCCACCGTTATCTCAAGAACCACTAATCAAATTTTGGTGAAACTTGGTACATACAGTACAGTTCTCGCGGAAGCTTTGGCTTCACTTCAGCTTCACCTTCGCTTCAGCATCGCATCATTATGGCATTGTTATGGCTTCAGCATCGCTTCAATGTCGCGACATTAAAAAGTTAGGCGATTATCGCTTCGCTTCATTGTGGCCTCATTATGGCGACAATGTGGCATCAGCATCGCTTCATCAAACAAAGAAGTACTGTACTCATTTTCCCCAAACCTCTTGACCGCTTCCGCTTTTGACCGGTCAATTTCCGTTTTATTTTCGACCGTGCAACAATTCGGACTACTAAAAATTTTCTGGTTTTCATAGATCACGGTTACTAGTTTAGTAACCGTGCATAGATGTTGAACAACCGTCAAAAGTTCAAATACTTTTTGTTTTAACTATCTATAATTATATGCACGCAATCTGACCCTTTGACCTAGATTTGGCTGGGATTGAATATTTTATTTTAGACAATATTCCGACGTGACGCACTGCTCCAAAATGTATTCAACAGAAGTACAACATGGTTGTCTGGGTTTCTTTTCTGTGTTGAGTTTACGATTTGTATAATTATTGTTGTTCCCCTCCCCCCAAGCAGAAGACAAGCCGAAGGACCATGAAGCTAAATAGAATTCCCACGCATGGACGTGGACTGAGTGAAAAAAAATATTTCTAAGTCTAAAATAAAAATGACCTACTATTACACCTCTTTGTGTATTTGTCAATTTTGTATATATTTGGTATGACCGTATGATCGTAAATATCTAGCAAAATCTCGTCTTTCGTTAATAATTTCATTTGTTTGAAATGTCTACCGACCGTAATTTGTTTCTTCAAACGGTCCCGACGTCCGTCATTCAACACAATCAGCATTTATTTATCGCAATTCATGGGGATCATGTCCCGTAATTTGCGGGTTGTACAACCAAATAATTAAACAAGTACTATTTATTGTATTTTTGTTTTACCTCGCGAAACTATAACAGAGCGTAGAGTTGTCGCGGTTAAATAGTCTCCTTGAAATCGATGGAACTTCAATTACTAGTATCCATTTCTCACGTTGAAATAAAAAAATCGAAGAGCATCAGGGGATATATTATTAACCGGTCTTACGAATCGCTAGCTTTATTTTATTCGAATTCATAAAATTCACGAGTTTTCGACATTTGTTGGCAACTTCCGCGCTAAAATGGTTGAAAATGTGGGTGTGGTTTTCTCGCAAAGTCCTGTTGATAATACGGACTAATATGGTTCTGTGACCCAGGTCGTGCTCCGATCAGGTGACTCTCAGCCAATCAATGATGTTGTAACAAAACATATTTAACGCAAATTGAAGGGTCGTCGTACCATCCAATCTCCATCGTCGATTCACAAAGTTTTTTTTGTGCTGTGACAGGCTTCGCAATTATTCACTGAAAAACATCGGTATATTTTGACAAACGGATGGGATTTTACCTCAGTTCAAAAAAAGAAAGAAAAAAAACAGGGCTGAGATACAAATCAGTTTTGCAAGTTGGGAAATAAGGTAAACCAGACTGGGGTCGATGATTTTCAGTATCGAAGGACTTCCGTGTGAATCATGATTTTCAAATTGTTCATCGGCTGGTGACCAAATATTTACGGCCACACTAAATGGACGCGTTTTTTTTTCTGAAGCCCAATAAATTATTTCTGCATGTCAAGTGCTATTCGATTTTTTACAGGGCATGTGGCTCGTTTTCATTCGAAAATATGTTTGTGAGAATACTTTTAAAGTACGTATAGATCGAGCTCAGATCACTGATCGTGACTTAATTTTGAGAATTGGTTGTCAAATTTTACCAGACCGACGCCACCACAACCATCCAATCATATGTTGGAAATGTACGCACTTGTTTTGGAACTTTGTATCGAGATGACTGGCGCCGACGCACCAGGCGGCGTACGTGTGTATTGCTTTGTTTTAGTAGTCCGGGCATGGGGTCGGACTCGGCTAAAACTAAACGAAACACAGAAAAATACCACCGAAATGAGGAATCTGAATCTGCTCTTCTAGCAGCAAATAAAATGAGCGAAAAAAGGTAAATTTTATAACAAGAACAGTTCGACTTCGTATACAGCAAATTGTGTTGTATCAGAACGACGATTCCATCGTGTGATTTGAATTTATCGCGATTTTCCTTCCAGTCAATATGAAACTCGTCACCTTGCCGATTGTAATGTACTTCGCAAAGTTTTTGGTGCCCAATACTCGCAACACTAAAATAATTAAACAAGATATCTTTTTAAAATATCATTTTACTCTTGATCATATTATTTTATTCGCCTTGAATTTCAAATCGATTACATATCGAACTTCTGTACATGTTTTTGTCTACTGCCCTTCTGCGTGCAAATAATGAGGTCATACTCATGTCACAATAAGTTGAAACTGATGCCATGTTGATGCCATGAGACTGCGAAGCTGAGGCCACGATGATGCCACAAAATAGCGAGGCGAACACAGCTTCAATTTTCAATGACGCGAAGCTGATGCCACAATGATGCGATGCTGAGGCGACAATGAAGCCATGCGTAGGCGACAATGATGCCACAAAAGCCAAAGCTTCCGCGAGAACTGTACTGTAGATGCTCTGGGATAATGCGCAGAGTTGATTAGGTTTTGGTAAAAATCTATGAATATTAATTACCTAATTTGCATGATAATTAGCTGATTTTTAGCTGTTCCAAGACTGTTCCACTGATATCTAAAGAACCACTCATTGGATTTTGATGAAATTTGGCACATGGATGCTCTGAACTAGTACGCAGATTTGATTAGTTTTGGGTAAAAATCTATGAATATTAATTACCTAATTTGCATGATAATTAACTGATTTTAAGCTGTTCTATGACTGTTCCACTGATTTTTGAAGAACCACTCATTGGATTTCAATGAAACTTGGCACATGGATGCTCTGAACTAATGCGTAGATTTGATTAGTTTTGGGTAAAAATCTGTTAATATTATTAATTACCTAATTTACATAATGATTAATCAATTTTCGGCTTTTCCACTGATATCTCAAGTACTAATCATAACATTTCAATAAAACTTGGGACACTGCACATACCTGATAGTTTTTAGGGTAATATCAGTACATATTAATTACCTAATTTGCATAATTAATTAATTTTCAGCTTTTGATATATTGAATAGTAATGATCACGTTTCAATGAAACTTGGTACATAGTTACTTGAGGACTGTGCAGAGACCTAATTAGTTTTTGGGTAAATATTTGTGCATATTAATCACCTTATTAGCATAATTAGTTAATTTTCAGCTTTTCACCTGATATCTCAAGTACTAATCATCACATTTCAATGAGACTTGCGACATAGATATTCTAGGACCATGCAGAGACCTGATTAATTTTGGGATAAATAATTGTGCCTATTAATTACCTAATTTGCATAACTAGTTAATTTTTTGCTGTTCTATGATGTCTAAAAACCACTCATTGGATTTCAATGAAACTTTTAAAGAGTACCCATCACATTTCAATGAACCTAAGACTATGCACCATATTAGTTTTTGGTAATATTTATGCTTCTTAATCACCTAATTAACATAATTATTTAATACTGATATCTCAGGTATTGATCATCACATTTGAATAAAACTTGGTACATAAATTCTCTAGGACAATAGACAGTCTGATTAATTTTGCGTTAAAATCTGTTCATATTAATTCTCTAATTAGTATAATAATTAATATTTTTTTGGTTCTAATAACATTTCAATGAAACTTGGTACATTGTGCAGACCTTATTAGTTTTACACTTAAATCTGTTCATATTAGTTACTTTATTTGCATAATTAGTTTTCAGCTATTCCATCAATATCTGAAGTATTATTAAGTAATTTTGAATTAATTTGTAATGTGTCTCCAAAACTCTCAGCACACGGGAGTTCTTTCTAAGCTTTCTTTGATTTTTGATTGACTGTAATTTTTCAACATTTCGTAACTCCTATTTTAGAACCGAAGTAAGGCCTTTCAATCTTCCTTGACACCTATTCAAGAGATTGTATGTATGTGTGTGTATTTTTGCTGGGAAAGGATTGACCAGCTTTATTAGTCCAAGAAAATTGTTCAGCTTGGAATGTGTCTGAACCCCTCATTAGTATGCAAGAATGTAGGAATGTACCATGAAAATTGTTTTTCTGGAGTAAAATGTAGTATATTTTACTTATGAAAGGTCAAAAAGTGCATGGAGATTTTATGAAAATGTGTGGATGTTAACAGAATGATGTCATTTGGTCACAGTTGTGCAAAAAATGATGGACTATTTTGGGCGTACATTGTAGCTATAAAATGTGTCACCTAAGTACTCACACGTGTGCATGGATTCCAATAGTTTGCGCTGTGAAGGAACTCCATTAGAAAATAAGTATTGTGTAATTTGTAGTGAGAATATATTCAAATAGATTTATGTTTATGAATCTTGTTTCTTTTCAAAGTGTATTATATAATAAAAATTGTTTATGAAAATGTTTTTTATACTTTTTCAATGGATTGAATTTACAAATGATGAGTTATTTTGTAATACCATCACTAGAATTATGCGTTACGAATTTCTGATAGTTTAGGCTTTGTGTTCTTGCGAACGGGAAGACATTTACTGGTGTACAGTGGGCATCGATAAAAGCAAACGCATTTCGAAAGTTGTGAAATCATGGTACTGTTTTGGCATTATACAACTTGCAGTTCCCTTTTGATGGATTTTGTGTGACTGGCCGTGTTATCGTACTGTAGTATTATGTAAATCTGCCCCAGGAAAATCTGCAAGCAAAGTTTAAATTGCCATTTTCATGCTGCTTTATAACGTGGAGTCGTCATCTATGTATGCACAATTATTCGTCTTGTGTTCCCCAGCGCATTTAAAAATCTCTTTTGAATTTGGGGGACTTTGTGTGACTGACCATGGTGTTTGTAAACTAAATAAACAAACATGGTTATTTAATTCAGTTTAATTCCTTTAATTGAGTTTCCAAAATCAATAATAACACATACCCTCATGTGTACTTCCAGTTTTCATTAAAACAAAGTCAAAGTCATTGAAATTGCTTATCTGCCTGTTCACCAATCCATTGCTGTCTTCTCATTTGTATCTTTGCCATACATGTATGGCAATCACTAACAGTGAGCTGAGAAGTACATATTTAATTTACTCCATGTCGAAATTTGGTTTCAAGCTTTACTCTGAATTTGAAAGCCAAATATAGTTTTGGATCTCCTCTTTTGCAAAATCTTTGCTCTACCCCTGCTACATTTCACCACAACATTTAACTTCATTCCACTTTACCAGACAATCTTAAATATGGATGTATTAGATTTGCATCTGTTTGTTTCTTTGTTGTAGGTAAACTACTATGTACCTGTCCAAGTTCGAGTCAAGACGACATTGACAATGCAGTGAAAAGTTCTCAAGATGCGTTCCATATATGGTCATCGTATTCTGGAAGTGAGAGAGCAGCTGTTCTGAGAAAAGCCGCAAAAATAATTGAGGTTTGAACATACATGAATTTTAATGTACACCATTATACATGAACTTATTAATATGCATAAGCCTATTATTCAGAGAACTATTTGGCATATTCACATACAACAAATACTTTAATATATGCATCGAGCAAGCAAAATCACTAACATGTCACATAACCATATCTTGTGACCTTATATTATATATAAATTATATATTATACATATACATGTATTATATGCATAACTAATATCTCATGCAATGCTGCATCTAGAAGCATGCAACCAGTACTGTAATAAAAGCTCGTACAAAAGATATACCTACTATATCTGATGAATGTATATGGTCTTAGAAACTCATTGGGCCATTCCAGTTTATATCTGCAACCCCCCTGTTGATGTGGTCGAATTTCCAGCACTGTATGATGGGGAAAATACCCCGGAATTCCAACTGTATATGGAGAAACAGAATCTGGAAATCCAGACGAGTATGGAAAAAAAATTCCTGGAAATCCAGGCAGTTATGACTACTAAATAAAATATGGCCTAGTTTATCTCGCCACATACTGGTTGATGAGGTTGGATTTCCAACAGTATGACTAAAAAACTTGGAATTCTGACTGTATATGGTAAAAAAATTGGGCCAGTATGAAATAGTTATTACTGAAATTAGATAAGGATGGTGGCACGAATGAGCTCATCAACACCGTGAATCAGGACTAGTTTGGATTTCCATTATCAAATATAAAATTTTGAACTTGGTAAATTAGCATATGAGAGTTATATTTGGAAATCCTACTCTGAAGGGTGGCACAATGGAACTCATCAACACCATAAGTAGGAACTATAGTTTTGGGATTTCCACTACTGTATGGTGAATGGTGATTTGGAAATAAAACTTTGTATGACTTATACACCCATGGAAATTATACCCTGTATGAAGTAAACACACAAGCTCATCAACAGGGGGGGGGGGATATAAACTGGAATGGCCCATTTATAAACATTATTGTACTCTCATCTCCCAAATAAACGTACCGGTACGTTTATTTGTTTCCCCGAAAAAATCCACCCGGTACATTCTTATTTGGGACGGTACGTTTATTTATATTTCTACATCGGGCCGATTCAAAAAAAATCTTGATTTAAAAACAAAAATCATGCCTTTTTCCCATGGAAAACGAAACCAAAAGATTGCACTAAAACATTGGTAAATCTCTTCAGTGTTATTTCACCACGAGGTCGCTGAACTGTCATTAACATATTTAAATGCCCTATGGTAATGGTAATTTGAAGACAGTTATTCACTTGTGAAATACAGCATGACCGGATTGTGCTACCATTTCATTTGCTACTAAGCAATGTTTGTTTTTATTCAAAACTTCTTTAAGAATATACTTTTTATTACCAAAAAAATTAAAAAAAGTACATGTAATGCATATTAAGGTAGAGATGCAGGTTCCTGGGCACTTGGGAGTAAAATTTTTTTTTTTTTTGCTTTTTATTATCCAAACAGTCTTGGCTATGGACTGTTAAAATTTTGTAGAATTGTGAATAGCGGAACATACTCAAAAAACGATTTTAATATATAGATAACAGGTCCAAACATTCTCTCTTTTGAATGCTTAGCAAGATTTAGCAAGGCAGTACATAAATAATAAAAAAGAAACATGGTGAAAAAAAGAAATGGCGGGATCTCCATATTATGCACTATATTTAACTTAAATAATAATTTAATACATTTAAATTTGGAACTGTTACAGTCATTTTAATTATGAGCATTAGCAAACTTCTTACTGAGTGAATTATTGTGCAAATAAGCAATTATCTCAGCTTCTTTTTAGTGCACATCCCAGAACTTTAAAAAAAAATAGCTCCTAGACGCTTTGACCTTTTGTTTTGAAATTTTCACAAATGATTGACAATGTGTTCATCTTCAAAACGCCGTCGGGGCATTGTTTTTGGTTGAACAGTGTTACAACAATCGTACAGACAACTAGCCTGGTTGTTAATTTATGCATAAACTTGAAGTAGTGAAATTTGAGCTGCTGCTCTGCAAAATTGACAACTGGTAGACAATTCACTACGTTCAATTACCCACCATAGACTCCGGTCAGTCAAAATGACTATTTTGAACTGTAGGCATTAATCGCGGGTGACGGAGAGATAGAATCTAGGTCAGGGGAAGCCCCATGACCTCAAGATTCTTTTACCCATTACGTCACGAACCCACGTGACCACATGGCAGCGCCATAGGTAGCCGTCAATCACTCTGATTTTTTCTCCGCCTTGAGTGGAGATGAAATCTAGCGAGCTCTGCTGGATCGCCTGCCTTTTTTTGTAAATGCACATCACAACCAAGATAAGGGATAACAAACAAGCAATTTATTGAGATAAAATAAATGAAAAAACAAATAATAAATACAAATACATGTAAAATAAACCACTCTGTAAAATCAATCTATTAAACAACTACAAAATTGGAAACAAGTCAAAATAAGGCTTGTAAATATAAACAATAACTACCTAAAATAAAATTGGGGAAGGGGCCCCTTCGATCAGGTCACTGTCAAGGTTGGGGTCAAGGACACACTGCCACGGCCGAAATGTAGGGAGGTGGCCAGGCAGATGGCCGTCGAACCCTGTAATGGGGGGCAGGATGGAGTCCTTTTCCCCACAGTGAGTCTGACAGAAGAGACCAAGGAGGGAATGTGGGGGATGGAGGTGGGATAGCGAAATCAAAGTACACTATGCATGACGTGACAAAGAATGAATGAATGAATAAAAGACAAAGGGGATAAAACAATGAAGGGACGCTAAGTGGCGTGTGCAAGATAAACAAAGAAAAGGTAGGGGCAAGGCATGATTGGTGGAAATAAAAGGGGAATTCTGATTGGATGGTCAAAAATGTGGGAAGCAAAGTGAGTGCATTTACAAAACATATTTGTGACAACACAAATTTCACTTTTTTCTGTCTGGGTTTCTAGCTTGGGTTGTTGCCGCGGCACGGCATCCGACATTGTAGCTGGTAGGATAAGTTTTCCTTGTCATTTTTACCCTTGTGTCGTTTTCCCCTTTGTGTGTAGCATTTTTCACAAAACAAAGAAATTAAAACCCGGCGCCTCTACTAACCACTGGTTGGTTTCACGGCGGCACCTTTTACAACTGTATTTCATTTTTTTCCCTCATGCATGTCGTCTTTTATTTACAATGTATTTAGCAATGTATAGATGTAATGACAGCACCAGGGCTCGCTGCCTTTTTCTTTCCGGTCTCCTCTCGTTTCGAGTCGACCGTGCAGTGGTTATATTCAGAATTTACCAGCATAGAACCTGCATCCAAGATACTTTGTCGTAGCTACGTGCGGGGTTCAGGGTTTTTGCGTGTGTGTTTTTTCACTGGAGTTCTGAGGCCTGAGATTTTCTTTCAGAGCCATCAAAATCGCTGAGACTGACCGCGTCACAGCAAGGTCGCGCGTCCAGTAAACAAATCGGTTAAAGTAAGTTGCGTGTTTTGCATGAGTGGAAAGTCCTCACGCTCCGGTACCGATACTTCGTGTACCGGGACGTCGAGTAAGAGGCCCGACGATGGAGGTACTGAAATTTTTCTCGATCTCTCCCGCTGATTGGAGGGCATCCTCACAGTCTGTTTTTTCAGGTGGTTTTTTTACCCGGTTTTACCGGCTGCAGTGAGGCTGTGCCCCTGGAGGCTTTCCTCCTATGGGGCTCGTTGCGGGTCTCTTTGTGGACCCTTCCTCGCACGGCGCCGGGTTTGCCTCAGAGTTGAGGGCTTTGGTCGAAGGACTGTCGGGGCAATTGTGTCCCTGGCAGGCCGGGTAGATCAGACGCAGTCGTAGCGAGCTGTCTCCACTGTGTCCCCTCGGTGGGCAAGCAGGAAGAGACACGAAGGCATGTTTGCATTCAAACACGTCTATTCCAGGGAACCCCCGTTCCCAGTCACGGCTCTCCCACTATTTTTGGGGGAGGCCGAGGCTCAGGCTAATTGCACCGGGCCTCCTCAGGAGCCTCGGGCACTGAATGCCAATGGGGTGCTCGTAGCCAAGCCTCCGATTGCGGGGCAGGGCTTTCAGGGCAGGGCACACGTTGACCCCCCACTTTCAGCCAGCTAGGGTTCGTCACACGGTAACGGTACAATGGTAACAAATTTATCCATGTGTCTGGTCTCCGCTGTGGGTTTTTGACTGCTTTCTTACCGACCCACAGGCGTCTCCAGAGGGAGCCGACCCTGTCATGAGACGCACAGTCAAACACGCTCTCTCTCACATATTTAAAGTGAAAGAGGACGCAGTTCGCTCGCGTCGGATACAGCCGGTACTCCGGGCAGTCCCTCAGAGTCTTCCATGACTCGGTGAGCCACGCTTTTGGGGTGAGGCGGAGTACATGTATCATCGATCCCAGTGATACGATGTAGATACCCCCACCCTTGATCCTAAAGCGACCACCTAAGGCTGCTTCAACGCTTATGGGATCACGGGCGTCGGGATCCAAAGCAACCCCGTCGGCACGTCTCTCCCTGTCTGTCTGAGTGCGGAGTGGGGCGCAGAGCACGCAAACGGTGTTGATGGGCGGCGTTGGTCAGCCGCGGAGGATGTAATGCTTAAATCCCCCGAGTGGGGATAACATTAGGCAACACTTCCCACTGGACCAAACGCTACCCGGTCGGTGTGGTTTCGGGATCAGACCACATAGCGTGGGATGAGACCAAGATGCCCCCAACCGGATTCCAAGCCTCCTTCCCCAGACCCCGGTACCACGAATTTGGCAAACCGGGCAAAGGGGGATAGCCGCGTTCCATGGGTGTCTTTGCCAATTGAAGACTACCCATCCAGCCCTGAGGGCAGAGTTGCTTGAGCGCATTATTATGCGTGCCCAGGACTCTGGAGACCTTGGAGGCAGAATGCACCAGCCTCCTAGACCAGGCGACATTTTTACTGGTGGGCCACCGCACATCTACATGCAACACCCCCTAGTGTCGGCTGGCTCTCTTGGCTGGGGCCACTACTGTGCTACGAGACGCGGCCTTAGACGCACGTGTTTTCACCAACAAGCTGAGCCGGGGTCCCTTCCCACCTCAGTGACGCAGACTGGACATCCTCCACCCTCTTTGTTCAGGGAATGGTGGGTACAGCTTCGGAGTGCAATGAACCAGAGGGTTCAGATCGAATCCGCTAGCCAGTTGGTCCTGCCATGGGCAAGCGGAGGGCACCCCAAGCACAGAAAACACAATGCCCTAGGGCGTCGTCCGCTAGCCAGAGTCAGCCAGGAGGCAAGCGCTTATACCCTTCCATGGGAGGGACAGGCACGTGTACGGTGAATGGCCAGGTGACAACTTAGTGACTACTTCAGGCCTTGGGGAACTCACTTCATGGGGGAACATAGTACCCCCCCCCCTCCACCCCGCAACTGCGGAACACATGGCCACATATCCCTGTCGTTTACCGATTGCGCCGGTGTAGTCCGGTTTGGAGACTGCGAGTGACTGATCCCTGGACCTTTCTAGGTGGTGACATTCTGTTAAGGGATACCACTGAAATCTCCATTTCCCCCACGTCAGTGTCTCCCCTGTTGGGCACTGCCAGGGGACTCAATCAGACAGGAAGTAACAGTTTGCTGGGAAAGACGCCATACACAGGGTACATCAGCCGGAACTAAATCCAAGCTTCTCCCCAAATGTGTTTGTCGTACCAAATCTCCAAGTGGCAGGCGTCCAGTTCTGGACCTACAGTACAGTACTCGTGAAAGCATGACTTTTGTGCCATCATTGTCGCCTACGCGTGGCTTAATTGTCGTCTCAGCATCGTATTATTGTGGCATCAGCTTCGCGTCATTGAAAATTGAAGCTGTGTTCGCCTCACTTATTCTGTGGCATTATCGTGGCCTCAGCTTCGCAGTCTCATGGCATCAACATGGCATCAGCTTCAAAGTATTGCGACATGAGTATGACCTCAATATTTTCACACGGAAAGGCAGTAGAGAAAAACAGAAGTTCGATATGTAATCGATTTGAAATTCAAGGCGGTAAGAGGAATAAAATAATATGACCAAGAGTAAAATGACATTTTAAAAAGATATCTTGTTTAATTATTTAATGTTGCGAGTATTGGGTACCAACAACTTTGTGAAGTACATTGCAATCTGCTAGGTGACAAGTGTCATATTGACTGCAAGGAAAATCGTGATAAATTTAAATCACACGAAACAATCGTCGTTTGGATACAACGCAATTTGCTATACGAAATGAAACTGTTCTTGTTATAAAATTGCCTTATTTTTGTTCATTTTATTTGCTGGTAAGAGAACAGATTCAGATATCTCATTTCGGTGGTATTTTTCCGTTTTTCGTTTAGTTTTAGCAGAGTCCGATCCCATGCCCAGACTACTAATACATGCAAAACAAACGTACGCCACTTGGTGCGTCGGCGTTGTCGCCTGCCATCTTGATACAAAGTTCAAAAACAAGTGCGTACATTTCTAACTATGATTGGATGGTTGTGGCGGAGTCGGTCTGGTAAAATTTTTCATCCAATTTTCAAAATTATGTCACAATCAGTGACCTAAGCTCAACCTATACGTACAGTGGCGTCCAGTGGTGCCCAGTCGATGAACAATTTGAAACTCATGATACACACGGAAGTCATTCGATACTGAATACATGTATCATCGACCCCAATCTGGCTTACCTTATTTCCCAACTTGCAAAACTGATTTGTATCTCA
This sequence comes from Saccoglossus kowalevskii, assembly GCF_978046115.1. NCBI lineage: Eukaryota > Metazoa > Hemichordata > Enteropneusta > Harrimaniidae > Saccoglossus > Saccoglossus kowalevskii. The sequence continues at coordinate 22,949,035 of NC_140657.1, forward strand.
GCCCAGTTTTTTTTTCTTTTTTTGAACTGAGGTCAAATCCCGGCCATTTGTCAAAATATACCGATGTTTTTTAGTGAATAATTGTGAAGCCTGTCACAGCACAAACAAACTATGTGAATCGACGCAGGAGATTGGATGGTACGACGACCCTTCAATTAGCGTCAAATATGCTTTGTTACAACATCATTGATTGGCCGAGAGTCACCTGATCGGAGCATACAGCCTGGGTCACAGAACCATATTTGTCTGTATTATCAACGGGACTTTGCGAGACAACCACACCCACACTTTCAACCATTTTTAGTGCGGAAGTTGCCAACAAATGTCGAAAAACTCGTGAATTTTATGGATTTGGATAAAATAAAGCTAGTGATTGGTAAGACTGGTTAATAATATATCCCCCGTTGCTCTTCGATTTTTTAAAAATTTTATTTCAAAGTGAGAAATGAATAATTGAAGTTCCATCGATTTCAAGGCAACTGTTTCACCACGACAACTCCATGCCGTGTTGTAGTTTCACGAGGTAAAACAAAAATATAATAAATAGTACTTGTTTAATTATTTGGTTTTACAGCCTGCAAATTACGGGACATGATCCCCATGAATTACGATAAATAAATGCTGATTGTGTTGAATGACGGACGTCGGGACCGTTTGGAGAAACCAACAGGGATAATCCAAACAAATTATTGGGACACGGTCGGTAGACATTTCAAACAAATGAAATTATTAACGAAAGACTAGATTTTTCCAGATATTTACGAACATACTGTCATACTAAATATATGCAAAATTGACAAATACACAGAGATATTTGCTTTCATTTTAGCCTTAGAAATATTTTCTTTCACTCGAGCGAGCGATTGCAAAGCGAAAGCGGACGAGAGGTTGGGCGAAATGAGTTCTGTACTTCTTTGTTTGATGAAGCGATGCTGATGCCACAATTGTTTTGACTGGCTAGCCCCACTAGACTTAAGCCGGGCCTACCTGCACATACCGATGCACCCAGCGAGTTGCCATCTCCTTCAAATCGCCCAGCTGGGCCAAGTATTCAAATTTCGGGTGCCCCCCTGTTCGGGTTAGGCACAGCACCCTACGTGTTCACCAGAGTGATGAAATGGGTAGTACTGCTGCTCCACCAGATGTCGGTACACCTCAATCTGTACCCAGACTATTGGTTACCAACTACCCGGGCAAGGGGTTAATAGCCAAACGCGTCAGGCTAACACAAGATTTACTTCACCAGTTGGGCTCGTTAGTAAATCGATAAGTCCCACCTCGACTCAACGCGCAGTTGGTGTTCCTGGGCATGGAGTTTTGACACAGAGATAAGCTTGGCTTAGCTATTTCAAGCGTGTTGCTTATCGCTATGCAGCCTAGCCGAATGCCTAGTTAGCGTTCCTTCGGTGAACTAATGCGGATCATCGGAATGATGACCTCGGTTCGAAGGGTAGTTCCCCAGGCCGCACTACGCAGCCGCCCGGTATAACGCTTGTTATAACGCCGAGCTCTCCTATGGGAACTAGATAAGCGGGTTTCGATCTTGGACTAAGTAAAGGAAGCCCTGTCCTGGTGGTCTTCACTGGCCAGCCTCGGGCAAAGGGGCTCCCTTGGACCTGCTCGCCGCAGGTATGACTCTGGTAACAGATGCCTCCACCCAGGGTTGGGGAGTGCATCTATTGGATGAACAGGCCCAAGGATATGACTCCCGCATTAGTTTCGGGACCACCATATCAACCGGCTCGAACTGAGAGCAGTGTACTCAGCACTACCCTGCTTTCTACCCGAAGTTCGAGACCACAGAGTCCTGCTCCGCACAGGCAACGCAGCAGTGGTCTCCTTCAAGAAGGAGGGGGGGTCGCATTCCCCATCGTTGTCAGTCCTAGCGGAGCAAAATCCTCCTTTGATGCCTGAAATATGTGGAGCTAACCGCACACCACCTTCCAGGGGTGAGGAACAGTAAGGCGACGCCATTTCAGGGCGACTCAATCTCCAGAACACGGAGTGGCAGATCTCCCAGTGGGTAGCCTCCAGGCTGTTTTGGCTGTGGACGGTCCAAGGGTAGACCGGTTTGCCGCACCCTGGAACACCAAGCTCCCGACGTACGTAACACTCCTGCTGACTCCAGGAGCCTGGGCCAGGGTCGCTTTGCTACCCCGCGGACCCACTTAGTTGTGTACGCCTTTCCTCCCTTCCTGCTAGTTCACGGGGCACCAGAGAAAACTTCGACAGGTGCACACCTGCATATTATCATTGGTCGCATCCAATTGGCCAAGCAAGGCCTAGTTTCCTCTTCTGTCGGAAACGATAGTCGAAACACCAACAGTGCTTCCGGACTTACCGGTTCTGCCGTCCCAACCAGACGGCGCACTACCACAAGCCCAGCGGGTATCACTTACACGCATAGAGGCTCTCATTAGACCTGCACATACGAAAGCTTTATCTGAGCGGGCTGCCATTGTCCTGGCCAGGGCGAACAGGGATTCCACCAATGCAGCTTACATTTCTAGGCTGCAAGCATACACGGGTTAGTGTAGCAGAAAGGAGATTAATCGATACCATCCCTCTATTGGCCAGGTAGCAGGCTTCTTCGTCCACCTGTTTGACAAAGTGGGTTTGTCTTACGCAGTGATCGTTGGCTACATGTCGGCCTTGTCCCCCACCATTCAAACGTACAGGAACAAGACTAACCGATTGTCCTATTATTAGAAGACTATTTACTGCTTTCCAGACGCTGAGACCCCATACAAGGGAAGCGCCCAACTGGGACTTGTCGGCTGTGTTGTCCGCTCTAAGCAGACCGCCCATTGAGCCTCTCCGATCAGCGCCACTCAAATTTTTGACGTGGAAAATAGTCTTCCTACTGGCCCTTGCCTCAGGCAGGCATCGGCCAGAGCTGGGGGCATTGTCCTTCTCGGATGATGTACCGCCGTTATGGACAATCAAGTTGTGCTAAAGACACAAATCGGGTTTCTCTCCTAGAACCAAATCCCAGGACACGGTCCTCACCTGATAGACATCCCCCGGCTGTCAAATTTTGTCTGCCCGGAGGGTCATGAGGAATTGCTTCTCTACCCGGTTCGAGCACAGAGTTGCCACCAAACCGTACTAGAATTTGGAACGGGGTGCCAAGCACACATCTTTGTGTTACGGCCCAGGCAGGCAGGATAGGCCGGCCTCCCCAACTACCATAACCAGGTGGTTTACTGCGACTGTATTAGAGGTCTAATACTTTATATTCCTCGACACGGAACTTGCAGAGACACCAAGTACGAGCGCATGAGGTCTGTGCGATGGCTAACTCGCTAGTGCTAGCGTCAGCCCCCCCCTCAAGCACACATGGAGGGCAGGCTTCTGGAGAACGCAGAACGTCTTTATCAACTACCATCTAGGAGACACTGAATCCATTGATAAGGGTCTCTCTAGGTTGGATCCTGTTGTAGCGTGTCAGTCTTGGTTTGCTGACCCAGCCCGAACTGATTAATGCCTACAGTTCAAAATAGTCATTTTGACTGACCGGAGTCTATGGTGGGTATGAACTACAGTACAGTTCTCGCGGAAGCTTTGGCTTCACTTCAGCTTCACCTTCGCTTCAGCATCGCATCATTATGGCATTGTTATGGCTTCAGCATCGCATCAATGTCGCGACATTAAAAAGTTAAGCGGTTATCGCTTCGCTTCATTGTGGCCTCATTATGGCGACAATTTGGCATCAGCATCGCTTCATCAAACAAAGAAGTACAGAACTACTCTCGCCCGCTTCCGCTTTTCAATCGCGCGCCTTTGCGACCGCTTGTTGAAGTTCCGCTTTATTTTCGACTGTGCAAAACTTCGGACTACTAAAAATTTTCTGGTTTTCATAGATCACGGTTACTAGTTTAGTAACCGTGCATAGATGTTGAACAACTGTCAAAAGTTCAAATACTTTTTGTTTTAACTATCTATAATTATATGCACGCAATCTGACCCTTTGACCTAGATTTGGCTGGGATTGACTATTTTATTTTAAACAATATTCTGACGTGACGCACTGCTACAAAATGTATTTCAACAGAAGTACGACATGGTTGTCCGGGTTTGTTTTCCTGACTGTGTTGAGTTTACGATTTGTATAATTATTGTTATTTCCCCCAAGGAGAACACAAGCCGAAGGACCATGAAGCTAAATAGAAGTCACACGCATGGACTGAGTGAAAGAAAATATTTCTAAGGCTAAAATAAAATCTAATATCTCTTTGTGTATTTGTCAATTTTGCATGTATTTGGTGTGACAGTATGTTCGTAAATATCTGGAAAAATCTCGTCTTTCGTTAATAATTTCATTTGTTTGAAATGTCTACCGACCGTGTCCCAATAATTTGTTTGGAATATCGATGCCCGTTGGTTTCTCCAAACGGTCCCGACGTCCATTATTCAACACAATCAGCATTTATTTATCGTAATTCATGGGAATCATGTCCCGTAATTTGTAAAACCAAATAATTAAACAAGTACTATTTATTATATATATTTTTTTATCTCGTGAAACTACAACACAGCGTAGAGTTGTCGCGGCGAAACAGTCGCCTTGAAATCGATGGAACTTCAATCATCCATTTCTCGCCTTGAAATAAAATTTAAAAAAATCGAAGAGCATCGGGGGATATATTATTACCCAGTCTTACCAATCGCTAGCTTTATTTTATTCAAATCCATAAAATTCACGAGTTTTTCGACATTTGTTGGCAACTTCCGCACTAAAAATGGTTGAAAATGTGGGTGTGGTTCTCTCGCAAAGTCCCGTTGATAATACGGACAAATATGGTTCTGTGACCCAGGTCGTGCTCCGATCAGGCGACTTTCAGCAAATCAATGATGTTGTAACAAAGCACATTTGACGCTAATTGAAGGGTCGTCGTACTGTCCAATCTCCGGCGTCGATTCACTGTGCTGTGACAGGCTTCACAATCATTCACTGAAAAACAAATGGCTGGGATTTACCCACGGTTCAAAAAAAGAAAAACTGGGCTGAGATACAAATCAGTTTTGCAAGTTGGGAAATAAGGTAAACCAGATTGGGGTCGATGATATTCAGTATCGAAGGACTTCCGTGTGTAAATGAGTTTCAAATTGTTCATCGACTGGTCACCAAATATTTATGGCTACAACTAAATGAACACTTTTTTTCTGAAGCCCAATAAATTATTTCTGCATGTCAAGTGCTATTCGATTTTTTACCAGGCCTGTGGCTCGTTTTTATTCAAAAATATTTTTTTGTGAGAATACTTTTAAAGTACGTATAGATCGAGCTCAGGTCACTGATCGTGACTTAATTTTGAAAATTGGATGTAAAATTTTACCAGACCGACGCCACCACAACCATCCAATCATAGTTGGAAATGTACGCACTTGTTTTGGAACTTTGTATCAAGATGGCAGGCGACGACGCCGACGCACCAGGCGGCGTTCGCGTGTTTGGCATGTATTAGTAGTCCGGGCATGGGATAGGATTCGGCTAAAACTAAACGAAACACAGAAAAATACCACCAAAATGAGGAATCTGAATCTGTTCTCTTACCAGCAAATAAAATTAACGAAAATAAGGTAATTTTATAACAAGAACAGTTTCATTTCGTATAGCAAATTGTGTTGTTTCCGAACGACGATTGCATCGTGTGATTTAAATTTATCACGTTTTTCCTTGCAGTCAATATGACACTCGTCACCTTGCAGATTGCAATGTACTTCACATAGTTTTTGGTACCCAATACTCGCAACATTAAATAATTAAACAAGATATCTTTTTAAAATGTCATTTTACTCTTGGTCATATTATTTTATTCCCCTTACCGCTTTGAATTTCAAATCGATTACATATCGAACTTCTGTACATGTGTTTTTCTCTACTGCCTTTCCATGTGAAAATAATGAGGTCATACTCATGTCACAATACTTTGAAGCTGATGCCATGTTGATGCCATGAGACTGCGAAGCTGAGGCCACGATGATGCCACAAAATAGCGAGGCGAACACAGCTTCAATTTTCAATGACGCGAAGCTGATGCCACAATGATGCGATGCTGAGGCGACAATGAAGCCATGCATATGCGACAATGAGGCCACAAAAGCCAAAGCTTCCGCGAGAACTGTACTGTATGTGAATAGGCGAGTTCGAAGAACCCTCGCCTAAGTTTTCAAGACGGCACTTTTTTCATAGTAAACAGATGTACCCATAAACCAATTTTGACAATAAACAGAAGCATGGTTTAGAAGCAAATTTTTTTTTAAATCACTTTTGACCAAAAAAGCACATTTTTGTGCACATTTCAAACTACAGTGTCCATTAAAAAAAAAATCCTAACAAAATTTCAAAATTCATACAATGAGCTTTCCGAAAATATATAGTTTTGTGGACAAGGGAGGTCATCTTTGTTTCCTACATGTGCAATGTAATCAACTAATTGGCGATCCGCTCCGCTAGGATTGCCCTTATAATCACTTTTGTCGTTTTGTGTGTGTGTGTGTGATTTTCAGTGTTTTCACGTATGATTCTTCTGTGATTTTTTTGGCTAGGCCGATTTCTTTCAAACTTGGCAGGTAGGTCACACCTTCACCCTAGTTATTAGGAAAAATCTGAAAATTTTGTTTGGGCCCACCGTTGCCATAGCAACAGCCATTGATTTTTGGATAGCTTCGCGCCAAATATATCTTCTCCTACAAATTTAGGATAAAACACTTCAGACATACATGTAGCTCATTCTACTCAGCTTTAGTGTGGGCACAAACTTACTATTTGAATTTTTGATATCTGTTTTCATTACCGAGAAATTTGACCCCAAAGTTGGGGTAACGTTTAACTGCATAGCGGGGGAACGTAGGTGACGGAACATACATTTTGTAGTTCGCACGTTTTCTATTTTGTTATTCACTCGGGATGAACACCGATGTTGCAATACTGAAATAATACATATTTCTTTCGAGTAGTAGTTTCCAAACGGCAAAAATGTGATCGTCAAGTCGTGAAACCTGGTAACTGATCATTGTTTTAATTTTCCGAATAATCTTGTCTATTGAGACTATCGTGAATGGAGTGTGATCGACTCGACTTGACTTGTTTGCGGCCGTGAAAGGTGTGAATACTTCCCTTACCCTCAGTTTACTTTTCCAAAATTGCGAATCAACAACTTTTAGGGGAAAAACGTCACCGTCGAAATCAGTGTTAACAGATCACATTTTAACATCGCGGTAATTCACTTCCGCATTGCGTTGAAAAAAAATACTTCATCAATAATCGGAAAACTTTGACTGTATGACACAGCATTTTTATTGGTTAACGAAAGACGTGACATGTAGGTCAAAGGAAGTTGTTCAGGTCAAATTATGATGAAACCATGGCGGAAATAGCTTTGTATCGAGAGTTTGCGTACGATCTTGCCTTCGACCGTTTTCCTACAGACACGACCCATTTTTGTACCGTAAATTCAGACGATATGTAAATCGTATTGTAATAAAATGTTTGTATTTTTATGAACATGTTTGTTTCTTCATTGTAAAAGGTGTTGTTGAAATCAATGACGACTCGTTTCGCTTTTTTCCTCAAAAAAATACGTAATATTCTTCCGTGACCGGCGCTGTGAACGGAAAATGTAATTTGGATAATGTTTCGAGGTTGGGAAGATGGTTACAGTTTTAAAGGCACCAAAAATTTATTTTTTCTGAGGTGGTCCTCGAGTATAAACTTACCCCTTATTTTTCCCGATTTTACATGTTCAGGCCCCCGGGCTTATACTCGGGGAAGTACGGTAATACACGCTTCATATCAAGTGCTTTGTTTGAGTTCATCTGTATAAATATGTATTTTTTTTTATGTTACAAACTCTGAAACATTACAAAATTTAGCGTCAAAATGTTATGCGGTTTCAGGGCCAATGGTTTGCAGTGATGTAATGCAATGTCCAAATACGGGCAATGGTATATGTTGTAATACTTAAATATAAAGCAATAGTAGCGTTAGGTTGCTTTTTCATCAGATGTTATTTTACGTTTTAGGACAACCATGAAGATATTGCCCGTACCGAGGTTAAAGACAATGGTAAACCAATCTCTGAAGCCAGATACGACATAGTGACTGGCATAGATACTTTGAATTACTATGCTGGACTTGCCCCAACCATTGCAGGTGAGATTTACATATGTTGTACCTTCTACATGTATGTAACGAAGCTGGAATATGAATTCAACATTTGTGCCCAACTTTTGCGTCCTGAAAAAGAACTATACACTTATCATAATTTATTCCATGTGACCATCTCTCCACCAATCAGCATAATGTACTTGAAATAATAATTCATGTGACCATCTCTCCACTAATCAGCATAATGTACTTGAAATGATTATTACATGTGACCATCTCTCTACCAATCAGCATAATGTACTTGAAATAATAATTCATCTGACCGTCTCTCCACCAATCAGCATAATGTACTTGAAATGATAATTCCATGTGACCATCTCTCCACCAATCAGCATAATGTACTCACACAATGAGAGATCTTTTTTCTTCTGTGTTTAGGGCAACATATACAGTTACCAGGGGGATCATTTGCATATACTAGAAGAGAACCACTTGGAGTTTGTGCTGCGATAGGTGCCTGGAATTATCCATTTCAGATTGCTTCCTGGAAGGCGGCTCCCGCACTGGCTTGTGGAAATACCATGGTATTCAAACCGTCTCCATTAACTCCCTTGACAGCAGTAGTACTTGCTGAAATATTTACAGGTGATTTTATTACAGATGTTTTTATTGTTGGTTTTTAATCTCTTTTAAGCTCTGCTGTCATCGCAGAGTGGAGCTGTTGGTATGGGGGTCTCTCCGGTGTCCCGCTACCTGCGTTTCGCGTCCCGCGTAAAGTTTTCCTTTAAACGACTTCTCCTTCGAAAGTACTTGATCAATTTCATTTATATTTGTACCAAAGGTACTTGGGGTGGTCCTCTGTCAGATTTGTTAAATTTGTGTCAAAATATGCAAATTTGGATTTTCAATGAATATTTTTGTCATTTTTGGTAAAAAGTGTTATTTTCGACAACTAGTCTGAAAACGTGAGTCCCAATGCTGTGATATTTGCAGCAATGATACGTGGGGTGGTCCTCTGTCAGATTTGTGTCAAAATATGGAAATTTGGATTTTTAGTGAATATTTTTGTTATTTTTGGTAAAAAATGTTATTTTCAACAACTAGTCCAAAACCGTCAACCACAATGCCACTTTACTGCTTTTTGTTCCATGATAATGAAGTCAACGAAGCTATTTTGATCGTCAGGTCGCTTGTTATATTTATTGCCCCTTTTTTTTAATTTAAAAAATAAAATATCATATTGTATATTTTTTTTTTGGCAATGACTCAATGGTTGTTATTATTTTTATGAAAGAAGACTTTGAATGGGACTATTTTGTGGAAGATTACAAAAGCAGCATCGGGTGATGACGATATGCATATTTCCTAATCAAGATGCACAGACTATTTTGTGGAAGTTAAAAAGTTACAAATTGCCATCGTATAATGGCAATCTCAAATTTAAACGTCAAACAGTAACACCTGACTCCCAAGATCACATATGTCTGTTAGATTATTTATTTTTTCAAGAAATGATTCACTAAAAACTGCAATTACTATGAAGGTCTTTAACCTCCATAGGGCTGCAGTAAAATGTGCAATTAAATGGTGTGATGAAATCGTGATAAGCAGGTGACAGTAAGTAATACGTAGGTATACAAGTGTGAAAAATGTGTGCATTAACCTTTTCACCACCAGACTTTCTCACCCAAATTTTTCTGTGCATTTTTTCTCATATTCTTTAATATTTCTAATATTAATATTTTAAAAATGGACCCTAATTTTGGAGTCAACAGACAAAAGTTAAGTCCATTATAAGTTTTTACTCGAAAAATTTGGCTATTTTTTTTCCAGTCATCTTACAAATTGTGCAGACTATAAACTACATGTATTTTGTGAATTTGTGATGAAATGAGGGAACTGGTGGTGAAAAAGTCAAAACCATGTTGTGCTGTATCTTGCTATATTAAGCCCAGGTACTCATACTGCATTGTTTTATGACCGTTTATATATAATAACAAACACCCATAGATTTGTTGTGATATAATAGTACAACTTTCTGTTTCTGTAGAGAGTGGTCTTCCTAAAGGATCATTCAATGTAGTACAAGGTGGTGCAGAGGCTGGTCACATGCTTAGCTCTCATCCTGGAGTTGCTAAAGTTTCATTTACTGGCAGTGTGCCCACAGGAAAAAAGGTAAATATAATCTTTTACCCTTTAATTTTTTACCCTTTAAAGGAGCTCATTTTTCCACCAAAAATAATATTTTGCACATTTTTGATTTATTTTTTCATAATGTATGTGTTAATAAGGAAAATCATGTCTCGAAGTTTTTCTGTGCCAGGCAACAAAGATGGCCTTCTACATGGGAGTACAATTTATAAATTATTTATGAAGAGATTGTAAACTGGGCAAGTGCATTCCTTTTTTAGCTCCTGGTGGAGCTGTTGGAATGGGGGTCTCTCCGGAGGTGACAGTCCTGCATCCCGCGTGAAGTTTTCCTTTAAACGACTTCTTCTTCAAAAGTACTTGACCAATTACATTCATATTTGTACCAAAGGTAATTGGGGTGGTCCTCTGTTAGATTTGTTAAATTCAAAATATGAAAATTTGGATTTTTAGTGAATATTTTTGTCATTTTTGGTAAACAATTTTATTTTCGACAACTAGTCTGAAACCGTAAGTCCAAATCTTTTCAGATTTCTAGCAATGATACGTGGGGTGGTCCTCTGTCAGATTTGTTGAATTTGTGTCAAAATATGTAAATTTGGATTTTTAGTGAATATTTGTGTCCTTTTTGGTAAATTTTTTTATTTTTGACAACTAGTCCTAAACCGCCAGTCCAATTGCTTTCATATTTGCAGCAGGGATACATGGGGTGGTCCTCTGTCAGATTTATTAAATTTGTGTCAAAATATGCAAATTTGGATTTTTAGTGAATATTTTTGTCCTTTTTGGTAATTTTTTTTATTTTCGACAACTAGTCATAAACCGTCAGTCCAATTGCTTTCATATTTGCAGCAAGGATACATGGGTTGGTCCTCTGTCAGATTTGTTAAATTTGTGTCAAAATATGCAAATTTGGATTTTTAGTGAATATTTTTGTCATTTTTGGTAAAAACTTTATTTTCGACAACTAGTCCCAAACCGTCAGGTCACTTGTTTTAAAAATACTAGCGGTAATCAATACTGAATTAAATTTTTCCAAAACTGTTTTTGAACCGAGTCTGTCAACGCAGGCTCGATACCCAAGCATACCATTTAACCTCTAAATAACAGTATGCAAATTAGGTATACTGTATCTGCACATTGGCTATTTAGGTTACATTAACAAACATCCAATTACATTTGTAACTTCCTTGTAATGTTGCTTGCAGCTTTAATTTTACCCATGTCCTTATAGCATATAGCTTCAGAGTTAGTATATATTGTGAGTAGTACCTGATATATAGTATTAATTTAAACAAACTTGTTTTCAGTACCCTTATGTCAACTAAATCAGACTGAAAATGGAACTGTAGAACATTTTTTAGCCAATCAAATTAAGCTTTTCAATGATTTGCTGTGAATTCCATGGAAAATTATTTTCTGAAACCCTTGCAACATTATAAATTCCACAATATAGATAAAATATCTGTTGCTGTTTTAGTTTTTGTCCAATCAAACATTTTGATTAATCATGTAATATTATTGATGTTATTTATAAATTTTGCCATATTTCATCTTATCATACACTTAGCGTTACCCTGCTTCAGAATGGTATGCAAAGTGTGCCCTCACATCAGGGCAATGATTTCCTGTATCACTCCCGCCTCAGCATGCAAAATGCGTCATTCTAAATTATGCCACGTGTTTGAGGTCATCCCATAATAACATTGTAATTACGCCTATAAGGTATATAATATGATAAAACCTTTATGGACTGGATCTGGTTTTTGTTGCCTTCGTTCGTACAGCTATAACACACCCTTGTAAGTTTGGGTGCATCCGCCGCATGACCTCGGGCCACAAAAGCTGTATCCAGTCCATAAAGAATAACATCGCCTCACTTTTCACTTTGTCTGAAATGTATGTTGTCTATATATTTACTATAGTCTTTCAAGGCAAGTTAGTTACTATTCAGTTGACTAATGGCAATTTTATCACAGAACTACATTTATTGTACCCTAGTGTCTATACCTGCATCTTGCCTATTCCTTATTATGAGCACCATTACATCTTGCTTCATCTTTACTGCTTTTATATTGTTTTTACAGATTATGGCAAACTGTGCAGAAGATGTGAAACATGTGACTTTGGAACTAGGAGGAAAGTCTCCTCTCATTATATTCCCCGATTGTGATATGAATAATGCAGTTAGCGGAGCACTAAATGCAAACTTTCTTACTCAGGGAGAGGTAGGTGTCATGTTTACGTCAAGTGACTTTCATGATAGAGTCATGGTAATGCTTGATTTGAAGGTGCAATATAGAAGGGAGTTTTTAATATTGATTCTGCATGATGAATACATTAAACTTTGATTGTTGCATATTTATGTGCCAAAATAGTTCAATGCTGGTTCTAATATATGATCCAATTTACTGGTACACCAATTTATCTGACCAAACTGTATTAAATCTGTTTCCATGATCAGGTTCATCTTATCAGATTAATTGAAATTGAGCATTTCTGATTTTCAAAAAACATCAAATTCGGACCAGATCGGACCAGGATAGACAATTCAATTTAAAACAAATTTTTATGATCAGATTTACACCTCTGCTATATATAGATTTTATTCAATTGACTAATCCATTGTTATAGGGGTGATAGCTAGTACCTGTCCGGGAGGACATTTGTCGCCACCTGTGAAAATTATTTGCCAGAGCATTAATCCCCAGAAATACAGATTCTATTTATTTTTGAATGCAATGCCACAGAATTTTCATTAGTTAGCTATCTATTTAGGATTTTAAAATTTATTTGTAGGTTTGTTCAAATGGTACCAGGGTATTTGTTCACAAATCTATCATGAAGTCTTTCCTGGAAAAAATAATAGATCGAACAAACAACATTAAGTTAGGGGACCCTATGAAAGATGAGACAACTATGGGAGCTGTGATTAGTGCAGATCATGGAAAGAAGATTTTGAACTATATTTCAGGAGCACGGAAGGAGGTAAGAAATCTCCTGCTAACATTTTAGTGCACAAAATTGTATATTATTGATTTTGTGACCAAGCAGACTTCATTTTAATGGCTTCTGGTCTTAATCAACATTTTTGAACAAATAATAAAATGGTGTAGGTATGTGTACAAATAGTACAATATTAGTGCTAATAGTGGCATGACTATGTGTCAATGTCAGTTAGTCACATCATTATTATTATTGCAAATTAAGTGTTTTGTTATTGCACTTAAAATGATGCAATGTAAAATTCACTGTCAAATAAACCTCTATAACTATTAAAAATGTAACAATAAAAAAAATACAAGTTAAGCACTTAACATCAAGAATGTGCTTTTTACATCTTTCAATCTTACAAATCACACATATACATGTTCCAGGGCTCTATGCCCCTGAATGGTGTACAAGTTCTAGGTATTGATTCATGTATATTGATGGTATTCTTGGGGCAGACATCGAGACATTTTCATCGCCTGGCAACCATCATGGTGAAAACTTTACTTTGGGCTAGTTGCCGAGACTCTTCGTATAACAAGATTACACCTACATGTGCAGCATATATAAATTTGGTTGTTCAGGATTGTCTTGTATTTGAGTTTGTGCTGTTTTCTCAACTTTAACTGTTTTCACTGGCGTTTCATAGCAGCTCACACAGAGCCCATAGAAAAACATTGTACAGTGGTATCTGTCTTAACAACATAACAAGTTCAGTGACTCGGCTCCACCACTGAGAATATATATCACTATAACAACAATAAAACCTACCACAGTGTTATTTTGCTTTTTCTCATGTAAAATCAATTGCAGCTGCTCCTCAAATACATGTATGTACAAGTAATGGGGATTCATATTATTTTACTTAATTTTAATAATATAATCAAAGTGTGGTTTCTTGCAAATTTTTCCCAGGGTGCCACTGTACTATGTGGTGGTGAAAAGGTCATACCAAATGACTCCATGCTTTCTGGTGGTTTTTACATCTCCCCATGTGTGCTTGGGGACTGTCGAGATGACATGACTGTTGTCAAAGAAGAGGTATTTGGTCCTGTCATGTCAGTGTTATGTTTTGACTCTGAGGAAGAAGTTATTACCAGAGCTAATGATACTGTGTTTGGCTTGGCAGCTGGTGTTTTCACTAAGTAAGTACTTGTTCTACCTAAGGAAAAACAATCTTCTATTTCTCAAGGTTTCAGTAAAACAGATTATCCAACAAACAATTATTTCCATTGGTTTGATTTCTGGAAAAAACACCCTGATTTCTGGAAACACACAAGTTATGATACATTTTCAGAATTATTAATTTTGACAAAATATAATCATTTAACTGTGATCAATATTTATTATTAGTCCCCGTTCGGACGAAGTCCAAAAACGAGGACTTATAATTCGGTCTCCGTGTGTCCGTCCGTCCGTCCGTCCGGAGTCATATCTCAGAATCCCTTGGGCCGATTCCGTTCATTCTTTGCATGTGCCTAGTACTTTATGTGGGACATACATGTATGCACATGCAGCGGTTTAGCGATTCTATTCAAAATGGCAGACTGGCAGCCATCTTGTTTTTTGAAAATGTTGTATTTTGGACATGCTTTGTCAGTTTTCATTCAAACTTGGTACATAGATTATACATGTTAGGATGCATGTCCATGACGATTTATTTCGCAATTGGATCAAAGATGGTCGACTGACAGGCATCTTGTTTTTTTATGTGGTATCTTGGACGTGCTCTGTCAGTTTTCATTCGAATTTGGCTCATACATGTACTTTATACATGTTAGGACGCATGTCCATGACAATTTGTTTCAAAATCTGGTCAAGGATGGCCGATAGACAGCCATCTGACTTTTTGGCCTTACTACTATATTCCACAATTTATGTACCATTTTCATTTGTATTTGGAACATACATCATACGTATCAGTGTGTTTCATAATCAGATCAAAGATGGCCGAATAACAGCTGTTTTTATTTTTGGCCATATTACTACTACACTTGAACAATCTGTTGTATACGCCACTTGGAACTCAAGTTTCAAGGACACGCTCGCGACAATCCCTCCGCTTTAATATGATGAGCACAAAGAGAACTTTCAAAAATTTTACGGGGATTGTGTCATTTTCAATGACTTGTTTATAAAGCAATGTAAGTTTACTACATCACCAGCCAGAAAATAATAATTTATTTATTACTCGTTAGGCTCAATTACAGATTACAGCCCTGATGGAAACTATTAGAGAATATACCCAGGTTCAAAAGGAACACCCTAGGGTAACAATTCTCTAAGAAAAAGGCCTAGACTGAGGAATGATCACGTGGTCGAGGCCATTCCGTCTCAATTCTCTTTTGTTTCCGGCACAACTAACACGAAAATTTGTTCACCGGGTGCTTTTCTGAGCTTCCTCGAAATCTAGTGGTATTGGACATTCGAGAATAGCAGTTTCTGCATTACAGTAAAGGCTTTTCATTTTAAGGGCCCCAGATCTTGCCTGTTTTTGTTGAATCGCCACCTCAGTTTGAATTCGCTTGATTCTCATTTTGGCAGTGTGAATTTTCTTGTTTTTTCACGAACTCATTTCTTGTTATGTCTTTTCTTAGATTGCATCATGCCTAAGTCATTAAAAAAGACTAAGAACATGCCTTCGAAACTTCCGGCACATACATGTATGATATGTTCATCTTGCCACTTAGAAATGTCAGTTTGGGACACACACATATGTTGACACTCATGCTATGGTTGTAAATGCTACTCAGGATTTTGCCTTGAGGGAAATTGTGATCTGTGGGACTCTCAATCATGGGAGCACTTTGAGGCGGGATTTAAAGCTGAGGGCGAGCGATTGCGTAAAGCTGGTAAACGTCGCGGGTCGCCAGACGTCTGATTCTATGAGTGAAAAATCTCTCCCTCCCCTTGGTGGCCGAGACGAGGCTTGCTTTCTATCGCAGACTGAGGAGGACTGAGAGTTGCCACGGTCTGACTCCCTGCTCAATGTGGCGGGCCGACGACTGAGGTAAGACCCCGGGATGCAGCATGTTCCCTCTGGGGCGCTGACACCAATTGCGAGTCCAATCCACCAAGACTTCATTGGTGCTTACGCAACTCAGTGTTCAATTTGTGGGATACGACGCAGGAGGACCAGGGGGTGAGAGTCAGGTGGGAGGGGACGGACTGTGCTGCCTGTCCCCCTCTGCCAGGCTTGGGGTTCGAGGTGTCCCATCCTTCTTTTGATCTCTGCCTAAGAGGATTGGAGAGGGGGGAGGGGCAACTCACATCTGTGGTACAAGGGTGTCTACCTCTCCTATGGAGGTGGACCCCCCCCCCCTTCTGGACAGGGGTCCTAAGCGCACTCCCCAAGTTTTCCCACGCTTCTCTCTGGCATGGTGTGGGCAGGCTCTGTTGCCTTTGCTTCACCATGCCGCGCAGAGTGCCCCTACTTGTTCCCTGGGGGGTGCAGCTACCACTCCCTCAGGGGGGTCTTTGTCGTCTCTTGACCCTCCCTTGTTGGGAAAACACAGACTACCCAGCCAACCAGAGCCTAGCTGGAGAAGGGGTCAGAGGGCGATGGAGGGGGTAATTTGTACCCTTCGGGAGACAAGGACAAGAAGACTGATCCTGGTTTTGGGTCAGCCCTGTACCATTCCTTCTGTTGGGGATACCTCTTTGGGGCTACGAAAACAGTCAACTGATCCCTGGTGGACGGGCACTTTGGTCTAGAGTTTCGACCATGACATACATTTTAGTCCTTGGTTCTCTTCTGTAAAATAAACGCACATATTGTTATGTGTTGGTATCAGTTACTAGTATTTCATAACAATAAGTATAGGTTTATTTATAGATATCGATTTATTCTGGAGTGGGAAATAGTAATTTTTTGGCCATTGAAAAAATGGTATATGCTTGTACATGTATTTTGTGCATGTATTCATAACCAATTTCACGAGTAAGAGTCGTAACTTTCGAATGTACAAGTATCGTGACTCGTCCATATATTTCACTTATATTCATTACGCTTGAATAAAGTCGTGCGTTTTCATACTTCATGTAAACAAGCAATGTTTTTACGTCTTGTATATGTCTGTAACAATGTCAATCTTCCTGAAAATGGTGCAATTTGAAAAAAAAAAATATTTTGCAAAGTTCGCGAATGATACAAAGTATCATAGATTGTCGTTTGTTTGTGTCGTGTCATTTGGAATTTAAAAGTAGTTAATACTCTATTACTCGTTGTATCCCTAAACTTTACCATTAAAACAACAAATTCAACCACTCGTGTACCAGTGATCAGTGTTAAGGCCAGCGATTGATGTTTGGTGCAAGCGAGAAAAGAAAGTGATAAAAATGTGGTAGTTTTTTTCGGTCGAAAAAGACCCTGTGGTCGGATAATTAAGGGATAAAAACCGATAAAAGAGATTGGGCGAAATTATAGAGAAAAGTCACCAAGTGAGGACACGGTAGGTAGAAAGAGTTGGTAGTAAATGCAGGGGAGTTCAGAGGGAGAAAAGCCACCACCCCTTTACCATGAAAGCATGAAATCTCGACAGATTTGTTTTGTTCTTAAATGTAATATTAGGTTTTGAGGGCTGTTGAGTCTAAAACAAGACTAAATGATCCAAAACGAACGCGTTGGAGACATGCCTAGTATGCAGAATATTTGGTTTGCCAGTACATAATCCATTTTCAACACCTTGGCTACTCTATTGACCATGGCTGTTTATCCTGGTTTGGCACTTAGGGTGACCGGTAAACAGTGTCCAAAACGTGCTCAGAATGGTGCACATTTTTGACACGAATTAAAAATCAGTTGTAAGCTGAAATTTTCATATGCGAGGAAATCCTAATTACCAGTATGTTCACGTGTTTGGTAGTCGTAAGCTAGAGATTTTTGGTTTTCGATTGCTGAGTTAGAGAGTTTCTCCTAACTCATTTTTAACAATTGTTTTTGCTGAAATACATTGTATACTGTATATATTTTTGTCTTATTCTCCCAACTGTGATGTGGTATTTAATCTGATCGGATTACAGCTCTTAATTTAGCAAATCTTTGGATTGTTATTTTTTTGTGATACTCAAGAATAGAAATTTGTGAGTTGTGAACAAATAAACTGTTAATAAAAAGCTTTGTTTATGTAAAATCCCTATGATAAGTGGTGGGTAGAAATAAGTACAGTCTTTAGAGTGTGATTATGTACACAGAAAAAGGAGTGTATTTTTAGTCCCCGTTCGGACGAAGTCCGAAAACAAGGACTTATGTTTTGACCTCCGTGTGTCTTTGCGTGCGTGCGTGCGTCTGTGCATGCACCTGTATCTTAGAAATGCCTGGACCAATCACAATTTGTTTCACGATCTGATTCAAGATGTCCGAATGGCGGCCATTTTTGTACTAAAAATCATAAAAATCAAGCATTTCCCAGCTGTTTACAGATGGATTTTGTTCAAACCTTGTATATACGTTGGACATTATAGGACCTTGATGAACATCATTTTGTTTTACGATCTGATTCAAGATGGCCGAAAGGCAGCCATTTTTGTGCTAAAAAATCATAAAAATCAAGCATTTCTCGGCTGTTTACAGATGGATTTTGTTCAAACTTGATATATACATTAGACATTATGCGACCTTGATGCAAATAATTTTGTTTTTCAGATAACATTCAAAATGGCCGACTGGCGGCCATTTTGTTTTAATGAATGGGCTTCTAGACCCATATTTCCAACTTGTTTTGACTGATTATGTTCAAATTTTAAATATTCATTATACATAATGTCATAGATAGACAGATATATTGGTTTGACGGTCCTATTCAAAATGGCCGAATGGTTGTCATTTTTGTGCTAAAAAATCATCAAATATCAAGCATTTCTGGCATTTGTGGATGGATTTCGTTCAAACTTGGTACATCCTTTAGACATTACGGGTTCCTGATGCACGTCATTTTGTTTTTCAGATCAGACTCAAAATGGCTGTCCGGTGGCCATTTTATTTTAATGAATGGGTTTCCAGACCCATATGTCTGACTTGTTTTGACTGATTATGTTCAAGTTTTTAATATTCATTATACATCATGTCACAGATATACGGATATATTGGTTTGACGATCCTTTTCAAAGTGGCCTAATGGTGGCTATTTTTGTGCTAAAAAACTTGTTTTATTTTTTAGATCGGATTCTGAATGACTGACTCGTGGCCATTTTGTTTTAATGAATGGACTTTTAGAGCCATATCTCTGACATGCTTTGACTGACTATGTTCAAATTTCATATATTCATTATACATATATTCATAATGGCTGATTTTGTTTTAATTAATGCTGTTCCAGAGCAATATCTCTCAATACTTGTTTGACGATCAGATACAAATGTCAATCATTTAAATGTTAAACAATCATCATATTCCTGACATGTTTATATTCCAGCTATATTACTATAAACAAAACTTTATGTCTTAAATTTGATAACTAACGGGGACTGTGCCATGCATGGCTTGTTTATTTATAATTTCACTTGAGTGACGACACTCATATGACACTACTTTCCCCGAATTAGGTTCATGCAGGGAGCTGGTTCGTGTAAACTAGTACTTCCTTGGGGAGCCCCCTTTGTTTTCGCACCCCAGGCCACGACACCAGATCTATTCATACTACCTGCTTAGGCTTTGTACATGTACTTGATATTGTTGCGCGTTTGTCAATATTTTGTCCAAAGTATTAAATAACAAACGAAACAGTGTTAATTTTGACATAGAACAAAGGGAGATAGAACAGTGATGGTCTTATCAGAATATCGGAACCAATCCTCGGTACTGGCATTTTGTGGTTCTTTGCTAAGACCGATATAAAAAATAAATGTAGTAGTCCAGATAATCATGGTGTCGTAATTATTCAAATATATACGTTAAGAAAAAACATCCTTTCTTATTTATACTTGATATATATATAATTAAAATATATAAAAAGATTCTGGTTATTTGAGCTCCCCACACGAATACTTGCTTTTTAACATTGGTCACCTGAGTGAGGTGATCATGTGACCGGGTACGTCATCTGCCTTCATATTGGAGTGCACGCCCTGAGCTGCTTGTTAATATGAGTTTGAAAACCTTCTAATCGTTTGGGTCCGCTTCTTGGTCGAGTTATATCCGTCTAATCATTTGGCTCGATTCAGTTACCAGGGGAAAAATTTTACAAAAAAAGAATAGCAGACTGCATATACATGTAAACTTGAAATTTTTCTCGATGTCAAACTGGTTGCCATGGTGTAATTGTATGGAGCAATGCATTCTGGTTGTCCAACTACGGAATGCGGTAAACTTAACCCTAGCTATTGTTCACTATTGTCAGAGACTGTTCTCGCCGCCAGAGTTTATTTCTGCTTCGAGACTCAACGAAATAAATCTGTGTAGTCTTGGCGATGCGACGACTTGGATTCGGTAATACTCCACTATTTGGCTCAAGCAAGCCTGCATGTTAAACGTACGATGTATAACAAGCCGTACTGGTGTCGTTAATTTATGAGTCAAAATAAATATATCAGCGTCAGATAATATACCGTGATTGCTAAAAAGAATCCCAGTTATTGCTTTTATTTTTTGTCTTTATTACGTTTATTAAAAATCCCTTAAATGGCCGATCATGTCAAGAGAGTGTCCCATTATTACTCCGCTTCCACTTTGCGGATATTGACTGTGCATTTTTGCCGCGCACCGACACAGTCGGGGATTTATGGTGCAACATTTTTTTTATTTGAATTTGAGGAAATATTGTTTGTCAATGCCAGCTTTGTAAAAAAAGTCAGCTTTTCAGCAGGTCACGTTAGGGTGTGGTAATCTTGAATGTAGGTCAACATCCGCTGTATGGTACTACAAACTGATATAATTTTGCTATGCATTTATTCTATTAATTAAAATAAAGAAATCTTCTGTAATCAATAATTGGTAGTTTTTTGAAGTAGAAGTAGCATTACACGTTTTTCAGAGTTAATTCACTCATCCAAAGGCGTCATTCATTTTACAAATATCTGCATTTGTACGCAGTCCCTTCTAGTGATGGACTGTGATTTGTACAATTTAATGTGACGCATGTTGCGTCTGCAAGTTTGGCAGGACATCATTCACGACTTTATTTACTGGAGGAGGAAATAACTAAGATATTGTGTTACTTTATACACCAAGAGAACCTTCAAATTGTTATGTATTTCCATCAAGCCAGTTGAATTATTCTGAATACATACCCATATTCCTTAGAAAGTAATCAAGCAATGGGCCATTCCAGTTTATATCTGCACCCCCCTGTTGATGTGGTCCAATTTCCAGCACTGTATGATGGGGAAAATACCCCGGAATTCCAACTGTATATGGAGAAACAGAATCTGGAAATCCAGACGAGTATGTAAAAAAAATTCCCGGAAATCCAGGCAGTTATGGCTACTAAATAAAATATGGCCTAGTTTATCTCGCCACATACCGGTTGATGAGGTTGGATTTCCAACAGTATGACTAAAAAAACTTGGAATTGGGCGAGTATGAAATAGTTATTACTGAAATTAGATAAGGAGGGTTGCACGAATGAGCTCATCAACACCGTGAATCAGGACTAGTTTGGATTTCCATTATCAAATATAAAATTTTGAACTTGGTAAATTAGCATATGATGACAGTTATATTTGGAAATCCTACTCTGTATGGTGGTACAAAGGAACTCATCAACACCATATTAAGTAGGAACTATAGTTTTGGATTTCCATTACTTTATGGTGATGGTGAATGGTGACGTGGAAATAAAACTTTGTATGACTTATACACCCATGGAAATTATACCCTGTATGAAGTAAACACACAAGCTCATCAACAGGGGGGGGGGGGGGTGCAGATATAAACTGGAATGGCCCAATGGTATATGCAGGTTATAAACCTAGCAAATTTGTTAGAAAAATAAAAAAATTTACAATCAGTCAACATGTTGATTTCCTCCTTGTGTTGCTTAAAATGCATCGCCGTGTTTACAATAATAACTATTATCAGCTCATTACCAACTGGCACCGAACCAATTCTGTCATTGTATCACTTATTTGGAATTAAAGACGTGTTTTAAGAGCAGATCAAAACTTCCACCAGTACTTGACTGAAGTCTGTCACATTGTATTGCTTAACTGAAGAATGACACCTGTGAATTGAGTCTTATCCATTTAACATCAACAAACCACTAACTATTAATTGCAGCGGATTTCTTAATTTTTAATATTACAATAAAGGAGGAGCAAAAAATGATATTATTTCGAGGAGGGTACTCAGCACTGCCAATTCACATCATACTTTTGACGAAATGGTCTCTCGACGAGTCTCCAGTGGAGTTGCCATATCTTCTGGATCTGTTGTTTCAGCTGGATGGGACTTTCTGAATGAGCCCTGCGTTTTCCCATCTTCACGCATGGAGGTTGTCGATAAACTCATGCAAGCGCAAGGCTTTTCTGCAGACTTGTCCAAGTTCCTCACTTCGGCACAGTCGGATGACACCAGACGTTTGTATGAGTCGAGATGGGGAATTTACATTGATTGGTGTAATGGAAGGGAGGTTGATCATCTCAGTCTCTTTATTAGTGAGGTACATGTATCTGATGTTTCATCAGATTCTTTGATCAGGGGAAATCTATATCAACGATACTTAGATATACATGTATGTCAGTTTTGTTCCCAGTCTTATCAGGTTCTGCTGAAACTGGCCTCAAGTTTGGTCATGTAATGATTGTTTATAATAAGTCTTTCTAACAAGTTTTTCTAACAAGTTCTCCAGACTAACACTTGTCATTTGTGTGTTGGCACTACGACACCTCCACCTTTCAAGCTTAGGGGAGAGGCAGACATGAAATATGTCACTATGAAAACAGTTTTCCGCTTGGCGTTGGCGTCAGGTAGACGGTGCTCAAAGCCATGGGGTGACCTCTCAGACTGGGCCTTTTTCTTAGAGAATTGTTACCCCAGGGTGTTCTTTTTGGTCCCAGGTATATTCTCTTATAGTTTCCGTCGAGGCTGTAATCTGTAATTAAGCCTAATGAGTAATAAATGAAATTTATTATTTAGACAGATTTTCTGGCAGTTATGAGAATGTAAACAATCAGGGTTGTACAACCCTTCTAGTCAGTGATTATCAGAATATTTAATTTCTCTCATTTTTATTTTGAAAAGTATAAAATGGAATCTGTTAAATTTATATTAATTTTTGATATTTTTAATATTTTGATGTTAGTTGTCCTGAAATTTACTATAAAGAATATTTAGATCACTTTTACATGCAAAAGTAACATGCCTGGGAAAATTAATTCATGATTTTTTAAATCTGAATTTTTCAAATTCGAAAGAAGTTTGCAAATTTGTGTGGTTTGAGAAATTTAGATATAACAATTAGGTATAGCAAATAGAAAAACTGCAAATGGTAACAGGAAAAGCAATTATATTCAATTTAACAAATTAATATGGAATATGTTGGACCATAATGCTTAATTTACTGTGAGCAAAAAACAACCCGACCAGCAGTATGGCAATATAGCTTGAAGTTTTGCAAGAAAAAAGTGGAATATTGATAGTTAAAATGTAACAGTATGTAAGTGTAATCTCATATCAATATTGCAATGCTTCTGGTTGGATTGCTTTTTCGATTCATTTCACAATTACTGTCATGCTGCCAACTGTATTTGAAGCAAATATAGATTAATTCACAATTCTCTACACATAAGAAAGCTGTTCAGTTTCTGATGCAGCACTTTTTGTACCACTTCTAATTTTGATAATTAACGAATAAACTGAGCATATTTAAATACCGGTATATACAAATTTTGAATATTAAAAATTACCCCAGTAGATGTTAACTTTATGCAATGACATTCATTCTAAGAACACCATGGTTAAGTCCGGGTTTTTCTATTCATTCAACATACCACAGTACTTTTTTCATAAGAAACTGCTTCTGTTTGGTCAATCTTAGTATATTTGCTAATAATAATACAACAAGTAGTTACCTCATTTTACCAAATTAATAATTGCATCTTAGTAAAACATAGGAATAGGAACCTTGGTAAGTATTTCTTGATGTTATTTTTAATTTCTTTATAGTGATCTGAAGAAAGCACACAGAGTGATATCTAAACTGGAGGCTGGTACCTGTTGGATCAACACGTTTAATTTAACACCATCAGAGATACCATTTGGGGGTTACAAACAATCAGGTCTTGGCAGAGAGAATGGATCAGTGACAATTGAGTATTATACACAACTGAAGTCAGTCTATGTGGAAATGGGGAATGTGGAGTGCACTATGTAAATGAGCTGTCATACCTATGTACATTCAGTCGACAAAGGTGTATACCTTAAAGACATTGATGGATACGAGACATTCTTGACCACATTCATTACGACCCCGTTTAGGACGAATCTGGCTAAACAAATTTTAAATTAGTAAAACAGCGTCCGGATTACTTTCGGAAATTCCGTCGCGTTTCGGAAAGTTTTAATTTTCAAAACTTTTGAATATTTATTTGTGCTTTTAGGTTAGTGAGGAGGTTATAATAATTTTTCATTTCACTTTAACTCTGTTTTTTACACCCCTCAGACCCCTTTAAAAAGTCACTTCTGGCCATTATAATTGCCACTATTATCTTAATGGCCAGAATATTGACCAGATTTTTTTAAGTGGCCAAAATATTTACCAGTGTTTTTAAAATGGTGGTTTTAATGACCCATGTTTTTTATACTGGTCAGAATAATTACAATTGCTTTTTAAATGATGGAGTTGATGACATTTTTTTTTGATGGGCAGTATAATGGTCATTTTATTTTTCATTACATACATAACATGACCAGTATTTTTGTTCATGTCACTAATATAATGGCCCAGAAAAAAACCTTCTACCTCGTGTGAGTCAATATACGTGTGGGAATTTATTTTTCCAAGTTTTACTGGCGCTTGCAAGTACACTTAAATGAAATTTCGCGAATAATGCCTCGATCCCCAGTGAAATTTTATAGTAACGCTGATGCCAGTGACTGCTGGTGGACTACATAACCTGCGGAGTATTTAGATGGTGTTGAATCATAGGACGATTGCAGTACTACAACTGGCACATCAAGGTATGAATTTGTAATTATTTTACCATTTTACAATGACTTCAATACAATATTAGATACTTTTGTTGCCGTTTATGTAGCAGGATAGTCTTTTGGGGTTTTCGTTTTTGTTTTTCAAAAATTATATAAATTAAAAAACACTGTGGCATTTGCTTTATGTACTATCATACCTATTTTTTGGGAAAAAATAAATGCGCAATTTTTTGTTCAGTCATGGCTCACTGTGTAAGTACTGTTTCATTATCATTCATAATTGTCAAACAACAAGCTCAAGTAGGTGTTAATGAGGATTAGCTCCTATGTTTGTTAATACAAGAAAAGTATAAACAAAGGTTATTTCCAACTCCTGAAATCTGCAAAAAACAACGTAAATTTGTTTCCATTCATGGCAATGTTTTCAAATTATTAATATAATTTAACTGACTGCAAAATGTTTTTGTTTTTTAAATTTTCAAAAATTACGTATATTGTTTTTTTTTTTTCTCTTCAGACAATACCAACAATAGTGTACTGTACATTGAGAAATCTAATTTAGTAACCATGTATGAACTATATATATTATGCCCATAACGTCAAATACCATACAGAATCCCTTTTTCCTGTAAACTAGTATAAGATGATATATGCCCACAGTGTGCAACAGTTCATTTTCTTTGCTCACAAAAAAAACTCCCATACTCAAAATAACTTTTAATTTAGCATGGATTTAAACTAAATTTCAATTAAATCTAATATTCTTTGCCCATCTTTGAGCCTAATTTGATTTGAATGAGTTGTAGAGATCAATATAAAAGGGAAGTGAACCTAAATGTATGCGCCTAAGGAAGGAATAAACAGAAGACACTTATTAGTAGTATTCACGCAGAGCTCTTCAGCAAAGGTTAAGAGGTCCAATACCTTAGCCTGTGCTAGAAAAAAATTGCATGAACACAGGCTAAGAAATACTAAGTACAGAGTTAATCTGGTCAGTCCAGAGCCTTAGCACAGGCAAAACAAAACATGCATGAGAGCTTAGCTCGGCTAAAAAAACGATTGTATTCAATGTTCATTTAGGAGATTTACTACTATATTCATAACTTTTTATTTCAGTGTGCCATTTCCTGCATGACAATCAACGTTAACACTTATAGAGAAATTTACTCAAGAAAAAAATGAACTGATGATGAGACTCTGTGCTACTTCCTGTTATTCTGCAATTTGCACTTTCTGAATTTGCTTTGGTATTGTTTTATAGCTGTAGAACTAACCTTCCTAGTTACTCTAACTGAGCAATCATAATTAAAATTCCTGCAGCTTTTGCCTATTCTTAATAAGTTTGGGCGTTCCTTACCCCGTGCTAACCATCGTTTTCTTCTGTGCATGAACTCAAACATACGAGATTAGCTTAAACACCGTCCCTCAACACGCAAAGAGTTGTGGGTAAAATTACGTCATACGATATGCTAAGTTACATCAGATGCAGCTCCGATATTTCCGGTAACTCGATGCGGGAGGATTAAAAAGATAAACATCGAAACGCGCATACGGACAATAGAAGTCAGATCGTTTCTTAACCGGGTGTTGAGGGACGGTGGCTTAAATCTTAGCCCGTACATTGTGTAGCATGAACACTACTATTGAAGATCCAGGGGTCAAATGGGTGAAAATTAAACAAATTATAATGAAGGTGTAATATGCAGTCAGTAAAAGTCCTGGGTGTTTCTGGGTCCGTCAAATTGATCATGGGTACTCTGGCTCAACTTGGACAAAAAAATATTTAGTCTATATAACGGGAACAGGGGCATGCTACCATGGGTATCCCTTTCAAGTAAGCTTAGTTATAATCCTTTACCAAATTAACACCTTAGAGAAACTGATAATAAATCTATGTCAACACCACTGTTACATCCTCTCCTATTTCATAAGCCATGGTTACTAAAAAAGCCAAACATGGCTGCCAGGGTGTAGCTACACAAAATGAGACAATTTTGTGGTTGGAATATAATCAGAAAAATTAAATTTGATCAAAATAGCCAAGTCCATTCTATTGATGCGAGTGAAATTAAAAATTAAGTTTTTATTCCACTATGAAATCAGGAAAGGGAAACAAAAATGGTAAGTTTTCTCTGCAAAGAAACAAAACTGGCTAAAAGTAAACAATGACCTGTGAAAATTTGTGTCATTATAACAAGTGGATTTTTCATCATATTTAGAACAGATGTAGCATATTGCACTCATTATACACTGACCAATGGGAATACTAGTAAAAACTGTTTTAGATGTATAAATCTTCTAGGGAGGTTATAACCCACATTGCACATAGGAAACTGGATTTTCTTTTGTCTCAGACAGAAGTTGCATGTCCCTGTTTTCTAAGGTCTATGCTTAAATCATAACCATCCAAATACCATTATATCATTTTTCAAATTAAACTGTTTTTATATTTTTAATATCATTTTCTTGATTTTGAAAAAAAAATATAGAAACAATATTACACTTACTATAATTACTCTATTAGCAGCACATGCGCTTAGGTAAATTATAGGGATCTTCAATGGTCGAAATAAGTAATATTTTCATGATTTAGTATCCACAAGTGTAATTTTAGAGCAAATATGGTATTGTATTGGATCATAATTATAATACAATTATTTATTTTGTGAAAGTACCAGGGGATCGATGAAGTTGTACATTCATGGTAGCATTCCCATTGTGGAGGGACTCTATAATTTTGTATGTACACAGCTTCCTATTTTGAAAGACAAAATCATGCAGCTGCATTGTTACATAACATTCTTTTGTCTCTTGTCTTGTAGGAAGTTAAATCCCCCTATTGTTCTCAGAAATTAGGTTCCCAAGTACAGCAATGTACTGTCCTAGTCTCTCAAGAGACAAACTGTGTGTAAATATGGCACAACCCCTTAATATATTCGGTTAGGAAACAATTTGATTTGATTTTATTCTGTTGTCTAGATGCATTTGTCGATATTTATATTTTTTCAATCAGAATGTACCGGGTATCATTTTTTGGAAGTATATCTGAGTTGCATAGGGGAGAAATTAACATATCACAAGATGTCATTTTATCGACATTGCTATTTGTGAGGACAGAAATATGCCAGCATACACAGACACCACAAACATTTGTTTCCAAAATTGGTTACAAAGTGTATTAATTAAAAACTGGTCATTGTAAGCTAATAGCAAACTGAATTATTTTTTGCAGATAATGACAATTTATAAAAAGGAAAAAACTATATATATGGGACATAAGAAGTTGAAGAACCAGGATTTATGACGTTAAGGGAAGAAAAAAGTTTAACCAGTATTGATGGATGCAATGGTTTAGCATTTACATGTTTATCATTTTTACGCTTGCACACAGATTTTGAAAGTTCCAAGTGTGTAGAGTCACTGTACATTGCTTTCCATAATATTGAAAAAATCCTGCAGAGATCAATAATCGGAAAAAATTTGACATTCCTACATCTTGGAGAAAAAATATTTTACACTAGAAAAAGAATAGCACAAAAACAAAGAGGAGAAAAAACATTTTGCACAGCCCCCTCCTTAAGCTAATCGCCTCTCAAGAAAACTTGATAAATATCTGGAGGAGTATGACATTGCAAACCTAAAATACTATTATCCACTAAAACAGTCTCTATGGCTGTGCACTACATTAAAAACAAAACATGGCATACTTTTAATATTGCTTACATATACTTGTTTTGTTTAATGTTTTCATTAATTATTCAATTTCTGTACTTCATGTGTTTGTACACTGAGCTGAATAATTAAGATGATATGTTTTGAAGCAATGTTTTAACCCCCTCCCTCCCCCATATGACTTTTTTACTTTGCAAAGCTGTACCTCCCAGATCTTTAGTTGTTTATGCATAGACGGTTTTTGGTTATAAATTATTTACTTTCCAGTCATTTTTTGAAGCGTAAGCCTTTGTCATACTTTCGGCTGTGGTGACTTCCTGTCACTATGCTTTTGTTTCCCTTTGGTTAGCTAAACATAAACGCTTGTTAAAAATCACACTTGGAAGTAAGAGGTTCTAATGGAATAGCAAGCAATCTAATCTATTCCTGAAATTGTTAAATTATATATAGTGTTATCTGGAAATGTAAAAATAAACTTCTAGAAATGTGTTATTCAGTTCAAAAAATAAACTGGTTGCATGCAGAATCTCAGAGAAACAATTGCATGTACATACAGGAATGGACAGATGTTGCAGCAGCAGAAGTTTGGGCCTGGACATTCCAGTCGCATTTTTAAAATGATTTTAAATAATGTATGTATTCTTAACAAACTGTTACATGAGAGGGGGCAGAGCATGAAATAATATTTTAGTTTTGGAAACTATACAAAGATGTGTGTTTCAGTTCAGTAATTCAATACCTTTGATGAGCCATTATTAATAGCACACTAAGGGTTAGATTTGAATAGATTCCTAGCGAGATTGGTGCATTCTTAATTAAAAAAAAAACTTAAAAAGTTTTACTGCTACTAAATTATACATATGTTTGGTATAATTTATTGTAAAACATTAATTTTGTTGTGAAAATAGTTTTATACAAAACAGTGAAAATTTGCCAAAATCCTTGTATTCTCTAAGACAGACCGGAAATGGGAACGAGACAAAAACAAAAGATTTTTCAAGTTAGCGTGGGGGAAATAACGTTGCTAAGTATTATCGTCAGGGAAAGCTATTGTTTAAGCTAGTCTGTGATTGGTTGCTGGCAATGTTTGGGGGATTTTGACCAGTTTGTGACGTAGGCTTGTCTTAGAGAATGTGTTGCCAGTGATATGCTAGTTTCCATTGTTATTTAAATGTACTCATCAGGGAGGTAAT
Organism: Saccoglossus kowalevskii; assembly: GCF_978046115.1. Lineage (NCBI taxonomy): Eukaryota > Metazoa > Hemichordata > Enteropneusta > Harrimaniidae > Saccoglossus > Saccoglossus kowalevskii. Next base: position 22,979,237 of record NC_140657.1, read on the forward strand.
CCATTACAAAACATCGCTGATCCACAGTAGTCTGGTTTCAGGCTACACCAAGTCACAGTCCTTAGAGGGACTTTGACCAAGTGCAGGCTAAGATTTAAGCTAATCCCAAATGTTTGCATATCAGCTATACGCAATTGTGTTCACTCACAGGAGGGCCCAACAGTTATAGCACAGGCCACAGTGTTGAGGGTCTGTGCACTGACTAAGAACACCCAAACTTGTTTCCCAAAGGAGGCAGCAATTATGAACAAACAAATAAACAGCAATGGTACAGTGCCATAACTACACTGTTAACCAAAATAAACCAACCACAAATTATCGAACCAACCACCATATATTTTTCTCCTTTAATATTTGTTTTTTCATTCCTTTTCCATGTTTTATTAATTTATAATGCTTATTTTTTTTTATTAATATCATCAGTTTTTTCAATTGTTTTTTTTAAAACCTTTGTGGTGCTTCCGATACGAGTTTGCTGATAGTTGATAGAATGGAATTTTTGTGACGTTGATTGATACACTCAGAAGCAAAACATCACATGTGCAAATTTACATTACACCCCAAAACGGCATGCGCACGCATGCGAAACACCATATCTTTGACTTCTGGAGAAGTCGTCTACTAGTATCCCACCAGTCATCACTCCGTACACGCTTCCACACTGATTGGGTCGCTTTAGTAGAGCATACAACAACTCCAATTTGGTTCGCTGTCTACGACATGCACTAATAAAACTCTGCATTCTGTAACGCCGTTATATACTGTTTCTGTGCTTTTCAAATAAATCGGTCCGTCTTTGCTCGCTTTTTAGTGCACGTCGCTTCATAAATTTGAACGAAACATGTCAGCAGCAGAAATTTTGCGTTCGTAAACAGCTGCTTAACAAAGTCACCGACTGATGGCACCCCTTACCCGTGCTAAGGACTGGCCCTCCCAATGCATGGTCTAGTCAAAATGCAAACATCAGCTTAAATCTTGGCCAGTACTTCATGTAGCATGAACATTACTAATGTCCAGCATTATAATACCATGAACAAACAAACATGCCATTCACTGCTAAGTCAGCTAGCTACACACATGGAGCACTATGCTAGACCCCCCCCCCCCCCATATAACTTACTGAACCACCCAACACCGTTTTGTACACATGCAGTAGTCGTGGATTATTTTCACAGATATTTTTCATATCGCATTAAACCATTCATAATAGCAGAATATAAAAATGAAGCAGAGCATCATGGGTATTTTTTAGTTGATTGTGTCTAAGCCACTTTAAAATCACCTTCCATCTACCCTTCCACATAAACTTCTACAGTTTATAACACACATTATGAAAAGTTACTGATTAAGTATTTCAATGTAAAATGTTGTAGTTTGGGTGTATTTGAAGACTGAACTTTAGTTTTTTGTCATTATTAAAATGGGAATTTTGTTTATGTTTGAGCTTAACCCCACTCATAAAGACAGGCTCTTTTTTCAGATTAATAACTCGCTGTTTATGTGACTTTTTGGAGTAACTCCCTGTGACTTTTTGGAGTAACCAGCTGTCTATGTGACTTTTTTTGGTGGAAAGTCAGTTGCTGAGTATTTTGGGGGTTGCACACTGTTCGAAGGTTCAGTAGTGAATGTCTTGTTTGTTTGTTCAAGGTATTATAATGATAGACATTGCCTTTATAAGAACAGGAAGTAGTACAGAGTCTCATTCAGTCAGTCCATTTTTATCTCAAGAATAATGTCACAGAGTGTGCTTGTAATGATTGTCAAGTTTAGTATAGTTATGAATAAGAATAGTTATGAATATAATAGTCAAATTTTCGAATGGACATCAAGTACAATGGTATTTTGGGTGATTAGCCTGGGCTCATGTTTGCACAAACTTTGTTAGCGCCCCTGATAAGAGTCTATACTGTATTTTGAAAACAGGTCATCTTATATGTTTAATAACCTATTGCATTACACTATATATTATTAAGTCAACAGTATCAAGTGCATGATCTGTTGTGATTTCAAAAACAAATTAACCCAAAACTTCATATTATTTCAAGATATATAATTCCATATTTCAAATTTTTCAAAATCTTGTATTTTACGTTTACCTACAATTTTACTGGCTTAAAATTGAAGCAAACTGAAGCGAGGGAGGAAAAAGAGGAGAGCTGTCAATCCCAATGTGCCATTACTGGGTATATCTGTGACATGAAAAAAAAAATGACCATTTTATTCATGTAATGAAAAATAAAATGATCATTATAATACCCATTAAAAAAATAGATTGTCACCCACTCCATCATTAAATAAAAAAAAACTATTATTCTGACCAGTGTAAAAATAGTGCTCATTATAACTACCAGTTGGAAATTACTGGTCAATATTTTGACCATTAAAAAAGTTCTGGTTGATATTCTGGCCATTAAAAAAATAGTGGCCATTACAATGGCCAGAAGTGACTTTTTAAAGGGGTCTGAGGGGTGAAAAAAACAGAGTTAAAGTGAAATGAAAAATTATTATAACCTCCTCACTAACCTAAAAGTATGAATTAATATTCAAAAGTTGTGAAAATTAAAACTTTCCGAAGAGCGACGGAATTTCCGAAAGTAATCCGGACGCTGTTGTAATTATTTCAATTTTTTCTTTCGTTAATGCTTAAATAATTTTCATAAGAAGTATATTTATGTAGTATTCATGGACATTTTCTGAAAATTCTTTACAGGTAGTGTACAACAGTGTGATTATTTAGTCAGCGTTTGACAAATTCCGAAATGGGCTCTTATGTTGTGTATGGTGCAAGTGTGCCTGAATGTGTGTGTGTGTGTGTGTGTCATGAACAGGGATGACAGTACATTCAATTTCTACTATGTGACTTCACAGGTTATGCTTCATGGATTTTTGATAGTTCTATTTTGTTTTGGAAGTATAATTGAAAAATAAGAATATCTGTATTCCAAGCAAATAATAACGTGCACTATAACATTTGTTTATCTTGATATCTCTGTGATTTCCATTCATTCACTATGTGATCCATTTTTCATGTGGTATACACATTTTTCATGTGGTATCATTTGTTACCTTGCCCGTACCATCAAAGATGGAAGGGAAAGGTATATTAAGGGAAAAATGTTGTCCGGCGTTGTCGTCGTCGTCGTCGTTGTTGTTGTCGTCGTTAATAATTGTTATTGTGTGCATAATAACTTTACTAATTCTATTCCAAACTTTATCAAACTTGGTCACCTTATTCATCAGTATAAAGTCTTCCCTGAGTTTGAACAACAGATGTCCTGTATGAAAATATCGTGCAAAAATTGAGAAAATCTGATAAAATATTTTGACCGTTTCTACTTGACTGATCACTGGTGATACACATCAAAGGTCACTGATCTCAGTGGAAATATGCATTGTTGTATGTGTTCAATGAAGCAAATGATTTATCTTGTAATAATATCCTTGGTAATGTATCTCAGAATCCCATACTGGGTTTCAAAACCAACTCATGGAGAGATTGCACAGTCGGATACACATTTGCAAACCTACCAATAAAATCTTTACAGAAAACAAGATGTCAGAAAATCAATATAAGCACTGCTATGAACTGGGTGCCAAACTTTGATCAACATCTGAAGCTAATAGAAAATCTGTTTAGTCAAAAGTTATCAAATCAAAAACAATACATAAAAAATACATTAAAAGCAAAACATTTCATCCACATTTTAAAAAGAAAATTATTCTAAAATATATGTATTCTGTATTTGAAAAACAGTTCATTCGACAAATGAAAACTCACAGGAATATGTTTCAGCTATTAGAACAGAATGATAGAGTTTTTATAATACTAGTTTAAAAACGCACTTCAGAGACTGCAGTGTTTGAAGATGTAGTTTCTCAGGAGGCAACAGTACTCTTGACTTCTCCCTCCACTGGACACCAACTATTTAAGTTGATTTGCATACAAAGCAGAGCTTGCAACATGATAGCTATTCATAAAGGGTGTTTTTTTTTTACTTTTCATATAATACAGTAGTCACACAATGAGGCAGTTCATATTTGTCTCAGTGAATCATTCATTTTTGACAGACACCTGTACAAAATACTTGAACTAAAGCCAGCTAAATTTTTCTGTTATCTTGCATGTTTTATGAATCTATTCACATCTAAATGCAGCACTTTTTTTTGCAATGAGACATTTGTTTTTATTCTAAATATCTCAATTACTTTCAATAAAGCTGGAAATTATGTTCCTTAAAATAATTAAACAAATAAGGCACCAATGTTTTTGTAAGATATTTACATCTTTTAAGGACATTCGGTAGACTGATTCCCCACTGTTGGTTCAACCCCAAAACTTGTTTGTATTCAAAATTATTTATATTGAAACAAACTATGATAAAGGGAATTATATTATATAACAAAGGGCAAGGTCACCAGAGTTCAACTATGTTTTTCTATTCTAAAACATTTATGGTTAGATTGTTATTTCTACTCAACTGGAACAATCCACAGCTGTTATTTTCAGATATTAAAGAAAATACTAAATTAGTTCTACTACTTCTGACATTAGCTGATTGAGAATATACTGAATGACTGTTTAAGGTGTAAGTAAATGTTAGTATTGAAATGACCAACGCTAAAATGTTTTACATTTGATTTTCTTCTGTATAGAAAACACAACATTTTAATGTATTAAGAGTCTCTCATGGGACTACACAGAGAAGAGCATTTGAAAAAGTCGAAATATTATACTGACTTCAAACTAATTCCAAGAAATTTAATTTCACAGAGGAGTTGTGTGTAGTTAAGGTTGGACAAGATGTGCACTTTTTGTATATGCTTGACATCACCTCTTTGTTGGTTTTCAGGAGATCTATGTGTTGTGTTTGTCTCCATTGTTTTTCTGGAATTATAAATTTGCTTGTGGATTTTGATATTATTTAATATGTATTAGCATTATACCCCCCCCCCCCCCCCCCCCCCCCCCCGCGCACACACACACACACACACACAAACACATTGTGGTCAGCAGACAAATAATTGTTATCAATATAACAAATGTTTGGTCTGTGTATGATTTGCCACAATAATGAGATGTGATTGAAAGTAGGTAGATAATTGAACAATACATTAACTATCGGACATATTAATAATTAATCAAATATGTTAACTTATGGCGAAAATGATTGTCATTATCTCTCTGAAACATAATCAAATCTGTGTTCACACAGGTACATGTCTAATGTGATCATTTCTTTTATTCGATCTTGGTCAATGACATAAGGCAATTGGATCACATTAAATACATAAATATAATAACTGAATTAACACAAATGTAGGTGTTAATAATATGTAAAACACTTGTAATACAACTGAGATCATGTCCTCTAAACATCACAGGCCTGTGCACACTGGCTCCAGGAAATATCAGTTAAGTGGGAGTATTGCTCAGTGGTATATTAAGTATTATTTTTTGTTTAAATAGATACACCTATTAAGCATATTACAAAGTACACTGCTATAATTATGTTATTCTAGGATGATACTAGACCAGACCAAAATAAAACTTGCTTCACGAATTGTGTGAAATAAATAAAATCAAGGGTGTTGCGTTTTAGTAAACTTCAAAATTACTGAATGTGCTTTCTCAACCGTATAAACTATGATTTTGTATTTTGGTATTTCACAATTCCATCAGCAGCCAATTTGAGCAGAATGTCACCTCGCAACAGCGCCACCATCACTACATTTTAGCAGAATCAATAAAAATGCATAGTGGCCAATCGCTGGAGCAAGTCTGTTGGACCGATTTACAAGACACACTACAATTAAACTCCCATAGACAACAATACGACTTAAAAAGTTCACATAAAATTCAATTTCAAATGCGCACAAGTTGAAATTCACCTACAAAATGTAGCTGATTCACCTACACTGGTATAGGTAAAATTTGCTGGCATTCCTTGAAAAGTTGTTTTTAAAATTACATTAATTTTGTGTAATGCGCACGTGATCCTGTGCCCTGATAAAAATTGTGTAATGTAACCTATACCATGTACATTAACTATGCATTTGTTATTTTATGTAACCTGAGCATTGGTTTTAATTGCAAAACTTATCTCGTCACGTGAGGCTACACACAAGACAGTCTAATATCCACCATGATCAAAATTGTTAGTCAAAACACTTATTGTGCAACATACTGTGGACAATGGCGTTGGTGCTTTTACATACACACGTACCTGTGTGAGGTAAAGATAAATAAATGTTTCCATCTGTAACCGAGAAAGTCATCTTATTATTTTGTTTAATCGCAAAATGTATCTCGTCACAGTAGGCTGCACACAAGGCATGAACTATAATAAAAATAATGCAAACATCGATGTAATAGTTTTAACCAATAACCGTGGTGTTTAGAAACACGTTTTGCGTCATAGTCATATTGTGGTGTAACTGTGAGGTAAAAATAAATGTGCCATCTTCAACCTAGAATAACATTTCTGTATATAACTATTAAAACAACGAGATGTGGCTGCTCCAAAGTTCTTTCTCTCATCCGTAAAACTCCAAAACAATTACAAAAAGGTAAAGCGCCGGTTCTCTGATAAATTTATCACTTAACTAAAATCTTACTTACAGTAAACGCTAACGCTAAACAAAAATATTTTGGTGAACAGCAATGTCAAATGCAGTGCATGACCGTAGTATCCTTGGCAGAAGCAAGTGATAGATTACATAACTCATAAATACACAAAGTTTGTAAAATGTCATACGAGAACTGTATTTTGAAAACGAATCAGTTATAATATCGTGCAATGTCCAGGCCTTCCGTAAAAAAAAAATAAATGTATTTTTCGTTGTATTATTTTTCGAGCTGCAGAGGTTCTATGTTCTTAACTTGTGTTGGATGTTTTTGCCCAAAGTTCGTGTTTTCCCATGGCTGATGTATGATATTGCTTGTTTTACTTAATTCCGGACAACTTTTAATTTACATTTGTGTATCGCATAAATGCTGCTTGAATCATGTTCTGGTTCCTATGTTTCAGTTATTGTCAGATATTCACCTTGCTGCGTTGCCGGAGATTCATGCGCATGTTCATAATCAGTTATATTTGCTCACCATGTTACTAAGTTGCAAGAGTTTGTTTGGGTTAGGTTGGAGGAATTCATCCCGGATACATGGTTTAACTGTAGTTAGCACATGCATAATTTAATATGAAGGCCTCGGTCTGAATGACACATCTACAAACAGAACCACCACAACCTCCTCATTCTTCTACAAACCTACATATATAAACAGGCTATCATATATTAGAGATAGCAATCCGGTTCTCAACATAATTCACAGGAGAATATTATCAAATAATAGCATTCATTATGAAAAATAAACAGTTAAACGGATAACCTAATTAGTGCTACTTGACACTATCCATCTTTCATATCATCCAGTCTAGACTGCAGGTTTGCCCAATTTCAATTTAACCGCATAATCTAATGTAATGTAAATAAATGAGGTGTATCAATGAAATTACTATGTTTTGCTGAGCAGATAAATTATATTATTATAATGTTCCATTCATGCTAAAAACCGTGAAGATATGCACACTGGAACCTATTTTTTTCTAATTGTGCTGCTTGGTCCCCTTGATTGTCTTGTTCGACGCCTTGAAACTGGTTTCTTTTCACTTTTTTTCTTATTTGCAGCTTTTTCCATCTTTTCATAGTGTTTTTTTCTGTAGTAATATACACCAATACATCCCGCAATCAGTAGAGCAATTATAATCAGCGGCAATACAATCTTGGTCGCAGTACCTAGAATTTGGGATACAAATTCTGGTGAAATAATCTTGAATGCAGGTAAAACTGCCTTATATATTACTTCTTATTTGTGAATAAGGTTTGCTATGTATGGTACGTTACATACCTGATCCGCTATTTTCAGCAGAAATTGAACTATGTTTGCCATTGATAGTACCACTAGTAGAAATGTCCTGGTAATCTGTAAACAAAGATACATTTGAACTAAAACCAGTAAATGTACATTTAATAAGTGATCTTTGGCAAAACATTGATGTACTGTTTTTTATAATGTACGACAAACAAAGTGAAAACAATACTTAAAAACCTGAATAATTAATTTTAAATTGCAAACATAGATGCAGAATAATATTTTTTATGGCAATGGTTTATTTTGATTTTCTCAACTTACTTATCGTCTGAGGAGATCCAATATAATCTAAAATGAATAAAAATATAGTTGAAATGGTATGAAATAATACAATTAACTTTCAATTAGCTAGTCCCTGTTTCACGTAAAGTAAAGTAAATTAATTCTTAATTATCCAGTCCCTGTTTCAAATCTGAAATGAAAATGAAAATGTAAGGCACTAGAATCACGTCGGTGTGATTGTCCGCCGTTGTCTGCTTCACCTTTGTCTGCTTTTTCGACTTTTTCTTGAAAGCCATCTGATTGCTTTGATACTTGTTGTAGATCCCTTTTAGATTTGTTCATTTCGTGATGATATCCCTAATTCTCTAATTTTGATGAGCACTTTTGTAATTTATATTAATTTATATTTCATAGTGATATCTTAAATTTTCTAATTTTGCATAGTATTTTGGTAATTTTTGGTAAGAAATGATACTTTCGAATTCGTCTTGAAACAGCTCATCCTGTTTTTAGCTCCGTTGTCGACTTTGTCGAGCGGAGCTTATCATATGAGTGATTGTCCGTCGTCGTCGTCGTCGTCCGTGTCAATGTTTTACTTTTTCGACTTCTTCTTGAAAACTACAAGCCTGAATGCTTTGATACTTGGTGTATATGTACCTTGGGTAGACCTCTTTGAGGTTTGTTCATTTCATCTTGATATCTTCAATTCTCTAATTTTGGTGAATATTTTTGTCATTTTTGGTAAAAAGTGATATTTTCGACTTCTTGTTAAAAAACGCAATTCCGATTGCTTTGATATTACATATATAGGTACTACATGTGGACCTCTCTCAGATTTGTTCATTTTGTGATGATATCTTCAATTCTCTAATTTTGGTGAATATTTTTGTCATTTTTGGTAGAAAGTGATATTTTCGACTTCTTGTTAAAAACTGTAAGTCCGATTGCTTTGATACTATACATATTGTTTATTTTCTAATGATGTCTTCAGTTCTTTAATTGAAATGTGCATTGCTAACAGCGGAGCTATCTCAGCCGATAGGCTGCTTGTTTGTTTTTGTTTTTGTTTTTTTGTATATGTTGTTACTGCATGTGGTCTCGTTTAAGATTTGTTTATATTGCTTGTGGAATTAGAGTTCCTGACATTCCTGCTCAGCCAAGCGGCTGCTTGTTATCACTATGACTAATAGCAATCCTTGATTTAATCATAACATTACTAAATTCATTCAGTTACACCCTGCTAAAACCAATCTGTGTTAGCAATGACAATATGAATGAGTGTTGCATAAACAAGTGTAGAAAGTACCTTGCAGAGGAAGATCGACATATGCAATGCTGACAATGTGAATCTGGTCCCCATTTGATAATTCTGACATTCCGGGAATCAAGGCACCATAATTGCCATCTTCATCAACAGTCAAATCAGTGATAGGTAGAACGAATAGGTCGTTGTCGAGTGTCTTCCACACACCGTCAGTATGAATAATGAGTGTACTATCTTCACTAATCCCAATTATATCAAAACTGTTTGGAATTAAGGTAAGTTTTGCAATGTGCATGCCAATATGTATTGTTAGATCCCATTCAGCATTTATACTTGATCTAATGAGCAACACATCTTCAACACTGGCTGCTATTATTTCACCATCAGGTAACACGTCCACACTTACAATGCAGCAACTGTCTGTAATACTTTGAATCCAACTGCCGTCCACTAAATTTGTTTTAACATATAACCTATTGTCCTCTTGAACACCTACAAGTGTTTTGTCAGTTAGACTAGCAATGTCTATCACACAGCATGAGCCATGAATTGGGCCATGGTATTGATATGCATGGTCAACCATTGGGATTCCAGTATAAAGATAACCATCCTTTCCAACAGCAATCACGTTGCATTGATCCATTTCTCCTGTTATATAGTGACTCGCCGAATATGGTGAAGCAGACATAGCAACAGAAGTGTGAGGATCTTCTAGAAATTGGTATTAGAATTTATGACAACTCATTGTAAGGAAGTTATAATTTGTATGTTTTTATGAAATGCAATTTTAACTAAATGTACTCGCATAATAATAAAAAATTGCAACTACCCACATGCTTGCATAGACAAAGAGTTGCATTTTATATATGTATCACTGTTTACCTGTTGCAGCGTCTAATCTGCCAGAGTTCCCAGCCAAGCTAGACTCAACTGATCCATCAGAGATTCCAGGAGAACCAGAGTCAACATATCTACCTGAACTTCCAACTGGACCAGATTCAACATTCCCACCAGAACTTCCATCAGAGCCAGAATCAATAGATCCACCTGTACTTCTTGGTGAACCAGAGTTGTTCGACCCACTTGAGCTGCCAGATTCTCCAGAGCTACCAATACCAGTAGAACTATCTGGTAATTCACCAAAGCATATTGCTTGAAAGAAAGATTCGTCATGCATTATTGGATCAAGAGCACCCGATGGTACAAACGTAGCATCTTTCACAATGACATTGACTCCTGCATCTTGCCAAAAAGGTACACTGCCACTTGGTGTTACTATTACACCATTTGTATTCACTGCTATTATATTTTGTCCACCACTGTGTGTTATCACCTTTTGCACGAATCCACTGTCTGCAACTGGGCCATTCCAAACATCATTCAATGTATTTTTTATGTACAGATGGTTATCGACTCCGACACCAATTATGGAGCTGTCTGTGATATCTACACTAACCACGCAGCAAGAGTTTGGTACTATCTCAGTCCATCCTTGGTCATCCATTTTATACTTTAGAACCATTTGGTTATTTGTATTCACGGCGAGCAAAGAACCGTCATTCATGACAACAATATCGATAATACCATTGGTATGTGGAACAAAGGACACAGTGCCACTTTCATCGCGTGTGTACAAATTGTTGTCATCTCCAACGAGTAGTGCTGTTTCTACTAAAAAGGAAAGAGAAAATAGAGAGTATTCAATTGAGAATTACAATACTGTTATGGCTTTACAATATTGTGTTTTCAGAGTTTGATTAGGTATTAAAAAACATTTCACAGAAAAGATAAATAAAATTGCCCTTGATGAGCATGATATTCAGAACTTTTTTTAGCGTAACTTCCCCCACATTCAGTGGATGATCGGTTTTAAACTGCAGCTCATAATCAACCAATGTTGTTGTTATTGTTGTTGTTGTCCTGGAAACCATACAAGGAAAAATACACCTCAGCAAATTAGAAAGGTGACAAAAAACCGAGTAACCGAAATGAACATAACATTATGATGACAAAATAAATCTAAAGCCATTGTTACTACACCATGTTGTCTGCATGGATAATATGAAAGTAAGGGTATACAAAAAACGCTAAACAAATTACCAAAACCCAATAAAGTGGTTTAAGTAGTGTCCCAGGCAGTTTGTTACAAGTGAATTCTGTTGCATTCTACATAAGGAATACAAACTGGCATACCGGCAAAAATACTTCTGCTGCTGAAAGCAATATAGCAGAAGGGATCCGACTCCACCAAAACACATTGTAAATGGTTGGAAATATAACAATGTTTTATTGTACCTTCAATGGTACCGACATATAAAATATCATATTAAATAACGTTATGATTTCATTAACTGTATATTAACTAATTATTATCAGAGTACATAGTTTATGATGATGCAAATGAAATGAAATATATGACTAAGGGGTCTGTTGATGATTAGTGTTATGTTCTATTCAATAAAGATAGCCTCAGTGAAAAGATTGGGTGCATGCTTGTTGTTAAGAAATGTATCTTACCCAACAAATTCACGTTACATGGACAGAATATCAGAAGTGATTGGTTTATGCTCACCGTGTATTGTCTGTCTGTCTGTCTGTCATTTAGTGAAGGCTACAGTAAGACTCCCAACTCATTTATTTTATATGAGTGTTCAATAGCTGTATGTATTGTTAACTGGGGATTTCTGTGCATGAAATCCTTTTATATTTGCTCTTAGAAAATGGACTGTGTAATAAATATAATAGCAGAAGTAAGACGTGACTATCATTTAGCATTTAGTAAAAAAACAAAACGGTTATACACACTGGGGAAAAGTGTTTGATGTCATGAGTTTTATATTTTATTTCTGATTGCGAATTCTTATTGAGAAACAAACATGCTAACCAGTTTTTCGAAAATTTCAATTTACATTTGTTGTATATTATTACATCAGTGTTCACTGACAAAAGTACAAGGGTCAGTATATTTTTCAGTGTCAGTAAAGTTTTAAACAATTATATAGGTGTATCCCTATCCTAAAACACTTAGCTTGGAAAAACTTTGAATTTGCATTGTAAACTGTAGGGTTATAAAAGCTTTTTTTTTAATTCTAATTGACAATTGCATCTCTTTAATGTGCTTGAATAAAGTATATTAAGAGTCTATCACTTTTATTTTCGAAATGACGCACTAGAAAAACAAGCATATACAGACCCGCCAGAAAGTATTTACGCACCTGTCATTTGATCGTTTTCGTAACTAAAAATAACAATTCCGGGTAACATGATGTGTTGACTTTAAAATATACTAAATTTAAGAAGAACTAGTGCATTTTAGTCAAAATAAAATGGTTGATTTGTGTTTAGTTATTTTGTATGTAGACGTTTTTTCAGTGAGCGAAAATCGCCATGGTTAACTCTATGGGAGCGCGCTCATTTGCATATCATTTGCATCTCATTAAAACTTCGCGCCCTAAAACATGTGCGATAGTCGTGTCCTTTCTCATGCAAATTTGAACCAATTGGGAAGCTGAAATTATTTCAACATGCGCTTCTGGGCGGGAATACCTGTCAGTTGTAGTTCATGAATATTCCTATCGAGGTCATAGTGTCAGATACGTAATTTTTATTTACAAACATTGAGCCATGCCGAAAGTTAGGGAATTGTCAGAATTTACTAAAAGGAACATTGAAGCACTGTATACAAAAGGAGTGTCTAATAGGGAAATTGCAAGAAGACTGGGAATTTCTGAAGGCTCCATACGTTTCAACCTGCGAAAACTTCGTCTGCGGGGTAGTATGGGCAATCGTCGTCGATCAGGTCGACCAAGGCGTACAACGCAACGCGAAGACCGGCTACTCATCAGGTCTAGTTTAGCGAATCGGTTTCACACCGCCCGTGATTTGCGTGCCAATTTTAATCAACTCACTGGGAAAATATTGAGTTTGAGCACTATAAAATCAAGACTATATAAGGATGGTAATCTTCGCGGCTGTGTTGCAAAAAAGAAACCTAAACTACAACCTCGACACATCGCAGCGCGGTTGCAATTTGCCAGACAACACATCGACTGGACTCCGGCGCAGTGGGCTCAAGTTATCTGGTCGGACGAATCAAAGTTTACGGTGTTTCGTAGCCGTGGAAGATTATTTGTACTTCGGAGACCAGGTGAAGAGTACGAGCTAAAATGCATTAAACCTACAATAAAAGTTGGTGGTGGTAGCGTCATGGTGTGGGGTTGTTTTTCGGCTACCGGCTTAGGGTCGCTGGTCCGTGTACCGACGACCATGAACCGATGGAAATATTTGGATATCCTGCAAAACGAAATGATACCGTCGGCACTAAGACTCGTTGGACCCAATTTTCATTTCCAACAGGATAATGCCCCCGTTCACACAGCATTGGCAGTGAGGGATTTTCTAAATAATCCACAAGAGTACGGATATTTTTTCGACAACTTTACCACTTTGAATTGGCCTGCACAGTCTCCAGATTTGAATCCCATTGAGAACCTCTGGGAGTTGATCGATTTAGAGGTGCATTCCCGACCAGTTGCTAACATCGAGGATTTATACGCGAGTATAATGGAAGCTTGGGGACAGTTCCAAGTGAACATGTGTCGGAAACTCGTCGATACCATGCCAAAACGGCTCAGAGAAGTCATCCAGCGAAGAGGTGGACACACGCATTATTGACAATCACCGCGTTCTATGTCTTCATGAATATTCATGAGCTTGCGTTTACACGGTATTCTCCATAGAGAATTCGAACGTTTTTTCACTGTTTCGTTCAGACTGCCGTTTTTATTCAATCCTGCATGACAATGACAATTTTGTTGTTTTTATTGTGTGTAAAAACGCATATTTTATTAGATATATAAATATATTTATTCAAACCGTTATTGAGTTTATTTTATTGTATGATATCGTAGGTAGTAGCTGCCTGTAGTGTGGTGCGTAAATACTTTCTGGCGGGTCTGTATTTCGCCAAAACACTACAAGGAGATTTAAAAATCCGAAAATAAAAAGTATGTTAAAATACCAAAACTGTACATGAGTTTAAACACGTATTTATGAAAAACACAAATCCAAAGCCATTCCAAGTTTTCTAGAACTCCTTGTGAGTTAGGAATACACATATGTAATGGTTAAAACAAGTCTGTATGTCTGTTAAATAGCGAATTGAGTCTTCCGAATACGTGCACGACATGTCACGGTTTCATTCTAACTTACCAGCTTTTGTATGTACTGTTCCCTTATAAATCAACAAAGAACAAGCAATTTATCACATGGGATGCAGTGTTGGGTAACCAAACTATGCATTGCAAAATTAATCATAAATGCATCAGCATAACACAATGCATCAGCAGATCGTTTACCAGTATCATAACGTACAACGACATATCCATCAATTAAACAAATATTTAGTAATATCATAATAAATTGGTTAGATAAACTAGAAGTTGATATATTCGTGAATATATCAAAATAACATGTTTAGCATTCTTTAATTCCATTTTAAAACAAAGTATGTCATTTTTAGGAGTATTACGTAACATATGATTACTGAAGTATGAGGATGACGAAACTTTTGTTTTAGTAACCTAGTTTGTATTCTTAGTGTAATTCCTAAATTTGGGGTTATGACAATGTAGCGCATAAAAAAGTCTGAGATATTGTGATACAGTAGTGATTTTGTGAAGTGATAACAAATATACTATGTGTAAAATACAATAAGCAAAAACATAATCGTTTATATTACCAGATTTTTTACTGCTAGATTCTCCATTAGGTTCTGATGGTTGTAATGATGTCTTTTGTCCAATGTAACATATAGCAATCACTCCACTATTCGCTGCCACTGCGGAAACACGTTCTGAATCGACAAATGTAATATCTACCATAACACTGCCACCCAAATCACTTCCAGCATCAACCCAGGAACTAGGTTGTACATAATACAGGAGACTGTTTGGTGTAAGTCCGAAAAGCATTGTGTTGGCGGTTATTTTTATAACCTGCTCCACATACCCATTGACCACAATCGACCATGCTGATTGGACATCAATTCTCCTTTTCAACTTTTTAGTTGCAGTTATTCCAAAGATGTATCCCAGCTCATCTACACATGCGCTGATCACACTAGCACTTCCTTGAATTGGATTTGACCACACAGCATTTTCCAATGACAACATATGTACTAATTCATATCCAACGGTTACACCAATGAGCCATCCATCCGGGGACATGTCAACATCAATCAAAGGGACATTAGGTGTTAATGGTCCATTAAATGATTCCATTTCCAATGTTGTCTGGTATAATTGATTATCACTATCTATCACTAAGGTATCCATACCATCTGCTACCGATGAACCAGCAGAACCTAAAACATGATGCAAATTCAATATTAAAATATTTTCAGAATTACACACTTTGGGGGGGGGGGTTAAGAGGTTATTATACGACAATATTCAACTGGAAATGAGAAATTAAAAACAAGAACGGGAGTTTGTGGACAGAGAGAAATGAACAGAGTAATTTACTACTTCACATTTGAGTGGTATATGTTTGTACCTTCTTTCACCCGGAAATTTCATTGATTGCATAGGTACTTCGACGTGTAGTTTAGCTATTATTTGCTGAGTATTTGTTGCTAAACCAGTATCCGTAACCATAATTGCATATTAGTATGGGTAACAATATGTCTTGTGAGATATTGCAGAAACAACATAGCAGGTGACTGAACGAGTGCCCGGGGGTCGGACTTGTGGAAGTACCTGGAACCCATGTCTGTGAAAGGTGTTTTCAAAATGACCCTAAACACGTTTTAAAAGGTCAAAATTTCGTACCCTTTTCATTGCTAGAAAGCTAAAAGATCACGCACCTTGAACTAGCGCCTCATATTGCGATATTGAGTTTTCTAACCCTTCAGTGTAAGCACGGGCTCGTCATATGCTGTGATCGCGAGTCGTTAACTAGGGGGCCGGCGTTTTCCTCGTTTTTGCGTGTAACGTAACGTGCTTTTTTAAAAAAACACACCCTTTGAACGCGTTTTCATCTACAGACATGCGTACCAGTTCATTCTTTAAGTCGGACCCTGGGGACGAGTGTAACTAATCTCTGTACATATTTTCTGATCATATGTGACAAATGCAATCAACATGGATATATTTGCGTATGTCAAATTCAACGATTTAACATGGTGAACATTTGTACACTCTGTGATTACCATTATCCATATAAAATCAATAAAATATTATTTCAAAAATCAACTCAATATCGTACAATAGTACCACCTCAACTTTGATCAGTCATACATTTGACATACATTACTATTATTGCCTACTAGAGAGCGCGCTGCACAAGAGTTTCCAAAAATCTACATCATTGGCCTTATATTTATGCTCTAAACATTTTAAATTGGTAAGGACTCATCAATTAAGCATGTTTTCAAATCTAACCTTGGGAACTCGTTAAAATAGTTTAGTTTTTATATCTCATCAAGTCATTGTTATGAGGATATTCTAGTCTATCGCAGCTGTAGCGCAATGATTAGGTCGGTAACTCTTCATTTTAACCATGGATTGTTAATCTTGGGAAGTAAAATTAATTTTTTAATCGTTTTTCTGAAACTTATGCTAAGGGGGAAAACAGTGCTTCCCACTTCTTAGCATGAGACCAATGCATAATAACCTCAATTAAAGCGTCAGATCAACTTTATCGGAACCTAGTTTTAAAAACTAAATATGCCCATTGATTTACCCACCGATGTATATGTTTATTGTGCTAAGAAGATGTTTTGGTCATGCATGCTACATGAGAAATAGCAAGTTGACTGGTTGAAGCATTCATAAGAAATAAACGCCTAAACTGTTACCATTTTGAAAATCCAAATTGGTAGCTAAAGCACGATCTGATCAAAATGACTTTACTGTATTCCTAAAAAGGTATGATTCTATAAGCGACATTTTAAATATTTAGTTGGTCTGTTAAAAAGCAAAATAATGTGACTCGGTTGAATTAATTTTTTTCTGTCTCAAAGAATTTATGGCATAGAAATGTAACATGGCAGATTTCAAAATAATCGGATAAATATGCCATTAGTAAAAGAAATCAAAGATAACAACCAAACCACGTGATCAGTCACAAAGCGCTTTGCGAATATTAATGAGCATTATACATGCATGCTTAAAATGAAATTTCAGATTTATGTATTCAATAGTTCTGGAGAAGATTTTTAGCAACTATTGTCATTTTTCGACGACGGAAGTCACATGACCGCTACTGACGTTTTATATTTATTATATAGGTAGCCATATATCGATAATACTACTATAAAAATCACAAGATGGCTGCCAAACCAGTCCGACCATTGCACATTTTGAGAGTTAGGTGCACCAGCTCTCACTGTTTATGTGTATCGAGTGTCCAAGCAAAAATCGCGACTTATCGGAGGTTGTGGCTTTACTGAGGGACCTCGGGAAGGGGAGGAAGGGGTCATGCATTGCAATACATACTATAACTATGTGTAAAATACAATAAGCAAAGAAACAAATGTTTGTATTTACCAACACTCGTACTACTAGATTCTTCATTCGGTTGTAATGATTGTTGTTGTCCAATGTAACATATAGCTATGAGTCCAATATTCTCTACCACTTGGGCAATACTTTCTGAAGTGACAAATGTAAGATCTACAATAGCATAGCCCCCAAAATCGATTCCAGTATCAATCCAAGAACCGGATTGATCATAATACAGAAGACTGTTTCGTGTGATTCCGTACAGCATTGAGTTTGTGGTTATTTGTATGACCTGTTCCACATACCCATTATCCACAGTCGACCACGATGATTGGACATCAATTCTCATTTTCAACTTTTTAGTTGCAGTTATTCCGAAAATGTTACCCTGCTCATCTACACATGCACTGATCACACTAGCACTTCCTTGAATTGGATTTGACCACACAGCATTTTCCAATGACAACATGTGTACTAATTCATATCCAACTGTTACACCAATGAGCCATCCATCCGGGGACATGTCAACATCAATCAAGGGAACATTAGGTGTTAATGGTCCTATAAGTGATTCCATTTCCAATGTTGTCTGATATAATTGATTATCAGTACCTATCACCAATGTGTCGATGCCATCTGCTACTGATGAACCTTTGGTACCTAAAAGATGATGCAAACTAAATATTACGAACTATGGTAACAACATTTTCATAATTACACACTTGTTTCCTTAAATAATACTTGTTTTGTCAATTTAACACTCGTCATTATCACGGCTTGTTAATCTTGGGACGTCATACTAACCCTTCAATCATGTTCTAAAACTCATGCTAAAAGTAGTGTTTCTCACTTATTAACTCCAAGCCATGACATGAATAATTGAAAGCTACAGAGTAGCTTTTTCGGGTCTTCAAAGGCTGCACATGCTTAAATGTGTTTCCGTTGATACAAATGTTATTTATTTCATAAGATTATTCAGCTACATGAAAAATAACACTTTGATTGGTAAAATAATCCATGGGATAGACATTCTTCAAACTGGGGTCATTTTTTGCGAACATCATAGTTGGTGGGCAAACCATGATTAGAACATCAAGCATACCACTGGTGACCCATGGTAAAGCTGTGTAGTACATAAGCTATATATAAATCTTATGAAATACCCTGAACTTGTATATCATACTGTTGGTAAATTGCAGTATACAGTAACAACAGTTATACATCGTGGTAGACTTTTTGTTTTCAATCATTAAACTCTAGAACAAGAACATATGTGCAAAACTACTCTTAAATGAAGCTCCTCGTAGGTGTCAACCGACAAAAACTCACATACCTAAACCTGAATTGCTACTACTTCCTCCTCCACTATTTCCTCCAGTGCTTACTGCATAACATACAGCTATTAAACCTGAATTTGTAAACGTTGGTATAATGGATCTCTGGTCAACAAATGTAAGGTCTGTAACAGTATTGCCACCAAAGTCGATTTCCATATTTACCCATGACCCATATGGATCGAAATACAAAAGACTGTTAGGTGTTATTCCGTACAAGATTGAATAGGAAGTCGTTATCTGTATGACCTGTTCCTGATACCCATCCGCTGCAAGCGACCATGCTGATTGGATGTCATTTCTTATTTTCATCTCGTTATTTGCAGTTATTCCAAAAATAGTTGTCCCCTCATATACACACGCACTGATTACACTAGCACTTCCCGCAATTGGGTTTGACCAGGCTCCATTTTCCAACGATGGCATATGTACCAATTCGTATGTATTCGTCACACCAATAAGCCAGCCATCTGAGGACATTGCAACATCAATCAAAGGTACATTGGGTGTTAATGGTCCATTAAATGAGTCCATTTTTAAATTTGTTTGATACAATTGATTCTCAATAGTTATTATCAACAATTCCATGTCATCTAATGCAGATGTACCACCAGTATCACCTACAATGTAATTCAGATTCAAGACACACATTATAAGAAATTTATAACTCGTGCTTCACTAAACAATTGTACGCAATTACGCGTCAGGTTTCTTGTAATTCCCTTGTGATTTTTCGAATTTTACTGAACTTTGTTTTGGGGTCAATAATTAAATCTTTGGATGACACATTAAATATTTTATTACAATGCTTCTTCACAATACATATCGTTCTTTGTACTGTTTTACTGTTATTTACACAATACATTTAAAGGTTTATATAGTAGCTGATTTTGACACACTTGTCAAGCGGAAGTAGAAATACTAAACAACATTGTTCTTAATCAGCATATCAACCCAATAGCAAAAACTATTTGAGTATTAAACTAAGATATATTGTACGACATATATGCCCGAGCAACAGACGAGTGCGTATTTGGAGTGCAATGTTCAATATTAAGTGGCATAACCACCTTCAATGTGGGTTATTACAGTATATATTATCAGATACTAAAACTCGACAACTAGATGCTTGTCTTTTCCCTGTATACATCATAATTTTAAATTGAAGACATTTTTGACAGACAATGATTAAGTATCATTATTTGTTATTTATATTCTTGGGACGAATTTAATAAAACATATATGTGACATAACATATGATTATCCATATTTATAATATAATAATTATTATTCATCTTATATATAATATGTTTGTTTTAATGCATTGCACCAGAGGGATTTAAATACAGACTTTTTGTTCCACGGTGCATTCCTAGTAAACTGCCGTTAGACTGATTTCATGCGCATTTATCAACAAATCATAGATGTTTTGGCAAACATCTGGTATTTTGGTCACAGAGTTGCAAAATTATGGGTGATAAGTTTCCATTTGCAAGGATGCAGGTAGTTTGGATCTAAAGGTCTCTCTTATTCGTTGTGTTCATATAGGTGTGTGTACATTGTTTGGAATAGTGAAAAATATATATGTTTAGATTCGAATTCGAAAATAGCATGCAAAGAAATCTGCAACATTCACTCAATGGGGTTTTAATCTTAACAACAAATAAATGCAATTATGAAGGCAAATTCTATCTCCCAATGGTTCAATAACTGGTCAGGAAAGCTCTATTTCGCGTAATGTGTCTGTTGGGTACTCAATATCGATATCTAAAACCAAAATGTGGTGGACGGTGAAGTTTTCTGAATGTGGTTTCATAGCTGCCACTCTCATCATTGACTTTTAGCTTTTACTTCATTTTATGACAGTTTCTAGGTCTCCCATTTTGTATATGTCAATCACACGGGTGTTCCTTCAAATTACCGGCATGGATGAGAATCGCATACTGGGGAAGTGAGTTAGAAAATAAGTATGACTCAAATCTGTATGAAATCACAAACTTGTATGAACTGCTTTGGCTATTACCTTAGGTCGTTGGGTGAAATTAATAACACAGAGGTTGCAAACACAGTCTAAAAATGTTAGGGCCGTTCCGAATTGTACACATCGTTCAAGATTCAATGGCAAGTGAAACAATGTGACTAAACAAATAAATCAATCAATTACCAAATCGAACACTAGGTTCAATCAAGTACACTAAACAACTTTAATTCAGACAATTTGCTAAATTAATTGAATGCAAACAATAAGCAATGTAACAATGGTTCAGACAATAAACCTCCTGTAATTAACCTCTTTTGTTTTAAACATCGCATGCCATTTCGATGCACTGCACTATACACTGAATCTCAATGTTACAACGTTAGTATAACACTACTATTATTATATAGTATTATTATATACAATACTATATTATTGTACGAGATAGATTCGGGAAAAAACTGCAAATGTAGTATTAATTGACTGGGAAACATTGCATTTATTGAATCTTGAATATTTATTTGCCTAACTATTTCAAAATTTTATCACGATTCAAACATCACTTACCAGAATTCGTAAAATCCCAAGAACACCACTTAATTATAGAGTCATCATTGGGATTTGGGAGAACATATATCTGTTCACTTCCTGCTACTACCATGATATCGAATAGTATATGACCCCCAAGATCATCTACAGCTGGAGCCCAGAACGTCTCACCGGGAGCTGGACCATATAACACTGCATCTGCATCAGGCCAAGCAATGCCAAGAAGTACTCCACCAGCATAGCTTTCAATTCCAAGTATTGGTCCACTCGTCGGTATGACGTCAGTCCAGTCTTGATTGGGTGATTCCCGGCAAGTCAGCAGATGTGTGTTTGCTTCTACAGCCCATATTATATTATCTTCAGTGAATGTGATTGATGTAATACTGAAACGGCTAGGTGAAACGATTAACCATGGTGAATCCAATGATGGTTTGTGTTGCAGCTCACCAGATTCGGTAATTCCAAGCAATGCCCCATTAATATATGAAGCTATATCAATTGTGAAACCTGTACCCGGTAATGGCTCTGACAAAGCCTTGTTGGATGGGTCATAAATAACCAGTTCGTGGCTGCTCGTAACTCCAATAAATGCACCGTGTGCTTGGCGTCGTGATCGTCCTCGGTGTTGCTTCATATATGCTTGTGTCGGCAAGTCACCAAGGCTACCTATGTGAAATAAAAATATGTAAAATGAGTCATTTCTTGGTAACAATCAATAGACAGTATATAAATGGTTTATGTTTTATTAACAATTGCTGATTATTGACCTTTCCCATCTTCGCCAGCCAAGGTTCATTTATTCGACCGAAGCCTCAACATTAACCCTTGGCAGATTTCACCATGATCTACTGTATGTCATACGCCCTCAAACGATTATAAGATTCACTTCGGCTCATTTGCATCACCCAGTCAGAACTCATGAAAGGAACTACACGTTACTTGGTAAACTTGAATGGCTGAATCAAATAAACGTGTTGATAGCTTTTTCTCTGAACAGGTTACTGATCAACAAAAGAATGTGCTTAGTGATGTATCCGAGGAAAATGACGTGTTTGTTGCAAAAACAGTTCCTCCATTGTGTTGCAACTAAGACCGAATCAGGAATGTCTATAAGTTATCAGTTTCGACAGTTTTGTCAGTTTACTAAAACACAGTTTGCACAAATATTTAGACATTCCATCGTCCTCATTCACTTGCCCACAATTTGTTCAACATTGGGTAAAGAAATGTTGGGAACGTGTCAACGAATATAGACCTTCTGTTCTTGACTCCGGGTGAATTAGCGCTAAGCATACAGGCCGCAATTGTTTTAATCTGTGTTTTAATCACATTTATCATACAGCATCTCTGATTCAGTGGTGGCGCCAGATCCTTGGCACGCCCAATCAAATTACTCAATTTAGCTGCTTTCCTAACACTATTACCACGGGTTCGTGGGCCGGATATTAATGACTGGCTTTGGCGAAACTGTACGATTCGGACGATGAACCTTTCCTCGTGCCAAAATAATTCACATTTGGGTATAATTCTTCATACTAGTGTCATAGCGCCCTCTATAGTCATATTGTGTGTTTCACCTAATTTACTTTGAAACGTATTAATATGAGCTATATAAGTTTTGGCGAATATAATCCTCATATTTTGAACAAAATAGTTTTTGCAAGAAGGTGAATGTTTTCATTTCATGCTGGTGCATTAAATATGGTACCAGAACCTTTTTTTTTATAATTATGATTAGAAATTATGTGCATAACACCTTTTTCTCATGGTGGATTTGTACACTAGGCTGTGTTCAATTAGTTTATGGGTCAGCTTTGGCATAATTTCCAAACTAGTCATGTTTTATCGTTTTGAATTTAACATTTGAATTGAAAAAATGCTACAATTCAATTGGTTAACTTCCTTTCCAAACACATATTGGTTTACACACAACTTTTCTTCAAAAGTATGTTTTACTAAAACTAGCCAGGCACACCACGATGCCATATTTTTCATTCAAGAACCACGTTGATCGCATCAGCTTACTTGAGGGGGCAGTCTGGTAAATGAAACTGTCAGCATTAGACAGCATATATGTTGCTCATTGAAGTTACATATTACTCAATAGCAGACATTGTATATACGTTGTTTGCTGAAAAAAGACTGCGGAATACACAGTAAACGTTCCGTTCAGCAGTGCAAACCACTTAATTTATCAAGTATGAAATTAATCATAAATTGAGAACTTCTGAATTGCAAGTTTGTTCACTTGTATTTACAAGTCACTCAGCTCAGGGCGTTTTCAAATACAAATAAATCTAACCAAGAGAGTATAGCTATAACTATGAATAAAAAAAATGCAAATAGCTTCACAAAATCGGCTAATTAAATATTACTGCATTGCCTAATTAAATTAGACGATTTCGATAAACGTTACCGCAGTTGAAATATGCAGGTATGGCTGGGGGGAACTGAAACCTGGTTTGCGCGTGTAAGGTAGATGTACTTTACCGGACGTAACGATGTCGAACTGAAGCAACAAACGTGGCGACAAAATTCAGACTGCTTGATTTCCAGGGGTGGCTCACATCAAAATGAAGAAACTAACTTAATATCCATTCTGGCACGTTCGCTATTTGTTCCGGTGACTAACAGCCCCGTTAGCAACAGCGGCTGGAACAGCAGTTGTGCAGTGAATGACAATTTGTAACAACAATTTGTTACGTGCAGTATTGTTGCGCAGTAGTTTCAGTGAAGTCATCCATGTGAGGTACCATGTAATATCCACGTGGCGGGTAAAGTACCTGACTTCGAAAATTTGTTGGAAGTCGGCATTGCCATAGTGACAGTCTGCATATTTGGAAGTTCTATCTCTGCTGCCGTTGTTGTTGTTGCACATACATTTTGTAGTTCAGGTGTTAATTGTTTGTAGAGTATATGCGATATATTTATTCGGCTTATTCTTATGTATAAAATATTTGATTTTATTCTAAGATACATATCGCCCTTTAGTGTAACTTCAGTTCGATACATTTAGTGTACATCCAGCGGTATAGGGCGTGACTATGTTTGTACGTAGATAAGCGCTCTCTACAGGTGCAGTCAACGAGTAAATTTGCAAAAATGTTTAGTATTTATGTTTGATCAACAGTAACCTAATTTATGAAGATTATTAAGGCTTAATTTAATTTTTAGGGGAGGGGTCAATCTGTTGGCAACTCCCCTCCCACTCAACCAAATTAAATTGCCCTCCCACTGTTTTTTTCTTCCACTCCCCTCTTCCCACTCAATTTTTGTTCCACGCTGCCTTGTTCCTACACAATTTTGCTACCCACTGCCCTCTTCCGCTCATTTTTTGCCTGCCCTCTGGAGGCGCAGTTGTATCTACTCTCTCTCACCCAGTTCACACTGTCTTAATTCTCCCCTCTAAACAGTTTCTGCTACCTTCTCCCTATCATTTCCCAGAGAAGAAGTTAAAGTCTCGATTGGTTACAGCTCCAATCCTTAAACCCATATGAATTAAATTTAACGGATATTATCATGCAGTTTGCGCTATTGGACTACTCCCCTTTGGCCAGTTCAAACATTCCTCCCCTTTGGCAATTTTGTTGTTGATGCCCGCGGAAAATTCTGCATTTTGCCCTTACCCGCTTTTTCTACTGGAATTCCCTTCTGAGAAACCTTATTTTTAATGCGCTCCCACTGAAGATCCCTAACAATCCTTGCGAACACATTTTTGCATAAAAAGCACCGTTGACTACACCTGTCTCTAGTGGTGATGGGTAAAAGTGTAATTTAACTGAGCTGATCTGGTGATATTGCTGCTTGTCTTCACTTGCCTTGTATGCACTGCATGGTACAGAATTCCAGTTAAAATGAACTATCAACTAACGCATGCAAGTCTGTCAGTTATCATCGCATTTGTTGTGGCAGTTGGCTACATGTCATCCGATTTGCATCCAACTAAATTATGCAACACATTGGGTTTTTACCATTTCAACCAAGACAACCACTTACTCAATACACAATTCAAACGACAACCTTAGTATCCTAATTTAATAATCTCTGACAATATAATATTAGTAATAAATGTTGACCACAGATGTAGTTTAATTTTGGCTGGTTGAAACAGAAAATTCAAAATGCTGTAATGAATTCAACAATCAGTAGCAAAGTCATGATATTATATACTAATATAAACTCGCTTGACACATATTACATATAAAAACGTGTATGCGTTCTATTGTAGTAGCGACATTTAGACACGGTTACATCATCCCTTAGATTTTGGATTCATTTCATTGATAATTCCATATTTTAGTGCACGTTTTCGAGCTTGTTAATGTTCAATTACTATATGTGGATCATCATACGCATTACATTATTCAAAACTAACAACTTACTGCCATGTATCATGAACGCACATTGTTGTGAGATGTAGACTGTATTTGTTAATATGGGTATTGTAAATTGTAATGAATAGACGGTATATTAAAATGTCCATACTATTATTAAATACATTCAGTGACATACAATTTTAACTAAATCTAGGTTGTGGTTTTATAGTAAATAAAATGAATAATGGAAATAATAATAAGAGTGATTTGTCATGTATATGTAGGCTGGGAAATTATGTCGACCCAAGAGATGGTAGCTTCCGCTGGTCTAAAATAGCTTGCGAGATTCCCTACAACACAAGAATTCGATAGAGGCGTATGTGATTACTGTGGGGTTGCGGTCCCTATGGTTGTGTAAATAGTATAGGTTGTTATCATTGACTGCAACCAGACTTCTCCCGCCCGTCTTACGTGAAGGTATAGTATGAGTAATTAAATTACTAAGGCTAAATCATTTCGTCACACTGGTACCAGTCGTCTATTATTTTGTTACTCGTGCCATGATGTTAAAGTGTTTAAGTTAATGTTGAACACTACGAGTCATTTTATACATTGCATTTTCCCGTCGTTTATGTCACAATTGTGGTGATTAACTGTGCGGATAATGCATTGAGTTCTACAGGGCATTAACCATTTGGTAAATGTGAAAACTGTACAAATGTTTATGTGTTTTTTGAATAATACACAGAATTAAACACAAATGCGTTCGCCACAGGCAGAGACATGTTAAAGTGGTATCAGTAATGTGATTTACCCTTCAGATCTAACTGCGACCACACCCAATGCACACCCAATATGTTTTCTATTTAATGACACATCTTTAGCAAATTGAAAGAAAACATTATTTTTCACATTATGTTATTATTAATTTATGTTTACATCCTGAAACAAATGCGTATAATTGCCCAGGAACACACATGCACGTCTTATATCATAATTATCAAGAGTACGCTATGCAACGTTTTAAAGGCATCACCAATGTGCCCACATCTGAGCATACATACCAAACTGTGTTTTGTATTCACAATAAACATTGAATATTGAGTTCCTTTAAGAATGAGTGCATGCATGCATCACTCACATGCAAAATATGCAGTGTTATTGAAAGAAAAATAGTTAATTCATCGAAGAGAAGAGTACGACAGCGACAGAGTTGATAACGAAGCGTCATGACTGGGTAACAAACCTGTGATTGGTTTGGCAACCGACGTTGTCATCAGTAACTGGAAGCAGAACACAGCTACCAACAGCTTCATGACTACACTGACGTAGGATCCTACACAGAATATAGAAAATATGTCATGAAAATGAAAACACACTTTGAACAGTTTTCAAGATGTTGTTATGCATTGTAAAAACAGAAAAAAGAAAGAAAATGGCAGCCCTGTTAATTTGCTCACTATGCCAAATTAATTCAGCTAATGCCATGATCAATTCGCAAAGTTTGTAATTGCGTTATAATTGTATATTTGATCAATTTTTCCGTGTTTCTCACCTGCTCCTCGAGATCAGTTAACAGTTCGGGAACATCTATGAATGTACGTTGTCTTCTGAGCAATCAAGACAGCAGATTGTCTGATCATTACGTCGACTAAATATGTGAAACGTCACAAATTTGGGCGTACCCTGCACACTTAATTTAAACCTAGTAGTACTTACTCGACTCAACTGAAGTGCCGCACGCATATCCAAACATATGGACGATGCTGGATGAAAATATAGCTTTAAAGAAAATGGTATTTTCGATCATGTCTAGATGTACGAGAGTTTACCCTTTCAAACTTTTTCGTCACACCAAATGTAAGTGAATACAATAATACATTAATTTATTTCGTATTCTATTTTTAGAAGTTAATTACAATATTTTATGAACATAAATGCATTTATAAATGTAGTTCAGAATTCAGTTGATGTAAGGAGAACATGTTTTTACTAAACATTCGGTCAATTATGTCAATTTATAGTAGTAAATAGTGCTGTAATAATTCTGGATAGGCATAGTTTGCTATGACACTGGTTGAGTCACGTGTAAGTCAATATAGCGCAATTTTGAGCGCATGGAGGCTCAGTTGTCATCAATGGCTCAATGATTCAAACTTAACAAAATTTCTCGTATTCACAAGGTTACATCATTATTTTCGTAAATGGCGCTATTTAATTATTGAGAAAGTCCGGACAAAGAATCGAGCAGATATTGTTACTAAAATGTGGATTCTTTTCTTGATCACGGTCTCCTCTAAGACTTCATTATAGAGAAAAACGGAGTTTCGACATGCTTTTGAAGAACTTGTGTCTAGACTTTTATTTTTGAAACTTTGGTGTGCTATTCCAGTAGTGTGCACAAAGCATAGTCCAAAAATACGGTGTGAAGCTACGCAAAATGTCCGCTTGTGTACTATTACAATGGAGAGTTTGCAAGGAAATAATACATGGGAACTACAACAAATACAAAAGAAAAATATAATTATTACGAACATATAGCGTAGATGTCCGCGATGAAAGAACACGGCTGGTGGTTAAAATGAATGAATGGCATACTGATAAACGATGATAGGAGCAAATAAAAAAATCTCGTGGCACACTCTTTTGCTGTGAGATCTCGGCGGTTAATTACGTTTGATGTAGGTTGTTGCACGTACACTTTGGCACGTGACGCTGCATCGCCGAGTTGCGCAACAAATAGGTTGAAGCCACACATCGAGATTCAAATCGTGGTGACTTGCTACATTTCACCTGTTATCATGAAACTTCAAAGCGATACATGTCCAAGTAAGCTTTTTTCAAAACCGATTGTGTTTCGTTAAAATTCCATTCACAATAAATTGTAATGGAATCATATTTATTAAATCATTTTGAAATACTAACAAAAAGTTGTTTCCAAAATAGCGGGATACAGGTTCAACATTCCAGGTATCGCTCCTGGCAAGAAAAAAACATCCATTTTCAATTGATAGACCATTTTCCGTTCATTGCGAGATTCCGCTTTATGCGTGAAATCGAGCAATACAGACAAAGGTCGTAACGTCGAAGTCACAGTCAGCTAGCGAGACTGTCGACAGTCCTCGGGCCTAATGGAATTGTGTTTCCTATACATTCTCACCGAAGGTGTTATAGGGGGAATGTAAACCATTTCAAGCGAAGGACTTTAGTCCCAAAATTCGTAGTTCTGTTGACCCCGCTCCGGTTTACTATATTTTCTTTTTTGACGGCCACAAACAATGCACGTAGTTTCCTAGGTTGTAGGCGATTTTATGGTTTTCTTTGCTATTTTGATTGGAGTGACTGTATTCAATTGTGTTCATAATGTGAACAAACAACGCATTCAGGGGCAATAAATTTGCATACATTATGTCAGCATCAATTATGAATTATTCATATCAACTAGAAATCTGCAGAGGGGTCAGTCTCTCGGGACTAAGGTGCTTCGCTTGAAAAGGTTCACATTTCCCATTAAACGCCTTCGGCGTTCAAATGTCTTGGAAACACAATTACATTAGGCCCGAGGGCTGTCGACAGACTACTTGGTATACTACCGTACTAGTTCTATTACTTCAATTTAAGTGACATTAGGGTGACAGTTTAGAATGTAAGTAAATGTTAGTATTGAAATGACAAATGTTTTCCCCCTTGTTAAAATGTTCAGCATCCCATTTTGTTCTGTATAGAAAACACACAACCTTATGTCAATATATGACGAGTCTATAATGTGAATATACAGATAAGAGCATTTGCAAAAGTCGAAATATTATACTGACTTTAAACTAATTCCCAGAAATGTATTTCTAATGTTGTATTTCACAGAGGAGGTATGTGTCAGGTTGGACAGGATGTGATCTTTTTTTCGATATGCTTGACAGCACCTCTATGTTGATTTTCAGCAGATATATGTGTTTGTCTCCATTGTGTTTCTGGAATTATAGATTAGCTTGAATGTATTAGCATTATACCCCCCCCCCCACACACACACACATTGTGGCCAGCAGAAATATCGTTTTTATCAAAATAATCAAGGTTTAGTCTGTGCATAATTTGTCACGATAATGAGACTTGATTGAAAGTGGTTGGATAATTCAACAACACATTACCTATCGAACATATATTTAATCAACCTTTTTGAAATACTACGAACAATCATTTTTTATAATCGAATGAGTTAACTTATGGTGAAAATAATGATCCTTATCTCTATGAAACTTAATCAATCTGTATTCACATAGGTATATGTCTAATGTGATCATTGTTTTTATTCGATCCTATAGTCAGTGACATTAGGCAATTAGATCACATTAAATACATAAATATAGTAACAGAATAAACACAAATGAATATATGTTAATAATATGTAAAATTACTTGTAATACAACTGAGATCATATCTTATAAACATCACAGTCCTGGGAACACTGGCTTCAGGAAATATCAGTTAAGTGGGATTATTGATCAGTGGTATATTAAGTATTATTTTTTGTTTAAATATATCAATTAAGCATACTACTTCACGGAATTTTCAAAAGTTGCGAGCTAATTTTGTGGCCTTTTCCTAAAATTCAAGATAACTGGACGAGCTTCCTCAACTGTATACACTTCTTGTATTATGATATATCACAACAACGCCACCATCAATCAATTTGAGCAGAAAGTCATCTCACAACAGCACAGCCATCACTTTATCGCAGCAGAATCAATAAAAATGCAAGTGGCAAATCTCTGGAGCAAGTCTTTTAAACCGATCTACAAGAAACACATTTAATCTCCCAATAGAAAAAAAACAATGCCACTTGTAACGTTCACATAAGAGTCAAATGCAAATACACATATTGAAATTCACTCCAAAAATGTGGTTGATTCAACTACACTGATATTGGTAACATTAGCTGACTTGCTAGCTTTATCTTGCAAAAAGTTGTTTTCCAAATTACATTTGTGTAATTGGCACGTGATGCTGTGCCCTGGTAAAATTGTGTTGTGAAACCTACACTATGTACATTAAACATGCATTTTTTATTTTATGGAACCAGCGCAGTGGTTTTAATTGCAAAACGTGCAATACAGCCCGATACCAACCATGATCAAAATACAGTGCAAGCATTGTTGCAATAGTTTGAAACAAAGTCGATGATAGCCAGAAACTTATTGTGCATCATACTGTGGACAGTGGTCGTTTTACATACACATGTACCTGTGTATATACATTTTGGTATTTTGTTTAATCGCTAAACATATCTCATCACAGTAGGCACGAGTTTGTTTGGATTAGGTTGGAGGAATTTATCCCGGATACATGGTTTAACTGTAATTGGCACGTGCATAATTTATTATGAAGGTCTCACTACAAAAAGAGCCACAACCACAAACTCCACACTCGTATACAAACCTAGATATATGAAAAAATCCGGTTCTCAACATAATTCACAGAAGAATATTATCACATTATAGCATTCATTATGGAAAATAAACATTTAAACTAATAACCCAATTAGTGTTACTTGATACTATCGTCTTTCCTATCATCTAGTCTAGACTGCAGGTTTGCCCAATTTCATTTTAATCGCATAATCTACGAAGATTAATGTAAATAAATGAGATGTATCAATGAAATTACCGTGTTCCATTCATGCTAAAAACTGGAGATATTCAAACTGCAAAATGTCTATTTCTTTTCTAATCATGCTGCTTGGTCCCCTTGATTGACGCTTTGCAACTGTTTTCTTTTCACTTTTCTTTTTATTTGCAGCTTTTTCCATCTTTTCCGAGTGTTTTGTTCTGTAGTAATATACACCAATACATCCGGCGATCAGTAGAGCAATTATAATCAGCGGCATTACAATTTTGGTCGCAGTACCTAGAATTTGGAATACAATTCTTGTTACATTTACTTGAATCCAGGTAAAACTGCCTTATTTATTAATTCCTATTCGTGAATAAAGGATGTTTTGTATTGAAGTATCTTACCTAATCCGCTGTTTTCAGCAGAAATTAAATCATGTTCGCCATTGAAATTACCACTAGTTGAAATGTCCTGGTAATCTGTAAATAAAGATATATTTAAACTATAAATTCAAAGATATATTTGAACTCGAAATGTTGCAAAATTCAACAGTCGACGAGCTGCTGTTACTAATGCGCAGGTTGGAAAAATGTAATCTCTGGTTCGATATAGCGACAGTCAGCTGGCGGCCCCCATATAGTAAATACCGTATTTATTTTATTATCACGTGTGCGCCAGCTGACTGTTGATGTAGCATGAACGGCTGCTGAAACTATTTTGTATTCATTACTTCCACTGTCATGAACTATGGATCCAGTCGTTTTTGAGTGGGCATTAATAAAGTTGTTTTGCAATTGCTTTTTCAACTTAATTGTGTACCATTGTAGGATTGTACCTGTTACAATTTCTATTCAGCTAATAGCTTCTAGTGAGTTTAATATATAGTATATTTGTATTTGAACATTATTTTGCTGAATGAAGAGATAACTATTTAGAACAACACCAATTCCTGGTGACTGCAATATTCAATGAATTGATGTCAAATAGTAATTCTTGATATCATCAAAACATTACTGAATTTATTTAGTTACACTCTGCTAAAACAAATCGGTGTTACCAATGTCAATATAAAATGGAGTGTTGCATAAACAAGTGTAGAAAATACCTTGCGGTGGAAAATCGACATATGCAATGCTGACAATGTGAATCTGGTTCCCATTTGATAATTTTGACATTCCGGGAACCAAGGCACCATAATTGCCCTCCTCATCAATAGTCAAATCAGTGATAGGTAGAACTAACATGTCGTTGTCGAGTGTCTTCCACACACCGTCAGTACGAATAATGAGTGTACTATCTTCACTAATCCCAATTATATCAAAACTGTTTGGAATTAAGGTCAGTTTTGCAATGTGCATGCCAATATGAATTGTTATACTCCATTTAGCATTTATACTTGATGTAATGAGCAACACATCTTCAACACTGGCTGCTATTATTTCACCATCAGGTAACACGTCCACGCTTACAATGCAGCAGCTATCTGTATTACTTTGAATCCAACTACCGTCCACTAAATTTGTTTTAACATATAACGTATTGTCCCCTTGAACACCTACAAGTGTTTTGTCAGGTAGACTAGCAATGTCTATCACACAGCATGAGCCATGAATTGGGCCATGGTATTGATATGCGTGGTCACCCATTGGGATTCCAGTATAAAGATAACCATCCTCGCCAACAGCAATCACGTTGAAATGATCCATTTCTCCTGTTATATAGTGACTCGCCGAATAAGGTGCACCAGGCATAGCAACAGAAGTGTGAGGAATTTCTACAAATTGATAATAGAATTTATGACAACTCATATTTTCTATAATTTTGTAGAATGCAATTTTCATTAAATATAATGTGAATAATTACCCACGAATGCATGAATAGACAAAGTGTTACATTTCATTTATATATATTTATGTTTAATTCTTTTAAAAGATTCCTCTCATTAGTAAATAACGCCCTCACTGAACCATAATTAGAATGAGTGGTTGGTCAAAATTTTGATGAGTCAGGTACAACTGTTGGCTAAGCTTGTTGTACAGAGATGCAAATGAGTATACGATCCATTAATGCTGTAGTGTGTATTTGGGAGGGGTTGAGGATTTCATGCTTGTAATGACTGGTTATAATGTGCTATCTCAGGATGCAGCCTGATATTTGTTGCTTTCATGGTTGTTCAAATATGGCTAACATTTTTGTGGTGGGTGGAATATGTGTTTATTAGTTGTTGAGTCATTGTTTAGAAACCATGTAGCTTGGAATGATATTGTCCAAATCAAGATTTGATATGGCGGTGTCTTCAAAAAACATGGCATCAAAATGATTTCTTTTTATTTATTACTGTTGCAGATACCGAGAACTAGCCACTGAATATGATGTCGGGAATCAATATTATTCTGAACAAGCTTAATGAATTATTTCTGGCAATATTCCAATAGGAATTGGGAGCAAACTGTGACATCAAATCTAGTGGTTGTATTGTTATGCTTCTAAAATATTGTTTTTAAATGTCTTGAAACGGATTCAATATAAGGATATGGATAATAAAATATTTAGATAAAACTGTGTTCAACCAATTTATTTGTATATGGTAAATTTATTTTAATGAATTCAGTGAGAATACTACAAAATAAAATAAATTAATGAGAAATATTATGTGTATTTTTGTATGTGGAAACTGTCCCACTCAAAAATATATTTTTATTTTTTTATTTGTGAAAAAAATGGCATTTTAGCTAGTTCACCAACATGTCTCTTGAGTGTGAAAGTACATTGTATGGTGACTAACTCTTATTTTTAAAAATATTAGAATTTCTTGTATTTAGGAAGGTTCTTCTATGAAAATAGAACATATATATATATATATATATATATATATATATATATATATATATATATATATATATATATATATATATATATATATATATATATATATATATATATATATATATATATATATATATATATATATATATATATCACTGTTTACCTGTTGCAGCGTCTAATCTATCAGAGTTTTCAGCAAAGCTAGACTCAACAGAACCACCTGAACTTCCAGCTGAACCAGATTCAACATTCCCACCAAAACTTCCATCAGAGCCAGAATCAATAGATCCACCTGTGCTTCCTTGTGAACCAGAGTTGCCCGACCCACCAGAGCTATCAGATCCTCCAGAAATACCCATACTAGTAGAACTATCTGGCAATTCACCATAGCATATTGCTTGAAATGAACGGTCATCATGCATTATTGGATCAAGAGCACCCAATGGTACCATCGTAGCATCTTTCACAATGACATTGACACGGCATGAAATCGCGTGTTTCCGGTACGGTTACACAACGGTTACATGGCGGTTATGCAGTAAATCCGCCGCGTAACCGTCGCGTAACCGTCAGACTATGGGGGTGGCATATCCGTCGCGTAACCGTCAGCCGGAAATGCTACGTTTGACGTCCATTCAGTCCAACGTAAATCAACGGTAATTTCTGAAAAACCGCAGATTTCCGTTCAACGTTTATAACGTATACTTTTAAATAACCGCTGATTAAGTTGGACGGAAGAAACGTAAATGCAAAAATATACGCCAATTTACGTTGAAACTGAAACAACATATACAGCTGGGTAACCGATCATTACGTGAACGGTTTCCGGCGTATTCTTGTGTTTTTCCACGTCATGTACGCAGAGTACGCCCATTGTAAATTACATTTATTTTGACGTTTTCCGGGAACTGCCTTATAATATTTATCCTTACATGGTGTGTATAACCGTTTACAATTTAAATGAGCTTTAGAAAATATAATAAAATTATTCCATATTCGTATATATCGCCCTCGTACGGCTTGTTTTTAAATTGCTTGTTAAGTACAATTACTCCCGCGTCATGATCCCGCCATCAACGACAAACACAGTCGTGGCTTGAGGATTGATGTACCCCCAGACGTGCTTAGCTCCAATACATCACGCTTCTTGTACGTCTGTATCAGTTCAATTTCATGACATTTCAAAAATCTAAAGAAAAGTCTAGTATGATAGAACGAAGTTCCGTAATATTTTACGTTTTGGAAAAAAAAAACGTGTAAGGGGCTGCACTTGAACTCAGCCAAGACAGCTCAGACTTGTTTGTTAATACATTGTTTATAATCACGTGTGTTACTTCTACAACAAAAGAGGTGTTACCACTGTGGCATCAAGTGATATTTGTTTTGTCTGATGTGACTGAACCACGGTTACT
Source organism: Saccoglossus kowalevskii (assembly GCF_978046115.1). NCBI lineage: Eukaryota > Metazoa > Hemichordata > Enteropneusta > Harrimaniidae > Saccoglossus > Saccoglossus kowalevskii. The sequence continues at coordinate 23,015,179 of NC_140657.1, forward strand.
AAAACCGTGACTGAACTTAGAAACATACTGTTGTACATGTATAACCTATGATTAAAACACACAATGAATGTTTCTTAAAACCATTATTTTCGAAAGTTAGAAAAAGAGTGTCAGTGTTAGTATATTGTAGTACGTAATCATTTCTCAGCCAAGTCACTTTCGAGTACACATTAGTGGCGTTCACGTTAGAGATCTACTTGAACGCTCGGCACGAACCGAATTCAGTGGTGAATTTTCAGAGAACACATAACTATATATATGATCGGATACAGTAGTAATGAATGAAATGAATGCAAACTGTCGTCGGCGACGAATATTCATGTGCTGCAACCGGTATTTTCTTGCAATGCTACATTGACGTAAACAAAAAAATCGAATCTTCTAAGCCGTTCATTGCATGATGACTCGTAATAAATACTATAATAACAAAAAAGGAATTAATTTCAATATATCAATTATTGTTTTCATCATATGTGTATCGCTTTCCATGTTTGTGTCAACTAACAGATCGACGAATGATAGCGTGATTTCTGCACGAGCCGAGTGGGTCCCGATGTGGGTCCGGACAAACGTAAACCCAGTGGTGTAATTCTCTCCAAACATAAAGGCTTACAATATCGGCACGTGCCGAGATCCCAACATGTGCACGTAACGGATGCTGATGTTGAAAAGGCTGTAGACTGGTAGCTGTACAATTCGTAAATAAAATACGTTGGTCGTTACGTCCCTGGAATAAATTATATTCGAAGATCATATTTAGTGCACTGCTCTAGTGAAGAGGGATTTTGATTAAATGCACAATGAATGTGTAGCGGCACTGGTTTGTATACTTGCCTTGGCACAGCTATGCCCGTGTGAGAGACATTATGGAACTCTTAATAATATAATAAAATATTTAAATTTAAAATGTGTATTTGTTATAATGTCAATGTAATGTGCCTGCTCAAAATCATCCGATACCTTGATAAAAACTATAATGGTCCATTAGAGGATGTGGATCTACATGCAAGTGTCAACTACGTTTGTTGCTATGAAATGTGTGTGGTCTAACCAAGATCTGATTGGCCTAGAACAGTATACTATACCAAATTATAACCGAAAGAGAGAGACTATTCCACTTCCGTCCGAGGATAAAAACGAATAGAAAAATTGTAATTAAAATGTTCGTTGGTAGAAACTACATACAGAATGCTTTATCCCGATGCATATTTCGTCGAGAGACCATTTCGTCAAAAGTATGATGTGAACTGGAAGTGCTCCCCATAATAATATAATTTTTTGCTTCGCATTTATTGTAATATTACAAATTAAGAAATCCGCTGCAATTAATAGTTGGTGGTTTGTTGATGTTAAATGGATAAAACTCAATTCACACACCAAGAGGTGTCATTCTTCAGTTAAGCAATACAATGTGACAGACTTCAATCGAATACTGGTGGAAGTTTTGACCTGCACGTCTTTTATTCCAAATAAGCGATACGAAGACAGAATTGGTTCAGTGACAGTCGGTAATGAGCTGATAATAGTTAGTATTGTGAACACGTCGACGCGTTTTATACATCGTACGTTTAACCATGGAGCTCCATGGTTTAACATACAGCCTTAGAGGCCTGCTTGAGCCAAATGGTGGAGTATTACTGAATCCAAGTCGCCATATCATCGTACGCCATGGCCCGGCCTCTTTTACGCCAAGCCTACATAGATTTATTCCGTCGAGTCTCGAAGCGGAAATAAACTCTGGCGGCGAGAATGAGTCTCGGACAATAGTAAACAGTAGCTAGCGTTAAGTTTACCGCATTCCGTAGTTGGACAACCAAAATGCATTGTTCCACACAGTTACAACATAGCAACCGGTTTGACATCGAGAAAAAAATCGTTTATTTTTTCAACTTTATATGCAGTCGGCTATTCTTTTTTTGTAAATTCTTAACCCTGTTAAACGATTAGACGGACATAACTTGGCATATGCCAAGAAGCGGACCCAAACGGTTTGAAGGTTCTCAAACTCATTTCGACGAAGCAACTCTGCTTCCAGCGTCTCTTTCGTTACACTATTCAATGAGGAGAATGTAAAGTTTCACCTCGTCCAAAAACGTCCACGCACAATATATATATATATATATATATATGTATATCAAGTGTAAATGGGAAAGGATGTTTTGTCTTAACGTATATATTGAATAATTACGACACCACGATTATCTGGACTACTACATTTATTTTGTATATCGGTCTTAGCAAAGAACCACAAAATGCCAGTACCGAGGATTGATTCCGATATTCTGATTAGTCCACCGTCCACCACTGTTCTATCTCCCTTTGTTCTATGTCAAAAATTAACGCTGTTTCGTTTGTCATTACTTTGCGCAAAATAACGACAAATGTGCAACCATATCAAGTACGAAGTCTAGGCAGGCAGTGTGAATAAATCTGGTGTCGTGGCCTGGGGTGCGAAAAGGAAAGGGGCTTCCCCAAGGAAGTAGTTTACACGAACCAGCTCCCTGTACGAACCTAATTCGGGGAAGTAGTGTCACGTGAGTGTATTGGTCTACTGAAAACTCATCTAGTTGCGTTTTATGTTTGAGAATATTACTCAAACACCTTTTTACCTATCGATTTCTTCGTTCGTTATTTTTTTCAAAAATCTGCCCACGCTCGCTGCTAGAAACCGCCATTCAGAATTTCCGACCAGAATAACAAATTGCCGACCGGCGCTATGCTATTTGTTTGCAATACACACAGGATGTCGGCCACTGGACCGTTATGCATCAGACTCGTAATATTACTAGTCTGGGGTTATGCTATTGTTACGACATGGAAGGACTACCTTCCATGGTCACGCTAAGGTAGTGAGAAGGGTTTGACGACGTTTTTGAATAAAGTGTTCTCTGCCTGTTGTTTCATTCAGAACCATACTTTAGAATTTATGATTCATAAGCCTAAATATAGAGGGACAAGTTCGCACTAACCGGACAGTCAGTGTTACCACGTGACAAAAAAATGGCGAACCTTGTAAAAATGACGCGATTGCGAGAGCTCACAGCGGAATTTCCGCTTGAAATTTGCGCCATGCATTTCCCGTGATCAAGTTCATTGAAATGTGTCCCCGGTAATGAAAAGACCCATTTTTTTCGATTTCAAAGCAGGTTTGTTGTTTTTGTCCCATAACTATTTCATACTATTCCACAGACTATTATTCTGTGACAAAGCATTTTCTAAAAAAAAACAGACATATTTCACACCGTTATTATCTTGTGAATGTGTGAGTTTAAACGTCCGAACGCACCTAATTTTACAGCGGTGCCAATGAGTTCATTAATACCTGGGGTTACTCAACACTAGGGAGTTGATTTGTAAATTGTGTTATATCAAGTGGACTCATATAGTTATAAAAATTTAAATATAACACTTGAACGCATATGCAACATATAACCTGTTATTTTATTGTAACCAGGCGTGACGTTTTGAAAACAACGTTTTACCCGCATCTAGCAAGATTATGAAATGGTCCTAATTGTGCGCGTGCCAACACAACGGCGCCATCAAGACTAGATTGGAAAAGACTCAAGTGTTTTGCAAAGTTCCAAGATATATTGTTAAATGACTGTCCGAATAATTCTCAGAACAGCTGCGATTGCTTCATGAATATTTATAAACAGATCGGAACTCTAAAACAACCCCTGGCACTGCGACAATGACCGATAAAAACTGAAAAAAAGTTGTGACGTCGCTCGAGTGAAATTATTAAAAAAATGCACTCCTTTTTCTCTCTACATAGTCCCACTCCAAAGAGACTGTACTTATTTCTACCACAGTCCCTCAACACCCGGTTGGGAAACGCCTTTGTTCTAAGATGTTAATCCCCCCGATCGCTGGTAACAGTGTGCGTTATGCTTGTGGAGTGAAACCGGTGACTAGATTTACACTGTCTTCCGCTCTGCGCCTGTGAATCTTTGTCATTTTATACAGCTTATTTCGAAATTATTCCGAGTTGCGTGTGTAATTTGTGCCGTAAAAGCTTCCTGATAAGGCACGTGTAATTTAAAAGATATGTTCATTTAATTGACATAACAAAAATCCAGAATTTCAGACCATCACAGCCAGCACTGTTCATTGCAGGGTGCCTTGTTACGGTGACGCTGTACAAAAAGTTTTCATCCTATGAAAATGCGTCCCTTTATCTAAAACGATCACAGTCGTCATATTTTTGTTTAATATTTTAATTATTCCCCAACATAGATTATTTTGTGTAGAAGCAGTATTAAAGGGTTCATTTCAGTCGATCATTATACCGTTAGTTTTGCCCCCGTAGATACTTGTATCCGCCCACGAACCAAGATGGTCGTCGAGTATCGTTCAAAGAAAACGACTGTTCAAAGTGTTTTTTTATATATTGATGCCTAAAATTTTGAAGAACCGTTGATTTATATCTTAGAAATATCCGAATCATGTTGGTGTAGTCAGATTCCGATATTCGTCTCAGAAAATCACTGAATTAAACAGCTCCCTGATTTAGAGTGTACAAAATTTGTTCATGTTATATCATTTATCTCCATGGTTATATCATGGAGCTATGGTTATACCAGCTCTCTGGTTATATCAAGATGGCGATTCGAATGACCAAATTCGATGTTATAGTGACAGTATCTGATTTTAACAAAACACACTTTTCCGACTTGAGCTATTATTTTATTAATACTGAGATGGAAGTTAAAAAAAGTGCCCAATGCTAGCGCTGTTTTAATGGTTGTTCTGTTTGTTTCGATCAAACTTAGATCGTGTTTTAACACATAAACTACGTTCGATACGTTTTTTGCGGCACTGACAGAATGGATGGCTGCGTCGATGTCTCTGTTTCCGTAGCCTTCTTTCGTGCATTCAGCAGCAACATTCTCTGGGCACTCTTGCAATATATCATTCCAATCGATATCGAAAGCGACAAAATCCTCGTAGTTTTCCCACATTTCGGTAAATAATGTACCGTCTCTCGCGTTGTGCCAAAAATCGAAACGAAGTGTATACGCATGCGTAGATGTGATTCAAGAAGGCTTCTGTTGTCATACTAGTATGTCATACCATATGATAATTTTATGGTAATTGAAAAGTAGGCTTGCGTTCACTTGGGTTAACCATGGAGGTAAAAAGAGACCTCCATGGGTTAACGAATAAACAATTTGACGAACGTGTTACACGCATTGAGACAAAAGAAGTATTATCGTTTCCCAACCGGGGGTTGAGAGACTGCGTTTCTATCCACCCCTTATCACGGAGATCTTACCATGGATCTTACATAACCAAAGCTCTTTATTAACAGTTTATTTGTTCACAATTCCCGACTTTTGGCAAATTTATATTCTTGATTATCACAATAAAAATAACATTCCAAAGATTTGCTAAATCAAGAGTTGTAGTCCTATTAGATTAAATACCACATCACAGTTGAGAGAATAAGACAAAACTATATACAGTATACAATGTATTTCAGCAAAAACAGTTAGACGAAACTCTGTAACTTTGCAAACGAAACTCAAAAATGTTTAGCTAACGACTACCAAACACGCATATGAAAATTTCAGCTTACAACTGAATTCGTGCCGAAAACATGCATAGCACGTTGTGGACACTGATTACCGGTCACCCCAAGTGCCAAATCAGGATAAACAGCCATTTTCAATAGAGTAGCCAAGGTGTTAAAAATGGATTATGTACTGGCAAACCAAATTCTGCATAGGCATATGTCTCCAACGCGTTCTTTTTGGATCATTTAGTCTTTTTTTTGACTCAGCAGCTCTCAAAACCTAATATTAAATATAAGAACGAAACAAATCTGTCGCGATTTCACGCTTTCACGGTAAAGGGGTGGTGGCTGCTCCCCCTCTGTAAACCCCTGCGTTTACTATCAACTCTTTCTACCGTGTCCTTACTTGGTGACGTTTCTCAATTTATAAACTTGCCACGCTACTAATTTCGCCCAATCACCCGCTTTTATCGGTTTTAAGCAACCAATTATCACATAATATCCGACCACGAGATCTTTTCCGACCGAAAAAACTACCACATTTATATCACTTTCTTTTCTCGCTCGCTTATTTAAAACACCAATCGCTGGCTCAAACACTGATCACTGGTACACGAGTGGTTGAATTTGTTGTTTCAATGGTAAAGTTTACGGATACAACGAGTAATAGAGTCTTAATTACTATTAAAATCCGAACGACACGATACGGACGAACGACAATCTATGATACTTTGTATCACAGTCCCTCTATTCCCGGTCTGGAAAGTAACGGTCATTGTATTAGGTGCGAATTGGCCTCCTTCCCTGGCAAAGGCGCATTGCGGGGTTGGGCAAAGCATTGTCACGTGATCAGTACGCAGCCAACCACTACTTTTACATCGTCAGTGTTATGTATTTTTTTACAACTTAGTTGTTTATTCCAGAATTCGTGCTTTGTTACATAATTTTATAATCAGGATAACTGTATAAGGTCATATTTTAGCCGGCGAGTAGTTCTCCAATTCATCTATTTTACCAGCAGCGACACATTTTCGCAACAAATTTTCATACTTTTACCCAGATTTTTGTCGTTTTTGATTTTGGGGTGATTGAAATGAACTCTATTTTATTTACCATACTTCTCGGCGCGAAACCAATATTTGTCTTCGATTTTGACATTTTATGATCGAAACATATCATTAAAAATTGGTGGGCTGGTTTGTTATTTGTCACACCGCATTTTATTAATGTTAAATTGAGCGACTTTTATGGATGCTTTTTAGATCGTAAATGCATATTGCGACGTTTTGAAATGACAATATACTCAATTCTGTGCTAAAAAATCATTTATATACAAGCATTGAAACATTGTTATATACTTTTGCATAGAATAAAGTCATTAGTTGTTGTATAGTTGACTTGAACTGTTATGAACCCCCAAGAATCAGAAATATCACAGGTTTTTCGATCGATCACGTTAACATGAACGACGCCATTTTGACAAGATTTGTTTAGCGATGTCAGCATGTTGGCACGCAAGTTTTTTCCCTATTAAAACTAGAAAAAATAATTCCCGATACTAATCTTTACATTGTATGTAGGGTCTGGGTGTTTATGAGCTGGTAGGCTGGTTTTGATGCGCATCACCGTTAAAAAAACTCAAATTTCATAGTGATAATTTTGTTTACATGTTTGTTTACGTTGTGGTTGCCCGATTTTGAAGTCAAAGTGAAGTCATACAATGAGCTATCGCTTTGCATGACGGTAAATTTTCCGATTTTAATGAATATTTTGACGGTAATGTAATCTGTCTGACTTCCTGACTCCCTCGGCCCGGGTGTGAACGGTTTGTTTACCCGCACCGCGGATCGAGAAAAAAAAACGCTAGTCGTTTCCAGACCGGGGATAGAGGGACTGTGTTTGTATGGAGGGGGGCAAAGGGGGTAGCTGGTACAGTTTTACGGGAAATAAAACGGGCCTTTTACAATTTACAAGGAAAAAAAGACGTTTTTACAATTTACAGTGATAATTGAATTTTCAATGAATTGTGTCAGCTAGTCATTTCACAGTTTCGAAAATGTAATTTCGCTGGATTATTCTTTACGACTTTTTTAATTTGGATGTAAATTCTTGTACGTACCGAGAAAAATGACACATTTTTACAGTGTACGATAAAAATATTTGATTGATTACGTCGTACGTCTAGCCTGTGATTACACAATTACGGAATTTATTTTTCCAATTTCCGTTGTACGAACAAAAAAATATTGCAATTACGTTGAATGAAAATAACCCTCCTTGCCCTCTTGTATCATTCGCGCACGCAACTTGAACTACGACCTTTTGTTTAACATGCTGAAGGAGCCGAACTGTGTTCCGTTTGAATCCAGGACTGCTCTCTCCTTTCATCAATGATTATCGAGACAGTTACTTGATAAAGACAACGCTAACTCCCTAGGGCAAAGAAACGAAGAAAATATTGATGTGTTTTCCCAAAAATAACGATGCCAAAACCACGAATTAAAATGCGCGCAGCGGGCGATATTTTCAAAATAAAGCGGAAATTAGACAGGTTGGGTGAAATTAATACTGTGCACTCGGTTGGTATAAACAGATCCTTAAATACGTAAAAATACGACCGGACAATATCTATCATTCTGAAATATGCCAAAGACAGAAACAAATGCAGCACGTTTTTTTATGAGCCAAAATAAACAAAACAAAAATTCTACGAACGAAACAGACCCTGTTTGCAATGTTTATTTACACCGCGGCATCTCTTAAACACATTCTCAAAATTAGCGATGTTAATTTTACAAACGTTTAAAACATTGTTATTCTGATATTTTTTGGTCAGCATAAAAAATATTTTGTTCAAAGGGCGGTGGTCATCGCGTCCTGTTGGATAGGGGACTCATATCGACATATACAACACGTGTAAACATTGCTTCATTACACGAAGTACGAAAACGCGCTGCGCAACGACTAGCGCCCTTCAAATTTGTACCTGTATCATACTATTTTAAAGGACGTTGGCGTTTTTTAGTTTGGAAAATAACTTTTCAAAAAAGTGGTTATACACTAAATATTTATGTAAACAACTAAACATGTACGCCGAAATAACGGAATAGACTACTAGTATGTTTTAATATTTTTGTAAACTGAATGACGACATCATTTCTGTGAACAACTGATCACCGATATCACGTAATTGACTATGTATTAAATATTTCTGTGAACAACTGATCACTTATATCGTGCAATAGACAACAACTGTAACAGCCAGTCTTCTTGGTCATTATTATGTTCAGTATTATGTAAATTAGATAATGAAAAGTTCTTATTTGTATTGTTGTTTTATTTGCGAAGAATAATTAGAATGTACTGTATACACGTAATTTCTATTGCATGTTCAAGGGTACCGAATATCCCGCCGTTTAGCGCCCCATCCACAGCTTTACCCTAATGTGATACCATGGAGGTAAAAGTCTTTTTTACCTCCATGGTGATCCAAGTGAAACGTATATTTTTACTATCGCATTTTTCAAAAGTCGAAACTGGGTGCATCATGGTACAACACACGCTGCGACAACTGAGTGATCAGCGACATCTTTGTTGGGCGATGTTTCAATGGTGAATTAGTTTATTTGAAATGGAGTGAATATGAATATGAACTCTATTACAACGTGTTTGAATTATGTGCAGCAATGGGCAATGACCTCCAGAATTCACGCATTAATATCTAATTAAATTCGCTTAACTCTGTTTTTTAATAAACATGTCGCACGTGAAAAGCAGGAGATATTTTAGATTAGTTTTATGTTTACCGATCTTCAACTTTTTAGAATAAATGATAGCTACCGTTGTCGAATCAATCAAGAGGCTCGAATCCGGAAGGCTTGGCTATTTTAAACTTCGTAAACAGCATTCTTTTCAAGCGACGACTTCATTCAAGTGTAATGAACGTAAGTGAAATGTATGGAAGAGTCACGATACTTGTACCTACGAAAGTTACGACTCTTATTCTTGAAATTGTTCATAAATACATGCACAAAATACAAGCATATACCATTTGTTCAATGGCACAAAAATCATACTTATTGTTTGAAATACTAGTAACTGATACCTACACATATAACGATAGGTGCAAATTTCAAATATTGAAACCCTTGACCGAAACGTCCGTCCACCGGAACACCCAAACCCAATTTTCTGTCATTTTAAATATAATTACTCAGTAAAGTAACAAGGAAGGTATACATGTTCGATTTATAGTTATAAATCGATGCCAAAGCAAATTCAGAAAATGCAGATAACAGTATAACAGGAAGTGGACACGGTGTCTCGACGTCAGTTATTTTTTTTCGCTTTCACACATTATTATTTAGGCCGCAGTTTGGTTACGTCAGAAGTGTCCAATACGCCGGACCTCAGCGTGTTGTTTCTCGGTATTTTCCTTTATGTACGTAGCACATTTCGACGAAAAGGTAGTCTGCATTATCGGAATAGTATTTTAAATTGAAGTCTCTGCTTTATGTTTCTACAATGCTGTCTTTGGAATAACCATTGAGAAATTAGTTTTCCTTTAATATATACCAACCATTGGTTTTGTTTCCTCGGCAGGCTAATTGACATCTCTCACAGCCATCCTGGTTGCAATTGTAAAAACAAATTTCACGAACGTAATTTAGTCAATGCATGGAGGTATCTGTTTATACCTCCATGGTCAATGGTAGTTGCGGTTACGCAATCTAGCGCTTGATCATGCTGTAGTTAGGCCACCCATGGAGGCTCTTTTTACCTCCATGGGCCACCTAACCTTGGGATTAAAATGCAATGGTTGTCGCGCCGCGTCGTGTTTGATATGGACTCATAGCGACGTATACAACACGTAATTGTTTACTTACATAACATTCAAACACGCACTGAGCAAAACCACCGCCCTTTCATCAAAGGCCTCTTCTAAGCTATGATTTATTTATACCGCCCGAATATTTTGCTTCGAAATTGAGTTAAGGTAGAGATGCAGGTTCGTGGGCACTTTTCGTGATTTTTTTTTTTACCTTTTCTTACCTAGACAGTCTTGGCTAGATAGTGTTAAAATTTCGGAGCATTGTCATTGTTGGAACATACTCAAAAAACAATTTTAAAATATAGGGAACCGAGGCACGCGTATGTGATTAAAAGTCCCGAAAGTTTGTTTGCGTTGTTCTTTGATTGACAAGTCACTGTTGATGTTATATGCAAATGATTGCTGGCCTCAGTTACGGAGCAGCCGGTGTGCGACTTCCTGTCCTGGCTTTCTGTTTACTTACCTCAAGCGCGATCAACTAGCAAACTACAAAAACAGACAAGACGTAGACGCTTCCAGCATGCAAGCGGAATGAAACAAAACATACACTTGTAACTGATAAGTAAACTTTTTCACCCTAAAATTAATTGATTTTTCATTTATTTTTTATGTAGGCGGTAGCGTCGATAGGGCGATTTAATTTTCGCGCAAAACAAGGCCACAATTTCTTTTGCATAGATTTCAAGCTTTTTTGCACTGTTGGCGAAACTAAAAAAATTTTCCACAAATTTTTACTCCAACGCCATTTTAACACTGAAGTATACATTTTTTGTTTCGCTGTAATGATTATCGTGCTGATAGAATTGCGATGCAATTGACAAACAGCACAGTTGTTGTCATCGCTAACTTTTCAGTGTTAAAATACACAAACATAAAATGCTTGGTTAATTAAAAATAAAAAAAATACCCTGAAAATTACCGAAAAATCGGCAATGAGATGCCGTTTTTAAACACTGCGAAAAAATCATGCACTGTGCGATGCCATCTTGGTTACCTTAATCGGGAACCCCCTTCTCAGCTAGCATGCACCGGTAGCGATGTCGCAAACTACATTGTATGGTCGTGATCGGCGACCTCTGGTACTAAGGAACTCTATGTATGAGGTATTTCCAGAGGTCAGAGTTCGTTTAATTTGCATCGACCTGTCTCGTCTGTAGTTGAATGAAACCTGCATCGATTTACAATAGTTCTCTTTCCAATGTGACTTTATTTCGAATTTGTTTCACCGGCGTTTAGGTGATTGAGTAGTAGAAACTGCGAATAGCCGTTGTGTAGTAAATATTAGGGCCCATTTCAACCTGGTCGTCTAACTTCGCACGGTCCACGGAAACTGCGTCATACAAAGTATTTTTTAAAGGTTTGAGGGAAGGTAAATTTAGACTCAACCCACCCAATGACGATCGCTATGTTTATATAACTGTATGAATATGTCATCGGCTTTACGTAATCCATTGTGTACCTTCCTCAGTGGAATTGATAACACAACGCCATGACAGTTTTCACGCAAGGTTGAGACTTGAACGATTTTTGGTCCGTTTCCCTCGAATTGTAAATATTTTTATTTTATTTTTTTTACCTGACGATTTAACATTGGCAAATTACGATGTATAGTGTATTTCTAGGAGTTTCTGTTACACATATGAAGCGAATGATTCGTTTTAAAACTTTTTTTTACATAATGGCGATTATCTCAGTTTCATTTTTTACTCAAAATTTCAACTTTAAAACTATTTAACTTCTAGACGGTTCATTTGTTTTCAATGAAATTTTCAGGGGTCATTATTCAGGTCTATCCTAAGTAAATGCCTTTATATGGTTTCACTGTCTTCGCTGGAACAGAAACAATAGAGCTGCCAATTACCGGCTCTGTTAACTGTGAACGATTTATAAAATGTGAATGTTTCAAAGAGCACTGTGTAAAAACTTTTCAATGGAAACACTAATAAATAAGCCATTATGTTCCTAGTAAACAGAAGTTTTAAATAAGTGTTCTTAAATTAAAATCGGGGTATGCATTCAAAAGTTAAATAGTTTTAAGTGCACTTTCACCTAAAATGCATGATTTTAACCCAAAATCAACACCACTTAATATGGTATCATTGTACATTATTGTAAACCATAAAACTCAAAAATTTAAATAAAACTCTTTCAAATGATATATAACTTGATTGGTAAAAAGTATATTTTACTCATGTAATTAGAGTAATTAGAGGCAATTAGAAATATAGTCTCCCAACCTGCATCTCTACCTTAAGCCACAGCCCCTCCTCAAAAGCCTCCATTATTTTACAATGTGAAACCACCTTATTATCGATATCCAACAACATTTATTATCTTGAATATTACATTTAAGCCCAAATAATAAACGTCAACAATATTAGTAAATGCTAGAACAATCACAATTATGAATTCTAAGTAGGAAGACTGAATAGACGTGATGTCACAGCGTCAACCGTAGTGCTTGTCATGATTACAAGATCCTAAAGCGGAAGTGATGCAATCGTAGAACGATTTTTAGCCCTTGAAAGAGAAGCAACGTCACAACAGTTATAAATACGCCTGTCGCTGTGTTGGCTGTTGGTTGTTGGCTCACCCGCTTCAAGTTGTCCGAATATAACGCCTCATTAATTACTACTTAATGCTAAGCGGTGTTGTTTGAAATAACGCTATTTTACAGAGTGGGTTGCGTGGAACGAATTGTCGTATGTTTTAAAATTACGTCAATTACTGAATTAGTCGCGTGAATCCGGGCCAGATTCCCAGGGCCGACCTGCCGTTCACAAAAAACACTCCTGTAGATTATTGTGCTACAGTAACTCATGAGTAGACATCATCTTCATAAAAAAAGATCATAAAATTTTCCCTGAAAATTACATGGTCATCAAGTATTGGAATACACTACATAGTAATATAGAATTTTGTTTAAAAATTGTAATATAAGTGATGATATAGAAAGAATTCCCTGTAGACACAATCAGGGTAGAACAAACTCCCAGACAGTACATCGCATGGAGACAATGGCATTTAATGTGAGCGTACCATAATCCGTTAATTGTTAAACCACCTATTTTTTAGCTGTATATTATATATTATGATTTATAAAGCAACAATAGGACTATTTGTATTTTAAAATAAAGATTGAAATTGGTGACCTTTTAGATCTACTGTGAAATACTTTATTTTCGCGAATATACCTTTTTCCTATATGTCACATTCAACTCGTCAGAAATCAGTAAAAGAAATCCATGCAAAGCACTCAAAAACACTTTTCAGCAAAAATTAATTCCAGCTAAAATAAAGTATTTCACAACGTTCATCGTCGACCCTGTTCTATTGTAATGTGTTGGCAGTAACTTAAAAATTACATTATCTAAACACATGTTTTCTGAGATAATGTCCGCCGGGATCTTGCTCTGCCGGAATCCAGTAAATCTCGAATTCAGGTTAACCTCAAAACACATTTCGTGCTCGTAGGATTAGCGATGGTGCGAGTTAAACCCATATATTATCCATGTAAGGTCCAAGGCCACTTCACAAAATGTCAATCGTCACTAAAGTGTTAATTCCATAGATAAACATACACAATTTACAGAGGGCGCACAACCATCGCATAAGCCATGATAAGGAGCTATTTTGCTTCGCATGAATTGTAAAGTTCAACTGGATTTGAGATCGGCGAGGGCGCAATAACAGAAGTAATATTATTATTAGTCACTGCGGATTCGTATGTAATAAATTATTATATGTCGCTATAATAGCATATTTATGTAATGTGCAGTTACAGTCGCTAGTTAAGCACTTCGCCACAATCGAATCATTGAGTATTAGTTCAAACAATACCATTGTAAAACAAAAAATATATAGTTGACGATAAATTAGTAAAATATAAACGGATTAGTTAGAAATATATTTCTATAGTCTTTAGACCTGGCCACCTAAGCAGGTGTATATGAAAAGTGAATGATTTCTACCATGTCAAGCCAGTAGTGCAGCAGTTCAAGCTGCGTGATTTCCGCTTAATAAGTTGAACGTAAAACAACGACAAACTCAGAGTTGCCCGTCAATTTACGTTGAAAATATACAACGGGCAACGTAGTATATCAGTTCTTTAAGTTCAGCGTAAAACGACAGCAAATTTGGGAATTACCGCTATTTACATTGGGCGTATCAAACGCGCAATTTCTAAATTTACGTCGTTTCAGTTTCGACGGTTACGCGAGGGAAATTCGAACGTTTACGCACCCAAATATAAACAACGGATTTACTGCAAAACACGTTGCTAATCCGGCAAGCGGCTACGACGGAAATTCGAATTTTCATGCAGTGTGACTCATACATCTTGCCAAAAAGGTACACTGCCACTTGGTGTTACTATTACACCATTTATATCCACTGCTAGTACACTTTGTCTGAATGTGATCACCTTTTTTACAAATCCACTGTCTGCAACAGGGCCATTCCAAACATCATTCAATGTATCTTTTGTATATAGATGGTTATCGATTCCGACACCAATTATGATGTTGTCCGTGATATCTACACTAATCACACAGCAAGAGTTTGCTACTATCGCAGTCCATCCTTGAGCATCCATTGTGTACTTTAGCACTATTTGGTTATCTGTATTCACGGCAAGTAAAGAACCGTCACGACAACAATATCGATAATACCATTGGTATATGAAACAAGGGACACAAAGCCACTTTCATCACGTGTGTACAAATTGTTGTCATTTCCAACGAGTAGTGATGTTTCTACTAAAAAGTAAATAGAAAATCGAGAATATTCAATTGAGAATTACACTACTGTTTATGGCTTTACAATTTTGTGACTTCAGAGTTTGATTAGGTATTACCTAATTGAAAAAAACAAACAATTGAACAAATCCATAGAAAAGATAAATAAAATTGCTCTTGATTGGCATGATATTAAGGACTTTTTTAAACGTAGCTTCCCCCACATTCACTGGATGATCGGTTTTAATTGCAGCCCATAATCAACGAATGTTGTTGTTGCCATGGAAACCTTACAATAAGGACAAATACACCCCGGTAAATTAGAAAGGTGACTAACATCTGGGCAAGCTAGATGAACATAACATTATGTTGACAAAATGAATCTAAAGCCTGTATGACTACACCATGTTGTCTGCATGGATAATCAGAAAGTAAGGGTATACACAAACCACTAAACAAATTACTAAAACCCAATCAAGTGGTGTAAATAGTGTTCCAGGCAGTTTGATAGAAGTGAATTCTGTTGCGTTCTACATTAATAATACAAACTCATATACCCGCAGAAATACTTCTGCTGCTGAAAAACAATATAGCAGAAGGCACCCGACTCCCCCAAAAACATTGTAAAGTGTTGAAACAATCAACAATCGTTTATTGTCCCTTCAATGGTATCTACATATATAATATTAAATAACGTTATGATTTCAAATATGTTATTCAGGTTCCATTGGTTCATCAGTAGCAGATGGCATTGACACATTAGTGATAGGTGAAGATAATCAAATAATATATTTTCAAATATTGATAGAAATGAAATGAATTGTATGACTAAGGGGTCTGCTGATGATTAGTGTTATGTGCTATAAAGATAGCGTCAGTGAAAAGATTAGGTGCGTATTTGTTGTCATGAAATGTATTTTACCCAACAAAGATACGTTACGAGGTCAGAATATCAGAAGTGATTAGTTTATGCTTACAGTGTTTTCTGTGTCTGTAATTTAATAAAGGCTAGCAAATTATTCCCAACTCGCTTATTTTATGTATAAGTTCAATAGTTGTTTGTATTGATGGGGGATTTTGGTGCATGGAGCCTTTTTATATTTGCTCGGGAAGACATGGCCTGTCATAATAAATATAATAGCAACAGTTTGATAGACGTGAGTTCTATTGCATTCTACATTAGGAACACAAACTGGCATACAGGAAGGAATACTTCTGCTGCTTAAAAACAATATAGCAAAAGGGATCCAAGTTGTTGGAACAATAACAATGTTTTATTGACCTTCCAATGGTACAAACATATGAATTATCGTATTAAATAACTTTATGATTTCATTAACTATGTATCAACTAATTATTAGAGTACATTGTTTATGATAATGCAAAATATTATCTGATTGGTACAAAGGTCGCTGTTCCAAAGTCAAATGTAATGAATTAAATGACAAAGGGTATGCTGATGTATAGTGTTATGTTCTATAAAGATTGAAAAGATTGGGTGCGTGCTTGTTGGACATGGAATGTATCATACCAAACAAATACAAGTTAGCAGAACAGAATATCAGAAGTGATTGGTTTATGTTTATCGTGTCGTCCCAACTCACTTATTTTATGTATATGTTCAATAGTTGTATGTATTGTTAACTGGGAATTCTGTGCATGAAACCCTTTTAAATTTTCTCGATTGGAAATGGACTGTCATAATAAATATAATAGCAAAAGTATGACATAACTATCGCTTCGCATTTAGTAAAAGAACAAAACTGTTTTACACACTGGGGCAAAATGTTTTATGTCATGAGTTTTATATTCTATTTGTGATTGCGAATTCGTATTGCAAACATAAAGTATATGAAGGGTCTAGCACTATTATTTTCGAAATGGTGCAATAAAAAAAACATATATTTCGTCAAACCACTATAAGGAGATCCCAAAATAAAAAGTATATTTACATACAAAAACTTTACAAAAGTTTTTTTTAAATGTGTTTATGGAAAACACAAATCCAAAGCCGTTCCATGTCTTCTAGAACTCGTTATATGGGGTTTGGAATACAGCTATGTAATGGTTAATGGAAATTTGTGTCTGTAAAATGGCGAGTTTATCAAATGCGTCTTCCAAATACATGTACGACATATCACGGTTTCATACTAACTTGGCAGATTTTGCATTTACTACTCCCTAATAAACAAGACGTATAAATCAGCAAAATACTAGCTATTGATCACAGTGCTGTGTAACCAATCCATGAATTGCAACATTAATCATATTCATAGAACATAACACAATGCATCAGCAGACAGTTTACCAGTATGGTAACATATTTTAACTTTTTGACAACGACATTTCCATCAATAGAACAAATATTTTGTAATATCATGATAAATTGATTCAATAAACTAAAAGTTGATATATATATATATATATATATATAACTGCTTGATGAAGTATGAGGATGTCGAAACTTTCGTTTTTAGTAATCTAGTTTGTATTTTTAATATAATTACATTTTATATCACATCTCACTGCTGTTACGCATGCTGTGATTGGTTGACAGTCGGTCACATGACATTGAATGAAAATGGGTATTACATGGTATATTGCCCGCTAAGTAGGTATTACATGGATATATCACATAGATGACGTCACTGAAACTACCTCGCAACAAATTGTCATTCGCTGCACTGGTTATGCCGCAGCCGTTGTTGTTTTCGGAGCTGCTTTTAAAGTTTTGAAGGAACTTTAGCCATTCGAAATAGACGGCGAACGTGACAGAAAGGATATTAAAGTAAGATACTCTGTTTTGATGTTTAGGGTATTTTATATGAAGCAAAAATGTATGGCAAAACCGCCACTGAAACGTCACAGCCGGGGTTGCTGCAGCACGTTCTACGCTGTGAGCATGTCTATGCGTTCCACGCCGATGCTAACCGAAAACGCTCTACAGAGGTGTAACTTGTGACCAGAAAGTGTGATAATTTATAGTGAGAAAGTCATTTTAGCTACTTGCACTGCACTTTGATATGTTTATCTGGTAAGTGATCAAATAACGTTTGAGAATTTCTCAATTCATTTCAATAATGTTTTTGATATATTGAGTGAATGACGTGCTGAAAAACCGGTTACTAAAAAGAGTAGTCATGGCTGAAAATGACATTTACTGTGTTTATTTTGTAGTTTTGTTAGCAAACAATGTATGCTATTGAGTAATGTGTAAACTTTATAATAAAAAATATATTGCATACTTAGTGTTGTGGGAGAGCGGATGTAAATGATTTATGGTAGATGTGATTGTGCAAGCTGGATGTCTCTTTGATGTGATAAAATAAATAACACATGATCATTCGGTCAATATCAAGATTTGTTGTCTGCACTCGGGCTCTGGCATCATCAATATTATGCTCATGACCACCAACCCTTTGACAGGCAATAAATCGTTACATTACCATCACAAGCATGTGTTATTACTTAATAGTGCATAAAAGGTTTTAATCTGAGCTATCGTGATACAGTAGTGATTCTGTGAAGTGATAAAAAATGTGTAAAATACGATACACAAAAATATAATCGTTTATATTTACCAGTATTTGAACTGATATATCCTCCATTAGATTGTAATGATGTTTGTTGTCCAATGTAACATATAGCAATCAGTCCAGCATTCGCTTCCACTGAGAAAAGACGTTCTGAATCGACACTTGTAATATCTACCATAACATTGACACCAAAATCAATTTCAGTATCAATCCAGGAACCAGTAGGTAGATCAAAATACAGGAGACTGTTTGGTGTAAGTCCGTACAGCAATGTGTTGACGGTTATTTTTACAACCTGTTCCGCATACCCATTGGCCACAATCGACCATGCTGATTGAATACCATTTCGCATTCTCAACTCGTTACTTGAAGTTACTCCATAAATGAGTTCCTGTTCATCTACACATGCGCTAATTACACTAGCACTTCCTGGAATCGGATTTGACCACAGAGCATTTTCCAATGACAACATATGTACTAATTCAAATTCAACTGTTACACCAATAAGCCATCCATTCGGTGACATGTCAACATCAATCAACGGAACATTAGGTGTTAAAGGTCCTATAAACGATGCCATTTCCAATGTTGTCTGATATAATTGATTATCAGTACCTATCACCAATGTGTCGATGCCATCTGCTACTGATGAACCAATGGAACCTGAATAAGAATGCAAACTCAAAATTACGAGCTATGGTACGGTAACATTTTCATAATTACACACATGTTTTCTTAAATAATACTTATTTGTTTTGTCAATTTAACACTGGTTTTTATCACGGATTTTAATCTTGTGATGTCATACTATCCTTCAATCATGCTCATGCTAGGAAGAAAATAGTGTTCCTCACTTATTAACCTCAGGCCATGACATAAATAAATAAATCGCTTTTTCCAGCTTTTGAAGGCTGCATACTTAAATGTGTTCCGGTTGGTAAAAATGTTATTTATTCCAGAAGATTATTTCGTTATTCAGGTACACGAAAAAAAAACAATTTGATTGGAGAAATCATCCATGGGACAGAAATGCCTCAAATTGAGGTCATTTTGGCGAACATTCAAGTTGGTGACATTTATTCTTGTAAAAACTATGGTCATATATGCTATATAAAAATTATCTAGTTGAACGGCTAAAAAACTTAGAAGTAAATTCCCATTTTTTTTATTATTTTAGTCAAAAGTTTAAAATGATAGCAAAAACATTTGACGTAAATGCTTCATGACAGTTATCAAGCTGGTTGTTCAAAATACACTCCCTAGAAACAATTACTCTAATGGTAGCAAAATTATCTGATTAATTCGAATTATTCGTTGGAACATGACAATAAAGAAGTTGGTCTAATGTGGCATCAGTGATATATGTGTGGCAGAAATCAAAGATGGCAGTCAAAAAGCGCTTCACAAACTAAGCAATATATATAGATGCTTTAAAAAAAACTTCCAAATCGAGGTGTTCAGTAGTTCTGAAGAGGTTTTTTGTGATTTTTACCATTTTGGGAGGGAAAACCGAAACAATTTATGTGATCACGAACGTTTTATTCGTGAAATACGTATCCATATAGCAATAATGCTACTACAAAAACTCAGAATGCAAAAATGGCCGTTTCTGGTTTAATGGCTACTAAACGTGTCGACAAATCTGAATTCTGAAAGTTGGGTGTATCAGTTTCTTTAGTTACAAATGTGCTTGAGAAGGCAATTTTTTGTAAAATTGTAAAATAAAATAAAATATTGAAGAAATAGGTTTAAAGTGTACTATTTATATTATGGATTCGAACACATGACATTATTAAGCATGAAGCAAATATAGGTAATAGCGTTCACCGTGGTTGTTATTCTAAAGCTATTTGCATTTTTCCCTTTAAACCTGACTGCCATTGCACTAATGCTTATCATTATTGATATCCATGCTGTGTGTGCAGGTAAGGTAGTGTAAACAGGTTCAATCAACATGAAAGACATGTTTACTAACTGATCGTTTATTTATAAGTTATTATCGATAAATCCGATGAAATACCCAGAACCTGTATATGCTATTGCAGTAAAATGCGATTATTTTGGTATACAATAACATCAGTTATACATAGTGGTAGACTTCGTTTGCTTTCACCATATGTGCAAATCTACTACTAAATAAAGCTCCTCGTAGGTGTCAACTAACAAAACCTCACATACCTGAACTTGAACTGCTACTACTTCCTCCACTATTTCTGCCAGTGCTTACTGCATAACATACAGCTATAAAACCTGAATCTGTAAACGTTGGTACAATGGATTCATTGTCAATAAATGCAAGGTCTGTAACGTTATTGCCACCAAAGTCGATTTCCATATCTACCCATGACCCAGATGAATTGAAAGACAAAAGACTGTTAGGTGTTATTCCGTACAAGATTGAATAGGAAGTAGTTATCTGTATGACCTGTTCCTGATACCCATCCGCTGCAAACGACCATGGTGATTGGATTTCATTTCTTATTTTCATCTCGTTATTTGCAGTTATTCCAAAAATAGTAGTCCCTTCATATACACACGCACTGATTACACTAGCACTTCCCGGAATTGGGTTTGACCATGTTCCATTTTCCAACGATGGCATATGTACCAATTCGTATGTATTCGTCACACCAATAAACCATCCATCTGGGGACATTGCAACATCAATCAAAGATACATTAGGTGTTAATGGCCCATTAAATGAGTCCATTTCTAAATTTGTTTGATACAATTGATTCTCAATATTTATTACCAACAATTTCATGTCATCTAATGCAGAGGTACCACCAGTATCACCTACAATGTAATTCAGATTCAAGACATACATTATAACAAATTTAAAATATAACACTACACAACACTAAACAATTTTGCGTGTCATGTTAATTGTGATTCGTTTGTGATATATTTCGAATTTTACTGTACTTTGTTTTGGGGTCAGTAATTACATTTTTGGATGACACATTTAATACTCTATTACTATGCTTCTTCACAAAAGACATTCATTCCTTGTACTGTTTTACTGTCAGTATAATTTGCACAATACATTTAAAGGTGTATATAGTAGCTGACGTTGACACACATCACACGCCATTCCGATGCACCGTGCTATACACTTAATCTCTATGTTACAACGTTAGTATAACACTAGTATTTGGTATAATTCAATATAGTTTTGAGTGCATAGTATTTGTCAATTCATCCTATATTACTGAATGAAATAGATTCAGAATATTACAGTAAATATAGTATTAATTGGCTAGTATTTGTCTTGCTCAATTATGTTGAATTATGTTATGAAATTTTATACAATTGAAGATATATTATTCCATGTGAAACATTGCGATTAAGTACAAAGTACATGTAGTATTATTTGAAAAAAATAAATATAAATTCAAATTGTGTGTTATTATGATGATTTTATAGCCAGTATATTTAATACACTGCATGCATACAAAGAAAAGATATTTGTTATTTAATCTCAGTTCAAAGCTTGTAATAGTTCCGCCATATTTTATATTAAATAAGGACGATTTAAATGGTAGAAATTTGTCACTTTGTCAGTGTGTCAAATATGTTATTGAAGTTTGAATATTTATTGCCTAATTATTGCCAACATTTTTCATAATTAAAACGAGAATACGGTTCAATAAAATTTTAGAACATCACTTACCAGCATTCGTAAAATCCCAAGAACACCACTTAACAATAGAGTAATCATTAGGATTTGGGAGAACATGTATCTGTTCATTCCTGTTACTACCATGATATCGAATAATATCTGATCCCCAATATCGTCTACAGCTAGACCCTAGAACGTCTCACCGGCAGCTGAACCATAAAACACCTCATCTGCATCATGCCAAGCAATGCCAAGAAGTGTCCACCAGCATAGCCTTCAATTGCAATTATTGGTCCACTCTTCGTTATGACGTCAGATGTAATACTGAAACGATTAGGTGAAATGATTGACCAGGGTGAATCCAATGATGATTTGTGTTGCAGAGCACCAGATTCGGTAATTCCAAGCAATGCCCCATCAATGTATGGAGCTATATCAATGGTGAAACCTGTACCCGGTAATGGCTCTGACAAAGTGTTGTTGGATGGGTCATAAGTAACCAGTTCGTGGTTGCTCGTAACTCCAATGAATGCACCGTTTTCTTGGCGTCGTGATCGCCCTTTGTGTTGCTTCATATATGCTTGTGTCGGCAAGTCCCCAAGGCTACCTATGTGAAATATAAATGTAAAATAACTCATTTATTTCTAACAATCAATAGTTTGTATTTAGATGGATTATTTTGTAGTAACAATTGCTGATGTCGAACCTTTCCTCGTGGCAAATAATACAAATTTGGGTATAATGCTTCATGTGAGTATCATAGCGTCCTCTAGAGACATATTGTGTGTTTCATTTGTTTTACTTTGAGACGTATTGATACGAGCTATGGATATTGTGAAGTTTTGGCGAATATAATCTTCATATTTTGAACAAAATCGTTTTTGCAAGAAGGTGAATGCTTTCATACTGGGGCATTAAATATGGTACCAGAACTTTTTTTCTAAATTATGATTAGAATTGTGCATATTTCAAAATAATATTGCGGTTTATACAAGTGTTATCGTTTTAAAATTAAAATTGGAATTGATACAATGCTAAAATCGCTTGGTTAACTTGCTTTCCAAGCACATATTTATGCCGTAGCCGAAAGTCCGCTTTTAATGCACAATATTTTTTTAAAAGACGGGCTATTTTTACTCACATTGTCAAAAGATAAAGATGAACCCTGCGGTTTACAGGTAGTAATTCCCGAGTCCGTATTATACTCGTATGGTAAATGTCTTCCCGAGTCCGTATTATACTAGTTAAGGCTTCGGGCGGAGCGTGACACGCATTAGAAAACGACTTTCACGCCATGAATGTGGTGGACTGCTGTGCCCCCGGCATGCGACACTCTGCCAGTCCAAAAAGTGACGCCTGGCTGTTGCTATGGTAAACGGCACCCGGAAACAGACTTGGTGGTATGTCGATGATGCCGACCAAGCACCGACACAGTCCCCTAATAATGTCACATAAAGCCTGTCGCTGGGCATGATGTGTTTTCACCAGTTTCTAACAGGGAAAACATTTCAAACACGTAAAGCATCCAATTTTTGTGTCGGTGGTCGGATACGAATTGAAACATTCGGAGAGAACCGCAAAATCCCATCGAACGTGGTTCATGCATTAAAACAACCTTAATATTAATCTTAATAAAATAAAACATCAAATCGGAAAAGTGTGTTTGGGAGGGTTGGTAAAATCAGATAATTTGTCTACGCTCCAAATTCACACTTTCTTACTCAGTTGTGCCATCACAGCAGCAGCTTTGGCGATGTGTTTGGCGATTTAGGTGTCAAGTGACATGTTGCTGGTGACGGTGGAGCCCAGGTAGGTGAAGTGTTTGGTGACATCGAAGACCTCATCATCGATGCTGATTGATGGTGGGGAGGGAACGTCCTGACCCATAATTTTCGTTTTCTTGATGCTGATTGTCAGCCCGAACTCCTTGCAGGAATAGGAGAATCTGTTCATCAGTCGCTGAAGGTCTACCTCAGTGTGTGAGCTCAGAGCTGTGTCGTCTGCAAACAGCATCTCCCTTATGAGGACTGTTTGGATCTCAGTCTTTGTCTTTAGGCGAGCCTGATTGAACAGCTTACCATCACTTCTTGTGTGTAAGTGTACACCTTTTGTGGTCTGACCGAATGCAAAATTTTACAGTAGAGTGAAAAATACGCCGAATAAATTTGGTGAAAGGACACAGCCTTGTTTCATGACGGCCTGTATCTGGAAGGGTTCTGATGCTTCGCTGTCAAAGCTGAGGCAGCAATGCTGAGCAACCGGGGTGGACAGCCAATCTTCTTCAGCAGCTGGAACAGACCTTTCCTGTTAACGAGGTCAAATGTCTTCATCAGATCAATACATGCGATGTAAAGAGGCAACTCCTGTTCACAGCATTTTTCCTACAATACTCAATACAGCGATCACCTTTGTTTTTGTAGAGGATGATGAACTTGGCATTGCACATGTCTTTGGGTACCTTGCCTTCTCTCCAGCAGAGACATAGTAATGCATGAAGTGGTTTCAACAGGCTAGGCTTTCCACACTTGATGATCTCGGGTGGAATGCTGTCTTCACCTGGTGCTTTGCCACAGACCAGAGCATCGACTGCCTTGCTGAGCTTCTCCATAGTTGGTTCAGAATCAAACTCTTCCAGAACGGGTAGCTCTTCAATAGCGCCCAGTGCTTTCTGGGTGATGGAGTTTTGTCTGGAGTAAATGTCGCATACGACTTGTTTACCACTTCCGTTTGACTGAGAATGTTCTAGAATCGTACTGTGTCTGGGTGGAATTGTTAGATGTTGATTGAATAGGTAATAGGACACTGTATAAGGCAATAGAAGGTAATGGAACATTCTAGAAATTTGTAGTATGTTCCAGACTCATTATGTATGCTGATGTAATGGTCTATTTATAGACAGTGTGGGTATATATAAGGGAGTTGTTCAGCACTGAGATCAAATCGGAGATCTCGTTGAATTGTGTTGGAGTTTAAGTATCTAGTTATTGGAGGTTTGGAGTTTTACCGAGTTATTGTACTTGATGTTTGCAGAGTATAATAATACCAGTACCAGTTGAAACCTCATCTGTTGACTCCGTGTTCATGTGTTATCATCGCCGCCAGGGAAGTCTTTATGTTACTGTTGCCATTTTGGTATTTGAACCATCACACCTGTACTATACCAATTACGGTATTATTACGTAGCGTGTGACATCTGGGGGCTCGTCCGGGAACAGTGAAGACATAGAAGACAACATGGCCAACGGGATAATAGATATGTCGAAACAAGAGTTGATGGAGTGGGCGGATGAACTGGGAATGACTGGAGAAGACAAAAGGAAATTTATTTTGGAGCAACTGAGTTCTCAGCGAGCTGAGAGACAAGCGGCGAGGGAAGAGAGAAAGGCAAAAATGGAAATAGAAGCAGAGGTGAGGAAAATGGAGATTGAAGAAAAAAAGGAAAAGTTACGGCTGGAAGCGGAAGCAGATGAAAGAGAGAAATTGCGAATGGAAGCAGAACAGCGAGAAAAGGAAAGAGAATTTGAGTTGAGGAAATTAGAGCTGCAAGCAGCAATGCCGGGATTCCAACAGGCTGATTTTGGTGGTCAACGAAATGTGGTCAGTGATGCACAGTCACCAAAGTTGCCTGCATTTGTTGATGGTAAGGACGAACTTGATAGTTATTTATTGCGATTTGAGAGGTTTGCAACGAATGCGAGTTGGCATAGAGATGGATGGGCCATAAAATTGTGTGCGCTGTTGACTGGTAGAGCACTGGAAGTATATTCCAGGATGTCCGACACTGATGCAGTTGACTATGATCGTGTGAAGGTGGCGCTGTTAACAAGATATGATTTCACAGAGGATGGGTACAGGAAGCGATTCCGTGAAATTAAACCTGAAAGTTCCGAGAGTCCTGACCAGTTAATTGTGCGGCTTAAGAATTATTTTGCTAAATAGGTTGAGTTGTCAGGCACTGCAGCAACATATGATGGTGTTACCGACTTGATGGTGAAGGAGCAGTTTATTGGTGCCTGTACAAAAGATCTTGCAGTTCATCTTAAAGAAAGAGCACCCAAAGATTTAGATGAGTTGGTGGTAATAGCAAAGCAGTACCTAGTGGCACATGATCGACAGTTATCCACGAAGAACAAGGTGAGGCGTAATGATAATGACACTGCCATTGGTAATACTGATGTGGGACAGGGCAGTAGTGTCCGGTGTTTTGTATGACAGGGTGTTGGTCATCGAGCAGCACAATGTCCATCCCGCGTTACTGATGTCGACCATGGATAAAGCCAAGTTTGCAAATGACCGAGTGATGAGATGGGCGATGACTCTGCAAGGATATAATCATCGTGTTGAGGATATTCCTGGACTGAGGAACTTTTGAACAGTATAGTAGAATGTTATTCGTTTATGACTGTATTTCATATTTTATTATATTCTACTGTATGTGATTTTCGAATTTTTGTACTCAGAGCTTTATTCAGTTCGATTTGATATATTGTATTGTTGTTTTATTTGAAATTGTTATCGTATTCGTATCATTGACGTCATTGCAAGTCATGTAATATTATATGCTATAATATTCTTGAGAGGGGAGGCATGTCGCATACGACTTGTTTACCACTTCCGTTTGGCTGAGAATGTTCTAGAACCGTACTGTGTCTGGGTGGAATTTTTAGATGTTGATTGAATAGGTAATAGGACACTGTAGAAGGCAATAGAAGGTAATGGAACATTCTAGAAATTTGTAGTATGTTCCAGACTCATTATGTATGCTGATGTAATGGTCTATTTATAGACAGTGTGGGTATATATAAGGGAGTTGTTCAGCACTGAGATCAGATCGGAGATCTCGTTGAATTGTGTTGGAGTTTAAGTATCTAGTTATTGGAGGTTTGGAGTTTTACCGAGTTATTGTACTTGATGTTTGCAGAGTATAATAATACCAGTACCAGTTGAAACCTCATCTGTTGACTCCGTGTTCGTATGTTATCATCGCCGCCAGGGACGTCTTTATGTTACTGTTGCCATTTTGGTATTTGAACAATCACACCTGTACTATACAAATTACGGTGTTATTACGTAGCGTGTGACAGTAAAGTTCCAGGTAGTGCTACCCATCTTCTCATCTGCTTGTCCCTGGCTGCGATGACTTCTCCTGTCTTTGATTTCAGTGGTGCAATCTTTTTTGTTGGTATTCCAGTTGCTTGTTTGATGCCCTTGTACATGTATTTGATGTTACCACTATCTGACTCTTGCTGGATGTTGTCCAACAACTGAAGCCAGTAGTTGTTTGTGCAGCATCATGCCATTTGCTGTACTTTGGGCCATGCTTATAGCTGATAAATGTGCTGCGTTTTGCATCAATTATCAACTCCATTTCAGTTATTCTGGCTTCAAACCAATCTGTGTTCTTGCGCTCCTTCTTGTCGTAAGTCAGGACTGCAGTGCTGTAGACAGCGTTTTGCAGAGAATTCTGTTTGACCTCTGCACTTTGTTACATTCGTTGAACTCCTGTTTTTTGTCTGGGAAGACTGTCTTGCTGGTGTTGATTCTGGGCTGACCCTTCCTCTTTGAGTAACGAAACTTCTTTGGTATCAGTTTCACTTTCGTGGCGATCAGGGAGTGGTTGATGTTGCAGTCAGCACTAGGGTAGGACCTTGTGTTGCGAACGCTGCTGATGCTGTCCAGCTGGTGCCAGTGTCAGGAGACTTTATGGCGTGCCTTGTTCTGGAAGTAGGTATTCGTCATGCACAGTCTGTGGTAGCAACAAAGTTCAAGGAGCCTCAGACCATTTTCATTCATCTTTCCTATGCCGTGGTGTCCCAAAATGTGTGTCGTACTGCAAGACCAACACTGTGTTCTCTCACTTCGTTGGTGCCTTTACCTTGACAGAAGAAAGTATAGTGTTCCTCTTTCAGGGATCCACTCTCTGGGAGTCGTGTCTCCTGCAGGGCTGCTATGTCGATGTTCAGTCTGTGTAGTTCATGATCAATCAATGCTGTTTTTCGAAGCATCGTCTATAACCTGAAGGTCATCTGTCAGTCCTGGGCATATGGTTCTTACTTCCCAGCTTGCTATACGAAGAGCTGCAAGCTTCGTTTTATACTTTCTTTGTTTGCTTGGTGCATGGTTATAGATCCGCTTGTTGAGCTTGCAGGCTCTTAGCTCCAGGCACCCACTGAAGCAGGCAGACCGTGGCGTTCAGCACCTAATTGACCAGGGGCTGCCCAGCTTGAGTATGGCAGTAGTTGATCAGTTGGACTACAATGGTCCCTCCCACCATAAAAGACAGCTCATAGCGTCCAACTCTATGTCAGTCAAGCAAGGACGAATTACTCGTAACTGCTGTCTTCCGTGTTATTGCTCTCACCAGTAAAGGCAGGACTGGAGTGGTCTCTGCAGGGCGCAGGCCTGGGCATGTGTGTATGGAAAGCTAGTGCTGCCCAGACAACAAGGTTCCCCTCTCTTCCACACCGACGCAGTCCAAGGGAATGAAAGCACTACATTTGAAGCCGGCTTGGCTGCAGGAGTTGCCAGAAGGGCGACTAGTAGTCGATCCAATTGGCTTAGGGTCTCCACTCCGGATTTCTGTAGGGTTGAGCCTTCCCTTCTCCCAAAGGTATCCACAAGGCAGTGGAACTCACTTATACTGTCGAGCACTCGGTCGCGTCCATAGCAGCTTAAGAAATGTAATTAATACATTAAATACAATATGAAAACTAATATTGAACAATTAAATAAATTTGATTCTTCCTTGCAAATATTTTGAGATACCTTTCATAAACGACGGTTGACATTAATGTATGTTACGTGTTCAAGTGATAGTAACTTGTGTGTGCGCAAGCCCCCGTTCATGATTGAATGATACTATCGGGAGTATATGTGGACAGGTGGCATATTCGTTGAAGAAGCAATAAAAACATGAACCGAATGAAGTATTTTTTTCCTAGGAAAGAAGGGAACTGGAAGTTATCCTAAACAAAACTGTATGATGATATTATTACTCCGTTACGAAGCGTGTTGAAAGTGTAATTGATAGAGCCAGCGTCGGCAGTTGTGTACTACATGGATATTTGCAGCAGCCTCCATTCATTTCTTTATGTTCGGCATAACTGATTAAACTCAAGTTCATGGATTTATACAGAGCCAGAGAATTTCATACCACATTACGTTTATGCCAACACCCCCAGATCAATATCTGAGTTACCAAATAAAATCATAGAAATGTTAACAGGAAATTTCAGTTTATTTCGTTTGTGGTCATATTGTTGCCTTCTCATTACATGTGCGTTAGTTTATAACAATAATATTTTCATAGTATATCGCACTGTTTGAAACAATAATGATAATTATTTGAACATTACTCACTGCATTTTGATAATATTATACTTTTCAGAATTCAAGAGGAGCGATCGGAGCGAAGATGAAACTGCTTAATTAATTTTAATTTTGTCATGTTAATATGGGTTACTACTGAAAGGGTGAAAATATGTTATTGTTCGTTTCAGTTAATTACTCATCTGTTTTGAAGTGTAAATTTTCACAAATTTTGGGTATTGTATCTACAGTTTCACGAAAGGTTTGAATTTCAGTACAAGTAAACACACTTACTCATGCGATTGATAATATCTTTTACAACAACTATACATGTCAGTTTTTCTTAAAAGTTACACACGAACTTACTTTATGTTTATATTTAGGAATACATTCTTACTTGATTATGTGATTTGTTTATCATTTGTTATGATTACTGTACAATAGTGTAAAGTCGTGAAATGCATCATTTGATATATTTTGTTTTCAGAAATAATAATTTTAATTATTTTTTCTATCATGTTATCAGTGTAAATACATTTTAAAATGTCTCTCTGTTACGAACACTTGTGTTTTACTGTTCAAAGTGTTGCGGTGATATTTTTTTTCAATAAATATTTCTGTTGGAAACTCTTTCCAATGTATAGCTAGTGAAATCACGTTATTAAAATATGTCTTCGGTTGAGACATTTTTCTATGTGTCGTGATTATAAACACTTTACAAAATGTTTGTCTAGTAAAAGCACTTTTAAAAGTGCTGTGATAATAAGCACTTAAACACTTTACATGTTTTATCACAAAACAGTAAAAATATTTTAAGCAGTATTGATGTAAAATAACTCATTTGCGATTTTGAGAAAAACACTTAATGTGCGTAATTATAAATCACTTAAATGTAATTTTAAAGTGGGGACAAACATGTGTCATGTTTTTACATAGATTTACAGTGTATATTATTAGCCTTTGTTCTCGGGAAATTCAATCACACTAATATGCTCTAGAGCGGACCAGCATCTGTAATAGTGAAACCAAACTAGCCATAATCTGATTTAATGTGATTCATTCAATTGTTGCAAAGTTATGTTTATTTACATTTACACATATTGCGCCAAACCCCACATGTTGGGTTCATTTCATTGATAATTCTAAACAATAAAGTTATTTTATAACTCATACTGACATTCCATATTTTAGTGTACTTTTTTCAAACTTTGTAGGGTTGATTTACTGTATTTGAATCATCGTATTCATTACCTTGATTTAAAACTCACAACTTACTGCCGTCTGTCATGAACGAACATTGTTGCGAGTTGTAGTGTGTTTTTGTAAATATGGGTATTGTAAATACAGTTGTATTGTAATGAATATTACCATATATTAAAATGCCCATAATATTTAAATACATGCAGTGACATAAAATTTCAACTAAATTTAGAAAAATGGATAATGTAAATTATAAGTTTTCAAATGTAGGCTAGACAACATTATGTAGAAATCTTTATATGTTTTCAATAAAACACAGAATTAAGCACAAATGCATTCGCCATAGGCAGTGAAATGTTAAAATGGTTTCAGTAGTGTGATTTACCCTTCAGATCTAACTGCGACCACACCCAATGCACACCCAATATGTGTTCTTTTTAATCAGACACATTTTTAGCAAATTGAACGGAAAAATTATTTGACATATTGTTAGTTATTATTAATTTATGTTTACATCACAGAACAAATGCGTATAGTTGTCCACATGCATATCTCATATGACAATTCTCAATAGTACACAGTGCAAAGCTTTAAATGCATCGTCAATGTGCCCGCATCTGGACATACAAACATACAAAAATGCGTTATGTGTTCACAATAGACATTGAATGTTGAATGTTGTTGGCTGCCGATTTGTTAATAAGCAACTAATAAACGTAATATTAAGTTTCACTTGAAATAAACAACAATCGTGAGAGCTATTTAGATTTGAACTTCCCCGGCACACTGGAAAACACAAGTGGAGATAATGAATAATTTGCATAACCAGTGCGGTCCGATGCAGTTCAGCCGACGAAAAAATATCTAGAGATTGAACACAAACTAGAATTCCAGTTGTATGGTGATCACTATACATAAAATTCGACCCCCCCACACACACACACAATTCGGATATCCATTTAGGATTTACCCCCCCCCCCCATATGACAAGACGCAAAATCACGCCGCTTTAGTATATTCTATATATCTATGTTCACTCATGTGTTTGAATTGCTTTTCCATTCACAGTAATTACTGTAAGTCATGCTGCCAACTGTATTCAACGCGAATATAGAATGATTCACAATTCTCTACACATAAGAAAGTTCTTCAGTTTTTGAACCACAGATAATTTTGATAATTTGACGAATAAACTGAACTGATTTAAATATTTACAAAATGAGAATATTAAAGACGCTTTCATAAAGTGAAACTGATGTTCACTTTATGCAATGACATTCTAGGAATATCAGAGTAAAGCCTAGCTTTCAATATTCATTCAACGTGCTACAGTGCTTTTATAAGAAGTTGCTTATTTTTAGTTTAACTTAGTTTATCTGATAATAATACAAGAAGTAGTTACTGTGATGCAGCCGAAATTAATATTTCATTAAAATTGCATTTTGGGTGTTAGTCAAACTAGGAATAGGAACCTTGGTATATATTGCCTTATGTAATTTTTAATTTATTTACAGTGATCTAAAGAAAGCACACAGAGTGATATCTAAACTGGAATATGTTGGCATATGTTGCATCAACAATTTAACATCATTAGAGATACCAATTTGGGGTTACAAACAGTCAGTGACACAGTGACAATTGAGTATTATACACAAGAGTGTGAAGTGCGCTATGTAAATGAGCTGTTATACCTGTTATATACAAAATTGTAGTCGACAAAGGTGTATAATTTAAAGACATTGATGCATATGAGACATTCTTGACTACATTTATTACTACCTGTTTTGGGACGAATCTGGGTATAAATTGCTAAATTTGTCATTTTTTTCAATTTGCCCAAAGTATATTTGTGTAGTATTCATGGATATTATCTGAAAATTCCTTACAACTGTATGTGTACAACTGTATGATTATTTAGTCACCGTTTGACAAATTAAGGTATGGGGTCTTATGTTATGACAAGAGTGTGAGTGTGCCTGCATCTGTATGCTTCATGGATTTTTGACAGTTTAAAATAATAATAATGAAAGACATGGCGAGATCATCTGGATTCCAGGCAAATAATAACATGCACTACTCAATTTATTGCCAGGTACACTACCCTACTAGTTCTACTACTTCTATTTGAAGTGACATTACCTTTTCCATCTGTACAGAAAACATACAACCTAAGAGCATTTGAAAATGTCGAAATATTATACTGACTTTAAACTAATGCCAAGAAATGTTTTTCTAATGTTGTATTCCGCAGAGGAGTTATGTGTAAGGTTGGACAGGATGTGCTTATTTTCGATACGCTTGACATCACCTCTTTGTTGGTTTCCAGGAGATCTATGTGTTGTGTTTGTCTCCATTGTGTTCTGGAATTATAGATTTGCTTGTGGATTTTGATGTTATCGATGTATTAGCATTATACCCCCCACACACACACACATACATTATCGAACATATATTTAATCAAGCTTTTTTGAAATACCACAATCAATTAAATATGTTAACTTATGAAATGATTGGCATTATCTCTCTGAAACGTAATCAATCTGTGTTCACACAAGTACATGTCTAATGTAATCATTTCTTTACAGTCAGTGGCATTAGGCAATTAGATCACATTCAATACATATACAATAACTGCTTTGTTGCACAATGATCACAAACACATAGATTTAAATAATATGTAAAATACATCAGATCATGTCCTCTAAACATCACAGGCCTGTGCACACTGGCTCCAGGAAATATCAGTTCAGTAGGAGTATTGCCAGTGGTATGATAAGTATTTTTTTGTTTAAATAGATAGACCTATTAAGCATATTACAAAGTACACTGCTATAATTATGTTATTCTAAGATGATGATATTAGACCAGATCAAAATAAAACTTGCTCGACGGATTTTTTGAAATAAAATCAATGATGGCGAATTAACTTTGTTGTCTTTTTGTAAAATTCAAGATTACTGGAAAAGCTTCCTCAACCGTTTAAACTAGGATTTTGGTATATATCACAACAACGCCACCGGCAGCCAATTTGAGCAGAATTTCAACTCGCAACATCGCCAGCTTCACTACATTTTAACAGAATCAATAAAAATGCATTTAGAAAATTAATAAAGTGGTCAATCCTTGGAGCAAGTCTTTTGGACCGATCTACAAAACACACTACATTTAAACTCCCCATTGACAACACTCCAACCAAATGAAAAGTTCACATCAGAGTCAAATGCAAATACACACAGGTTGAAATTAATCTCCAAAAACATAGTCGATTCAACCACACTGGTAATCCGAATGTTACACAATGGTTACACATATTTTTTCTGCATAACCGTTGTGATTTCATGCCGTTCCGTAACCAACGAGGATCTAAGTGCTTGTGGTCTCCTTCTAAGGGACAGAAGAAGTCCAAGAAACGTGGTCCTAGTGGTAGATGTTCTGGTGCTACTTAGGGCCAGGGAGCCTTGACGTCTCTCTGAAAGCTTCATCGGCTGCCTGGGCATGGATGGTGGTATGACTCTGGGTTCCCCCTTTGGAGTCCTCGGGCTCAGTCTCCCCATATTCGACCTCCAACCCTGGAGGCTGGAGTTCAGGGAGCTCTAGCTCCGAACCCCAGTCTGCCTCTTCCCATCGAATCGCGCCTCAAACAGCACATACCAGCTTTCCACAGATGAGTTCCCGACCCCTGGGTGCTCGCAGTAGTGTCTCTGATTATCCGAATCCTTTCCGGTGTGCTCCTCCTCTGACTACCCATCTTCCCTCCTGTCTTCTGCCAAGGGATGAGGTCAAGGCGGAGACAATCCAGCACGGAGTAGCCAGCCTTCTGGACAAAGGTGCGGTACGCATAGTGGAGAACCCCCATTTAGATCCATGATTATATTCCCATCTCTTCCTTGTTCCCAAGACTTCGGGGAGTGGTGTCCTGTCCTAGACCTCAGTTGACTGAATGGGTTTGGGGAGCTTCATCGCTTCTGAATGGAAACACCAGCTTCGATGCTCCTGTCAGTGCACCCGAGCAACGCATATTTCCAAATCCCAAATCACCACTCTCACAGCCAGTATCTCAGATTTAGCATCTCAGAGAGCAAAGTGTACGAGTTTACTGCTCTCCCTTTCAGTTTGTGCTTGGTGCCGTACGCCTTCATCTTGATGTTACGACAGGTCTCCACTGGTCGTCTAAACCCATACCTCGACGTCTGGTTATTGCACAGCCGAGACAGAGAGATGTTAGTGAAGCATGTGCGAACACTTCTCTACGGGTAGGGCTTTTTATCAAATATTCCCAAGTCCAACCCTATACTGTCCTGCAACCTAGTTTTTTCTGTGTATGCAGTTTGACACAGGCGCGGTACAACTCCCTTGTGGAGCTCATTATGTATGTGTCGCTCCAAGGGTGGGGCAGCCTTCTAATGGACCTTCAAGTCCAAGGGACTTGTCTGGCCATTATGTGGGCTGCCACATCAATTGGCTGAAGATGGAGACTGTCCTACTGTCAGGAGGTCGCACGCCACCACAGAGTCCTGCAAGATACATTCCTCCAGGTTGTCAAAGTGGCTCACCACCTTCCAGGGATACGCATCAGCGCCACGAACGCCCTCTAGAGACGAATTCAGTTTCATAACACCAAGTGGCAGATTCCCCAGCGGGTAGCGGGTCGCCTTTTTGGTTTCTGAGACAGTCCCCAGATAGATTTGTTTGCCAATCACCGGAATGCCAAGCTCTTGACGTAAGTGTTGCTTCTCCTGGTGACGAGTGCCTTTGCCACGAACGCTCTATCAATCTCCTGGAGTCACATGAATGCGTAGGCCCTTCCAACTAGTGCACTAGGTTTTAGAGAAACTGTGACTAAAGTCCACAATGCCTATTGACACTGGTGGCGCCCTATTTGCCAGTGAAGGTCTGGGTCCCAATGTTGCTGGACCTCCTAGTCGAGTCTCCAGTGGAGTTGCCGGATCTTCTGGATCTGAATGAGCCCTGTGTTTTCCCATCTTCACGCATGGAGGTTGTCGATAAACTCATGCAAGCGCAAAGCTTTTCCGCAGACTTGTCTAGGTTCCTCACTTCGGCACAGTTGGACGAAACCAGACATTTGTATGAGTCGAGATGGAGAGTTTACACTGATTGGTGTAATGGAAGGGAGGTTGATCATCTCCGACTCTTTATTAGTGAGGTACATGTATCCGATTTTTCATCAGATTCTTTGATCAGGGGAAATCTATATCAACGGTACTTGGATATATGTCAGTTTTGTTCCCAGTCTTATCAGGTTCTGCTGAAACTGGCCTCAAGTTCGGTCATGTAATGATTGTAATGTAATGAGGCAGACATGAAATATGTCACTATAAAAACAGTTTTCCGGTTGGCGTTGGCGTCAGATAGGCGGCGCTCAGAGCCATGGGATGACCTCTCAGACTGGGCCTTTTTCTTAGAGAATTGTTACCCCAGGGTGTTCTTGTTGGTCCCAGGTATATTCTTTTATAGTTTCCGTCGAGGCTGTAATTTGAAATTAAGCCTAATGAGTAATAAATGAAATTTATTATTTAGACAGATTTTCTGGCAGTTATGAGAATGTGAACAATCAGGGTTGTACAACCCTTCTAGTCAGTGATTATCAGAATATTTAATTTCTCTCATTTTTATTTTGAAAAAGTATAAAATGAAATCTGCTAAAATTTATAATAATTTTTGACATTTTAATATTTTAATGTTAGTTGTCCTGAAATTTATTATAAAGAATATTTAGATCACTTTTACATGCAAAAGAAACATGCATGAGACAATTAATAGATGATTTTTTGAATTTGAATTTTTCAAATTCGAAAAAAAGTTTGCAAATTTGTGTGGAATTGTTACCATATGGTTTGAGAAATTTAGATATAACAATTAGGTATAGCAAATAGAAAAACTGCAAATGGTAACAGGAAAAGCAAGTATATTCAATTTAACAAATTAATATGAATATGTTGGAGCATTATGCTTGATTAACTGTAAGCAAAAAACAACCCGACCAGCAGTCTTGCAATATAGCTTGAAGTTTTGCAAGAAAAAAAGTGGAATATTGATAGTTAAAATGTAACAGTATGTAAGTGTAATCACATATCAATATTGCAACGCTGATTGTTTTTTTCGATTCATTTCACAATTACTGTCATGCTGCCAACTGTATTTGAAGCCAATATAGATTAATTCACAATTCTCTACACATAAGAAACCTGTTCAGTTTCTGATGCAGCACTTTTTGTACCACTTCTAATTTTGATAATTAACGAATAAACTGAACATAATTAAATATATACAAATTGGGAATATTAAAAATGACCCCAGCAGATGTTCACTTCATACAATGAAGTTCATTCTTAGAACACCATGGTTAAGTCTGGGTTTTTCTATTCATTCAACATACCACAGTACTTTTTTCACAAGAAACTGCTTCTATTTGGTTAATCTTAGTATATTTGCTAATAATACAACAAGTAGTTACCTCATTTGTCATACAGGTGAAATTAAAAATTGCATTTTAGTAAAACATAGGAATAGGAACCTTGGTAAGTATTTCTTGATGTTATTTTTAATTTCCTTATAGTGATCTGAAGAAAGCACACATAGTGATATCTAAACTGGAAGCTGGTACCTGTTGGATCAACACGTTTAATTTAACACCATCAG
Organism: Saccoglossus kowalevskii; assembly: GCF_978046115.1. Classification (NCBI taxonomy): domain Eukaryota; kingdom Metazoa; phylum Hemichordata; class Enteropneusta; family Harrimaniidae; genus Saccoglossus; species Saccoglossus kowalevskii. The sequence goes on from NC_140657.1 coordinate 23,052,590, forward strand.
AGATACCATTACAAACAATCAGGTCTTGGCAGAGAGAATGGATCAGTGACAATTGAGTATTATACACAACTGAAGTCAGTCTATGTGGAAATGGGGAATGTGGAGTGCACTATGTAAATGAGCTGTCATACCTGTGGACAGGTAGTCGACAAAGGTGTATACCTTAAAGACATTGATGGATACGAGACATTCTTGACCACATTCATTACGACCCCGTTTTAGGACGAATCTGGCTAAACAAATTTTAAATTAGTAATTATTTCAATTTGTTCTTTTGTTAATGCTTACATTATTTTCATAAGAAGTATATTTATGTAGTATTCATGGAAATGTTCTGAAAATTCTTTACAGGTAGTGTACAACAGTGTGATTATTTAGTCAGCGTTTGACAAATTCCGAAATGGGGTCTTATGTTGTATAGGGTGCAAGTGTGCCTGAATGTGTGTGTGTGTGTGTGTGTGTGTGTGTGTGTGTGTGTGTGTGTGTGTGTGTGTGTGTGTGTCATGAACAGGGATGACAGTACATTCAATTTCTACTATGTGACTTCACAGGTTATGCTTTATTGATTTTTGATAGTTCTATTTTGCTTTGGAAGAATAATTGAAAATTAAGAATATCTGGACTCCAAGCAAATAATAACGTGCACTATGATATTTGTTTATCACAATAACTCAGTGATTTGCAGTAATTCATTCAAGTAATCAGAATATGTAATCCATTTTTCATGTGGTATACTTGTCAGTCATTTGTTTTCTAAAACATTTATGGTTAAATTGTTATTTTTACTCTCAACTGGAACAATCCACTGCTGTTATTTTCAGATAATAAAGAAAATACTAAACTAGTTCTACTACTTCTATTTGACGTGACATTAGCTGATTGAGAATATACTGAATGACTGTTTAAGGTGTAAGTAAATGTTAGTATTGAAATGACCAATGCTAAAATGTTTTACATTTGATTTTCTTTTGTATAGAAAACACACAACATTTTAATGTATTAAGAGTCTCTCATGGGACTACACAGAGAAGAGCATTTGAAAAAGTCAAACTAATTCCAAGAAATTTAATTTCACAGAGGAGTTATGCGTAGTTAAGGTTGGACAAGATGTGCACTTTTTTATATGCTTGACATCACCTCTTTGTTGGTTTTCAGAAGATCTATGTGTTGTGTTTGTCTCCATTGTTTTTCTGGAATTATAAATTTGCTTGTGGATTTTGATATTATTTATGTATTAGCATTATACCCCCCCCCCCCGCCCACACACACACACACATTGTGGTCAGCAGACAAATAATTGTTATCAATATAACAAATGTTTGGTCTGTGTATGATTTGCCTCAATAATGAGATGTGATTGAAAGTAGGTAGATAATTGAACAATACATTAACTATCGGACACATAATTAATCAAATATGTTAACTTATGGCGAAAATGATTGTCGTTATCTCTCTGAAACATAATCGAATCTGTGTTGACACAGGTACATGTCTAATGTGATCATTTCTTTTATTCGATCTTGGTCAATGATATAAGGCAATTGGATCACATTAAATACATAAATATAATAACTAAATTAACACAAATGTAGGTGTTAATAATATGTAAAACAAGTGTAATACAACTGAGATCATGTCCTCTAAACATCACAGGCCTGTGCACACTGGCTCCAGGAAATATCAGTTAAGTGGGAGTATTGCTCAGTGGTATATTAAGTATTATTTTTTGTTTAAATAGATACACCTATTAAGCATATTACAAAGTACACTGCTATAATTATGTTATTCTAGGATGGTGATACTAGACCAGACCAAAATAAAACTTGCTTCACGAATTGTGTGAAATAAATAAAATCAAGGGTGTTACGTTTTCGTAAACTTCAAAATTACTGAATGTGCTTTCTCAACCGAATAAACTAGGATTTTGTATTTTGGTATATCACAACTCCATCAGCAGCCAATTTTAGCAGAATGTCATCTCACAACAGCGCCACCATCACTACATTTTAGCAGAATCAATAAAAATGCATAGTGGCCAATCCTTGGAGAAAGTCTGTTGGACTGATTTACAAAATACATTACAATTAAACTCCCATAGACAACAATACCACTTAAAAAGTTCACATAAAATTCAATTTCAAATGCGCACAAGTTGAAATTCACCTACAAAATGTAGCTGATTCACCTACACTGGTATAGGTAAAATTTGCTGGCATTCCTTGAAAAGTTGTTTTCAAAATTACATTTGTGTAATGCGCACGTGATTCTGTGCCCTGATAAAAATTGTGTAATGTAAACTATACCACGTACATTAACTATGCATTTGTTATTTTATGTCACCTGAGCATTGGTTTTAATTGCAAAACGTATCTCGTCACGTGAGGCTACACACAAGACAGCCTAATATCCACCATGATCAAAATTGATAGTCAAAACACTTATTATGCAACATACTGTGGATAATGGCGTTGGTGCTTTTACATACATACGTACCTGTGTGAGGTAAAGATAAATACATGTTTCCATCTGTAACCGTGAAAGGCATCTTATTATTTTGTTTAATCGCAAAATGTATCTCGTCACAGTAGGCTACACACAAGGCATGAACTATAATAAAAATAATAACAAAATAATGCAAACATCGATGTAATAGTTTTAACCAATAACCGTGGTGTTTAGAAACACGTTGAGCGTCATATTGTTGCGTAACTGAGGTAAAAATAAATGTGTCCATCTTCAACCTAGAATAACATTTCTGTATATAACTATTAAAACAACAAGATGTGGCTGCTCCAACCTTCTTTTTCTCATCCGTAAAACTCCAAAAGAATTACAAAAAGATAAATTTATCACTTAACTGAAATCTTACTTACAGTAAACGCTAACGCTAAACAAAAATATTGTAGTGAACAGCAATGTCAAATGCAGTGCATGACAGTAGTATTCTTGGCAGAAGCAAGTGATATATTACGTAACTCATAAATACACAAAGTTTGTAAAATGTCATACGAGAACTGTAAACGAATCAGTTATAATATCGTGCAATGTCCAGGCCTTCCGTAAAAAAAATAATGTATTTTTCGTTGTATGAATTTTGGAGCCACAGAGGTTCTATGTTCTTAACTTGTGTTGGATGTTTTTGCCCAAAGTTCGTGTTTTCCCATGGCTGATGTATGATATTGCTTGTTTTACTTAATTCCAGACAACTTTTAATTTGTAGTTGTGTATCGCATAATTGCTGCTTGAATCATGTTCTGGTTCCTATGTTTCAGTTATTGTCAGATATTCACCTTGCTGCGTTGCCGGAGATTGATGCGACTAGGTTTGTACGCATGTTCATAATCAGTTATAATTGCTCACCATGTTACTAAGTTGCAAGAGTTTGTTTGGGTTAGGAACTCATCCCGGATACATGGTTTAACTGTAGTTAGCACATGCGTAAATTATTATGGAGGCCTCAATCTGAATGACATATCTACAAACAGAACCACCACAAATTCCACATTCTTCTACCAACCTACATATATAAACATTTAGAGATAGCAATCCGGTTCTCAGCATAATGCATAGAAGAATATTATCAAACAATAGCATTCTTTATGGAAAATAAACATTTAAACGGATAACCTAATTAGTGTTACTTGACACTATCCATCTTTCATATCATCCAGTCTAGACTGCAGTTTTGCCCAATTTCAATTCAACCGCATAATCTAATGTAATGTAAATAAATGAGGTGTATCAATGAAATTACTATGTTTTGCTGAGCAGATAAATTATATTATTATAATGTTCCATTCATGCTAAAAACCGTGAAGATATGCACACTGGAGCCTATTTTTTTCTAATTGTGCTGCTTGGTCCCCTTGATTGTCTTGTTCGACGCCTTGAAACTGGTTTCTTTTCACTTTTTTTCTTATTTGCAGCTTTTTCCATCTTTTCATAGTGTTTTTTTCTGTAGTAATATACACCAATACATCCCGCAATCAGTAGAGCAATTATAATCAGCGGCAATACAATCTTGGTCGCACTACCTAGAATTTGGGATAAAAATCCTGCTGAAATAATCTTGAATGCAGGTAAAACTGCCTTATATATACTGTTTTTTTATAATGTACGGCAAACAATACTTAAAAACCTGAATAATTAATTTTAAATTGCAAACATAAATGCAGAATGATATTTTTTATGGCAATGGTTTATTTTGATTTTCTCAACTTACTTATCGTCTGAGAAAATCCAATATAATCTAAAATGAATAAAAATATAGATGAAATGGTATGAAATAATACAATTATCTTTCAATTACCTAGTCCCTGTTTCACGTAAATTAAAGTAAATTAATTCTTAATTATCTAGTCCCTGTTTCAAATCTGAAATGAAAATGAAAATGTAAGGCACTAGAATCACGTCGGTGTGATTGTCCGCCGTTGTCTGCTTCAACTTTGTCTGCTTTTTCGACTTTTTCTTGAAAGCCATCTGATTGTTTTGATACTTGTTGTAGACCCCTTTTAGATTTGTTCATTTCGTTATGATATCCCTAATTCTCTAATTTTGATGAACACTTTTGTAATTTATATTAGTATATTTCATATTGATATTTTCAATTTTCTAATTTTGCATGGTATTTTGGTAATTTTTGGTAAGAAATGATACTTTCGAATTCGTCTTGAAACAGCTCATCCTGTTTTGTGTTTTTGTTTTTATTTTTTTTTGTATATGTTGGTACTACATGTGGTCCATTTAAGATTTGTTTATATTGCTTGTGGATTGAGAGTTCCTGACATTCCTGCTCAGCCAAGCACTATGGCTAATGGTAATCCTTGATTTAATCAAAATATTACTAGATTCATTCAGTTACACCCTACTTAAAGCAATCGGTGTTAGCAATGACAATATGAATGAGTGTTGCATAAACAAGTGTAGAAAGTACCTTGCAGAGGAAGATCGACATATGCAATGCTGACAATGTGAATCTGGTCCCCATTTGATAATTCTGACATTCCGGTAACCAAGGCACCATAATTGCCATCTTCGTCAACAGTCAAGTCAGTGATAGGTAGAACGAACAGGTCGTTGTCGAGTGTCTTCCACACACCGTCAGTACGAATAATGAGTGTACTATCTTCACTAATCCCAATTATATCAAAACCGTTTGGAATTAAGGTAAGTTTTGCAATGTGCATGCCAATAGGAATTGTTAGATCCCATTCTGCATTTATACTTGATCTAATGAGCAACACATCTTCAACACTGGCTGCTATTATTTCACCATCAGGTAACACGTCCACACTTACAATGCAGCAACTGTCTGTATTACTTTGAATCCAACTGCCGTCCACTAAATTTGTTTTAACATATAACATATTGTCCTCTTGAACACCTACAAGTGTTTTGTCAGTTAGACTAGCAATGTCTATCACACAGCATGAGCCATGAATTGGGCCATGGTATTGATATGCATGGTCACCCATTGGGATTCCAGTATAAAGATAACCATCCTTTCCAACAGCAATCACGTTGTATTGATCCATTTCTCCTGTTATATAGTGACTCGCCGAGTATGGTGAACCAGACATAGCAACAGAAGTGTGAGGATCTTCTAGAAATTGGTAATAGAATTTATGACAACTCATTGTAAGGAAGTTATAATTTGTATGTTTTTGTGAAATGCAATTTTAACTAAATGTACTCGCATAATAATAATAAATTGCAACTACCCACATGCTTGCATAGACAAAGAGTTGCATTTTATATATGTATCACTGTTTACCTGTTGCAGCGTCTAATCTGCCAGAGTTCCCAGCCAAGCTAGACTCAACAGATCCATCAGTGATTCCAGGAGAACCAGAGTCAACATATCCACCTGAACTTCCAACTGGACCAGATTCAACATTCCCACCAGAACTTCCACCAGAGCCAGAATCAATAGATCCACCTGTCCTTCCTGGTGAACCAGAGTTGTTCGACCCACTTGAGCTGCCAGATTCTCCAGAGCTACCAATACCAGTAGAACTATCTGGTAATTCACCAAAGCATATTGCTTGAAAGAAAGGTTCGTCATGCATTATTGGATCAAGAGCACCCGATGGTACAAACGTAGCATCTTTCACAATGAAATTTACTCCCACATCTTGATAAAAAGGTACACTGCCAGTTGGTGCCACCAATACACCATTTGTATCCACTGCTATTATAGTTTGTCCGTCACTGATCACCTTTTGCACGAATCCACTGTCTGCAACTGGGCCATTCCAAACATCATTCAATGTATCTTTTATGTATAGATAGTTATCGATTCCGACACCAATTATGGAGCTGTCTGTGATATCTACACTAACCACGCAGCAAGAGTTTGGTACTATCTCAGTCCATCCTTGATCATACATTTTATACTTTAGCACCATTTGGTTATTTGTAGTCACGGCGAGCAAAGAACCGTCATTCATGACAACAATATCGATAATACCATTGGTATATGGAACAAGGGACACAGTGCCACTTTCATCGCGTGTGTACAAATTGTTGTCATTTCCAACGAGAAGTACTGTTGCTACTAAAAAGGAAAGAGAAAATAGAGAGTATTCAATTGAGAATTACATTACTGTTATATTGTGTTTTCAGAGTTTGATTAGGTATTAAAAATGTTTCTCAGAAAGGATAAATAAAATTGCTCTTGATGAACATGATATTAAGGACTTTTTTAAGCGTAGCTTCCCCCACATTCAGTGGATGATCGGTTTTAATCTGCAGCACATAAACAACAAATGTTGTTGTTATTGTTGTTGTTGTCCTGGAAACCATACAACAAGAAAAAATACACCTCAGAAAATTAGAAAGGTGACAAAAAATCGAGTAACCGAGACGAACATAACATTATGATGACAAAATAAATCTAAAGCCATTATTACTACACCATGTTGTCTGCATGGATGATCGGAAAGTAAGGGTATACAAAAAACGCTAAACAAATTACCAAAACCCAATAAAGTGGTTTAAGTAGTGTCCCAGGCAGTTTGTTAGAAGTGAATTCTGTTGCATTCTACATTAGGAATACAAACTGGCATACCGTCAGAAATACTTCTGCTGCTGAAAATAATATAGCAGAAGGGATCCGACTCCACCAAAACACATTGTAAATGGTTGGAAATATAAAAATGTTATATTGTCTCGTCAATGGTACCGACATATAAAATATCATATTAAATAACGTTATGATTTCATTAACTGTATATTAACTAATTATTATCGTAGGACATAGTTTATGATGATGCAAAAATATTTTCCAATGAATAGAGATGAAATGAAATAAAATATATGACTAAGGGGTCTGCTGATGATTAGTGTTGTGTTCTATTCTATAAAGATAGTCTCAGTGAAAAGATTGGGTGCATGCTTGTTGTTATGAAATGTATCTTACCCAACAAATTCATGTTACATGGACAGAATATCAGAAGTGATTGGTTTATGCTTACCGTGTGTTGTCTGTCGTCTGTAATTTAATGAATGCTACAGTAAGACTCCCAACTCACTTATTTTATGTGTATGTTCAATGGCTGTATGTATTGTTAACTGGGGATTTCTGTGCATGAAATCCTTTTAAATTTGCTTGTAGGAAAATGGACTGTCCAATAAATATAATAGCAGAAGTATGACATGACTGTCATTTAGCATTTAGTAAAAAAACAAAACGGTTATACACACTGGGAAAAGTGTTTGATGTCATGAGTTTTATATTTTATTTCTGATTGCGAATTCTTATTGAGAAACAAACATGCTAACCAGTTTTTCGAAAATTTCAGTTTACTTTTGTTGTATATTATTTCATCAGTGTTCACTGACAAACATACAAGGGTCAGTATATTTTTCAATGTCAGTAAAGTTTTAAACAATTATATAGGTGTATCCCTATCCTAAAACACTTAGCTTGGAAAAACTTTGAATTTAAATTGTAAACTGTAGCGTTATAAAAGTTTTTTTTTAATTCTAATTGACAATTGCATCTCTTTAATGTGCTTAAATAAAGTATATTAAGGGTCTATCACTTATTATTTCCGAAATGGCGCACTAGAAAAACAAGCATATATTTCGCCAAAACACTATAAGGAGATTTAAAAATCCGAAAATAAAAAGTATGTTAAAATACCAAAACTGTACATGAGTTTAAACACGTATTTATGAAAAACACAAATCAAAAGCCATTCCAAGTTTTCTAGAACTCCTTGTGAGTTAGGAATACACCTATGTAATGGTTAAAACAAGTCTGTGTGTCTGTTAAATAGCGAATTGAGTCTTCCGAATATACATGCACGACATGTCACGGTTTCGTGCGAACTTACCAGCTTTTGCATGTACTGTTCCCTTATAAATCAGCAAAGTACAAGCCATTTATCACATGAGATGCAGTGTTGGGTAACCAAAATATGCATTGCAAAATTAATCGTATATGCATCAGCATAACACAATGCATCAGCAGATCGTTTACCAGTATCATAACGTACAACGACATTTCCATCAATAAAACAACTATTTAGTAATATCATAGTAAATTTTTTACAAAAACTAGAAGTTGATATATTCGTGAGTATATCAAAATACCATGTTTAGCTTTCTTTAAACCAATTTTAAAACAAAGTATTAAAGTATTCTATCACTGGGTCTGTAATATAGATGTCATTTTAGGAGTATTACGTAACATATGATTACCTGATGAAGTATGAGGATGACGAAACTTTTGTTTTTAGTAACCTAGTTTGTATTATTTTGGGGTTATGACATCGTAGCAATAAAAGGTCTGAGATATTGTGATACAGTATTGAATCTGTGAAGTGAAGAAAAATAGACTATGTGTCAAATACAATAAGCAAAAACATAATCGTTTATATTTACCAGCATTTGTACTGCTAGATTCTCCATTAGGTTCTGATGGTTCTGATGGTTGTAATGATGTTTGTTGTCCAATGTAACATATAGCAATCAGTCCAGTATTCGCTACCACTGGGGCAACACGTTCTGAATTGACAAATGTAATATCTACCATAACATTGACACCAAAATCACTTCTAGTATCAACCCAGGAACCAGGTTGATCAAAATACAGGAGACTGTTTGGTGTAAGTCCGTAAAACATTGTTTTGGCGGTTATTTTTATAACCTGCTCCACATACCCATTGAACACAATCGACCATGCTGATTGAATACCATTTCGCATTCTCAACTCGTTATTTGCAGTTACTCCAAAAATGAGTTCCTGTTCATCTACACATGCACTGATCACACTAGCACTTCCTTGAATTGGATTTGACCACACAGCATTTTCCAATGACAGCATATGTACTAATTCATATCCAACTGTTACACCAATGAGCCATCCACCCGGGGACATGTCAACATCAATCAAGGGAACGTTAGGTGTTAATGGTCCAAAAAATGATTCCATTTCCAATGTTGTCTGATATAATTGATTATCAGTACCTATCACTAATGTGTCGATGCTATCTGCTACTGATGAACCAGTGGAACCTAAAAGATGATGCAAACTCAATATTACGAGCTATGGTAACAACATTTTCATAATTACACACCTGTTTTCTTAAATAATACTTGTTTTGTCAATTTAACACTTGTTTTTATTATGGTTTGTTAATCTTGGGACGTCATACTATCCCTTCAATCATGTTCTAAAACTCATGCTAAGAGTAGTGTTCGTTAACTTCAAGCCATGACATAAATAATTGAAAAGTACAGTAGCTTGTTCGGGTCTTTGAAGGCTGCATATGCTTAAATGTGTTCGCGTTGATATAAATGTTATTTATATCATAATATTATTCAGCTACATGAAACATAACACTTTGATTGGTAAAATAATCCATGGGACAGACATTTTTCAAACTGGGGTCATTTTTCGCGAACATCATAGTTGGTGGCCAAACCATGGTTAGAACATCAAGCATACCATCGATGACCCATGGTAAAGCTGTGTAGTACATAAGCTATATATAAATCTTATGAAATACCCTGAACTTGAATATCATACTGTTGTAAAATTGCAGTATACAGTAACAACAGTCATACATCGTGGTTTCAATCATTAAACTCTCCAGAACAAGAACATATGTGCAAAACTAAATAAAGCTCATCGTGTTAACCAACAAAAACTCGCATACCTAAACCTGAACTGCTACCACTTCCTCCACTATTTTCTCCAGTGCTTACTGCATAACATACAGCTATATAACCTGAATCTGTAAACGTTGGTATAATGGATCTCTGGTCAACAAATGTAAGGTCTGTAACAATATTGCCACCAAAGTCGATTTCTGTATCTACCCATGACCCAGATGGATCGAAATACAAAAGACTGTCAGGTGTTATTCCGTACAAGACTGAATGGGAAATAGCTATCTGTATGACCTGTTCCAGATACCCATCCGCTGCAAGCGACCATGCTGATTGGATGTCATTTCTTATTTTCATCTCGTTATTTGCAGTTATTCCAAAAATAATAGTCCCTTCATATACACACGCACTGATTACACTAGCACTTCCCGCAATTGGGTTTGACCAGGCTCCATTTTCCAACGATGGCATATGTACCAATTTGTATGCATTCGTCACACCAATAAGCCATCCATCTGAGGACATTGCAACATCAATCAAAGGTACATTGGGTGTTAATGGTCCATTAAATGAGTCCATTTTTAAATTCGTTTGATACAATTGATTCTCAATAGTTATTATCAACAATTCCATGCCATCTAATGCAGATGTACCACCAGTATCACCTACAATGTAATTCAGATTCAAGACATACTTTGTAAGAAATTTATAACGCGTGCTTCACTAAACAATTTTACGCAATTACGCGTCAGGTTTCTTGTAATTCCTTTGTAATTTTTCGAATTTTACTGAACTTTGTTTTTGGGTCAATAATTACATTTGTGCATGACACATTAAATATGTTATTACAATGCTTCTTCACAAAAGAAATCGTTCCTTGTACTGTTTTACTGTTATTTACACAATACATTTAAAGGTTTATATAGTAGCTGATTTTTACACACTTGTCAAGTGGAAGTAGAAATACTAAACAACATTGTTCTTAATCAGCATATCAACCCAATAGCAAAAACTATTTGAGTATTAAACTAAGATATATTGTACGACATATATACCCGAGCAACAGACGAGTGCGTATTTGGAGTGCCATGTTCAATATTAAGTGGCATAACCACCTTCAGTGTAGGTTATTACAGTATATATTATCAGATGCTAAAACTAGATAACAGTCGATTATATTGTTTTGCTTGTCTTTTACCTGTATACATCATCATTTTAAATTGAAAACATTTTTGACAGACAATGATTAAGTATCATTATTTGTTATTTATATTCTGGGGACGAATTGGATAAAACATAAATGTGACATAACAGATGATTATCTATATTTATAATATAATAATTATTATTCATCTTATATATAATATGTTTTTTGAAATGCATTGCACCAGAGGGATTTAAATCCTATTAAACTGCCGTTAGACTGATTTCATGCGCATTTACCAACAAATCATAGATGTTTTGGCAAACATCTGGTATTTTGGTCACAACATTATGGGCGATGAGTTTCTATTTGCAAGGATGCCGGTAGTTTGGATCTAAAGGTCTTATTCGTTGTGTTCATATAGGTGTGTGTACGTTGAAATAGTGAAAAATATATGTGTTTAGGTTCGAATTCGAAAATGGCAAAATTATGGGCGATAAATTTCCATTTGCAGGTAGTTTGGATCTAAAGGTCTCTCTTATTCGTTGTGTTCCTTCAAATTACCGGCACGAATGAGAATCACATACTGGGGAAGTGAGTTAGAAAATAATTATGACTCAAATCTGTATGAAATCACAAACTTGTATGAACTGCTTTGGCTATTACCTTAGGTTGTTGGATGAAATTATTACCACAGAGGTTGCAAACACAGTCTAAAAATGTTAGGGCCGTTCCGAATTGTACACATCGTTCAAGATTCAATTGCAAGTGAAACAATGTGACTAAACAAATGAATCAATCAATCAATTACCAAATCGAACACTAGGTTCAATCAAGTACACTAAACAACTTTAATTCAGACAATTTGCTAAATTAATTGAATGCAAACATTAAGCAATGTAACAATGGTTCAGGCAATAAACCTCCTGTAATTAACCTCCTTTGTTTTAAACATCACACACCATATACACTGAATCTCAATGTTACAACGTTAGTATAACACTACTATTTGGTAAAATTCATCCTATATTATTGTACGAGATATCTTCGGAAAAAAATGGAAATGTAGTATTAATTGACGAGGAAACATTGCAATTAAGTAAAAAGTACATGTAGTATTATTTGTAAATAAAATAAATTAAATATATTTTATATTTTATGTAATTATAGTGATTTTATAGCCCGTATTTTTCGTGCACAATGTGTAATATAGTTTATTGCACTGAATGCATGCAAAGACAATATATTTGTTATTTAATCTCGGTTCTCAATGAATAAGGTTGTAATAGTTACGCTATGTTTTAAATTAAGTGGGGACAATTTAAATACAATCAAATTGTCAGCTGCCTTATAACAAATGTGTCAAATATTTTATTGAATTTTGAATATTTATTGCCTAATTATTACAAAATTTTATCACGATTCAAACATCACTGACCAGAATTCGTAAAATCCCCAAAACACCACTTAATTAAAGAGTGATCATTGGGATTTGAGAGAATATATATCCGTTCACTTCCTGCTACTACCATGATATCGAATAGTATATCAACATCATCTACAGCTGAAGCCCAGAACGTCTCACCAGGAGCTGGACCATATAACACTGCATCTGCATCAGGCCAAGCAATGCCAAGAAGTACTCCACCAGCTAGGCTTTCAATTCCAAGTATTGGTCCACTCGTCGGTATGACGTCAGTCCAGTCTTGATTGAGTGATTCCCGGCAAGTCAGCAGATGTGTGTTTGCTTCTACAGCCCATATTGTACTATCTTCAGTGAATGTGACTGATGTAATATTGAAACGACTAGGTGAAACGATTGACCAGGGTGAATCCAATGATGATTTGTGTTGCAGATCACCAGATTTGGTAATTCCAAGCAATGCCCCATCAATATATTGAGCTATATCAATTGTGAAACCTGTACCCGGTAATGGCTCTGACCAAGTCTTGTTGGATGGGTCATAAGTAACCAGTTCGTGGTTGCTCGTAACTCCAATAAATGCACCGTGTGCTTGGCGTCGTGATCGTCCTTGGTGCTGCTTCATATATGCTTGTGTCGGCAAGTCACCAAGGCTACCTGTGTGAAATAAAAAAAATGTAAAATAAGTCATTTCTTGGTAACAATCAATAGACAGTATATAAATGATTTATGTTTTGTTAACAATTGCTGATTATTAACCTTTCCCATCTTTGCCAGCCAAGGTTCATTTATTCGACCGAAGCCTCAACATTAACCCTTGGCAGATTTCACCATGATTTACTGCGTGCCATACGCCCTCAAACGATTATAAGATTCACTTCGGCTCATTTGCATCACCCAATCAGAACTCATGAAAGGAACTACACGTTGTTTGGTAAACTTAAAGGGGAACCGATACTATAAATAAGGGTCAAGATGGCCACCGTATTAGTATGCTAATCCGAACCAACCCGCTAACATCGTGGCGGGAGCTCCGTGAAATGTGCCATTTACGATGTTTGGAGATCAAGCTGCAGTTCCAAATACATATCCACGGGGGCATTAATATGTACGCTAGCGATTACACTCGTCTGGTTGGGCTTTTGGTGTATAAATGTTGTTATTTTCGGTCGAAACGTGCCGCGACCAGTGAAAATCACGAGTTTAAAATGGTGGCTAATGTATGCAAAATTCCTGTCAATCACAGTTTGAGTAAACGAAAATGTAAATCCCCTAGATGTTTATTCAATCTACAAAGCTTGTTGGTTTACAAATAGCATTATCGTTACGTACTTTATCTATGTCTAACCATCGGTAACACTGAGACATGACGATGCAAGACAGTAAACAATGTCAATAACATTAGGTTACTGGTTTCGGATACCCATTGCAATAAATTAAATGTAGAAGTAGAAATCATTCCCGTGGTTTTTAATTTCGCGTTGAGTCCAAAAGCGCGAAAATAAAAGCACGCACAAGTATTCCCTTTGGAATGTAAACACAATACCCAAGTCAAAACAACACTCACTCCTGACCCACAATGTTACGAATTTTACCGTAGTCATTGACGCCTATTAAAGACTACGATGTTTATTGTGGTTAGCGTGAATGAGTAAAGCTTCGCTTCGATAATTAGCTGTTATCTCCGTAAAAATGTTAAATTAGTCTTCAAATGATCAGTTTATCATCGCAAACAACTAATGTTTTGATTTAAAAAAAACGTGCCGTCTTCCCATCAAGACCAGAGGTAAAAGACCGTGCTGGAACATCGGCAAATCTCTTCCGTGTTGGTAATTTTAACACGTTGGCATCACCGAGTATTTTGATTGGCTGATTAGCGATTTGACCTATAAGATGTCGAGCATTTGCATGCGACCAGAATCATTCGCTTACGATGAAACTAAATTGAAATTTACTTGCATTTCAGAACAATTCAACGAGTTTACCTTTTGTACTTTATTAATAATCACTACCGAGTAATAATAATAAGTTTGAAACGTAGCATGGTCGGATTGCATTACCGTGATTATTTGCTACTAAGCAATGTGTTCGTTTTAAAAAAAAAACTTGTTTTGGAACGCAAGTACGATGTTGGTTACTACTATGTGGACATTTTTCTTTTGATCGTACGGCAAAGACTTGTGTTTTCTAAGGGATGAAACTTTTTGTATAACTTTCTAGACAGTCTGGAAAAAGGAAGGGGTACAGTGAATAAGTGTCAGACTGCAATGAGCTGCAAATGGTAGTTGTGTAATACTGGTAGGCGTGCAGGAAATAACCGTTCTGTTAGAGCATGGTTAGAGGTTCCAAGTTTCGGATATCAACAAGACATTGGCCTGACTGCTTCGTATGGTGTTACCCTTTGTTTTATTTTTCGCGAAATACTTCGACAGCTCAAAACTACAAAATCAGATGTTTCCACAGCACACAGAGTACAAGAAGTAAATACGCCATGCTTGAAGAGCATGAACAACCAGGTGTTGGCATAGGAAAATAAATCAGTTTTTGTTTCTGTATTTGACTGTCGGACGAAAGGGCACCCAGACATCACGTCACAGGCAGTTCCAATTCATATCTTTTACAATAGATCGTTTTCGTTCATGCGTCGCATATATGTCCGGAAAATGTAATCGAGTGTATGTGTGTATTTATATTCTATTTTTGGATTCTTATTTATAATAAATACAACGCTGCAGAATGGTCGTTAAAATACGGTAAAATTGTTTTGAGAGAACGCTCTTCTCCCCCTCACCGCTCATTTAATTTTGACTGTAAAGTCAACCCGACGTTCACCCACCGGATCACATGAACTCAAATCTCACACGAGATACAAGCCGGTACCACCCGTGTACATTTTGATTTTCCACACGAGTGTCATAAACAGGTTACAAGATAAGCCCGTGATGTCGCGGCGACTTTTCGTTATTAATGATTTTGATAACCTGTACTTATAATATACAGTTTTCACCCTTGTTATATTAGCGGTCTGGAGGAGTAGTATGTATACAGAATGTGCATAGGAAGTTTCGTTCCAAGGTTTACTGTATACGAGATCAGTACCGTCAAGAGACCGACGCAACTGAAACAGACAAATAAACTTGAGTCGGCGGATTTTCTTCGCGACCGTTTAGCAACAATCTGGTCGTGTGTATCCGGTGGACTGCCGCCTTGAATTAGTTCCGCGTCATGTTTTTTCGACTACATGTATGTATAAATTACCGGGCGCGCGATGTTTCAAATCATGGCACATGAAGACTGCTCTGTATTTGTTTGAAATTCAATTGCTATGGTATATTTAAACAAGCAAATTGTAATCAGTTCTTAGGATGTTTACATCAGTTGTTGTTTTGTGCGATTATCGGTACAGGGGAAAGATAAGCATTCATTTACTCAGTGGACAGAGGCGGAGTTAATTACCCATGAGCACTTGGTGCAATCCAAGGGATTGAGCGGTTCCCCTTTAAAATGGCTGAATCAAATAAACGTGTTGATAGCTTTTTCTCTGAACGAGGTTACTGATCATCAAAAGAAAGCGCTTAGTGATGTATCCGAGGAAAATGACGTGTTTGTTGCAAACACAGTCCCTCGATTGTGTTGCAACGAAGACCGAATCAGGAAGGTCGATATGTTATCAGTTTCGACAGTTTTGTCAGTTTACTAAAACACAGTTTGCACAAATATTTAGACATTCCATCGTCCTCATTCACTTGCCTACAATTTTTTCAACATTGGGATTTTCACAAGGCTTGTTTTCAGTTAATAATGGCAGCCAAAGGAGGATCAAAAGACTTTGCCTTGTGTTGTGGGTTCTTTACCCATTATTGGGGTGACCAGGTTTGGAAATGTATACGAATTCGACACACACGCTTGCAATGACAACACGAAGATGTATTAACTTTCAACTCAATATTTAATAACACAACTATAAATAAAAGGGGAATAATACAAAGCGGGCATATACGGAACAACTGATATATACGCACGGCTTCAAGCTCCAGTCACGAGTAACAAGTGACAGGAGTATGTAGAGCCAAAAGTAAGAAAAATATGTAAAGTTTAACAGAAGTATTGATCTATTCCAACTGTAAACGTCTTAATTATTTGGTGTTTCAACCAAGTGAACCGTTCATACCAAAGTTTGCAAAAGTATTAAACCAAAGCATTGAACAAAATAACACACTACAACTCTAAAATAATTCTGAAATAATTATTATGTATACCATGTCGACAGTACAGTTCATGTGGAAGCGTAGACCTACTGTGCACGCTGTCGAAGTGGAGATGGACACGCCCTATTCCAGCTGGCAACGGAGCATTGAACCGGTTACACTCGACGAACCAAAGGCTTCTTGGCAAGGTGGTTTAGATTAATGCGTCAGTTCCTAGGAAATTTACTCAGCTCGCAAAAAGATTGCATCCATGGCGATTTCTTCACAAGGGACAAAATAGCCGGGCCTTCCGACACACAAATGATGTGCACACTCAGCAACTGCGTGGAAGGGAAGATGCTGACAATGGCCTTTCCATTCATTAAATACCATGCATGAATTAATATAACAGGCAATTAGCATGTAGATCCTCTTCAGTAAGCAATTAGTTGGTTCGTTGACATGGTGGCGTCCTTATTACTCCACTTAAAATTAGCAGACGTACGTGCATTTCACTTTGAGTGGGGAATCGACGTCCCACATACTCAACACAATTCGTTGCTGGGATTATTCTGCCCAGGTTATATTTATCATTGCAAATTTGCATGCTTCATGGAATTAATTTTATAATAATTACATTACTATGATCTGAAATTACATATGTATTTTGGAACCTTGTGACATACCTCCCATTCCTAAGACAAAATCCACCCGTTTCATATCACAACTACTTGGAGTAGATTTCTCTTCAAATATCAACAAAATACACCAATTTTCATGTCACAACCACTAGGTGGTGATTTTGTCTATCCACAATACAAGTGACAAAATACATTAATTATAATACAAATATTGCACAAAATATTTCAAATATCAGTTTCTTGAATAGTGCTTCGGCTAAGATAATCTGCTCCTATATTTTGGGAGCCTTTAATCGCCATGATTCTATACCTGAATGACTGTAGGTATAAAGCCCACCTGGTCAGTCTTCCATTTGCCATTCTAGCACGATTCAAGTAAATCAACGGCTGGTGGTCAGTTTCAATAACAAATTCTACTTGAAAAAGCTACAGGAAAACGATGGTCATCGTGAATTTGCATTAAAACCGCGCCCATGCCGGTATCAGAATCGTCGCTACGTAGAATAAATGGTATATTGAAATCTGGAAGTTTCAGAATGGGTGGATTACTGAGGGCGCTTTTGAGACCTTCAAATGCTTTTTGATGTGGTTCTTCCCAATTAACCTTCTTTGGTTGGCCTTTCCTGGTTAGGTCATGTAGGGGTGCGGCAATTGCCGCAAAATTCGGAACAAACATTCGATACTAACTCACAACACCAATGAACGAGCAAACCTGCGTGATTGTATGTGGCCGCTCTGTATTGAGTAATGCCTTAATTTTCCCAGGCATTGTTTGAAGCGTACTTTGACCCACCCGATGACCTCCGAACTCTAATTCCCTGAACCCCACATAGCATTTACTCGGTTTAGCAGTCAACCCTGCTGCTTGAAGTCTAGTCAAAACGTCTGAAAATGTGCGCAGGTGATTTACCCACGACTCTGTATAGATAAGAATGTCATTCACCAAGTTTACCACCCTTCCTTTCATAACACGGAGGACTATTCGCATTATTCTTGAAAATGTGGCTGGACTATTGACCAATCCAAAGGGCACATATCTATATTGGTACAGGCTCAATGGAGTTAAAAAAACAGTTTTTGCTTTTGATTCGACAGTTAAGTGTATTTGCCAAAACCCTTTGGTTCAATCCAATTTTATGAAAACCGTCCGCAGGTTAATTGTGCGAATAATTCTTCCGGGTTGGGCACCGGTTCAGCATCAACCAGTAATTTGGTTCAATTTCCGAAAATCGGTGCAGAACCTGATTGTGCCATCCTTTTTTTTATTAAAACTATGGGGGAGGCATATGGCGAATCTGATGGTTCTATAACCCCATATCTGACATAGTTTTAACCTCTTTAATGATTAATTCTCGAGTGGAAAAAGGAGTTGAGTAAGACTTCGATCTTACCGGCTGCTCAGATATTAGTTTAATATCATGACTTCCTACCATTGGCCTGCCCGGCATATCCGTTAAAGTAGTTCTATATTTTATCAAAATACGTTTAACTGCATTAATCTGATCGATATCTAAATCAGGACGAATATATACGTCTTCAATAGTTTCCTCTTCTTCAATAGGAACTACCTCAACTAACCCAGGCCTGTAAAAGGAGAGTCAGAGTTATCTATCCTAGAGTCCATATCTTGACAATTTTGCGGCAATTGACGCACCCCTACATGCCCTAACCAGGAAAGACCAACCAAAGAAGGTTAATTGGGAAGAACCACATCAAAAAGCATTCGAAGGTCTAAAAAGCGCCCTCAGTAATCCACCCATTCTGAAACTTCCAGATTTCAATATACCATTTATTTTATGTAGTGACGCTTCTGATACCAGCCTGGGTACGGTTTTAATGCAAATTCACGATGACCATCATTTTCCTGTAGCTTTTGCAAGTAGAATTTGTTATTGAAACTGACCACCAGCCGTTGATTTACTTGAATCGTGCTAGAATGCCAAACGGAAGACTGACCAGGAGGGCTTTATACCTACAGTCATTCAGATATAGAATCGTGGCGATTAAAAGCTCCCAAAATGAAAGAGCAGATTATCTTAGCCGAAGCACTATTCAAGAAACTGATATTTGAAATATTGTGTGCAATATTTGGTATTATAATTACTGTATTTTGTCGCTTTTATTGTGGATAGACAAAATCACCACCTAGTAGTTGTGACATAAAAATTGGTGTATTTTGCTGATATTTGAAGAGAAATGTACTCAAGTAGTAACGATATGAAACGGGTGGATTTTGTCTTGGGAATGGGAGGTATGTCACAAGGTTCCAAATCACATATGTAATTTCAGATCATAGTAATGTAATTATTATAAAATTAATTCCATGAAGCATACAAATTTGCAATGATAAATATAACCTGGGCAGAATAATCCCAGCAACGAATTGTGTTGAGTATGTGGGACGTCAATTCCCCACTCAATGTGAAATGCACGTACGTCTGCTAATTTTGAGTGGAGTAATAAGGACGCCACCAATGTCAACGAACCAACTAATTGCTTACTGGAGAGGGTCTACATGCTAATTGTCTGTTATGCTAATTCATGCATAGTATTTAATGAATGGAAAAGCTATTGTCAATGTCTTTTTTCCTGTCACGCAGTTGCTGAGTTTGCACATCATTTGTGCGTCGAAAGGGCTCTTTTATCTTTTGTTAAGAAATCGCCATGGATGCAATCCTCGAATGGATGTCATCAATGGTTGTGCGAGCTAAATTTCCTAGGAACTGACGCATTAATCTAAACCACCTTGCCAAGAAGCCTTTGGTTCGTTGAGGGTAACCGGTTCAATGCTCCGTTGCCAGCTAGAATAGGGCGTGTCCATCTCCACTTCGACAGCGTGTACAGCAGGTCTACGCTTCCACATGAACTGTATTGTCGACAAGGTATGCTTAATAATTATTTAAGAATTATTTTAGAGTCGTCGTGTGTTATTTCGTTCAATGCTTTGTGGGGTTTAATACTTTTGCCAACTTTGGTATGAACGGTTCACTTGGTTGAAACACCAAATAGTTAAGACGTTTACAGTTGGAATAGATCAATACTTCTGTTAAACTTTACATATTTTTCCTACTTTTGGCTCTACATACTCCAGTCACTTGTCACTCGTGGCTGGAGCTTTAAGCCGTGTGTATGTATCAGTTGTTCCGTATACGCCCTCTTTGTATTATTTCCCCCTATATTTATAGTTGTGTTATTAAATATTGAGTTGAAAGTTAATACATCTCCGTGTTGTCATTGCAAGCGTGTGTGCCGAATTCGTGTACATTTCCAAAACTGGTCACCCCCAATAATGGGTAAAGAACCCACAACACAAGGCAAGGTCTTTTGGTACTCCTTTGGCTACCATTATTAATTAACTGAAAACAAGCCTTGTGACATTTGGTGGCAGCGGTGGGATAGATTGGCATACCATTTGCATAAAAAAGTGGCAAATGTGCAGTCTATCAACACTATTTGGATAAAAATACTTAAAATATTGAGGTTGACCACTTTTCGTATTGAGTATCACGAATTGGCACTACACGAGCAGTGACTAACATTACGGCGGCTCTGATGGTTCCTAACCCTAATAGGCAGTTCAGTTTAGTTCAACTTTGTACGGTTTAGTTGACTCCTAGTCCTAATATCCTGTTTATTTCTGGCATTGGAGGTGTTGGTCATTGTCCCACAGGTATTATTCCCAGTTTTGCACGAATATGGCCCATGAATTAGAATTGGCGGAAGTTAGGAAGTTGAGGGAAATAGCAAAAGAGTTATGTTATCATGATGAACCTGAGATAGTTAAATATGTTAAGGACAGAATAACTGCAACACAGGCTAGGGAACGGGAATAAAGGTTAGAAAAGAAGGCGGAGGAGAAAGAGAAGGCACAAAAAGAACTTGACATGAAAGCAGCCTAGGCTGAAAAGAAATTGGCATATGAACATCAAAATTAGCAATGGAGGAGAGGGAAAGGGAGCTACAACTCAATATGCAGGTTAACCCAGGAGGGAATGCGAAACCCAAGCTTGAAACCACTAAATACCCTAGGTTACCCGAGTATAAAGATGGGGAAGATATGGATGCCTTTATAAATAGGTTTTAAACATTTGAAACTGTAAATCAATGGCCAAAAGAGGGTTGGGGAGTTATCTTCTGTGCCCTACTTACTGGTAAAGCGTTGACAATTTACAATACTTTGTCAAAAGGGGATGCCCAGAAGTGGAAAATTTTTAAACAAACTCTTTTACGGGCTTACGATTTGACTGAGGAAGGCTTCCGAAAGAAATTTCAGACAAGAAAGACCCGGCAAGTTAGAATCTGCCAGGCAGTTTGTGGTGAGTTTGAAGAACTATTTAAAACGTTGGGCTGAGTTGTCAGGGGCTGATGATACAGTTGAGGGTGTTTTATTTTTGCGTGAACAATACTATAATACTTGCAATTCGCATTTGGCAGTGTTTCTGCGTGAACACTTACTTCGAACCATACACGAAGTGGCCGAATTGGCCGATAAACATAGAGATGCTAAATAGTACCTGTCAAATAAATCGCATACCCCCCCCCTTCCAAACAGTATGTGCCCACGCCACAGACAGTAGGTAAGAATAATAAGCAAAGGTTGTGTCACAGATGTGGCAAACCAGGGCATTTTAAACACGAGTGTAGGTCTATAATTAATAAAGCTTCCATGTTAGAAATATCTGAACCTCAGCCTAAGTTCGTTTCGGAAAAACAGTGGCTACATGTATTTGTTTGCCCAAAGAACCATGTATCCATGAACAAAATAACAAATTGGAAGTGAAGTGTGGGCGCATAGTACCGGTAATTAGCATGTCTAGTGTCAATTACCTAAGTCGTGTAGAACCGGAAATGCCGGTAGTTAAGGGCGTGGTTAACGACAAGGTCGTTAGAGTCCTTCGAGACTCGGGTTGTAGCGGGGTTGTGATTAAAACTGATTTAGTTAAACCCAGCCAACTTACGGGTGAGGTACATACTTGCATATTAATGGATGGGTCGTACAGAAAAGCTGCTGTAGCAGCATTAGATATTGAAACGCCCACAATTCGTTGCTGGGATTATTCTGCCCAGGATATATTTACCATTGCAAATTTGCATGCTTCATTGAATTAATTTTATAATAATTGCATTACTATGATCTGAAATTACATGTGTATTTTGAAATCTTGTGACAGGGATAAACAATTTTGGGAACGTGTCAACGAATATAGACCTTCTGTTCTAGACTCGGGGTGAATCAGCGCTAAGCATACAGGCCGCAATTGTTTTAATCTGTGTTTTAATCACATTTATCATACAACATCTCTGATTCAGTGGTGGCGCCAGATCCTTGGCACGCCCAATCAAATTACTCAATTTAGCTGCTTTCCTAACACTATTACCACGGGTTCGTGGGCCGGTTATGAATGGCTGGCTTTGGCGAAACTGTACGATTCGGACGATGAACCTTTCCTCGTGCCAAAATAATTCACATTTGGGTATAATTCTTCATACGAGTGTCATAGCGCCCTCTATATTCGTATTGTGTGTTTCACCTAATTTACTTTGAAACGTGTTGATGTGAGCTATACAAGTTTTGGCGAATATAATCCTCATATTTTGAACAAAATCGTTTTTGCAAGAAGGTGAATGTATTCATTTCATGCTGGTGCATTAAATATGGTTCCAGAACCTTTGTTTTTAAAAAATTATGATTAGAAATTATGTGCATAACACCTGTTTCTCATGGTGGATTTGTACACTAGGCTGTGTTCAATTTGTTTATGGGTCAGCTTTGGCATAATTTCCAAACTAGTCATGTTTTATCGTTTTGAATGTAAAATTTGAATTGATACAATGCTACAATTCAATTGGTTAACTTCCTTTCCAAACACATATTGGTTTACACACAACTTTTCTTCAAAAGTATGTTTTACTAAAACTAGCCAGGCACACCACGATGCCATATTTTTCATTCAAGAACCACGTTGATCGCATCAGCTTACTTGAGGGGACAGCGTGGTAAATGAAACTGTCAGCATTAGACAGCATATAGGTTGCTCACTGAAGTTACATATTACTCAATAGCAGACATTGTATATACGTTGTTTGCTGAACAAAGAATGCGAAATACACAGTAAACGTTCCTTTCACCATTGCGAACCACTTAATTTATCAATTATGAAATTAATAATGAATTGAGAACTTCTGAATTGCAAGTTCTTTCACTTGCATTTACAAGTCACTCAGCTCAGGGCGTTTTCAAATACAAATAAATCTAACCAAAAGTTTGACAATAAATACACAATGGGAGTATAGCTATAACTATGAATAAAAAAATGCAAATAGCTTCACAAAATCGGCTAATTAAATATTACTGCATAGCCTAAATAAATTAGACGATTTCGATAAACGTAACCGCAGTCGAAATATGCAGGTAATGCTGGGGGAGGACTGAAACCTGGTTTGCGCGTGTATGGTAGATGTACTTTACCAGACGTAACGATGTCGAACTGAAGCAACAAACCTGGCGACAAACTTCATACTGCTTGGTTTCCAGGGTGGCTCACATCAAAATGGAGTAATTAACTTAATATCCATTCTGGCACGTTCGCTATTTATTCCGATGACTAAAAAACTTGAAACCTTGAAAACAACGCCGATAGCAACAGCGGCCGGGACAGCAGTTGTGCAGCGAAAGACAATTTGTTACGTGCAGTATTGTTGCGCAGTAGTTTCAGTGACGTCTTCCATGTGAGGTACCATGTAATATCCACGTGGCGGGCAAAGTACCTGACTTCGAAAATTTGTTGGAAGTCGGCATTGCCATGGTGACAATCTGCATATTTGGAAGTTCTATCTCTGCTGCTGTTGTTGTTGTTGCACATACATTTTGTAGTTCAGGTGTTAATTGTTCGTAGAGTATATGCGATATCATTATTCGGCTTATTCTTATGTATAAAATATTTAGTTTAGTATTTATGTTTGATCAACAGTAACCTAATTTATGAAGATTATTAAGGCTTAATTTAATTTGGAGGGGAGAGGTCCATCTGTTGGCAACTCCCCTCCCTCTCAACCAAATTAAATTGCACACCCACTGTTTTTTTGCTTCCACTCCCCTCTCCCCACTCATTTTTTGCCTGCCCCCTGGACTCGCAGTTGTATCTACTCTCTCTCACCCAGTTCACACTGTCTTAATTCTCCCCTCTAAACAGTTTCTGCTACCTTCTCCCTATCATTTCCCAGAGAAGAAGTTAAAGTCTCGATTGGTTACAGCTCCAATCCTTAAACCCATGTGAATTAAATTTAACTGATATTATCATGCAGTTTGCGTTATTGGACTACTCCCCTTTGGCCAGTTCAAACATTCCTCCCCTTTAGCAATTTTGTTGTTGATGCCCGGGGAAAATTCTGCATTTTGCCCTTACCCGCTTTTTCTACTGGAATTCCCCTCTGAGAAACCTTATTTTAATGCCCTCCCACTGAAGATCCCTAAAAATCCATCACGAACACATTTTTTCATAAACAGCTCCGTTGACTGCACCTGTCTCTAGTGGTGATGGGTAAAAGTGTAATTGAACTGAACTGAGCTGATCTGGTGATAATGCTGCTTGTCTTCACTTGCCTTGTATGCACTGCATGGTACAGAAGTTCCAGTTAAAATGAACTATCAATGGGAAGTTGAGCACGCATGCAAGTCTGTCGGTTATCATCGCATTTGTTATGGTAGTTGGCTACATGTCATCCGATTTGCATCCAACAATTTACGCAACACATTGGGTTTTTACCATTTCAACCAAGACAACCACTTACTCAATACACAATTCAAACGACAACCTTAGTATCCAAATTTAATATTCTCTGACAATATAATATTAGTAATAAATGTTGACTACAGATGTAGTTTATTTTTGGCTGGTTGAAACAGAAAATTCAAAATGATGTAATGAATTATAAGTAAAAATATCAGCAATTTGATTGATCATATGTAAATTTCTTTTATTGAAAGTGTGTCTGTTTAATCTAGATTTAAGTGGGAACTCTGTTTTGTGTGAACAGTATTGAAAAAAAATCAGCAACAAATGCATATTGAGAGTCCAACAATCAGTAGCAAAGTCATGATATTACATACTAATATATACTCGCTTGACACATATTACATATAAAAACGTGTATGCGTTCTATTGTAGTAGCTACATTTAGACACGGTTACATCATCCCTTAGATTTTGGATTCATTTCATTGATAATTCCATATTTTAGTG
The DNA here is from genome assembly GCF_978046115.1 of Saccoglossus kowalevskii. Lineage (NCBI taxonomy): Eukaryota > Metazoa > Hemichordata > Enteropneusta > Harrimaniidae > Saccoglossus > Saccoglossus kowalevskii. The sequence goes on from NC_140657.1 coordinate 23,078,346, forward strand.
CACGTTTTCGAGCTTGTTAATGTTCAATTAATATATGTGGATCATCATACGCATTACATTATTCAAAACTAACAACTTACTGCCATGTATCATAAACGCACATTGTTGTGAGATGTAGACTGCATTTGTTAATATGGGTATTGTAAATCCAAACAGTTATATTGTAATGAATAGACGGTATAAAAAATGTCCATACTATTATTAAATACATTTAGTGACATACAATTTTAACTAAATCTAGGTTGTGGTTTTATATAAAATAATAATAAGGTGATTTGTCATGTAGGTATAAGTAGGCTGGGACATTATGTCGACCCAAGAGATGGTAGCTTCCGCTGGCCTATAATAGCTTGCGAGATTCCCCACAACACAAGAATACGATAGAGGCGTACGTGATTACTGTGGGGTCGCGGTCCCTATCTTTGTGTAAATAGTATAGTTTGTTATCATTGATGGCAACCAGACTTCTCCCGTCCGTCTTACGTGAAGGTATAGTATGAGTAATTAAACTACTAAGGCTAAATCATTACGTCAAATTAGTACCAGTCATCTATTGTTTTGTTACTCGTGCCATGATGTTAAAGATTGTTAAAGTTAATGTTGAACACTACGAGTCATTTTATACATTGCATTTTCCCGTCGTTCATGTCACCATTGTGGTGATTAACTGTGCGGATAATGCATTGAGTTCTACAGGGCATTAACCATTTGGTAAATGTGAAAACTGTACAAATGTTTATGTGTTTTTTGAATAATACACATAATTAAACACAAATGCGTTCGCCATAGGCAGAGACATGTTAAAGTGGTATCAGTAATGTGATTTACCCTTCAGATCTAACTGCGACCACACCCAATGCACACCCAATATGTCTTCTATTAAATGACACATCTTTAGCAAATTGAAAGAAAACATTATTTTTCACATTATGTTATTATTAATTTATGTTTACATCCTGAAAGAAATGCGTATAATTGCCCAGGAACACACATGCACGTCTTATATGACAATTATCAAGAGTACGCTATGCAACGTTTTAAAGGCATCACCAATGTGCCCACATCTGAGCATACATACCAAACTGTGTTTTGTGTTCACAATAAACATTGAATATTGAGTTCCTTTAAGAATGAGTGCATGCATGCATCACTCACATGCAAAATATGCAGTGTTATTGAAAGAAAAATAGTTAATTCATCGAAGAGAAGAGTACGACAGCGACAGAGTATGATAACGAAGCGTCATGACTGGGTAACAAACCTGTGATTGGTTTGGCAACAGACGTTGTTATCAGTAACTGGAAGCAGAACACAGCTACCAACAGCTTCATGACTACACTGACGTAGGATCCTACACAGAATATAGAAAATATGTCGTGAAAATGAAAACACACTTTGAACAGTTTTCAAGATGTGGTTATTCATTGTAACAAACAGAAAAAAGAAAGAAAATGGCGGCCCTGTCAATTTGCTCTCTATGCCAAAGTAATTCAGCTAATGCCATGATCAATTCGCAAAGTTTGTAATTGCGTTATAATTGTATGTTTGATCAATTTTTCCGTGTTTCTCACCTGCTCCTCGAGATCAGTTAACAGTTCGGGAACATCTATGAATGTACGCTGTCTTCTGTGCAATCAAGACAGCAGATTGTCTGACCATTACGTCGACTAAATATGTAAAACGTCACAAATTTGGGCGTACCCTGCACACTGAATTTATACCTAGTAGTACTTACTCGACTCAACTGAAGTGCCGCATGCATATCCAAACATATGGACGATGCTGGATGAAAATATAGCTTTAAAGAAAATGGTATTTTCGATCATGTCTAGATGAACGAGGGTTTACCCTTTCAAACTTTTCCGTCAAACCAATTGTAAGTGAATACAATAATACATTAATTTATTTCGTATTCTATTTTTAAGAGTTAATTACAATATTTTATGAACATAAATGCATTGATAAATGTAGTTCAGAATTCAGTTGATGTAAGGAAAACATGTGAATGAATGCCATACTGATAAACGATGATAGGAGCAAATAAAATAAAATCTCGTGGCACTCTTTTGCTGTGAGATCTTGGCGATTAATTACGTTTAATGTTGATTGTTGCACGTACACTTTGGCACGTGACGCTGCATCGCAGAGTTGCGCAAAAATAGGTTGAAGCAACACATCGAGATTCAAATCGTGGTGACTTGCTACATTTCACCTGTTATCATGAAACTTCGAAGCGCTAAATGTCCTAGTAAGCTTTTTTTCAAAACCGATCGTGTTTCGTTAAATTTCCATTCACAATAAATTGTAATGGAATCATATTTATTAAATCATTTTGAAATACTAACAAAAAGTTGTTTCCAAAATAGAGGGATACAGGTTCAACATTCCAGGTGTCGCTCCTGTCAAGAAAAAAACATCCATTCTCAATCGATAGACCATTTTTCGTTCATTGCGAGATTCCGCTTTATGCGTGAAATCGAGCAATACCGACAAAGGTCGTAACGTCGTCGTCAGTCAGTCAGCTAGCGAGACTGTTGACAGTCCTCGGGCCTAATGTAATTATGTTTCCTAGACATTCGAACGCCGAGGGCGTTTGTGGGGGAATGTAAACCATTTCAAGCGAAGGACTTTTAGTCCCAAAATTCGCATTTCGTAGTTCTGTTCACCCCGCTCCGGTTTACTATATTTTCGTTTTCGACTGACACAAACAATGCATTACCTATCGAAATTACTTATCGAACATATATTTAGTCAAACTTTTTGAAATACTACGAACAATCAATTTTTATAATCGAATAAGTTAATTATGGTGAAAATAATGATCATTATCTCTCTGAAACGTAATCAATCTGTATTCACATAGGTATATGTCTAATGTGATCATTTCTTTTATTCAATCCTATAGTCAGCGACATTAAATACACAAATATAGTAACAGAATAAACACAAATGAATATTTGTTAATAATATGTAAAATTACTTGTAATACAACTGAGATCATGTCCACTGAACATCACAGGCCTGTGCACACTGGCTACAGGAAATATCAGTTAAGTGGGATTATTGATCAGTGGTATATTAAGTAAAAATTTTTTGTTTAAATATATCAATTAAGAATACTACAAAGTACAATGATATAATTATGTCATTCTAGGATGATGATACTAGACCAAATCAAAATAAAACTTCACGGAATATTCAAAAGTGGCGAGCTAATTTTGTCGCCTTTTCCTAAAATTCAAGATAACTGGATGAGCTTCCTCAACTGTATACACTTCTTGTATTATGATATATCACAACAACGCCACCATCAATCAATTTGAGCAGAAAGTCATCTCACAACAGCACAGCCATCACTTTATCGTAGCAGAATCAATAAAAATGCAAGTGGCAAATCTCTGGAGCAAGTCTTTTAAACCGATCTACAAGAAACACACTTAATCTCCCAAGAGAAAAAAAAACAATGCCACTTGTAACGTTCACATAAGAGTCAAATGCAAATACACATATTGAAATCCCCCCCCCCCCCAAATATAATTAATTCAACTACACTGGTATTGGTAAAATTAGCTGATTTCTAGCCTTATCTTGCAAAAAGTTGTTTTCAAAATTACCTTTGTGTAATGCGCACGTGATACTGTGCACTGATAAACACTGTGTTGTGAAACCTATACTACGTACATTAAACATGCATTTTTTTTATTTTATGGAACCTGAGCATTGGTTTTAATTGCAAAACGTATCTCGTCATGGTGAGGCTCCGCGCAATACATACCAATACCCACCATGATCAAAATACAATGTAAGCATTGTTGCATGAGTTTGAACCAAAGACGATGATAGCCAGAAACTTATTGTGCATCATACTGTGGACAGTGGTGGTTTTACATACACGTGTACCTGTGTATATACATTTTGGTATTTTGTTTAATCGCTAAACATATCTCATCACAGTAGGCTGCACACAAGGCATAAACTATCATAACAATAATAACACAATATTGCAAACATTGATGTAATAGTCATAAACAATGACCTTTGTGATCAGAAACACGTTTTGCGTCATATTGTGGCGTAACTGTGTGAAAAAAAAATCTGCCCATTCTCAACCTAGAATAACATTTCTGTGTATAACTATTAAAACATCGAGGTATGGCTGCTCCAATCTTCTTTCTCTCATCCATAAAAGGTAAAGCGTTGTTTCTCTGATAAATTTATCACTTAACTAAAAGCTTCCTTACAGAAAACGCTATTAACAAAAACGTTTGAGTGAACAGCAATGGAAAATTCAGTGCATGACAGTTGTAACCTTGGCAGAACCAAGTGATAGATTACGTAACTCATAAATACACAAAGTTTGTAAAATGCCATATGAGAACTGTGTTTGAAAACGAATCAGTTATAATTCAATGTCCAGGCCAAATAATGCATTTTTCGTTGTATGATTTTTTATGTAGCTTAACGTTTGTTGGATGTTTTCCCAAATTCGTGTTTTCCCGTGGCCTATATATAATATATAGTTTGTTCCAAATAACTTTTTCTTTGTGTATCGCATAATTGTCGCTTGAATCATGTTCCGGTTCGTGTGTTTCAGTTATTGTCACATTCTACCACATTCTTGTGGTTCAGATATTCACATTGCTGCATTGCCTGACTCATGCTACTAGGTTTGTACGCATGTTCACCCTGGTACTAAGTTGCACAAGTTGTTTGGATTAGGTTTGAGGAATTTATCCCGGATACACGGTTTACCTGTAATTGGCACGTGCATCATTTATTATAAAGGCCTCACTACAAAAAGAACCACCACCACCATCACAAACTCCACACTCATATACAAACCTACATATATAAGTAGAAGAATATTATCACATTATAGCATTCATTGTGGAAAATAAACATTTAAACTAATAACCCAATTAGTGTTACATGATACTATCGTCTTTCCAATCATCCAGTCTAGACTGCAGGTTTGCCCAATTTTAGTTTAATCGCATAATCTACGAAGATTAATGTAAATAAATGAGATGTATCAATGAAATTACCGTGTTCCATTCATGCTAAAAACTGGAGATATTCAAACTGCAAAATGGAGTCTATTTTTTTCCAATCATGCTGCTTGCTCCCCTTGATTGTCTGGTTGGACGCTTTGCAACTGGTTTCAGTTCACTTTTCTTTTTATTTGCAGCTTTTTCCATCTTTTCCGAGTGTTTTGTTCTGTAGTAATATACACCAATACATCCGGCGATCAGTAGAGCAATTATAGTCAGCGGCATTACAATTTTGGTCGCAGTACCTAGAGTTTGGAATAAAATTCTTGTTACATTTACTTGAATCCAGGTAAAACTGCCTTATTTATTAATTCCTATTCGTGAATAAGGGATGTTTTGTATTGAACGTATCTTACCTAATCCGTTGTTTTTATCAGAAATTAAATCATGTTCGCCATTGAAATTACAACTAGTTGAAATGTTCTGGTAATCTGTAAATAAAGATATATTTGAACTATAAGTTCAAAGATATATTTGAACTAGAAATGTTGCAAAATTCAACAGTCGACGAGCTGCTGTTACTAATGCGCAGGTTGGAAAAAATGTCATCTCTGGTTCGATGTAGCCACAGTCAGCTGGCGCACACGTAATAATAAAATAAATATGATATTTACTATATGGGGCCGCCATCTTGAATGCAGCATAAAAATAAATAAGAGACGTGTTGTGAAACGCGTTTTTCAGATTCCTACAAATCTAGACAAAAATACCAATCTTTCACATCTTGGGGTTATATTAAGCAAACCGATAACAAAATTCGGCCGAATTCGGCGTTTTTGTGTGGGAAATCCCGTGCATACGAACACCTAATTACATGAAAAAACATGGAACTCTTTCCTGTGGTATTTGAAACCGAAATTGTCATCTGACTGTAAGGCCGTCGCTGATTGGCTGCTGAGCTGGAATGACAATTTTTGGTTTCATATACCCCAGGAAAGTGTTCATGTTCTTCGTGTAATTATATGTTCATATTTAAAGGATTTTTCCACACACAAACGACGAATTCGGCCGAATTTTGTTATCGGCTAGCTCAATATTATCCCAATGGATCGTATTTCTGTGAAAGATTGGTATTTTTGTCCAGATTTGTAGGAATCTGAAAAATGCGTTTCACAACTTATTTAATTTTATGCTGCATTCAAGATGGCGGCCCCATATAGTAAATACCGTATTTATTTTATTATCACGTGTGCGCCAGCTGACTGTTCATGTAGCATGAACGGCTGTTGAAACTATTTTGCTGAAACTATTCATTTTGTATTCATCCACTTTCATGAACTATGCATCCAGTCGTTTTTGAGTGGGCATTAATAAAGTTGTTTTGCAATTGCTTTTTCAACTTAGTTGTGTTCCATTGTAAGATTGTACCTGTTACAATTTCTATTCAGCTAATAGCTTCTAGTGAGTTTAATATATAGTATATTTGTATTTGAACATTATTTTGCTGAATGAAGAGATAACTATTTAGAACAACACCAATTCCTGGTGACTGCAATATTCAATGAATTGATGTCAAATAGTAATTCTTGATATCATCAAAACATTACTAAATTTATTTAGTTACACTCTGCTAAAACAAATCGGTGTTACCAATGTCAATATAAAATGGAGTGTTGCATAAACAAGTGTAGACAATACCTTGCGGTGAAAAGTCGACATATGTAATGCTGACAATGTGAATCTGGTCCCCATTTGATAATTCTGACATTCCGGGAACCAAGGCACCATAATTGCCCTCCTCATCAATAGTCAAATCAGTGATAGGTAGAACTAACAGGTCGTTGTCGAGTGTCTTCCACACACCGTCAGTACGAATAATGAGTATACTATCTTCACTAATCCCAATTATATCAAAACTGTTTGGAATTAAGGTAAGTTTTGCAATGTGCATGCCAATATGTATTGTTAGATCCCATTCAGCATTTATACTTGATCTAATGAGCAACACATCTTCAACACTGGCTGCTATTATTTCACCATCAGGTGACACGTCCACACTTACAATGCAGCAACTGTCTGTATTACTTTGAATCCAACTGCCGTCCACTAAATCTGTTTTAACATATAACCTATTGTCCCCTTGAACACCTACAAGTGTTTTGTCAGGTAGACTAGCAACGTCTATCACACAGCATGAACCATGAATTGGGCCATGATATTGATATGCATGGTCACCTATTGGGATTCCAGTATAAAGATAACCATCCTCCCCAACAGCAATCACGTTGCATTGATCCATTTCTCCTGTTATATAGTGACTCGCCGAATAAGGTGCACCAGGCATAGCAACAGAAGTGTGAGGATCTTCTAGAAATTGATAATAGAATTTATGACAACTCACATTTCCTATATTTTTGTAGAATGCAATTTTCACTAAATATAATGTGAATAATTACCCACGAATGCATGAATAATCAAAGCGTTACATTTCATTTATATATATATATATATATATATATATATATGTTTAATTCTTTTAAAAGATTCCTCTCATTAGTAAATAACGCCCTCACTCAACAATAATTAAAATGAGTGGTTGGTCGAAAGTTTGATGAGTCAGGTACATCTATTGGCTAAGCTTGTTGTACATAGATGCAAATAAGTATACAATCCATTAATGCTGTAGTGTGTATTGGGAGGGGTTGAGGATTTCATGCTTGTAATGACTTGTTATAATGTGCTATCTCAGGATGCAGCTTGATATGTGTTGCTTTCTTGGTTTTTCAAACATAGCTAACAATTTTTGTGGTGGGCGGACCATTTGTTTATTAGTTGTTGAGTCATTGTTTAGACACCCTGCAGCTTGAAATGGTATGGTCCAAATCTAAATTTGATATGGCAGTGTCTCTTGAAACAATGGCATCAAAATGATTTCTGTTTATTTATTACTGTAAGTTGTAGATCCAGAGAACTAGCCACTGAATAGATGTCGGGAATAAATGTTATTCTGAACAAGCTTTATTAATTATTGCTGGCAATATTTCAAGATGAATTGAGACCAAACTGTGACACCAACTTTAGTCATCTAGTCAATCTGGTCTTGAAACAGATTCAAATATAAAGATATGGATTGTAAAATATTAAGATGAAATGGTGTCCAACCAATTAGTTTGTATATGGTAAATTTATTTTAAAGAATTCAGTGAAAATATTATAAAATAAATTAGAAATATTATGCGTATTTTTAGTACGTGAAAACTTGAAAAGATGTGAGGTCTGCAGTTGTGAAAAAAAAATGTATTTTAAAGACTGCAAACAATAAAATACTAAAGTGCAAGGCTAGTTTACCAACATTTCTCTTCGTTTGCTCGAGTGTGAAAGTGCATGGTTGAGTGACTACCTCCTTTTTTTAAATATTAGAATTTCTATTATTTGGGAAAGTTCTTCTATAAAATTAGGACAGATGTTATGAATTAATTTTTAAGTTTTATTTTCATTTCAACACTAGATGTGCTTCACTGCCTGCAAAATGATATATCGCAGATATTGAGCTGCCGAGAGACTGCAAACCCTAATGTTTACAAGCTAAGTTATAAGCCCTGTCCCAATATATTTTCATGTAAGTGAACTGTATACCTTCAATAATTAAATCATCACTTGATGTTCACTGCTTGTAACATTAGGTCTGTTTAATTCATTAGTATATAACGCCCTCATTCAACAATAGTTAGAATAATTGGTTGGTCAAAAAGCTTGATGAGTCAGGTGCATCCATTGGCTAAGCTTGTTGTACATAGATGCAAATGAGTATAGGAACCATTAATGCTATAGGGTATATTATGAGGGGTGGAGGATTTCATGTTTGTAATGACTGGTTGTAATGCGGCCCCATATTTGTTGCTTTCATGGTTGTTCAAATATGGCTAACATTTTTGTGGTGGGTGGAATATGTGTTTATTAGTTGTTGAGTCATTGTTTAGAAACCATGTAGCTTGGAATGATATTGTCCAAATCAAGATTTGATATGGCGGTGTCTTCAAAAAACATGGCATCAAAATGATTTCTTTTTATTTGTTACTGTTGCAGATACCGAGAACTAGCCACTGAATATGATGTCGGGAATCAATATTATTCTGAACAAGCTTAATGAATTATTTCTGGCAATATTCCAATAGGAATTGGGAGCAAACTGTGACATCAAATCTAGTGGTTGTATTGTTATGCTTCTAAAATATTGTTTTTAAATGTCTTGAAACGGATTCAATATAAGGATATGGATAATAAAATATTTAGATAAAACTGTGTTAAACCAATTTATTTGTATATGGTAAATTTATTTTAATGAATTCAGTGAGAATACTACAAAATAAAATAAATTAATGAGAAATATTATGTGTATTTTTGTATGTGGAAACTGTCCCACTCAAAAATATATTTTTATTTTTTTATTTGTAAAAAAAATGGCATTTTAGCTAGTTCACCAACATGTCTCTTGAGTGTGAAAGTACATGGTATGGTGACTAACTCTTATTTTTAAAATTATTACAATCTCTTTTATTTAGGGAAGGGTCTTCTATGAAAATAGAACATGTATATATATATATATATCACTGTTTACCTGTTGCAGCGTCTAATCTATCAGAGTTTTTAGCAAGGCTAAACTCAACAGAACCACCTGAACTTCCAGCTGAACCAGAATCTATAGATCCACCTGTGCTTCCTTGTGAACCAGAGTTGCCCGACCCACCAGAGCTACCAGATCCTCCAGAAATACCCATACCAGTAGAACGATCTGGCAATTCGCCATAGCATATTGCTTGAAATGAACGGTCATCATGCATTATTGGATCAAGTAAACCCGATGGTACCATCGTAGCATCTTTCACAATGACATTGACTCCTACATCTTGCCAAAAAGGTACACTGCCACTTGGTGTTACTATTACACCATTTGTATCCACTGCTAATACACTTTGTCTGAATGTGATCACCTTTTTTACAAATCCACTGTCTGCAACAGGGCCATTCCAAACATCATTCAATGTATCTTTTGTATATAGATGGTTGTCGATTCCGACACCAATGATAAAGTTGTCCGTGATATCTACACTGATCACACAGCAAGAGTTTGGTACTATCGCAGTCCATCCTTGAGCATCCATTGTGTACTTTAGCACTATTTGGTTATCTGTATTCACGGCGAGTAAAGAACCGTCATTCATGACAACAATATCGATAATACCATTGGTATATGAAACAAGGGACACAGAGCCACTTTCATTACGTGTGTACAAATTGTTGTCATTTCCAACGAGTAGTGCTGTTTCTACTAAAAAGTAAATAGAACATCGAGAATATTGAATTGAGAATTACAATACTGTTTATGGCTTTACAATTTTGAGACTTTTGATTAGAGTTTGATTAGGTATTACCTAATTGAAAAAAAAATTAAACAAATCCATAGAAAAGATAAATAAAATTGCTCTTGATTGGCATGATATTAAGGACTTTTTTAAACGTAGCTTCCCCCACATTCACTGGATGATCGGTTTTAATTGCAGCCCATAATCAACGAATGTTGTTGTTGCCATGGAAACCTTACAATAAGGACAAATACACCCCGGTAAATTAGAAAGGTGACTAACATCTGGGCAAGCTAGATGAACATAACATTATGTTGACAAAATGAATCTAAAGCCTTTATGACTACACCATGTTGTCTGCATGGATAATCAGAAAGTAAGGGTATACACAAACCACTAAACAAATTACTAAAACCCAATCAAGTGGTGTAAATAGTGTTCCAGGCAGTTTGATAGAAGTGAATTCTGTTGCGTTCTACATTAATAATACAAACTCATATACCCGCAGAAATACTTCTGCTGCTGAAAAACAATATAGCAGAAGGCACCCGACTCCCCCAAAAACATTGTAAAGTGTTGAAACAATCAACAATCGTTTATTGTCCCTTCAATGGTATCTACATATATAATATTAAATAACGTTATGATTTCAAATATTTTATTCAGGTTCCATTGGTTCATCAGTAGCAGATGGCATTGACACATTAGTGATAGGTGATGATAATCAAATAATATATTTTCAAATATTGATAGAAATGAAATGAATTGTATGACTAAGGGGTCTGCTGATGATTAGTGTTATGTGCTATAAAGATAGCGTCAGTGAAAAGATTAGGTGCGTATTTGTTGTCATGAAATGTATTTTACCCAACAAAGATACGTTACGAGGTCAGAATATCAGAAGTGATTAGTTTATGCTTACAGTGTTTTCTGTGTCTGTAATTTAATAAAGGCTAGCAAATTATTCCCAACTCGCTTATTTTATGTATAAGTTCAATAGTTGTTTGTATTGATGGGGGATTTTGATGCATGGAACCTTTTTATATTTGCTCGGGAAGACATGGCCTGTCAAAATAAATGTAATAGCAACAGTTTGATAGAAGTGAATTATGTTGCATTCCACATTAGGAACACAAACTGGCATACAGGAATGAATACTTCTGCTGCTTAAAAACAATATAGCAAAAGGGATCCAACTCCCACCAAAAAAACATTGTAAGTTGTTGGAAAAATAACAATGTTTTATTGACCTTCCAATTGTACCTACATATGAAATATCGTATTAAATAACTTTATGATTTCATTAACTATGCATCAACTAATTATTATTTGAGTACATTGTTTATGATAATGCAAAATATTATCTGATTGATACAAAGGTCGCTGTTCCAAGGTCAAATGAAATGAATTATATGACAAAGGGTATGCTGATGTATAGTGTTATGTTCTATAAAGATAGCCTCATTTTTTGAAGTGGAAAGATTGGGTGCGTGCTTGTTGGACATGGAATGTATCGTACCAAACAAATAGAAGTTAGCAGAACAGAATATAAGAAGTGATTGGTTTATGCTTATCGTGTCGTCTCAACTCAATTCTTTTATGTATGTGTTCAATAAGTGTATGTATTGTTAACTGTGATTTCTGCGTATGAAACCCTTTTAAATCTGCTCGATTGAAAGTGGACTGTCATAATAAATATAATAGCAAGTATGACATAACTATCGCTTCGCATTTAGTAAAAGAACAAAACGGTTTTACACACTGGGGCAAAATGTTTGATGTGATTGCGAATTCGTATTGCAAACATACTTACCAGTTTTTCGACAATTTCAATATAGTTTTCAATTGCGTTGTATATTATTACATCAGTGTTTACTGACAAAAAGTACAAGGGTCAGTACATTTCTCCGTGTCAGTAAAGTTTTAAACAATTATTATAGGTGTATCCTGATCCTATATAAGAAATTCTAAAACACATAACTTGGAAAAACTTTGAATTTTAATTGTAAACTGTATAGTTATAAAAGTTTTTTTATGTTGCATTCTAATTGACAATTGCACCACTTTTATGTGCTCGAGTAAAGTATATGAAAGGTCTAGCACTATTATTTTCGAAATGACGCAATAAAAAAACATATATTTCGCCAAACCAGTATAAGGAGATTCCAAAATAAAAAGTAAATTAACATACACAAACTTTACAAAAGTTGTTTTAAATGTATTTATGGAAAACACAAATCCAAAACCGTTCCATGTCTTCTAGAACTCGTTATATGGGGTTGGGAATACAGCTATGTAATGGTTAATGGGAATTTGAGTCTGTGTGTCTGTAAAATAGCGAGTTTATCAAATGCGTCTTCCGAATACATGTACGACATATCACAGTTTCATACTAACTTGGCAGATTTTGCATTTACTACTCCCTAATAAACAAGACGTATAAATCAGCAAAATACTAGCTATTGATCATTGATCACAGTGCTGTGTAACCAATCCATGAATTGCAACATTAATCATATTCATAGAACATAACACAATGCATCAGCAGACAGTTTACCAGTATGGTAACATATTTTAACTTTTTGACAACGACATTTCCATCAATAGAACAAATAGTTTGTATTATCATGATAAATTGATTCAATAAACTAAAAGTTGATACATATATATATATAAATGACATATTTAGCATTCTTTTAAGTTCATTTTTAAACAAAGTATTAACGTATTCTATCACTAGGTCTGTAATGTAGATGTCATTATTGGGAGAATTACATAACATATTACTGCTTGATGAAGTATGAGGATGGCGAAACTTTCGTGTTTAGTAAACTAGTTTGTATTTTTAATATAATTCCCAAATTTTGGGGTTATTACATGTTATATCACATCTCACTGCTGTTACGCATGCTGTGATTGGTTGACACTCAGTCACATGACATTGAATGAAAATGGGTATTACATGGTATATTTCCTGCTAAGTAGGTATTACATGGATATATCACATGGATGACGTCACTGAAACTACCTCGCAATGATAGTGCGATTCAAATTGTCATTCGCTGCACTGGTTATGCCGCAGCCGTTGTTGTTTTCGGAGCTGCTTTCAAAGTTTTGAAGGAACTTTAGCCATTTGAAATAGACAGCGAAACGTGACAGAAAGGATATTAAAGTAAGATACTCTGCTTTGATGTTTAGGGTATTTTATATGAAGCAAACATGTATGGCAAAGCCGCCACTGAAACGTCGCAGCCGGGGTTGCTGCAGCACGTTCTACGCTGTGAGCATTTCTATGCGGTCCACGCCGATGCTAACCGAAAACGCTCTGAAACGGTGTAACTTGTGACCAGAAAGTGTGATAATTTATAGTGAGAAAGTCATTTTAGTTACTTGCAATACACTTTGATATGCTTATCTGGTGAGTGATCAAATAACGTTTGAGAATTTCTCAATTCATTTCAAAAATGTTGTTTTTGATAAATTGAGTGAATGACGTGCTGAAAAACGGTTACTTAAAAGAGTATTCATGGCTGAATATGACATTTACTGTGTGTATTTTGTAGTTTTGCTAGCAAACAATGTATGCTATTGAGTAATATGTAAACTTTATAATAAAAAATATATTGCATACATCAAATATCAGTGTTGTGGGAGAGCGGATGTAAATGATTTATGGTAGATGTGATTGTGCAAGCTGGATGTCTGTTCGATGTGATAAAATAAATAACACATGATCAATCGGACAACATCAAGATTTGTTTTCTGCACTCGGGCTGTTGGTCATGATCATAATATTTGGCTCTGGCATCATCAATATTATGCTCATGACCACCATCCCTTGGGCAGGCAACAAATCGTGATATTACCATCACAAGCATGTGTTATTACTTAATATTGCATAAAAGGTTTTAATCTGAGCTATTGTGATACAGTAGTGATTCTGTGAAGTGATAAAAAATGTGTAAAATGAGATACACAAAAACATAATCGTTTATATTTACCAGTATTTGTACTGCTAGATCCTCCATTAGGTTGTGATGATGTTTGTTGTTAAATGTAACATATAGCAATCAGTCCAGTATTCGCTACCACTGAGAAAAGACGTTCTGAATCGACACATGTAATATCTACCATAACATTGACACCAAAATCAATTCCAGTATCAATCCAGGAACCAGTAGGTAGATCAAAATACAAGAGACTGTTTTGTGTAAGTCCGTACAGCAATGTGTTGGCGGTTGTTTTTACAACCTGTTCCGCACACCCATTGGCCACAATCGACCATGCAGATTGAATACAATTTCGCATTCTCAACTCGTTACTTGCAGTTACTCCAAAAAAGAGTTTCTGTTCATCTACACATGCGCTAATTACATTAGCACTTCCTGGAATTGGATTTGACCACAGAGCATTTTTCAATGACAACATATGTACTAATTCATATTCAACTGTTACACCAATAAGCCATCCATTCGGTGACATGTCAACATCAATCAACGGAATATTAGGTGTTAAAGATCCTATAAACGATGCCATTTGCAATGTTGTCTGATATAATTGATTATTAGTAGCTATCACCAATGTGTCGATGTCATCAGCTACTGATGAACCAGTCGAACCTAAATAATGATGCAAACTCAATATTAGGAGCTGTAGTAACAACATGTTTATAATTACACACATGTTTTCTTAAATGATACTTATTTATTTTGTCAATTTAACACTAGTTTATATCTCGGATCGTTAATCTTAAGACGTCATACTATCCTTTCAATCATGTTCTAAAACTTATGCTAAAAGGAAAATAGTGTTCCTCACTTATTAACCTCACGCCATGACATAAATGCTGCATATTGTCACACAACGCTATAACAGATCAGTATGACAGATCACTCACCACCATTACGCGCTAGCTACTCCGCCATCTTAGTTCCACCTGTGCATATCCATTCTGCCACAGGGGGCGCTCGTGGTAAAACAACATATGCAAATTAATGTAAGGATAAATAATAAGAATTCATGACATTACTTCTCTTTCATGAGGAAATTTGTAAACTTTCTGCACAACACATTAATTATGTTACAAAGGGGATGGATATGTTACAGATGAAGAGTCTCAACAGCAGTGTCCACACAAAGTCCTTGAACTGCTCTACTTAGAACATCTGCTCCATGGTTATCTGAGCCCTTATTGCATTCAACAGTAAATCGGTAGTTCTGCAGAAACATTGCACATCGCATTACTTTGTCATGGATGAATTTAGCCTTGTAAACATACAATAACGGTTGATGGTCTGTCTGGAGAATGAACTGAGTTCCATACAAATATAACTTATTCTTCTTTACAGACCAAACGATCGCCAAGCTTTCCTTTTCGATAGTCGATTATGCTATTTCTCTTTGTGACAACTTCTTGCTAGCATAACTCACAGTGAATAACTTTCCATCATGACCTTGTAACAACACTTCTACAATCCCAAGCATCTGTACGTAACACGTAAGGCTTGTGTGAATCATGTAACCTCAATATAGGTTAACCTGTTATTACGTCAATAAGAGTTTGGTAAGCCTTCTCTTGTGCTTCTCTCCACATAACTTTGATGGTTGGGTCATTCTTTGTTAAATCAGTTAATGTTACGGCAATAGCTGCATTGTTAGGTATATACTCCCTGTAAAATCAATGTAGACCAAGAAACGACTTGACTTCCTTCCTCCTTCGTCGTGGGCAGAGGAACATCCTAACCTTTTTTACATTGTTCTTGTGTGGACTCAGAAAACCCTGACCAACTCGATGACTGATGAAGTCAATAATATATGCACATGGATGGTCTAGCAGTAAGCTGAACATCAGCCATCTTGGTAAACAACTCTTTGAGTGCAGTTAAATGCTAATACTAAGTGATGGTGTGAACCAAAATATCGTTGAGAAAACTAACAACACTACACATCCCGCTCAACATCTTTCTGACACCACGGACCACAGTTGCACCATAATTCACCATTCCAAATGGCATTTTCGGGTACCATCTGGGGTGACAAAAGCAGCTTTGTGTATGTCCTTCTCCGCCACAAGAACCTGCCAAAACCCCTTTCTAAGATCCACCTTAGTAAAGTATTTGTCTTTACTGAGATGTTTGAACATATCAAGAATTCAGCACCAACAAGTCGTAATCTTGTACAGCGTCTTCAACCAAAAACTCTTCATACTCTATAATAGCTGCACTAGAAATACCAAAGACAGGCAGATTGCCATCAGCATTACTACTCTGCTCATTTCGTTGAATATACTTCTTCAGCAAGTTAGCATGGTATGTTTTGTACTTTTCACGTACCTTTACTCTATAGTCATTTACACCAATCACACTATTAATTTCATACGGTCCCTTCCACTGCATTAATAACTTGTTACTATCAGTTGGTAGTAGAATAAGAACCATTTGTCCTAGTTGAAACCTTCTGACTTTCACCTGCCTATCATAGTAGTGCTTGTACCGTTGATGAGATTTTTAGATTTCCACCTGTGCAATTGTCCAAGCAATTGTCTTGTCCAAACACTCTCTTAAGTCAAACTGTTTCTAACTTCCGGTTTCTCAGTCTCTGTTGTCCAAAGTTGCTTCAAAATATGCATAGACACTATAATAGTCCTCCCATACATCAGCCCAAAGGCAGCTAAACCTGTTGTTTCTTGGGGAACTTCTCTCTGCTTCAGCTCTACTGATATGTTTCATGGGTATTGTCTCTGGATACCTGGTAGCATAGTCTAATGTCAAGATGTACTTATGATCTTTCTCACTAGGAGGGTAAATATGACCAACTAAACCACAGCAACCCTTTTGAACGGCACATCTATCATATACCTTTAGATACCGTTTTCTGGCAAAAACAAGACTAGATCATAAACAGCATCAGGCACTGTGCCTCCACCTCACCAATGAAATACGGGGTGTCTACATAAATTTTAGCTATAGGTTCAGTACGTGCAGTATTATCTATCATGAGAATACAACAACACTTTCCAGTGTACTGGTTGTCACTAACAAAGTCTCTTTTTACTACCACACCCCCAATGTGGTAACCACTTTCTCTCCAAACTTTTCTTTTATCACAGGCATTTTGGTTTTAGATCCAACAGATTGCTGGAAACATGCACTATGAACTTGTGGTTTTCTTTTTCTACCAGCCAACAAAAGCTCACCGCCATAAATACAATATTCAATATCAGCTTTGGTTGTGAACTTGGGTTGCACTAACCATGCTGCACTAATTCCATTTTCCTGTTCTGCATCACCATCTAAATCAACCACAGCAGCACCAGATTTCTTCACATGAGTCTATCACCAAACCTTGTTGACGATCGACATGCAACAAACGGCCACAATTATAACATCTGATCTCGTAACCCTGTGAAGGTCTCACTTTGCACTCTCGAGACATATAACCATACCATTTGCATTTGTAACCTTAAAAAATCATACCCGATAGTGGACTTATCATGTGAATTAATTTCCTGACCACCTCGTAAAGCCACATATGCAAATTAATGTAAGGATAAATAATGAGAATTCCTGACACAATGCTTAAATGTGTTCCCATTGATATGAATGTTATTTATCTAAGAAGATTATTTTGTCATTCAGGTACACAAAAAGAACAATAGGACATAAATACCTAAAATTGAGGTCATTTTTGGCGAACATTCAAGTTGGTGGCCAAACCATGAGGTTGATCAAAATAAAGACATTTATTCTTGTAAAAATATATGGTAATATATGCTATATACCAAATGTCTAGTTAATTGGCTAAAACTGTCCTCAGTAAATTCCCAAAAAGTCAAATGATCAAAATGGTAGCTAAAACATGTGACGTAAATGCTACATGACAGTAATTAGAAATAATTACTCCAATGGTAGCAAAATTATATGATTAATTCGAATTATTCGTTGGAACATGACAAATTTAAAACAAAATAGTCTAATGTGGCATCAGTAAAAATAGACTTTCTTTGTGGTAGAAATTAAAGATGGCAGCCAAACCACGTGATCAGTCACAAAGAGCTTCATAAGCTGAGCATAATACATATTTGTTAAAAAAAAAGCTTTCAGGTCCATGTGTTCTGAAGAGGTTTTTTAGTGTTTTTTACCATTTGGGAGGGAGAAAGCGAAATTGTATGTGACCTCAAACGGTTAATTCGTGAAATGCGTAGCCATATAGAAATAATGTTTTTACAAAAACTCAGAATGCCAGAATGACCATTTCTCGTTTAATGGCTACCAAACTTGTCGAAAAATCCAAATTTTGAAAGTTGCATGTATCAGTTTCTTCAGTTCTAGGATGACAAAGGAAAGAAGCTTGAACAAAAACAATGGGTCCAAAAAAACTTTGATCATAATAACAATTGAATTTTACAAAATTCAACAGACAGTTGGTAACTTATAAACATTTGAAGCACAAGAAAACGGCAATGGGTAATGATCAATGTTAAAATACATATAGACTATAATGTATCGAGTCAAGAAAAGATTTGTTATCACAACCAGCTAAGATGCGATCATTATCATATGTTTCTATGGAAATTTCAGTCATAACAATTTGAAATCTATCTTCATCTAGTCTTGTTTACATTCACAACTGTAAAGGCAAACTTATGTATAATTATAAAATAAAATAAAATATTGAACAAATAGGTATAAATTTTAAGATTTATATTATGGATTCGAACTCATATTAGAAAGCATGAGGCAAACATAGGTGATGGGGTTCACCATGGTTGTTATTCTAAAGCTATTTGCATTTTCCCCTTTAAACCTGACTGTCATTGCATTGATGTGTATCATTAGTTATATCCATGTTGTGTGTGCAAGTAAGGTGCTGAAACCTGGTTCAATCAGCATCAAAGACATGTTTACTAACTGGTCGTTTGATCGTATTACTTATACATATATCTATTTGCAAGACATCAATTGATGACACACAATAACTACTAACAGAACTAACCTTACTAATCTAAAAATGGGCTTTTGCCAAGTTAGAAAAATTAATTGAACAAATGTTAAAATGTAAAACGTGTAAACTATAATGCTGTTCACATCTTTAATCTTTTTAGCACTAGTTCTCTATTTTCCATAAATCCGATGAAATACCCCGAACGTGTATATGATACTGCGGTAAAATTCGATTCCTTGGGTGTAAAATAACAACAGTTACGTGGTAGACTTCGTTTGCTTTCAACATATGTGCAAAACTACTTATAAATAAAGCTACTCGTAGGTATCAACTAACAAAAGCTCACATACCTGAACCTGAACTGCTACCACTTCCTCCACTATTTACTCCAGTGCTTATTGCATAACATACAGCAATTAAACCTGAATCTGTAAACGTTGGTACAATGGATTCATTGTCAACAAATGTAAGGTCTGTAACATTATTGTCAGATGAATTGAAATACAAAAGACTGTTAGGTGTTATTTCGTACAAGATTGAATGGGAAGTAGTTATCTGTATGACCTGTTCAGGATACCCATCCGCTGCAAACGACCATGGTGATTGGATGTTATTTCTTATTTTCATCTCGTTATTTGCAGTTATTCCAAAAACAGTAGTCTCTTCATATACACACGCACTGACTACACTAGCACTTCCCGGAATAGGGTTTGACCAGGCTCCATTTTCCAACGATGGCATATGTACTAATTCGTATGTATTCGTCAGACCAATAAACCATCCATCTTGGGACATTGCAACATCAATCACAGGTACATTATGTGTTAATGGTCCATTAAATGAGTCCACTTTTAAATTCGTTTGATACAATTGATTCTCAATAGTTATTATCAACAATTCCATACCATCTAATGCAGATGTACCACCAGTATCACCTACAATGTAATTCAGATTCAAGACACACATTATAAGAAATGTATAACGCGTGCTTCACTAAGCAATTTTACGCAATTACGTTTTCTTGTAATTCCCTTGTGATTTTTTGAATTTTACTGAACTTTGTTTTGGGGTCAGAAATAATCTTTTTGGATGACACATTAAATATTGTATTACGATGCTTCTTCACAAACGACGATCCATATTTGTACTTTTGAACTGGCAGTGTTATTTATACATTACATTTAAAAGTTTATATAGTAGCTGACATTGACACACATCACACGCCATTCTGATGCACCGTGCTATACACTGAATATCAATGTTACAACGTAAGTATAGCACTACTATTTGGTACAATTCATCCTGTAATATTGTATGAGATAGATTCAGATAATAATTTCTAAATTATGTTGAATTATGTTATAAAATGTTATACAATTGAAGATATATTATTCCATGGGGAACATTGCGATTAAGTACAAAGTACATGTAGTATTATTTGAAAAATAAATATAAATTCAAATTTTGTGTTATTATGATGATTTTATAGCCAGTATATTTAATACACTGCATGCATACAAAGAAAGGATATTTGTTATTTAATCTCAGTTCAAAGCTTGTAATAGTTCCGCCATATTTTATATTAAATAAGGACGATTTAAATGGTAGAAATTTGTCACTTTGTCAGTGTGTCAAATATGTTATTGAAGTTTGAATATTTATTGCCTAATTATTGCCAACATTTTTTCATGATTAAAACGAGAATACGGTTCAATAAAATTTTAGAACATCACTTACCAGCATTCGTAAAATCCCAAGAACACCACTTAACAATAGAGTAATCATTAGGATTTGGGAGAACATGTATCTGTTCATTCCTGTTACTACCATGATATCGAATAATATCTGATCCCCAATATCGTCTACAGCTGAATCCCAGAACGTCTCACCGGCAGCTGAACCATAAAACACTGTATCTGCATCAGGCCAAGCAATGCCAAGAAGTACTCCACCAGCATAGCCTTCAATTGCAAGTATTGGTCCACTCGTCGGTATGACGTCAGCCCAGTCTTGATTGAGTGATTCCCGGAAAGTCAGCAGATGTGTGTTTGCTTCTACAGCCCATATTTTATTATCTTCAGTGAACGTGACTGATGTAATATTGAAACGATTAGGTGAAACGATTGACCAGGGTGAAAACAATGATGGTTTGTGTTGCAGATCACCAGATTCGGTAATTCCAAGCAATGCCCCATCAATATATGGAGCTATATCAATGGTGAAACCTGTACCCGGTAATGGCTCTGGCAAAGCCTTGTTGGATGGGTCATAAGTAACCAGTTCGTGGTTGCTCGTAACTCCAATAAATGCACCGTGTGCTTGGCGTCGTGATCGTCCTTGGTGTTGCTTCATATATGCTTGTGTCGGCAAGTCACCAAGGCTACCTATGTGAAATATAAATGTAAAATAACTCATTTATTTGTAACAATCAATAGTTTGTATTTAGATGGATTATGTTTTAGTTTGCTGATGCCAAACCTTTTCTCGTGGCAAATAATTCAAATTTGGGTATAATGCTTCATGTGAGTATAATAGCGCCCTCTAGGGACATATTGTGTGTTTCATTTGTTTTACTTTGAGACGTTCGTATATGAACTATGTAGATTGTGAAATTTTGGCGAATATAATCCTCATATTTTGAACAAAATCGTTATTGCAAGAAGGTGAATCTTTTCATACTGGTGCATTAAATATGGTACCAGAACTTTTTTTTCCAAATTATGATTAGAAATGTGCATAACACCTGTTTCTCATGATGGATTTGTACACTAGGCCGTGTTCAATTTGTTTATGGGTCAGCGTTAGCATAATTGTCAAAATAATATTGTGGTTTATCGTTTTGAAATTAAAATTGGAATTGATACAATGCTACAATTCGCTTGGTTAATTTGCTTTCCAAGCACATATTAATGCCCGTAGCCGGGAGGATGGGGGTCGAACGAAGGTCTTTTAATGCTCAATATTGTTTAAAAGACGGACTATTTTTACCCACATTGTCAAAAGATAAAGATAAACCCTGCGGTTTACAGTTAGTAATTCCCGAGATCGTATTATACTCGTCTGGTAAATATCTTCCCGAGTCCGCGTTATACTAGTTAAGGCTCGGGCGGGGCGTGACACGCGTTAAAAAACGGCATGAAAGTGGTGGACTGCTGTGCTCCCGGCACTCGACACTCTGCCAGTATAAAAAGTGACGCCTGGCTGTTGCTATGGTAAACAGTACCCGGAAACAGAGTTGCCGGCCTGTCGATGACGCCGACCAAGCGCCGACACAGTCCCCTAATGTCACATAAAGCCTGTAGCTGGGCATGATGTGTTTTCACCAGTTTCTAATAGGGAAAACATTTCAAACACGTAAAGCATCCAGTTTTTGTGTCGGTGGTCGGATACAAATTGAATGTGTTATCAAAGCCAGTTAAACGTTCGGAGAGAGCCGCAAAAGCCCATCGAATGTAGTTCATGCATTAAAAACTTTAATATTAGTTTTAATAAGTATCTACAGGGGCAAAACTAACCGTAAGATAATTGACTAAAATAAACCCTTTCAAGAGATTAAATATCAAAGTACAAACATATGATGACGGTGATATAGAAGCGCATTTTCACAGGGTGATAACTTTTTGTACGGCGTCACCATAACACGCCACCATAACACGTCACCATAACACGCCACCATAACACGCCATCCTGCAATGAACAATGCTGGCTGTGACGGTTTGAAATTTTAAGTCAATTCAAAGACACTAGAGAAGAGTGTCTTAGGTCAATTCAGTGAATAATTTTTTTTTAAATTACTTACCAGTAAGCTATTACGAACACAAATACACTCGCAACTCCGTATAATTTCAAAACAAGCTTTATAAAATAGTACAAGATTCAGAGGCGCAGAGCGGAAGACAAATTAAGTCTAGGAAGACCCACAAATGCTACAACGTCATCGATTTCACTCCTTGAGCATAAAATACAGACATTTGACATTAAAAACAAAACAAAAAATACTTTCTATAAAAATGAAGCTACATTATTTTTTTTTAAATATTAAAAATACTGAAAATATCAACATTGCTATTAGAAGAAATGTGATTAAAAAGAGACAGTGCACAGGGAATGTATGAGGATTTTTTGGCATTTAAACGACATTTAAAATATGGAATGGCATGCGTAGCCTCGTGCAACGAGGTCCAACATGTATTGGAATTTCAGATAAAACATCAAAACAGTTGTAATATGAATGTAGGGATTTAAGTCTTCATGCTGATTTCTAAGGGAGGCAAATTGAAATGGTAACAAAGTGATACATAATTATGTGATGAATAAAATGTATTTCCCTTCAATTATAATTTTTTTATCAATTTTGTTTGAACCGGTTCAGTTTCGTTTACAAGATATTGTTGGGAGGGAGACAACACTTAGGAAGTACAACTTCTGAAAAGTTATATCACCCCTTGGCAGATAATAATGTCACATTTGCTTCATATAAAAAATATTCTAAACACCGAAACTGAGTATCTTATTTAATATCCGATTTAGCACGTTTGCTGTGTATTTCATATGGCTAAAGTTCCCCCAAAACCTTGAAATTAACCCCGAAGGCAACAGCGGCTGGGCAGCAGCTGTGCAGCGAGCGACAATTTGTTATGGATAGTAGTTTCACTTGGCAGGCAAATGTACCATGTAATATGCGTTACAACAGTGAGATGTGATAACTAATACAAAATATCTCAAACAGCAACACAGCGTGTTCTGGCATTCTGCCGCTGTCTAACCGGGAAAGCAACCCTGAAAGCAACAGCGGCCAAACAACAATTCGTTGTGCGCAGTATCGTTGCCCTGTAGTTTCAATAATGTCACCCATGTGATATACATTGTAAAATCCACGTCGCGGGCAAAGTACTTTTGAAATTGTTTGAACGTGATTCAGCATCGCCATGGTGACAGCCTGAACATTCAGAAGTCAGAAGTTCTATCTAGTTCCAGGATCCTTACCCATTGATAGTACATATATTTTAGCTGACAATGGGACGTAAATTTCATATGTCGGCATGTACCTTACACATAGTAGTCACCAGCTGCATGCATGCAAGTCCTCAATTATCATCGAACATGTTACGGTAGTTGACCACAATTTATCGATCCCACAGTTTTCATTCTACTAAATTACGCAACGTTTTTACCACTTCAATCCAAACAATCACTTACTCAATACACAATTCAAACGAAGACTCTGTTATCCTAATTCAAAAAGATGTAAAAATATCAATATGATTCATCACATCAATTTGTTTTTTTATAGAAAGTTTGTCTGTTTGTTATGGATTTCAATGATTCTGAACTCTATGTTCTGTGTGAACAAATTAAAAAACAAAAAAAACAAAAAAATGCACAACAAATTATTGAAAGTCCAAGAATCAGTAGCAAAGTCATGATATTACACACTAATACTCGCGAGACACATATTACACATAAAACCGTGTATGCTGACGTAGTGCGTTGTGTTGTATCTACCCTAATTAGACACGGTTACACCATGCCTTAGATTAGTTTCTGTCAACAAGACGGGGATATTGTATTATATTATTAACCTTTGTTCTCGGGAAATTCAATCACACTAATATGCGGACCAGCATCTGTAATATTGAAACCAAACTAGCCATAATCTGATTTAATGTGATTCATTCAATTGTTGCTTACTATATAATTAATTATTAGTGAAAAGTTATGTTTATTTACAATACACAAATTCCGCCAAACCCCACATGTTGGGTTCATTTCACTGATAATTCTAAACAATAAGGATATTTTATAACTCAGACTGACATTCCATATTTCAGTGTACTTTTTCAAACTTGGTAGTGTATTTGGATCATCGTATTCATTACATTGATGTAAAACTAACAACTTACTGCCGCCTGTCATTAACGAACATTGTTGTGAGTTGTAGACTGTATTTGAAAAAATATGAGTATTGTAAATCAAGGAATTGTGTTTAAAACAGTTGTGATTTTTGATTTACGGGTATGTAAAACGAAATTACATTAACGGATGTAACTGATAACTTTTCCAATGAAATCCTTAGCACCCCGTTGGCAGGCCAGTCACACTGGTTCTCACCACAAGAGGTTACGATCCCCCCTACCAAATGCTAAGAACAACTGAAACTAATATATACATATTTACATGAAAATTTCTCCACCTATGCGGATCTGTTTGTGCAGGAGTTTTACGACCGTGTGCCTTTACTGAAGTCAACCAAACTTGTTATGTGGGAAGTTGGCACCAAGGCTCACAGGTGCTACACCTTGCCCAAGGGTGACCTGGAAGTAGTTGTGGCAAAGGGTAACCTCATTCTCCCACGTCCATAGACTCCACAACCGGATGTAGTTTAAAATCTTGCCCAGGACACATATATACATATCTAAATAAACATAAACGTTGCCTTTAATAGGTAATACATCACACGTGAGGCTGAGTTGGTGCAAGGCTTTATGACCGTATGCCCTTACTGACGTCAACCAAACTTATTATGTGGGAAGTTTGCACCCAAGGCTGACAGTTACTACACCTTGCCCAAGGGTGACATGGAGGCTGCTGTGGCACATGATAACCTCATCCTCCCAAATTCCAAGGGAAAACTAAAACATTAAAAGCACAAAACAAGCAGAAAAGACAAAAACGCGCATATGTTTGCAGATAATCCACCAAGAGGACGAAACTCTTGGCTCCTGTGCGTGTTCTAAACTTGGTTGTGCATTTCTGTACGTGAGTACGTAAATTGCAATATTTGCCAAGACAATAGTATGTTATAGAGTAATGCGGAGCTCATTATCCTGAATGTGACACAGGGCATTCTCCACTGTCCATGTATTGTTAAACTTAGGCAATAGGTTCATAACGCGTGAATATTCATATTCCGTTTTAAGTCTTGACCTTGTTTGGAAATATCGAGAGGGTCACTAGACTCTTTGTTTTGCCGCTTGTTACGACGGCTGGAGTGAATCGCAACTTTAGCCATGCACGCTAAGAAGCAAAAAATGATTTGTGCCTGGCTAGAATGAAACTGTTTTGAGCGACGGGGTGGTAATATTATGAACCACCAACCAGGAATCCGAAAGTCTTGTTGAACCAGACGAGGTGCGATGTTCGTAAAAAGGTAGAGTAGGTTATCATTAGATGTGCAATCAAAAAAGATATGTATCGACCTCATCACAGAAAGGACACTTATCAGAACTGTTCAGACGGGCTTTGAATAGAAATCTCCCAGTTGGAAACGCACCATGAGAGATGCGCCACTGCAGGTCCCCATATTTTCCAATAACTGGTGCTATATAACAATCATGGAAATTGGGCTTGGCATTTTCAGGTAGACTCAGTATGTCACGCCAAACAGTATCTAGTTTTTGTGGATGATGACTGACGTAGAGAACCTGAATCAGATATTTATAAATTGCACCCCTTTCAAATTTATAAAGTGGTAAGTTAAGGTCATCAGAAAAGTTGAGTTGAAAGCTGAGGTGTGAAAGCGAATGGTTGCACTCTTTTTTTACTTTTGAAATAGGTGTTGATTGTGTCTTTCCATTTAGTGGGGATGGAATCATGAACAACCTTTATACTGAGTTGAAGAATACGATGGGAGTGGATTTTAATTCTATCTGCCAGATCAGCAGCACCCAACCAAGTATATTTTGTTTCCTGGACATGGTCCCTGACTTTGGTTACTCCTGCATCCACAAAGTGTCTAAGTTCAAACGGTTCATTTCTTATGGGGTGTAGAATGAGCGGATTGTGAAACAGTGGTTCGTTGAGAATATCAATAACGTTACTATCAATAAAATTACGCATTCCATCAACAGACTTCCAACACTGAAGGAGTTCACAATAAAAGGATGGCAGATGACGTAGAGGTGCATTAATATTGATACATAAAAGTTGACTGGCAAAGTGCTCATTACTTACTTGGTTAAAAAAGTAGTCAGTGAATTTAAAATAAGGATGGTTATGGTTGCTGTACAGGTATCTTTGAATGTAACCGAGACGCATAGCGCTTATGCGCGTTGGGAGGTGGGGGACGTTTTGCCCACTTTTTTCCAAGCAGAGGTGCAGTGTTTCGGCAGAAACCCAATGTCGGCCTTGCCAAAAGAATTCAAGCAACAATCTCTGCACCTACAGAACTACGTCCATGGGTGGTGCTAGGCTGTTAATACGGTACAATAGCTGTGAAGAAATCAGGTTATTAATTACAAGTGTGTGCCCTCTGTAGGACATGCTATGAACGAAGTGATTCCAGAAATTAATTTTATCCAGTTCTGGTCGGTATATGTTTGGCTGTTCCCAAGATAAACACCCAACACTTTCAATCCCACACTGTTCCATTTGATGTTAAGAGGAGTGTCAGTGTTGTTGCGCCAGCTACCAGCCCATAGCCCTTCAGATTTTTGCAAATTTATTTTTGAGTTTGATGCCCGCTCATACACTTGTAACCAGTGAGCAAGTGAACTAAAATCCTGTTTACGGGTTATGAAAAATTCAACATCATCAGCATAAGCAGTAAGCTTACAGTGCTGTTTATTGCTGTGTGGTATGACTAACCCTTCAATGTTTTTACCGTTTCTGATTTTCTGGAGTAGTGGTTCAATGGCTATAACATAGAGAGCAGTGGACATTGAACAGCCGCAATTAACGCGAATCAGAGACTGGGCGTGTGCATAAATGAGGCGAACGTATGAAATGAAGCGGTCACCAAAACCAAAGGCATAAAGATTGTTAAAGAGATAGCTATGGTTTATTCTATCAAATGCCTTTTCTTGGTCTAGGGCAACAATGGCCAGAGGAGAGTTGGTAATGTTGGCATAGTCAATGCTGTCACGTAGGAGACTAATGTTATCATGAATGGGTGAACAATGGTGCCAATGACCCCGCGCAGTCGCAGTGCAAATGTTTTCGTGAAGATTGTATAATCACTGCATAACAGACTCACTGGTCGCCAGTGTTTTAGGTTGGTGACGTCACCTTGTTTAGGAAGGAGAGTAACAACTGCTCAAGTACAAGATAGAGGGAGCGCATTTTCGTTGATGGCAGCAGTAAAAACTTCACACAGATCTCTCCCAATAATATGCCAAAACGTTTGGTAAAACTCGTTTGGTATCCCATCAATGCCAGGCGTACGCCCGTGTGAAAGCATTTTGACGGTAGTGCTCATTTCGTCAAATGTGATCGGTTCGTCAAGGTCGTCACGTTCGGTCTCACTAAGCTTTGGTAGGCCTTCAGAAATGTTATATTGAGCCTCGATGTCGATGTTATCGGGAGTGTACAGGTTATTGTAAAAATCATGTAAGAGTTTGCGAATTTCATTTTGATTTTCAGTGAGCGTGTTATCTTGGCGCTTGAGCTGAAAAATCGCCTTTTTATTGCCATTCTTTTTCTCTAGCTGGAAAAAGAAGGAGTGACACACATCACTTTCGTTCAGAAACTGATGTCGCGCACGAGTAGTAAGACCAGTATTTTCATGTTTAACGAGGCGTGCAAGAAGTTCCTTCTTTTCGGTGTAGGTGTTGGAGAGCGGTGCATTGCGAGTAGTAATGCGTTCAATGGCTTGGATTTCCATTTCCAAAACGTGTTTTTCTGTTTTGTGTTTATCTTTCTTAAATGTGCAGGATTGCTGGGTTAATAATTTGATTTTGTTTTTCCCGATGTCCCACCACGCCTGGATATTCGCATAATTGTTTCGGAGCGATTGCCACTTCGCCCAAAACTCAGTGATAACAGCTACGTATTCACCATCTCCCAAAATCCCGGTGTTCATACACCACACAGGACTCTTATGTTTACCACCGTCTATAGCGATGATGATGCTGACAAGAAAATGATCAGAAAACGCTAGCGCACCATTACTGGTATTGATATTTTTAATTTTACCGCGCAAGCACTTGCTGATGTAAATTCTATTTAAACGCACTAGCATACCACCACGACCCCAAGTAAAATTCAACATGTTACCATGGTACTGACGCCATGTATCACACAGTTTGAGGCGATGTATGACAGATTTAAGCAGCCTGGCAGTGTGCATGTCAGGTTCTCTACCTCTATTTCAGGTTGAGTAGTGCAGTTAAAATCTCCTCCCATTATGACAGGGTCGTTGTTTAAATTACTAATAAACTGTTCAAGCTTAGAAAAACATTCCATGCGCTCAGCGCCGTTGATGGGTGCATACATATTTATAATGTGAAATGAGAAATTATTTATTTGAATATGGGCGTGCACAACGTACCCAGGCATGATTTCATACTGTGGTAAAATATTTACGTTTGCGCTGGGGAAAACAAGATAGCTACACCTGCGCGATGAACAGTGCCATGAGAAAAAATACCAAGGCCACGCCACACAAGATTCCATATGTTTTCATCTGATGCAAGAGAATGCGTTTCCTGTAACATATAAAAATTGCATGGGTGGTCACGCTTAAGATATTCAAATACACTATATCGTTTGAGAGCATCCCGACAGCCATTAACATTGTATGTTGCGCATGTTATTGCGCTTGCCATCATGAGAGTAAAGTGTTTTTTTTTTTAAATCAGCCATAAAATTACCAGTTCTGATTTGTTGTTATATTTTTTTAATGAGTCTGTGAATGCGCGCTTTGTCTGAAGTGTTCAACTGTTGGGAGTTTCGGTAGTTTATTAGGTGTCTAGCAAGTATCTTAAGATTGGGACAAAATTCAAAGCACTTCTCTATAAATCTACGAGAATGCAGCGTTGACACCAAAAACTCTTTAATATTTTCATTTGATATAGCTGTTAAGTCAAGCGGGATAGCAGAAAGCGGTGAGTAGCGCGGGGATGTAGCAGTGAAATAAAATGAGGGGGATGGTGGAAATGAAGACAACACAGTGTCATCGGGTTGTGGCACAGGGTTGCACACTGTCACATTGGCATAAACATGTGGTTTAGAGGGCGAACAGGGTGGGGAGGCGAAGGTGATGCAATGGGCGGGGAAGGAGGGGTTTGTACCCTCTCTTCATCAATTGAAATATTTTCTTCAATAGTTTCTATTTCATTTTCATTTCCATCGTTGCGCTTTTTGAAGATCGGTTCAGTCTTATTTTCATTATTTATATTGTCACCATTTTGTGTTTCTCTGCTCACTGGCGATTTTGAACGCGTGCGCTTTTTTGTCGTGTCCTTGGTTGAGCCAGTAGCCATATCAGTTTCAATGTTTTCTGTTAGATAGGTCACATTATTTTGTATAGCAGTATCAGCTGGTGTTGTAATATTTTTATCGGTTATGTCATCGTTTCCGTCAGTCAATGTGTCAGTGGTATTTAAGTTACCTTTTACCTGTTGCATATCTGTTGTTGAGTTATTTTCATTACCATTGTTTTCACTGTGAGTCATTTGCATATATATTGATTGTGAGTTTGGACATGTTTTTTTTGTGTGTGCCCCTTCATCTTACATGAAAAGCAAGTCAGTTCATCGGAGGAAACATAAATGTTGTATGTTTGACCTTGGAAAGCAATAGGCAATAAACCATTACTATTTAGATCTTTTAAATGAACATAAACCTGGCGGCGAAAATAATTAACGTGTTTTAGTGTTGGATTTTTGCACCCGAGTGGGATTGCTCGCACCGCGCTCATAACACGCCCATAGTTGGCCAAGGCGTCAGTAATACATTTGTCTGGCAAAAAAGGGGGTATATGGGATAAAACAATTTTAATTGAGGGACGGACCAGAGGTTCGACTGACACATGTAAATCTCCAACATCAATGCCAGCGGCAGAGACCATATCAACCCATGAGACATTAGACAGAAAAACGATAACAGATCGATTCATGCGAGAGGCCGCCACAATATTGGTTGCCCCGATCAAATTAGCAATTTCCTCCACATAGGTTTCGACTGGGATTCCATCAATATTTTCACACCTTATCGCATGATTTCTCGTTAACTGACTTGTTGACATTGAAGGTGGTCGTGTGTGAGCGGCAGCCATCTTGGTCGCCGACCACCTTGCCAAGGTAGAGGCAAGAAACACTCCAAAAAGCACCAAAATAAGTTATAGTAAACCAGAAAGTCACTCACCTAGTGACAATAACAACAAAACAGAACGCCTATAGCAAAAATCACAACTCAGACGGAAGCAAGACACCAAAACCAGGCGAAAACGCACGGAGCGCTGGAAAAGACGTGCTCACTCGATCAGTATTGTATTGTATTGAATATTACTATATATTAAAATGCCCATAATATTTAAATACATGCAGTGACATAAAATTATAACTAAATTTAGGAAAAATGGATAATGGAAATTATAAGTTTTCAAATGTAGGCTAGGACATTAGGTTATAAGACACAGAATTAAACACAAATGCATTTGCCACAGACATTGAAATGTTAAAGTGGTTTCAGTAATGTAATTTACCATTCAGATCAAACTGCGACCACACCCAATGCACACCCAATATGTGTTCTTTTTAATCAGACGCATTTTTAGCAAATTGAACGGAAACATTATTTGACATATTGTTAATTATTATTAATTTATGTTTACATCACAGAACAAATGCGTATAGTTGTCCACATGCATATCTCATATGACAATTCTCAATAGTGCATTATGCAAAGCTTTAAAAGCATCATCAATGTGCCCGCATCTGTACATACAAACATACAAAATGCGTTACGTGTTCACAATAGACATTGAATGTTGAATGTTGTTGTTTGCCGATTTGTTAATAAACAACTGATAAACGTAATGTTAAGTTTCACTTGAAATAAACAACAATCGTTTGAGCTATTTAGATTTGAACCTCCCCGGCACACTGAAAAACACAAGTGGAGATAATGAATAATTTGCATAACCATGCATGTTGAAAGAAGTTATGCTAATGCTCATAAGTAAAATGGCTGTAACAGTCCGAAATTTAAGCATATTGTCGTTTTGTAAAAAGTTAAATATAGCATATAATATGGAGATTCCCTCATTTCTTTTTTTCACCATGTTTCGTTTTGTATAGTCATGTAGAGCCTTGCTAAATCTTGCTAAGCATTCAAACGAGAGAATGTTTGTATCTGTTTTCTATATTTTAAAATCGTCTTTTGAATATGTTCCACTATTCACAATGCTGCGAAACTCAAACAGTCTATAACGAAGACTGTTTGAATAATAACAAGCAAAAAAAATTACACCCTAATGCCCACGGACCTGCATCTATACTTTAAGAATGAGTACATTCATGCATCACTCACAGACAAGATAAGCAGTGATATTGAAAGACAAGTGTTTACTTCATCGAATATGAACAGTTGACTAGAGACAGAGCATGCTACTAAAACATCATGACTGAGTAACAAACCTGTGATTGGTTTGGCGACAGACGTTGTTATCAGTAACTGGAAGCAGAACACAGCTACCAGCAGCTTCATGACTACACTGACGTAGGATCCTATACAGAATATAGAAAATATGTCGTGAAAGTGAAAACACACTTTGAACAGTTGGCATGATGTGGTTATGCCTTGTATAAAACAGTAAAAAGAAAGAAAATGGCAGCCACGTTAATGTGTAGAGTTAGCTGCTCAATATGCCTAATTAATCCAGCTAATGCCATGAAAAATGTGTAAAGTTTTCAATTGCGTTGATAATTGTATGTTTGATCAATTTATCATGTTACCTACCTGCTCCTTGAGATCAGTTAACAGTTCGGGAACATCTATAAATGCACGTTGCCATCTGTGCAATCAAGAGAGCAGATTGCCTGACAATTACGTCGACCAGTAGCAGTATATGTAAATCGTCACGAGTTTGGGCGTTTCCATCACAATTATTTTACACTAAGTTGTGGGTCCTTTTCATGCAATAACATTAAATGACAGCATGGAAGCTTGACTTGAGGGATATAATGTCTTTAATGCACATCATATATCACCTAACCATGCATTACATGCAATACGATAGGATTAACTGTAAAGATACACACAGAAATCACTAAATACTGTACTTGATTATTCTCAAAATACAAACATAAATATCCATACATAGGCATGTACATATACAGGCCGCATGAACAAAATCCAATAATATATTATACTGTAAACACGGTAAGTATAATAACATAAAAAACCGTGCCTCACCGAAACAATTTCTCAAGACCTCAAATGGAGGGTACTAATAACAACATGTGCTAACGGCGTGCTTTACTATGACAGTACTCCAAAATAATAAAATATGGTCTATAAAACCACTAGATATCGGTATAGTCCTATAGAACAAAAACAATATTTCTGAAGACATGGAATTACAAAGTTATGCATAAATTAGTAAATCAGAGATACTTCAAAATGCTAAATGTCCAAGTATACTTATTTTTTTCAAAACCGATCGGGTTCCTTTAAAATTCCATTCACAATAAATTGTTATGGAATCATATTTATTGAATCATTTTAAAATACTAACAAAAAGTTGTTTCCAAAATAGAGGAATACAGGTACAACATTACAGGTGTCGCTCCTGTCAAAAATCTATCAGAGGGAAAATCTCTTTCTCGGGGTACTCCACACTGTCAGGGGGGGAAACTCGTCTCGTCTCTATATCTCGTCCCCTTGAGGTACGGGATCGGGAAAGTCACTTTAACTTTACAGTCAAATAAGACACACACAACGAAATACGTTTCAGCTCTCGTCTTAGTCGGTCAATCGAGCACTCTATCAGACACAGCGCCCTGGGGAAAAATCCCCAAGACTCTCTTAGACTGCGTCAAGGCTCGCCCAAAGGCTCTCCAGGACTGCACCCTCTCTCTACTGCGTCTATCGTGCTGCATTCGCCAAGACCAACTCAAACTTTCTTTATTCATTTTCAAAACTCTAACCAATTACAAAGCAGTAAAAAGACTCTAAGGCGTAAACTTCAATCATAAAGCCAATCAAACTAAGTACTGAATACGTCATATCTTTTGATTAATCGTTCACTACATTAATAACTACGGATGTCAGAATAGCGACGGTATCTTGTAATTAGTTCCAAACCACTGAGCCAAGTTCCGTCCAAAACTTCAAATAGGCCTACACGATGACAGACATAACACAGCAATTCGCTAATAATCAGTTAATTAAGTCGGTCAACAGATACGCAAAAACAAATTCATGACAAAACATCCATTCTCAATTGATAGATCATTTTCCGTTCATTGCGAGATTCCGCTCTATACATGAAATTGAGCAAGACAGACAAAGGTCGTAACGTCGTGGTCACAGTCAGCTAGCGTACATACGATAATAAAATTAATTCATCGCTATTTACTATATGGGGGAAGGCATTTTGAAGACAACTTGAGAAATGGGTTTTTCAAATTCCTACAAACCAGGAAAAAATATTAACTTTCACAGCCGTTTGGCAACATTTAGCCAATCACTATTTCAGCCAAATTCGTCGTTTTCGTTCCTATGAACACTTACTTAAACGAAGATCCTGGAACAAATTTCCGGGTTTTTTTCAAATCAAATTCGCAATCCAGCTCAGGAACCAATCTGCGACGGCCTTACATTTAAAAGACGTTTCTTAGAAGCTTTTGTTCATATGTGTATTCTATACAATTTGCCTAATTACGTTTGAGAAAACAAGAAAAAGTTCGTGTGACCACATACTTATGCTAATACTCTGCACGTAAATATCTAACCTGAGTCGCCTGAGTTGTGCCCTCCGCGCTGATTCAGTGCCGTTCGATATGAAGTTTAGGCGGCGAGGGTGAATAAATATATAGAGATTAAACCCAAACTAGAATTCCAGTTGTATGGTGATCACGGTCCCACACACACAATTTGGATATCCATTTAGGACCCCCCCCCCAATAAGACAAGACGCAAAATCACGCCGCTATGTTCACTCATGTGTTTGAATTGCTTTTTCATTCACAGTGAAGTAGTTACTGTGATGCAGCCGAAATTAATATTGCATTCAAATTGCATTTTGGGGGTTAGTCAAACTAGGAATAGGAACCTTGGTATATATTGCCTTATGTAATTTTTAATTTCTTTATATATAGTGATCTGAAGAAAGCACACGGAGTGACATCTAAACTGGAAGCTGGCATATGTTGGATCAACAATTAAACATCATTAAAGATACCAATTTGGGGTTACAAACAGTCAGTGACACAGTGACAATTGAGTATTATACACAAGAGTGTGAAGTGCGCTATGTAAATGAGCTGTTATACCTGTTATATACAAAATTGTAGTCGACAAAGGTGTATAATTTAAAGACATTGATGCATATGAAGCAATCTTGACGACATTCATTACTACCTGTTTGGGGACGAATCTGACTATAAATTGCTAAATTTGTCATTTTTTTAATTTTTTCAAAGTATATTTGTGTAGTATTCATGGATATTATCTGAAAATTCCTTACAACTGTATGTGTACAACTGTATGATTGTTTAGTCACCGTTTGACAAATTCAGGTATGGGGTCTTATGTTATGGGTAGAGTGTGAGTGTGCCTGCATGTGTATGTCTGCATGTCTGTCTGTCTGTGTGTGTATGTATGTGTGTGGTTGTGTGTCCCAAGACAGTACATTACATTTCTACTGTATAACTTTACAAGTAATGCTTCATGAATTTTTGACAGTTGAAAATAATAATAATAAAATACATGGCGAGAACATCTGGATTCCAAGCAAATAAATACATGAACTATAACATTTGGTTATCATAATACCAGAATATGTGATCTATTTTTCATGTGGTATATTTGTCAATCAAGTCATTTATGGCTGAATTTACATAACATTAGGTTGTTACTTCTACTTTCAACGGAGACAATTCACAGCTATTATTTTCAGATATTGAAAAAACTCAGTTTATTGCCAGGTACACTAACCTATTAGTTCTACTACTTCTATTTGAAGTGACATTACCTTTTCGTTCTGTACAGAAAAGAGCATTTGAAAATGTCGAAATATTATACTGACTTTAAACTAATTCCAAGAAATGTTTTTCTAATGTTGTATTCCGCAGAGGAGTTATTTGTAAGGTTGGACGGGATGTGCTTATTTTCGACACGCTTGACATCACCTCTTTGTTGGTTTCCAGGAGATCCATGTGTTTGTCTCCATTGTGTTTCTGGAATTCTAGATTTGCTTGTGGATTTTGATATTATATATGTATTAGCATTATACTCCCCCCCCCCCACCACCACACACACTTATTGTGGCAAGCAGACAAATCGTTTTTATCAACATAATCAAGGTTTAGTCTGTGCATGATTTGTCACGATAATGAGATGTGATTGAAAGTGGTTGGATAATTCAACAACACATTACCTATCGGACCTATCAACCATTTTGAAATAATACGATCAATCAATTTTTATAATCAAATATGTTAACTTATGGCGAAAACGATTGAGGGACGTCGGCAAGGAGTATTTTCGTAATCAATTGTTTTTATTTTCGTAATAATGTAATTTGATTAAATAAAAAAACGTAAATTTGTAGACATGGGCAAGATGTGAAATGTAATCAGTTATTTTATTCTTCCGTAATTCGTGTCAGATTTTGTAATTTCATGACGATATCTTCAAATCTCTCATTTTAGTGAATATTTTGTCATTTTTCATCAAAAATGTTATTTTCAACTTCTTGTTGAAAACCTCTAATGTGATTGCTTTGTATATTTATTTGTAGCTACCTTGGATGGATCTCAGTCAGATTTGTTAATTTCATGACGATATCTTCAATTCTCTAATTTTAGTGAATATTTTTGTCATTTTTCATCAAAAAACATATTTTTTACACATGCAGCTTGGGTAGACCTCTATTAGATTTGTCTATTTCGTAAAGATATCTTCAATTCTCTACTTTTAGTGAAATATTCTCTGCAACAAAATTAAGAAAGTTGCGATATTAAAGCAGTTAGCAAGTTTAAAATGCTTCTTAGTCATTGATTTCAGAGCATGCACCACAAACAGCGGAGCTATATCAGCCGACAGACTGCTAGTTTAAAGGTCAGAATATAAAAGCAAGCTATCTTAAGGAAAAACAAAAAATGAAATAAATATTTCTGGAAAACTGTTGTAAAAATTTCTGGAATTTTATTTTATTTCATTTCAGGTGTATGAACCCTTAAAAAACCACAATGTCGTAAAAGTAAAGTAAAAGAAAAAAATAATTTTACTTTTAGATACAATTTGGTATATTACCTTCTTAATGTTTGTTTTGTATAATTCATGTCAGCAATCTGAAATGAGACATAATAAATTCCCATCTCTTTATCTTTTCCAGGTCACTTTCATGCTGCTGGGCCAAAACAACCGAGAACATGTCATTGATGCATTTCGTCCGGACCCGAAATATTGTTAAGAGATGTTCAAGTAAAAGGCTGGGTGGGCTGATAAACATTTGTGAAGTGTATGTCAGCCCACCCCAGCTGTGCAGATTTTGGGCTAAAAAGATAGTTATAGTAAGTGAATTCATCGTAAATTAACAATTTAACAATAAACAACTATGATACTATGTCGGTAGCAAATACACCATTTTTCATGAAGATGTGTTTTATTTGAATATTTGAAAATGGTTATAAATTTCAAATAGCGAATGAAAATAACTCAGGCTTTAGCGGATGATACCGTACCTCTGGTATCAAACGCCACTCCTTTAAACTTTCTTTTAGCACTGGCTGGCAATTTAACATGTCAGTACTACATGAATTACCGTCATTTGATGGGATCTATATTTTGTAATTAAATACGTCTGTTAAAGAAAACATGCGTTATAAAACGGTTTCTACGGGCATTGAAATAATCTTCGTTCGATTTTGAATGAAGCACGGTGATTACGTTATAAATGTCCACAAAACAAATCCACGCCTTCATGAAATCCAGTGTATAATATTAAACATCATTCTGAAGCGCATATAACAGTTACCAGTACATGCAGCTTCCTGACAATGAGTCGTCATAGAATATAGGTTTTCCATTCTGGTTTACAAAAGTTGTAGTTATACATATCGTGTATAACGTTTGTATGTATGTGAATATACATTAGCTACAGCGTCAGTAGAAATAAGAGATGGAATTAGTGTTTTCTTATCTGGCCACCGATATTATTTGCGTCTCATTCGTAATACGTCACAGATTAAAGCGGCATGCAGAGTCACATCATGAGTATAGTTAAATAATAACACATGCTTGTGAGGGTAATATCACGATTTGTTGCCTGCCCAATGGATGATGGTCATGACCAACAGCCCGAGGGCAGACAACAAATCGTGATATTGCCCGAATAACCATGTGTTATTTATTTTATCACATCGAACAGACATCCACCATGACAATCACAGCTACACTTATACACTTATAATGAAGTATGCAATATTTTATTTTATCTATTATAACAAGTTTTACATTACTCAATAATATACATACATTGTTTGCTGAAAACACAACGAAATACACTCAGTAAATGTTATTTTCAGCCATGTATAGTTTTTATTTATTTGAACCGTGTTTCAGCAGTGTGGATCACTCAAATTATCGAGAATAACATTTTTGAAATGAATTGAGAAATTCTCAAACGCAAGTTATTTGATCACTATACAGATAAAAATGTCAGAGTGCCATGGAAGTGACTGAAATTACTTTCTCACGAACGTACCACACCTATTCACAAGCCACACAGCTTTGTTTAGAGCGTTTTCGCTTAGCATCGGCGTGGAACGCGTAGAAATGCTCACAGCGTAGAACGCTCTGCAGCGACCCCGGCTGCGACGTTTCAGTGGCGGCTTTGCCGTACATTTTCGCTCCATATAAAAAAATACCATATACATCAAAACAGAGTATCTTACTTAATATCCATTCTGGAACGTTCACTGTCTATTTCGGATGGCTAAAGTTCCTTCAAAACCCTGAAAGTAACCCCGAAAGCAACAGCGGCCAGAGCAGCACCAGTGCAGCGAACGACAATTTGTTATGCGCAGTATCGTTGCGCAGTAGTTTCAGTGACGTCATCCATGTGATATACCCATGTAATATCCACTTGGCGGGCAATATACCATGTAATATCCATTTTTATTGCATGTCATGTGACCGAGTCTCAACCAATCATAGCATGCGTAACAGCAGTGAGATGTGATAACATAGAATATCGCATCAATTGGTGAAATTGTATGGTTGTATACTTTTAATGTGTTCATTAATTTATGGTACTCTACTTCATTGTACATGCAACGATGTTTTCCCCATCCTTTACAGAATTCAGAATATTTTCCTACGTAGTGTTTATCATGGGATATAAGTGAAGATTTGAATTACTCAAAAATCCACATTAATGTCGTGGTCCAAAATAAATTAATTCTTTATTAACAGT
This sequence comes from Saccoglossus kowalevskii, assembly GCF_978046115.1. Classification (NCBI taxonomy): domain Eukaryota; kingdom Metazoa; phylum Hemichordata; class Enteropneusta; family Harrimaniidae; genus Saccoglossus; species Saccoglossus kowalevskii. Next base: position 23,118,008 of record NC_140657.1, read on the forward strand.
ACAGTTACATTTGGAGATGCGGGCATGTATTGCTCCTTCGAGAACAAACTCAAGACATTAATTTAAATTACATGACTTAATATAAACATCCAAAACGCGTACCCATGGTTTGTAAGACTTTACAGTACTGAAAGGGATATGTGTACATCTGTTTTGTTTAAAAGTATGGTACGTCAGCATCTGCATAGCTTTTCGAAATGAGAGTTGTGGTTTATTTCTGTACTGTTCCTGACATTTTATGCATATTTAGTTGTTTTGTTATCTGATTTTTTTAAAGAACTAATGGAATACACAGTGACTATGCTAACCAAGTGACCACAAAGGTTCGGTATTTAATATCATATTACAGCCATGTTTATGGTTTGGTCAGTAGGGCCACTCAACTACATTAGTTCTGTTTTCTCTGATATCATATTGCATTAGGAATTAATTCGTGTGTGAAATTATGCAACTATAAATATTAGGTCAAACCTTGCTAAATTTATGTATAGATATACACGATCAAGTATAATATCATAATGTAGTTGCGTTCTCTCTGGAAGAAAACATATTAAAATTGCTAGCGAATCACTACAATTCCTTGACATGCCACCGATCTTAGTGAATATGCATAATTTATCTTGCTCAGTTTCAATTCAAAGCAAACTTATAATGTTCTTGATGCTTGTCAGCGCAAATCAGAATTTCCAAACCAATACGACTACCATCATTATACGCGCATGGTTTTGCTGAAGCCGGCCATAGTATAGTATAATATAGTATAATTGTACATAGGCCTAATTATTGAGCTGAGAAACTGATAGTGTTCCTTACCCGGGGCAGAAGTTATAGGAAAAGTGACATTACTGTATTTCATAACAAAATCATTTATGTATCATTTTTCAGTATTGCATAATAAATATAGTACCATACGATACAGGGTTGTTTATTCATTTTTAGTTCTATTGTCTTACTGACGAAAATGTTGTTTGTTTACCTCAAAGAATATTCATGCAATAGTTTTAAAGCGCAATAATTAATCTGTGTAAAACCTTGAACAAGTTCTGCCAGTAACAGGCAGTGCAATGTTCGATTTTTAATCACGCAGTTTTGTGATAATTAAGTGGCTCATTTGAATAGTTAAAGTACTTTGGGTTAACTGTTCAGTCGATTCAAAGAATGCCTGGAAACACCTTGAGGAATCCCTCAGTGTTTTTACCAAAGTGTACAGAAAAGTCGCCCAATTTATACAAATGTGCAGATCTGTACATTTTACAGTTATTTTAATTTGTCATAGACTGTATTGATATCAACTCTCAGACGGTGACCTATATTGATTGGCAGATGAATATATTACTACTCTGGCACTGTGAATATAACAGTTAAGTTTTCCTCTCAGAGTGACTGATCACAGTAGGTAACCGTTCAAACGTTTATTTGGTAACCAAAATAATTATGCGTCTGCTAAACATAAAATAATGGGAGTTAATCTTTCTTTACTTCCGTCCATCCATTCTTTTTTTTCGTTTTACAACTGTACTGATGAATTCAGTATAGCGCCACCAAGTGTCAAAGTTTATTTCCCACTGTGTTTGTTTCACGGCTTGCTTCTGAGTTTATAGTAAAATGTTATTTCATAAATGAGCCATGCTTACATGATAGTTACTATATTGCTTCGCAAAAGAACTGTTCTAGTCTCGTGATTTATTCACTTTAGAGTTTTGATTTTCGGTTTTCCACTTTCTGAAGGCATAACGAGGACTTTCCTTGACTATTACACTGGTCACAGTTCCACAACACCTGGTATGGAAGGACTGTGCACTGGTATAACATACCGTTGCGCATTCGAACGCGCGATTTGATTTGGGATCATATCATTATCAAAAGGGCTTATTTATATTTACATTGAGGGGCTCACTCTCAATCTTTCAAATTCATATAGGAAATTGTATTACAATTTAAGATCAATGACTTAGAATAGTTGATATTCAAAGCACCGTGACAACATTTCGTATCACATTCTGGGAATGTCAAGGTGGCTTCAGCCGAATAATGTACCAGTTTAGATAAAATGTGGAGTGAACATTTCTAAGAAAAATAAACCTCGTGAACGATTTGAAACATCACGGTTATCCGTGCGTTATACATACAGTCTGGCCCGCACTTGGACATTTTATCCAAGAAAATTCCGATTACGATTATACCCACTGCACCAAACCATCTTTAGATATAATACCACTGTAAATAAAAATCGATAAATTACACAAAAACAATAAAAACATTTTTAAAGAATATTCATAATGAGAAAGTGTACTGTGGCCTATTCTCTAATGGAATGTGTTGTAAAATTCAAATGGAATGTTGTCGTTCTCAAACAATTTGTAACTGAAGGTCGGCAAAGAATATTTTAGTAATAAAATGTTTTTATTTTCGTAATAATGTAATTTAAATAAATTCGTAATTCTTACGTCATTTTTATTTTTGATTCTTAAACACAAATTATTAAATTATATTGTAACAATGTAAAATGTAATTAGGATTTACTTTATCTGTAAAATGTAAAAACCTATTTTTTACAGTAAAAGGAACTTTTATTTTATTTCCTGTAAAAACGTAAAATTTTTGTTTTTTTATTTCTTGCAACCTGTACCAGCTACCCCCTCCCCCTTCCCCTATACTGAAAGTGCAGCAGATATATCATCTACGCAAGATATGTATAACGTATGAATATTCATGATCTAGCTCTTGAAATCATGAGATGCTGGATAGTTCGAGTTACGAACAACGAACTACGAAAACATTAAGTTACAAAAATGTGGTCATCCATATTATGAAAAAATACGCCAACTTTTACGAAACTACGCCCAACTTGTAACAAAACTTCAAGTTACAGGCAAGATACATTTTTGTTTTTGTTGAACGTCCACATATTGCCTGTAACTCGAAGTTCGGTTAACAGTTAATTATCGAGTTACTAAACCTAAAAGTTAAAGCTGGAGGGTTGTCACCTGCGCACGCGCGGGAATTGAATCCCAAGCGATGATAAAAGCTGAGCACACGCTAAAACACAAAGACTCATGGATAGACGCTTTTTTGTAAACAACGAATCGCTATGGCCATCTGACGTATGAGCAGGTGACGACTCCCTCGCTTTAAATAAAACCATGAATCTATGTTGCCTGCAAGTTCGGTTAACTTTTAATTGAAGTTCGCTTTAATAAATTTGGTCGTTCGACAACAACAACAACAACAACAACCACCACCACCAAAATGTATGTTGCCCGTAAATCGAAGTTCTGAGTTACAATTGGAGCCTGGGCCTTTCGCAAAAGTGGGTGTGGTTTCTGAAATATGGTCGTGGTCATTTTTGTAACTCAATATCAGCATCACTAAAATCTCAAAAGCCACTGACCGACATCATATTCCAGATAGCTAAATGGACAATACAATCGCCGTTTTTGTGAGCTTTGGGTCTCATGTTGAATGTTCCAGAACAATGTATGAAAACAAAGAGATCTGACTCCGGTGTATGGTATGGCATATAAACGCTTAAATGATTAAAGCTTCTAATTTCTAAAATTAACACTAAATTGTTATTATTTAGGGCTAGCTTTTTAAATCAAAGTCTAAATTAACAAGGTAAATTCTTCCTTTCTTTTTAGTATGTGGTATATGTTTTCTTATTTGAATTTTATCAATTCATGTTGATCACTTGAATCCAAAAACTGTAACCTATTTTTTAATCATGATTACAGCAATTTATTGAACTAAATTACCTCTCCAGTCTCTAATGTTGAACTATCTCATTAAAGAACGGTGTTCAAATTTTATGTAAACAGTATGATGTATTTTACATGCTGTGTGTCGCTTTCTGGCGAACAGGAGGCGGCGTATGCGCAGCGACCGTCGCCCGTGAAAATTGTCGAGAACTAACGTTGATGTCCGGCAGAGCCATTTTCGGAATGGTTAATTCATTTTGGATTATAAAAATGTATATTTATAAGATGTTTATAACGACCACAGCTTTATGTCCTTTACTATAATGGCACAATTATGAAAATATAAGTTCATATTCACGTGTCAACTACCTCTAATGATTATCTTTCAGCTTTGTCTACTGATTTTTTTAGCAAATATTTATGCTTTTTGCTATCAAAAATGGCATTTTCTAAAAATGAATACGGTGAAATTACACGACTGACAGTTTTCAGACGATTATAACCGACCTTGTAGGTGCAATAGTTTGCTGACAAGAATCCCTTTGACCAATGGCGCTAAGGAAAAATATTAGCTCAGTGATTTGAAAATAAAATGTGGAATAATGTCATCGTAATTGTACCAGTTATAGTGCACACTGGTTTCCATGGGCAACTAGATATAAGAATAAATATGATAATATATGTGCAGACTTTTGTTCATTCTACAGATTTTACCATAGGTCTATGATTTTACACGTATCATACACATCGACAACGAAAAGTCGCGAGTTATATCAACAGCGCCACCATCGACAAAGACAAATTGTTCTTTGTGACTGAGAGGGCGCCGTCCAATACGGATGGAACAGGTGGACCACGAGAGGGCGCTGCCCGTTCTGGACAACAACGTCTCTTTTACAAACAGATAACATAATTTCAGCGACTTCTTAACAAAATAATCCTCAACAAAACTGCGCATTCAAAACTCCGCATGCACACACACAGTGGTTTCTCGAAATGCATGCTAATTAAATAACTTGTCACTGATAAAAGTCCCTGAAAACGTTTTGAGCAATCCTCAGTGGCGGACATCCGTGCATTTTCACCGCTTGGCAACCCTCGCGGTGAAAACAAAGGCCGAATCGAAAACTCGTATTTTGGGATGGTTGTTAAGACTCCCCTGAACAGTGTAACAAGATTAGCCATCGTTATTGTCACACATGTGTTGACGAAATTACATGGTAAATTATTAGTAACTATGTACTTTCATCCAATAATGATTCTGCTGGATGGCATTGACATGATTAACGATGGAACAGAAGAAGTATATAACAGTCCTAAATTTAAACCTATTATCGTTTTGTAAAAAGTTAAATATAGCGCATAATATGGAGATCCCGTCATTTCTTTTTTCACCATGTTTCGTATTTATGTACAGCTTTGCTAAATCTTGCTAAGCATTCAAAAGAGAGAATGTTTATACCCGTTTTCTATATTTTTAAGTCGTCTTTTGAGTATGTTTTAGTGGAATTTGCGATTCTTTAACAGTTTATAGACTGTTTGAATAATAAAAAGCAAAAAAAGTGCCCACGAACCTGCATCTATACTTTAAGAATGAGTGCATTCATGCATCACTCACAGGCGAGATAGGCAATGTTATTGAAAGAAAACTGTTGAACAGTGACAGAGCATGATAGCGAAACATAATGACTGGGTAACAACCCTGTGATTGGGTTGGCAACAGACGTTGTCATCAATAATGCACGATGTGGTTATGCCTTGTAAAAAACAGAAAAATGAAAGAAAATGGCAGTCCCGTTAATTTGTAGATTTAGCTGCGCACTTTACCAAATTAATCCAGTTAATGCCATGAACAATTCGCAAAGTTTGTAATTGCGTTTATAATGTATGTTTGATCAATTTCTCATGTTTCCTACCTGCTCCTTGAGATCAGTTAACAGTTCGGGGACATCTATAATGTACTTTGCCGTCCGTGCAATCAGGTATTTGGGCGTTTCCTGCTAAATTATTTTACACCAAGTTGTGGGTCCCTTTCATGCAATAAAATTAAATGACAGCATGGAGGCTTGACTTGAGGGATATGTTGTATTTAATGAGCATCAACTATCACATAACCAAGCGTTACATGCGGTACGATACGATTAACTGAAAATATACATAAAGAAAACTCTAAATACAATTGTCGATTATTCTGAAAATACAAACATAAATATCCATATATAAGCATATACATGTACAAGTCAAATAATAAAATACAATCCAATAATATATAATACTGTAAATACGGTAAGTATAATAGCCTAAAGAACCATGTCTCGCCACAACAATTTTCCAACACCTCAAGTGGAACATCAACATGTGCTAACGGCGTGCTTTATTATGACTGTACTCCAATACTGCGAAAGCAAATAATTAAATATTTCTATAAATCAGAAACCACTAGATATCGGTATAATACAGTCCTATAGATCATCACAAATACACTATTTCAGAAGTAATGGAATAACAAAGCTATACATAAATCAGTAAATCAGAGATAAATACAGCAAATATTCTCACTAGGTAAATGAGTCAGCGTAAACACGTAAACATGCAATTGAGTCGCCGAACGATAACGTAATGTACCGAGCAGAAAAGTCACATAGTTAAAACATTTCAGCAGCAAAATCACTCAAAATCTCTGAAACAAAAGCATAAACGAAATCTACCAAACAGAGCGTTCAACCGCGCACAGACGTTAAGAAATTAGCCCTCTTAACACCAAGTAGTACTTACTCGACACGCACATGCACATCTATAAAAAAAAAATGAATGATATTTTGACCATGTCTAGATGAAATGTTTACACTTTCAAACTATGATCACATTGACATATTTTAAAGTTGTAACTGGATATATCAACTTACTGCATATTCTATTTATATGAGGTAATAAAAATATTCTATAAACATACATGCAAAGGGGAATGAATTTCAGAATGCATTTGATGGAAAGGAAAATATATTTCTTACTAGAAATTAATTTTCGTAAATTAAGCTATTTCCTTTTTTAAAACGCACGGGCAAAAAGGTGTGGAATCTTTTTCTATGTTTCTCCAATTTGAATTTGTGTAGACTTCCATTTTCGAAACCTTGGGATGCTTGCTGTTAAAGTAGGAAGCGCACATCGTAGTCCATCAAAAATATGGTGTAAAGTTATGCAAAATGTACTCTCGTACACTAATACAATAGAGAGGTTGCAGAGAAATACTAGTTCTACATCGGAACTAGAACAAATACATAAGAAAAAAATAATTATTACGAACATGTAGCGTAGATGTCCATGAGAAAAAAAACGACTGGTGGTCGGTTAAAATGAATGTCTTGAATGAATGTCATACTAATAACCGGTTCCCCTGTCTTACTCTGCCTATTTCCGTTCCTCCGTTGTTACTGACAAAAAAACGGGGAGTGAACTCGATGATAGGATCAAATAGAACAATACATCTCGTGGCACTCTCGTTCGCTGTGAAATCTCGGCGGTTAATTACGTTTAATGTAGATTTCCGCACGTACACTTTGGCACGTGAAGCTGCATCGCCGAGTTGAGCAAAAAATAAGTGAAGCCACAGTCCACATCGAGTGACTTGCTACATTTCATCTGTAATCATGAAACTTCAAAGCTTCTCAATTGATAGACCATTTTACGTCCATTGCCAGATTCCGCTTTATGCGTAAAATCGAGCAATACAGAGAAAGGTTGTAACGTCGTATTCATAGTCAGCTGGCGTACAGGCGATAATAAAATAAAGGCGATCAACTTACCGGTATTTACTATATGGGGGAAGACGACGTGAAATTAAATATAGAGACAACTTGAGAAACGAGTTTTTCAAATTCCTACAAACCAGGAAAAATATCAACTTTCACAGCCGTTTTGGCAACATTAAGCCATTAAGCCACTAATTCAGCCGAATTTGTCGTTTTTGTTCATATGAACATCTAATTAAACGAAGATCCTGAAACAAATTTCTTTTTTTTTTCAAACCAAATTCGCAATCCAACTCAGGAACCAATATGCGACAGTCTTATATTTAAATGACGTTTTTTAACAGCTTTTGTTCATATTTGTATTCTATACAATTTGCCTAATTCAATATATCTATGTTCACACATGTGTTTGAATTGCATTTTTCATTCACAATTATTACTGTACGTCATGCTGCGAACTGTATTCAACGCGAACATAGAATAATTCACAATTCTCTACACATAAGAAAGTTGTTCAGTTTTTGCACCACAGCTAATTTTGATAATTTGACGAATAAACTGAACTGATTTAAACATTTACAAAATGAGAATATTAAAGACGCGCTCATTAGGTGAAACACATGTTCACTTCATGCAATTTACTTTGATGGATATGAGACATTCTTGACTACATTCAATATTACCCGTTTTTGGACGAATCTAGCAACAAATTGCTAAATTGGTCATTTTTTATTTTGTTAATGATTAAATTATTTTCATAATAAGTATATTTGTGTAGTATTTATGGACATCTTCTGAAAATTCTGAACAGATAAGTGATTGTTTAGTCACCACTTGACAAATTCTGAAATGCGATATTATGTTATGGGTAGGGTACAAGTGTGCTTGCAAGTGCATACCTGCATGTGTGTGTGTGTGTTCCATGAAAAGTGAAGACAGCACATTAAATTTTTCTACTGTATGATTTCACAAGTGATGCTTCATGGATTGTTGACAGTTTATTTTCGTTTTGAAAGAATAATTACAAATAATAGTAATAATAATAATAAGACGGGACAAGAACATCGGGATTCTAAGCAACTAATAGCATGCACTATAACATTTGTTTATCATCATAGCTCTATGAATTCCATTCATTCATTCAAGTGACCAATATATGTGATCCACATATATGTGAATTTTTATAATCAAATGTGTTAACTTATGCTTAAAATAATGGTCCTTATCTCCCTGAAACGTAATCAATCAGTGTTCACACAGGTATATGTCTAATATGATCAGTTCTTTTATTCGATCCTATAGTCAGTGACATTAGGGAATTAGATCACATTGAATACATAAATATAATAATTGCATTGTAACATAATGAATACAAATAAATAGATGTTAATAATATGTAAAATTACTTGTAATACTACTGAGATCATGTTCTCTAAACATCACAGGCCTGTGCACACTGGCTCCAGGAAATATCAGTTAAGTGGGATTATTGCTCAGTGGTATATTAAGTATTATTTTTTGTTTAAATAGATACACCTATTAAGAATATTACAAAGTACACTGCTATAAATAAGTTATTCTAAGATGATGAAACTAGACCAGACCAAAATAAAATTTGCTTCAAGGATTTTATTAAATTTCAAAGGAGGCGAGCAAACTTTTCGTAAAATTCAAGATAACTGGATGAGCTTCCTCAACCGTTTAAACTAGGATCTTGTATTTAGATATATCACAACGCCATCAGCAACCAATTTGAGCAGAATGTCATCTCACAACACTGAACTTACAAAAGGTTGTTTTCAAAATTACATTTGTGTAATGCGCACGTGATCATGTGCTCTGATAAATATTGTGTTGTGAAACCTATACTACTAACATTAACTATACATTTGTTAATTTATGTAACCTGAGCATTGGTTTTAATTATATACCTGTTGGTATTTTGTTTTATCGCAAAACATATCTCGTCACAGTAAGCTGCACACAAGGCATAAACTATAATAATTGATGTAATGGTCTTAAACAATAACATTGATGGTCGGAAACACGTTTTGCATCTTAATGTGGCGTAAATGTGAGGTAAAAATAAATGAGACAATCTTCAACCTAGAATGACACACTTATGTAGCTTAACTTTTGTTGGACGTTTTCTCAAAGTTCGTGTTTCCCCATGGCCGATGTACAATGACGTTAGTTTTACTTAATTCCGCATAACTATATATTTTTGTATTGTATGATTGTTCGTTCGTAAGTTTTAGGATAGAAACATAATAGATCATAGCAATCCGGTTCCCAACATAATTCACAGTAGAATATTATCACAGTATTGCATTCATTATTTAAACTGATAACCCAATTAGTGTTACTTGACACTATCGGTCTTTACAAAAATTCAGTCTAGACTGCAGGTTTGCCGAATTTCAAATTAATAGCATAATCTATGAAGATTAATGTAAATAAATGAGGCGTATTGGTGAAATTACTGCATTTTGCTTTTTTATTTGCAGCTTCCTTCTTTTCATAGTGTTTTCCATATATTATATATATATATATATATATATATATTCGGTTCTTATTTGTACTATAAGGCCAGTGACCCAAATAAATAAATAAATAAAATACAAAGCCGTTCATTTCTTTCCATATAATTTTTTTCTGTTAGTTTCAATCCGTAAATGGTTACACGAGCAGCGTAAACGTGATAACATAACTCTGGGGGAATGAGTATTTACAAGTGGTTTTGAAACTCCGATAAATAACCAATTTATCAAGGGATGAGATTTCGTAATAGCATTCAGAAAACAATACTTCCTTAAAACGTGAAGTGAATAACTTAACAAAATCGTCTATGTTACAGACTTGTTGGGTTTCCCAAGCACCATGCACATAATTACATAAGTATAACAATTCTTAACCTCGTTACCCCAGGTATGTTTGGGAAACGATGACTTGGCATATTAATCACTTTGGCCAAATATTTAATACATTTCTTTGCAATTAACAACTAAATTGGGTAACGCCCACATTCCCCCAAAAACAGTGACATTTGGTGCATTTTTGGTTACGCCCAGATACATTTTATATGCAAATAGTTGAACGTGTTTTAAATATTCATAACGTTGGTATCCCCATATTTCAGAGTCGTATGTTAAAATTGGGACGAGCATTGAATCAAACATTTTGTTAAATATGTTAATGGGAAGTTGACCAATATTATCAATTTTAGTTGAAACACTCAAAAGAGACTTTCTACCTTGCTTAGCAAGAACTTTAGTGGTACGACCACTTTAGACGACAGGAAAATAAAATGCCCAAATATTTATAATAAGAAACAACCTTGTCCCCATTAAATGACCATTTTTGAATTTTGGCAACACGCCCACCACACTTAAAGACAATAATTTTAGTTTTCTGCATATTAACAGACATTTTCCATTGTTTACAAAAAACATAAACAATTTAACAATCATTATAACATATAACACTATTTTGAAAAAGGAACAACATCATAGGCAAATAATAAACATAACAGTTTAGTCAGATCAGGTGCAAGTTGAATACCTCTTTGACCTGTATTATGTAATTTACGCGGTAGTTCATTTATAAAGAAAGAAATAGAAAAGGGCTCAGCATGAATCCCTGACGGACGTCTTTTGGACAGGTAAAATAATCTGTGTTGCCAACATATGATTTCACAGACGATTTAACATCACTATATAGGCTATTTAGTATTTTGAACATTTTGCCATGGACACCCCCTTTTAACAAGACATACCAATGCCTTTGACGTTCTACAGTGTCAAATGATTTGGCGAAATCAATAAAAGAACAGTAAAATTTACCCTTTTTCATACTATAATATTTCTGAATCAATGACTGAAAATACTTAGCAAAGTAATCATCCTATAATTCCCAGGAAGGTTTGTGGAACCCTTCTTAAACAATTGTATTATAATAGCCTTAGACCAAAGTGTTGGAAATATCCCACTGTCAAACAATCTATTAAAAAGAATATTTGAATAGGGAATTATTTGATCACGCGTTGATTTAAAATATTCGCCAATAATGTCATCAAGATGATTTGCCTGGTTTTAATGAATTTATGCTTTGGTATATTTCATCTTTAGAAATTGGTCCATTTTAAAGGTCATAGATCAAGCCAATATTAGTGTCATTTAAAGAGGCCAAATCCTCCATTTTATCTCTGAGGATAAATCCCTCTGAACTGTCCTTTTGTGAAAAGAAATCCTGAAAATAATCATACTATTGAACAGAGGAAATTTGAGCGCCTCCAGGAGTAGGCGTAAATATATGGTTTCTGAGTGCTGACCAAAATCTTTTACGATTAGCTAAAGAAATCAAATTGGCTTTTTTATTTACAAGAAATTTTCTTTTTTATGACGACACATTGCTTTAAAACATTTCTTAGCGTCACTAAATTTAATCAAAGGGCTTTGATTCTCATACTTTTGAAATTGTCTCAGCAAACTGGATTTTTAATACTTTAATTGTTCACAGTCATCATCAAACCAAAAAGGCTGTCTATGAATATTGTGAGAACGGATGACCTCTTTTTTATGAATGTTACATTTGGTAGGAGCACTGCGACATAATTCGCCAAATTGCAAGATAAAATCCTTAAAAGAAGATTCTGGATCCTCAGTGGAGTTATCAAAACTAAATAACGAACACAAATCACTACCAACTTGGTTGGCTTTATCAGGGTGCCACACATATTTTGAATAAGAAACATTTAAATTGTCATGGTAACACAAATCGAAATGTGGATAAATATTCATGACAATCTTTAAAGGTAAATGGTCAGATTCTAAGCGGATTGGGATCAAGAAATTTAAAATATTATGAAAAACACCAGATGACACCAATACATAATCGACAACACTTGCGCCTGTACTAGTAATGCATGTAAAGTTACCACAATTTAAATCATCACCTGACTTATCATTAACATATGTAAACTAAAGGTTTTACATATTGTCAATAAGGAACCACCAAATGTAGTCGTGTTTTTTAAAACTCTATTAATATTAAAGAAATCTACGTCATAAACATTTTTTATCACTTATAGCATAGCTAATATCATCGCCAATTATGTAATCAAGTTCTTCAACTGTACGTGCGTTCATGTCACCCACCAGCAACGATTACAAAAACATCGAGCAAAGTGGCTATAATATTTATGCGTTGATTTTCATACCATTGTTTGTATTAAAGTCATTGTCAATATTAAACAGGTCGCCTTTCAATTGCAGAAATACAATCATGCAGGGGACAAACAATATGTTTGATAAATTGTTTGTAAACACTACGTACTAGTACACAAACTCTTCCAGAAAAACGACCAGTAGGCGACTTTCTAATTCGATATGTACTGAATACTTCAAAATCAGGAAAAAACGTTATCGTATTGCTTATTACTCTCAGACAAAACAATGAAATCATGTTTCATCAAATAGTTCATAAAGTCAGCTATTGGTAATTCGTATTTTAAACCTCTAACATTCCACGCGAGGAAATTTAAAGGTTTTGGACCATGGCCAGTTTGTTATTCTTTACTCATATGACCACTGCCACAGGCTTGAGATCTTGTCATTGGACGATAATTGGTAGTATAATGCTGACGATTTACAATTGGAGTAACATTACTATGACTCCTTTGCCTAGAATTCTCTATAATGAACAGTTTTCCCTTTTTAAAATAACCGCGTTTCCCTTGTTTCTTTAAATCGGATAGTGTTTTATGTTGACATTTAGTTAGATAGTTAACTCGGATCTCCCAGAAAGCACACTAATTTGATCCACTCCGTATTGGCATTTAACAATATTTGGTTGGTGGCCCACATCCGCGTTACCTGTACGATGTGCAATTTCAATATCACGTTTTGACCAAGTTTTACCATGAATATGACTATTTAACAATGATGCTACCTTTTCTTTACATTCGTCAGCTGTTTCGTTAATTTCCGATTGAATGCCATAAAATCGGACATTATTCCGTCTTGAGCGACCTTCCAGATCGTCAACATCTTTCTCAACATTATCTATTCTTGTGATAATTACATCAAGTTTCTGATCAATTGCTTCCAAATATAATCGATTTACCTGATCTTGTCTTTGATTTTGTTTACTTCGTCTTGAACATTAGCAAGTGAAATGCGAAAGTCGTCAAACTGATCTCTAAAACTGTAACATGTTTATTGTAACTTGTCTGATTTTAACATCGTGTAGTTCACTAATCAGTCTATTACCAGTGAGTTTTAATTGACCAAGAAGTTCCGTTTTCATTTCATATCACTGTCAGGACCTGGGTTGGTTTTAATGTTACCCACAAAGAGTAGAAGACGAGGTAATATCGGGGTATGACACTAGTAGTAATACGCAACAAACAATGGGGAGACATGGCGACAAATGACCGTTTGCTTCTAAATACCACAGAAAATAATGCAAACCGCAGAATACACAGTTATTTTAAAGCACAATGAATGCAAGTACAAAAATGCAAACAGACCATCGGAATCCATTTACATATGTCCAAGAAGACAGCTCACTACTCGGCTACTTCAACATTTCATCAGATTTTTGGTTCCGTAAATAATTCAATTCGAACTTTTCATGCTGAGGTAGAAAAACCCATTATTATAACGTAGATTGCCAGGGTTGACAAGAAAATAAAGCGATATAAATGACCTGAAAATAAGATTTTTGGCAGAGTGACTTGACAAGTGACACATACATTTATCTAACCTATCTAACCGCAAGGAGCTCTGGGAAGGAGAATGGAGTGTGGTGTCATGGCGTACCAAGCCACAATTGTTTTGTTCTGTAGTAATATACACCAATACATCCCGCAATCAGTAGAGCAATTATAATCAGCGGCAATACAATCTTGGTCGCAGTACCTAGAATTTGGGATACAAATTCTGGTGAAATTTACTTGAATCCAAGTAAAACTGTTTTATTTATATATTCATATTCGTGAATAAGGGATGTTTTGTATTGAACGTATCTTACCTAATCCACTGTTTTCAGCAGGAATTGAACCATATTCGTCATTGAAAATACCACTAGTAGAAATGTCCTGGTAATCTGTAAACAAACATACATTTGAACTACAACCAGTAAATGTACATTTAAGTGACATTTGGCAAAACATTGATGTGCTATTTTTATATATAATGTACATGTGCAGCAATGATTATTTTCTGGGCATTAAACGGCAAACAAAATAATAAATAACAGCGAAGCGAAAACAATACTTAAAAACCTCTATTATTGATTTTGTATTTCAAACAGTAATACAGAATCATTATTTGTTATGGCTAGTTTTAGAGGGTTTATTTTGATCTTAAACTTACCGATCATCTGAGGAGACCCCATATAATCTAAAATGAATAAAAATATAATAGTTGAATTAAAATGAAATAATACAAGTATTCTCAATTTGCTAGTTCAATGCAATGAACGTGACCCAGTAAATTTATCCTTAATTATCTAGTCCCTGTTTCACATCTGAACATTTATTGCACTTGTCGCACTCAAATCAGTCTGATTGACCCTCGTCGTCTGCTTCACTGGGACGTTAGGCATAAGTTAAAACTACAGTAACTTCTCTCGAAATACTCGACCATACATTTCTAGCAAAGATTTGTAAATCAATATTGTTATGTCGCATCGCAAAAGCTTTCAAATTTATGCTGTCATGGACACTGAAACAAGCTGATAATTTCATTAATAAACCTAGCAGAGGTAACATGGTATTTTATTACATGTTGTTGTTGTTGTTGTTGTTGTTGTAGTTGTAATATCCAATTGTGCGCTAAGTTTGATATTTGTAATGCAATGTGAAAGTCGAAAGCTTTGAGATCATTGCTGTTTTAATTTTAATTTAAGATAAAAGAAAGTTTGAGAATGTAACAGTGAGAGAGCATAATACAACAGTCCAATGAGCATTATGGTTCTAGTGTGTTTAATATCCAATATATTTGTATGTGAACATTTTTTATCTGAATGAAGAGGTCACTATTTAGAACAACGCCATTTCCTGGTGAATGCAATATTCAATGAATTTGATGACGAATAGTAATCCATGATTTAATCAAAACATTACTAAATTCATTATTAAATTCATTCTGCCAAAACAAATCAGTGTTGTCAATGACAATATAAAATTAAATATTGCACAAGTAAGTTTAGAAAATACCTTGGAGAAGGAGATCGACATATGCAATGCTGACAATGTGAATCTGGTCCCCATTTGATAATTCTGACATTCCGGGAACCAAGGCACCATAATTGCCTTCCTCGTCTACAGTCAAGTCAGTGATAGGTTGAACGAACAGGTCGTTGTCGAGTGTCTTCCACACACCGTCAGTACGAATAATGAGTGTACTATCTTCACTAATCCCAATTATATCAAAACTGTTTGGAATTAAGGTAAGTTTTGCAATGTGCATGCCAATATGAATTGTTAGATCCCATTTAGCATTTATACTTGATCTAATGAGCAACACATCTTCGATACTGGCTGCTATTATTTCACCATCAGGTAACACGTCCACACTTACAATGCAACAGCTATCTGTATTACTTTGAATCCAACTGCCGTCCACTAAATTTGTTTTAACATATAACCTATTGTCCTCTTGAACACCTACAAGTGTTTTGTCAGGTAGACTAGCAATGTCTATCACACAACATGAGCCATGAATTGGGCCATGGTATTGATATGCATGGTCACCCATTGGGATTCCAGTATAAAGATAACCATCCTTCCCAACAGCAATCACGTTGCATTGATCCATTTCTCCTGTTATATAGTGACTTGCCGAATATGATGCACCAGGCATAGCAACAGAAGTGTGAGGATCTTCTAGAAATCGATAATAGAATTTATGACAATTCTTTGTTAGGGAGTAATAATTTGTATATTTTTGTAGAATGCAATTTTCACTAAATGTACTCACATATGAATAATTGCAACTACCCACGAAAGCATGCATATAGTTACAATATCTATATATATATAAAAATATATCACTGTCTACCTGTTGCAGCGTCTAATCTGTCAGAGTTTCCAGCCAAGCTAGACTCAACAGATCCACCTGAACCTCCAGCTGTACCAGAGTCAACATTCCTCCCAGAACTTCCATCAGAGCCAGAATCAATAGATCCACTTGTGCTTCCTGGTGAACCAGCGTTGCTCGACTCACCAGAGCTGCCAGATCCTCCAGAACTACCCATAGCAGTAAAACTATCTGGCAATTCACCATAGCATATTGCTTGAAAGAAAGGGTCATCATGCATTATTGGATCAATAAAACCTGATGGTACCACCGTAAAATCTTTCACATTGCCATTGATTATTGCATCTCGCCAAAAAGGTACACTGTCCTTTGATGTTATTAATATTACACCATTTGTATCCACTGCCATTATTGTATCATATATATCATCCTTGTATGTGACCACCTTTTGTACAAATCCACTGTCTGCAACCGGGCCATTCCAAACATCATTCAATGTATTTTTTGTATATAGATGGTTATCGATTCCGACCCCAATTATGAGGCTGTTCTTGATTTCTACACTAATCACACAGCAAGAGTTTGGTACTATTTCAGTCCATCCTTGATCATTTATTTTATACTTTAGCACCATTTCGTTTTTTATATTCACGGCGAGTAAAGAACCGTCACTCATGACAACAATATCGATAATACCATAAGTATATGGAACAAGGGAAACAGAGCCACTTTCATCACGTGTGTACAAATAGTTGTCATCTCCAACGAGAAGTGCTGTTTCTACTAAAAAGGAAATAGAAAATAGAGTATATTCAATTGAGAATTACAATACTGTTTCTTTATAAGTTGTGACTTTAATGTATGATTAGGTATTACTTAATTGAAAACAAATTAAAGAAAAGATAAATAAAATTGCTCTTGATGAGCATAATATTAAGGACTTTTTTAACGTAGCTTTCCCCATTCACTGAATGATCGGTTTTACGTTGCAGCCCATAATCAACCAATGCTGTAAGGGTATATAAAGACCACTAAACAAATTACTAAAACCCAATCAAGTGGTGTAAATAGTGTCCCAGGCAGTTTGCTAGAAGTGAATTATGTTGCATTCTACAGTCGGAATACAAACTGGCATACTGGCAGAAATACTTCCGCTGCTGAAAAAAACAATTTAGCAGAAGGAATTTGACTCCCCCCAAAAAACATTGTAAATTGTCGGATAAATAACAATGTTTTATTGTCCCTTCAATGGTACCTTCATATAAAATATCATAGTAAATAAAGTTATTATTTCATTAACTATACGTTAAGTAATTATTATTGGAGTACATTGTTTATGATGATGCAAACATATTTTCCGATTGATAGAAATTAAATCAAATTAATTGTATGACTAAGGGGTCTGCTGATGATTAGTGTAATGTTTTATGAAGATAGCCCCAGTGAAAATATTGGGTGCATATTTGTTGTCATGAAATTATCTTACCCAATAAAAACACGTTACAAGAACAGAATATCAGAATGTATTGTTAACTGGAGATGTCTGCTCAGAATGAAATAAACTCTCATAATAAATATAATAGCAGTATGACGTGACTATCCCTTCGAATTTAGTAAACGAACAAAACGGTTCCACACACTGGGGCAATATGTTCGATGTCATGATTGCAAAATCTTGTTCAGAAACAAACATGCTTACCAGTTTTTCGACAATTTCAACTTACTTTGCAATTGTGTTGTATATTATTAAATCAGTGTTTACTGACAAAAAGTACAAGGATCAGTAAATTTCTCAGTGTCAGTAAAGTAAACAATTATTAAAGGTGTAGCCCGATCCTATATGAGAAATTCTAAAACACTTAACTTGGAAAAACTTTGAATTTTAACTGTAAACTGTATGATTATAAAAACCTTTGTTTATGTTACATTCTAATTGACAATTACACCTCTTTTATGTACTCGAGTAAAGTGTATGAAGGGTCTAGCACTTTTATTATCGAAATGGCGCAATAGAAAAACATGCATATATTTCGCCAAAACAATATAAGTTGATTAGAAAATCCGAAAACAAACAGTGTGTTAAAATACAAAAAATGTACAAGAGTTTCAAAAACGTATTTATGGAAAACTCAAAGCCGTTCCAAGTCTTCTAGAACACCTTATATAGGATTGGAAATACACCTACGTGATGGTTACAAAAATTGAGTCTCTGTGTCTGTAAAATGACGTGTTTATCAAATGCGTCTTCCGAATACATGTACGACATATCACGGTTTCATAGAAGCTTGACAGATTTTGCATTTACTACTACTACTCCCTCATAAAGAAGACGTATAAATCAGCAAAATACTAGCCATTTTCATATGACATACAGTGCTGGGTAACCACACTATGAATTGGAACATTAATCATATTTATGGAACATAACACAATGCATCAGCAGACCGTTTACCAGTATGGTAACGTACTTTAACTTTTTGACAACGACATTTCCATCAATAGAACAAAATATTTGTAATATCATGATAAAATGATTCCATAAACTAGAAGTTCATACATTCGTGAATACTTAAAAATGACATATTTAGCTTTCTTTTAATACCATTTTTAAACCCAAGTATTAATGTTGCTATCACTGGGTCTGTAATGTATTACGTAACACATGACTACTTTATGAAGTATTAGGATGACGAAACTTTGGTTTGTAATAGCGCAGTTTGTATTCTTAATGTAATTCCCAAATTTGTGTTATAACATGATAGTGCATAAAAGGTTTTAATCTGAGCTATCGTGATACAGTAGTGATTCTGTGAAGTGATAAAAAATGTACTATGGGTAAAATACAATACTCAAAAAACAATTGTTTATATTTACCAGTATTAGATTGTGATGATGTTTGTTGTCCAATGTAACATATAGCAATCATTTCTGTATTCGCTACCAATGGGGCAATAACTTCTGAATCAATAAATGCAATATCTACCAAAACACTGTCCCCAAAATCAATTCCAGTATCAATCCAGGAAGCAGCAGACTGGTCAAAATACAGGAGACTGTTTGGTGTAAGTCCGTAAAGCATTATGTGGGCAGTTATTTTTATAACCTGCTGCGCATACCCATTAGCCACAATCGACCATGCTGATTGAATATCAGTTCGCATTCTCAACTCATTATTTGCAGTTACTCCAAAAATGAGTTCCCGTTCAACTACACATGCGCTAATTACATTAGCACTTCCTGGAATTGGATTTGACCACACAGCATTTTCCAATGACAACATATGTACTAATTCATATCCAACTGTAACACCAATGAGCCATCCATTCGGTGACATGTCAACATCAATCAATGGCACATTAGGTGTTAATGGTCCTATAAATGATTTCATTTTCAATGTTGTCTGATATAATTGATTATCACTACCTATCACTAAGGTATCAATGCCATCTTCTACCGACAAACCAGCAAAACCTAAAACATGATGCAAATTCGATATTAATAATATTTTCATAAATACACACTTTTTTCTTTTGGATATAGAGGTTATTATACAACAGTATTCAACGTGGAATGAGTAATAAACGCAAGAACGGGAGTTTGTAGACGTATAGAATTGAAGAGAGTAATATACTACTTCACATTTGATTGGTATATGTTTGTACCCTTTTTCACCCGGAAATTCCATCAATTGCAAAGGCACAACCACATACTACGTGTGGTTTAGCTATTATTTGCTGTGTATTTGTTGCTAAACCAATATTCGTAACCATAATTGCGTAGTATTTTGGGTAACAAGGTGTATTGTGTGATATTGAAGAAACAACAGGTGAAACCATGCAGGGGACTGGACGAGTGTAACCAATGCATTATTTTGCAAAGTCTTCTCTGTACATATTTTCTGATCTTATGCGACAAATGCAATAATAGTGGATGTATTTGGTGAACATTTTTCATATTGTGTCATTACCATTAGGCATGTAAAATCATCAAAATATTATTTCAAAAGTCAACTGAATATCGTACAATATCTTTGATTAGCCATACATTTAACATATGACATTACTATTATTGCTTGCTAAAGGGCGCGCTGCACTACAGTTTCCAAAAATGTTCTTCATTTTAAATTGGTAAGGGCTCCTTAATTAATCATGTTTGTTTTCAATTGTAACCGTGGAAACTCGTTAAATTAATTTAGTATTTATATCTCGTCAAGGCATTGTTATGGGGATATTTTAGTATATCGCAGCTGTAGCGCAATGATTTGATTGGTAATTCTTCATTTTAACGATGGATTGTTATTCAAGGGATGTCACACTATTTTTTTAATCATGCTTCTTAAACTTATACTAATGGGAAAATAGTGCTCCCCACTTATTAACATGATACCAATGCATAATAATCATAATTAAAGCGTTCGAGCAACTTTATCGGAATCAAGTATAAAAAAAGGAATATGCCCATTGATTTACCCACCGATGTATATGTTTATTGTGCTAAGAAGATGAAAAATAGAAAGTTGACTGGTTGAATCATTCATAAGAAATAAACGCCCCAAACTTTTATCATTTTGAAAATTCAAATTGGCACCTAAAGCACGATCTGATAAACATTACTTTAATTTATTTGTAAAAAGGTACGATCATATATGCTACATTATAAGTATTCAGTTGGTTTGTTGGTTAAAAAGCACTTATGAAAAACATTTACTCCGATGGCGCAAAATAATGTGAGTCAGTCGAATTAATTATTTTCTGCCTCAAAGAATTCATAGCATAGAAATGCAACATGGCAGATTTCAAAATAATCAGATCAATATAGCATCAGTAAAAAAACCAAAGATGGCAACCACACCATGTGATCAGTCACAAAGATCTTTGCTAATATTAATGAGAATTATACATACATGCTAGAAAATAAATTTCATGTGTTCAATGGTTGTGGAGATGATTTTAGCAACTACAAAAACAGAAAAGTCACATGACCGCTACTAACGTTTGTATTCATAACATGGGTAGCCATATATCGACAATACTACTTCAAAAATCACAATACGTAAAGATTCAAATGGTTCGTAATGTAAACTTTCAGTTTAACTTAAATCCAAAATGACTGCCGAACCAGTCCGATCATTAACAATGTTGAGAGTTAGGTGCACCAGCTTTGTTTATAAGTGTCGGATGTCTTGATCTATGTGGGGGTCGCGGCTTTACTGAGGGGATGGGAAGAAGGGGTCGTGCATTGAAATACATACTATAACTATGTGTAAAAGACAATAAGCAATAAAACAAACGTGTGTATTTACCAACACTCGTACTACTAGATTCTTCATTCGGTTGTAATGATTGTTGTTGTCCAATGTAACATATAGCTATGAGTCCAATATTCTCTACCACTTGGGCAATACGTTTTGAAGTGACAAATGCAAGATCTGCAATAGCATAGCCACCGAAATCAATTCCAGTATCAATCCAAGAACCAGATTGATCAAAATACAGGAGGCTGTTTCGTGTGATTCCGTACAGCATTGAATGTGTGGTTATTTGTATGACCTCTTCCACATACCCATTGACTACAATCGACCATGCTGATTGGACATCAATTCTCCTTTTCAACGCTTTAGTTGCAGTTATTCCAAAGATGTATCCCTGCTCATCTACACATGCGCTGATCACACTACCACTTCCTGGAATTGGATTTGACCACACAGCATTTTTCAATGACAACATATGTACTAATTCATATCCAACTGTTACACCAATGAGCCATTGATCCGGTGACATGTCAACATCAATCAAGGGAACATTAGGTGTTAATGGTCCTATAAATGATTCCATTTCCAATGTTGTCTTATATAAGTGATTATCAGTACGTATTACTAATGTGTCGATGCCATCGGCTACTGATGAACCAGTGGAACCTAAAACATGATGCAAACTCAATATGACTATGGTAACAACAATTACAAACCTTGTTTTCTTAAATAATCCTTGTGTTGTCAATTTAACACTCGTTTTTATCATGGATTTTTAATCATGAGATCTCACACTATCCCTTCAATCATGTTCTAAAACTTATGCTAAGAGGAAAATAGTGTTCATTACTTATTAACCTCAAGCCAATACCTAAATAAATAAATAGCTTTTTCGGGTCTTTGAAGGCTGCATATGCTTAAATGTGTTTCCATTGATATAAATGTTATTTATTTCAGAAGATTATTCTGTCATTCAGCTACATGGAAAAGAACATTTTGATCGGCAAAAGTATCCATGGGACAGAAATGCCTTAAATTGAGGTAATTTCAAGTTGGTGGCCAAACCATGTGGTCGATCAAAATAAGGACATTTATCTTGTAAACAAAACTTATGTCATATATGCTGTATACCAAATATCTAGATGATCGGCTTAAGCACTCCTTAGAAGAAAATTCCCAATCTTTTTTTTTTTTTTCATTTTGGTCAAAAGTTCAAAATGGTAGCTAAAACATGTGACGTAAATGCTACATGACAAATATCCAGTTGATTGTTTGAAATACACTCCCTAGAAACAATTGCTCCAACGGTGAAAAAAAAATGATCTGATTAATTATAATGTATCGAGCAAAGAAATAATTTGATATTATAACCAGCTAAGATGCAATTATTATCATATGCTCTCTATGGCAAATTAAGTCGTAATATTCTGAAATCCATCTTCATCTAGTCTTGTTTACATTCACAACTTGAAAAGAAAATTTATGTAAAAGTGTAAAATCAAATCAAATATTGAAGAAAGAGGATTAAATTGTACGATTTATATTATGGATTCGAACTCATATTAGTAAGCATGAAGCAAACATAGGTGATGGGGTTCACCGTGGTTATTCTAAAGCTATTTGCATTTTCCCCTTTAAACTTGACTGTCATTGCATGTTTTTACGCACATTTACATGTATTATTCCATGAGATGTTACGAAAAATTTAATATTAATTATTTTGACATATACCAAATGTGCAAGCAAGGTGCTGAAACATGTGTACTAACTGGTCGTTTTGTCGCATTATTTATGCATATATCTATTTCCAAGACAATTGATGACATACTTTGACTACTAACAAAACTAGTTAGTAGTCAAGATGCTGTTCACATTTTTAATTTTTTTAGCACCAGTTTTCTATTTGCATCACAAATTAACAAAATCTGGGCGAGAAATAAATGCCCCGTTTACTTGGCGTCGTGATCGCCCTTGGTGTGGCTTCCTATATGCTTGTATCGGCAAGTTACCAATGCTACCTGTGTTAAAATATAAATGACTCATTTTATGGTAACAATCAATATTTAGTATATAGATGGTTTATGTTTTATTAACAGTATGTTGCTGATGCCTAACTTTCCTCGTGGCAAAACAGTTCACATTTGGGTATTCTCGGGGGGGGGCGGACATCCGGTCATTTTCACCGCATGGCAACCATCACGGTGAAAACAAAGGCCGAGAACTCTCAGAAAACAGTACTTTGGTATGGTTGTTGAGACTCCCCTGAACAGTGTAACAATATTTTCCCTGCGTGTGTAACGCATATAAATTTCATTATTCAGGATTACTTCAAAGTTAAGTTCCTGTTGTTTTCTCGAATTTTCACCAGCTCTTCGCTCGGTGTCCCGCGCGCGCAGAGCCCATAGAAATACGTGGCATAATGGTGTGCGTTTTAGCAAAGTGGAAAATCTTGTGAAGTATCTCCGCCCCCGAAGATAATGCTTCGTGTGTGTATCATAGCGCCCTCTTTGTTTTATTTTGTTACGTATTGATATATATATTGTGAAGTTTTGGTGAATATAATCCTTATATTCTGAACAAAATCATTTTTGCAAGACGATGAATGTTTGTCAAGCTAGTGCATTAAATATGATACCAGAACTTTTTTCCCAAATTAGGATTAGAAATGATGTGTATAACACCGGTTTCTTATAGTGGATTTGTACACTAGGCTGTGTTCAATTAGTTTATGGGTTAACCTTGGCATAATTTCCAAAATAGTATTGTGGTTCATACATGTTTTATCACTTAGAAATTAAAATTGGAATTGAAACAATGCTACAATTCGATTGTTTAACTTGCTTTCAAAACACACATTCAAGTACCGTAGCCGGGAGGGGGGCGAAGGTTCGTTTTTATTGCACAATGTTTTTTAAAAGACGGAAAAAAAGTGTATCACTGCGGGCTGGAAGTCCTAGAAAAATTGCTCACTTTGCCACAGAATAAAGATGAACCCTGCGGTTTACAGTTAGTTATTATACTGGTATATACCTTCCCGATCCGCGTTATAATAATTAAGACTCTGGCGGGGCGTGGCACGCGTTAAAAAGAGTTCAAACATAAGAGCGTAAAGTATCCAGTTTTTGTGTCGATGGTTGGATACAAATTGAATGTGGTATCAAAGCCAGTGAAACGTTCGGAGTGAGCCGAAATTTGAACAGTTGATCACAATTAACGGTAAAATAATCGTCTAAAATAAACCCCTTAAACAAATTGAATATCAAAAAACAAAAATATGATGACTGTGGTAGTTTTAGATACAGAAGCGCATTTTCACAGGGTGGACACATGTTGTACAGCGTCACCATAACACGTCACCATAACACGCCACCATAACACGCCACCATAACACGCCACCCTGCACTGAACAATGCTGGCTGTGACGGTCTGAAATTGAAATCTCGATTTTTTAAGTCAATTCAAAGACACTAGATAAAGCTATTACTAGGAAGCTATTACGAACACAAATACTCTCGCAATATGGAATAATTTCGAAACAAGCTGTATAAAATAGCACAAGATTCACAGGCGCAGAGCGGAAGACAATTTAAATCTAGGAAGACCCAAAAATGCAATGACGTCATCGATTTCACGCCACAAGCATAACGCACACACCAGCGATCAGGGATTAACACCTTAGAACAAAGGCGTTTCCCAACCGGATGTTGAGGGACAGGGTTAGCTGTAAGGTAAGAATTCAGATTGCTATGAATATTAGGTGTTAGGTTAAGAATTAAGTTGAAACTTTCAATACTATTAGGTTAGAACATGATTATATATGCTTTATATCAAATTTAATTAAAATCTGGAGGCCATTTATTTTTTATTTTATTTTACTTTATTTCATTGAGCTGCAGCCAACAGGCAAAACATTAACACAATTGCGCAAATACAGACATTTGACATTAAAAACAAAAATCACTTTCTAAAAAATGAAAGTACTGAAAATATCAAAAGTGCCATTAGGAGAAATGTGATTAAAATGAGAAAGTGCATGGGGGATGTATGAGAACTTTCTGGCATTTAAACTACATTTTAAATTATTAAACACATTACATTTGTTGAAATTAATTTTAAGTTACCATCTAGAACAACAACTTAATATACAATATTAAACTCATCAACTGAAAACACAATTTTGTTTATTATAGAGTCACAAAAAGTGTCACTATTAGGTCGTACAAGATCCTCTATTTTAGGGGAAAAAAACAGATTCGAAATAATTATTACATAACCGGGCAATGTTTTTAGGTTTGTCAGTTGAAATATCGCCGTACGAAATGCAAGCTGGAATGAAATTCTTTTTAGATTTGCTCTTTACAAACGTTTTTCATAAGGTTATACTCAACCTTTTGTTTTCGTCCAATAAAACATTGTCTGGCTTGGAAGCAGCTGCGCATTTGTTATATGCAGTAGTTTCACTTGACAGGCAAGTGTACCAAGTAATATTTTATTAGATTTCATGTGAAAGGGTCTCAACCAATCACAGTATGTGTAACAAGAGTGAGATGTGATAAATAATAAAAACTATTCCAAACAGCAACACGGAGTTCCTTACTTAATATCCATTGTGGTACGTTCGCTGTCTAACCGGGAAAGCAAGCTCGAAAGCAACAGCAGACCGGACGACACCAGTGCAGCGAACAACAATTCGTTGTGCGCAGTATCGTTGCCCTGTAGTATCAATGATGTCACCCATGTGATATACAAATCTACTTGGCGAGAAAAAGTACTTTGTAAATTTGTTGAACGTTATTCGGCATTGCCATGGTACAGCCTGTACATTTGAAAGTCAAATTCTTTCTTGTCCCAGGATCCTTAAGCCCCTTTCACAATTGGCGCCTCACTCGTGCGATAATTTTTGTTTTCGAAAATATTTTTTCCGTCCTGTTGTAGAAGTGTTGTCTTTGAGTCGCAAGCAATATATAAAATCGTACGAGAGGTGAACGACCACTGCACCAGGATACAACAGTCGTGAGACGTAATCGTGCGATTATTTTCATGTTTCCGGGTGCAACAGTCGTACAACGGCTGCAACGGTTGAACGATGATGCGACCAAGTCGCACGACATATTGCGTTTTGTAGCGCCATATGTCGCGCGACCTAGCGACCCGTTGTACGACTACTACAACCGATCGTACAAGGCTACGACCCATTGTGCGACACACCGCACCACCTGTCGTGCGAGGTGTTGGCCTATAAATACGATGGCTCAGATCACTTCGGATCATTTAGTGAAACAAATGCTAACATATGGTTGTCCTGGGTGATACCCAGTCGAATTATTGCGGTGACGGCCGCTGTAACATCGGACACAATTAAATCGCATGGATGCATACCATATGTCCAGTGTAATATTAGGATTATTATTAATAATAATATGGAATCGTAATTTTTGTTGTAACCATGCATGTTTTGAAACACAAATATAATATTTATTTAGTATACAGTGCCTTCTCAGACTTAGCAAATGCAAGAGCCTCCCAGGAGCTATTGGTCGAGCAGCAGCCATGTTTACAGTATGGATGGTCCAGACATTGGGGATGAAAGCTCAGGAGTTCTCGAGCTTATATTGGGGGTGAAAACAAATCGTACAACGTTGCAAAGGGGGCAAGACAGGTCTTCCAATAGTCCTAGGGTGGTACAAAGGACTCGTACGACAGGACGCATCATCGTACGACATGAAAATACTCGTGCAACACTCGTTCGGGGTCTTACGAGTGCGTGCAAAGTCGCACAACATTTGTACTGCCTGTCGTGCAATTATTTTTCATCGTGTTAGTCGCTCAAAATATCGGAGCAGCATGGGTTTTTTTCCCGACCGAGATGCGACCATTTTGTCGCATCTGGATCGTACAATAAGTGGTACAACGGCTACAACGAGTCGTACAACGGGAAAAATTTCGAGTCGCAAGCCGTTGTAGTCTGTTTGGCAACAATTGTGAAAGGGGCTTTACCCATTGATAGTTAATATATTTTAGCTGACAATGGGAAGTAAAGCTCTCATGCCGACATGTGCAATACATATATAAGTCACCTGTTACATGCATGCAAGTCCTCAATTATCATCGCATATGGCCAAATTTGCATTCTACTAAATTGCGCAATCCATAGGGTTTTTAAAATTTCAATACACTTACTTACTCAATACACAATTCAAACTGTAACCTTAATTTCCTAATTCAATATTTTCTGTCAAAATAATAATAGTTTTATATGTTGCCCACAAATGTAGTTTGTATCGAATGGTTTGATTTGAAACAGAAAATTCAAAATGATCAAAAAAATAAATAAAAATATACTGACATGAAAAAGATGTTTATTTTGTGTGGACAATATTGAAAAAATAAACAGCAAACATATGCATAAACAAGTATTGCAAGTCAAACAATCAGTAGCAAAGTGCCAGTATACTACACACTAATACTGGCTAGACATATATTACATGTAAAAACGTTCATGTTGATGTAGATCGTTGTAGTGTATCTACCTTTAGACACAGTTACATCGTGCCTTAGATTATTTTCTGTCAACAAGACGGGGACATTGTATTATATTATTAAACTTTGTTCTCGGAAAATTCAATCACACTAATATGCTCTAGAACGGACTAGCCATAATTTTATTCAATGTCATCGATTTATTTGTCGCATACTCGATAAATAATTATTTGTGAAAAGTTATGTTTATTTTCGATACCGAAAATCCGCCAAAACCCACATGTTGGGTTCATTTCATTGATAATTCTAAACAATAAGGATATTTTAAAACTGACACTGACATTCGATATTTAGTGTACATTTTTAAACTTGGTATGTTCATTTACTGTATATTTGGATCATCGTACCCATTACATTGCTTCAAAACTAACAACTTACTGCCTTCTGTCATGAACGAACATTGTTTTGAGTTGTAGACTGTATTTGTAAATATGGGTAGTGTAAATCAAGGACTTGTGTTTAAAACAGTTGTATTGTAATGAATAGACGGAATATTAAAATGTCCATACTATTTAAATACATGCAGTGACATACAATTTTAACTACATTTAGGAAAAATGGATAATAGAAATAATAAGTTTTAAAATGTAGGCTAGGAAATTAGGTCTAAATGTTTATGTGTTTTTCAATAAGACACAGAATTGAACACGAATGCGTTTGCCACAGGCAGAGAAATGTTAAAGTGGTTTCAGTAATGTGATTTACCCTTAAGATCTAACTGCGACCACACCCAAACCACACCCAATATGTGCTCACTTTAATCAGACGCATTTTTATCAAATTGAACGGAAACATCTGGACATACACACATACAAAAATGCGTTATGTGTTCACAATAGGAATTGAATGTTGAATGTTCTTAGACGCCGATTTGTTAATAAATAACTGATAAATGTGGTGTGAAAGTTCCACTTGAAATAAACAATAATTGTCAGAGCTATTTAGATTTGAACTTCCCTGGCACACTGAAAAACACAAGTAGAGATAATAATTTGCATAACCATTCGCTCAAAAAGACGTTTGCTAATGCTCATAAGTAAAATGGCTGTAACAGTCCCAATTTTAAACCTATTATCGTTTTGTAAAAAGTTAAGAAATATAGCGCATAATATAGATATTCTGTCATTTCATTTTTTTCATCATGTTTTTTTGATTATTTATGTACAGCCTTGCTAAATCTTGCTAAGCATTCAAAAGAGAGAATGTTTGTACCCGTTTTTTATATTTTAAAATCGTCTTTTGAGTATGTTCGACTATTCACAATACTGCAAAACTTTAACAGTCTATATCCAAGACTGTTTGAATAATAACAAGCAAAAAACAAGTTTACTCTCAAGTGTCCGCGAATGTGCATCACTCACAGACAAGATAAGCAGTGTTATTGGAAAAAAACGAAGATGAACAGTTGAATAGTGACAGAGCATGATAAAAAAACATCATGACTGGGTAACAAACCTGTGATTGGTTTGACGACAGACGTTGTTATCAGTAACTGGAAGCAGAACACGGCTACCAACAGCTTCATGACTACACTGACGTAGGATCCTATACAGAATATAGAATATATGTTTTGAAAATGAAAACACACTTTGAACAGTTTGCACGATGTGGTTATGCCTTGTAAAAAACAGGAAAAAAACACAGAAAATGGCAGTCTTGTTAATTTGTAGAGTTAGCTGCTCACTATGCCAAATTAATCTAGCTAATGCCATGGACCATTTTCAAAGTTTGTAATTGCGTTTATAATTGTGTGATTGATCAATTTCCCATGTTCCCTACCTGCTCCTTGAGATCAGTTAACAGTTCGAGAACATCTATGAATGTACGTTGCAATCTGTGCAATGAAGAGAGCAGATTGCCTGACCAATACGTCGAACAAATGCAGTATATGTAAATCGTCGCGAATTTGGGCGTTTCCTGTACAATTAATTTACATCAAGTTGTGGGTACCATTCATGCAGTACAATTAAATGACAGCATGGAGGCTTGACTTGAGGGATATATATTGTCTTTGATGCGCACCATCTATCATCTAACTATACGTTACATGCGATACGATACGATTGCCTGCAAAGATACATAAAGAAATTACTAAATACAGTACTCGATTATTCTCAAAATACAAACATAAATATTCATACATAGGCATATACATGTACAAAGCACATATAATCCAATAAATAACACGGTAAGTATAATAGCATAAAGAACCAGGTCTCACCGAAACTATTTCCCAACAGCTCCAATGGAAGGAACATCAACATGTGCTAAATGTGGTTTACTATGACGGTACTCCAATACTAGGAAACCAAATAATAAGATATTGTCCATAAATCAGAAATCACTAGATATCGTTATAGTCTTATTGAGCATGACAAATACACTATTTCTGAAAATATAGAATTACAAAAATATGCATAAATCAGACGTAAAAAACAGCAAATACTCTCACTAGTGAAATGAGTCAGCGTAAACATATGCCAAATAATAACGTCACATAGTTAAAGAAAGTCACATAGTTAACGCATTTCAGCAACAAAATCTCTCAGAATATACAATAATGTAAACTGTACGCTCACAAACTGTACATACCAGGGTGTTACTTAGCGCCGCTCAATAAACAGCATGTTTCTCTGATAAACAAAATTGGCTAACTGTGCTCAGGGCAAAG
Organism: Saccoglossus kowalevskii; assembly: GCF_978046115.1. Taxonomy (NCBI): domain Eukaryota; kingdom Metazoa; phylum Hemichordata; class Enteropneusta; family Harrimaniidae; genus Saccoglossus; species Saccoglossus kowalevskii. The sequence goes on from NC_140657.1 coordinate 23,148,961, forward strand.
GATCGGGTCAAACACAAGCATGATCGAAATCTACCAAAGAGAGCGATCTACCATATACCCACGTAAAGAAGTTTGCTCTCAATACCAATATAGTACTTACTCGACACAATTCAAGTGCCACACACACATCAAAACATATGGCCGATGCTGGATAAACATATGGCTATAAGGAAACTGAATGGTTTTTTGAAACCATAGACGAGAAATGTTTACTCTTTCAAACTTTTCAGCTTCACTAATACATTATGGGGCAAGGGGTGAAAATAGCTCTTAAAAATGAATTTTGTTGTCTCCGTCTTGTGACTACCTAAATTATGGCTTAAAATGTAGGTAGTGAATGTGTAATCAATATTCAGCTAGTTCCCACTTCCAGAAGTGGGGCACTTCTGAAATGTCAAAGGTCAAATGTCATTACATACATGAAAACCGCTTGTTCTTGATGTAACTCAAAAACCACTCAAGGGATCAACTTAAAATTTGGCTTGTATATGCATATAGGAGAGATGATGACCCGACAGGATTTTGGGGTCACAAGGTCAAAGGTCAAGATCATTACATGCATGAAAATAGCATTTTTTTCACAATAACTGAGGAACTGCTTAATGGATGAACTTCAAACTTGGATTAAAAGTATGCAACATATAAATGGCAGTAATCTGATATGATATTAGGTCAAAGGTCATTTATGGGGTCATACGTGTAAAACAAATACATGTGGCTCACAAACTTATCTTTTGACCGAAATTGACAGAACTTGACAAATCAGCAAAGTGACTAAATTACATACAGGTTCATTTCTCTGGCGATGTTCAAGGAAAATACATTCTGGTGAGAAGAGTTAGGGTTTAGCTATCATGGGGCATGTTGAAGTCCACTGGGTGCTGTTGGGCCTCTGTCAAGTGTCATGGTTCTCAAGTTATGGGGCACGTTGAAGTCCACTTAGAGCTGTAAGGCCTCTGTCATTCTCGTCTTTATGCTACAAAGACAAAAAGAAACCAAGAGTAAAAACTATTTACAACATACTTTTGGTTTTATTATATACTGCATTATGCACGCATGATTCAGTAGGATATGAACTTTCATAAAGACTTTTGCTGGTTACTACGTATTCAGCATTAAGCATAAAACCTGATACTTTTAAGATGTAAATATTAAAGTACGTGTATGAAGTAGAAAACTTGTTATGTGCCTTTTAAAGTCACAAAGTATTGTGTCAACTTTTAATTTCCCCTCTGTACCAAAACATGCATGAAAGTGTGATAAATCAATAAGCATTAATCAAAGTGGCATACATGTTATTAATTATGAAAAATTAATTCATTTTTTTTTCTATACAGGAAAGATACACAAATTTCTGCTACCCACCTATACATTTTGAAATAACTCCTCCTCTTCAAAGTTCTCGTCCAGTCTATTCCAAGCCCTTCGTTATCCAGTTTCCAACCTTGACCAACTGGTGACGGAACATCTGGCTGGCTTTCTAAGCAGCGTCTCCAAATAGCGGTTTGATAATTGGCTCTTTGGATATGTTTCATGAGGGCATCTTTGTTTGGGGGCATGATGTCTTCTTGCCTAGTAGCCATGGAAAACAGAGCATATCTTGCTTCATTCACCAAAATGATTTTGTTCATTCCGTACAACTTACAAACAAATTCCTCCAGAGTATTAATCAAGTCATCTGTAAGTGTAAATGATTTTCCAAGCTCCTGAAAAGCCTTGATAAATTTTGGATTCTTGGACATCAGTGAGAAAGGTTTGGTCTTTCCCCGTCCATAGAAAGCACTCACGGAATCACACCCTGTAAATGTGTGGAGGCCTACGGTTGCATTGCTGATGTCATCTCCTAGATGATGCTGTATCGCCTTCAAGTCAATTGTCCGCTCCTTATCTTGCTTTCCAGTGTGAAAATACAATGTGGAACCGTCAAGTTGGGCAGACACGGCAATGCCGATGATGAATACATCTGTATCTGGGCTCTTTATGATGATATCCTTCATACCCATGTTGCTGATGTACTTTGCATGCAACATCATCCTTGTGTCAGCCTCTTCTTGAGTAGTGTACAGCTCTGGAATTGCTTCACTGACAGTGGTACCTCTACAACACATTAACTTGTGGCATTCTTCAGAATAAGCGAGGTATACATCAACTCTGTTGAATTCATCTGCACCGCAAGCACACCACATCTCATATAAAAACTTGGTAAAGTGTTGCTTGTTAAAGCTATTTGCCAAGAATTTCTTCCATTGCTTTGGAACTGGTTGATCCTGGTTTGCAATCTTAATCCGCTGGGACCCACTTGCAGCACGTTTTTGTCTTTCTGCACCTTTTATGCTGACAGATGGATATGTGTCAGTGACAAAGTGGACAACATTAGATTTGGTGCTTCTGGCAAGGTACACCCTTCAGAATTTACTTGGCCAACTGTCCCATGGTAGCAGGCATCTTACTTGGTATGAGGCATTGCAGCAATTCCATACCATCAATGATCCATACAGACTCTTGTGGTGGATCCAATGTTGGGGGTGACTCTAGTGAACTTTTAGATTCAACTTGGTGAAGAAGGGCAGCCTTGTTGCTCTTGACTAAGCATTCGTCTTGTTTACACATGGCTGGAGGGTACGGGCTTAATGAGTGACTTAGCATCTTTCGTTGATCAACTTCACGGACACGACCGATGATAATGAGCCTTGCTAGTAACTCACGGGCACTCTTCAGTACAACTTCTTTCCCTTTCATGTTGACTTTTGGCTTGTCGGAACTTGCAAAAGTCTTAAGCTTCATCTTGGTAATTGTCTTGTTAAGATCAGTATCTCCTTGTAGTCTGGTTTTGGCAAAGTTGATGAATGCTTCATCCCCCTTATCTCCTGCTTCCAGGAGATCTGTGCGCACACTGACTGGTGCAACAATTCCTGAAGAGAGGTGTACGAGATCATCAGCATCTGTCTCTCGATCAACCACAAAGGGATTTGTCATGTTGTTGATGGCACTCATGATGTTGGCTACATCCTGCTGGTCCCTTGTCATCCTGCTTTTTGTTAGATCTTCTCTTTTTGAGCACTTCTTGCCTTTACCAGCCATTTCTTCACATTGACTTGTGATGAGGGCTCTTTCGTGGTGACCTCTGACACAACGGTTGGTAGCTCCTGGATTGTTTGAAAATCCCTTTACTCCTCCTCTTGTCTTTGTGTCCCTGTTCACTGTCTGTTCAATGCTCATGTCACATGCCACCTGTGCGAATCCATGATCGTCTTGGCGTTTGAGTCCAAAGTGACCCTTCATCACCTCCTCATGAATGTAAGTATGGGTGGTAGGAAGTTGGGTCATCTCAATCCAATAAACTGGCAGGTAGCATGCATGATTAGTCCTGTCGTATGCAAACATCCACGGAAGTAGGGCTCTGACCGAAGCCAGATGGAGTGGCCAATTCCCTTCTCGTGTGGCACGTATGAACAGGAGGACATTTCTACCATGTCAAGATATGAAGACCACAAGTTGAATGTAGCGTCCTTCTTTCCTTCTTCAATGAAATTCTCATACTCCTTGATCATTGCTTGGAACATCTCTCCTTGAATGTTGTTGGTGAACTCACTTGGAAATGACTGTTGTAGAGATGACACCACTTCTCTGCAGTGATGTTGCTTCTCTTCTTCCAAGGTACACATGAAGCTCTGCCAGCACAAGCGATGAAGTGCTTCAGCCATTAGTTTGTGACATCTCATACTTCTATTGTAGTTGTGGCCATTCATCACACCAGTGACCAAGCCTGTAGCTACTACACTTGCTTCGATAAGAATGTCTTGCAACCCTGCATCATGAAATCGCTTTCCATTACAAGCAAGAGCTGCCATTGTCGTGTGGAAAGACCCAAGACGAATGACTATCTTCTCCTGAAATGTTGGTTCTTGCCAGCGGATCGTTTGTGCTTTGCAATAAATGGCCTGGTCAACCACTATCACAATGGCTGGAAGTTCCAACTGATGCGCTATCTCTAGACTTCGGTGTAGTACTGTGTGAACAGTGTTAAAATCTGTCGGGCTGGCATCTATCACTGGCAAGTATGCTATTGTTGCCTTAGGAGGGACATTGGATGAAACAGTGCAGTTGATTAAATCCAGTCATGATGGCAGCAGCCGTTCCTGTGAGGATTTTGCAACATAGAAGGCTGCATCCTTTTCTTTGTTAGAATGGAGAATATCATTGTACTGACTCATCTCAAGTGGCACAGAATCAGCAAATGTCTCTGGTGATGATTTCCTCTTTGCTCTTCTTCTGGGTCATGAGAAGCACCTACAACCCAAGCCAAAAAGTTATACAGCTTGGTGGAAACTATTGTACGTGCAGATTCCAGAGTCAACTCAGCTGATGTTGGAGGCCATGGTAGATTGGACCTGGTCTGCAGGATGTCATTCTTGAGATCTTGCGCAGTGGTGTAACTGATATACTGTGTAGTTCCTGAGACAAATGCGATGATATCGCACCTCTATCGCTACACAGTCGCGGTCTTGAATCTGAAGGAGGATTTGGTCATCCTTCTTGTCCTTAGCAGCTATCGCTAGTCTGCCACCATCTGGCTGCTCGCACAACATTAAGGGTTCCTTCCTTTTCTTCCGATCAGAGTCTGTAAAAGTTTTATTTTGTCTGCAGATGATGCATATCTTGGGGAGAATGTGGGCAGAGACAGATGACTGCTTTGGAACACTAGCAAGACTCGAATCTGATGAACGCAGGTGTCTCTTTGCCGAGGCCGACGACGGACCTGCATCCTGACCATCTTCATTTAATGTAGAAGCCGAAGGCTCCGACTCTGTAGAAATAAAAAAAATTGAGACAAACAAATGATTAAAAAATAATCAGCTGTACTGTACTTGTCACACCTGCATGAAAATTATAATGTAGAAAGAAATTAGATGCTGGGGGCATAACGCTATGAGCAATCTGGACATCGCATTTGAATTCAAGCATTTTTTTTTTTTGCAATCTTCATTTTATTCGCAAAATAAAACAAAGTAATATAGTCCAGATATTTGCTCTATCGAGCATAATACAGGGTTAATACAAAGTACATGATGATACATAATTATTTGATTCGGCAAATTTAACAAATAAAGTAATACTCGTTATTGAACATTATATAAAACATAATAATTATTATAATTCAGATCTTTACAATTTTAGATTATCATAAAGTAAAAGAAGAAGAGTAATATAGGTATATCATCACATTTATGAATAACATAATTATAGAGGTAATCCAATGTGTAGTTTATGAAAGATAACAGTCCTTATTATGGATGGATATAAAAAATTAGTGTGTGAAGGGGGATAGAAATTTACATCCTAACATTTCAAATGAAAATTACAGGATACGACACAGCACTCAAGGACTGAAGTTGCATACATCCACCCCATTGAAAAAAAAATACAAAATTAGCATGGCTTTTTAAAAAAATATTTACCAATTTTGCAGAACTGCAAAAGATGTCACTGCCATGAAAACGAGTTTTGGGGGGTTATATTTTTCAGCAGCACAGTCCAATTTAGTGATGTCACATTTTTGTGAACATATGAATTGGTGACAGCATGGATTACAAAATTGTAATTGTAACTAATTGTAATTAATGACATACATATATTTAAGTAATCTCAATTGTAATTGACGATATTGAACCGATGTAATTAATTACAAATTTTCAAGTAATTCTAATTTTAAAAATATGGCTGGCAGTTTTTATGCAATACGATATCAGTGCCTGTTCGATGCGTGTTAACGTGTGTGCCCATATTGCAGACGTTGGGCAAATGGTATACAAAATTATTGTTTAAACATTATGTTCGAAGTCATCATGCGTTTTGACGTCGAATATTGATAAAATGTACAATTTTTTTTATTGCACGTTACGCAGTATACCATTTTCTCATGGTCTGCAATGGGCACACACGTTAACATGCGTCGAACGGGCACCGCATATCGCATCTGTCTACGGATGAGGTGGGTTGACGGACGAAAGTCAATACCGTTAATGAGAAAGAGTGACTTGAGACTTGAGTGAAAGTACAGAAAAGTCTAATCGGACAACACACGGTTTGCTACATGTGGGACTGGGGCTCCTTTAACATTAATATCTGCAGTTCACAAATTACTGTCTATACATGCTAAAAATGTAAACAAATGCACTGCCTACCTGTCTGACATGATCCAATAGTTCTTTGTTGTTTCTCTTTGTTCCGTTTTCCTCGCTCTTGCATTGATACATCGGTAAAATAACGATAGCAAGTTGGGTGAAATCCGCCATGTTCCGGTACTGGTATTGCTAAACAATCGCCATCGCCATCGGAAGCTAGGGCAGCAGACCCGAATTCCTGCACGAAATCTCTCGCGATATCGGCCTGAAAACCCACTAAATCTTTCCAAATGTTAACGCTGTTTAAAACTGTGCTCCATCGTTTCTCTGTGGAAGGCTTTAGATCTTCGATTACGCCAGAACAATGGACAAAACACCTACGATGAGGCGAACTTCCAGAGACGGACATGATGGTTTCACGTTCACTGTTTGAGATATACGACGACAACACTGAAGCCGCGTCGAATGATACAATGTTTCCGATTGGCTGCTGCGCGGTAATCTGTAATTTGGGCGGTTGGATAGGCCAATCGAGTGCGCCGATAGTTTTAGCGACATAAGAAGCAGACGATTTATTGGATAAAAGCAATGACTTTTTTCATTAAAATACTAAATAATGCTCCACTTCCCAGTCTGGGAACTACAATAATTATTTATAACTAAAGTAAATCTTCATTTCTAAATAAGTTTCAGGTAGTCACACGATGCAGAGAACAAGACGAGCTTAAAAATCACCTCGCCCCATAGTCTATAATAAACGTACCATGATCATATTGACATATTTTGAAGTTGTAACTGGATATAATAATATATTAACTTATTGCGTATTCTATTTATTTGAGTTAATTAAAATATTCTATAAACATAAATGCAATGTGGGAATGAGTTTCAGAATGCATTTGATGAAAATATATTTCTTATTAGAAATTCGGTCAAGTATAGTGGTAAAAACTATACTGCACTGTACTAGTTCTGGATAGGCAACACGATGCGTTTTGTATGATGCTGCTTGAATCACGTGTATGTCAATATAGAGCAATTTGGAGCGCATGGTGGCTCAGTTTGACGATAAAAAGATCATGAGCAACACTCGCAAGCGCAAACTAATGACACAAACTTACCCAAATTTTTCGTATTCAGAAAGTAACTTCATGATTTTCGTAAATGGAGATATTTATTTTTTTAAAACGCATAGGCAAAGAAGCAAGCAGGGATTATTACTAAAATAATGTGGAATTTTACACATGTATGGCAGTTTATTTTGATTCGGTCCTGAAATCAAAATCGGTATTTCCACACCCCATATGCAAATGAGATCTGAGAGCAAACAAAGTAGTCAATTCAGAGTACCATTGGCATTATTTAAACACATTTTCGTGTGTTATTGTTATCCGGTTCAAATTGTTCAGCAACATTTTTGGCATATTAGGTGTACATCACATGGAATTCTACGATTGAGAGAACTAAATGTATGTTGACCACTAGGAAAGTGAGCTTTATAAGCTTTGTAAAATCAGCGATTGCTACGGAGCTATCCATTCCATCCGGTTTGTTGTACGTTCTTTCTTAAATATGAATTATCCGTTTAATGTAGATTGACACGTTACTATTCAAGCAGAGTTGAGCAAAGAATCAGCTGACAGCCACATATCGAGAGTCAAATCGTGGTGACTTGCTACATTACCCCTGTTATCATGAAACTTCGAAGCGCTAAATGTCCAAATTAGCCTTTTTTTTAAAAAAAAAACGATCAGGTTTTCTTAAAATTCCATATACGTTAAATTATTATGGAATCATATTTATTAAATCGTTTTGAATACTAACAAAAATATTTTTTTTCAAAATATAGGGATACAGGTACAACATTACAGGTGTCACTCCTGTGAGAAAAACATCCATTCTGAATTGATAGACCATTTTCCGCGTTCATTGCGAGATTCCGCTTTATGCATGAAATCGAGCAAGACAGACAATGGTCGTAACGCCGTAGTCACAGTCAGCTAGCGTACAGGCGATCATAAAATCAATTTAGCGGTATTCACTATATGGGGGAGGCATCTTAGAGACGACTTGAAACTAAATATAGAGACAACTTTAGAAACGGGTTTTTCAAATTCCTACAAACCAGGAATAAATAACAACTTTCACAGCCGTCTTGGCAACATTAGGCCAACCACCAATAATTCAGCCGAATTCGTCGTTGTTGTTCATATAACACCTAATTAAACGAAGATCCTGGAACAAATTTCGTTGTTTTTTTCAAACCGAACCCGCAATCCAACTCAGGAGACAATCTGCGTCGGCCTTACACTTAAATGACGTTCTTTAGCAGCTTTTGTTCATATTTGTATTCTATACAATGTGCCTAATTCTATATATCTATGTTCACACATGTGTTTGATTTTCTTTTTCAATCACAGTAATTACTGTACGTCATGCTGCCGACTGTATTCAACGCGAATATAGAATAATTCACAATTCTCTACACATAAAAAAGTTCTTCAGTTTTTGCATCACAGCTAATTTTGATAATTTGACGAATAAACTGTACTGATTTAAAAATTTACAAAATTAGAATATTAAAGACGCTTTTTATAAAGTGAAACTGATGTTCATTTTATGAAATATACTAAGAATATCTGGGTAAATACTGGCTTTTAATATTCATTTAACGTGCTACAGTGCTTTCATATGAAGTTGCTTCTCTTTGGTTTAACTTAGTTTATCTGATAGTAATACAACAAGTAGTTACCTCAGTGTGATGCAGCCGAAATTAATATTGGCTTAATAATTACATTCTGAGGGTTAGTAAAACTAGGAATAGGAACATTGGTATATATTTCGTGATGTCATTTTAAATTTCTCATAGTGATCTGAAGAAAGCACAAATAGTGATATTTAAACTGGGAGCTGGCACATGTTGGATCAACACGTTTAATTTAACACCATCAGAGATACCATTTTGAGGTTTCAAACAGTCAGGTCTTGGCTCTTGGCAGAGAGAATGGAATATTGACTTATACACAACTGAAGTCAGTCTATGTGTAAATGGGGGGTGTGGAGTGAACGATGTGAATGAGCTGTCATACCTGTGGAAAAAAATTGTAGTCGACTAAGGAGTATATTTTAAAGACATTGATGGCTATGACACATTCTTGACTACATTCATTACTACCCGTTTTTGGACGAATCTGGTTACAAATTGCTAAATCAGTCATTTTTTTGTTAATGCTTAAATTATTTTCATAAGTCTATTTGTGAAGTGTTCATGGGAATCTTCTGAAAATTCTGTACAGCTAAGTGTACAACTGTATGATTGTTTAGTCACCACTTGACAAACTCAGAAATGCGATCTTATGTTATGGGTATGGTGCGACTGTGCCTGCATGTGTATGCTTGCATGTGTGGGTGTGTATTCCATGAAAAGTGAAAAAAGTACATTCAGTGTCTACTGTATGACTTCACAAGTAATGCTTCATGGATTTTTGACAGTTCCTTTTCGTTTTGAAAGAATAATTACGAATAATAACAATAATAAAAGACAGGATAAGAACATATGGATTCTAAGCAAACAATAGCATGCACTATAACATTTGTTTATCTTGATATCTCTGTGATTTCCATTCATTCATTCAAGTGACCGAACTATGTGATCCATTTTTCATATGGTATACTTGTCAGTTATTTGTTTTCTATTCTCAAATTATTGTGGCTAAATTTGTATACCGTTATTCTGTTATTTCTACTCTCAACTTGGTATACTACCCTACTAGTTCTACTACTTCTATTTGACGTGACATTAACTGATTGAAGTATACAGAATTACTGTTTAGAGTGTGAGTAAATGTTAGTATTGAAATGACAAATGTTTCCCCCTGCTAAAATGTTCAGCATCCCATTTTGTTCTGTATAGAAAACACGCAACCTAATTTCAGTGTATGACGAGTCTCTCGTGGTACTACACGGATAAGAACATTTGAAAAAGACGATATATTATACTGGCTTTAAACTAAGTCCAAGAAATGTATTTCTAATGTTGTATTCTACTGAGGGGGTATGTGGCAGGTTGGACAGGATGTGCTCTTTTTTTCATACGCTTGACATCACCTCTTGGTTGGTTTCCAGGAGATCCATGTGTTGTGATTGTTTTCCTCAAATTATAAATTTGTTTGGATTTGATTTTATTGACGTGTTAGCAATATACATTCCTCACACACATTGTAGCCTGCAGACAAATCGTTTTTATCAAAATAATCAAGGTGTGGTATGTGCATGATTTGGCACGATAATGAGATGTGATTGAAAGTGGTTGGATAATTCAACAACACATTACCTATAGGACATATAATTAATCAACCATTTTGAAATAATACGATCAATCAATTTTTTATTAAATGTGAAAACACTTGTCATTATCTTTCTAAGACGTAATCAATCAGTATTCACTCAGGTATATGTCTAATGTTATCAGTTCTTTTATTCGATCATATAGTCAGTGACATTAGGAAATTAGATAACATTAAATAAATAAATATAATAACTGCATTGTAACATAATAAACACAAATAAATAGATGTTAATAATATATGAAATTACTTGTAATACAACTGAGATCATGTCCTCTAAACATCACAGGCCTGTGCACACTGGCTCCAGGAGTTATCAGTTCAGTGTGATTATTGCTCAGTGGTATATTAAGTATTATTTTCTGTTTAAATAGATAAACCTATTGAGCATATTACAAAGTACACTGCTATAAATATGTTATTCTAAAATGATGATGCTAGACCAGACCAAAATAAAATTTGCTTCAAGGATTTTTTGAAATTGAAAAAGAAGGCGAGCAAACTTTGTTGTCTTTCCGTAAAATTCAAGATTACTGGATGAGCTTTCTCAACCGTATAAACTATTAGATATATCAGCAACCGATTTGAGCAGAAAGTCATCTCACAACAGCACCACTATCACTACAGAATCAATGAAAATGCAAGTGGCCAATTCTTAGAGCAATCAATCATTTGTCACTAAACTTGCAAAAGGTTGTTTTCAAAATTACATTTGTGTAAAGTGCACGTGATCCTGTGCTCTGATAAAAATTGTGTTGTGAAACCTACGTACATTAACTATGCATTTGTTATTTTATGTAACCTGAGCATTGGTTTTAATTATATGCCTGTTAGTATTTTGGTTTATCGCAAAACATATCTCGTCACAGTAAGCTGCACACAAGGCATAAACTATAATAATTGATGTAATGGTCTTAAACAATAACATTGGTGGTCGGAAACACGTTTTGCATCATAATGTGGCGTAAATGTGAGGTAAAAATAAATGAGACAATCTTCAACCTAGAATGACACACTTAAGACATTTCTGTATTTAACTATTAAAACAACACGTTGCGGCTGCTCCAAACGTCTATCCCTCACCCGTGAAACACAAAAACAATAAGTATAAAAAAGGTAAAGCATTGGATCTCTGATAAATCATTTGTCACTGAACAAAATAACTTCTTTACAATAAATGCTAATTACAAAAACAGCAATGGCAGTTCAGTGCATGAAAGGAGTAACCTAGGCAGAACTAAGTGATAGATTACGTAACTCGTAAATACACGAAGCTTGTGAAATGTCATATGAGAACTGTGTTTCGAAAACGAGTGAGTTATATTAGCGTGCAATATCCAGGCTTTCCGTAATAAAATATTGCATTTTTCGTTGCACAAATCGGTCTTTCCAACCATTCAGTCTAGACTGATGGTCTGCCGAATTTCAAATTAATAGCATAATCTATGAAGATTAATGTAAATAAATGAGGCGTATTGGTGAAATTACTGCATTTTGCTTTTTTATTTGCAGCTTCCTTCTTTTCATAGTGTTTTCCATATATATGCGGTCTTCATATGTACTATAAGGCCAGTGACCCATAATAAATAAATAAATAAATAAATAAATAAATAAATAAATAAATAAAAATCTAAACTATTTACACTGTTCACATCGCATCTTAGTCTTAAAGAATAAAATAACAAAGCTGAAAATCTTTTGAGTAGAGTGGCATTTACAGAGGTAATTGGACAATTGTTTGCACTGATGGAGGCAGAAAGTAATAATGGGTTAAATACTTAATTTGAAGTCTCGAAAAAAGGACAGACAAGAACAAAATGGTACTCGTCTTCAATTTCATTAGAATCACAAAAGATACAAAACCGTTCATGTCTTTCCATATCATTTCTTCTGTAAGTTTCAATCCGTAAATGGTTACACGAGCAGCGTAAACGTGACAATATTACTCTGTGGGAATGAGTATTTACAAGTGGTTGTGAAACTCCGATAAACAAGCAATTTATAAGGTGATGAGATTTCGTAATAGCATTCAGAAAACAATACTTCCTTAAAACGTGAAGTGAATATCTTAACAAAATCGTCTATGTTACAGACTTGTTGGGTTTCCCAAGCATCATGTACATAATTACATAAGTATAACAATTATATTTTAAACGTAGAGCCGAAAGCTCAATATTATAGAGCATTTATTTGGGAAACGATGACTTGGCATATTAATCACTTTGGCCAAATATTTAATACATCCTTTGCGATTAACAACTAAATTGGGTAACGCCCACATTCCCTCAAAACAGTGACATTTGGTGCATTTTTGGTTACGCCCAGATACATTTTATATGCAAATAGTTGTACGTGTTTTAAATATTCATAACGTTGGTATCCCCATATTTCAGAGGCGTACATTAAATTTGGGACGAGCATTGAATCAAACATTTTGTTAAATATGTTAATGGGAAGTTGACCAATATTACCAATTGTAGTTGAAACACTCAAAAGAGAATTTCTACTTTGTTGAGCAAGAATTTTAGTGGCGTACGACCACTTAAGACGACAGGAAAATAAAATGCCAAATATTTGTAATAAGAAACAACCTTCTCCCCATTAAATGACCATTTTTGAATTTTGACAACATGCCCACTACACTTAAAGACAATAATTTTAGTTTTCTGCATATTAACAGACATTTTCCATTGTTTACAATAAGAGCATCAACAATTTAACAATCATTGTAACATATAACACTATTTTGAAAAAAGAACAAAATCATTTATAAAGAAAGAAATAGAAAAGGTCTCAGTATGAATCCCTGACAGACGCCTATTGGACAGGTAAAATAATCTGTGTTGCCAGCATATGATTTCACAGACGATTTAACATCACTATATAGGCTATTTGGTATTTTGAACATTTTGCCATGGACACCCCTTTTAACAAGACATACCAAAGCCTTTGACGTTCTACAGTGTCAAAGTATTTGGAGAAATCAATAAAAGAACAGTAAAATTTACCCGTTTTCATAGTATAATATTTCTGAATCAATGACTGAAAATACTTAGCAAAGAAATCCTCCTATTGCCAGGAAGGTTTGTGGAACCCTTCTTAAACAATTGTATTATAATAGCCTTAGACCAAAGTGTTGGAAATATTCCACTGTCCAACAATCTATTAAAGAGAATATTTGAATAGGGAATTATTTGATCACGTGTTGATTTGAAATATTCGCGAATAATGTCATCAAGATAATTTGCCGGGTTTCAATGAATTTATGCTTTGGTATATTTTATCTTTAGAAATTGGTCTATTTAAAAGGTCAAAGTTCAAGCCAATATTAGTATCATTTAAAGAGGCCAAATCCTCCATTTCAACTCTGAGGATAAATCCCTACAAACTGAACTTTTGTGAAAAGAAATCCTGAAAATAATCATACCATTCAACAGGGGGAATTTGAGCGCCTCCAGGAGTAGGCGTAAAAGTATGGTTTCTGAGTGCTGACCAAAATCTTTTACGATTAGCTAAAGAAATCAAATTGGCTTTTTTATTTTCAAGAAAATTTCTTTTTTATGACGACACATTGCTTTAAAACATTTCTTAGCGTCACTAAGTTCAATCAAAAGGTTTAGTTCCCCTACTTTTGAAATTGTCTCAGCAAACTGTATTTGTAAAACTTTTATTAATTACAGTCATCATCAAACCAAAAAGGCTGTCTTTGAAAATTGTGAGAACGGATAACAACATGTTTATGCATGTTACATTTGGTAGCAGCACTGCGACATAATTCGCCAAATTTCAAGATAAAATCCTCAATATAAGATTCTGGATCCTCAATGAAGTTATTAAACGAAATTTACTGAACACAAATCACGAACAAATTGTTCGGCTTTATCAGGGTTCCACACATACTTTGAACAAGAAACATTTAAATTGTCATGGTAACACAAATCGAATTGTTGATAAATATTCATGACAAACTTTAAAGGTAAATGGTCAGATTTTAAGTGGATTGGGATTGAGAAATTTCTAATATTATGAAACACGCCAGATGATACCAATACATAATCGAGAACACTTGCGCCTGTACTAGTAATGCATGTAAAGTTACAACAATTTGAATCTCACGATTAGTAAAATTCATGTCAAAGTTATAACATATGTAAATTAAATGTATTACATAATGTCAATAAGGAACGACTAAATGTATTTGTGACTTTGTCTTTTCAAAGTCTAGGAATATTGAAGAATTCTACTAGAACATATCTAGAATTATCGTCAACTGTGTAATCAAGTTCTTCACCTGTACGTGCGTTCCTGTCATCAACAACGATTACAAATACATCGGGCAAAGTAGCTAGAATACTGATGCGTTAATTTTCAAAGACTTCAATACCATTGTTTGTATTAAAGTCAATTTTAAGGTTTTGGGCCACGGCCAGTTTGTTATTCTTTTCTCATATGACCACTTCCACGGGCTTGAGATATTGTCATTGGACGATGATTGGTAGTAAACTATTGACGATTTACAATTGGAGTAACATTACTATGACTCCTTTGCCTAGAATTCTCTATGATGAACAGTTTTCCCTTTTTTAATTTTTTTTTTCAAATCTGAGTGATTTACGTTGACGTTTAGTTAGATCATTATATATACCAACTTTATTAACTCAGATCTCGCAGAAAGCACGATAATTTTATCCACTCCGTATTGGAATTTAGCAATTATTGGTTGGTGGCCCTCGTCCGCATTACCTGTACGATGTGCAATTTCAATATCACGTTTTGACTAAGTTTTACCATGAACATGACTATTTAACAATGATGCTACCTTTTCTTTACATTCGTCAGCTGTTTCGTTGATTTCCGATTTAATGCCATAAAATCAGACATTATTCCGTCTTAAGAGACCTTCCAGATCATCAACATCTTTTTCAACATTATCTATTCTTGTGATAATTACATCATTACGTCTGATCAACTGCTTCCAAATTTAATCGATTCACCTGATCATTGCCTTTGTTTTTGTTTACTTTGTCTTTAACATTAGCATGTGAAACGCGAAAGTCGTCAAACTGATCGCTAAAACTGTCTCATGTTGATTGTAGTTCAACTTGTTTGATGTTAACATCGTCTAGGTAATTCACCAAGAAGTTCCATTTTCATTTCTTTCATAGTTTTGATGATATCACTCTCAGGACCTGGCTTGGTTTCAATGTCACCCGCAAGGAGTAGAAGACGAGATACTATCGGGTTATAAATGACACTAGTAGTAATATGCAACAGACAATGGGAAGACATGGCGACAAACGACCATTTGCTTCCTAATACCACAGCAAATAATGCAAACCAAAGAATACACAGTTATATACAAGCACAGTGAATGCAAGTACAAAAATACAAACAGACCATCAGAATCCCATTTACATATGTCATGTACATATGTCCAAGATGATAGCACACTACTCGGCTAATTCAACATTTCATCAGTTTTGTAGGTTCCGTAAATAATTCAATTCGAATTCTCCATGCTGAGGTAGAAACACTCATTATTATAACGTATATTGATAGGGTTTACAAGAAAATAAAATGATCTAAATGACCTGAAAACAGGACTTAACAAGTGACACATACATTTATCTAACTTATCTAACCGCAAGGAACTCTGAGAATGGAGTGTGGTGTCATGGCGTACCAAGCCACAAGTGTTTTGTTCTGTAGTAATATACACCAATACATCCCGCAATCAGTAGAGCAATTATAATCAGCGGCAATACAATCTTGGTCGCAGTACCTAGAATTTGGAATAACAATTCTGGTGAAATTTACTTGAATCCAGGTAAAACTATTTTATTTATAAATTCATATTCGTGAATAAGCGATGTTTTGTATTGAATGTATCTTACCTAATCCACTGTTTTCAGAAGAAATTGAACCATGTTCGCCATTGAAAGTACCACTAGTAGAAATGTCCTGGTAGTCTGTAAACAAAGATACAATTGAACTAGAACCAGTAAATGTACATTTGAGTGACATTTGGCAAAACATTGATGTACTGTTATATATATATATATATATATATATATATATATATATATATATATATATATATATATATATATATATATATATATATATATATATATAATGTACATGTGCAGAGATGATTATTTCTGGACATGAAACGGCAAACAAAATAATAAATAACAGCGAAGCTAAATTAATTGATTTTGAATTGCAAACATTAATACAGAATAATTGTTTTTTGTGGCTAGTTTTTATAGGGTTTATTTTGATTTTCTCAACTTACCTATCGTCGGAGGAGACCCCATATAATCTAAAATGAATAAAAATATAATATTTGAATTGAAATTAAATAGTCGAAAGTTTGGGAATGTAACAGTGAGAGAGCAAACTACAACAGTCCAATGAGCATTATGGTTCTAGTGTGTTTAATATCCAATATATTTGTATCTGAACATTATTTTGGTGAATGAAAAGGTTACTATTTAGAACAACGCCAATTCATGGTGACTGCAATATCCAATGAATTTTATGACGAATAGTAATCCATGATTTAATGAAACCATTACTAAATTCATTGAGTTACACTCTGCCAAAACAAATCAGTGTTGTCAATGACAATATAAAATTGAGTGTTGCACAAACAAGTTTAGAAAATACCTTGCAGAGGAAAATCGACATATGCAATGCTGACAATGTGAATCTGGTCCCCATTTGATAATTCTGACATTCCGGGAACCAAGGCACCATAATTGCCTTCCTCATCTACAGTCAAGTCAGTGATAGGTAGAACGAACAGGTCGTTGTCGAGTGTCTTCCACACACCGTCAGTATGAATAATGAGTGTACTATCTTCACTAATCCCAATTATATCAAAACTGTTTGGAATTAAGGTAAGTTTTGCAGTGTGCATGCCAATATGAATTGTTATACTCCATTTAGCATTTGTACTTGATCTAATGAGCAACATATCTTCGATACTGGCTGCTATTATTTCACCACCAGGTAACACGTCCACACTTACAATGCAGCAGCTATCTGTATAACTTCGAATCCAACTACCGTCCACTAAATTTGTTTTAGCATATAACATATTGTCCCCTTGAACACCTACAAGTGTTTTGTCAGGTAGACTAGCAATGTCTATCATACAGCATGAGCCATGAATTGGGCCATGATATTGATATGCATGGTCACCCATTGGGATTCCAGTATAAAGATAACCATCCTTCCCAACAGCAATCACGTTGCTTTGATCCATTTCTCCTGTTATATAGTGACTCGCCGAATACGATGCACCAGGCATAGCAACTGAAGTGTGAGGATCTTCTAGAAAGTTATAATACAATTATAACAATTTATTGTAAGGAAGTAAAATTTAATATTTTTTTAAATGCAATTTCCATAGAGAAATATATGCATAGAGAAAAAGTTTCATTTTATATATGTATCACTGTTTACCTGTTGCTGGGTATATTCTGTCAAATGATGAATTGGAGCTAGACTTAGCAGATCCGTCGGAGATTCCAGTAGAACCAGAGTCAACAGATCCATCTGAATTTTCAGAGTTATTCGACCCCTCAGAGCTGCCAGATCCATGATAACTATCGATAGCAGTAAAACTATCTGGCAATTCACCATAGCATATTGCTTGAAAGAAAGGGTCATCATACATTATTGGATCAATAAAACCTGATGGTACCACCGTAAAATCTTTCACATTGTCATTGATTCCTGCATATTGCCAAAAAGGTACACTGTCCTTTGATGTTATTACTATTACACCATTTGTATCCACTGCCAGTATTGTATTATCATATATATCTTTATTTATATCTTTATTGAATGTGATCACCTTTTGCACGAATCCACTGTCTGCAATTGGGCCATTCCAAACATCATTCAATGTATTTTTTGTATATAGATGGTTATCGATTCCGACACCAATAAAGAGGCTGTCCTTAATATCTACACTAATCACACAGCAAGAGTTTGGTACTATCTCAGTCCATCCTTGATCTTCCATTTTATACTTTAGCACCATTTCGTTTTTTGTATTCACGGCGAGTAAAGAACCGTCACCCATGAAAACAATATCGATAATACCATTGGTATATGGAACAAGGGACACATAGCCACTTTCATCACGTGCGTACAAATTGTTGTCATCTCCAACGAGTAGTGCTGTATCTATTAAAAAGGAAATAGAAATTAGAGAATATTCAATTGAGAATTGCAATACTGTTGCTTTACAATGTTGTTACTTTAAAGGATGATTAGGTATTAATTGAATAAAAAATTGAAAAAAAGGTAAATAAAATTGCTCTTGATGAGCATGATATTAAGGACTTTTTAACGTAGCTTCCCCCATTCACTGGATGGTCGGTTTTAAACTGCAGCCCATAATCAACCAATGCTGTAAGGGTATAAAAAGACCACTAAACAAATTATCATAACCCAACCAAGTGGTGCAAATAGTGTCCCAGGCAGTTTGCTAGAAGTGAATTATGTTGCATTCTACAGTCGGAATACAAACTGGCATACTGGCAGAAATACCTCCGCTGCTGAAAAACAATATAACAGAAGGAATCCGACTCTCCAAAAAAAACATTGTAAATTGTCGGATAAATAACAATGTTATACTGTCCCTTCAATGGTACCTTTATATAAAATATCATATTAAATAACGTTATGATTTCATTAAAATTATACGTTAACTAATTATTATTATTGGAATACATTGTTTATGATGATGCAAAAATATTTTCCGTTTGATAGAAATGAAATCAAATGAATTGTATGACTAAGAGGTCTGCTGATGATTAGTGTAATGTTTTATGAAGATAGCCCCAGTAAAAAGATAGGGTGCGTATTTGTTGTCATGAAATTATCTTATCCAATAAAGACACGTTACCAGAACAGAATATCAGAAGTAATTGGTTTATGCTTATCGTGTGTTCCCGTCTGCCATTTAATGAAGGCTACCAAATGATTCTCAACTCACTTATTTTATGTATAAGTTCAATAGCTGTATGTATTGTTAACTGGAGATGTCTGTGCATGAAACCCTTTTATATTTGCCCAGAAAGAAATAAACTGTCATAATAAATAAAAGTATGACTATCGCTGCGAATTTAGTTAACGAACAAAACGGCTCTACACTCTGTTGGATGTCATGAGTTTTATATTTTATTTCTGATTGTTAAGTAATTTAACTTTTTGACAACAACATTTCCATCGTTATAAATTGATTCTATAAACTAGAAGTTGACACATTCGTGAATATATAAAAAATACATATTTAGCTTTCTATTAAACTCATTTTTAAACAAAGTATTAATGTATGCTATCACTGGGTCTGTGATGTAGATGTCATTTTTAGGGGTATTACGTAACATATGACTACTTGATTAAGTATTAGGATGACGAAACTTTGTAATAGCGCAGTTTGAATTCTTAATGTGATTCCCAAATTTGTGTTATAACATGATAGTGCATAACAAGTTTCAATCTGAGCTATCGTGATACAGGAGTGATTCTGTGAAGTGATGAAATATATAATATGTACTATAATATCCATCCCGGGACATGTCAACATCAATCAAGGGAACATTAGGTGTTAATGGTCCTATAAATGATTTCATTTTCAATGTTGTCTGTTATAATTGCTTATCAGCATCTATCACTAATGCCATCTGCCACTGATGAACCAGAGGAACCTAAAACATGATGCAAACTCAATATTACAAGCTATGTTGACAACATTTTCACAATTACACACCTGTTTTCTTAAATAATCCTTGTTTTGTCAATTTAACACTCGTTTTTATCATGTTTTTTGAAACGTCACACTATCCCTTCAATCATGTTCTAAAAGGAAAGAGGAAAATAGTGTTCTTTACTTATTAACCTCAAGCCAATAAATAAATAATTTAAACTATAGAATAGCCTATTCCGATCTTTGAAGGCTGCATATACTTAAATGTGTTTCCATTGATATAAATGTTATTTATATCAGAAGATTATTCTGTCATTCAGCTACATGGAAAAGAACATTTTGATCGGTAAAAGCATCCATGGAACAGAAATGCCTTAAATTGAGGTAATTTTTGGCAAACATTCAAGTTGGTGGCCAAACCAAGTGGTCAATCAAAATAAAGACATTTATCTTGTAAACAAAACTTATGTCATATATGCTGTATACCAAATATCTAGATGATCGGCGAGGTAAATTCCCAATTTTTTCATTTTAGCAAAAAGTTCCAGATGGTAGCTAAAACATGTGACGTAAATGCTACATGACAAATATCCAGTTGATTGTTTAAAATGCACCCCTAGAAACAATTACTCTAATGGTGGCAAAATTATTCGTTGGAACATGACAAATTTAAAACAAATTGGTATAATGTACGAGCTTATAATAATAGAATAAAAATTACAGCCCACAATGAAGTAAATTCTTGGTATTTGCCAGCAGTTTGTTCTTGCCTTTTTTTTCTTTATAGAATCTTATTTTTTCAGTTCTCGTAAGCAGACATTAGAACTAATATGAAAAGATCGGTTTCTTAAATGTTTTTGCTTTTATATGTACTATTTTCCAAGTAAAATATAATAATTCATAATGAAATTATCTCTATTAAGTGGTATTAATCCAAACATTACATCTTTACAAGATAATGGTAAATAATCAAATATAGCTACATTACACCAGCGTGTTCAATCACTCCAAAAACAGTTTACTATATTACACTGGAATATGAAGTAACATAATGTGTCGACCTTGTCACAATCATTACATAAATCAGTATCTATTATACCCCATTTCTGTAACCTAGTGTTACATATTAAAATATTATACTCACTGATCATTTTGAATGTCCTCAAAGATTGCTGACCATTTATTAACTGCAATTATAGCTGGCACTTAAAGAGTATTCATCAATAGATTCTAATATTGTTTTCAAGATAGTACATTACAAGTTATTGTATTGCAGGTACGTGACCTGTGACCTTCATACAACATTTTCTTCAATCGAGATGGGATGGCCACTTTTATTGTTAAATTATTTAAAAAGTTGAATGATCTTATATTTAATTTATTTACTAACCTATCTATATTTAAAAAAAATCATTAAAGATTTCTTTTACGTAAAGAATACCTGCTCTAAACCAATTTCTAAAAAAATAAGTATACCACAGTGATCTGTTACGAATGTCATGCTTTGTCGTTGGATCTTCAGCAGACAACTTTGAGTAACATTCAACATTTTTTTTATTAAATCGGGGTAGTGTGGTTGGAATGGCAGATGGATGAAATTTCCCATTAATAAAATCACATATAAAATATAGATAAAATAACTTTCTGGAATGAATCTCCAACTGGCTACAGTTGGATTAATAAATTGTTTAATCCAGTTACATTTCAAGGAATTCATGTAACACCAAGTATCCAGCATGTTTAGACCACCACAATCTTTCTCGTGATCACATTTCTCTTAATAACCCAATCTGGTGTAAAAAGAACCGAACTAATGTACGAGATCTGAGAAATGGCGAGTAATTTAATAATGGTTATTTTACCTAATAAAGATAGATTCCGTTGCTGCCAGATATTTAATATACTTTTCATTGTCTCTAACCGTGTAGTGTAGTTTATTTTAATCAGATTTTCGTTATCATGGGCAAAGCAGACTTCCATTGACAAGGCTGGTGACTGGGTTCATTTTAAGCGAAATGGCTTTTTTTCAGGAAGCAATACTGTCCTAACCAAACTGCCTGCGTTTTGTCATAGTTAATTTTTAGACCGGCTGCAAAGTAAAAACGTGTTCAGTAAGTGTTGAATTGAAATAGCATCGCTTAGAAGAAGTGTGGTGTCGTCTGCTATCTGCTATCTTCGCAGCTGTATCAAAAAGTTTTAAACCCGCAATTGAACTATTGCCTCTAATATACATTGCTAGAAGCTCCACTGAAATAATAATAAACAGAGCAGAGATGGGACATCCTTGTCTAATACCCCTCTCTAATTTTAAAAAAGGGGTCAAAAATCCACTATTACTGACACAGCTCTCTATAGAGTACCTTGACCCACCTAAAAAAATATATCCGAAATTGAACGCACGCAAAGAACATAACAGGAAGCACCAGCCAATAGAGTCGATGACCTTTAAGTAATCAATGAATATGATTGCACCTGTGACTTTCATGTCATACATCAATGATCAATCAGATATTGCGACCGATATAGCGACCTATGATATAGCCAGTTTGATCCCGGTGAATTATGTGTGGTAAAATTTCATGAAGTCTATTGGACAGGGCTTTGTTAAGATTTTATAAACCGTATTTAGCAGCGTGACAGGCCTCCAATTCTTTAGGTGACGCAAATCCTTGTCTTTTTTTGGTATCGGTATGATTACCACCCTTTTTTTCAATGGAAGTACATCTACTTCCAAAGTATAAAATAAACAATCTAATACTATTTTCCCAATTTTTGAACAGAAAAAAACGGTGAAATTCTGAGGGGAACCCGGGGATTTATTGTTTTTTAAAGAGAAAAGTGCGTGTGCATTTAATTAAAGTTAAGTCACCATCACATGTCTGCCTTTGATCGTCGTTCAATTGCGTCGTTTAAATCGTTTAGATAAATCACGATAATTATTGCTTCAAGTTTTTCTTTTATGAATTGAATACGTAATCGTTTCCCTACGTATTTCGCATTTATACATTTCCCATTTTAATCGTTTGTCGGTAAAATTAGTATATGTTACATTAAGATTATCAACTGTTTAGTTAATCAGTTGTGTATATTTGTTGTCGTCGAGTAAATTCGCATTAAACTTTCAAAAATCCCTACCTCTTTCACTAGAACCTAACTTTAAACTCAACGATATAAGGCTGTGATCAGACTTAATTGAATGCTTTATGTCGCACTTAATAACACTGTAATTCAAATTGCGGGACAGTAGCCAGAAATCTAGCCTGCTTTGAATAAGTGGGTTGCTGCGTCTCCAGCAGGTGTAATGCCTCACGTCTGGGTTGAGAACACGCCAAACGTCAAACAAATAAAATTCATCAATTAATTCATTGATTCCATTAGAACACTTTGATCGCTTTATGGTTCACCACCTGACTTGTCTAATGTTGGGACCAAACAGGTATTAAAGTCTCCGTCAATTATAAACTCTTTACACCTAACGACACTATAGTCCAGATCTTTGAGAATTAAAATTGCTACTCCAAGTGCAAGATATGTTCCATGCGAAAAATAAATGTTTTTGCCCCAGTCTTGCTTTCATTTATTTTCGTTATTATATGGGTTTCTTGGAGGAAAATTGTACTTTTGTGAGAATGCTTCAGCCAACATAATTTTGACATACGTGATGCCCAAGTTGCTTCAAGTACTATACCATTTTCTTTTCTTTACGTATTTCCGTGCTGTATAAAAGCTTCTTGTGTTAATTCTCGTTAAACTCTCATTTATATAAATATTTCTGGAACCGGCGTTAATACAAAGACCGGCAGGGAACTTTTTCCACAGCGATGCTCTGGCACTATAAAGTTGTCTTGCATGATGACAGGAAATGAATTGTGCGACAATAATCGGGAGACCCTGGCTTTTCCGTTTGATTTGGTGACAGATATCAAAATCCTGCTTTGTAACATTCACACCAATTCCCGTACAAATATTTTGCACAACTTGTGTAATATTTTCAACTGTGGGATTTTAAATGAAAGCTCCAGCACAGTACTTGCGAGAGTACTGTTCCAAGTTGTTGTCCGCCGTTGTAAGTGTATCGACTTCTTCCTTCACTTTGGAAAGTTCATTTTCCAGACAAAAAATACGATTATCATGCGCGTTGACAATTTCTGAGTTTGCTTCGACATACTTTTTGAGCTCACTAATATCCTCTTTCCGTTAACTGCTAACAATATCAATTGTATCGGTGATTTTTCTACACAATTCATCCAGTGTTTTCATACACTCACAGCCATCACGATTCGCCATCTTGCCACGTTTATGTTGATGGCTTTCCTCGGAACTGTGGTTTAGTTCTTTTGAGCTTCGTCTTAACTATCCAATCTAAATAGTGCTTTAGGTGTCATATACGTTTTCCACACATCTATGGCCTACCCTGGACAGGTGAAAAACTAGGTTTTATCCGAACCACTGCACATTGCGTCCTCTCCTCAGTGGGGACGCAATATAAAACATGCGGTTGCTGTGTAAATTGTTATACAACTTTTGTGCAGATAAACTATGGTCAGATCAAACTGAGCATTATACATAAATGCTTAAAACAACCCTTCAGGTCCATGTGTTCAGTAGTTCTGAAGAAGTGTTTTAGTGATTTTTGCAATATTGGGAGGGAAAAGCGAAATAATTTATGCGACCACAATGCTACTACAAAAACTCAGAATGCCAAAACGGTAGTTTCTGGTTTAACCTAAGCCTAAGATGGCTCCCAAACTAGTCTACCAATCCAAATTCTGAAAGATGGGTACATCAGTTTCTTTAGTCATCAATGTACTTGAGAAGTTTCAAAAGACTACGGATATTTGGGTTCTAGGATGACAAAGGAAAGAAGCTTGAACAAAAACAATGGGTCCAAACGGACTTAGATCCTAATAAAAATTCAGTTTTTAAAAGACAGTTGATAACTTATAAAAATTTGCAACACACGGTAATTGGTAATGGTCAGTGTTAAAAAAACATAAAGACTATAATGTATCGAGCTAAGAAATGATTTGATATCATAACCAGCTAAGATGCGATCATTATTATATGTTCTCTATGGCAAATCCAGTCATAACATTCTGAAATTTACCCTTGTCCACTCTTGTTTACATTCACAACTCGAAAAGATAAATGTATGTAAAATTGTAAAATAAAATAAAATATTGAACAAATAGGTTTAAAATGTACGATTTATATTATGTATTCAAACTCACATCAGCAAGAATGAAGCAAACATAGGTGATGGGGTTCACCGTGGTTGTTATTCTGAAATTATTTGCATTTTTCCCTTTGAACCTGCTGTCATTGCATGTTTATATGCACATTTACATGTATAATTCCATGAGATGTCATGAAAAATAAATATTAATTATTTTGACATACTGTAAAATCTTTTATTTTAGCTGGAATTAATTTTCGCTGAAAAAACTTTTTGTGTGTTTTATATGGAATTTATTTTCACTGATTTTCAACGAGTTGAATGTAAAATATAGGGTAAAAGGTATATTCGCTGGATTTTATTTTCAATGAATCATTCCTTCAGCGAAAATATCGAAAATAAATTCCAAGCGAAAATAAAGTATTTTACAGTATACAAAATTAATGTTTATCATTAGAGATATCCGTGTTGTATGTGCAAGCAAGGTGCTGCAACATGTGTACTAACCGGTGGTTTGGTCGCATTGTTTATGCACATATCTAATTTCAAGACATCAATTGATGACACACTTTGACTACTAACAAAACTAACACTACTAATCTAAAAATTGGTTTGCGCCAAGTTTGAAAATAATTGAACAATTGTCAAATGTAAAACCGGTAAACTATAATGATGTTCACATCTTTAATCTTTTAGCACCAGTTCTCTATTTTCATCACAAATTAACAAAAAATTGGGCGAGAAAGTTTGGTGGTGAAAAGGTTAGAACATCAAATATATCATTGATTTCATAAAACATATGAATGTGAAAATGGTTATTTGCACGGTAAAACTATGTAGTACTTAAGCTATATACAATAAGTTATTATCGATAAATCCGATGAAATACTCTGAACTTGTATATAATACTGTGGTAAAATTTGATTCCTGTTATACATCATGGTAGACTTCGTTTGGTTTCAATCATTAAACTCACCAGAACGTGAACATATGTGCAAAAATACTCATAAATGAAGCTCCTCGTAGGTGTCAACGAACAAACACACATACCTGAACTGTTACCAATTCCTCCGCTATTTCCTCCAGTGCTTACTGCATAACATACAGCTATATAACCTGAATTTGTAAACGTTGATACAATAGATTCCTTGTCAACAAATGCAAAGTCTGTAACAGTATTGCGGCCAAAGTCGATTTCTATATCTACCCATGACCCAGATGGATCGAAATACAAAACACTGTTAGGTGTTATTCCGTACAGGATTGAATGGAAAGTAGTTATCTGTATAACCTGTTCCTGATACCCATCCGCTGCAAGCGACCATGATGATTGGATGTCATTTCTTATTTTCATCTCGTTATTTGCAGTTATTCCAAAAATAGTAGTCCCTTTATATACACAAGCACTGATTACACTAGCACTTCCCGGAATTGGGTTTGACCAGACTCCATTTTCCAACGATGGCATATGTACCAATTCGTTTGCATTCGTCACACCAATAAACCATCCTTCTGGGGACATTGCAACATCAATCAAAGGTACATTAGGTGTTAATGGCCCATTAAATGAGTCCATTTCTAAATTCGTTTGATACAATTGATTCTCAATACTTATTATCAACAATTCCATACCATCTACTGCAGAAGTACCACCAGTATTACCTAAAATGTAATTCAGATTCAAGACACACATTATAAGAAATTTATAACGAGTGCTACACTAAACAATTTTACGAATATTTAGTGAACTTTGTTTTGGGGTCAGTAATTACATTTTTGTATGAGACTTTAATATTCTATTATGATGCTTCTTGGCAAACGACAATCGTTCTTTGTACTTTTGTACTGGCAGTGTTATTCACACAATACATTTAAAGGTTTATATAGTAACTGACGTCACTATTTGAATATTAAACTAAGACATATTGTACGAAATATATACCCAAGCAACAGGCGAGTGCGTATTTTGAGTGAAATGTTCAATATTAGGTTGTATACCAGTATATAATATCAGCATTTTTTTCTGTAGTTGCGATGGAAACAATTTGAACATTTGAAATAAACATCGGTTATTTTGGTCACAAAATTTGTTTTTACTTCGCTGGTAAAAGCATGGGTGAAAAGACTCCATTTGTAAGTATGCAGGTAGTTTGGATATTACGGTCTATCTTAATCGTTATGTGCACAGAGTAGTGTTATGATGTATTGAATACTGAAAACTAAATGTTTATCTCTAAATGTTAACTCTCCAAAATTAGACAGTGGTACTCTAATAACTCTATAACATTCACGCAACTTTTATTTAATGGAGTCTTAATCTTAACAAAAATAAATGCAAATTTGATTTGAAGGCAAATTCTATCATTCAATGGTTCAATAACTCACCGCGAAAACTCTATTTGTCGTGTGTCTGCCTATTTGGTACTCAATATCGTTATCTAAAACTAGATCGATGTGGTGGACAGTGAAATTGTCAGAATGTGGTTTCATAGCAGCCGCTCCGAAGATTAACTTTTAACTTTCATTTCACTTTAAGACAGTTTCTATGTCAATCACACGGTGGTTCCTTCAAATTACCGACATGGATGAAAATCACATACTGGGAAGAGGGTAAGAAAATTAGTATGAAGCAAATCTGTATGCAAGCACAAATGTGTATAAACTACTTAGGTCGGTGGATGAAATTGATAACACATAGGTTACAAACACAGTCTAAAGATGTTAGGGCCGTTCCAAATTGTACTCCAGATTAAATGGCAGATGGTACATTGTGTCTAAACGAACAAATACATCACTCAATTACTCAATAACCAAATCAAACACTAAGTACACTAAACAAAGTTTAATTCAGACAATTTGCGAAATTAATGGATGCAAACAATAAGCAATGTAGCATTAGTTCAGACAATAAACCTTGTGTAATTAACCTCTTTTGTTTTAAACATCATACGCCATTCCAGTGCACTGTGCTATACACTGAATCTCAATGTTACAACGTTAGTATAACACTAGTATTTGGAACAATTCATCCTGTATTATTGTATGAGATAGACCCAGATTAATTCCATAAATATAGTATTAATTGGCTATTTTTTTGTCAATTCGTCCTATATTACTGTATGAGATAGTCTTGCTAAATTATGCTGAATTATTTTTATAGAATTGTATACAATTCAAGTTACATTATTGCATGGGAAACATTGCGAAGTACAAAGGACATGTAGTATTATTTGTAGTATTAATAATTACGCTATGTTTTAAATTAAGTGCGGACAATTTAAATGAAATAAAATTGTCAGTTTCCTTACAACAAATGTGTCAAATATTTTATTCAATTTTGAATATTTATTGTCTAATTATTGCCAGAATTTTCACGATTAAAGCGAGAATACGATTCTATAAAAATGTTAGAACATCACTTACCAGCATTCGTAAAATCCCAAGTACACCACTTTATTATAGAGAAAGCATTGGGATTTGGGAGATGAAATATTCGATCAATTTCTGCTACTACCATGATATCGAATACTATCTGACCCCCAAGATCTACATCTACAGCTGGTTCCCAGAACGTCTCACCGGCAGCTGAACCATAAAACACTGCATCTGCATCAGGCCAAGCAATGCCAAGAAGTACTCCACCAGCATAGCTTTCAATTCCAAGTATTGGTCCACTCGTCGGTATGACGTCAACCCAGTCTTGATTGAGTGATTCCCGGAAAGTCAGCAGATGTGTGTTTGCTTCTACAGCCCATATTTTATTATCTTCAGTGAAAGTGACTGATGTAATATTGAAACGATTAGGTGAAACGATTGACCAGGGTGAAAACAATGATGGTTTGTGTTGCAGAGCACCAGATTCGGTAATTCCAAGCAATGCCCCATCAATATATGGAGCTATATCAATGGTGAAACCTGTACCCAGTAATGGCTCTGACAAAGTGTTCTTGGATGGGTCATAAGTGACAAGTTCGTGGCTGCTCGTAACTCCAATGAATGCACCGTTTGCTTGGCGTCGTGATCGTCCTTGGTGTGGCTTCATATATGCTTGTGTCGGCAAGTCACCAATGCTACCTGTGTGAAATATAAATGTAAAATAACTCATTTCATGGTAACAACTAATAGTTAGTATATAGATGGTTTATGTTGCTGATGCCTAACCTTTCCTCGTGGCAAACTAATTCACGTTGGGGTATAATGCTTCATGTGAGTATCATAGCACCCTCTATAGACATACTGTGTGTTTCACTTGCTTTATTTTGTAACGCACTGATATGAGCTATATATATATATAAGTGTTGGCAAATATAATCGTCATATTTTGAACAAAATCGTTTTTACAAGAAGTTGCATGTTTGTATTTCATTCTCGTGCATTAAATATGGTACCAGAATTTTTTTCAAACTATATTTAGAAATTATGTGTATAACACCTATTTCTCATGGTGTATTTGTACACTAGGCTGTGTTCAATTAGTTTATATGTCAGCTTTGGCATAACTTCAAAAATAATTTTGTAGTTTATGCAAGTTTTATCGTTTTGAAATTAAGATTTATTAACCTGCTTTCCAAACACATATTCATGCCCGTAATACGAGTCCGCGTTATACTCGTTGCGGCTCGGGCGGGGCGCAGCACGGCACGCGTTAAAAAAATAACTTCACGCCATGAAAGTGGTGGACTGCTGTGCCCCGCACGCGACACTCTGCCAGTCACAAAAGTGACGCGTGGCCTGTGGATTACGCCGGCAAAGCGCCGACACAGTCCCATAAAACCTGTCGTTGAACATGATGTGGTTTCACCAGTTTCTAATAGGGAAACATTTCAAACACAAGCGCGTAAAGCATGCAGTTTATGTGACGGTGAAAATGATTGAGTTGTTTCTGAGATAAAAATCAGCTGTTCTTCAGAACTTTAGTCATCAGTATTAAAAAAAAATACTTTGAACAGTCGCTTTCTTTGAGAGATAATCGACGAACATGTTGCTTCGTGGGAGAATACAAGTATCTACCGGGGCAAAACTAACGGTAAAATAATCGACTAAAATAAACCCCTTAAACAAATTAAATATCAAAGTAGGAAAATATGATGACTATGATCGTTTTAGATATAGAAGCGCATTTTAACAGGGTGAACACTTTTTGTGCAACGTCACCACAACACGCCACCATAACACGCCACCCTGCACTGAACAATGCTGGCTGTGACGGTCTGAAATTGAATTCTCGATTTTTTAAGTCAATTCAAAGACACTAGAGAAGAGTTTCTTTGGTCAATTTAATGGGTATATTTTTTTTAAATTGCACGTGCCTTATCAGGAAGCTATTACGAACACAAATACACTCGCAACTCGGAATGATTTCGAAACAAGCTGTATAAAATAGCACACGATTAGGAGGCGCAGAACGGGTAACAATTTAAATCTAGGAAGACCAAAGATGTTATAACGTCATCGATTCCACTCCACAAGCATAACATTACCAGCGATCGGGAGATTAACACCTTAGAAAAAAGGCGTTTCCCACCCAGGTGTTGAGGGACTATGTTAGTTGTAAGGTAGAAATTTAGACTGCTATGAATGTTAGGTGTTGGGTTAGAAATATTAAGACAATTACGAATAATAGGTGTTAGATTAAGAATTAAGTTAATAGTTTCAAGACTATTAAGTTAGAATATGATAATATTTCCGTTATATCAAGGACTAATGGAGGCCATTTATTTTTATTTTTATTTTATTAAGCTGCAGCCAACAGTCAACAAACCCAGTTATAGGCCTGAGAACAGTAAAATAATGCACAAATACAGACATTTGACATTAAAAACAAAACAAAAATCACTTTATGAAAAATGAAGATACAATATTTTTAAAACTATTAAAAGTATTGAAATATCAAAAGTGCTATTAGAAGAAATATGATTAAAAAGAGAAAGTGCACGGGGAATGTATGACGCTTTCCTGACATTTAAAACGGCATTTTAAAATATGGAACACATTACATTTGTTGAAATTAATTTTAAGTTGCCATCTAGAACACCAACCTAATATCCTCATCAACTGAAAACACAATGTTGCATTGTACAAAGTCACAAAACGTGTCAATATTAGGCCGTTCAGGGTTCGTAATTTTAAAAAAAACAGAGTCAAAATATTTATTAAATAACTGGGCAATGTCTTATCAGTTTATCAGTTGAAAGATCGCCATACGAAATGCAAACTGCGATTGAATTCTTTTTAGATTTGTTTTTACAAAAGTCTTTCATGCCGGGTATACTCAGCCTTTTGTTTTCGTCAAATAAAATATTGTCTGAAATGCCATTTCAAAAAGTTCAATTTTCAAAATTTTCCGGAGTGACCCCGCGAGGAAGCTCACGCCTTCGGCGTTCGATAGTCCCACAGAGAGTAAAAGGAACAGCCCCAGCTAAATCCTGACTACGGGCATGCATTGGTTTACACACAACTGTTCTTCATCATGGTTTACTAAAACTAGGCACACCACGATGCCATATTTTCCAATCAATGACCCCGTTGATCGCATCAGCTTACTTGAGGGGGCAGCGTGGTAAATGAAACTGTCAGCATTATACAGCATATATGTTGCTCAATCAAGTGGCATATTAGTCAATAGCGTACATACAATGCACATACATTGTTTGCTGAAAAAATGTAACTGTTTCTTTCAGCAGTGTGAATCACTCAATTTATTGAGTATACAAATATTGAGATGAATTGAGAACTTTTGAAATGCGAGTTATTTCAACCCTTGGCAGATATAATTTCATATTTGTTTTAAATAAAAAAATATTCTAAACATCAAAATGTATTTAATATCCATTTTAACATGTTCGCTGTCTATTTCAGATGGCTAAAGTTCCTTCAAAACCTTAAAATCAACCCCGAAAGCAACAGCGGCTGGGCAGCAGCTGTGCAGCGAACGCCAATTTATTATTGACAGTAGTTTCACTTGGCAGGCAAGTGTACAATGTAATTTGTATTACATGTCATGTGACAGGGTATCAACTAATCATAGTATGCGTAAAAACAGTGACACAGAGTTTCTTACTTAATATCCATGTGGCACGTTCGCTGTCTAACATTGAAAGCAACCCTGAAAGCAACAGCGGCCGGGATGACACCAGTGCAGCAAACAACAATTCGTTGTGCGCAGTATCATCGCGCTGTAGTTTCAATGTCACCTATGTGATATACAATGTAAAATCCACTTGGTGGGCAAAGTACTTTTGAAATTTGTTAAACGTGATTCGGCATCGCCATAGTGACAGCCTGAACATTCAGAAGTCAAAGGTTCTATCTAGTCCCAGGATCCTTACCCATTGATAGTTCATATATTTCAGCTGACAATGGGAAGTAAAGCTCACATGCCGGCATGTGCCATTGTCACACGCAACGTAATATTACCGTAATTGGTATAGTACAGGTTTGATGGTTCAAATACCAAAATGGCAACAGTAACATAGAGACTTCCCTGGCGGCGATGATAACATACGAACACGGAGCCAACAGATGAGGTTTCAACTTGTACTGGTATTATTATACTCTGCAAACATCAAGTACAATAACGCGGTAAAACTCCACTACTCCAATAACTAGATACTTAAACTCCAATAAAATTCAACGAGATCTCCGATCTGAATTCAGTGCTGAACAACTCCCTTATATATACCCCCACTGTCTATAAATAGACCATTACATCAGCATACATAATGAGTCTGGAACTTACTACAAATTTCCAGAATGTCCCATTACCTTCTATTGCCTCCTACAGTGTTCTATAACCTATTCAACCAGTTTCTAATTAGAAATCTAGAATATTCCACCCAGACACAGTACGGTTCTAGAACATTCTCAGTGACACGGAAGGGGACAAACTAAAAAATAAACTTTTTTTCTAAAAATCCCGGATTATGCAACCTCATATTGTGTACTTTCTTTATCTTTGGTTCGAATTTACAGTGCGCGATGCATTTGTTGAGTAATTTCAATTTATTCCCGAAAACTTAGTTGTAGGTGAACACGTCATTCGTGCATTTACATATCATGTTGAATGACAGACTGAAGACAAAGGATTTAATTTGCATACTGATTTGTTGACCATCCAGCTTTATTATATCCTTGCAATCTATAAGTAGTGTCCGTTACGCGATCGAAGCACAAACAAACATTACACAATAGTATTTCAAGCTTTTCTCGGTGTTTTAATAACCTAATATATCATGGGAAGGAGTTCTAAGATGAAAAAAACTGGCCGCCGAAAAATGTCCGACGCCGTTAAAAGATATCTAAATGAAAGTCAGCCCGCAGAGTGGAATCAAAAATATAAATCCGTGACTGACATTTTTCCTGCGTTCAAAAAGAGTGGACATTCTTTTGATGTGAATCGTAAGCTGGTGATCGTGGCTCGTGGCATTGGAAAAGGTCGTCGCAATGCGTAAATTTAGTAGCTATATGGGATTATCGCCTCCTCTATTATATCTGGAACCACATTCAGAGAAAACACTCGGAAAGTTTTAGACGTTGCTAAAAGACTATTGGAACAAGAATTTCAAAACAGAATTGGCGGAGATAGACGAGAGTGGTGACACCGATAAAAAAAACAGTGGATATAGCGGTTTCTGTCGACGGGTCAAGCTGGGTGGTCCGAATTCAAATATTAGTGCGTGAACTCTGGAATTCAAACACGTGGTTAGGAGAGTACAGTCGAGATGTACGTGAATAATGCGATCGAAGTGCGCTGCCCAGAGTTTATTATATTATAGTAAAATTTAATATGACGCACGGTATGGTTTATATTACATATTCACTTCATCTCGAATGAAATAATTCACCATTGGAACATCGATGAATCACAAGTATTCAAAATATTTTCTTGACTTTCCGTAGACACCTGACTGCTATCCTTTTTAATGATTTAAATGCGCCCATGTTTATGTTTGCGTAATTATTACGAATGCAACGCATTATCAAGTCGATAATATTGATATATTCACAGACCCAATACCCCGGGTCAGTGCCCTAACAATAGTAAAAGATAAAATGAATTTTGCGTAGTTATCATGAAAGCAATACATTACAAAGTTGAAATATTCAGAGCTGGTACAATATTGTAAACAAATTTGCATAATTAGAAAAGCAGTGCACCAAGTGAACGATGTTGATATATTCAAAGTACAGAGTTGCATACAAGTTGCGTAATTACAGTACCGTCGGATATAAGTTTACTAGATCGACGCGCGGAGCACGAAAGAAAAAGTTTGCTAAGGTAATGCGCCAGTTCAGTGCGTGATTTGGGGTCAAACTTCGGTCAACACACACTTGATGTCAGCATCGCCGCGCAGCAAGTTTCGCAAATAAGTACTTGAAGTTCAACTGCACCCCAAAATGATGTCACTGATCACTCAGTTGTTGCATCGTGTGTTGTGTCACGTCATGTCCATGATGCACCCCGTTTCGACTTTGGCTTGCTTTTTCTTCTTATTAGTGCATGTTCTTGTTCACGTAAAATGCGACCTCTCACCAATGTATTAAAACACTTTGAATTTATACTTTGAATGATTATATTTGGTCAACGCGAAACATTAGATTTTCTGAGTCCATTTTTATCAGCGCAGGGTTGTTTTTCAGACAAGATGGGCTTCGTAATATCTGCCATAACATCGCCCGGGCGATCTTTTGGTCCACATTTTTCTAAAAAAAATCGAATCCTTCATGAGATCACCCGGGCGGGATATCGTCCAAATCCGGTAGTGCTGACTTAGAGCTAACTGATTATAACAAATCCGATAACGGTACACTCTCCATAGGCTGAGAGTAATGCAAACATATCTGTACATAAAGGTATGAAGGCCCGCCCTATGTTTAGAGAACCGATTGTACTGTTGACTCAGTTCAACATAACAAAGGGACTTGAATAAATTACGCGGTACGCCATCTTGCTCAGGTTAGCACCCACTTTCGACGAAATTGCTAAGTTTTGTCACGTTTTAGGGAAACAACCAACCATTTTTTTATGATCTAACATTCCACGCATATCAGATGCATGTATATTTACAAAGTATGATCGAAATGGTCGACATTTTGTCATTAATTAGCTGTTTATCTGTGGCCAAATTCGAAAAAAACGGTTTATTGAGTTTTTACGGAAACTAATTTTTGACTAACAAAACTATTGAAGATGTCATCTTTCAACACTTTTCTCTACGCTAACGATGTACAAATTACACAATCTATTCGCCACAAAATGGGCTAAAATATGATGTCTCATGGACGTTTATGTGAGTCGTTGACGTTGAGTTACGGTCTTTGGAACAGGAAGACGTTCGTAAAATTTAGTCCATAAAGTTCAACAGCCTTTATCTCCAGAACTATGGGGAACATAAAACTTTCGAGACCAATTATCAAAGATCATTCATTATCTTATAAAGCAACAGTGAAAAAATCAGAAAGATAGAAAAAAGGAACACCGAGAAACGGCCAATCCCGCAAACAAAACTCTCCGTTTAGGAGGTTAACGGGAACGATCGTAACTTAATCTCCTGAGCAAATATCA
The DNA here is from genome assembly GCF_978046115.1 of Saccoglossus kowalevskii. Lineage (NCBI taxonomy): Eukaryota > Metazoa > Hemichordata > Enteropneusta > Harrimaniidae > Saccoglossus > Saccoglossus kowalevskii. Next base: position 23,184,902 of record NC_140657.1, read on the forward strand.
AGACGAAACATATATGATCGTATTCTGCTATATCTCAGCTTTCTGGAAACATATACATTTCCATAACTGCATGCTTAGTAACTGGTGAGGAAAGTCCTAAACTCCATTAAACTATAAATTATGTTTCCCTTCTCGCTACCTTAAAACAGTGGTATTATAATAAATAGACGGTATATGAAAATGTCTATACCATTTAAATGCATTCAGTGACATACAATTTTAATTAAATTTAGGAAAAATGGATAATAGAAATTATAAGTTTTCAAATGTAGGCTAGGACATTAAGTCGGAATGTTTATGTGTTTTTCAATAAGACACAGAATAAAATTTAAATGCGTTCGCCGTAGGCAGAGAAATGTTAAAGTGGTTTCAGTAATGTGATTTACCCTTCAGATCTAAATTCGACCACACCCAAACCACACCCAATATGTGTTCTTTTTAATCGGACGCATTTTTAGCAAATTGAACGGAAACATTATTTGACATATTGTTACTTATTATTAATTTATGTTTACGTCCTGGAACAAATGCGTACAGTTGTCCACATGCATATCTCATATGACAATTCTCAATAGTACACTATTCAACGCTTTAAAAGCAATGTACCCGCATCTGGACATCAAACATACAAAAATGCGTTATGTGTTCACAATAGACATTGAATGTTGTTGGACGCCGATTTGTTAATAAACAACTGATAAACGTAGTTTAAAAGTTTCACTTGAAATAAACATCAATTGTGAGAGCTATTTAGATTTGTACTTCCTTGGCACACTGAAAAACACAAGTGGAGATAATGGCTAATTTGCATAACCAATCACCCAGAAAGAAATTTGCTATTGCTCATGAGTAAAAATAGTGCATAATATGGATGTTCCGTCATTTCTTCTTTTCACTCTGTTTGTTTTCCTTATTAATGTACACTCTTGCTAAATCTTGCTAAGCATTCATAAGAGAGAATGTTTGTACCCGTTTTCTGTAATTTAAAATCGTCTTTTGAGTATGTTCCACTATTCACAATGCAGAAAAACCTTAACAGTCTATAGCCAAGACTGTTTGGAGTAATTTTTTTTTTGCTTTTTATTATTCAAAGTCCCCAAGAACCTGCATCTATACTTTAAGAATGGGTGCATGAATGCATCACTCACAGGCAAGACAAGAAGTGTTATTGAAAGAAAACTGTTTACTTCATCGAAGATTGGACAGTTGAACGGAGACAGAGTATGATAGCGAAACATCATGACTGGGTAACAAACCTGTGATTGGTTTGGTGATAGACGTTGTTATCAGTAACTGGAAGCAGAACACAGCTACCAACAGCTTCATGACCACACTGATGTAGGATCCTATACAGAATATAGAATATATGTTTTGAAAATGAAAACACACTTTAAACAGTTTGCACGATGTGGTTATGCCTTGTAAAAAACAGAAAAATGAAAGAAAATGGCAGTCTTGTTAATTTGTAGAGTTATCTGCTCACTATGCCAAATTAATCCAGCTAATGCCATGAACAGTTCGCAAAGTTTGTAATTGCGTTTATAGTTTGATCAATTTCTCATGTTTCCTACCTGCTCCTTGAGATCAGTTAACAGTTCGGGAACATCTATGAATGTACGTTGCCGTCTGTGCAATCAGGAGAACAGATTGCCTGACCATTACGTCGACCAAAAGCAGTATATGTAAATCGTCACGATTTTGGGCGTTTCCTGCACAATTATTTTACACTAAGTTGTGGGTCCCTTTCATGCAATAAAATTAAATGACAGCATGGAGGCTTTACTTGAGGGATATATTGTATTTAATGCGCACCATCTATCATATAACCAAGCGTTACATGCGATACAATACAATTAACTGAAAAGATACACGAAGAAATCACTAAATACAGTACTCGATTATTCTCAAAATACAAACATAAATATCCATACATAGGCATATACATGTACAAGTCACATAAGAAACACGGCATAAAATCCCGTGTTACCGGTTCGGTTACGCAACGGTTACATGGCGGTTATGCAGTGAAACCGTGTGTAACTGTCACGTAACCGTCGGACAATGGGGGTGGTATATCCATCGCGTAACCGTCAGCCGGAAATGCTATGTTTATCGTCCATTCAGTTCAATGTAAATCAACGATAATTTCTGGAAAAAACGAAGACTTCCTTTCAACGTTTATACGTACACTTCTAAATAAATGCAGAAATATACGCCAAATTACGTTGAAACTGAAACGGCATATACAACTGGGTAACCGATCATTACGTTAAAGATTTCCTGGTATTATTGTGTTCTTCCACGTCATGTACGCAGAGTACGCCCATTGTTAATTACGTTTATTTTTACTTTTTCGGAAACTACCTTATAATATTTATCCGTACATGGTGTGTATAACCGTTTAGAATTTAAAATGTGTATTAGCTATAAGCATAGGCAATATACAAAATTAGTCCAGATTCGTATATAGCGCCCTCATATAGCTTGTTTTTAAATTGCTAGTTAAGTACAATTACTCGCACATCATACGCCATCAACGACAAACACAGTCGAGGCTTGAAGATTGATGTACCCTCAGTCGTGCTTAGCTCTAATACATCACGCTTCTTGTACGTCTTTGTTAGATCAATTTTGTGACATTTCAAAAATCTAAAAAGTCTAGTTGGGATATGATAGAACGAAGTTCCGTCATATTTTACGTTTTGGAACAAAAACGTGTAAAGGGCTGCACTTGAACTCAACAAACAACACTGGGCAAAATCGTTGGTATACGGCTGGTACATTAGCGTATTCGCACGCGTATATTCCCGATATTCGTAGATATACGTTGGTCGGCGCACACGTACATTCAACGTATGTACGGGGAATACGCAACGTATATTCACACATTCGGAACATACTGATACGTAAATATACACAGCAGTATATTTACGCAGACCGGAAGTATACAGTCCGCACATTGACGTACACCTAATGCAGAACAATGCTGTCTAACGTATTCCTACGTATACGTAGTATTTACGGACACGTGATAAACCACTGCACAGAGTTAATACTGACGCAGATCGACGTATACGTAGCGTATACGGTCACGCAATAAACCAGTGCACACAATTAACATCGGCGTAGATCTACGTATATTTTGCGTATACTCGGCATATTTAAAGCGCATGCTATTGGCTGATTTTTCATGAACATTTGCATACAGGTCACATATTTTAGGTCATGCTTCATTTCCGGTTAATCATTCACGTGGTAATTTGGTTCTTGGGCGCCGCACGTGCTTTAAATTTTTCTAGGTACTAGTATTGTGTTTATAAACAAAGTATCGATAGTATTACTCGTGTTTGCTACCGCAACACATTTATTTATAAACACAATACAACAACCTAGCAATATCACGAGCTCCTGTTACAGTCATATACATGTAAAGATAAAGAAATGGTTATTGCCACACCCATGGCCATCCCAGTGATCAGACGTTTTTTTATGAACACATGACCAGCAACGAGGCATTAACCCTTTCTTTATCTATAAGTTACAGGTGGCTGTTCTCCCGTGACTTGCATCAGACTGGATCGCATGCCACAGGAAATTAAACGTGGGAGGTGATTCACAATGACATATTTGGCCACTCGATGTTCAACACAAGTAGGATCAGGGCAACGTGAACAGTTCATAATCGGAAATAACGTTTACAGTAGATCTACGGTCAACGATAACACATTGCAACTAATGCAATTTCGTGTTAATTAATATTGAGGAGTTGTTTTTGGGTAATTGCAAAGGTGGAAATAAAAGACATACATTTGTGATTCAAGTGATTTAGTATTTATTTGTAATAACAATACACACACTTACAAGTACACAAGTCTTCCTCGACATACATAAATAAATCATATGGGGTTTTAATTCCAATTTAATTGAAGGTGAAAAATAAGTTCATTTCAAGTGGTTTAAATTTAGTGGACTTCTTTAACAGAAATAACGAAATTCAACAATTAATGCATTTAAAGTCAAGTAATTTATAAATTCAATGAAACAAAAGAAATAAAATTCCAGTTATAAGCTAAAAATATTGAAAGGGTTTGGGTTTGGGTAGGAATCAGAAAAAAATCACGCTGGTCATCAAAACTTAGGGCAATCACGTGGGGTTTGACAGGTACATGGTGGTCCTACTTATTTCTGGAGCATGCGGATCGGTTGCCTCCTTGCCACTCGGTTGTCTTAATCCAAAATCAAGTCGTTCAGTGCCATGACCTGAATGTCGGAGACCTCACAATGAACATTCCTTTCCGATCTTCTTCGCCGTCTTCCTCATCTGACATCATAAGGTCCACAACTTTCGTCACCATCTCCCACATCTCTTGTTCTTCCTCTTTAACCTCTTTTCCCGACATTCCGTCAGCTGCAATGATAGAAATGTTATTTATAACTAACACTATATTTATTATTACTGCTATTTTAACAAGCTTGAATAAAACGAATTCAAAATTATAAAAACTATAAATTAACACTTACTCATCTCCTCCTTGGTTCTTTATTTGTTTTTTCCAAGCTGTATAAAAACACTCTCGTCTTTCTCTGTCAGTTTCTGGTAACAGTACCTAAAATAGAATATGTAACAGTTTAATTGAGATTTGTCAAGCAAATTTGAATAGGAAAAGGTGTTGTATTATAATGTTTGGTGACCTGGACAGTTTGTACTCAATATATTACCGACTCAACAGTGGGCAATGAGATTCAAACTTACCTCCCGCTCGAAATCAAAACGTGCTAATCATTGTAGTGATAACTTATGTATTTTATATTTAAAATTATAGGGGTGAAACATATGTTCAGAAAAAGCAAGCCAATCACCAAGAATAAAAAAAGCACGCGAGCTGTAGCTGGAACAAACGTTGACACATTCAAAAAAAATAAAAAAAATATAATTAAGACAGCGTGAAAAAAAATTAATTGCAATGGTCATATCCCGTGATTTCAAATGTTTGCCTCAAATATTATGCCACATGAAACTGTTGTTAAAATGCAAGTTGGTATGAAGTATTAGTGCTATATGACTACATCCACCTACACTTGCTTACAGTAAGTCAGTAGAAGACAAAAGATTTTTTGTTAGTGTGGGCACAGTCCCTCTATGATGGTGTGGGGAAACGTTGGTCAGCGTGGGGGGGGGGGACAGAGGTGTTAATCCGAACATTCATTGTCTGTTCTTGTTTGTGATTGGTTCAGGCAACGTTTCGAGGATCGCGTCGTAGCTCCTTCGTTGGTAGTGGGAGCGTGTAAATGGCGAGAGCAGGGTTACCACGAAAGTTGGGTTACCGCTATCGCCATTTATACACTACCATATTTTATTTAATAAAAAAATAAAACAAGAGACTGTATGCCAGTCTAACGCCCACTTTACACTAGCCTGTATCGGTTAATTGCTGAACAGCCTGAGCCCTTTGTCAACTTGAGTAGAGCTCTTTGAAAACAATGAAGGATCACACAAAAGCATGGAACAACGGAAATCATATGGTATAACCAGGCCAACATGAATTACTAGTAATTTGGGTGAAGAGGTCAATTAATTAGATCGGACATCAATTTTCGACTTTCGCATACTTACGTTTTTTCTGACATATAAAATAAAATTGCATATATAGCGATTTACAGGCTGTAATCAAAATCGATCCACTGAATACAAGTTATAATAGTTACAATAAAATGGTATGAACTAAGTGTGAAAAATTGAACAGTGACTTTTCTATGCGTGTTTGAAATGACACAGCTAGACACGCTACATCGACTGAAAGTTAAACACAACTTACACAAATACTGCAGGGTCAATCCGGACACGCTGATTTTCAGAATTTCTAAAAGGGTTGATATCATTCTTATCGTGGATGCTTATCCACGTGTGTGTTTCTCGATTCAATTATATTTGTTGTTGTTTAATTATAGTTATTATTTTTCATTCGTATTTACTTTGTATCGATAGACAACCATTTTCTGTATTTGTTCGTTTTGGTTTCATTCGATTCCAAGCATTATTCTCTGAGTTATGTCTGTTAGAAGCCGTTTCATGCTTCATTTCACCTCACAATACATGTATTCCTATGACAAAGAAGCACAAATCAATTTATTGTAAGCCATTTACGTAATGTCCACAAACATGCCTTTGTCACAGCGAACGCAAGAGAAGTCGCAACTTTGTAGCGGATTAAGCCGAAATGTTTATTCTATAGTGACCTTCTCACATGGCACACCAATCATAGCGTTTTTCCTCCAATTTTAAAATCCGCGATGTAATCCTATTAACCCTATATAAAAGGTGTTTTAGTGCATGTTTAGTGTGAATTGTTCTAATTGTACTTTGATGCCAGACTTGTCTTCCGAAATAAACGATGTATTACAGTCTACCATAGTCTCTTGTGTTACCATTACACAATCACAGTGCTCACAGTTTTTTTTTTTTGGACCTGATCGAATGTGTGCGATAGACAGCCACATTTTGGTGCCGAGACCAGGATACTCTACAACTCCAAACTACTCAACTTACAACGCACACTAATCGAGACAGTTTCCCGTCGACGAACATCATGTCTGACAATGAAGATCGAGATTCCGTCGCTGTCGACCTCACGCAACAAAAGAAGAACAGAACAACGGCGAGGAGACAACTCACCACGATAATGAAACAGATCGAAACACTCATTGCAGACTACGATAAACAAGAAGCTGGCATTGCAAAACATTTCTCAATTATTCGATGTCTCGAAAGTACGTCTGGATTATCTAATCTCCGTAGACGCCAAAATTCTCAATATGATCCCACCCGAACACCCAGAATTCGATGAAACAGATTTGTATGAGATCGAAGCAACGACACGACATCTCAAAGTTTCATATTTCTTAAGAGACGCAGTCGCAGGGAACTCCTGATGTTTACAAGCCGCAACTACATCACAAGTTAACCAAGTTCAGCCTACACAAGTTCAACAATCACCTAGGTTCAAGTCTATTCAGCTACCGAAACATGAGATTCCTACATTTCAAGGAAATCCCATTCTCTGGACTGAATTCTATGATACGTACAACGCTGCTATTCATTCAGACAATCAGTTGTCTAATGTCCAGAAATTCACGTATCTCCGAAGTTTTCTTGGAGGCGAAGCTAAGCGACTCATTGATGGACTTGCCATGACTGACGTAAATTATGATACTGCCATTGAACTTCTCGAGAAACGGTATGGGAACAAGCAAGACATCATTAACGCCTACATGACGGCTCTATGGGACATTGTCTCTGGAGCATGTTTGCTACACTCCTCATTCTCATTACAATGATTGTGTGTACTTTGACGGTGTACCGCCCGACCGGAAAGTGTGTACGACCCTTGCATTGTGCTAAAACGTAAGTGTTAAAATTGGCTGAAATCTTTCCATGAACTCTGATAAGTCCTACAAAAGATGAAAAAAAATTGTGGATAAGATAGTCACACATTTAATATATTGACGTCCATTACGCGACAAACCATGAATGTGCATTCGAACCCTGACTAAAACAGATTGTATTAGATGTGTATTATAATGTCTGCCGTTCACGTGCATAGGCGGCGAATAAATGAACATACATCTGTCAAACACGGTGTGAAATCGTGAAAATGCCCTGCAAAAGACGAAAAATAGTTGTTAAACAAGATAGTCAAGCATTCGTTGTGCATTTAATATATTAACATTAGATATGAACACGTATCGAATATAATTTACACCAGGGCCGGATCGACCAAACTATTTTGGGGCCGGAATGTCCAAACCAGGGCCGGAACATCTTTTTTTTACAAGGGCCGGATCGTCTAGAAATCGACATTATCCCGTCTGAGCGAACACATGTCAAACGAAATACGCGTTTTATCAATCGGTGAAGGTACAAATCTCGATAGCCAACCGAATTCAACCGTCGCTACGTTCTACACAAGAACTACAGCCCGCGAATCTACCACTTCTAGAAATAATTATTCCACACCCCATGGTTATAAATCGACAAACGGACATGATTCTGCCAATAGTTATAACCCTGGTAACCGAAAAAGACCGTCACAACGACCCTGCGTGTACTGCCGTGGACCTCACAACCCCACGGATTGCGTCAAAATATCTGACCATAAGACGAGAATGGATATTGTTAAACGCAGACAACTTTGCTACAATTGTCTCGGAACACACCCCGTTAAACAATGTAAATCTCGATACACGTGTAGACGTTGCCAGGGGAAACATCACACCTCGCTCCACGATGAAGGAAACGCTTCCAAGCCATCTGAAGTTCGAACTGCCAACGTCAGTGTGAATTTCTCTCACGCGTCTCACAACCCGTCTCAATGCTCGTATCAGGGGAGACGTAGTACAACTGATCCACGAACACGCCGTGTCTTACTAAAGACAGCCAAAATTCCAACAACGTGCGGAGGGAAACAACAATCGCGACAGTTCTATTCGACGAAGGTGCGGATCGTTCGTTCGTAACCAAAAGATTTGCGCAAGCCATCGATGCTAAAGTACACAGTTCAGAAGTACTCAACCTGAAATCTTTTTCAAATCCACGTACTGGATTCAAGACAATTCCGTGTACCACTCTACAGTTGCATCAACGCAACGGCAATCGCACACCTATAGACCTCCTTTACGTGGAAGAAATCTCCGACAATCTAACGAACAATGTAAACACTGATATCAAGCAACTTAATTATCTTCGCAAACTCAAGCTTGCACATCCAATTTCCGATGAAACTACTATGACGATCGACATTTTAATAGGTGTGGATCGGTATTGGGATTTTGTTGGAAATCACGTAATCCGAGGCCACGGTCCCACAGCTGTCAGCTCGTGTTTCGGATACTTACTATCAGGACCCATCAACACCGGTAAGCCACGTACGAAACACGTACAAGCATTTCACCTCACCGCGATCCCGTCCGATGATGAACTGCTCGCCAAGAACGTCGCTTCGTTTTGGGAACTGGAATCGATCGGTATTCGCGATCCAATAAACCCCCCGGAAAAGAAGACAACCGACGACGAACAATTCAAACAATATACAGAAAATTGTTTGTCCGAAGAAAATAATCGTTTCATCGCCAAACTACCATGGAAGTCTAGCCACTACTCACTGCCAACAAATTTTGACATTGCGAACAAACGCACTCGTCATATGATCAAGAAACTGCCACGTGATATTACTCAAGTCTACGATAAAATCATCTCGGATCAACTAAAAGCCGGTTTTATCGAGCGAGTAGAACAGGATGACACTACCAGTGGTCACTATCTCCCTCATCGTTCAGTTAAACGCGATAGCTCCTCAACTCCAATCCGCATCGTGTACGACTGCAGTGCAACTTCCGGAATCGGACAACCAAGTTTAAACGACTGTCTGGAAAGAGGACCCCCACTATTGAACGACCTAACCGCAATGTTAGTTCGTTTTCGCTCCAATCCAGTCGCATTAGCAAGCGATATCGAAAAAGCCTTCCTACAAATACGACTCGCAGACGAAGACCGTAAATATACGAAATTCCTGTGGTTATCTGACATAAATGATCTAACCAGTGAATTCATGACATACCAATTCACTTCCGTATTGTTTGGAGCCAGGTGCAGCCCGTTTATTCTGAAAGCCGCTATCAAGACTCTAATAAACAATCATCCGAATATACCTGCTGCCAACGATCTACAACAAAACATCTATGTTGATGACGTAGTAACTGGTAGTCGTGATACTAACGAAGCTATAAAATTCTATGAAGACTCAACGAAATTATTGTCTACACATGGATTTAATCTTCGATCATGGAGTACAAATGATCAAACCACCCGTGATGTCATTAAACAAGACAGTAAAGCGAATCCTAACACTACTGTTAACGTGCTAGGTGTGAAGTGGAACACTGAAAGTGACGTCATCTACCTGAAACCACTAAACTCACCAAATATCAACGCCATGACCACAAAGCGTGAAGTAGTCAGTTTCGCCGCCAGTCTCTATGACCCACTAGGTCTCCTTTCACCGGTGCATGTTCGAGCGAAGTTGTTTATTCAATCGCTATGGAAACTGAATCTTCATTGGGATACACCCATATCCGACGAACTCAATACTAATTGGACTAACATAGCTCACGATCTACGAGAGGTAACAAACATTTGCGTTACCCAACATTATTTTGCCGACAGTGCCGATAACAAGAACAACATCGAGATACACGCATTCTCAGACGCTTCAAGCAAAGCCTATGGTGGTGCTGTGTACATAAAGTCAGGAAACCAAACTTCGTTGGTGATGTCAAAGACACGTGTTGCACCAACCAATAAAAATACGCTGACTTTGCCTCGTCTTGAACTCATGGCTGCTTTGACCACAACCCGACTCAGTAAATTTGTCTCCAATGCGTTGTCAGTGAAATATAATATCACTCGTCGCGTGTTGTGGTCAGACTCCCAGATAGTTCTGCACTGGATAAATTCCTGCGGCAAACCAGACCTATTCACTTCCAATCGCATAACGGAAATAAACAGTTTCCCACAAGAAAGTAGGTACGTACCGACCAGCTCAAATCCTGCCGATTTACTAACCCGCGGACTTAAATGTGAAGAATTACGCAACTCTACCCTCTGGTGGACCGGTCCCTCATGGTTGAAAAATCGCGCCTTGTGGCCTGTATGCGAACTCTTTGGTGCCGACACGATATCTGACATAACCGTGAATCATTTACTAACTGGCGACACCCATGAACCAATCATAGCTGAATGACATCGTCCTAGTTCACGACTACGTGCGCAAACGAGTAAATTGGCAATTAGCACGGGTAACGCGACTACTGCCAGGTAGCGATGGACTGATCCGAACCGCTGAAATCCAAACCAAATTCGGAGTTACAAATCGACCAATTGCTAAATTGTATCCACTGGAGATAAGCAATATCACACCAACAAACGATTTGTCGACTTCACCCCGAGAGAATACTTCAACAGATTATTCCGAATCTACACCCATCGCCTCATTGGAAACGGGTAATTCAATCACAACGCAACCCCCTACTCAGAACAGCCACCCATTCTATCTGAGACGATCAACACGCAAGGCCGCGATACAAGCCCAAGAACGGATTTATCATCTGTCGAAGTCTGAACTTTAAAGTTGTAATACATGTACATATATTAGTGAACAAATATGTCTTTTACTATTTGAATTGAATCAACAACAAACATATTCATTACTGTGCGATGTACGTTTTCTCGCGCCCCGAGTATATCGTGGTGCTTATCCACGTGTGTGTTTCTCGATTCAATTATATTTGTTGTTGTTTAATTATAGTTATTATTTTTCATTCGTATTTACTTTGTATCGATAGACAACCATTTTCTGTATTTGTTCGTTTTGGTTTCATTCGATTCCAAGCATTATTCTCTGAGTTATGTCTGTTAGAAGCCGTTTCATGCTTCATTTCACCTCACAATACATGAATTCCTATGACAAAGAAGCACAAATCAATTTATTGTAAGCCATTTACGTGAATTGCATGAATTACTAGTAATTTGGGTGAAGAGGTCAATTAATTAGATCGGACATCAATTTTCGACTTTCGCATACTTACGTTTTTCTGACACATAAAATAAAATTGCATATATAGCGATTTACAGGCTGTAATCAAAATCGATCCACTGAATACAAGTTATAATAGTTACAATAAAATAATATGAACTAAGTGTGAAAAATTGAACAGTGACTTTTCTATGCGTGTTTGAAATGACACAGCTAGACACGCTACATCGACTGAAAGTTAAACACAACTTACACAAATGCTGCAGGGTCAATCCGGACACGCTGATTTTCAGAACTTCTAAAAGGGTTGATATCATTCTTATCGTGGATGCTTATCCACGTGTGTGTTTCTCGATTCAATTATATTTGTTGTTGTTTAATTATAGTTATTATTTTTCATTCGTATTTACTTTGTATCGATAGACAACCATTTTCTGTATTTGTTCGTTTTGGTTTCATTCGATTCCAAGCATTATTCTCTGAGTTATGTCTGTTAGAAGCCGTTTCATGCTTCATTTCACCTCACAATACATGTATTCCTATGACAAAGAAGCACAAATCAATTTATTGTAAGCCATTTACGTAATGTCCACAAACATGCCTTTATCACAGCGGACGCAAGAGAAGTCGCAACTTTGTAGCGGATTAAGGTAGCGAGACTATTATTTGTGTTGAAAATTACGATTTTCACATTTATTTATTAATTGATGAAATGCACTATAAACTTTCATCTGACAAAGTCAGCGTAATCTAGAATGTCATGTAAGTTGGTTAAAATGTAGATTTTCTGAAGGGAAGCAAGGCAGCTTCAGTAGCATTTTCTAAAATCAACAACACAGGTTTAATTTGTGTGCCTATAAGTTTCAAAGATTAACTCAAGACAAAGCATTGTTAGGATGTGTTATCAGTAGCTATCTGACACACAATGAGTGTTTCCAAACATTTGAGTGGTTTGTCTCCGCCCCTGTTTATTTCACAGATTAGTCATTTGCATATGAATGTGTCAAACACAAGGTCACACAGCCACTGAAAAAAATCATCGATTTTAGTGTTTTCATCTGGCGATTTTATCGAACTATAGCTATCCCATTCCTTTATTTTTTGGTTTCCAATAGCCTTACACATTTGGATGCCCCTACACATGTTAAAACAGACCATGATGGGAAAACAAATCGCTTGTGCAGATAAATAAGTTTGAAAATCTTTGCTGTGACTTCATCAACGTTTTCTAGGAGTTTATGTTTTTTCAAAATGCAAGGTCTTTAACAAAAAATAACGTATACTTATTGTCGTCGGATTAACACCAAATTTCCACAGCTTTAAGGTGACAATGAGAGGAACTTGAATGTGTCCAGACAAACTATTTCATGGATTATTTACTAATGTGTTGTGGTTTGAGTTGGGATCAATGCGACTAAAACAGAAATTAAAATTCAGGACACTACTTTTTAAAACGCGTTACTTGAATAAAACTGACCAGACACATTCAATTTACCAGACTATTGAACAACTAGGAAAAGTGAAAACAAAACTTCTTATCACTTCTTCTTTACAAAAAAAGTAATTTTTCACTTTTGATTAAGTAACGCAACTTAGAATGCAGATACGGGCATGACAAACACACCTTTGAAAAGCTTGAAGTCTGGCGATTTCAAAAGTATATACTTTCCTGGGTCTATTTGTAGTCGTTTGGTCCCAATTAGAAGAGGAAAACAAGTATGCAAATAATAGTCCCGCTACCTTAAGCCGAAATGTTTATTCTATAGTGACCTTCTCACATGGCACACCAATCATAGCGTTTTTCCTCCAATTTTAAAATCCGCGATGTAATCCTATTAACCCTATATAAAAGGTGTTTTAGTGCATGTTTAGTGTGGATTGTTCTAATTGTACTTTGATGCCAGACTTGTCTTCCGAAATAAATGATGTATTACAGTCTACCATAGTCTCTTGTGTTACCATTACACAATCACAGTGCTCACAGTTTTTTTTGACCTGATCGAATGTGTGCGATAGACAGCCACAATTCTCTTGTGGTGACTTTGTGTCGGTTTTTAAAATAGCACGCTTTTTTCTGTCTGTTTTGATGTAGCCATGACTTCCTTGCGCAAACGATTTACTGTTGTAACTAAAGATCGCATAATGTTGGTGATCCGAGATGCTTGAAGACTGTGGGCGAGATCTATCAAAACTTCCGAATAAACTTTGACTTGGTTAAGATGAGATGGGGATTGAGATCAGCCTGAACGCTGAACGTCAGACAATCGACAACTACGATGGAAATGGGACATCTTGTTCCTGGATTAATGCAACAATTACGTAACTGATTTCAAAAGGGCTCATCACTTCAGTCACGTTAGCGTATAGCATTTTGTTAGTAGGGGTGTGCGATTGCGATATTCGACATTTCACAGTTTCATCATGTTCGATTATTATTTTATTTCCACCAGTAATATAGATATTTGTTATTTTACTATTCTGTACGTACTAAAAACTTAGTGTTTGATTTGTTAGTGACGACGGTTCCAACTCAGCCCATAATGATAACGTCCAATCAGTGTATTGCGCCCTCATTATTTTGGACAGTGTTCTACGGACGCCTGTTCGCGTAAAGAGTTGTGGGACACTCTACCACAAATATGAAATGAATATATATATATATACCCGAACGAGAGACTGCACCATTGGAGTATCTCTCACGTATACCATAGACTATGGAAAACTGAAAATTTCTAGTAAAATGTATTTAGGAATTCAAATGATAGTAAGAGACAAACATTTATTTAAATTTATAAATGAAACCTGATAACAAAATACAAGTTTACAGACAGATTCTGAAAAGGATCGTCGTGACCCAAGTATAAATAGGCTTCTAAACAATATGAATTATTTCTTTGCAATTCTCGCTGCAGTAAACAGTAGATGTATGTGGCTATGAATATCACTGCAGTTATTCAATGTTGTATTTATGACAATAATTAAAGTTAAAATTAAGATTTTGTTGAATAAAGGTACAAAAAAAACATGAACCGGTAAACCGTTGCGCTGCTAAGCATGAATAATTAACTGATGTCAATCGATGTCACGTGATGTGAATGCACTAAAACATGAATCGTCAGTCTAGTTTTCACAAACATTTACACAGTTCCTAATATGTTGCCAAGTACCACATAGCAGGTTCAACCATAGACTGTCTATGGTTCAACGAAGACAATGAGAATTGTGTTCGCAAATCTGAAACGTCACTGCAAAGAGTACTAGCCAGAAATATCCATAGTTGTTTGAAATGAAAATTCGATGGTTAGCGTTGTTCACTGTATGTGTTCCGAGTATATGTGGTGATATCACAGTCACTCTACTAGTAGAGTGACTGTGGTGATATAGATCGTATTCTGAAAATAACGCAGCGTACGATGGAAAATGGAATAGAAATGAAACTCCGTAATCAAACGATCCCTAGAAATGGCGATGACAGCAAATTCGACCAATTTTGTTACATGTGTCTCAGTGAGAATTCATTTCACTTTCTTGGTATGGACTTTGTGGCTATTTTTACCAAAATGCCGATCGGCCAACATTCATATGAGACCACAAGCCGGCCCCGAGAAACACGCACACGACCCGAATGGAAAGTATTTTAACACTCGCCAAAATATTCACACCTGTATTGTTCACATTCATTCAGGCTTGCGAATGATATTGCAATTAATCAACGTATACTCTAATGTGCAATTTCCTGTCTTGTGTTCGAATTCACCAGTGTATAGTGAGACAAATGAAGACGTCACGTTAATATCAAAGCGATGGTACACTTCAGTCAGGAAATGTTTTTTTTTTTTTTTTTTAGAAATTAGTAACAACCGTTTCTAAATTGTACCTGTACATAGCCATTTTTCAATTACATGTACTCGGCAAAACAGGAGACGTTTATAGATCGATTCAAGACGCCATGCGAGTCGACAGTTCCGGTAATTATTTATTATAAGTACTGGCGGCCGCGATCCCAAATAAAACCGGACAATTCCACGCGCACAGTATTCTCCAAGTATGCGTAAATATACAGACATCGTAAAACAATGTTAATTGTACTACGAGAATGCATGTAAAATACGTACGTATACGCTGCGTGCCACCCAAGGCGGGCATGTGTGAAAGAAACCATAAAAATACGTAGCGCATATGTACGTATATTCCACGATTTGTATACGTAATCATATCTGCGTGAACTAAACGTGTACCGTGAATATACACAAAATGTATATCTGCGTATACAATCGTATATCAACGATTTTGCCCAGTGCAAGTGTGAACTGTCTTGGCTGATACATTGTTTCTAATCACGTGTGTTACTTCTACAACAAAAGAGGTGTTACCACTCTGGCACCAAGTGATATTTGTTTTGTCTGTGACTGAACTTATAAACATACTGTTGATTAACCTATGATTAAAACACACAATGAATGTTTCTTAAAATCATTACTTTCAAAAGATATCTACTTGAACGCTCGGCACAACCCGAAATTAGTGGTGAATTTTCAGAGAACACAT
Source organism: Saccoglossus kowalevskii (assembly GCF_978046115.1). Classification (NCBI taxonomy): domain Eukaryota; kingdom Metazoa; phylum Hemichordata; class Enteropneusta; family Harrimaniidae; genus Saccoglossus; species Saccoglossus kowalevskii. The sequence continues at coordinate 23,201,038 of NC_140657.1, forward strand.
AACTATATATATGATCGGATACAGTAGTAATGAATGAAATGAATGCAAACTGTCGTCGGCGACGAATATTCATATGCTGCAACCGGTATTTTCTTGTAATGCTACATTGACGTAAACAAACAAAAAATCGAATCTTCTAAGCCGTTTATTGTACGATGACTCGTAATAAACAACATAATAACAAAAGAAATTAATTTCAATATGCACGAGCCGGGTTGGTCCCGATGTGGGTCCGGAAAAACGTAAAGCCAGTGCTGTAATTTTCTCCAAACATGAAGACTTAACAATTTCGGCACGTGCCGAGATCCCGCAATGTATTCGTAACAATTCCGGATGCTGATGTTGAAAAAGCTGTAGACTGGTAGCTGTACAATTCGTCCTGGTTGCTTACGGCTCTGGTAAATAAAATACGTTGGTCGTTACGTCCCTGGGATAAATTATATTCGAAGTTCATATCTAGTGCACTACTCTAGCGAATGAAGAGTGATTTTGATTAAATGCACAATAAATGTGTAGCGGCACTGGCTTGTATACTCGCCTTGGCACAGCTATGCCCGTGTGAGAGACACTATAGAACTGTTAATAATATTATAAATTATTTAAATTAAAAATGTGTATTTGTTGTAATGTCAATGTAATGTGCCTGACAAAATCAAGCATCATCCGATACCTTGATAAAAACTATAATGGTCCATTAGAGGATGTGGATCTACATGCATGTGCCAACTACGTCTATTGCTAGGAAATATGTGTGGTCTAACAAATATCTTATTGGCCTAGAACAGTATACTATACAAAAGTTATAACCGAAAGGGAGACTATTCCACTTCCGTCTGAGGGAAAAAACGAACAGAAAAATTGTAAATGTTAGTTGGTAGAAACTACATACAGAATGCTTTATCCCGATGAATATTTCGTCGAGAGACCATTTCGTCAAAAGTATGATGTGAATTGGCAGTGCTGAGCACACTCCTCATAATGATATCATTTTTTGCTCCGCCCTTTATTGTAATATTTAAAATTGAGAAATTCGCTGCAATTAATAGTTGGTGGTTTGTTGATGTTAAATAGATAAGACTCAATTCACACACCAAGAGGTGTCATTCTTCAGTTAAGCAATACAATGTGACAGACTTCAGTCGAATACTGGTGGTGACCTGCTCTTAAAACACGTCTTTTATTTCAAATAAGCGATACGATGACAGAATTGGTTCGGTGCCAGTGGGTAATGAGCTGATAATAGTTATTATTGTGAACACGGCGACGCGTTTGATATACAGGTTTGCTTGAGCCAAATAGTGGAGTATTACCGAATCCAAGTTGCCGCATCGTCGTACACCATGGCCTGGGCCTCTTTTACGCCAAGCCTACACAAATTTATTTCGTAAAGTCTTTAAGCGGAAATAAACTCTGGTGGCGAGATTGAGCTGCCGACAATAGTGTACAATAGCTAGCATTAAGTTTACCGCATTCCGTAGTTGGACAACCAGAATGCATTGTTCCATACAATTACAACATAGCAACCGGTTTGACATCGAGAAAAATGTTGGTTAATGCTTTCACTTGTTAACCGAGCCGAGCCAAACGATTAGACGGACTTAACTTGGCATGTGCCAAGGAGCAGACCCAGACGGTTTGAAGGTTTACAAACTCATTTCGACGAAGCAACTCTGACATTGCTTACAGCGTCTCTTTCGCTACACTATTCAATCACGAGAATGTAAAGTTTCACCTCGTCCAAAAACGTCCACGCACAAGCAACGCAGGGCGTGCACTCCAATATAAAGTCAGATGACGCACCCGCTCACACGATCACCTCACTCATTAGACCAATGTTGAAGCAAGAATTCGTCAGGTGTACGGAGGAGAAGAATATGCGTCACATTAAATTGTACAAATCGCAGGGACTGTGTACAAATGCAGGTATTTGTAAAATGAATGACGCCTTTGGATGAGTTAATTGACTCTGAAAAACGTGCAATGCTACTTGTACATAAAAAACTACCAATTACTGATTACAGAAGATTTCTTAATTGTAATTAATACGATAAATTCATAGCAAAATGATATCAGTTTGTAGTACAATACAGCAGATGATGACATGCATTCAAGATTACCACACCCTAACGTTGCCTGCTAAAAAGCTACCTTATTTTACAAATATGGCATTGACAAACGCTGTTTCCTCCAATTCAAATAAAATAAGTTGCACCGTAAATCCCGGACTGTGTCGGTGCGCGTCAAAAATACACAGTCAATAGCCGCAAACGGAGTAGTAATGGAACACTCTCTTGACATGATCGGCCATTTAAGGCATTTTTAATAAAAGCAATGACTGGGTGTCTTTTTAGCAATCACGGTATAGTTACGATTATCTGAGCTGTTATATTTATTTTGACTAATAAATTAACGTCATTATACATCGTACGTTTAACATGCAGGCTTGCTTGAGCCAAATAGTGGAGTATTACCGAATCTACGTCGCCGCATCGCCAAGCCTACACAGATTTATTTCGTTGAGTCTCTAAGCGGAAATAAACTCTGGCGGCGAGAATGAGTCGCCGACAATAGTGTACAATAGCTAGCGTTAAGTTTACTGCATTCCGTAGTTGTACAACCAGAATGCATTGTCCCATACACACCATGGCAACCGGTTTGACATCGAGCCGAGCAAAACGATCGGACGGACATAACTCGGCATGTGACGAGAAGCGGACGAAGCAAATCTGACATTGCTTCCAGCATCTCTTTCGTTACACTATTCAATGTTGAGAATGTAAAGTTTCACCTCGCCCAGGGCGTGCACTCCAATATGAAGTCAGATGGCGCGCCCGGTCACATGATCACCTCACTCACATGACCAATGTTAAAGCAAGTATTGGTGTGGGGAGCTCTAATAACCAGAATTTTTTATATATTTTAATTATATATATATCAAGTATAAATGAGAAAGAATGTTTTGTATTAATGTATATATTGAATAACTACGACATCATGATTATCTGGACTACTACATTTATTTTTTTATATCGGTCTTAGCAAAGAACCACAAAATGCCAGTACCGAGGATTGATTCCGATATTCTGATTAGTCCACCACTGTTTTATCTCCTTTTGTTCTATGCCAAAATTAACGCTGTTTCGTTTGTCATTACAATGCTAGCCCTTTTCGTTAAACTAATTAGACCCATACTCGTTTACGGGAGTGATATCTGGGGTCACGAAAACACATACATGTGGAAGAAATTCACCTAAACTTTTGTCGTTTTGTTTTAGGAGTCGGTAAGAACACACCAATCCTCGGTATTTATGGGGAACTGGGAAAATACCTAGTCGACGTATTCATCAAAAAAACAATTAATTAAATACATCAAATGAATTGGTGAGGGAGGCAGCAATTATGAACAAACAATTAAACAGCAAATGGTACAGTGCCATAACTACTATAATAACTGAAATAAACCAACCACAAATTATCGAAACAACAACTATGCTGAACGACAGAGAAACCAAGAAATTAAGTTTGGAAGTTGAAGAAATATATAATTATACCGAAAAAGAGAAATTAACATAGGGACTGATGATAACCATAATAACAATAGCAGAAGGAATAAACTCAGATGTACAAAAATTTCAAAAATGAATTTACTTTAGAAAATTATGTGATCAAAATAAAGAATGCCGAACAATGGGAATGTCTAAGTAGGTTACGTTTGAGCAACTATAGACTAAAACAGGGCGGTACACCAAACCAAAAAGCGAAATAGAAAAAAGAATCTGCGAACTGTGTTTAAATAACAAAGTAGAAGATGAAATGCCCCTTTTACGAAAAATCGCGAAAAGCATTATTTGAAGAGACTACTAAGTACATTATAAACTTCACGAATATGAGTGACTACAAGAAATTTTCAACATTAATGGGTGATACAAACCTGAATGTACAAATACCAGTTGCCCAATTTATCAAAAAATAACACGAACCTTAGACAGCAAATTAACATAAATTCTTTAATACGTTTTATTTCTCATTGTTTTTCCTCATTTAGTCTTGTTCCATGTTTCATTGATTTACTGTATATTCCTTATTTTTTGTATTATTATTGTTTGATCTATTTTTTTTTCAATATTGTTATTCACGTATATCAATAGGTTTTGTTTAATTGTAGTTTGTTGGTAGGAAGTAATTTACACGAACCAGCTCCCTGCACGAACCTAATTCGGGAAAGTAGTGTCACGTGAGTGTATTGGTCTATTGCAAACTCATTTATTTTAGTAAAAATACACGCAGTTGCGTTTTATGTTTGAGAATATTACTCAAACACCTTTTTAGCTATCGAATCCTTCGTTCGTTATTTTCCTAAAAATCTACCCACGTTTGCTGCTAGAATCCGCCATTCAGAATTTCCGACCAGAATAAAAAATGCCGACCGGTGCTATGCTATACAAATAGCTAATAATAGTACAAAGCCGGTTGGCTGGTTGGCAATCCACTCCGCTCAAACACAAGCAACATGTTTTGGCTGTTTCCATGGTGTGACATAAACGTGAAGCTAACGTCGGTTTATAACTAAATAGGCCCCGTATACGAAGTTCGCAAAAACCATTCAGTCTTTAGAAGTCACTTAGTTACTAGGACGTATTCTGCTGTTACATTTATCATTTCCAACCGTTTTGCGATAGTATTTCCTAGAATGAAGACAGCATTTACAGTTCACTCATAGTTCAAAGCTGCGTTGGGATTACGTTGATACAGTGTAACAATGTCGGTGCCGGTAATCTCTTACCAGTGCGCAACGTAGCCAAAATAAAAAACATAATCATTTGAACACTGCTATTACAAAGCTGGTAGGAATTTGAACCATTGGGACGAAAGTATTCGACAATTAGTTTTTGGATGTTACGACCTACCTGTGAAGTATGAACAAAGTCAACCGAGCCGAGTTAAAAGCCATTGCTGGTGAAAAGTTAACCCAACTTCGGGGTTAAATTTCTCGGTAATGAAAAAATATATAACAAATTCAAATAGTAACTATGTGTCCACAATGAGCTATGAAGGAGTACCTTCCAAGGTCGGGTTAAGATAGCGAGAAGTGTTTGACGACGTTTTTGAATAAAGTTGTTTCATTCAGAACCATAATTTTGAGTATATGATTCAAAAGCCTAAATTCGCATTACCCGGACAGTCATTGTTTACACAATTACCACGTGACAAAAAAAATGCAAACCTTGTAAAAATGACTAAATCCGCGATTTTGAAAGCACACTGCGGAATTTACGCTTGAAATTTGCGCCATGCATTGCCCGTAATCAAGTGCATTGAAATTTGTCCCCGGTAATCAAAGATCATTTTTTTTCGATTTCAACGTAGGTTTGTTGTTTTTGTCCCTTAACTATTTCAACTATACTCAACACTGATGAGTTGATTTGTAAATTGCATTATGTCAAGGGGACTCAGATGGTTATAACAATTTGAATGCATATGCAACATAACCTGTTATTGTATTATAACCAAAGCGTGTCGTTTTGAAAACAGCGTTTTACCCACATATAGCAATATTATGAAATGATCCCAATTCTGGGCGTTTCAACACAACGGCGCCATCCAGACTAGATTGGAAAAAGACTCAAATGTTCCATGATATATTGTTAACTGACTGTCCGAATAATTCTCAGAACGACTGTAATTGCTTCGTGAATATTTATACACAGACCGGAACTCTAAAACAACCCCTGGCACTGCGACAAGTGGCGATATAAAATGATCAGGATGCCAAAGTTGTGACGTCGCTCAAGAGAAATTATTAAAAAAAAATACAGTCCGTTTTCTGTCTACATATGCAACGTTCACACGAAAACATTTTATCAGAGCCCTACGGCTCGAGCCAGCAAAAATTGCCCAGTATACGCGTTCAGCTAGAGCTAAGTTCGGCTACAATAAATCGTCGGGGTTGAACTCCGAGAGTGTTGAGCCCCGACATGGCTCCGAACGTGTATACGCTTCGGGGGCCTATTATCGGAGCAAATCACGACCTCACTCGTTTCTTCAAGTAGCCTCTAATTTTAATTATGGTGGAGACAACATCTTTCGAAATTTCACGCAGTTTCCGGCTTGGCGAAGAAGTACACGTCCCAATATAGCGACCACGGCACGGTAATAGATAGAGAGACTGTGATTTTCTTAGTAGTTTAAATATCACTACAGTTAAATAATTACGAAATATTAATTGTGCATGATTTGTCACGATAATGAGATGTGATTGAAAGTAGGTGGATAAATCAACAACACATTACCTATCGAACATATATTTAATCAACCATTTTGAAATACCACGATCAATCAATTTTCATAATCAAATGTGTTAACTTATGCTGAAAATCATGGTCATTTTCTCTCTGAAACGTAATCAATCAGTGTTGACACAAGGTATATGTCTAATGTCATCAGTTCTTTTATTCGATACTATAGTAAGTGACATTAGGATATTAGATATCATTAAATACATAAATATAATAACTGCAATGTAACATAATGAACACAAATAAATAGATGTTAATAATATATACAATTACTTGTAATACAACTGAGATCATGCCCTTTAAACATCACAGGCTTGTGCATACTGGCTTCAGGAAATATCAGTTAAGTGGGATTATTGCTCAGTGGTATATTAAGTATTATTTGTTCTTTAAATAGATACACCTATTAAGCATATTGCAAAGTACACTGCTATAAATATGTTATTCTAAGATAATGATACTAGACCAGACCAAAATAACATTTGCTTCAAGGATTTTTTGTCAATTAACTAAATAACTTCCTCACAATAAATGCTAATAACAAAAACAGCAAATTCAGTGCATGACAGTGGTAACCTTGGCAGAACCAAGTGATAGATTACGTAACTCGCATATACACGAAGTTTGTAAAACGTCATATGAGAACTGTGTTTTGAAAACGAGTGAGTTATAATAGCGTGCAATATCCAATATGCAATATTGCATTTTTCGTTGTACAAATTTTGTAGCCGCGGAGGCTCTATAAAGCTTAACTTTTGTTGGATGTTTTCTCAAAGTTCGTGTTTTCTCATGGCCGATGTATAATGACGTTAGTTTTACTTAATTCCGGATAACTATTTATTTTTATTGTTGCATTGCATAATTGTTCGTTCGTAAGTTTTAGGATAGAAACATAAGTCACAGATAGCAATCTGGTTCTCAACATAATTCACAGTAGAATATTATCACAGTATAGCATTCATTATTTAAACTGATAACCCAATTAGTGTTACTTGACACTATCGGTCTTTCCAAAAATTCAGTCTAGACTGATGGTTTGCCGAATTTCAATTTAACAGCATAATCTATGAATATTAATGTAAATAAATGAGACGTATTGAAATTACTGTATTTTGCTGAATAGATAAATTATATTATTATAATGCTCCATTATTTTTTTAATCGTGCTGCTTGGCCTCCTTGTTTGTCTGGTTTGACGCCTTTTTCATTTGCAGCTTCCTTCTTTTCATATTGTTTTCCATATATATATTTGGTTCTTATTTGTACTATAAGGCCAGTGACCCAAATAAATAAATAAATAAATAAATAAATAAATAAATAAATAAATAAATAAATAAATAAATAAATAAATAAATAAATAAATAAATAAATAAATAAATAAATAAATAAATAAATAAATCACATCGCATCTTAGTCTTAAAGAATGAAATAACAAAACTGAAAATCTTTTGAGTAGAGTGGCATTTACAGAGGTCATTAGACAATTTTGTGCAGTGATGGAGGCAGAAAGTAATAATGGGTTAAATCTGAAGGTCTCGAAAAGAAGGACAGACAGGAACAGAATGTTACTCATCTTACTCAATTTCATTACAATCTTTAAATATTATCTTTTCTGTCAGTTTCAATACGTAAATGGTTACACGAGCTGCGTAAACGTGACAACTTTACTCTATGAGATTGAGTATTTACAAGTGACAGATATCTCCTGGGTTCTAGGCTGGTTTTGAAACTCCGATAAGTAATTAATTTATCAAGTGATCAGATTTCGTAATAGCATTCAGAAAATAATACTTCCTTAAAACGTGAAGTGAATAACTTAACAAAATCATCCATGTTACAGACTTGTTGCTTGTTGGGTTTCCCAAGCATCATGAAAATTACATAATTCTTTGACCTCGTTAACCCAGGTATGTTTTAAACGTAGAGCCGAAAGCTCATTTTCATAAAGCATTTATTTTGGAAACGATGACATGGCATATTAATCACTTTGGCCCAATATTTAATACATTTCTTTGCGATTAACAACTAAATTGGGTAACGCCCACATTCCCCCCAAGACAGTGACATTGGTGCATTTTTGGTTACGCCCAGATACATTTTATATGCAAATATTTAAACGCGTTCTAAATATTCATAACGTTGGTATCCCCAGATTTCAGAGGCATACGTTAGAATTGCGACGACCAATGAATGAAACATATTAGTAAATGCGTCAATGACTGAAAATACTTAGAAAAGAAATCCTTCTATAATTCCCAGGAAGGTTTGTGGAACCCTTCTTAAAAATTGGTATTATAATAGCCTTAGACCAAAGTGTTGGAAATATCCGACACTGTAAACAATCTATAAAAAAGAATATCTAAATAGGGAATTATTTGATCACTTGTTGATTTAAAATATTAGCCAATAATGTCATCAAGATGATTTGCCTGGTTTTAATGAATTTATGATTTGGTATATTTCGTCGTTGGAAATTGGTCTATTTAAAAGGTCAAAATTCAAGCCAATATTAGTATGAATTAAAGAGGACAAATCCTACATTTCTTCCTTGAGAATAAATCATCGGGCAAAGTAGCTAGAATATTTATGCGTTGATTTTCAAAGACTTCAATACCATTGTTTTTATTAAAGTCATTGTCAATATTAAACAGGTCGCCTTTCAATTGCAGAAAAATACAATCATGTAGGAGACAAACAATATGTTTGATAAATTGTTTTAAAATATTACGTTCTAGTACACAAACTCCCCCAGAAAAACGACCAGTAAGCGATATTTACTGAATACTTCAAAATCAGGAAACAACGTTATCGTATCGGTTATTACTCTCAGCTCAAGTCTCAGACAAAACAATGATATCATGTTTCATCAAATAGTTGATAAAGTCAGCTACTGGTAATTTGTATTTTAAACCTCTAATATTCCACGCGAGAGATTTTAAGTTTCAAGGTTTTTGGGACATGGCCGGTTTGTTATTCTTTTCTCATATGACCACTGCCACGGGCTAGATATCTTGTCATTGGACGATGATTGGTAGTAAACTGCACAGGATTTACAATTGAAGTAACATTACTATGACTCCTTTGCCTAGAGCTCTCTATGATGAACAGTTTTCCCTTTTTTAAATAACCGCGTTTCTCTTGTTCTTCAAATCTGATAGCGTTTTACGTTGACGTTTAATTAGATCATTATATATATCAACTTTATTAACTCGGATCTCGCAGAAAGCACAATAACTGTATCCACTCCGTATTGGAATTGACCAATAATTGGTCGGTGGCTCTCATCCGCATTTCCTGTACGATGTACAATTTCAATATCACGTTTTGACCAAGTTTTACCATGAACATGACTATTTAACATGGATGCTACCTTTTCTTTACATTCGTCAGCTGTTTCGTTGATTTCCGATTTAATGCCATAAAATCAGACATTATTCCGTCTTAAGAGACCTTCCAGATCATCAACATCTTTTTCATTCTTATCTATTCTTGTGATAATTACATCAAGTGTCTGATCAATTGCTTTCAAATTTAATCGATTTACCTGATCATTGTCTTTGATTTTGTCTTCAACATTAGCAAGTGAAATGCGAAGGTCGTCAAACTGATCGCTAAAACTGTCACATGTTGATTGTAGTTCAACTTGTTTGATGTTAACATCGTGTAGGTAATTGACCAAGAAGTTTTGATGATATCACTGTGAGGACCTGGGTTGGTTTCAATGTCACCCACAAGGAGTAGAAGACGAGGTACTATCGGGGTATCAATGAAACTAGTAGTAATACGCAACAGACAATGGGGAGACATGGCGACATGGAGACATACCACAGCAAATAATGCAAACCACAGAATACGCAGTTATTTAAAAGGACAATGAATGCAAGTACAAAAATACAAACAGACCATCGGAATCCCATTTACATATGTCATTTACATATGTCTTTTTTTTTTTTTTTTTTTTTTTTTTTACAGTGCATTCTAATTTTATTATTCGTCGTAAATAAAACAACAATACAAATAAGTACATTTACATATGTCATCAATTTTTTTTTGGTTCCGTAAATAATCAAATTCGAATTCTCCTTGCTAAGGTAGAAACACTTATTATTATAATGTAGATTGCCAGGGTTTACAAGAAAATAAAACGATCTAAAGGACCTGAAAACAGGATTTTTTGCAGAGCGACTTAACAAGTGACACGTACATTTTTCTAACCGCAAGGAACTCTGGGAAGGAGAATGGAGTGTGGTGTCATGGCGTACCAAGCCACAAGTGTTTTGTTCTGTAGTAATATACACCAATACATCCCGCAATCAGTAAAGCAATTATAATCAGCGGCAATACAATCTTGGTCGCAGTACCTAGAATGTGAGATAAAAATTCTAGTGATATTTACTTGAATCCAGGTAAAACTGCCTTATTTATTAATTCCTGTTCGTGAACAAGGAATGTTTTGTATTGAATGTATCTTACCTAATCCGCTGTTTTCAGAAGAAATTGAACCATGTTTGCCATTGAAAGTACCACTAGTAGAAATGTCCTGGTAGTCTGTCAACAAAGATACAATTTAACTAGAACCAGTAAATGTGATTTTGAGTGACATTTGGCAAAACATTGATGTACTGTTTTTTTTATATAATGTATATGTGCAGTGATAATTATTCTCTGGACGACAAACAAAATAATAAATAACAGCGTAGCTAATATAATTGATTTTAAATTGCAAACATTAATACAGAATAATTGTTTTTTATTGCTAGTTTTTATAGGGTTTATTTTGATTTTCTCAACTTACCTATCGTCTGAGGAGAACCCTTATAATCTAAAATGAATGAAAATATAATAGTTGAATTAAAATGAAATAATACAATTATTCTCAATTTGCTAGTTCATGTTTCACACCTGAAAATGCAATGAACGTGACTCAGTAAATTTATCCTTAATTATCTAGTCCCTGTTTCACATCTGAACATTTATTGCACTTGTCTCACTCGAATCAGTTTGATTGACTTGGTATTTTATTACATGTCGTGTGCTAAGTGTGATATTTGTAATGCAATATGACAGTGTAAAGCTTTAAGATCATTGCTGATCCTTACTTTTAATTTTAATTGAAAGTCGAAAGTTTTAGAATGTAACAGTATGAGAGCAAAATACGACAGTCGAATTATGGTTCTAGTGTGTTAAATATCCAATATATTTGTATTTGAACATTATTTTGTTGAATGAAAAGGTCTCTATTTAAAATAACGCTAATGTCTGGTGACTGCAATATTCAATATAATAGTACTCCATGATTTAATCAAAACATTACCAAATTCATTGAGTTATACTCTGCCAAAACAAATCAGTGTTGGCAATGACAATATAAATATCAGAGTTGCACAAACAAGTTTAGAAAATACCTTGCAGAGGAAAATCGACATGTGCAATGCTGACAATGTGAATCTGGTCCCCATTTGATAATTCTGACATTCCGGGAACCAAGGCACCATAATTTCCTTCCTCATCTACAGTCAAGTCAGTGATAGGTAGAACAAACAGGTCGTTGTCGAGTGTCTTCCACACACCGTCAGTATGAATAATGAGCGTACTATCTTCACTAATCCCAATTATATCAAAACTGTTTGGAATTAAGGTAAGTTTTGCAATATGCATGCCAATAGGAATTGTTAGATCCCATTCAGCATTTATACTTGATCTAATAAGTACCACATCTGCGATACTGGCTGCTATTATTTCACCATCAAGTAACACGTCCACACTTACAATGCAGCAGCTATCTGTATAACTTCGAATCCAACTACCTTCCTCTAAATTTGATTTAACATATAACCTATTGTCCTCTTGAACACCTACAAGTGTTTTGTCAGGTAGGCTAGCAATGTCTATCACACAGCATGAGCCATGAATTGGGCCATGGTATTGATATGCGTAGTCACCCATTGGGATTCCAGTATAAAGATAACCATCCTCGCCAACAGCAATCACGTTGCTTTGATCCATTTCTCCTATTATATAGTGACTTGCCGAATATGGTGCACCAGGCATAGCAACAGAAGTGTGAGAATCTTCTAGAAATCGGTAATAGAATTTATGACAATTCTTTGTTAGGAAGTAATAATTTGTATATTTTGGTAAAATACAATTTTCACTAAATGTACTCACATGTAAATAATTGCAACTACCCACGGAAGCATGCATATAGTTATAATATATATATATATATATATATATATATATATCACTGTCTACCTGTTGCAGCGTCTAATCTGTCAGAGTTTCCAGCCAAGCTAGACTCAACAGATCCACCCGAACCTCCAGCTGAACCAGAGTCAACATTCCCACCAGAACTTCCATCAGAGCCTGAATCAATAGATCCACCTGTGCTTCCTGGTGAACCAGCGTTGCTCGACTCACCAGAGCTGCCAGATCCTCTAGAACTACCCATAGCAGTAAAACTATCTGGCAATTCACCATAGCATATTGCTTGAAAGAAATGGTCATCATGCATTATTTGATCAAATAAACCCGATGATACCACCGTAAAATCTTTCACATTCTCATTGATTCCTGCATCTTGCCAAAAAGGTATACTGCCACTTGATGTTATTACTATTACACCATTTGTATCCACTGCCAGTATTGTATTATATACACCTTCACTGTATATGACCACCTTTTGGACAAATCCACTGTCTGCAACTGGGCCATTCCAAACATCATTCAATTTATTTTTTGTATATAGATGGTTATCGATTCCGACACCAATTATGAGGCTGTCCTTGATATCTACACTAATCACACAGCAAGAGTTTGGTACTATCTCAGTCCATCCTTGATCATCCATTATATACTTTAGCACCATTTCGTTATTTGTATTCACAGCGAGTAAAGAATCGTCACCCATGAAAACAATATCGATAATACCATTGGTATATGGAACAAGGGACACAGAGCCAATTTCATCACGTGTGTACAAATTGTTGTCATCTCCAACGAGTAGCGCTGTTTCTACTAAAAAGGAAATAGAAAATAGAGAATATTCAATTGAGAATAACAATACTGTTGCTTTACAATGTTGTAACTTTAAAGTATGATTAGGTATTACCTAATTGAAAAAAAAATTGAAACAAATTTACAGAAAAGATAAATAAAATTGCTCTTGATGAGCATGATATTAAGGACTTTTTAACTTAGCTTCCCCCATTCACTGAATGATCGTTTTTAAACTGCAGCCCATAACCAACCAATGTTGTAAGGGTATATAAATACCACTAAACAAATTATCATACCCCAACCAAGTGGTGTAAATAGTGTCTCAGGTAGTTTGCTAGAAGTGAATTTTGTTGCATTCTACAGTCGGAATACAAACTGGCATACTGGCAGAAATACTTCCGCTGCTGAAAAAACAATTTAGCAGAAGGAATTTGACTCCCCCAAAAAAAACATTGTAAATTGTCGGATAAATAACAATGTTTTATTGTCCCTTCAATGGTACCTTCATATAAAATATCATATTAAATAACGTTATGATATCATTAACTATACATTAACTAATCATTATTGGAGTACATTGTTTATGATGATGCAAAGTTATTTTCCGATTGATAGTCATACAATTCATTCGATTTCATTTCTAAGGGGTCTGCTGATGATTAGTGTAATGCTCTATGAAGATAGCCCCAGTGAAAAGATTGGGTGCGTATTTGTTGTCATGAAATTATCTTACCCAATAAATACACGTTACCAGAACAGAATATCAGAAGTGATTAGTTTATGCATATCGTGGGTTCGCGTCTGTCATTCAATGAAGGCTACGATATGATTCCCAACTCACTTATTTTATGTATGTGTTCAATAGATGTATGTGTTGTCAACTGGAGATGTATGCGCATGAAACCCTTATATATTTGCTCAGAAGGAAATAAACTGTCAGAATAAATTGCAATTGTGTTGTATATTATTACATCAGTGTTTACTGACGACAAGTACAAGGGTCAGTACATTTTTCAGTGTCAAACAATTATTAAAGGTGTAGCCCGATCCGATATAAGAAATTCTAAAACACTTAACTTGGAAAAACTTTGGATTTAAATTGTAAACTGTATGGTTATAAAACCTTTTTTTATGTTACATTCTAATTGACAATTGCATCTCCTTAATGTGCTTGAGTAAAGTATATGAAGGGCCTATCACTTTTATTTTCGAAATTGCGCAATAAAAAAACAAGCATATATTTCGCCAAACCACTATAAGGAGATTAGAAAATCCAAAAAACAAAAAGATTTCAAAAACGTATTAATGGAAAACTCAAAGCCGTTCCAAGAACACGTTCTTCGAGAACACCTTATATAGGGTTGGAAATACATCTATGTAATGGTTCAAAAATTGAGTCTCTGTGTCTGTAAAGTTGCGAGTTTATCAAATGCGAATACATGTACGACATATTAAGGTTTCATACAAACTTGGCAGATTTTGCATTTACTACTACTACTACTACTATAAACAAGACGTATAAATCAACAAAATACTAGCCATTTTCATATCAGATACAGTGTTGGGAAACCAAACTATGAATTGGAACATTAATTATATTTATAGAACATAACACAATGCACCAGGAGGCCGTTTACCAGTACGGTAACGTACTTTAACTGTTTGACAACGACATTTCCATCAATAGAACAATTTTTTTGTAATATCATGAATGCATAAATTGATTACATAAACCAGAAGTTGGTTCATTCGTGAATATTTAAAAATGACATATTTAGCTTCCTTTTAAACCCAAGTATTAATGTATTCTATCACTGGGTCTGTGATGTAGATGTCATTTTAGGAGTATTACGTAACATGTGACAACTTGATTAAGTGTGAGGATGACGAAACTTTGGTTTGTAATAGCGCAGTTTGTATTCTTAATGTGATTCCCAAATTTGTGTTATAACATGATAATGCATAAAAGGTTTCAATCTGAGCTATCGTGATACAGGAGTGATTCTGTGAAGTGATAAAAAATGTACTATGGGTAAAATACAATACTCAAAAAACAATTGTTTATATTTACCAGTATTAGATTGTGATGATGTTTGTTGTCCAATGTAACATATAGCAATCATTTCATTATTCGCTTCCAATGGGGCAAGAACGTCTGAATCAACAAATGCAATATCTACCAAAACACTGTCCCCAAAATCAATTCCAGTATTAATCCAGGAACCAGCAGGTTCATCAAAATACAGTAGACTGTTTGGTGTAAGTCCGAACAGCATTGTGTTGACGGTTAATTTTATAACCTGCTCCACATACCCATTGGCCACAATCGACCATGCTGATCGGAGATCAATTCTCCTTTTCAACGTTTTAGTTGCAGTTATTCCAAAGATGTATCCCTGCTCATCTACACATGCGCTGATCACACTAGCACTTCCTGGAATTGGATTTGACCACACAGCATTTTCCCATGACAACATATATACTAATTCATATCCAACTGTTACACCAATTAGCCATCCATCAGGGGACATGTCAATGTCAATCAAGGGAACATTAGGTGTTAATGGTCCTATAAATGATTTCATTTCCAATGTTGTCTGATATAATTGATTATTAGTATATATCAATAATGTGTCGATGCCATCTTCTACCGACGAACCAGCAGAACCTAAAACATGATGCAAATTAGATATTAATAATATTTTCATAAATACACCTTTTTGGGGGGTTCAGGGGTTATTATACGACAATATGCAACGTGGAATGAGTAATTAAACGCAAGAACGGGAGTTTGTGGACGTAGAGAATTGAACAGAGTAATATACTACTTCACATTTGAGTGGTATATGTTTGTACCTTCTTTCACCCGGAAATTCCATCAATTGCATAGGTACCTCCACATACTATGTGTAGTTTATTTGCTGAGTATTTGTTGCTAAACCAATATCCTTAATTAAAATTGCGTAGTATTATGGGTAACAATGTGTATTGTGAGATATTGAAGAAACAACATAGCAGGTGAAACCATGCAGGTGACTGGACGAGTGTAACCAATGCAATATTTTGCAATGTCTTCTCTGTACATAATAATGGATATATTTGCTTATGACAAATTCATCGATTCAACATGGTAAACATTTTTTTATATTGTGTAATTACCATTAGGCATATAAAATCATCAAAATATTATTTCAAAAAGCAACTGAATATCGTACAATAATTTTGAACAGCCACACATTTAACATACGACATTACTATTATTGCTTGCTGAGGGGCACGCTGCACTGCAGTTTCCAAAAATCTACTCCATTGACCTTATATTTATGCTCTAAACATTTTAAATTGATACGGGCTCCTTAATTAAGCATGTTTGTCTTCAAGTCTAACCTTGGAAACACGTTAAATTAATTTAGTATTTATATCTCGTCAAAGCATTGTTATGGGGATATTTTAGTATATCGCAGCTGTAGCGCAATGATTTGATTGGTAACTCTTCATTTTAACCATGGATTGTTAATCTTGGGATGTCACACCATTTTTTTAATCATGCTTCTAAAACGTATACTAATGGGAAAATAGTGCTCCCCACTTATTAACATGATACCAATGCATAATAATCATAATTAAAGCGTTCAAGCAACTTTATCGGAACCTAGTTTTAAAAACTGAATATGCCCATTGATTTACCCACTGATGTATATGTTTATTGTGTTAAGAAGATGCTTCGGTCATGCATGCTACATGAAAAATAGCAGGTTGACTGGTTGAAGCATTCATAAGATATAAACGCCCAAACTGTTACCAATTTTAAAATTCAAATTAGCACCTAAAAACGATTTGATCAATATTACTTTATTTTATTTCTAAACAGGTACGATCCTATATTCTACATTATAAATATTCAATTGGTTGGTTAAAAAGCTCTTATGAGAAACACTTACCCCGATGGCGCAAAATAATGTGAGTCAGCCGAATTAATTATTTTCTGCCTCAAAGAATTCATAGCATAGAAATGATACATGGCAGATTTCAAAATAATCGGATAAATATGGCATTAGTAAAATAAATCAAAGATGGTAACCACACCACGTGATCAGTCACAAAGAGATTTGTAAATAGTAATGAGCATTATACATACATGCTAAAAAATAAATTCCATGTGTTCAATGGTTGAGGAGACGATTTTAGCAACTACAAAAACAGAAAAGTCACATGACCGCTACTAACGTTTGTATTCATAACATGGGTAGCCATATATCGATAATACAACTACAAATATCACAATACGTAAAGATTCAAATGGTTCGTAATGTTTAACTTGAATCGAAGATGGCTGCAAAACAGTCCGATCATTAACAATGTTGAGAGTTAGTTGCACCAGCGGGGGTCGCGGCTTTACTGAGGGGATGGAAAGAAGGGGTCGTGCATTGAAATACATACTATAAATATGTGTAAAATAAAATAAGCAATAAAACAAACGTGTGTATTTACCAACACTTGTACTACTAGATCCTCCATTCGGTTGTGATGATTGTTGTTGTCCAATGTAACATATAGCTATGAGTTCAATAGTCTCTACCACTTGGACAAATAGTTCTGAATTGACAAATGCAATATCTGTAATAGCATTGCCACCAAAATCAGTTCCAGTATCAATCCATGAACCAGATTGATCAAAATACAGGAGGCTGTTTCGTGTGATTCCGTACAGCATTGTGTTGACGGTTATTTTTATGACCTGTTCCGCATACCCATTGGCCACAATCGACCATGCTGATTGGACATCAAATCTCCTTTTCAACGTTTTAGTTGCAGTTATTCCAAAGATGTATCCCAGCTCATCTACACATGCGCTGATCACTCTAGCACTTCCTGGAATTGGATTTGACCACACAGCATTTTCCAATGACAACATATGTACTAATTCATAATCAACTGTTACACCAATGAGCCATCCGTCCGGGGACATGTCAACATCTATCAATGGCACATTAGGTGTTAATGGTCCTATAAATGATTTTATTTCCAATGTTGTCTGATATAATTGATAATCAGTACTTATCACTAATGTGTCAATGCCATCTGCTACTGATGAACCAATGGAACCTAAAACATGATGCAAACTCAATATTACAGGCTATGGTAACAACAATTACACACCTGTTTTCTTAAATAATCCTTGTTTTGTCAATTTAACACTCGTTTTTATCACGGATTGTTAATCATGAGATGTCACACTATCCTTTCAATCATGTTCTAAAACTCATGCTAAGAGGAAAATAGTGTTCATTACTTATTAACCTCAAGCCAAGACATAAATAGAGTACAGAGTAGCTTATTCGGGTCTTTGAAGACTCCATATGCTTAAATGTGTTTCCGTTGATATAAAAGTTATTTATTTCAGACGATTATCCGTTATTCAGCTACAAGAACATTTTGATCGGTAAAAGCATCCATGGGACAGAAATGCCTCAAATTGAGGTAATTTTTGGCGAACATTCAAGTTGGTGACCGAACCATGTGGTCGATCAAAATAAAGACATTTACTCTTGTAAAATGTTATGGTCATATATGCTATATACCAATTATTGATCGGCTTAAAAACTCCTAAAAAAATACCATTTTTTTTTCATTTTGGTTAAAAGTTCAAAATGGTAGCTAAAACATGTGACGTAAATGCTACATGACAAATATCTGCATATATCCAAGACATAAATTGATGACACACTTTGACTACTAACAACTAACATTACTAATCTAAATAATGGCTTGCGCCTGTACATTTGGAAGTCAAATTCTATCTTGTCCCAGGATCCTTACCCATTGATAGTTCATATAGTTTAGCTGACAATGGGAAGTAAAGCTCACATGCCGACATGTGCCATACACATGAAAGTCATCAGTTACATGCATGCAAGTCAATTAAATCGCATATGGCAGAATTTGCATTCTACTAAATCAATAGAGTTTTTACCATTTCAATACACTTACTTACTCAATACACAATTCAAACAATAACCTTATTATCCTAATTCAATATTTTCTGACAATATAATAATAGTTGTATATGTTGACCACAGATGTAGTTTATATAGACTGGTTTGATTTGAAACAGAAAATTCAAAATGCTGTAAAAAAATAAATAACATTACACTGACCTGAAAAAGATGTATGTTTTGTTTTGACAACATTGAAAAAATAAACAGCAAACACATGCATTAAAAAATATTGAAAGTCTAACAATCAGTAGCAAAGTGCCAGTTTACTACACAATAATACTGGCTAGACACATATTACATATAAAAACGTTTATGTTGATGTAGTTCGTTGTATTGTATCTACTCCCTAGATTGTATCTACCATACTCGATAAATAATTATTGGTGAAAAGTTATGTTTATTTAGAATACTGAAAATCCGCCAAAACTCACATGTTGGGTTCATTTAATTGATAATTCTAAACAACAAGGATATTTTAAATTGGACACTGACATTCAATATTTTAGTGTACATTTTCAAACTTGGTATGTTCATTACCAAACGCTTCAGCGTGGTATTAAGAATTTGTTTTCAGGGTTGGGTGATACGAAGGTGAGAAATGGTTGCACAAATGGGGATAATCCCTGGAATTGCAATAGAGAGGGTTCAGGCCAAAATACAATATATAGTGTTTTCATGTTTCGTCTGATATTTCTGTGGTATTCTGCTGCTGTAACTAATTCAAGATTTGTTCTAAAATTCAGTGTATTGTGTGCACTCAAGGATTATTCGTTTTTTGCTGAAAACACCCCTATTTTTTAATGGCAGATTCAAGCTAGGTTGACTCCCACTGGGAAATGTGCATTGTCGCTTGAATAAGAGCTAATTAAACACATTTTCCAGACCGACGAAATAGTATGTAACAGCCAATTGTAACAGCCTATCACATGATTTTACTGAGAATGTCAACATGGAAAGAGGCTATTCCATTTTACGCAGGAATAATTGGGAGTAGAATATGTGAGGGATTGTATTTGTATAATCAGAGATGTGTATACTGAAAAGTAATATCTATCTATCCGCTGAGCATTTCTGTTTTAGTATATTGGTTTGAAAATGTTGAACTTGCATGATTTGTAATGTGTTTTTTTACTGATACTCCCCTATTGATCGAATCCCGGGTTTGAACGAGAACGGCACACCACGTGATTCGTTTGCATACAATGCTGAAGGCAAACATGCCGTGCTACTGCGATACTCCACTGACGGGATGACTTACTAGTACTGCGTGCTACAACTTCGGTTGCGATGTTGCTTGTTAGTCATGGATTAAATGAATCTTGATTGCCAGTTAAAATGTTGCTCATTTGGCGTTGGTAATCTTTATTTGGAACTGGGTAATGCCGCAACGTTGCCAGCAGAAGCCTCCTGGTACTTCGTACTATGATAAAACTCAGTCAACATACATCAAGTTCTCTCAATCGTAGTATTCCATGTGATGTACACCTAATATGCCAAAAATGTTGCTGAACGATTTGAACTAGATAAAAATAGCAGATGAAAATTTGTTTACAAAATAAAAATACTTCGGTTGCCAATGAAAACAAGCTGGTAAAAAAACAAGCAATATGTTGTCGGCTGTTACCATGGTAGGACATGAACGTCGTGAAGCTAACGTCGGTTTATAACTAAAACCGGGCACCTTATACGAGGTTCGCAAAATAACATTCAGTCTTTAAAAGTCACTTTATTTTATTGCTAGGACGTATTCAGCCGTTAAATGTATTATTTCCAACCGTTTTGCGATAGTATTTTCTAGATTGGAGGCAGCATTTACAGTTTATTTAAAGTTGCGTTGGGATTACGTTGAAACAGTGTAACAATGTCGGCGCCGGTGATCTCTTACCAGTGCGCAACGTAGCCAGAATAAAAGGCATGATCATTTGGCCACTGCTGTTACAAGACTGGTAGGAGGTAATAAATTTGAGGCGAGAGTATTCAAAAAACAGATTTTGGCTGTTGGCATGGTAGCGGTGGGTCAGGATTGTTTTTCCAATTAGTGATGGTACGACCTGCTTGTCAAGTATGAACAAAATCAGCCAAGCCAAAAAAAATCACAGAAGAGTTAAAAAGCCATTCCTGGTGAACAGTTACTCTAACTTTGGGGTCAACTTTCTCATTAATGAAAACAGATATCAAAAATTCAAATAGTAACTGTGTGCCCACACTCAAGCCGAGTACATTGAGCTATGTCTGAGGTGTTGTATCACAGGGAGTTGGGCAAACTTATGTATTTTAATAAATTATTGAATAATAAAATGTTATATAACTTTTCTTTTACCCCCCTCCCTTCCTGGTATCTATTTCAAGTAATCACTGATATTTGTTTATACCACTCTTTCCTTCATCACAATCTTTGTTACGCGCTAATGTTATATGGAGATTTTAATGCGCGATGTAGACACACCCTATTATAGGATATAACACAGTCCCTCTAGTGGATATAGAGATATTTTACTATAATAGGGTGTGTCTACATCTCGCATTATTATGCAAATGCAAGTGCAAATGAGGTCTGAGCGCAAATAAAGTAGTCCCTTCAGGAGTACCGTTTTTCGAAATATAGCCGAAATAAACAATATTTAGAAGTACGATATTTTTCCCTTTGGGTACATAAATATACTTGCCGAGTGAAATTAAATTTGAACAACAGTAATGGTAATTTTAGGCAGTCACTTATTTTGATTAAAACTAATTTGCATGTCACCCACGCAATAATGTTTTCGGTATTTTCACGGTCGATATGCAAATGAACATGGTATTTTCATTGGCTACCGAACTATTTTTATTTTGTAAACACATTTCCGTCTGCTATTTTTGTCAGGTTCAAATCATTCACCAGTATTTTTGGCATGTTACATGTACATCACATAGAAAACTAGGATTGGGAGAACTTAATGTATGTTGACCACCTGGAAACTGAGTTTTATAAATCTTAAAGGGCTCTCGGAAGATTCACCCGCAGCCTGGACCCGCAGTAAAATCAGCGATTACTACTATGGAGCTGCAACTGTCAACTTCGAGATACCAGGAGGTTTCTGCTGGCGACGTTGCGGCGTTACTCGATTCCAAATAAAGATTACCAACGCCAAATGAGCAACATTTACCGGTAACCAAGACTCAGTCTATCCACGACCAGCAAGCAACATCACAAACGAAGTTGTAATGTGCAGCTCACGAGTCAGCGTTGCTGCAGTTTATGCAGCTCTCTTAGTTGTGGTATACGTTGCAGGCGACTAGAGATATGCCCGCAACGTAATATCAAAATAGCTTAAGCGGCCAATAAGAGCTGCTAAACTGCAGCAAGAGTCAGCGACGATCGATGTCAACGAAAGTCATTCCATCAGTGAAGTACCGCAGTTGCACGGCATCTGTGGAGGAACTTTTAATTTTAACATAAACCGTGTATCGTAGTAGCCCAGTTTAAGTACTGGTTCTATCGTGGTCCCAACTAAAGGGCGACAGTCGTTGTGTCGCGTCCTGTTCGATATGTGGCTCATAGCGACGTATACAACACGTGTAAAATACATTGTTTATTTACAAGAAATTCGAACACGCGCTGCGCGACTACCACCGCGCTTAAAAATCCACGAGTTATTTATTCGGACAGTGACTCAAATCAAATCAGACGTCTGATTATTTTATTTTCACACGTACAATGACACGCGTTCTACACTGACACGCGTTGCTAGGTCGCAGTACTGTCTTGGAGCATATTAATTGTCAATTGGGTTCCCCGACCTAAATTTCTATCCCGGTTTGTTGCAGTTTTTTCTTTACCATCAAATAATAAAATATGGGACATATGTAATAATATCAGAACCCCACACCCTCCCCGTGGCTTCGCTCGTGAAAGTACGGCAGCAGGATACACCGCATCACTCGTGAAAATAACTTCCATATGCATTGAAAGCCACGGCGAGGGTATGGGGTTCTGTCATAATACTTCATTATCACTAAAAACATTTTTCCCCTGAAATAAATTTCAGTGAAAATTCCATTTCCCTCATACTCTATTGAGACACAGCACAGTGAAAATTGGATTCACATGTAATGCTTGAAAACATGTCAGCAAAAATAAATTAAGTGAAATTCTACGTGACTTCATAAGAGTTGGAAATGAACAAACTACACCCGACCCTACCACTCCATACACAATGTAAACACACCACAAAACATCCTTTCACCCACGGTCAGTGTTTCACCAGTGTATTCTATTTGACTTCAGGAGAAATTGAAATAAACAAATTAATTATAATCTAGTTGAGCACTGATTAAATAAACTACCTCGTTTTTATGTCAACTTGAAGTTTTTCATTGCCTACATCAGTGACTTCAAAATATATGTTTCAATCCCAGGAATTTCACTTGCTGTTAATTGCAGGGGGGTGCCAGTCTTTCATGAATTTCTATTGTCATGTCAATTTCTTGCGATTACTCGGAACATGAAGTTGTAACCACAGACCGTCTAGGTGCTGTAACTAAAACCTGGTCTAAGCACCTGTTGGGCAGTCTTGAACTATGCATGTGAAGCCACCTCAGAGGTCTAATATTCAATCCTATAGATTTCTCATTGTTTGGTAACTATTTGCTGCAAATGCAACAAAAATCAATATAAAAATATGACCCACACAGCATTCTACAGGTTACTTGTTTACTGTATATTTGGATCATCGTACATTACAATGCTTCAAAACTAACAACTTACTGCCATCTGTCATGAACGAACTTTGTTTTGAGTTGTAGACTGTATTTGTAAATATCGGTAGTGTAAATCAAGGATTTGTGTTTAAAACAGTAGTAATGTAATGAATAGACGGTATATTAAAATGTTTATACTATTTACATACATGCAGTGACATACAATTTTAAACTAGATTTAGGAAAAATGGATAATGGATAAATAAGACACAGAATAAAACATAAATGCGTTCGCCACAGGCAGAGAAATGTTAAAGTGGTTTCAGTAATGTGATTTACCCTTCAGATCTAACTGCGACCACACCCAAACCACACCCAATATGTGTTCTTTTTAATCAGACGCATTTTTATCAAAATGAACGAAAACAACTGGACATACACACATACAAAAATGCGTTACGTGTTCACAAAAAGCATTGAATGTTGAATGTTCTCAGACGCCGATTCGTTAATAAATAACTGATAAACGTAGTGTGAAAGTCTCATCTGAAATAAACAATAATTGTGAGAGCTATTCAGATTTGAAATTCCCTGGCACACTGAAAAGATAATAATTTGCATAACTAGTCGCTCAAAAAGAAGTTTGCTAATGCTCATAAGTAAAATGGCTGTAACAGTCCCAAATTTAAACCTATTATCGTTTTGTAAAAATTTAAAAAATATAGTGCATAATATGGATATTCCGTCATTTAATTGTTTCACCTTGTTTCTTTTGATTATTTATGTACAGCTAAATCTTGCTAAGCATTCAAAAGAGAGAATGTTTGTACCCGTTTTCTATATTTTAAAATCGTCTTTTGAGTATGTTCCACTATTCACATTGCTGAGAAACTTTAACAGTCTATAGCCAAGACTGTTTGAATAATAAAAAACAACACAAAAAAATACTCCCAAGTCCCCAAGAACCTGCATCTATACTTTAAGAATGGGTGCATGAATGCATCACTCACAGGCAAGACAAGAAGTGTTATTGAAAAAAACTGTTTACTTCATCGAAGATTGGACAGTTGAACGAAGACAGAGTATGATAGCGAAACATCATGACTGGGTAACAAACCTGTGATTGGTTTGACGACAGACATTGTCATCAGTAACTGGAAGCAGAACACAGCTACCAACAGCTTCATGACTACACTGACGTAGGATCCTATACAAAATATAAAAATATGTCATGAAAATGAAAACACTATTTGAACAGTCGGCATGATGTGGTTATGCCATGTAAAAAAATAAAAAAGAATAAAAATGGCAGTCCCGTTAATGTGTAGAGTTAGCTGCTACTATGCCAAATTAATCCAGTTATACAATAAACCATTTGTAGAGTTTGTAATTGCGTTTATAATTGCATGTTTGATCAATTTCTCACGTTTCCTACCTGCTCCTTGAGATCAATTAACAGTTCAGGAACATCTATGAATGTATGTTGCCGTCTGTGCAATCAAGAGAGCAGATTGCCTGATCATTACGTCGACCAAAAGCAGTATATGTAAATGGCCATTTGGGCGTTTCCTGCACAATTAATTTACACCAAGTTGTGGGTCCCTTTCATGCAACAACATTAAATGACAGCATGGAGGCTTGATCTGAAGGATATAATGTCTTTAATGCGCACCATCTATCACATAACCATGCGTTACATGCGATACGATACAATTAACTGAAAAGATATACAAAGAAATCACTAAATACAGTACTTGATTATTCTTTAAATACAAACATAAATATCCATACATAGGCATGTACATGTACAAGTCACATAAGAAAATACAATCCAATAAAATATATTATATTATAGCATTGTCAATACCAGAGAAGTTTATGACGTCATTGCCACAGATTATTCGTGATAATGTATTGCATCATTGAGCATCAAGGCCCCGTACCATGCATGTGAATAGAATGTTGAGTTCGGAAAACAAATAAAGAGACAGGCATTTAATAATAAGGGGAATTATGGGTTGAAACCGAATAACTCTGAGCTATATGACAAATAATTATTTGCTCTCAGTTTACATGAAAAATATCATTCCCGCCATAAAGACAAACACAAATCGGCGTCTGGCTGATCCCGACTTCGCGAGAAACACGCGGTACCGACACCCAATGCGTAAATAAAAGTAGCTCACCAACACGATGGCCCGTTTTATCGATGTCGACGAATGTACTCGAAAATGCAAGAAATGAAAAAAAATACTTCACAGTGGACTAAATGGGGAGTACGTGTTTTCTTCGTAGAATGGCTTGAGTGCAAGGGGCATGCGCCACCAATTTTGAAGACCTTCTTGTCGTTGAGCTCGTTGACTTACTGAGGGAATTTTACGCTTCTGTAATACAGCAAGCCGTCGCTTTCTGGTTTACGAGCTTCAATCCATCACTGGTCCTCTCGATCATCACAAAATTAACATCATGTAGGATGGGAGTTCCAAGTTTGTCTAATTTTTGTGTACGTGTTATGTTGAAATGACCGTTGCATACTGTATTGTGTTTGTGTGTATGTGTGAATGGGAATCGTTGCTTAAACGCGTTGACGTTATATACAGTATACAGATTCGAATGCCCATATAATATAGACGCGATTCTGTTGAATTTTTTCGGTCGTTTCTTTCAAATTAACTTAGTTTTAACTTGTAAAAATCACTGGCATTGCCAATGCAACAAAATAATAACAATAATGTACTGCCCGCCGGCTCATAATGAGCTCAAGCACATTTTGCACTCCATAATGTCGTTCTATAGTCCCATAGAACATAACAAATACACTATTTCTGAAGATATGGAATTACAAAGCTGTGCATAAATCAGTAAATCAGAGAGATAAATACAGCAACTACTCTCACTAGAAAATCAGAGGGATAAATACAGCAAAGGATCAGGTCAAGCAAAAGCATAATCGAAATCTACCAAAGGAGCGCTCTGCCGCAAACCAACATTAAGAAATTTGCTCTCAGCACCAAGTAGTACTTACTCAACACAATTGAAGTGCCACACGTACATCCAAACATATGGACGATGCTGGATGAACATATGGCTATAAAAAAAACGAATGGTACTTTCGATCATGTCTAGATGAACGAGAAATGTTTACATTTTCAAACTGTTTTTCTCCACCAATACACGTACTATGATCACATTGACATATTTTGAAATTGTAACTGGATATAATAATACATTAAATTTTTGCGTATTCTATTTATATGAGTTAATTAAAATATTCTATGAACATTCGTGCAATGTGGGAATGAATTTCAGAATGCATTTCATGGGAAGAAAATATATATTTTTATTATGAAATAATAGGCGTCAATATAGAGCAATTTGGAGCGCATTGTGGCTCAGTTCGACGATACAAAGATCATGAGCAACACTCGCAGGCGCAGACAAATGACACAAATTTACCCAAATTTCTTGTATTCAGAAAGTAACTCCATGATTTTCGTAAATGGAGCTATTCATTTTTTTAAACTTTTTAAAGAAGTATGGATTCTCTTTCCTGGTCTCTCCAAAGGCCTCATTATAGAGAAAAACGAACTTTCGGTATGATTTTGAAGAATTCGTGTAGACTTCCATTTTCGAAATCTTGGATTACTTGCTTTTCAAGTAGAAAGTGCACAGTCAAACATATGGTGTAAAGTTATGCAAAATGTGCGTTCGTATACTAATACAGTGTGGAGGTTACAGAGAAATACTACATTGGAACTAGAACAAATACAAAAGAAAAACAAATATTACGAACATGTAAATTGTTTTACGTACTCACTTGTACGTACACATGATGCTGCATCGCCGAGTTGAGCAAAAACATAAGGTGAAGCCACATATCGAGAGTCAAGTCGTCGTGACTTGCTAAATGTCACCTGTTATCATGAAACTTCAAAGCGCTAAATGTCCAAGTATGCTTTTTTTCAAAACCGATCGGGTTTCGTTAACATTTTATTAAATCGGTATTTCTACACCCCATATGCAAATGAGGTCTGAGAGCAAACAAAGTAGTCAATTCAGAGTACCATTGGCATTATTTAAACACATTTTCGTGTGTTATTGTTATCCGGTTCAAATTGTTCAGCAACATGTTTGGCATATTAAGTGTACATCACATGGAATTCTACGATTGAGAGAACTAAATGTATGTTGACCACTAGGAAAGTGAGCTTTGTAAAATCAGCGATTGCTACGGAGCTATCCATTCCATCCGGTTTGTTGTACGTTCTTTCTTAAATATGAATTATCCGTTTAAAATTCCATATACGTTAAATTGTTACGGAATCATCTTTATTAAATCATTTTGAATACTAACAAAAATAGTTTTTTTCAAAATAGAGAGATACAGGTACAACATTACAGGTGTCGCTCCTGTCAAGAATATACACCCATTCTCAATTGATAAAGTGATCATTTTCCGTTCATTGCGAGATTCCGCTTTATGCATGAAATCGAGCAAGACAGTCAATGGTCGTAACGTCGTAGTCACAGTCAGCTAGCGTACAGGCGATAATAAAATCAATTTATTGCTATTTACTATATGGGGGAAGGCATCTTGAAGACGACTTGAAACTAATTATAGAGACAATTTTAGAAACTGGTTTTTCAAATTCCTACAAACCAGAAAAAAAATAACAACTTTCACAGCCGAATTCACAATTCAGGAGCCAATCTACGACGACCTACGAATCTACATTTAAATGACGTGTTTAGCACCTTTTGTTCATATTTGTATTTTATACAATATGCCTAATTCGTTTGAGAAAACAAGAAGAGTTCATAGGTCAGGTGGTGTGACCTCATTCTTCTGCTAATACATGAATATCTAACCTGACAAGGTCGCCTGAGTTGCGCCCTCTGCGGTGCTCCAGTGGGGTCCGGTGCCGTTCGGCCAGCGAGGGCGCCACTCACGCCAACATGTCAGGCGAGTAAATATCTACAGATTGAACACAAATTTGAATCCCAGTTGTATGGTGATCACGGTCCCACACACATAATTCGGATATCCATTTAGGATTACCCCCCTCCCCCAAATAAGACAAGACGCTTCTCACGCTGCTTTTATTTAATTCTATATATCTATGTTCACACAACAGTTTGAATTGCTTTTGCTTTCACAGTAACTAGTGTCATGCTGCCGACTGTGTTCAACGCAAATGTAGAATAATTCACAATTCTCTACACATAAACAAGTTGTTCAGTTTTTTACCACAGCTAATTTTGATAATTTGACGAATAAACTGAACTGATTTAAATATTTAAAAATTAAGAATATTAACCACGCCCTCATTAAGTGAAACAGATGTTCACTTCATGCAATGCCATTTATTCTAAGAATATCTAGGTAAACACTGGCTTTTGCTATTCATTCAACACGCAACAGTGCTTTCATAAGAAACTGCTTCTGTTTGGTTTGGTTTATCTTAGTTTATCTGATATTAATACAATAAATAATTACCTCACAATGATACAGCCAAGATTAATAATTGCATCTTTGGTTCAGCAAGAATAGAAATAGGAACCTTGGTAATTATTTTTTTATGTCACTTATAATATATTAATAGTAATCCGAAGAAAGAAAGTGGTATCTAAACTGGAAGATGCACATGTTTGATCAATTCGTTTAATTTAACATCATCAGAGATTGCAATTGGAGGTTAGAAACCGTCAGGTCTTGGCAGAGAGAATGGTTCAGTGTAGGGAAAGGTTCGGGTCGTGGAGTTGGGGAGACTAAGACGAGGTGTGTCTAGTTAGAACACAGAGCAGCAACTGATTTAATCGTTAAAACGAAGCATCTATATACTGTTACATAATCGAAAGTAATATTTAAACAGAAACATAAAATATATTGATACAGTATATATTAACGAAAATGTGACGCGGCACGAACACTCTAAATAAATGAATAGCACAACTTGAACGAATCACAATTCGAATAATATGTACAATTATGAATATTAAAAACATAATACTATAAAAAATGAATATTATATAAGTCTATGGTTACATCTCAGGTTATTCTACAATGAAATTTGGATTTGCGGTCATTTACCTCATGATGTCCTAAGCATTTGAAACACAATCTGTCTCTTTTCACAATTGCATTACGTGTTAAGTCCGACAACGGTTTCACAAACGTGTGAGTGGGGCCTTTTGCAGTAGGCGAACTTGAAGGAGCTCATATGTTTAGCGACCGTAGATCTTGGAGATTTGTACCCAATATGAAACGATGTTATAGAGGGTATACACCTTTCATTGGAGAAATTGACATTGAAGTGTTCTATGGGGTTATCTGCTTGAATTTCTTCGTTGACCGCTTCCTTTAATTCGTGTAGTGACCACACTGTGTTGCCATGATTGCAGAAAATCTGGGTTTTAACGTTTGCCGGTAATTTCTTAAAAATGAATGGCACAAGTAAATCACCATACGAATCTTCACTTTCACCGATGTGAGTTTGGAGATTGTCATAAGAGTTCGTCATGCTGGATAACGTATTATCTGGTGGCGGTAGTTCCCACAATGCCTTCTTGTAGCTTGAAATAATTTCGTGTTGTTGACCATACCGTTGTTTCAAGATAGCTTACGCTTCTGAATAGTTGTCATTGGTCAACTGGAAGCCCTCGATCGTTCATGCGTCACCTCCTAGCTGAGCAATCAAGTATTGAAATTTCTGGACGTCTTCTAAGTTAAGGTTCTTATCTAGTGACGATGTGAATATGTCAAAGAACGTAGTCCATTTTAGAATGTTACCTTCAACTATTGGTAACTGCAGTTTGGGGAGGTTGATCGTCCATCTTGTTGTAGACGATGTCATGGAGGTATCATGCGTTGAGCTTACTTCGGGTATCGATCTCTGCTGAGTGTTTCTCTCTATGAAGTTTTCGTAACGTGTAACATGTTCGTTGATAATTATAACATAATCATCCGCTTCTTCAAAGTACTGTGTATTCGTCTTCGTTTTCAATTTCTTCAATTATTATTTCGTCGCATTCCTGGATGGTTTCTATGAGTTTCTTGATGTCTCGAATTTTTGTCACAATTACGTTTTTGATAGACGCAAGAAGTTTTTTTTTCTCATAATCTCTTCAGCTTTGTTGAGTTGCTTGGACATTTGGTCTGTGTTGTTCTTCTGTTTCGGTAGGCATGTCGAATGTGTCTTAGTCTTGACTGGGGACTCGGGTCGTGGAGTAGGGGAGACTAAAATGAGGCGTGCCTAATTAGAACACAGAGCAGCAACTGATTTAATCGTTGAAATTAGGCATATATTTATACTGTTACATGTCAATATTTGTGCAAACAGAAATTGTAGGGTATCAGGATGTTGCATAATACTTAAGTCGTAGAGACTACATATGGTTAGCCATCCGTTCTTCTTATCTATGCCGTCAAAGACGTAACAATTGAGTATTATACTTAACTTAAGTCAGTCTATATGAAAATGGGGGATGTGGGGTGCACTAAGTAAATGAGATTTCGTACCTGTGGACAGGTAGTCGACTATGTATACTTTAAAGGCATTGATGGATACGAGACATTCATAACTACATTTAATACCCGTTTTTTCCAAAACTGGCTAAAAATGCAAAACTGGCCATTTATTCAATTTTTTTATTCGGTAATGCTTGAATTATTTTCATAAGAAGTAAATGCGTGTAGTATCCATGAAAATTCATTACAGCTATACAACTGTTTAATTTGTAGTCACCATTTGACGAAATGGAGTCTTATGTTATGGGTAGGGTGCGAGTGTGCCTGCACGTGAATGCCTCCATGTATATGTATGGGGGTGTGTGTTCCATGAAAAGTAAAGACAGTACTTTACATTTCTACTATATGACTTCACAAGTAATGCTTCATACATTTTTAACAGTTCTTTTTCGTTTTGGAAGAATGAATAAAAATAACGACAATAAAAACATCAGGATTCTAAGCAAATAATAACATGCACTATCACATGTGTTTATCACAATAACTCAGTGATTTCCATTCAATCATTCAAATTACCAGAATATGTGGACCATTTTCCATGTGGTATACTTGTCAGTCATTTGTTTTCTATTCTAAGACATTTATGATTGAATTTAGCACACCATCATGTTGTTATTTCTACTCTCAACTGGAACAACCCACAGCTGTTATTTTCAGATATTAGTTATTGCTTGGTATATTACACTACTAGTTCTACTACTTCTATTTTGAAGTGACATTACCTGAGTGAGAGTATACTGACTAATTGTGTAGGGTGTAAGTAAATGTTGGTATTGAAATGACCAATGTTTTCCTTGTTCAGCACACCATGTTGTTCTGTGTAAAAAACACACAACCTAGTTTCAATGTATAACGAGTCTCTTATTAAAACGGTTAAGAGCATTTGAAAAAGTCGAAATATTAATTGGACAGCATGTGCTCTCTTTTTTTTTCAATCCGCTTGACATCACCTCTTCGTTGGTTTGTGTTTTCCGTTTGTCGCCATTGTTTTTCTGGAATTATAAATTTCCTTGCGATTTTTTATTTTATTGCTTATTAATCTATTAGCATTTCATTTTTTCCCCAACACACATTGTGGCCTGCATATAGATAGTTTTTATCAAAATAATCAAGGTTTGGACTGTGTATGATTTGTCACTATAAAACAGGAAAATATGAGATGCGATTGAAAGAATGTAGGCGATTGAACAACACATTACCTATCGGACTGTCATCATCTCTGAAATATAATCAGTCTGTGTTCATACAGGTCTAATGTGATCATTTCTTTTATTCGATTTGTAGTCAATAACATTAGGCAATTAGATCACATTAAATACATAAATAAAATAACTGCATTGTTACAGAATGAACACAAATAAATAATATGTAAAATATTTGTAATACAACTGAGATCATGTCCTCTAAACATCACAGGCCTGTGCACACTGGCTCCAGGAAATATCAATTAAGTGGGAGTAATGCTAAGTGGTATATTAAGTATTATTTTTGTTTAAATAAATACACCTATTAGGCATATTATAAAGTAAACTGATATGATTATGTTATTCTAAAATGATTATACTAGGCCAGACCAAAATAAAAATTTCTGCACGGATTTTTGAACTAAAAAATTCAAGGGTGGCGAGCAAACTTTGTTGCCTTTTCGTACATTTTTTTTAACAATAACCTTGGTGGTCAAAAAACACGTTTTTATTAAAGTATGTTAACTTTTGGCGAAAATGATTGTCATCATTTCTGAAATAGAATCATTCCGTGTTCATACATGTTTAATGTGATCATTTCTTTCATTCGATCCTATAGTCAGTAACATTAGGAAATTAGATAACATTAAATACATAAATATAATAACTGCATTGTAACACAATGAACACAAATAAATAGATGTTAATAATATATGAAATTACTTGTAATACAACTGAGATCATGTCCACTGAACATCACAGGCCTGTGCACACTGGCTCCAGGAAATATCAGTTAAGTGGGATTATTGCTCAGTGGTATATTAAGTATTATTTATTAAGTATTATTTATTGTTTAAATAGATACACTTAAAACTAACATTTCTGTGTATAACTAAAACAACGAGATGTGGCTGCTCCTATTCTATTCCTCGTCCAAAACAATAAGTACAAGTTAAAGCATTCTCTAATAAATCATTTGTCACTGAACTAAATAACTTCCTTACAGTAAACGCTAACGCTAAACAAACACTTTTTTGAACAGCAATGTCAAATTCAGTGCATGACAGAAGTAACCTTGGCAGAACCAAGTGTTACACGTAGTTTGTAAAATGTCATATGTGAACTTTATTTTGAAAATGAATCAGTTATAATAGCGTGCAATGTCAAGGCCTTCCGTAAAAAAAATAATGCATTTTTCGCGGAGGCTCTATGTAGCTCAACTTTTGTTGGATGTTTTCCAAAAGTATCGCATAATTGTCGCTTGAATCATGTTTCGGTTCGTATGTTTCAGTTATTTTCCAGGATTGAAACGTAAATCAATGATAGCAATCCGGTTCTCAACATAATTCACAGTAGAATATTATCTCAGTATAGCATTCATTATAGAAAATACACATTTAAAACAAATACCCAAATAAGTGTTACTTGACACTATCGGTCTTTCTGACCATAGAATCTAGACTGCAGGTTTGCCTAATTTCAATTTAACAGCATAATCTATGAAGATTAATGTAAATAAATGAGACGTATTAGTCAGATCACTGTGTTTCGCTGAATAAATGAATTATTCTATTATAATGTCCCATTCATGCTAAAAACTGTGAAGATATTCAAACTGTAAACTGGAGCCTATTTTTTCTAATCGGGCTGCTTGGCCGCCTTGATCTCGTTCGACGCCTTGAAATTGTTTTTTATTTTACTTTCTTTTTTATTTGTAGCTTTTTCCATCTTTTCATAGTGTTTTCTTCTGTAGTAATATACACCAATACATCCGGCGATCAGTATAGCAACTATAATCACCGGCATTACAATCTTGGTCGAAGTACCTAGAATTTGGCAAAAAAATTCTAGTGAAATTTACTTGAATCTAGGTAAAACTGTCTCATGTATTACTTCCTATTCGTGAATAAGGGATGCTTTGTATTGGACTTAACCTACCTGATCCGCTGTTTTCAGAAGAAATGAAACCATGTTCGACTTTGGAGGTACCAGTAGTAGAAAAGTCCTGGTCATCTGTAATTAAAGATACATTTGAACTAGAACCAATAAATGTACATTTAAGTGGCCTTTGAAAAAATGTTTATATACAGTTTTTTATATTGTACTTGTGCAGTGAAAATTATTCTCTGGAAATTAAACGGAAAACAAAATAATAAATAACAGCGAAGCAAACCGAAAACAATACTTAAAACCTAAATACAGAATATTTGTTTTTATGGCCAGTTTTCATGGACTTTATTTTGATTTTCCCAACTTACCTATCGTCTGAGGAGACCCCATATAATCTGAAATGAATGAAAATATAGTTGAATTAAAAGTATCCCTTAATTGTGTAGTCCTTGATTCACATCTGCAAATGTAATCCACGTGACTCGCCCAAATCACGTCGGTATGGTTGTCCATCGTCGTCGTTTTTTTATCTTCTACTTGAAAATCATCTGATTTCTTTGATACTTGGTGTAGACTACTCTTGAATTGTTCATTTCATAATGATATCTCGCATTCTCCAATTTTGAAAAAATTATGTCTTTTTTGGTAAAACGTAATATTTTTGAATTCTTGATGAAAACCGCAAATCCGATTGCTTGGATATTATACATATAGGTGCCTCAGCTTGAGCGCTCTCATATTTGTTCATTTATATTTGAGAATTCAATTGTTGGTAAAAAGTGATATTTTCGACTTCGTCTTGAAAAATCCTGTTGTGTATTTTTTTGTATAAGTTGATAATTCATGTGGTAATATTTAAGATATGTTCAAATTGCTTGTGAGATGAGAATTCCTGACAAAGTCATAAGTAGTAGAAGTTTCGAATCTGCATATGTTATTTCGTCTATTAAATTTCATTATGCAAAGAAATATCTATAAACCAAATATTCACTGGAACTTTAGACATTAGTGAAAACTACAATAACTTCTCTCGAAATATTCAATCATTACATTTCAAGGAAAGATCTGTAAATCAACATTGTTATGTCTCGTCGCAATAGCTTCCAAATTTTAATTATAGTTGTCATGGACATTGAAACAAGACAGCCGATAATTTCAATAATGAACTTGGCAGAACTTGGTATTTCATTACATGTTGTTGTTGTAATATCCAATTGTGTGCTCAGTGTGATATTTGTAATGCAACGATGCTGTTTCTTACTTTAAATTTTAACTTACTAATTGAAGATACACTGAGTCGAAAGTTTGAGATTGTAACAGTGAAAGAGCAAAATGCAACAGTCGTTGAGAAGCTGTTCCTAACGCCCGGGTTTGAAAAATGTTATCTCTGGTCTGTAGCATGAACGGTTGCCAAAACTATTTTGTATTCATTACTTCCACTGTCATGAACTATGCATTCTGTCAGATTTGAGTGGGCATTAATAAAGTTGTGTTACACGTGCTTTTTTCAACTTAGTTGTGTTCTATTGTTGTGCTTACTTCACAAAACGGGGTTATCCGCGTAATGTTACTGGGAAAGCATTGGCCAAGGTTATGTCAATGTCTAGATCAGATCGATTGTATTGGTTCTACGGTTTCCCGCGGCAATCACGATCGTTTAATTTTGGCACTTACATACCATCCTTTAAATGTCAAGATTAAAATCATTATGTACAAACATTTTTACATTTTACAAACCAGCGAGGAGACTAGTTCCACGTTTCCACAAATGCCTACTACCGCCTGGCGCCGTGACACTAATTTAAGGGGGTTATTGGTACATACGGGTGAAAGGGGAGACCCAGAGAAATATGGTTCTCTCCCGTGTAATCGACCCAGATGTAATACTTGTCCTTGTATTACAGACTCAGGTCCCAAGGGATATGTTGAGGTTAAATATGCTTTCAGCTGTATTACCATAAATGTTGTATATTGCATTTCATGTAACACATGAGGAAACTTTATATTGGTTCTACAGTTCGTCGATTGGGTGATCGGTTTACTGGGCATCTACGACAAACAAGACAGAAATGTTTTTATCCGGTTTCATTTCATTTTAATTCTAGTGAACATAACATTACAGATATGTTTATTTCTGGTGCATGTGTTGTCAATGGCAACGAGAATCAGCTCAGGCGTGTCGAAGAGGAAACTATATTCCGCCTTGAAACTAAAGAACCCCATGGAATTAACAAACAGTTCAACTCATTTGTTGAGCTTACTACCTAAGGCGTGTTATATGTTCTATTGTGGAATCTTTTAGTGATTCTATTTTATAGTACTTGCGCGTTCTTACGTTCCTATGTTCTACCTGTACGTTTAAACATGTTCTTCTATGCTATCGATAAAAAGCCATTGCTCGAAACGTCTAGTTATTTTTATTAGTTATTAAGGACTACGATTACCAAATATTATCTTCTACATATCATATTTATCAGTCCGAGTAGCGTTTATCAATTTATATGTTCTATTGTAAAATTGTACCTGTTACAATTTCGTATTCAACTAATAGCTTCTAGTGTGTTTAATATCCAATATTGAATGAAGAAACATTACTAAATTCATTCACTTACACTCTGCCAAAACAATTTGGTGTTAGCATTGACAATAAAAAATGGATGGAGGGCTGCATAAACAAGTGTATACAATACCTTGAAGAGGAAGATCGACATATGCAATGCTGACAATATGAATCTGGTCCCCATTTGATAATTCTGACATTCCCGGAACCAAGGCACCATAATTGCCATCCTCATCAACAGCCAAGTCAGTGATTGGTAGAACGAATAGGTCATTGTCGAGTGTCTTCCACATACCGTCAGTATGAATAATGAGTGTACTATCTTCACTAATCCCAATTATATCAAAACTGTTTGGAATTAAGGTAAGTTTTGCAATGTGCATGCCAATAGGAATTGTTAGATCCCATTCAGCATTTATACTTGATCTAATGAGCAACACATCTTCGATACTGGCTGCTATTATTTCACCATCAGGTAACACGTCCACACTTACAATGCAGCAGCTATCTGTATAACTTCGAATCCAACTACCTTCCACTAAATTTGATTTAACATATAACCTATTGTCCTTTTGAACGCCTACAAGTGTTTTGTCAGGTAGACTAGCAATGTCTATCACACAGCATGAGCCATGAATTGGGCCATGGTATTGATATGCATGGTCACCCATTGAGACTCCAGTATATAGATAACCATCCTTCCCAACAGCAATCACGTTGCATTGATCCAATTCTCCTGTTATATAGTGACTTGCCGAATGTGGTGCACCAGGCATAGCAACAGCAGTGTCAGGATCTTGTAGAAATTTATAATAGAATTTATGACAATTTATTGTAAGTAAGTAATATTTTTTTGATTTTTCTAAAATGTAAATTATCATAGAGAAATATATGCATAGAGAAAAAGTTTCATTTTATATATGTATCACTGTTTACCTGTTGCTGGGTATATTCTGTCAAAGCTTGAAGTGGAGCTAGACTTAGCAGATCCGTCGGAGATTCCAGTAGAACCAGAGTCAACAGATCCATCTGAATTATCAGAGTTGCTCGACCCGTCAGAGATGCCAGATCCTTCAGAACTATCCATACCAGTAGAACTATCTGGCAATTTACCATAGCATATTGCTTGAAATAAAAGGTCATCATGCAATATTGGATCAAGAGAACCCGATGGTAACACCATAGCATCTTTAACAATGACATTGAATTCTGCATCTTGCCAAAAGGGTACACTACCACTTGGCATTACTATAACACCATGTGCATCCACTGCTAATATAATTTGTTGTCCTTCATTGAATGCGATTACCTTTTGCACGAATCCACTGTCTGCAACAGGGCCATTCCAAACACCATCCAATGTATCTTTTGTATACAGATATTTATCGATTCCGACACCAATTATGAAGTTGCCTGTAATATCTACACTAATGACACAGCAAGAGTTTGGTACTATCTCAGTCCATCCTTGATCGTCCATTGTATACTTTAGCACCATGACACTCATGACAACAATATCGATAATACCATTGGTATATGGAACAAGGGACACAGAGCCACGTCGATCACGTGTGTACAAATTGTTGTCATTACCAACGAGAAGTGTTGTTTTTTCTAAGAAAGAAATGGAAAATAGAGAATATTCACATGAGAATTACAATATTCTTATGGCTTTAATTTTGTGACTTTAGAGTTTAAGTGGGTATTACTCAAAAAATCACAGAAAAGATAAATAGAATTGCTCTTGATGATAATTAGGACTTTTTTGATGTAGCGTCCCCAGATTAAGAAACACAGAAACACAATGTATGATCGGTTTTAAACTGCAGCCCCAAATCACCAATGTTGTTTCTGTTGCCCTGGAAACCATAAAACTAGGACAAATGAACCTCAACAAATTAGAAAGGTGACAAATATATGTGCAAGCTAGATGAAAATAACATTGTGATGACAAAATCAAACCAGAGCCTTTATGACTGCACCATGTTGTCTGCATGGATGATAAGAAAGTACGGGTATATAAAAAAAACACTAAACATATTACCAAAACCCAATCAAGTTGTGTAAATGTGAAGTGAATTATGTTGCATTGTACACCAGTAATACAAACTGGCATACCGACAGAAACACTTCCACTGATGGAAAACAATATATCAGAAGGGATCCGACTCCCCCAAAACACATTATAAATTATTGTCAAAATAAAATGTAAAAATAAATGTGTTATTGTCCTACCAATGGTACCTACACATAAAATATAAAATATCATGTTAAATAACGTTGTGATTTCATTATTATTATTGGATTACATTGTTTATGATGAAGCAAAAATATTTTCTGATTGATTTAAAAGTCGCTGTTCAAAGGTCAAATAAAATGAATTATATGACAAAGGGTATGCTGGTGTATAGTGTTATGTTCTATAAAGATAGCCTCACTATAAAGATTGGGTGCGTGCTTGCTGTCATGGAATGTATCTTACCCAATAAACACACTTTACCAGGACAGAATATCAGAAGTAATTAGTTTATGCTTATCGCGTCGTCTGTCATATAATGAAAGCGACCAAGTGAATCTCAACTCACTTATTTTATATATGTGTTCAATAATTGTTAACTAGGGATTTTCGACAATTTCAATTATATTTACTTTGAAATGTTGTTGTATATTGTGTGTGTACTGACAAAAAGAACAAGATCAGTACATTTCTCAGTCTGAAGTATTAAACGATTATATGGGTGTATCCCGATGCTATATTTGAAATTCCAGAACACTTAACTTTAATGTGCGTGAGTAAACTATATGAAGGGTCTATCTTTTTTTATCGAAATGGCGCGCTAGAAAAACAATCATATGTTTCACTAAAACATTATAAGAAGACACAATTGGATATTAGAACTGTATATGTGGAAAACACAAATTCCAAAGCCGTGCTAAGTGTTCTAGAACTCCTTATATGGAGTTGGGGATACACTTATATAATAGTTTAAAACACAGCCGAAAATATGCATAATATTTGAGTATGTTTGTCTCTAGAATGATCTTATCAAATGCGTCTTCCGAAGGCATACACATGACATATCACTAGCCATTTAACTTTTAACAATTTAACAACATATCATACACACTGTTATAATCACCAGATGTGTGATATGAATTTGCTTTACAATTGTAGGGTACATTTTAGCACAAAATACCCACGAAATCAGATCACATTAAAGTAACGTTAGTTCTTGGATCAAAGTTTATAATATGCATTTATCATATGAGATACTGTGTTGGGTAACAAAACAATGAATTGGGACATTAATCATATTTATGGAACACAATGCACCAGCTGACAGTTTACCAGTATGGTAAGGTACTTTAACCTTTTGAAGACATTTCCATCAATAAAATAAGTTTTTTTTTTGGAATACCATAGTTAATTGATTTCATAAACAAAAAGTTGATGTATTTGTGAATATATCAACATTACATATTTAGCCTTCTTTAAACCCATTGTTAAACAATATATTGACGTATTCTATCACTGGGTCTGTAATGTAGATGTCATTTCTCGGAGTATTACATAACATAATGACTATCCTAAGTATGGAGATGACAAAACTTTAGTTTTCAATAACCCAGTTTGTATTACAAGCTATCGTGATACAGTAGTGGTTCTGTGAAGTGATAAAAAAATAAAATAAATAAAATAAGCAAAAACATAATTGTTTATATTTACCATAATTTGTACTGCTAGATTCTTCATTAGACTGTGATGGTTCTGATAGTTGTGATGATGTTTGTTGTCCAATGTAACATACAGCAATCACACAAATATCCGCTATTACTGGAACAATATTTTCTGAATCGATAAATGAAATATCTACCATAACGTTGCTACCAAAATCAACTCCAGTATCAATCCAGGAACCAGTAGGTTGATCAAAATACAGGAGACTGTTTGGTGTAAGTCCGAAAAGCATTGTGGTGGCGGTTATTTGTATAACCTGCTCCGCGTACCCATAGGCCGCAAGCGACCACGATGATTGGACCCCATTTCGCACTCTCAACTGGTTATTTGCTGTTACACCAAAAATGAGTTCCTGTTCACCTATACATGCACTAATCACACTAGCACTTCCTGGTATTGGGTTTGACCACATGCCATTTTCCAATGACATCATATGTACTAATTCATATCCAACTGTTACACCAATGAGCCATCCATCAGGGGACATGTCAACATCAATCAAAGGAACATAAGGTGTTAATGGTCCATTAAATGATTCCATTTCCAATGTTGTTTGATATAAATGATTATCAATATCTATTACTAATGTGTCAAAGCCATCTGCCACTGATGAACCAGTAGAACCTAAAACATGATGCAAATTCAATATTACAAGCTACGTAAACAACACCTGTTTTCTTGCGGTTTCCTAAATAATACGTATATGTCTTGTATATTTTAAATTCGTTTTTATCACGGATTGACGGTCTTGGGACGTCAGTCTATCCTTTCAATCATGGTCTAGAACTCATACTAAGAGGAAAATAATTCCTCACTTATTAACCTCAGGCCATGACATAAAAATGAAACTACAGATAGCTTTTTTGAGTCTTGGAATTGGAAGGCTGCATATGCTTAAATATTTTCCCAGTGATATAAATGTTATTTATTTTAGAAAAGTATTCGGTCATTCAGCTACATGAAAAATAACAATTTGATTGCTAAAAGCACCCAAAAGTACCTCAAATTAAGGTCATGTTTGGCGAACATTCAAGTTGGTGGCCAAACCATGTGGTCGATCAAAATAAAGTCTTTTTTCTTGTTAGAAGATATGGTTATCAATGCTATATGCCAAATATTCAGTTCATCGCTTAAAACACTCTTTAGAAGGAAATATTCTTTGAATAATTTTTGTCATTTTGGTCAAAAGTCCAAATGGTAGCTAAAACATTTGACGTAAATGCTACATGACAACAATCCAGCTGATTGTTTAAAAAGCATCCCTTAGAAACAATCCAATGGAGCATTATGTGGCATCAGTAAAAAAAATCTTGTGTAGAAGAAATCAAATATGGCAGTTAAACCACGTGATCACTCACAAAGAGCTTCACAGACTGAGGAGTATACATGGATGATAAAAACGACTTTCAGATCCATGTTTAGTTCTGAAGAAGTTTCTTTTTTAGTGATTTTTGCAATTTTGGGACGAAACAAGTTATGTAATCACAAATCGTTTTATTTGTGAAATAGGTAGCCATACAGCAATAATGTTACTACTGATTATGTTGTTTAGGGCAATAACCATTGTTTTGTTTTTTTGTTATTTTTTCTCTTTACACAATTTTGTTCCATATAGTTTCATTACATAGATTACAATAAACATTAATTACATCTTACAAAGCGAAAAAACAAGCAAACAAAAGTAATAGAAACAAAAGAAAACAAGAAAGGATAATTGCTAATGCACTGAAATGAAATGAAAAATGTTTACACACTATCAGAGATAATAGACCACTTCCGTAAATGTAATTCCAATTTGTTTTTAGATATAGCTACATGCTTTTCAATCCAGCATGTTTCAGTTACCGCCTTTCGAAAATATACATCACTCGGTATACTCTTACTCATTTTACATTTATCAATATATTGCTTCCCCCAAAGTACCAAATAATGTGCCAACACTGAAAAGTCAGTACAGCCTAAAGTTATCTGTTTGAGGGAAAGAGCATCTGGACCTAAGATATTTTTAAATACATCTCTAAGTGCAGACATTTGTTTGTATATTTACAATAATAATAAAAAAAAGTAGTTAAGTAAGTAGTTTCCGTTTCCTGGTGCCAGAACGAACAATTGGGACTACTGACCTTTGATGATTTGATTTCATTTTAAAAAGATCATAATTAGTGAACAATATTTTATGTAGTAACTTAAATTGAAATTCTTTTGATTTCGTGTCAATTGCTATCCTAAATGGTAAATCACAATATTTAGACATAGCAGCAAAGTCGAGTTTAAAATCTTAACTACTTGAATGAATAGTCTTTGCACAAAAAAAGTTATTTTTTATACAATTTGTATTAAGCACAGATACCGTTATATTCTCACCATCACTAAAAATATTTGGCACCGAATCGTACGAAAATCCTTGGATAAGATAGAAAACATGTGACCAAGCTTCCATCGTGTTTTTTGTAATTACATTAAAAACACAACTCAGAAAATATATTTCAAGTCTGGTTAGGTTATGTTTAGCGGATAAGACAGCAATACTAACGGGTGTGTTTTTTGGAAATAAATCACCAATGCAACTGATACCCTTATTGGCAATTGTAGGGAAAACACGGATTTGTTGTCAATTAGGATATCCTTGTTGTTCCAAATTATATGATATTATGTGATATTTGATTTTTAATATCTAAATTGTGAAGAGTAGAACAAGCTAACAAGGTTTCACGATACAATTCGGACAGGTTGATTTTCAAATATTCAAGTCCGTAGCTACAACTAAATATTAAGTTGCCTCCAACAGGCTTTAATTTGTTGAGGAATATTTTTTTTCCATGCATGGGTCACTGAAGGGTCAACGTACCTTTTCAACCACATTATACGAAATGTACCATACAGTGTAAAGATATCAGGGGCTTACAAGCCACCTTCTCCTATGTCTGAGATCTAAACATTGCGGGCAACCCGGTCATGGCCATGCCAAATAAAATTAAAACACTTTCTATTTACCTCAAGTAAAACTTTCTTTGATACAGAGACCATTCTCACACAATTACAACAGATACACAAATTTTGATATTGCAAAACTCTTCACAATCTGCATTCTACCAATTAAAGTTAAATTTCTTTGCTTCCACAGATTCAATGTTAACTGTAAATTTTCCATTGGCTTGGCATAATTCAAAGTAGCAGCCCGAAACATCATCGGAAACATAAACACCAACATTCTTGATTGGCTCATTGGGACATTTAATACCAAAAAGTGTGTCTTTTCGATTTTTCCACGGCCTAAGCCAAAGGGCTTCAGTTTTGTCTGTGTTTACTTTCAATCCTACTTTTTGGAAGCAATTCAAAAGCTTAAACAAATGATAGGTCATCAGCAATTGTTACATATGTTACAAGTTCCATCACCCAACTTAATACCTTGAATATTTGGATTTGCCCGCATGGAGATTAAAAACACTTCCAACGCCAGAATAAACAATGTAGGGGACAAAGAGTCCCGTTGTCTGACCCCCTTCTGAACTTTACAATAACCTGTGGTAAACCATTATTGATAATCGAACTTTCCACATTACAGTAATACGATTTCACCCAATGAATCAATGATGGTTATTTGCATTTAAATGATAATGTAATTATTGCTTCATTATTTATGGTCAAATTTGATGATTTGCATTACAAATATTATTTGAAATTATCCAGTATTAAATAATTTCATTAACCACATGAATGTTTCTTGAAGTGCGTGCAAGTTTGTTACAGCTATGCGTGTTCTATTCCAAAGTTCTACCCTGGCGTTAATCAATTTGATCATATATCAATACCAATATATCTATACGTTATTTATATTGTATATTTTGGGTAAAGAACCCATTCACAAGGT
This sequence comes from Saccoglossus kowalevskii, assembly GCF_978046115.1. Lineage (NCBI taxonomy): Eukaryota > Metazoa > Hemichordata > Enteropneusta > Harrimaniidae > Saccoglossus > Saccoglossus kowalevskii. The sequence continues at coordinate 23,245,784 of NC_140657.1, forward strand.
CGGTGACGGTACTTTTGCTACATTTTGGCCATTGTATTTCTGAATTTCGTTTGGAAATTCCACCGCACCATAGTACTTCACTGTATAATTCACCTTCTGTCATTTTGGTGATAGTGGTAGGATGATATCGCTCAATTAAAGTGACCATCTTTTTTTTTTAAAAAAAACTGTATTGCCAGTAGTGAAAACATAGTGTGTAATAACACCAATTACTTCTTGCGCCCCCTCTGAGATATTTTATACTCTTGGTCAATAGATATTCATTCCTCCATCTACTTATCTCCTTAATAATTAATATGAATTTCGATGTGACTAGAGTTAAACAGTTAGGGCAAGAGATTGGATTAGATGATAATGATTTGACAGACTTTACAAAAGAAGAAAGAAACAGGTGGATAAATGTGAAACGGGAAAGGGAAAAGAATGAACGAGAGGAAAAGCATAATAAATTTGAATTAACCAAGATAAGGGAAGAACGAAAATTAGCAAAGGAGAAATATAAAGACGCACAGTGCGAGAGAGAGGCACGTGAACGAGAGAAGGTAGCCCAGCGACAGTTTGAGTTTGACAAGTTCAAACTTTGGAAAGGGGAACATGAGGAAAGAGACGTGGGAGGTTCACCATAAATACAATGAGGGTATTGTTAAGGTTTCTAGTATGACTCTATTTAAAGAGGGAGATGACTTAGATGCATATTTAGAAAGATTTGAGATTTGTCATTGGCCAGCTGCTATGTGGGGAATTAACTTCGGGGCTTTGCTTTCGAAAAGGCACTCACAGTTTGCAGGACCCTTCCCAAAGACAGGTCAACCAATTATGAGGTTATGAAAAGTGCAGTACGCCCAACATGGGTGGTATCGAGTATGCCTGGGGTGGAGGGACTACCTAATGGTTGTAAAATAACAATTTTGTGTGATATTGGGTGTAACAGGGTTGTGGTTAAAAAGGCATTAGTCAAACTGAATCAACTTACTAAGAAGTCTCGTACATACATCTTGTTAGATGGGACATGTAGGCGAGCTCCTGTTGCAAAGTTGCATATAGACACCCCTTATTATAAAGGTGAGGTTACAGTCATCTGTATTAAATTTCGACTTTATGATTTAATTGTTGGAAATATTCATGGTGCTTTGGACCCTTACTCAACGGAAATTGAGAACCGTAGTATAGAATTGAGATTTCAAAGCTGTTGGGACTGAATGGTTGAAGAAGATGTTGGTTGCAACTGGACTGTCGTCTTGCCATCTTTAACAGACTTGACACAGGCAGTTCAGATTAGGGTACAGGTTAAATCATCAGAAAAGCCAATCCTTTACGAGTGTAAGAGTTTTCAAAGTTGCATGATAGAGGGACCAAAGAACTTGTCACTGTCATATTGGATAATGGTTTGTTTTATAGAGTCTTTTAGTCTCCTTTTTATAGATCGAGGTTGATAATTCAAACAGTTGGTTCTTCCAATGGTATACCAGGTTGAGGTGATGAAATAAGAAAACACTGTACAAAATATACACAATTGTACTGGCCAGTAATGCATGGATCTATCAAACGCTATTTGCCAGTCCTGTGATTTGTGTCAGCGGATATTTCCTAAAGGAAAAGCGGGTAAGGCGCCATTGGGTCCCCCCCTATATTGATACACCATTTAAGCGTGTCACAGTTGATCTTGTGGGGCCCTTTAATCCTGTCACTGACAGAACAAATCGGTATGTTCTAACTGTATTCGACTATGCTACCAGAGGCATGTCCACTTAAATATATAAGTACTGTAGCAGTGGCTGGGCCTTAGTAGACATTTATAGTCATGTAGGAATTCCTGATGAGATACTCTCTGAGTTGGGAACTCAATTTTTTTGTCTGACCTCATGAGAGAGAAATAAGTCGCCTTCTCCCGATTAAACGATGCCAGAAGTGGGTGGACAATATGGCCGACTTCCGCCTGTAGCCAGTGCTTCCCTGTCAATTAAATATCACATGATCTGCCATAGAGAATGCATTACATGAACATATATTAAACCAAAATTTAATTTTGAGTTTACATTTTTTTTCACTTGTGTGTGCTTTGTAATAGACAGATAAATGTTTCCATTAAAACTCCACCACCATGTATTTGCCATAACGTAGACGACTCTTCAGTTTGTTCGCTTCGTTTGTACTTGCTTGTTCAATAAATTCGACGACGTAACTGACGCAGTAGTAGACGCAGTATTCGCAGCCCAAAATAGCGTTGACATTCTTGAATTTTTTTACACAGATGTACGATACAGTTTTGGGCAAATATAACTGTTTTAATCCAATTAACAACAGGGAGTAACATGAAATAAGATTTACTGTAAAACATGTTTTTTTCGTGTAGCGAATTTAGCGAGAGAATTGAATCGCTAATTCAAGATGTCGCTAATGACTTTATTATAAATTCAAAATGGCCAAGGCTTGGGGATTTGTATACAGTAATCCGGTAATTAGGAATATAAAAATCTGGGCACTTCCTAATTACACGACGACAGTTTTTCTTTGTGTTTATGGAGGTAATAACTGCGCATTTGATTTGGCACGCGACAGACAAGTATTGTGAGAACAGGAAATCAACAATGACAAGAGAGATTCGCTAAAACAACATTTCGCTATTACGTCATTTTACCACAATTCGCTAAAATTGCACGTCACTTTTTCAACATGTTTTACATTATTTCAGATTATGTCTGTTATTCCATCTGAAATCACCCCACTATTCGAACGCGACCCACTATCGTCATACTGTATTTGGTTCTAAAGGTCAGACCACAAGATCAACATATTGTATGGCCGTTTCCTCTCTTAATTAATAAAGGAGAGGTTTCATCACGACGTTTGTACGTGAGTTGTGTATTGTTCCGCGACAGACTCGACTTTTGTCTTGTAATGCGTCAGACAAACGTAATTTGCATACCAATCGCCGTTGAAGACAACAATGTATTCACACGATTTTTATATTGGGTATATAATGTCTTCAATGCCACCTTAAGAGTGTACCAAAGGGTATCTCGTCCTCTGGCAACCACAATCATTTATTACATGGCTTCATATGATCAGCTAACAAATACAAGTGGGCACAGAACAAAGGAAACAAAAGATTACCTCACTTACTATTGTTTCCAACCCCAAGCTGTGAGCTACTTAACATAACAACAGACTCTTATTAGGCTAAACAATAGATCTTCGAAGTCCATGACATCATCTGTTGTCTTGAATAATTTTGTATGTAATTATAGTCACTGCAATGGGATAGGACAGGAAATGCCTACTTGACCAGATTCTATTGTCCATTTCTGGTACCTTATCATCCAGCCTGTAATGGATTGGTTGAATAATTTAATGGAGGATTGGGACATATATTTGGGGTCCTTGCTTTTTGCTTACAGATAAGCCCCACATAAGAGTTTGGGGTTCTCACCCTTTGAGTTATTGTATGGGATAACAATGAGAGGCCCTTTGACTATTGTGGACATCGGAGATAACTCCTCCTGGGATCAAGTCTACCTGTCAATATTTAATGGACGTTCGGGAACGGTTAGAGGATACTTGCAAGCTGGCACACCACAAGTTATCAAAATCTGAAAAGCGTTTATAAGATAAGCATGTTAGGCCTAGGAAGTTTGAGGTGGGTGACCAGGTACTTTTGTTACTTTCCATTGCAAATGATACAGTGTCAGGGCCCGTAATAGTGAAAGAAAGAATTGCGTTAATGGATTAAAGAATTGAAAAACAGAAAAAGAAAGATTAAACTTTACCATGCTAATTTATTAAAGAAATATCAGACGCGTAACTAAAATACTGGAGGGACTGATATAACGCAAGTGGGTGTAATAGAATGTGTTTGTGGAGGGTTGACAGTAAGCCAGTGTGCAGACCCTTGAGGGGAACAGTGTGATGGTTCAGATGTAGACCTAGTACCAACAACTCTTCTAATGGGTAAGGGGTCAATAGAAGATATAAATATTTCTGAAGAGTTGAATGACGTGCAAATTAGAGAAGAAAAACAGCTTCTTCGTAGGTATGTAACAACCTTACAGATAGTCCAGGGCAGTAGTCAAAAGTGGGTTGCCATGACATTCATTTAACATCTGATGATCCTATTAGGTCTAAGTCATATTCTTCGCCTTTTGCTATGCAGGGAATTGTTAATAAAGAGGTTCAAACTATGTTAGAAATTTGTATAATTGAATTGTCTGATTCGCCATATGCCTCCCCTACTGTTCTGATAAAGCGAAAAGATGGCAGTTAAAGGTTTTGCATCGGCTTTCGTAAACTAATTAGAATAACTGTCTTTGATGCGTGCAGTTCTTTATGGATTTAAAAGTCGGGTAGAAAACATGTTACACGATATTTTGGTCTACATAAAGGTATGGGTAGACCATTTACCAGTAGTAGGTGAATTGTTTGACAAACTAGAAAAGGTAGGGCTGACGGCTAAGCCAAGCAAATGCTTCAGTGACTTTGAGAAATTGGAATTCGTAGGACATCAGGCTGGAAGGGGACATTGCACATGATGCCATATAAAGTTAAGGCCATGATGGCAAAACATAATTAAGGAAGACAAGTCATTGCTTGGCCTTCTTGGCTGTTATCGTAAATTTATTCTAAATTTGCATCTGTGGCAGCTCCTCTTTCTGATCTGATGCATAAAGGTCAGCCTAAAATTTGATACTTCATTTATTCAGATGTTTCAGATCAAGGTTTGTGTGCGGTGCTTTTGCAGTCACATGATGGACATCAATTTCATGTATCATATGCAAGCCGCAAAATACGCGGGAATGAAACTTCTTGTGCAGTGATATAAAAGGAATGTCTCGCATTGGTATGGGGTATTCACAAATTCCAACAATACTTGAATGGGCGAGAGTTCATCATATAGACCAACCCCTCATCTACCTAAACATAGTAAAATTATCAAATGGTCGACTTATGCGATAGACTTTGCGATAGAATTGTTTCCATAAAAGAATCAGACAATTTGAAAGCAAATTATTTGAGTAGAAGCTCAAGCACTGAGTAAAATATAGTGAATTTAATTTTAGGTATCAAATATGGCTTAACAAGAGACAAATTGCCACTTAGTAGTTGTAAATAAAAACTGGCACAATTGTCCTGATTAATGAAGTCTTTTTTCATAGTAGTTGTGAATGAAATGGATTGATTTTGTTTTTTGTGCTGCACTTTGATTGGAATGTAAATTTTATAAAATGACTCTAATGAATGTGTTCAGTCATATATACAGGTTTGTCTTTAAGTGGGGGGCATATGTCACAGGGTCATTTCTTGGTAACTTGACTTTAATAGTTGGAGTGTAAATTTTTCCAGTTTAAGTATGTTTGATTATTTTGGCCAGAGATGGCGCTGTATTTGACACTTTAATGGGTGTGACTAATCCTTCAGAAAATAAAACCTTCCTGAATAAATTAACTTGCCACATTGCGTGGAACAAAGGGATCATTTCTCCTTGCTGCCTGTCACAGTTAATATCTTGAGAAGTTTGTTGCCAGTTCCTGGTACTTTGGGTTGGAAACCACATGGCCAGCTACATGTGCTTCTACCAACTAAAAAATTCTACATGATAAAGTTGGCGAGTCTCCATAGCCATGCTGAAATTTATTTGACAAACCGTCACTGAGACAAAATTCCTAGGAGACATTAAATCGTGCGATACAACAAACACTGTGCATGGAACTGGGTCAACTATAAAAGCTAAATAGTCTCTGACATTAATTAGTCATTTCTACGTTACTCTGTTCGTCATTACAGTACAGTGATTGATGTTAACAGTTTACCAGTGACAGTGTAAAACGTTATCTACTTGTATTTGCAGATTATGTACTGACTATGTTGTTTAGGGCATTAACCATGGTTATTTGCATTTAAATGATAATGTATTCATTGCTTTAATTATTTATGTTCAAATTTGATGATTTGCATTACAAATATTATTTGAGGTTATCCTGTATTAAATATGTCGTTGCTCACATGAACTTGTGTTTCTTGAAATGCGTGCAAGTTTGTTACAGGTGTGCATAGACAACGTTCTACCCTGGCATTACTGTGTATGATCATATATTAACACCAATATATCTATACATTATTTATATTGTGTATTTTGGGGTAAAGAACCCAATCATAAGGTCGGTGACGGTACTTCTGACCATTGTATTTCTGTATTTCTTCCACACCTAAAAACCTAACCGTATAATTTACTTTGTGACAGTTATTATCAATATACCTATGAAATACTCTGAACTCGCATATGATACTGTGGTAAAATTTGATTCCTGGGGTATACGATAACAACAATTATACATCGTGGTAGACTTCGTGTGGTTTCAATCATTAAACTCACCAACTCAACAAGAACATATGTGCAAACCTACTCTTAAATGCACATCGTAGGTGTCAACCAACAAAAACTCACATACCTGAACCTGAACTGCTACCACTTCCTCCACTATTTCCACCAGTGCTTACTGTATAACATATAGCTATTATGCCCGAATATCTAAACGTTGGTATAATGGATCCCTGGTCAACAAATGTAAAGTCATTAACAGTATTGCCACCAAAGTCGATTTCCATATCTACCCATGACCGAGATGGATCGAAATACAAAACACTGTTAGGTGTTATTCCGTACAAGATTGAATACGAAGTAGCTATCTGTATGACCTGTTCCGGATACCCATCCGCTGCAAGAGACCAAGATGATTTAATGCATTTCTTATTTTCATCTCGTTATTCGCTGTTATTCCATAAATAGTAGTCCCTTTATATACACACGCACTGATAACACTGGCACTTCCTGGAATTGGGTTTGACCATGCTCCATTTTCTAACGACGGCATATGTACCAATTCGTATGCATTCGTCACACCAATAAACCATCCATCCTGGGACATTGCAACATCAATCAAAGGTACATTGGGTGTTAATGGTCCATTAAATGAATCCATTTCTAAATTTGTTTGATACAATTGATTATCAGTAGTTATTATCATAAATTCCATGCCATCTACTGCAGAAATACCACCATCACCTACAATGTAATTCAAATTCAAGACGCACATTATAAGAAATTCATAACGCGAGTTAAACTAAACAATATTAATTTTATGCAATTTCAAAGTTCCTTAATAATATTACTTTTACGCAAATTCAAGATTCCTTGTGATTCCCTTGTGATTTTTCGAATTTTACTGAATTTCATTTTGGGGTCAGTAATTACATTTATTGGATTACATATTTAATATTCTATTATGATGCTTCTTTACAAAAGACAATCATTCTTTGTACTGTTGTACTGGTAGTGATATTTACACAATACATTTATATAGTAGTTGACGTTGACACACGTGTCTCAATTCTTTCATTCATTCATTGGGCATATTCCGGGGTGGCACCTTGCTGCGCTCACTCCTTCGGCCTCCTCTGAGCAAGTGTTCATGCCCCATAACTCGTCGAGAAACCCACTAATCTGCGTCAGCCACGTTGCTATCGGTCTTCCCACAGGGCATCTCCACTGGACAGGATACTGTGCAGGCAGAATTTGGCCAGTAGAGTTTTTCCCCGGGAAGTGAGCAACATTCCCGAAGAAGCGCAGCTGGTGGTCATGAATCAATCAAGTGACCTTCATCATGCCGGCCTCCCTGAGTACCCAAAGATTCGCCGCATGGAGGTTGTCACAAAGGTGTTGCCCCGGCCCCTTAGTAAGTGTCCAGGCCTCACAAGAATATAGTAAGACCAAGAGCACAAAGGACTTGAAGACCCGGACCTTTACACCTCTACACCTCGCGATCGCCACACACCTTTGTCCAGCGATCTCATAGCACCCCGTGCAAGGCCGAGACGTCTGGCGACCTCAGCATAACAGCTGGTAGAGCTGCTAGTCATGCTGTTGGTGTAGACAAACAAATTAGTGATATCCACATTCCCACCCTTCGTTGAGACGGACCTGACATGGTTATCTAAGCTGTCTCGATTGCCTGAATCTTGGTCTTAACACATGGAGTGCAAGCAGTTCAGCCCCCCACTAGAGAATCAACCAACTCGATCAACAATGCGGCATCATCTGCAAAGGCAAGATCAGTTAACTTGACACTTCCAAACGAGACCCCGCAAGCTGTGCTTTCCATCACACATCCCATAATCCAGTCCATACAAGTGTTGACAGGCGTATGAGCCAGTGTGCATCCCTGTCTAACTCCTGCCTCGACAGGAAAATGGACAGACACGCCACCAGCACACTTAACAGTACTCTCTGTTACAGAATACAGAGAGAAGATCAGATCCACCAGAGGTGTGGGGATACCATAAACCTTGAGGATTCTCCATAGGGCCTCTCTACACATGCAGTAGAAGGCCTTGCGGAAACCAATTTAGGCTACTAAGAACCCTCTATTGAATTCCCGCATCCACTCAGACAGCACATGTAGCGCCAAGATGTGGTCAAAGGTGGACCGCTTGGGAGTAAAGCCAAACTGCTCATGATGCTGGTGGAGAAGCAGCTGTTGGCGGATATCGTTCAGAAGAATCCATGAACAAATCTTGCTGGGTACCGACAGGAGCATCACCCCTATGTAATTGCTACAGTCCTAAGCATCACCTTTCCCTTCCAGTTAGAGACAATTAGTCCTTTTCTTCAGTCAGTCGGGATGACGTCAGTGCTCTACACTGAGCACATCACTCTGTGCTGACTAATCTTTCAGCACCCATCCATCAGCCACCTTCAATGCAGAGCAGCGCACCACAGATGCCGAGTTGCATTGTTTTCTGATTGCTCTATAAGCCAGGCTTGAGACTCTTGTTGATAAGTGCCTCTCCTCCGACTCACAGAGCTCCAGAATCTCTTGGCGCACCACTCTAACAGCCTGTCTCTCCAACACCCTGTGCAGTTCGATGTCTCAATCAAGTCAGGCCCAGCAACTTGCTTTTATTGTTTCAACCGATTCCTTGGAGATCGCCAGCCTGTTTTTCTTGGGTTCCTTAGGTAGAAGCTCCTCTCACACATTCAGAACAATGATTTGAAGTCTGACCAGGGCCGATCTGTGTCACCAAGCACACTCAGCACATTCACCTCCCCACCAGCCACGACAGGGTTCCTCGCTGGCGAACATCCAAACATGGTGCTGCAGTTGTTTTTCTAGGGACCCTGAAATGTAGCCTAAGAGTAGCAACAACAAGCCTATGATCGTTGCTAAAGAACTGAGTGCTTCGGAACACTCAGCAGCTCATGACCTTCCTCCATCTCTCATCTACAAGTACATTGCCGGTCTCCTTCCTTGTGACGCCGTCATTGGAATACCATGACCAGCGTCTTAGGTTGGGTCTTTGGAACCAGGAACCCGCTATCCACAACCCCAGACTCCTAGCGAAGTATATAAGTTGGTAAGCACTTTCGTCCCAGATTCCAGACGCATAGGGTCCAACAAATGCCTTGTATCCATTCCTACTAGTACCAGTGGTAGCATTAAAGTCCCCCACGATATCTCTGGTGTCTCTCTCAGAATGGCATCAACCACCGAATTGAGTTGGGCATAGAACGCTTCCTTCACTGAAATGTTGCTACTCCCAGTCAGGGCGTACACAGCTATTACAGATGCATAGCAACATCATACGCTTGTTGACAGGTGTGACCTGTGATATCATTGGGGTCAGTCTATCGGAGGCAGCAATACCAATGCCCTCAGTGTGCCTACCATCAGTACGGCCAGACCAGGAATAGGTGTACTACTCTGATCTCGCCAGTAGTTACACCTATTTCTTGTCTGGCCAGTACCCGGTCTGCGCACCTTGAACAATGCTCCCATGCTTATACCAAGTCAACAAAGCTCCAATGACATCGCTGGCAAGCAGTGTGAGAGATTCAGTCAAGGCGGCTGCAGAGAGGTATTCAACACCTCGGCACCACCAGCACATGAACCCCCATGATGTCACCGACACCAACGGCGGCGCTGTTTTGGGCTGTGAGGTTTCCTCTTAATCTGACGTGTCTTCACGTGATGTGCTGCCCTACGCGGAGTTCTGCGCAGGGCAGCAGCATCAGGAGTACTTCCTTGCAGCAAATTATAATTTCTCTTATGGATCCTAGCGATGTCAATAATGGGGAGAGGGGGTGCCAATAAAAGATAATTGCAATAAGATAATTGTAATATGTATGAAATATACGGTGGGCGAGAGTCGGACGCCATTCGCACCCCCGGAAATAGTTTTGACCACACATACATTTTATATCTTATCGATTGGGTCCATGCAGTTATATACATATATTTAGAATTAATTATTGATTTTAATTATATTTACTAATAGGTCGTACGCTGCTAGCACATTGTATTTGTATGCATTTACATGTAGTTTTAACTCATATGCATATATATATATCTGTTTTATATTTATATATTTATATATTTAGTTATCTGTTTAATTCATTTAAAAGATTCCTCTCATCAGTAAATAGCGCTCTCACTCAATAATAATTAGAATGAGTGGTTGGTCAAAAATTTAATGAGTCAGGTGCATCTATTGGCTAAGCCTGTTGTACATAGATGCAAATGAGTATACGATCCATTAATGCTGTAGGGTGTATTGGGAGGGGTGCAGGATTTCATGTTTGTAATGACTGGTTGTAATGTACTATCTCGTTGTTTTCAGAATGCAGTCTGATATTTGTTGTTTTTTGGTTTTTCAATTATGGCTACAATTTTTGTGGTGGGTGGATGATGTGTTTATTGGTTGTTGAGTCATTGTTTTGACACTCCGCAGCTTGAAATGGTATGGTCCAAATCAAAATTTGATATGGCGGTATTTTCTAAAAACATGGCATCACAATGACTTCTGTTTATTTATTTACTGTTGTAGATCCTGATAACTAGCCACTGAATATGATGTCGGAAATAAATGGTATTCTGAACAAGCTTTATTAATTATTCCTGAAGATATGTGCTTGCTTGAGCATTCATCTCTTGTCTATTTCTTACATTAGATACCAACCGATTATCGTCGCAAGTCGGTTAACAAACGTGAATTTACTATTGCATTCAAATTTTCATATAATATGAACAAATTGCGAGCGGCGACAATGAAAAAGTTTAAAATCATTAGTAATATGATATGTCTTCCGTGAAGCCGAGCCTGTATGTGCAGGGGTGGTATCGGCTTGTTTCAACATATCAAAATGCTGGATGATGCCAACGTGTTCAAAAATTACCATAGCTCATTTGAATATGTTGATGTTAATGAACGCACCACGGAAGAGATTTGCCGATGTTTTAGTACGATTTTTTACCTTTGATTTTAATGGGAAAACGGCATAATATTTTTAAATCAAGAAATTAGTTGTTTTCAAAGATAAACTGACCAATTTTAAATTTTACGGTGATAACAACTCATTGTCGAAACGAAGATTTACCCATTCACGCTGCTAACCACAATAAACATCGTACTCTTAAATACACGGTAAATATAGGTGTTTCAAAATATGACACATTTTTGTCTCAACTTTAAAATCACTTTTAAGTGATTTCTAATTAATTTTTTTCTTAAAATCACAAATAAGTTATTTTACAACACTACTTACTGTTTTAAAATAAAACATTTTCACTGTTTTGTGATGAAACATTTAAAGTGTTTATAAGCTTGTCCCCACTTTTAAAAACACATATAGTACATATAATCTGCATAATTGCGAGAAGTGTATATTATGAAAACACTTTTATTAGAACATTTCAGGGATGTCTTTGCCCATAACACATTATGTAAAGTGGTGCCATTAGAAACACGTTTTTAAAAGTGTTACCACCAGAAACATGTATATAAAGTGCTTATTATCACAACACTTTTAAAAGTGTTTTTACTGGTCACACATTTGTAATGCGTTTGTAGCTGCCAATCGTTTACTATTAATTTACTTGTATTCGTTTGTAATCTTTACTACGCATATGTAAGTTTAGCAAGATGGTCACAGCGCCCTCTGTGTGCTGTATGAATATTTGAAGGAAACAATTACAAACACACAAACAAACAAACAGGAAGTTAAAGAAAACTTCTTAATCACGGCTTCGATGGTAGATTTCCTACAGGCGGATAGAGCTATTTACGAAGATTGATATGGTTAACATAGTCTACAGAGTTTTGTCTGGTTTACAAGTTCTCTGGATGTTTGTATTGTTGGTTGCTGACAGTTCTGTAATTTGATGTTGGACGGCGTGAGTATTAAAGGCATTTTAATTGTACTGCGTCCTTGTGTAGGTGCGTCATAATTGCTCCTGTCGCCTAGTATTATTGATCCAGAACCCTTCTTAGACTTACAGTTGACTCCCGTTTCCTTTGTTTGAATACTGTATCCGAACGGCTCTATGAGGGTGTAATCATTATCTACCGTCGTTTTAAGTTCAGACATTGCACTCACATAAGGTAAATAGCTATCCAGTGATAATTGATTCTCTGGTGATTTCTGTGTTCTCGGGTGTGCCTTATTGCGTGTTGGTGTATTTGTAGTACAGTCACTATGGTCTTGTTAATCCTGTAGTGTGTACTCCCCATGTACACATTTCCTTGGTACTGAACCAAGATCTTGCTTCATGTATTTATGTTCTTTTTGGTTGGTGTCCTCACTGCACACATGTAGCTATATTTATAATATTTTTAGAGGGTTATCAGGTTAGACTTCTCTGTTGATAAATGTTTTTACATTTTATGTCATACTAGGGCACTTCTGTACTTTGTTTATTTGGTGCACTTTGGCGTTGGTTTCGTATCTTTGTTCTCTTCGACTATTCCGTTGTTGTACTGTATTTTGGCTCCTGTTCATCTACTTGTGTACAACATGAAATGGATGGAACTAGCTCAGTAATATCAAATGAGTCCAGTGTTCACAAACGTACTTCCATCAAGACTGAAAAGGCAATAGAGGAGGAGAGAAGACGTTTGAAAGCCAGTCGACCAGCATATTGTGGCAAGGTCACCGAGAAAATTAATCAAGTTAATGTTTTGATTAAGCAGGGCAGCAGTATTTCTGAGGTCAAGCATAAGTTTCAGGAGTGGCATGCTGCCTATGATAGCTTTATAAATGCTGACAGCATGTATCAAAGTGTTTTGGATCCTGCAGACAAGCAGCATGATTATGAAATATGGACATTACCACGTTTGTTTGATTTTGATCAGTTTAGATTAGCTACAGAAACCTGGTTGCAAGAAAATCAGTGTCATCTTCCAGTTGGCAGAACAGATGGCATTACTCCCGATGACAGCGTTTCACAAGTGAAATACAAGACAAGTAAGGTATCTCACAAATCATCAGGAAGTAGGGTTTCCTCTCATGCCAGTAATACATCTAAATTTAGCGCAGTTGCTAAACGAGCAGAATTGCTAGGACAAATGGCGTCAATGGAAGAAAGGCGGATGCTTGAACGTAAAGAAGCGCTATTGCGTAGGCAAAGAGAAGAACGTGACTTAAAAGACAAGTATGAATTAGAAGAGATATGCAGTGAGAAGCGAATGTTGGAGCTGAAGACTAAGATCGCCGCCGAGAGTACCAAAATAGAAGCTTACGAGCGGTATGAAAATGCCAGTCAGCAGGGAAGTTCACTAAATTTAAAAAAAATATTTTCAGCTGATCGTTACAATCCAGACAAAAGGGGCAGTTACACAAGTCACAAGGACAATAAAAGCAAATCGGTTCAAGAAGCCCAGTCACCAGTTGACAAAACTGCAAGTAGCACTGTACATCATATAGTCTGGTGGCAAAGACCAAAAAGCGTGCAATGCGGTCCATACAAAGTATTTTTGCTGTTTCTATACCTCTGAGGTGTGCTCTTTAAGAATCTGGATGATGCCACTCTGTCACCCTTGGGCAATACGCACAATATGCAAATTAAGGTGGCCATTATGGAAAAGCTTGTTTTCGTCAATATCTCATTAACTGCACATGGTATCAAAATGATTTTGGTGTCTATCCCCATGTTTTGAGGGATAAGGAATCAGATTAAGTCATTTCAGTAAAGTTTACACAAATATTTTATGCTGAATAGGTATTCAATATGCAAATTAGGGCTGTCATTACGGAAAAACTTGTTTGTGTCAATATCCCATTAACTACACATAGAATCAAAATAATGTTGGTCTTTATCCTCGTGTTTTGAGAGGTAAAGAACCAGAATAAGCCATTTATGTAAAGATTCCAGCAATGCTTTATTGAAAATATGCAATAATCTTCAGTTTACATCAGAGTCATAACATAACATCACCTGCTCATTCTGGCAGTGTGTTTCCCCATAACATCCACAAAACATTGCACATGGAAAGTGAGCTGCATAGCATCCACACATTGCTGTTGAACAGAGTGTATCTGCAGAGTAACCACACCTTATCATTTTCAGCACCTCCACTGGAGCAACACTAACATTTGCTTGCAATGTTACTGGGATCAAGCATCTAGTGCATTCGCCACGTTCCCATCCAAACTCGACAGGATCTAATACTGGAGGTTCTGCATTTAGAGCTGATTTCCAAATGGCTGTCTGCATGTGTGCACGCTTTACGTTTTCTTTGAATGCCTTTTAGATGGTGGGGGTGAGTTAAGCTCAGAAGCCTTTGTCACATTTTTTCTACCCATTCTTCGCACCCATATTTCTCCACAGACTTCAGACATGTTTGATGACACCACGCCTTTAACTCCATAGCAGGCACCCATGTTCTCAGATAACACGCCCAGTATGTGCAGTTTTACACCAATCTTAAGGACTTTGATGACGGTGATTTTTCCTACTCCAAAGCACTGAGCCACAGTGTCACAGTCTGAGAGGGCATGAGTAGCTGGCAGCTGTGAAAGCAAGTGTCATGCGCACTTGCAGTTGCCACAATGTCTATAGATGCTCGTTCATAACTTGGTCCTTCCATAGTGAGACGGCAAGTCATTTGCAACTCATTGTAGTAGTGAAGCATAAGGACGAAAACATCTGTGTCCTCAACATTTATACTTTGCACTCCACTTTCAGCAGCATTAACCATTTCATGTATGATTATCACATCCGCTTCTTCGTGGCAAGTCCGGAGATCTTCTCTGCGAAAGACAATGCCATATTGAATTACCAGACTGTGACTGTGTATTCGGCTCTTCCTGTGCTTTCTGGATCAAGTCCTGACATATCAGATTTATGAACTGTGTCTTATCCAAGGTTACTGTAAGGACAACCTTCTGAGGTGGCAATGGAGTATGTAACTGCAGTTTGTGTCATCGGCTCGCTTCATCACCAGTCGAGCTGCTCACTTTCAATGATGAAGTCGAAGTAGCGATCAAAGGTCAGGTGTGTCCTGGTTGGCCACCTTTTTCATCACATTCTTTGTGAAGCCGCTGACAAAATCAGCCACAGTTTCTTGATTAGGCCAGTTTATAATCCAAAGGAGAGCGCAGCCATCCAGTATTTCTACCTCTGATTTCTCAACCAAGCGATGTGACACAGTCACCTGCAGCTTCTTCTTCAGTGTGGATTTCGTAGTTGCGATTCTCATATTGCCCTCATCATCGAATATGGAGGTAGGGACTGGTGACAGTTTATGTACAAGGACAGTTTTGATATTAATGTCTCGAGACTGTTGCAACCCTAGTACTCGGGAGTAGATTAGATTTGTGTCATATACTTTACTGCTCCCAATCTTTACTGCCTTCCTCTTCACTGCCAACTTGACTCATAAGCATGTACATGCCCGAGCCTTGGTATGAAATCCAAAAATCTCTCTTGGTAAACCCATTTCACATTGACAGCAACTCTGTAGAGCTGCTGATCGTTTGTCATAATAGTAATGTCCTGTCGACATTCCTTTGTAAAAGTCGATTGGGTTTGTGCTTGTAGCAAAACTCAAAGTCTAAATGGCGGGCCCTATATAAAGCAACGACTTGGTGCGTCATTACTTTAAGTGTTAAGACCGAAACTTCAAGGCATGTTTGGCTTCTTAGGACCTTAGTATCTCAAGATGGGAATATCTACGATAATCTGTTCTTTCTTCTCATCCGTTCCTATGTGGCAAAAGGTCTGCTTATTGGCATCATCTCTACCATGATTATCCACAAATGTTAGTAGCATTATGAGAGAGTGTGTGGATAGGAGCCCATTCTGTGATGAAATCTGAGCATCGAAATTGTCAGAGACCAGTTGAACAAGACCGTCTTCAGCATGGACATGCCCTCTTAACGATGCATTGCTTACATTTGCTGCTGCTGCTGCTTTGAACCTAAGACGTTCATGATAGCTGCAAGATACAATGAATTAATGAAATTGTTCAATCAACCCTTTCCTGTTTAAGACAACACCTAGTGTATTCTGGAGGGTTGTGAATCTACCACTTTACCACTTTGGCATTATTATGTTTTCGATGAGAGTGGCTTGTAAGGTGTGGTCCAACTTTGTAGAAAGCTTAGATAGCAAGGATAACAAAGTTGAACTGATACATTCAATGGCAATGTCCATATCAACTCATGCATGATAGTTCCTGTCACCAACTGATGACTCCTTTACATCACAGACAATCTGGTAGGCAACCTTTTCCCGCCCAATCTCAACATCATCTTCATCACCACTTGATACTAGTTTCAACAAACTTGATGCCTTACTTTGAAAGACGAGAAGACTAGTAGCACCTGTGCCCCTCAGCATGAGAAGATCAGAACAAAGGTGTTCCAACAACTTGGAGACTAAGGTTCAGCGGCTAATCTCTTTTCCACCATTAGACATATATAAAATCGTATATCTCGATGGAATCTGCTCTCACTTCACTGACTATTGCTTCAAATGCTACATCCATCTCCTCCTGGCTACTACTACATGCTGCTGAAGCTGACTACACTGACTGATGTGGACAAAACTTCTCGTAACAGTCTTTGTGGTATCTACCACCTGCTGCATGAAACTCACTCACTGCCCCAGCTAAACGTGTCTCTACCGCACGTCTCCAGTTGTCATGACGATATCTACAGATATCTAGAAGGTTTTTCTTGAATTGTTTCTGCCTTCACCATGGTTCGCTGTTCCACGAGGAACAACCCTGCGCCAATGGTCTGGATGCTTGTTATCAATGTCAAGGCATTCCTCGCCGCAGAAAAGACAATGTTGCATGAAGATGCAGCACCCATTCATCGTTCAGCTCTAATATCTATGTGAGTCATTTTTACAGAACCAGGTGCTTGAATAACAAACAAAGCAGTAGTTGCTTTAACCATGTGTAGCTACTAAGATTGAAAAAAGCAAGATTTTCAGGAATGGCAAATTTTCAGTAATGGTAATCTTGAATAACTTAATAAATTTCTCCGTTTTCTCAAAAATGATAAAACAGGTTTTGCCATCAATATAAACAATTCCCCACCCTTCCCCGCACATGCGTGTTCTGTAATCAGATGCAGGAAAGATTGCTGGACACAAAAACAAACATGGCAGAACATTATTCACCTACCACTAGCTATCATACGTAAGTTCTGTTTCTTTTGACAACAAAACTCAACTTATTTGCAGGCAAAACAGGCGTAATACACACACACAGTGGACAATAACCCTAAACACTCGACTATAACACAGTTCCTGTACAAGCTTTCTGATTGGTATATGTTTTTGAAATTCAAATGTATTAATCTGATATGAAACCAAAATTATTTTCATACCATGTCTAATGGGTATTGTAGCAAGCATGATTTACAGTAATGACCGCCTTAATTAGAATATGTCTATTCAACACAAAATATTTGTATAAACTTTACTGAATCGGCTTATTCTAATTCTTTACCCCTCAAAACATGGGGATTGACACCAAAGTTATTTTGACACCATGTGTAGTTAACGAGATATTGACGAAAATAAGTTTTTCCATAATGGCCACCTTAATTTGCATATTGTGTGGATTGCCCAAGGGTGACAGAGTGGCATCATCCAGATTCTTAACGAGCACATCTCAGAGGTATAGAAACAGCAAAAATACTTTGTATGGACCGCATTACAAGGTTATCCAAAAAAGTGGGGTTTGGCAACCGGACTAATAGCAGTAAGAAGCACACAAGCTCTTCAGGCAGTTCAAGTAACAGTGGTCATAGCAGTCACAG
The DNA here is from genome assembly GCF_978046115.1 of Saccoglossus kowalevskii. NCBI lineage: Eukaryota > Metazoa > Hemichordata > Enteropneusta > Harrimaniidae > Saccoglossus > Saccoglossus kowalevskii. The sequence continues at coordinate 23,263,884 of NC_140657.1, forward strand.
TTCAGATTTACTAGCAGTTAGGCAACAGCAAAATTAAGTAACCAAGCTGTTAATCGAACACAACAAGAAAGCCACACTGCCACCTCATAAAATACCGTCATTTCATGGTGACCCACTACCATACAAAGCCTTCCTACGTGCTTTTAAACATGCGGTTGAAGCAAAAACTGATGACTCAGAAGATAGGCTGTACTATTTGCAACAGTTTACTGAGGGCGAGCCAAAACAATTTGTTAGCAGCTGCATATGGAACAAGGTTACCAAAGGGCATCAAAACTGTTGGACGAAGAGTATGGCAACCCTTACATTATAGCACAGGCATATGCTAAAGAAGCAGAAAGATGGCCTGAGATTAAAACTGAAGATAAGGCAGCACTGAAGAATTTTGCAATCTTCCTAATGAAGTGTGACAATGCTATAGCTGGCCAGGCACACCTTGAAGAGCTCAATCATCACACAAATTTGAAAATGCTCGTGAGCAAGCGTATAAAATGAGAGAAACATGGAGAAGAAAAGTTCAAGATATTCTCCAGAGCAGGCCTGTTCAATTTCATGATTTGGTGGTTTATGTAGATAAAGAGTCTAAAGTGGTCTCTAATGCTGTGTTTGGTGACTTGAACACTACACCTAAAGGGGATGGCACACCAAGGTACTCCAAGAAGTCTAACAGCAAAGCAAAGAATAAAGCAAAGTTTGCGGTAAGCATGGATTTGAAGTCAACAGGAGACCAGCAATGTTGTACTTACTGTACAGAAACTGAGGGCGTTGTCGTAGAGTAAGGACGTGTTCTTTTGCCGCTCCCGCTAGATACGAAATTTTGACAAGTAACTGTATACCTGATCCTGTAATGGTTTAGTTTAATGGTTTAGTTTAACAAATTAATACTAGTGTGACAATTTCTCGCCATCATGGGTGTATCAGTGGTGCAGTGGAGGCAGAAAATCGGATGTTTTGTGCAACCCGTACAAAGAATGCAGATATGTGACAGTGGCAGCCATTCAGGTGAGACCGAAAGATTAGATCCAAGTCTCGCTGTACGTTTGATGCTATTCTTTAGTTTACTATCTTGTGGCGATGTTGAATCGAACCCTGGTCCTAACCCTAATAACCTCGCAAAAGGAGGATATAATACTAGATTACAACAGTCGATTATTGTCTTTTGGTTCAAACACTCAGGAATCATCAACGCACATACCGGCACAGGTGACAGCAGGTAAAGACAATAGCGACATTGTTATTCAGTTGAAAGAATTTATCGACTCCAAACTGACACGTCTACAGATTCCTATTGAAGATCTGTTTACTAAACTGGAAAAACGGTCCGAAAATAATGTCAAAGAACTTATTAAAAGTTTGCAAAAAATCGAAACTCAACTGCATGAAGCAAATGTACAAATCACAGAACTCGAACTGGAAAACAAAGAACTCAAGTCTTGTATCCGTAAAACCGAAATTTCTGCTGATCAACAAAATGGTTATTCGCGCAGAAGTAATTTGATTTTTAAAGGGATTGCTCAGGTTGATTCTAAGGAAACTTGGGACGATTCTGAAATTAAAGTTTGTGCCGTAATTTCGGAGCAACTTGGGATATGAGCCGACTCTGTTGAAATTGATCATGCCCACAAAATAAAGCGTGATCCACTACCTCAACCAATCGTTGTAAAATTTACCAAATATAAAGATAAGGATCGAGTATATCACGTGTCCAGAAACAAACTACGCGGATCTGAATATTGTATTTCAAATGGACCAATCCTGACTTTCTGTTATTCTTATCTAAATATGACATTATTTTTCTTACTGAAACATGGAGCACACCTGAAAGCAAATTTGAAATTAATGGTTATGAAAGCTATCACAATTCACGTATCAAGCGCATGCGCTATGGTCGTACTTCTGGTGGCATTAGTATTTTATATAAAACAGGCTATTTTAATGAGGTGAAATTTTTAAACAGTGAAGCGACTGATAGTATTGTCTGGTTTCTTTGCAGCACTGGTGATTCGAAATATTGTTTTGGCATTGTTTATTTTTCACCCCAGGATTCTAGCAGTTATTCTAATGAAGTAAATTTTCAAATTTTGGAGGATGAATTGGCAAGTAATATATCTAAATATCCGGAATATTTTTTTTGTGGCAACTTTAACGCCAGAACGGCAACGAAACCAGACTTTTCTGAACATGATAACAGGGATTTTTTCGCTGATCAAGTAAATATTCCAGAACCAGAGTTACCAAAGAGGTTTTCCCAGGATCGTGCAATTAATCCATTTGGCTATTTATTACTAGATTTATGTAAAAACTCTAACTTAAGAATTCTTAATGGCCGATTATTTGAAGATAAAGGACTAGGCCATTTTACATGTATTAAACCTACAGGTGCCAGTGTAATTGATTACGTCCTAACATGTTATGACCATTTTGAACTGTGTAGTGATTTTTCCATAGTTAATAGACCCGATTCTGACCACTTACCAATCACATTTACACTGAAAACTCTAACCCAAAACGAGAACGAATCCTCAATCGAGGGCAGTATTTTTACTAGATATAATTGGAATGTATCAAAAAAAAGGATCAATTCCATTCATTTTGGAAAGGTGAAACTGCAAAGATCTTGGTAGAAAGATTTCACACTTTAGCAAATATGGGAAATACTATTGAAGCTGCTAATATTCTATCTGATTTGTTATTTAACGCGGCTGATGGCATGAAACGTAAATGTAAATTGCCACAGACTATAAGAAAGTTTGATAAGAAAAGTAATTGGTTCGACGATGACTGCAAATATTTGAAGCAACAGACCAGGAAAGCCCTAAATCAGTTTCGAAATAGTAGATCTGTTGTTAATCTTGAAAACTATATTACTCACAGAAATAATTATCGTATATTGCTAAAAGAAACTATTTAACAATCTCAAAAAACGTGAACTTTACATCTCTGCAATCAATCCGAATACAAAGGAATTTTGGAATTTATAAAATAGTAAGAAAAGTGGCCCATCTACAAAAATCCAACTAAGCGCATGGCATGTTTATTTTTCTCAACTCTTTACGAGTACAGATTTGAATTATGGGAATGAAAGTAACATGTTTTTAGAAAAAGTTCAAGGCTATCTTGATAATTTATTAATTTTGCCAGAGTCAAATGCAGTTATTGACTATCAGATTTTAGATCAGCCATTACAATTGTGGAATTGGAACATGCCCTTAGTCGGTTAAATGCAAATAAGACAGCTGGTATTGATGGTTTATCGCCGGAAATATTTAAGCATATTCCTATGATTTTTAAACAATTACTTGTGAAACTTTTCAATACAATAATTAATACTGGTATATTCCCTCCACAATGGGTGCATGGTTTAATTATTCCTGTCTATAAGAAGCGTGAAAGAGATTCAGTTAATAACTATAGAGGTATTACATTATTGCCTTCGATTACAAAAGTTTTCAGTGATATTATATATCATCTTCTGCTTAATTGGGTGAACTTGCACTATTCTATTGTGAAAGAACAGGCAGTTTTCCATAAAAATTATTCATCAGTTGACAATCTATTTATTTTATCAACCATTATTGATCGTTATTTGTCATATTGGGAAGTAAATTATACCGAGCATTTATAGATTTTGAAAAGGCATTTGGGTGGAATGGGTGGCAAACTATTGTAATATTGAAGTTCATGTACCAAGATATCAGGGCATGTGTTCGCTCCCCAGTAGGTATTTCTGAATTGTTCAAATGTGAAGTAGGAGTCCAACAAGGCAGTGTTGTATCGCCACTCCTTTTCTCTCTCTTTGTAAATGATCTTGGCGAATCAATACAACACAGCCACGCCGGAGTTTATATAACGCCTATAAAATTATTTTATTTGTTATTTGCAGACGATTTGGCAGTTTTTAGCTCTTCCATTATGGGTTTACAACGTCTTCTGAATAATTTGGATCTATATGCAAATAAATGGAGACTAAAAGTTAATATTGATAAATCTAAAGTAATGGTATTTAGGCGTGGGGGCAGATTGAAATCAACTGATCAATGGTGGCTTGCAGGACATAAACTAGAAGTTGTTTCTTATTATAATTATTTGGGTATAGTATTGTCGAGTTCTGGGCTTTGGAACTATGCCCAGTCTAGTTTGGCCAAAAAAGCGTCAGGATCGTTGTTTGCGATTAAGAAAAGTATTTCGCAATTTGACGGTATTGATGTAAATATTGCATTTAAAATCTTTGATGGTAAAATCCTACCAATTTTAATGTACGCTAGCGAAGTCTGGGGCTTTCACAATGGCAATCAAGTTGAAATTATACATAACAAATTCTGTCGATTTATATTGAAAGTCTATCATAATGCACCAAAGTTGGCTATAAGGGGTGAGTTAGGTAGGTTTACTATTAAAACGTTTAGACTTATTAGGATTATTAAGTACTGGCTTCGCATTTTATCATTACCCCGACACAGATTGGTATATTTATGTTACATGTTTCAGTACCATGAAGCAGAAAGGGGTAAAAAGTGTTGGGCCCTGAATTTAAAAATGTTACTTCTTTCTTATAGCCTGGGTGAGGCATGGTACAACCAAGGGGTGGGGAACTCTGAATACTTTGTTAAGCTTTTCAAACAGCGATGCTTGGACATTGATATTCAAAATTGGCAAAGTGGACTCGAGCTATTTCCGAAGCTGTGCTTTTATAGAAAATGTATATATATATTTGGTCAAGAGAATTATTTTAAAACAGGGAAGCATTGTGTCGCCTAAGAATTTCTGCCCATTGTCTACGTATTGAAACTGATAGAAAATTCCATAATACACGCACAGAAAGAGTTTGTATTTTATGTAATACCAATTGTGTAGAGGACGAGTACCATTTTTGCATTATCTGTCCGTTTTACCAAGAGTTGAGATCTAAATACATCCCAAGTTATTATTATACACTTCCTTCACCCGAAAAATTTATATCACTATTACAATTACAAAATGCAGTAATCTTGCATAACATTTCTAAATTTATTTTTCTCGCCACAAAAAAACGTAATACAATTATTTTGGTCTGACAGTTCATGTTCTTTTCATATTTTCTTGTTCTTTTTCAGTCACTGTAAAATGACATTGTCCTCTGTAACATGTTATGTAATTACAATGAGTATACCTTGAGGCCGGAGGCCTACAGTATTATGAATAACTTTATTATTATTTATTACTGTACAGAAAAGACACACAATATTCAAGATTGTAATAAATTTACCCAGAAACTCCACAGGGACAGGGTGCAATACATAAGGTCTAAAGGCCTATGCTATGGGTGCCTCAAGAAAACAGATCACCTTGTTAAAGATTGTACACACAAGCTATCATGTGCTACATGTAAACAAAAACACCCCACTGTGCTGCATATAGAGAAAAACTGTGACAAGGAAGACAAAACAGTCTCAACCACTGTGGGAATGACTGAAATATACAGAGGCACTTCTGAGGCCAAGCAGGCAGCTTACAAACCAGTTGTATTACCAGTTATTCTCCGGTGCAGAGCTACAGGCATTTCCACACAGACTTATGCCTTTCTTGATGGCGGCAGCGATAGTGTTTTCTGTACTGACAGTATTAGTGGTCAGCGTACCAAGCTGAACGTACATACAATAAATGGAAATAAGGCAACAGAAACCTATTCAGTGAGTGGTTTAGAAGTTATCAGCTTAGATGGTCATTGGTCTCCCATCAGTGTACACCCAGGATACTATTCCAGTCTCAAGGAAAGACATACTGCACCAAAAGGACATAGCAGGTTACGTTTATTTACACAGGGTATGTTTGCCAAGTATAGATGCTGATGTAGGCCTACTTATCGGTAACAACGTACCAAAAGTATTCGAGCCATGGGAAATTATAAATAATCAAGGGGATGGTCCTTTTGCAGTTCGTACTCTACAGGGTTGGACCGTTGGTGGTGCACTTATTGAACCAGCCACAGAACTAGTAGATGGGTGGAAAGTACAAGTCAACGTTAACAAAATAGAAACTCAAACACCTGTGGGTATACAGTTAACTAATTACTTTATCTCGAATTCAGCGAGAGGACTATCAATGATGTCCAAGAATATTCTGTTTAAGATAAGAAGTTTTTGAAGGTTATGGACAAATAATCGGTCAATTCCAGTTACCATTGCCCTTTCGTGAAGAGAATGTTGTAATGCCAAATAATAAGGCAGTTGCAGAATACAGACTTAAACATTTGGAAAGAAAGTTTACAAAGAATCCTCAGTATCACAAGGACTATGCTAAGTACATGCAGAATAATATAGACAAAGCGTTCGCTGAAAGGATCCCAGGTAATGAGCTACCTCACGGTATATATCATCCTCAGAAAAAGAAGCTTAGGGTGGTGTTTGACTGTGGTGCAGTCTATAGCGGAACATCACTGAACAAGGAATTACTCCAGGGTCCAGATTTGACCAACTCATTGCTTGGTGTGTTGATTAGATTTCGTCAGGAGGCCGTTGCTTTGATGGCAATAATAGAGGGCATGTTCTCTCAGGTGACCATGCCTAAGAATTTCCAGAACTTCCAAAGATTTCTGTGGTGGCCTGAGGGTGATTTCCATCAACCAGCAGTGGAGTATCGGGATGAAAGTTCACCTGTTTGGTGCTACCTCGTCACCTAGCTGTGCCAACTATGTTCTTAGGAAAAGTGCCAACAACAGTGAATCAACTGACATCAAGAGCACCATACGGAAGAACTTCTATGTCGACGATATGCTCAAGTCGGTACCCACCATTGGAGAAAGCAAGGTGATGGTAAATGCACTCGTAGATGCCTGCAGGCAAAATGGTTTCAGACTCACAAAGTGGATTTCCAATAGGCGAGAAGTCATAGAGAGTGTTCCTGAAGAGGACAGAGCAGGTGGAATCAAGAATTTAGACTTGGACCATGATAGGCTCCCTACAGATCATGCTCTGGGCCTGCAATGGAATGTAGAGGAAGACACTCTTGGGTTCAGAGGGGAAACTAAAGAGAAACCATTAACCAGGAGAGGTATATTGGGCACGGTGAGTTCTGTATACAACCCCTTGGGCCTGGCTGCACCAGCGATTCTTCCAGCTAAGATTATCTTACAGTCCTTATGCAAGGATAGACTAGGATGGGACGACGAAATTCCTGCTGCACAAGTTGAGCATTGGAACAAATGGGTTTCTAGTCTGCCTGAACTAGAAAAGAACTTTAGCGTACCAAGATGCTTGAAGCCTACAGGTTTTCGTGTGCCTATGTCTTCTGAATTGCACCACTTTTCAGATGCGAGTGATGTCGGTTATGGTGTGGTTTCGTACATCAGAATGGTGAACCTGAATGCTGATATTCATTGTGCGCTGTTGTCAGCAAAAGCTAGAGTGAACCCACTAAAGCGGGTGACTATTCCACGTTTGGAATTGGCTGCCAGTACTGTCGCTGTTCGAACAGATAAGATGTTGAAAAGGAAATTAGACATCCCAATTGCAGAGAGCTACTTTTGGACAGATAGTCAATCTGTTCTGCGTTATGTTAGTAACAAGTCAGAAAGATTTCATACTTTCATCGCAAATAGATTGGCAGTAATACACGAAGGGTCCAAACCTAATCAGTGGGCCTATGTTAAAAGCAGTCTCAACCCTGCAGATGAATGCTCCAGAGGTCAAACTGTACATAAGTTTTTGAAGAATGCTAGATGGATCAGAGGACCTGATTTCTTGTGGGACGTTCCTGATGTATGGCCAAGGCATCCCTATGATATTCAGCTGCAACCTGAAGATCCAGAAGTAAAAAAGGTTGCTACTGTTCGTGCAACATTTGCCCGTGACCCAGAGAATCCTGTACGCAGACTTATTCAACATTATTCCAGTTGGTACCATCTAAAGAGGGCTGTGGCCTGGATTCTGAAAGTTAGGCAAATTCTAAAGAAAAGGATAAATGGTGTGAAATCATGTATGTTGCATGCACAAGAAATTAACAATGAAGACTTGGAGGAAGCAGAAACAGCTATAATCAAAATTGTTCAAAAGGATTCCTTTTCGGATGAGATCAACACTCTTGAAGGCAAGCTAAATCAAACAAAAGTGAGCTGTATACGCAAATTAGACCCAGTTCTAGATAAAAGTGGAATCATGCGAGTGGGAGGACGTCTCAACATAGACATGATCCCAGAAGATGCTAGACATCAAGTGATCTTGCCGAAGAACTCTCACGTGTCAGAGCTTATACTATGTGATATACACGATAGGAGTCACATGGGCAGGATGTACATGATTTCAAAACTAAGGGAAAAGTACTGGATTGTTAATGCTAATGCAGCAGCAAGGAAGTTGATCAGCAAATGCGTCGTGTGTCGACGTCTGAAAGCAAACCCAGGCGAACAGAAAATGGCAAGCCTCCCAGCAGACATAGTCACCCCTAATGAACCACCCTTTTGGACCAATTAATGTTAGACGGAGGCGTAGCACTGTGAAAAGTTATGGGGTTATTTTTATCTGCTTAGCCATAAGGGCCGTACACATTGAGAAGGCTGATTCGCTGGACACTGCATCATACATTAATGCATTGAGAAGATTTGTATCATGCAGAGGCAACGTTACAGATATAAGATCAGACAATGGTACAAACATCGTGGGGGCGGAACGTGTTTTAAGAGAAGAGTTGGGAAAATGGAACACTACTCAGATAAAGGACAACCTGATGAAGGATGGCGTCACTTGGAAATTCAACCCTCCTTACGGTTCATATTTCAGAGGAGTCTGGGAACGCCAGATCAGAAATATAATGCGTTTGTTACAAGCTACAGCTAACAAACAGACACTTACAGATGAAAGCCTTGCAACCCTCTACTGTGAGGTAGAGGCCATAATCAATAGTCGGCCCATAACACAACCATCAGGTGAAGCACATGACGTTGAAACACTTACCCCTAATATGCTGCTTACTATGAAATCCACATCTCTCCCACCTTGTTTGGTAACTAAAAGCGACTCATATGCTGTATCCAGATGGAAGAAAGTGCAATATCTTACTGAAATCTTCTGGAAAAGGTGGAAGAAGGAGTACCTACCCCAGCTTCAAGTGCGCCAGAAATGGTTGAAGCAGAGACCTAACCTTAAACTAGGAGACATAGTTTTAGTTATAGACCAAAACACTCCAAGAGGCGTGTGGCCCTTGGGTAGGGGAGTACAGACGATGCCCGACAAAAAAGGTCTAGTGAGGCGGGTATTGGTGAAGACCAGAAACACAGTAATAGAAAGACCAATTGATAAACTGTGTACTCTATTGGAGGCAGATGGTTAGTAAAGTGTGTTGCCACCCACATGAATGATGAAGAATGGTACATGAATCTGGTATAACAGAGATGGTTATCATGCTGTTTTTTGGTGATACAATAAGATATCAGCACAACATTTCTACATTATCTGTTGTGTTCTAACAGTTGGCCCATCAAACCAACTGTGAATTGCAGAATAACAACGTTCTCAAACAGCAAACATCAACTTGCTGTGTTCAGCGCTTGGGTGGATATGGAGTCTTGAATTATATCGGACCAATATTAGTGAGCCCTATGTTTATAGGGTGGCCATGTCATAGACGCACATGGTGAACAAATGGAACCTGTTTATTTAGATTGGTCTCCCAGCAAGTCTATTTAGATCGGTCGTCCAGCAAGTCTATTTAGATCGGTCGTCCAGCAAGTCTATTTAGATCGGTCGTCCAGCAGGTATAGCTAGTTTTGCAATTTCAGTGGTGACACTTTATTGTATCGATATTAATCGTTTATTATTTGTAATGTTCGTACCTTTATTGTAATTTTTTCGTTCTTGCTCTGTAATTCTAGATTAGCTGTATCTTCAGTACTCGGCAGCTTTAGGATCTTAGCATTAGAAATCGCCATATAATATATATTGTGATTTGAGGGGTGGTGTGTAGCTGCGAATCGTTTACTATTAATTTACTTGTATTCGTTTGTAATCTTTACTACGCATATATATTGTTAACCGCGTTTCGCAGTATAGCGGGTAACTATTGTCTGTTCGAGATGGCAAACAGACGGGTATGGTATGTGGGGTCATGTGACAAGGGGTATTTAAGTGGAGGACAGAAGGTTGAATGTTAATCTAGGCCAGTCTCGCTACAGTGCAGTTTTCGGCGGTTTCCTTTTTTAGTCACACTTCCTGTGCTTCTCGTGTGAATCATCATGAAACAGGCAGTGCGGCACTATCAGCCCAGCAGTAAAACTTTAACAACACGACTATGTTTATTTCAAGTGCAAGTAGAAAAGACGGTTGATAGAACTAGCAGATCCCTTAGTGTCGGGAATGTATGACAACGTTCACTTCGGTTAGCCGATTGGGAAGACCTTGGACGAGATGTCAAAACATACAAGACGTACATTTCGGCCTATGTTTTGGGCGGCTAAGAGCAGGCAAGAAACATTCTGAAGCCGAGAAGAAACAGACTGCAATATTAATTTCATTTACTATGCAGCCTCGTTGGCATCATATCCGGCACCACAGCAAGATTGCTTACAAATGGCATCGAGTACTGTTTCGAGAGTGGAGAATTCAAAGAAACCATGAGCATCTTTCACGTGCCGTATTCGTTACGTGTTCTCCAATCCAAAGATGTCGAACATTAAGTTAAGTAACTCTTTATGTAACTATTTCAACACTTATGCCGATCTTGATTGTTCGTTTTTTGTGAGGTAGCATCCCTAATTTATGGGGTGTCAATTGTCGTGGCAAAAAAAAAATTCCTGTATGCATTGAGTTGTACGACGTGAGTGGTGTTACAGTCACTCCACTATTTTGTTGACTTACTATTTTGAGATTTGCGTCCCTTTGCCAGGGACTCTTGTGGGCAGGTTTAGAGTTTGGTAATTTGTTTGTAAAGTGACAACCACTTGGTCTAAAGTGTTGGACGTGTATGCCGGTTATGGCTACTTCTCCACGGTATGTATTTGCGTCAACCGAAATTGATAATTTGATCTTGGAGTACTGAAGAAATATGTATTCTCCCACTTTATTAGTTGATTATCGATATAATAAGGCAGGTAAACGTTGACTGGTGTTATATTGTAGGAACGTTATTTTTTTTTGTTCTTGTTCAAGTTCAACGTTCGTTGTTAAGACGCGTCTCTCGCTTGACAATTATTCGTTCGTGTGGAAAAATCAGGGCTATTTTGGATTCTCCCAAGATTCTAGTTACGGTCGTAGGTATTGTGTATCCAAGGCGTTTTACTTAGGAATTTGGCATTTTCATGGCGCCATGTTTATTCACAAAAATACCAAAGCGAAGGTAAGTTGTTGGTCAGTTGCGTGTGGGTGACTTGGTTATTGGTGAGCTTGCATCAACGTATCGATGAAATCAAAGCTGGTAACGATTTATTTAAATCTAGAGCTATTTCAAACCGTGCATGTTTGAAGGAATCAGTAAAACACTGCAATTCCACAATAGGTATATTTGTGCCTGTTTTCATCATGTTCGATAAGCGAGTTAGGAATTTAATGCACATGAATGGGACTACGCCATGCTTCCGTACATGACGGCCATTGTGGTTTATAATGTTAAACAAGAAGGTAAGAGTGTATGTGGTAAGTGTTCTGTATAGCCTTGTTGAAAGTTCAACCTGGCGAGCACTCGATGAAGCTCACTGTTTGTTATTAGGAAAGATTTGAGCGGATAACCAGGAAGTGGTGAGGATTGCATGTAACAGTAAATACTTAGAAGGTCATACACCGTGTGTGTTTTTTATACTGACACGTCCTCAATTGACTATGGCAGATGTATTGATCAAGAAGGTAAGTGGTCTCTATAAAGACACGTCGGAAGTTCAACCTAGAAGGAACTCGTTGCAGTTCGCCGTATATTATTATGAAACAGTAAAAGTTTTGAAGGCTTAAACGTGCAATTGTGCACAAATAACTAGAAGGTAAGTGGTCTCTATAAGGACACGTTGGAAGTTCAACCTAGAAGGAACTTGTTGCAGTTCACCGTATATTATTATGAAACAGTACAGTTTTGAAGGCTTAAACGTGCAATTGTGCACAAATAACTAGAAGGTAAGTGGTCTCTATAAGGACACGTTGGAAGTTCAACCTAGAAGGAACTTGTTGCAGTTCACCGTATATTATTATGAAACAGTAAAGTTTTTAAGGCTTAAACGTGCAATTGTGCACAAATAACTAGAAGGTAAGTGGTCTCTATAAGGACACGGAAGTTCAACCTAGAAGGAACTCGTTGCAGTTCACCGTATGTTATTATGAAACAGTAAAAGTTTTGAAGGCTTAAACGTGCAATTGTGCACAAATAACTAGATCGTGGCGAAGATGGCGAGAGTCTAAAGTAGAGTACCTGAGTTACAGGATATAGTGTTATGCAATTTGATTTATGCGATAGCATATACGCTGCTATGCGCCTCTGGGACAGAATGCTCTAGCCAATGGGCTTAGTAAACATGTTGTTTACAACGATTGTATTATTTGGTTTTGATGCTTTCAATGAGCTTGATGCCCTGTGGGATCCACATTTCAGTGGATATGTTTGCTTTTTGACAGCAACAGTAAATTACAGAAGGAGTATCAGTAATGATGCTTTCCAGGAGCTTTGATGCCCTGTGGGATCCACATTTTAGTGGATAGGTTTGCCTTTGACAGCAACAGTAAATTGCGACTGGAGCAACAGTAGTGATGCTGTCCAGGAGCTTGACCCTCTGTGAGTTCTACATTTCAGTGGATGGGGTTGCTTTTGACAGCAACAGTAAATTACGACTGGAGCATCAGTACTGATGCTGCCCAGAAGCTGGATGCTCCGAGATCTACATTTCAGCGGATGAGGATGCTTTTGACAGCATTAGTACATTATGCGAGGTTCAACCCTAGCTGAATATGTCCCAATACTGAGACAATTGATGTTCTTTCCCAAAGTTGGGATGGGAAACAAGCACTCAAAAATGGCTTTACAAAATTAATGAACAAGGTATGTGCGAAGTTGAGATGAGACCAAGCTCGTGGCACATTATTCATTCCCATGTGGCAGTCGGCCTCTTTCGGACAGTGATATGCCCGGCTGACAATATATATGCAATTAAAGTCGAACGAATGGTAAGATTAATACTTGTATGCCGCCATGGCGTATTTAATGAAACTTTCAATTTCTATCTGGTGGCGTTACACATTTGTTTTGTTCAAACGTTTTGGCATGAGAAGCCATGATGTAAGAGTTATTAACAGAGTGTTTTTTGTTTCAGGTCTGAGCCTGGACGACGTCCTATTAGGCTGACGAAGTATTACTTTGTGAATCGCGCAGCGAAAATACTACGGTAACAATCAAAAACTTCGCGTATATCAATAATGGAAACACTATTATCGGCAAGGAAGGGTCACTTTTGTATTTTTTTTTCTTATTTGTTTGAATGTTTGCTTAGTCTCCAACAGTCATGTTTACACAAATACCTATTACAGCTGGTTACGGTTATCCAACCATCCATCTTTTCACTTTTGTTGAATTCAGAGAAGACTCTGTATCTGCAGAAATAGTTTGAAGTCGCTTTGTATGAAATACTCATTATGTACAGTTTTGTTAATTTGAACTGGCACGACGAGTTCACGCATGGTTTGCGCATGGTTTAAGGTAGAGATGCAGTTTATTTGGCTTGCTTTTTAATTGAGTAATTAGACAATGAAGATGGTATTATATATCCAACATGTTATATATTTTCTGAAAGCTTATTATACAAACTTTGTAAAACTTGTCTTTATTTTAAATATCCAGAATGCGTTTTTGATTTTGGGTCAAAAATATGCTTTTTTGGACAAAAGTGGTTTAAAAAAAATTAGCTTAAAAACTTCAAGTCCATTTGTGGGTAAAATTACATCACTGGATACCTTGGTATACTACTAATTCAAATGCGTCCACTCATCTCTCTAACGACTTTCAAAGTCGCACAGCATGACCTCAAAGTTCACTCTTTTCTATTTTTGCATAATTTATATATCCATGTTAATTGCGGACTTGTTATTTTTGTTCCACTCGCCGTAATAAACTGTCCGGACGCATTTTGAAGGGGGAACACCTTGTCAATAATGTGTGAAAATTTCGAGGCAAATGGCCAAAGCGTCTATCAGCTATTTTAATTTAAAACCCAAGAATTCACCAAAAATAGAAGACGAGAAAAAGGCTAATTTGCATATTTGCGCGTTAAACCGGGATTTACTGCTTTGTCATACTTTGTCATACTTTCTAGACTATTGAAATTGAAAGTTGACGTATAGACATAGACATTTTGTGTAAAATCGTTGGACCAGAACAACTGCTCTTGAATATATCAATCAGAAACACGTCATTCATACCAGTGTTTTGATGGGGTCGGTAAAAACACGTGGCAATGCCCAGTAAATATGACGTCATCTCATGAATTATTAAACAGGGGGCGGTCCTAGGAAGGTGACCTTTTATCACGATCAAAACATGGCTTCTCTTCGATGTATTTTCAATAAAAAATCTACGAGTATTTTAGAGCCTATGGTTTACCGTGAAGAGTACAAAGTGGGATATTAAATTATTTATCCTTGATGAGTTTTATGTAGTATTGAGAACCAACTCCAGGAAGCGAACGCACAATAATGAATAATCGCGTAATCCTAGAATCGAAACGCGAGGCACAGAAGTTTTGTTCATCGTTTCCAATCCCATTTTTCCCACTGCAACATATTTGTTAAAAAAAATATTTGAATTATGTTCGTTTTTTAAGGAGGCATTTTTTTATTTTTCCGATTTTGGCAACGCCTTATTCAGGGATTTTCTAAGACAGTCGCAGACAATCAGCGCACGGATGTACGTACAAAACATGCTGTTGTACTACCGACGACGGTCGCCTGCAAGAAGAGAGCTCCAGCTCCTAACGTAAAAGTTTTAAAATTTCGACCGGTTTTAAATAATTTGTGTTGGAAATCTGACATGTTTTAAGAGTGCAAAATTAAGGTGCATTTTTGAGCGGTCGAATTTTTCTGAATAGAAATCGGCAAATGAAAAAAACAGGAGTGCTAAACAGTGTGCTTCGGTAGTTTAAAAAAATGGAATGTCCGTCAAATTTACGTAAACTTCCCCATTTTTCACGGAAAAAGCAAAGGTCGTGGCCGTGTTGCAGGCTAAAAAACTCAAAAATCAAAACAAAATCATCAATCAGTAAGTATTTTGACAAGGAAAGCAAAACATCAGACGCGGAGAAGCGGTCAGCGCGTCGAAAGAGTTGTTACCGTAATGTATCAAGTTACCTCTCCCTGTGATTTATTTTTCATTGAAATTATTTGGTTGTTTTCAATTAATTTTAGCGTACCTTTGCAATTTATTTTAGCATTGTCAGTTGTTTGCTTCATTGAATTAAACGGAGTTCGTCCGGTTGCAAACAAAGCTGTCTCGCACCACCTAGCAAAACTTGCGAATGATCGAAGTACAGGTACCCATTGGACAAAAGATACACAAAAGTTTGTATCTCCCCGACCCAGTGCAATATATCCGGTTAGAATCAAAGCTCACGTGTCCCTTATTTGAGGGACCAGATTCTGCCGTAAATTCGGGATGGGATTTAGAAAAAAAATAAAATGGGACTTTTAAGGTGTATTTTGGCGTCAATTCAATCATTCCTAATGCCTAAAATAGAGTCTAAGTTTTACCGTAGTCATTGACGCCTATTCAAGAGTATGATGTTTATTGTGACTAGCGTGAATGGGTAAGCTTCGTTTCGACTATGAGCAGTTATCACTGTAAACAATGTTAAATTATTCTTCACATGCTCAGTTTATTTTTTGAGAACAATTATTTAAAAATAAAATCTCTCAGTCAATCAGAAACTCGGATTCATGCCTTCAGGGAAAGTCATGTTTGGACGCTCACATCGATTTGTTTTTCGTTCGGTGGGCTGATGCCTTCGGTGTAGCTTTTGCATCTTCCGACATAGAAATCATCTGAATCTTCTTTCTACCTCTCTTTCTTTTCACACCACGCATAATGTAATGATAAAAATTAAGAAAAAACGCTGAGGAAATATAATGTTTGGTTTGCTAGCGAGCGAGAACTGATTTGAGAATAATTGCACATGCGCGTGAATTGAATGAACTATGACCCGTACAATCTCGATTTGCATATTGTCAATCAAAGGTCTTGTTATTTGGTTACTCATGCAAATTAGGCAATTGGACATAAACATTGCCACGTGTGAGTGTTTTTTTTATTTTTAACCAGAAAATAAACAGCAATTTTAACGGTGTTCCAATAAGAATTCATTGGTCAAATTTTCACAGAATGTTCTTTAGATAAAAATCTATATAAAAAACGAAAAAAACTATTTTTGATTGAAATTCACAAAGAAAGTGCATCTCTACCTTAAGCACGACGTGAGTTGTTCGTGAACTATTCATGGCAGTTCGTGACAGTCGTGGCATTGCGCACACTGCCACGCACAGGCAGCATCCTCCCACATCGTCACGACGAGGTCACGAACAGTTTGCGCATAGTTCACGAGCCGGTTGTGAAATTTTGTCGTGACCAAAATTTTGAACATTTCAAAATTCTCGTCCCGACATGGCTCGCAGTCACGACGGGTTTACGCACACTTCACGCCAGTTTACGACTAGTTTGCGCACTGGCACGTTCGAGTAGTGCCAATGCGTGCCACAGAATCGTGCAAGTGTCAGGGTGGCTTTACTTGAACACGCAACATACATTAATGTCAACCTTCGTTTATGAAAGGTATCTCCAAATTTTCGCAAATAAGTAGCAAACTTACTTATTGTTCAATCATTTGTTTTCATATTGTATTTATTGTATTAATTAAATTTCTAAATAACAATTGAATGGTTGTGTATTATTAGAAGCTTAGAGGAGCTCGTTTAAATTAGGCGCAAATTCGCACAGGTGCGCGGTATTCACCATATTGTAATTCAATACCGAGGCTCCGCCAATAGAGTAAGAGCTGTAAAGAAATTGAATCTAATGATTATATTACAGGGAATTAATGCCTGTTCAGCGCAGCGTCATCCAGCATACTAACAACACCGTGCATGTTTAATTCCATCGATTATTAAACTTGTTACAGGTACATGGTATGCACGCTCGTAAAATACTAAAATCTAAAAATTTATCGCTACTTGCACAGTATGACTTGCTGACAAATGTGACGTGTGTGAGCATTTATTTCCAATGAATATGCTGCATACAGTCGATGATAAGTATTGTGCACATTATAGATGCATACCGTAGATGGCATACAAAGCGTTCTGTATATAATTGGGTGTTTTACCTTGAAACATTGAATGTGTGTTTGTTTCTGAAGTGCCTCAAAATCATAACAGCTTCAAAGAAAGTGTGTTAGTTACTCTTATGAACGTTTGTACATGTCATATACGTAAATACTTGCATTCTTTTACCTTGAAACATTACATGTGTGTTTGTTTTAGGAAGTGCTTCATGATAAAATAATTTAACAATTTGTGAGAAAAGTGTTTTAGTTACACTGATGAAAATGTGTACATGTCATATATGTAAACACTTATGAAACATACATAGTCGAATGTTTTACTTTGAAACATTACATGTGTGTTTGTTTTCGGAAGTGCTTCATGATAATACAATTTAACAATCTGGAAGAAAAGTATTTTAGTGTTTTACTCATGAACACAACTATGTCTTATACATTAACACTTTGCGAAACATTTATAGTCTGGTGTTTCGGGTTGAAACATCGTTGGTGATTTTTCTTTCTGAAGTGTTCCAAATTGAACATTTTTCGAGAAAAATTACAAGTTTAAATCACATGTGAGAATGCTCAGATGTGATTGGAACTACAACTACTGTTCACTAAATGCAGAATAATAAAATCCGTTAGGCCACGAGGTACCTAATTCATCACGTGTCTTGATTTCTAGTTGTACTTAGGTTGGTAAGACCATATATATATATAGGTTGGTGCTTGACATAATTATTTAATGGAAGTAATGTCATGACCAATCTCATGCGTTGAATTACGTCACTTTCGGTGATTTTAAAGTTGGCATATATACCATAATGTTTACTCACGAGTCCTCAGATTTTTCACTCTATTTTGTTAATACTGCTTGCATAAAGTTGGATGCATTAGGATGTGTTTTCTATTAAAATGGTATGTTTTGATGAAAAACATGAAAGTGCTTCCAAGATTCACAGTGTAGGTGTCAATAACTACGGTAACACTTGCATTATCGTGGGTCAGGAGTGAGTGTTGTTTTGACTTGGATATTGTGTTTTACATTTTCAACAGGACATTTTCGCATGGTCTTAATTTCGCACTTTTGGATTTAATTTTTCCTTCTACGGTTTTTTCAACGGATATCCGTTACTGTCTTGCAGCGTCATGTCCCAGTGTTACCGATGGTTATACCGTAGACAAACTACGTAACGATAATGCTGTTTGTAAACCAACAAGCTTTGTAGATTGAATAAACATCTAGGGGGTTTACATTTTCGTTTACTCAAACTGTGATTGACAGACATTTTGCATGCACTGGCCGCCATTTTGAACTCGTGAGTTTTTTTGTCGCGGCAGTTTACGACCGAAATCAATAAAACTTCTACATCAAAAGCCAAACCAGATGAGTTACTAATTGCAGTGACCATCTTGCCCCTTATTTATAGTATCGGTTCGCCGTATTTGTTAGTAGTGTAATTTATTGTTTCTATAATTTCTATAAATCATAGTGCAGCGCCACTTTAAGTAAAGAACTCTGTTTTGCTGTTTGGAATATTTTTTATTTACCACATCCCACTGTTAATACGCATGTTGTGATTGGTTGAGAGCCGTTCACATGACAGGAACAGAACCCGAACCAACCACCACACCACCCCACCCCACCCCCCTCCTGCATGGTACATTTCCTGCCAGGTGGAACTACCGCCCATGACTTGCCGTTCGCTGCACAGCTGCCGACCCGACCGCTGTTGTGTTTAGGTGGGTTTTTTTTCAAGGTTTTGGAGAAACTTTAGCCATCCGAAATAAACTTCGAACGTGCCAGGATAGATATTAAATTAGATACTCGGTTTTGATGTTTAGAATATACTTTATATGAAGCAAGTATGTACGGCTTAGCCGCCACTGAAACGTCGTATCCGGGATCGCTGTGTCGCGTTCTACGCTGTGAGGGGTCTACGCATGCCACACCGATGCAAACCGAGAACGCTGTAAGCTGGGTGATCGGTGAATGCAGATATAATATGTGAAAAAGTGAGAAAATCATAGAAGTCACTTCCGCGGCGTTCTAATAGTTTGCGCAAGCGGATTTAGGAGAGGCGCCAGCCACCCCTCCCCCACCCCCCACCCCCCTTCAGCCCGCAAACAAAAATTGAGAAATCATTTGACAAACAAACTCACCTTCGGCCACGTCAATAGGAGCGCCCCATTACTGAATTTCATTTATATATATCGAGTGGCGTTTGAGAAGTTCTCAAATCATTCCAATAAGTTTATACCACATGTAGACAAATTGAGTGATTCGCACAGCCGAAAATCCACTTGTACTTGGAAGTCGGCATTGCCAAGGTGACATTATGCACATTTGAAGTTAAATTCTATCTCTGCTGTTGTTGTTGTTGTTGTTGTTGTTGTTGTTGTTGTTGTTGCACATGCATTTTGTAGTTAAGGTATAGGTAGAGATGCAGTTTACCTGACAGGCATTTTAATTAGTTAATTAGAAAACCAACCCTTGTCCACAAAACTATATATTTTCGGAAAGCTTATTGTATGAATTTTATAATTTTGTTAGTATTTTTATATATGAACACTGTAGATTTAAATATGCACAAAAATGTTCTTTTTTGGTCAAAAGTGATTTAAAAAAAATAGCTTCTAAACCATAATTCTGTTTCTTGTCAAAATTGGTTTATGGGTATATCTGTTTACTATGAAGAAAGTGCCGTCTTGAAAACTGTCTACCAGTTGTTAATTTTGCAGGGCAGCAGCAGCTCAAATTTCACTACTTCAAGTTTATGCATAAATTAACACCCAGGCTAGTTGTCTGTGCGATTGTTGTAACACTGTTCAACCAAAAACAATGCCCGACGGCGTTTTGAAGATAAACACATTGTCTATCATTTGTGAAAATTTCAAAACAAAAGGTCAAAGCGTCCAAAGTTCTGGGATGTGCACTAAAAAGAAGCTGAGATAATTGCTTATTTGTAAAAGGTTTGCTAATGCTCATAATTAAAATAGCTGTAACAGTTTTGTTAAAAGTTAAATATAGTGCATAGTATGGAGATCCCGTCATTTCTTTTTTTCATCGTGTTTCTTTTTTATTATTTATGTACAGCCTTGCTAAATCTTGCTAAGCATTGAAAAGAGAGAATGTTTGCACCTGTTATCTATCTTTTAAAATCCTTTTTTGAGTATGTTCCGCTATTCACAATTCTACAAAAGTTTAACAGTCTATAGCCAAGACTGTTTGGATAATAAAAAGCAAAAAAAAATTCACTCCCAAGTGCCCACGAACATGCATCTCTACCTTAAGTAGTTCAAGTTCGTAACTTGATGTGATTGCGCTTTATTCGGTTTATTCTTATGTATAAACTGTTTGATTGTATTGTAAGATGTATAGTGCCCTCTAATGTTGTAAATTGAGTTCGATACATTTAGCGTACACTCTGCGGTGTAATAGAACGAGAGCGAGAGAGCAGTGTAGGGGTGACGCACTCTCTACACAGAGGGCGCTCTCTTCCAGCATGCTTCACGCTCACAAACCTCTGCTGTAAGTGAATTTGCATATGACTGGAAGGCGGAGCACCATTGTTGCGCATGCTTGCAAGGAGCGATGAGCGAGAATCAGCTGTTTTGATTACAAGCTACGTTATTTTTCAGTCATCGACATTTCAAAAACAGTAGATATTATAGTTTCGGAGTTGTTGCCGGGGTTACAACTTAGAGACAAACAAAGGCAGTGTTTGGAGCATTAATATATAAATAATAATGACTTAATAGCCATTTTACCAACAGGATATGGTAACAATCTTATCTACTGAGTAAGTCATACCATGGACCATGGAAACTGAGCTACCTGGTATACCTGTACACCCGTATACATATAACTGTCATACGTCGTTGGCATTACATAACTTTTCATATCATAATAGTTTATTTGCGCATTTATTTATGTACTTTAATTGTTGTAATTAATTTATTAATTGTTTATTCACATATTATTTGATACTTTATTTATGTACATTATGTCTTATTACAAAATCATAAGGTATTATTGCATAATATTTAAATAGTTGCCAAATTATTCATTTTACATAGTGTACTGTCAAAACATTATGGAACTTGATGTTTACGGTAATTGTGTATTGATAAATAAAGAAATAACTATAAGGAAACACAACAAAGTTGTTTTTATTCTACTGTTCAGGTAATACCAGAAATTTTAAAGAGCAAATTTGATAGCAAATATTCAGGCAAGAATATTGTTCTGGTCATCAGCCCTTCAAATCTGATTCAAATGGATCAATTGATGAGAGTAAAATCTACACTAATAACGACATGTAAGCTTGATATAGAGTGTAATGCAAGTGCTGATGCAGTGGATGGGAGCAATGATGATAGTAATTTAGATAGCAGTGCAGTAATTAATTAATTAATTATAAATTAACAACTGAAGTTAGTAAGTCGGATATAGCTGACGGGAAGTATGACACCATCTTGAGTCATTCAGAAGCACTACTGAATGCTGCAAGGGGTAGAATCTTCCTGGGTAGTGACAAATTCCAAAAGAACATCTCGCAATAATTATTAATGAGTGTCAAACCATTGATATGTGGTTAGTATATTTTTATTATTTTTTATCTGATGATGCTTGCTATTAATGTCACTTTGATGCAGTAAAACCCTGACAAGTTGCAAAAGTTTCGGTATTCATCAGATTATAGTAACAACATGCTAATGTGTGTTTATAATGTGCCATCTTGGAAATTTGTATGTGTTCTTTTTTTCTATTTTTGTTTTGTTTAAATAAATATTGATTGTGTTGTACTTTTAAAGAATATTAACTACCGGGGGGGTATTGTTGAAATATGCCCTCTTTTTAGGAAAGCTTTTTGTAACATCCATACAATACACTTAAGATTTGTTTTCCATCCATTCCTTTCATCTGCCTCAGTAAACAGCTACAATTACTTCCAGAACATCTGGGGTTATGCCAGCCTACAATAATCAGACCCTAATCGACCAAATATATTCTTAGACAGAAAGGAAAAAAGTAGTAATATTGATATTTTTTCAACATACGATTCTATTTATCGACCAGTATGTGAGAGTTTAGTGAAAGAAAATTACAGTATCCGGTTACCCTGATGTACAAGCCGTTAGAATGGTGTGCTGCTGCCCAAGCACTATGCATTGAGTTATTTCAGCCAACTACAAAGTTGCTTGATCAACGAAATGATCTTATTAGCACACTGTTTTCTACACAGGAGAGTTGTAGAGGAGATATCAAAGGAACTGAATAATAAAAAAAAGTCGAATAAGAGTGTTTTGCTCAGCTTCAGTGGGTGTGGGTTTTGATAGTCCAGTCATTGAACGAGTGATCCATGCTAAACCACCAATATCACGAGCTGATTACTTCCAGCAAATAGGGCGAGTCAGAAAGCATCAGCTGTTATATACTTCAATTCATCTGATATTGCTTCAAATGTTAAAGATTTAAATCAGGATATTGTAGAATACTGGCAGATGTCTACGTCTGGTTATTTTAAATACATTTAGTTTTCAGGATCAAAAAGTTCAGCTCTGCAAATGTAAATGCTGCTCAATATGTGCAAAGCCCAGAACATGCGAGAACGGTCTCAGCTCTAAACTTGGCCAGGTTTAAATCACAATTTATACATGATTCCATAACAAATTGTATGTGTACAGTTGCATTTCCACTTTTCATATAAATATATGCATCACTATGGATATGTTTGGGCAACCACAACATTTACTGTTAATATTTGATGTCATAGCATGTTTGTTGTTTGCACAGTCTTAAACATTCTGAAGGGCCCTATAAATTCAATTTTGGGATATTGTTGGTTAAGGATGCTAATTTTAGGAAATGCAAAGTCCACAGGGGGGGCAGTAACAAGGTGCAACATGCAAAATTTGAAAGCAACTTGGGTATATGCAGGTTAAAAACAATAAAGAAACAATGTATGTTTGTAGGTACATCTTAGTA
Organism: Saccoglossus kowalevskii; assembly: GCF_978046115.1. NCBI lineage: Eukaryota > Metazoa > Hemichordata > Enteropneusta > Harrimaniidae > Saccoglossus > Saccoglossus kowalevskii. Next base: position 23,287,121 of record NC_140657.1, read on the forward strand.
TTTATTATTCCATGCCCAATCTAACAGTAACACAGTTTAGTTACCATTTTTGTTATATTTTTATATATTTTTTTAAATGATTGACTCAGTCCATATCTTGTGGTAAGTCATCCAATGTATGATTGGAAGTTTTGTATATGCATTCCAAGCGACTCCCTGTATAAATGAATAGAAGCTCAGATCCCAGACCACTAATGAACAGACTGGAAATGCGGGGTTTTCTTTTGATCTGACGTTCGCCTCGGTTTACTTTTTGAATAAAGAATATATAATAGGCAATTCCAGTCTGTTTATTTAATAGTGGTCCGAGCTCAGATCAACGCTCAAATTCCCCTATACAAATTTTCCCGAAAATCCACGTAATGGTTTGTCCCAAACATAATACACGACTACAGAATATGTCGGAAACTTGTGATGAACGTTTGAGTAAACTGTTACAGAAATGGGACAGTGTACTTAGCTGCTAGCAACGAAAATAAATCATGTCAAAGCCTACTGAACGAGCTCTTTCAGAAACGTCCGCCATTATAATGTCAACTGACCTTAATTGACCCGCTGCAATTAGTCATATGTAAATTCACACACGGCAGAGATTGAAGTGTGAAGCATGATGGGAGAGAGCGCCCTCAGTGTGGAGAGTTGGATGTGACTATGTTTGTACATAGACTAGCGCTCTCTAGCGGTGATGGGCAAAGTGTAAGTAAACTGAGCTGGTCTGGTGATCGTCATGTTATTATTCAAATACTATATACGAGCTATTACGTGCCAGTAACATTACTTTGCGACCGAGGCTATTGTTACGCAATATCTGTGATGTCATCATAACACGTATATTATTAATAAACGAGTTGTTCACCATCTTGTAAGATTCGACTGATGTATACTTTGTGACATGATGTCAGAAGCGGGATTTATCTAAGCCATCGATTTTAATGGGGCCAGATACAAACTCAAAGACGTACAAACAAATATTGGCGAGTAATCCTGCATAATTATTTTACCTGAAGAAACATCAGAACGAACAGAAAATGTCGCACATGAAGCCACCAGAACCACTGGATTTGTCGACGGCATGGGCGGAATGGAAACAAAGTTTCGCCAGGTACCAACTAGCGTCAAGACTGAATAAGGACGACTCAGAAATTCAAGTAAATTCACTCGTTTACATAATGGGTCTGAAAGTGAAGATATTTTCTCTCAGTTTCGTTTAATTGAAGAGAAGCAGAAAGATCACGATCTCGCACTGAAACGATTCGACAAAAACGCTTCAACCCAAAAGGAAACGTGATTCACGAGCGTGCAATGTTGGGTAAACATTAAGCGACCCGGTGAATCAACAGAAGCATACATACGATATTTATACAAAATGGTTGAACATTCTGATTACGGCGATCAGAAAGACGACTGCATAAAAGAGATATTGGTGATCGGCATAGCTGTCAAAACAGTTTCACACGAGCTCCAGATGAAACCGAAGTTAAAACGCTCAAAGAGGCAATAGAATTTGTACGCCAATACGAAATGGTGAAACAAGGGGAAGTCACAACGTGAAGGAAAATTCTATGATAAGTACCAAGGCAATAAATCACGCACAGATGGTCACATGCTCACGCGAACCTGTGTAGCAGGTGTGGAAAACGTCATAGCGCAAATTGTCCAGCTTCAAATGCCGAGTGTCATAAATGTCATCGCGTTGGTCAAGCGAGATGTTCTAAGGGTTGGACCATTTGATTTTTGAGGGGGGAGGTCAGCTCAGTGAAAGGCAATTTTTTTTTTTATTTTATGTGTTTGGAAAAAAAATTTTGTCAGTAGGTTTGCTTGCAAATTTTTTTTTTTAGAAGTTCATCATATCCAACTTTTTTTTTCATTATCTTCAACGGTGGCAGAAAAGACTTGCTCTTTTACTGCTATTTTACGTTTTTTTGACAAAGTGGCCTCAATTTCGACAAATTTGATCAAATCTCAAGACAAAACAGTCGGCCATTTTGGTCCAAATTTTGAAAAAAAATATGACGTGCACGTGTAACCCAATATACATGATCATCATATAAAGTTTGATTGAAATCGCCCTATTAAGCTTCAGGAAACAGTTTTAGACACGTTACAGACTGTGAATTTAAGATATTAAACAAAATGGCCGCCATTTCGACAAATTTGATCAAATCTCAAAACAAAACATGGTGTTGTATTGTCTTGAAGTATAGTGCCGATGTACAAACTTTCAAGTGAATCAGGCAATATCTTTCAGAGGAATCAGCACAAAAATAAAAAAAAATGAAATGGCTGTGAGTTGGCCATTTTGGACCGAATCTTGAAAAAAAGTGACGTGCACCAATAACCCAATGTGCATGATCACCATACAAAGTTTGATTGAAATCGCCATGTTCACGTTTAAATATCAGAATTTAGCAAATTTGAGGGACAAAATGGCTGCCAGTCAGCCATATTTAATTGAATCGTAACGAAAATTGACATATATAGGTCATTATAGATTGTCTGTATACCAAGTTTGGACGAGATCGGTCAAAGGCTGTCCGATAAATGGATCCAGAAGGACGGACGGAACCGTTTTCGGACTTCGTCTGAACTGGGACTAAAAAGGTTCGTCGGTGGTCCGAAAACAAAAAGAAAAATAAGAAGAGAAAGTGTGTATCGTCCCCACATCCTGTTACAAAGCAACAAAAGATCACTGACATTGTAACAAAAAGGGCTAAAATGCAGGTGACTGCTACATGTACTAAAGTGGCTGATGACAGTGGAATGGTTGGTGCAAGTGAGGTGGGTGGTGAGAATGAGATGGTAGGTGTGAGTGAGGTGGGTGGTGATAGTGGAATGGTTGGTGCAAGTGAGGTGGGTGGTGAAAGTGGAATGGTTGGTGAATGTGGGTTGGGTGGTGAGAATGAGATGGTAGGTATGAGTGAGGTGGGTGGTGAGAATGATATGGTAGGTGTGAGTGAGGTGGGTGGTGATAGTGGAATGGTTGGTGAAAGTGAGGAGGGTGGTGAGAGTGGAATGGTTGGTGAATGTGGGTTGGGTGGTGAGAATGAGATAGTAGGTGTGAGTGAGGTGAGTGGTGAAAGTGAGGTGGGTGGTGAGAGTCGGATTGTAGGTCAGAACGAGATTGCTCTGTAAGAGTGTGATGTAAAACATTTGCTGACAAAAAATGTTCTCATTTATTTTAATATTTATTTTATTACATTTTATTTATTTTTGACTCCCGTGTGCGAAGCACACAATGGGAGTCTTTGCAGTTACCCTGTCTGTATGTGTGATCTGATATCTCAAAAACAGTATGTTGGTTTTTAATGAAACTTGGTGAATAGATGCTCTGGGCTAATATGCAGATTTGATTAGGTTTTCATTAGTCAATTTTCGCTTTTCCACTGATATCTCAGGTACTAATCATCACATTTCAATGAAACTTGCATAGATACATAGGACGATGCACAGACAAATATGAGATATACTAATTACCTAATTTGCGTAATCACTCAATTTTTAGCTTTTGATATTTCAAGTACTATGACTTTATTTCTTCGATGTTCTAGGACAATACACAGACCTGATTAGTTTTGGGTTAAGATCATATTAATTACTTAATTTGCATAATAAATCATAATTTTTGATTAAAATCACATTTCAATGAAACTTCGTACATAGATGGTCTGTGACAGTACTTATCTTAATTTAATGAATCTTGGTACATATATACTCTAACACAATGTGATGATCAAGTTAGTTTTAGGTTTATATACATCTATAATAATTATATAATATCTATAATAATATAAATCTATAATAATTTACTTTTCAGCTTTCAATTAATTTAGTTATGATTAAACATCACATTATAATCAAACTTTGTACATGTGCACCCTGGAACAATATACAGACCTAAATCTATACATAATAATTTCTCAATTTGTATAATAATTCATTTGGTTCATTGAGGTAATCCACAGACATGATTAGTTTAATGCATATTGATTATATGTCTATCATTATTGATTAGCCCATTTCTGATATTAAACAAAAATCAGATTTAAATTGAATCATCGCAGAGGTGCTCTGGAACTAATTAGAATAAAAAACATGGATGAAAAATAAAATGTATTTTCTGTATGTATTATAAATTGTGATAATGTGAATCACATTTTTTCATGTTATGCATCTCAAATAGCAGACAAAAATTAGTTGCCAAGCTTCTTGTTTGAAAAGCAAATCTTAAATTTTGAATTAATGTTAATGTGTCTCCAATACTCTCAGCACTCAAGAGTTCTTTCTAAGCTTCCTTTGATACATGTATTTATTTTATTTGTACTTGTTTAATACGACATGGTTCCATACAATCATGAATGTATCTTGTCTATTATTGTGGTCACATAACATACTGTGGAATGCTTTATTTGCACTGGCATTTTATTTTCCCTGTTTTACCTGTAGTCAATTTCCTGCAAAATAAATTCCAGTGAAAATGCAGCTTTCTCTATATGTTGCATTGAGTCTTAATACAACATAGTGAAAATTAGGTCCACACAATGCCAGAAAGCTGTTTTCAGCGAAAATAAATTCCTGAGAAAATAAAGTATTTTACAGTAGTCAGCAATATTGCAAGCAACTTTTGTAACAATGTTTCTGTTTTAGTCTGTAAATGTATTTAAACAAAAACAGCTAAATTGTCAGAGATGTTGCATGCAATACCGCATTTGCTCTATTAGTAGCGCATGCTCTTGTGTAAATAACAGAGGTGTTTCTATGGTCAAAATACATCATATTTTAATAAATCAGTATACAATCAATGCAATTGTTGCCGTACATGTGCTTCTATTGGAGATGCTCTTCTAATAGAGCATGTATGGTATACAATCTAAATGCAACAAGAGTGAAATTGTTTTTGAAATTAATATTGAAATGCAGATATTAATTTTCACAAACCAGAATTATTGACATCCATTTATATATGACCTAGTTTCTTCTTGTACTATGTGCCCCCTTATCTTGGCAGGAAGAATTGCCATATTTTTATGACGCAGTAATTCAAGTGAATCTACTGTGTTCAGAGATGACACGACAACAGCTGATGAAAACATTTTTTTCCCGAAGTCATATAGTGACAAATATTTTTTTTTACACTGGTGAAGCAGCAATTTTTTTTTTTTTTGAAGAACCCTTCACTTTGCAATATTTTTTTTCGTTTTTGACCTCCCCCCCCTCAAAAATCAAATGGTCCAACCCTAAAACAAAAGTAGTTAAAGAAGTAACAGACGACGGTAAGAATGATCTTTTTCTCGGGACTGTGACAAATAGTGAAAAATCACACCATGGCTTATCGAGTTATAAATTTGCAAAAATGTCGAGAAAATTCATAATTGTATTAGGCGCAGATGTGAACGTCATATCTACACGGACATATGACTAGAACAGAGGTAATCCACCATTGAAACCGACCAATCATGTGCTGAGAAGTGTGCCGCATTCCGGTTTCGCTGCTGCCAAAAGTAGAGAAAATAACAGAGTCGACTGAATGGTGTTCTCTTATTGTTGTCGTACCGAAACGGGAAAATTATTCTGTACGCATATACGTTGATTTTCGTGAATTAAACAAAGCCGTTAAACGCGAGCAATACGTTCTTCCCACATTATCGGATGTCACGTCTAAATTATCAGGCGCTAAAGTTTTTAGCACGATAGATGCAAAGTATGGCTACTACCAAATGGAGCTACATCCAGAGAGTGCAAAGTTGACGACATTTCAAACTAAAAACGCCACATAGTCTTGGGGCCCTGCACAGGGCAAAGCGTACACAGCTGGTTGGCAATCCGCTCTGTTCAAAAAACAAGCAACATTCTCCGTTCAAAAAACAAGCAACATTGTTTTCGGCTGTTGTCATGGTAGGACATAAACGTAAAGCTAACGTCTCAAAAAACATTCAGTCTTTAGGAGTCACTTTATTTATTGCTAGGACGTATTCTGCTGTTAAATTTATTATTTTCAACCGTTCTGCGTTAGTATTTTCTAGATTGAAGGCAGCATTTACAGCTCATTCAAAGTTGCGTTTGAATTACGTTGATACAGTATAACAATGTCGGCGCTGGTGATCTCTTACTAGTGTACAACGTAGCCAAAATAAAAAGCGTGATAATTTGAACACTGCTATTGCAACGAAGACTGGTAGGAGGTAATAAATTTGAGGCGAAAGTATTCTTATTAGTGATGGTACGACTTGCCTGTCAAGTATGAACAAAATCAGGCAAGCTAAACAAATCACAGAGTTAAAAGCTGTTGCTTGTGAAAAGTTACCCCAAGTTTGAGGTCAATTTTCTCGCTAACATTTGGCGCGAAGATATTAAAAAAGTCATTTTTTTGGCTGTTGCCATGGAAACGGTGGGTCAGAATTTGTTTTCAGAATTTACAACCTAACTAGAGTGAAGGTGTGACTTGCCTGCCAAGTTTTAACCAGATCGTCTCAACCAAAAAGATCACAGAAAAGTTAAAACCCCATTCCTGATGAACAGTTACCCCAACTTTGTGGTCAAATTTCCCAGTAATGAAAAAAAGATATCAACAAATTCAAATAGTAACTCTGTGCCCACACTCAAGCTGAGTAGAATGAGCTATGTCTGAGGTGTTGTATCCTAAATTTGTAGGAGATACATTTGGCGCGAAGCTATCCTAAAATCAGTTTTTTGAATGTCGCTATGGCAACAGTGGGCCATAATATTTTTTTCAGATTTTTCCTAATAACCAGGGTGAAGGTGTGACCTACCTGCCAAGTTTGAGCGAAATCAGCCAAACCCAAAGAATCACAGAACGCTGTTCATTACTTTCAGGTTAGTTCTTCTGCCGATTTCTCGCAGCCAACAGCTTGATTTCTCATTTGAGATTTCGAGAAATTTAACATGAATAGTTATGGCATTCATAAGCACAAAACCTCACCTTGTTTCAACTTTTAAATTGTCAGTTAACAAGGTCTTCCATAGTAGCACTTCTATGGGATTGGCGTTCTAGAACGAATGGGTTCAATTATCCGTGTTGACTGATGACATCATTGACTGGCCCTCTAGAGGCGAAATGACACCAGGCTAAGCGGACGTTTGTCGTCTACTTCACAGCCCGTTTTATACTCGAAATTTAGGGCATTTCGCAGCGCATACAAATTGTTTTTATCGCCAGAATTCATTCATAGATCGCAAATTACATATAAAGAGTGACAAAAGCCAGACATCTGCTCCCCGTTAAAACACTGGAAATCACACACACACAAGTGATTTTGACGGCAATCCTAGTGGAGCGGATCGACAATATCCAGTGCGCCAACTCAAATCAGTTTTTGGCTGTTGCTATGGCAACGGTAGACCAAAATATTTTTTTTTCAAATTTGTCCTAATAACCAGGGTGAAGGTGTGACCTACCTGCCAAGTTTGAGGGAAATCAGCCAAACCAAAAAATCACAGAACGCTGTACGTGTCTTCACTTTCAGGTTAATTCTGCCGATTTCTCACAGCCAACAGCGTGATTTTTCATTTAGGATTTCGAGAAACCTAACATGATGGCATTCATTAGCACAAAACATCATCATGTTTCAACTTTTAAATTGTCAGTTAACAAGGTCTTTCATAGTAGCACTTCTATGGGATTGGCGTACTAGGACGAACGGGTTCAATTATCAGTGTTGACTGATGACATCATTGACTTGCCCTCTAGAGACAAAATGACACCAGGCTAAGCGGACGTTTGTTGTCTACTTCACAGCCTGTTTTATACTCGATATTTAGGGCATTTCGCAGCGCATACAAGTTGTTTTTATCGCCAGAATTCATTCATAGATCTCAAATTTCATATACAAAGCGACAAAAGCCAGACATCTGCTCCCCTTTAATTTGTGAAAACACTGGAAATCACGCACACAAACACACACAAGTTAAGGCCAATTTTACGGGCAATCCTAGCGGAGCGGATCGCCAATAATATCCAGTGCGCCAACTCTTGCTTACTACGACCCCAACAATCCTACCAGTCGACACAAGTAGTTATGGACTGGGGCGGTGCTATCACAACAGTATGGCAAACACGTGAATATGAAATATGAAATATCAGGTCGCGGTTTGTTTTTGTTTTGTTTTTCTAATAAGCCCAAATATTAAAAACTCACCATTTTAAGCAGTAAAAAAGTGTTTCCTCTAAAAATTAAGGATCGTGGACCGTTGTTTGATCCCCAGAGTCCCCGTTTATAGACTTAACGTTGGATTTAGATCGTGTTATGATCCAAATTCTCCTTGGAAGAGTTGTAAGCACAAATTTTCACATCAGTACGTCCCACTGTTACCAGTCGTCTTGACTTTGAACCTCGGGTTGATCTGTATTTCTCTGACATGTTCCGAATACTATGAAGTCCATATACCTTGGCTATTTACGATACTCTTAGTTTTCACAAATTTTTTAAAAAAATCCGACCGACCGACTGACCGACCCAATTTTAAATTTTTCGACTTGATGGCAACATAAGTTTTTATTTTGGCCTTACCCGCAGACACCAGATACGCGCAAATAGAAAAAGTGTCCGGTTGCAGTATACGCATGTGACAGATTTCTATGCAGACTTGAGCACTTCTACAAACAGACCGTTTGTGCCACTGATAAATGGTTCTGATTTGAATTCTGTTCCGTTAAGATGTCAAAGAATGTTAATGCGCATGATGAGATATAATCATAGAACACATCCCTTGGAAGCAGATTATAGTAGCAGACGCGCATTCACGTCACTTCGTACATGCCTGTGATTCAATAGAAACGAAACTATTCTGTCAGGGGGAAAATCTTCTACTCTCGGGTTCTCCACACGTGTCAGGGGGGAATCTCGTCTCGTCTCTATATCTCGTCCCCTTGAGAATCGGATCGGGAAAGTCACTTATGCTTTACAGTCAAATAAGACACACACAACGAAATACGTTTCAGCTCTCGTCTTAGTCGGTCAATCAAGCACTCTATCAGACACAGCGCCCTGGGGAAAAAATCCCCAAGACTATCGCAAGGCTGACCCAAGACTCTCTTAGACTGCGTCAACACTTGCCCCAAGGCTCTCCAGGACTGCACTCGACTGCGTCTATCGTGCTGTGCTCCCCAAGACCAACTCAAACTCTCTTTATTCATTTTCAAAACTCTAACCAATTACAAAGCAGTAAAAAGACTCTAGGGCGTAACCTTCAATCATAAAGCCAATCACACTAAGCACTGAATACGTCATAACTTTTGATTAATCGTTCACTACATTAATAACTATGGATACCAACTGTCAGAATGAGTAGTCTGAATAGCGGCGGTTATCTGGTAATTAGTTCCAAATCACTGAGCCAAGTTCCGTCCAAAACTTCAAATAGGCCTAAACGATGACAGACATAACACAGCAATTCAGCTAATAATCAGCTAATTAAGTCGGTCAACAGATACGCAAAAACAAATTCATGACACATCCCTTCACCCAAACTGCGATTGTGCCTCCTGGCATAACACATTCATAAATCAAAGATACCGTCCTCTACTCATCGTCATACAGGTTAAATACAATACTAATAAAAGGATATAAATCAAAAAGAGTAAACCACACTAATTAAGTACAATGATTATAAAGTCTAAATACAATGGTTATAAAGTCTCAAATATCAACGGTTATAAATCAAAAACAAGGGAAAGGCTACCAATCGACTCACTTTTCTCAAAACGGTTCGCTCAGATAACCCGCCGCTGCCCTGTCTCCGTTACTAAGGTTACAAACTCTATATCAAAAGGTCAAAAAAACTAAGGCGTGGCGGTGTAACCATGCGATCAGCCAATCGCTGCAGTCGACAGCATGATCACGTGATTACCAGCGATGCGGCTCTTGGTTAAAGCATTGCAAAGCGGTAACTAATAAACAATGGATAAAAAAAACAAGCTATTAATCAAACTCCTGTCATATACGCTTAAAAACTTCAACTGAACTCACAAGTTGTTAATCTAAACAAAAGTCATACGGCGTGGAAACGGAATGCAAAGACAAAGTTATCATAACACATTACTCCTCTGGCAAAAAGACGGGGAATAGCTAAAAAGATATACACTACTAAGTTACATATAATCCTGTCAATCATGAACAAAAGCTTGCGTTATCAAACAATACGTATATAAGCGCACCAAACTCCCATCCCAAAAAGATATAAAAAAAACGTTACAAAGTGTTCTCAACTCAAAAAGCGTCAGAAGTATTCCGGAAACAACACATAAACAACAACAACTCTTAAAACGTCGGTATCTCTGTACTCGACAAATCTCAAAACTCTTAAAAACTGTTTGGGGCATTACTTTCCCCATCATATCCCTTACTCATAAACTCATTAAAATACCATAAAACTTCACAAAACTCAAAACACTGTGTTGCAAATACTTGTCCACTAAGGCGCACTTAAATCGTTATAAAGGACCTCGCACGTCACTAAATATCAGTTCAAAAAAAAGATCTGGGCGCTTACATACATACAATTCAACATCACAAAAAAACGGTAAAAACAATAGAAAAAACCAGCAATACATTACATTACTAAGCAATAGGGTTAGGATTGTGCAAAAGAGTTCAACGTCTTGAGTTACAGTGCCGTTACAGTGTCCAGCGAGCAGTTCTCTAAGCAATACACAGATAGCTAAAGTTCTAATCAAAGTCTATAAGCGTCTCTTCTCTTGTCATCGCGTTAGTCCGGGTCGTTCTTTTTCTTCATCTTCTTGTCTTTAATGTCGCTCAATTCTTAATTATTCAGTTCTATACGATACTGGTCCTTCCGAAGGAGTTCTGAAATCTTCATGTCTTCAGCGTTGTCGTTCATCGGTGTCATACTGGTAAAGGTGTTAGTCGTCAAGCGTGGTTTTGTCTCTGCCATCGAGCCAGTTAGTTCGGTTCACAAGAAAGACACACCTTCGCCATTTCACTTTTCTTCACAGGATGTCAATGCGTGTTAAACACCTGCCCGGGATCTCCACTCACGTATCATGGGGAAATTCTTCTACTCTCGGGTTCTCCACACGTGTCAGGGGGAATCTCGTCTCGTCTCTATATCTCGTCCCCTTGAGGTACGGGATCGGGAAAGTCACTTATGCTTTACAGTCAAATAAGACACACACAACGAAATACGTTTCAGCTCTCGTCTTAGTCGGTCAATCGAGCACTCTATCAGACACAGCGCCCTGGGGGAAAAATTCCCAAGACTATCGCAAGGCTGACCTAAGACTCTCTTAGACTGCGTCAACACTCGCCCCAAGGCTCTCCAGGACTGCACTCGACTGCGTCTATCGTGCTGTGCTCCCCAAGACCAACTCAAAGTCTCTTTATTCATTTTCAAAACTCTAACCAATTACAAAGCAGTAAAAAGACTCTAGGGCGTAACCTTCAATCATAAAGCCAATCACACTAAGCACTGAATACGTCATAACTTTTGATTAATCGTTCACTACATTAATAACTATGGATACCAACTGTCAGAATGAGTAGTCTGAATAGCGGCGGTTATCTGGTAATTAGTTCCAAATCACTGAGCCAAGTTCCGTCCAAAACTTCAAATAAGCCTAAACGATGACAGACATAACACAGCAATTCAGCTAATAATCAGCTAATTAAGTCGGTCAACAGATACGCAAAAACAAATTCATGACAATTCCATGAAATATATGCATACGTGTGCGAAGTTGTCGAGCAGTGGCCAGTTTCGTATGATTGAATGACAGAAATTAAGCGCGCTGTAGAGGAAAGAAAGCAATACAGTACACAGTCGACGGACGGTCGAAAACACTTGGAAACAGAGAGGATATATCCGAAGAACTAAAAGATATACACAGTGTCAAAGCGCATTTTTCAGTTGCAGGGCGATTATTGATTTACGACCACAAAATAGTGATTCCCAAGAAGATGCGGAGTATCGTGCTCGATATTATTCGTCATGGTCACCAAGGCATTGTCAAGTGTAAAAAAAGGGCAAACACGTCAGTGTGGTGGCTTGGCATTGGTAGGGGCATAACCGAAATAGTGCGAAACTGAAATTATTGCCAAACACAGAAACCGACACAACGACGCGAGTCGTTAAAGACAACGCCACTCGCGGAAGCGCCGTGTACACGCGTCGCGACAGATTTATTGTCGTTCGAGGGCCGATCTCACCTTGCCACGATCGATTAGTACACGCAATACCTAGAAGTAGCGTGCATGCCGGAAACGACGAGCAAACCCACTTACTCAATACACAATTAAAACGATAATATTAATACACTAATTAATACAACAACGGAACGTTTATAGACTTAACGTTGGATTTAGATCGTGTTATAATCCAAATCCCCCACGTAAGCACACATTTTCACATCAGTACGTCACACTGTTACCAGTCTTCTTAGCTATTGCTGTGTGAAAGTAATGGATTACTAGGGCAAAATCAGTGCGCTACACTGGTACCAGTCGTCTTGGCTATTGTCGTGTTACTCTCGCCAAGCTATTGTGTTCAGTTCAATTCTGACCGGCTGACCTAAACTTGTTAGATATTGTTTAAGTTAATATTGGACATACGAGTCATATTATATGTTGCATTTGGTCGTCGTTCATGTCACCATTGTGGTGATTAACTGTGCGGATAATGCATTGACTTCATCAGGGCATTAACCATTTGGTAAATGCGAGTACTGTAAAAATGTATATATGTTTTTAGTCCCCGTTTTGACCCTTGTGCGTCCGTGCTTCCGTGCGTGCGTGCGTCCAGACCTGTATCTTGGAAATGCCTGGCCCAATCATGATAAAACTTTACACATACATCAGACATGATATTATACATATGCACAACAATATGTTTCACGATCTGATTCAAGATGGCCGAATCAACATCATGCATTGCTCGGCTGTTTACAGATGGATTTTATGGGACCTTGATGCAAATAATTTTGCTTTTCAGATAAGATTCAAAAAGGCCGACTGGCGGCCATTTTGTTTTTATGAATGTGGTTCTCGTGCCATATCTCTGACTTGCTTTGACTGATTATAATAAAATTTTAAATATTCATTATATATCATGTCATAGATATATTATTTATATGGCCGAATAGTGGCCATTTGTGTGCTAAAAAAATCAAATATCAAGCAATTCTGGCATTTATGGATGGATTTCGTTCAAACTTGGTACATATATCAGACATTAAGGGTTCCTGATGGACATCATTTTATTTTTCAAATCGGATTCAAAATGGTTGACTGGTGGTCATTTTGTTTTAATGAATGGGCTTCTAGACCCATATCTCTGACTTGCTGTGACTGATTATGTTCAAATTTTAAATATTCATTATACATCATGTTATAGATAAACAGATCTATTGGTTTGACGATCCTATTAAAAATGGACGAATGGTGGCCATTTTTGTGTTAAAAAATCATCACAATCAAGCATTTCTCGGCTGTTTACAGATGGATTTTGTTCAAACTTGGTATACACGTTGGACATTATAGGACCTTGATGCACATCAATAAATTTTAAATATTCATTATACATCATGTCATAGATGTATAGATATATTGGTTTGACGATCCTATTAAAAATGGCCGAATGGTGGCCATTATAGTGCTAAACAAATCATCAAATACTAAGCATTTATGGAAGGATTTTGTTCAAACTTGGTACATACATTAAATATTACGGGTTCCTGATGCAAGTTATTTTATTTGTTAGATCAGATTCAGAATAGCTGACTAGTGCCATATCTCTGACATGTTTTGGCTGACAATAATCAAATTTTATATATTCATTATACATGTATTCAAAATGGCTGATTCTGTTCCAGAGCAATATCTCTCAATACTCGTTTGACGATCAGATACAAATAATCATATTCCTAACATGTTTATATTTCAGCTATATTACTATAAACAAAACTATATATCTTAAATTTGATAACTAACGGGGACTGTGCCATGCATGACTTGTTCAATAAAACTCAGAATTAAACACAAATGCGTTCGCCATAGGGAAATAAGTGTTAAAGTGGTTTCAGTAATGTAATTCACCCTCAGATCTAACTGCGACCACACCCAGCCCACACCCAAAATATGTTCTTCTCAAACAAAACTTTATTTGACATATTGTTGTTATTAATTTATGTTTGCGTCGGGAAACAAATGCGTATAATTGCCCAGGAACACACATGCACGTCTTATATCACAATTATCAAGAGTACGCTACGGAACGTTTTAAAGGCATCACCAATGTGCCCACATCTGAGCATACATACCAAACTCTGTTTTGTGTTCACAATAAACATTGAATATTGAGTTCCTTTAAGAATGAGTGCATGCATGCATCACTCACATGCAAAATATGCAGTGTTATTGAAAGAAAACTGTTTACTTCACCGAGGATGAACAGTGACAGAGTATGATAACGAAAAATCATGACTGGGTAACAAACCTGTGATTGGTTTGGCAACCGACGTTGTCATCAGTAACTGGAAACAGAACACAGCTACCAACAGCTTCATGACTACACTGACGTAGGATCCTATACAGAATATAGAAAATATGTCGTGAAAATGAAAACACACTCTGAATAGTTTGCACGATGTGGTTATGCCTTGTAAAAAAAAATGAAAGAAAATGGCAGTCCCGTTAATTTGTAGAGTTAGCTGCTCACTATGCCAAATTAATCTGGCCGATGTCATGAACCATTTACAAGTTTGTAACTGCGTTTATAATTGCATGTTTGATCAATTTCTCATGTTTCCTACCTGCTCCTGGAGATCAGTTAAAAGTTCGGGAACATATATGAATGTACGTTGCTGTCTGTGCAATCGAGGGAGCAGGTTGCCTGACTATTATGTCGACCAAAAGCAGTATATGTAAATCGTCACGAATTTGGGCGTTTCCTACACACTTAATTTACACCTAGTACCGGTAGTACTTACAACATTAAGTGATGTACGCACATTCAAACATATGCCGATACTGAATGCACATATGGCTATTAAGAAACTGAATGGTATTTTTAACCATGTCTAGATGAACGGGAAATGTTTACACTTTTATACTTTTCAGCCCCACAAATAGACGCAGTATGATTACATTGACATAATTTTAACTTGTAACGGGATACAATAACTTATGTATTTGATGGAAAGAAATATATATTTCCTATTAGAAATTCGGTCAATTATGCCAATTTATTGATAGTATAGTGGTAAATACTATATAATACTGTATTGTAATAGTTTTGTACGCTGCTGAATTACGTCTATGTCAATATAGAGCAATTTGGAGCGCATGGTGGCTCAGTTTGTCGATACAAAGACGATGAGCAACACTCGCAGGCACAGACAAATGACACAAACTTACCCAAATTTCTTGTATTCAGAAAGTAACTTCATGATTTTCGTAAAAGGCGCTGTTTATTTTTTTAAGACGCCCGGGCAAAGAAGCGAGCAGAGATTTGTACTAAAATAATGTGGATTCTATTTCTTGGTCTCTCCAAAGACCTCAGTATAGAGAAAAACGGAGTTTCGACATGCTTTCGAAGAATTTGTGTAGACTTCTATTTTCTAAACTTTGAGATGCTTGCTATTCAAGTAGAAAGCGCACATCGCAGTCCGTCAAAAATTTGATGTAAAGCGATGCAAACTATGCGCTCGTATAATAATACAACGAAAAGGTTGCAGAGAAATACTACATCAGAACTAGAACAAATACAAAAGAAAAATTCAATTATTACGAACATGTAGCGTAGATATCCGTGAAGAGAGAACACGGCTGGTGGTTAAAATGAATGAATGACATACTGATAACTGATACTTTTACTCCGTCCATTTCGTTCCTCCGTTGCTACTGAGAAAAAACCGGGAAGTGAACACGATGACAACTCAATGCTAGGTACTCTCTGACTAACTAATAGAAATAAGGGGCTCGTTCACAATACAAAATAAACTACTCTGGGTGATTTTAAACCAATCATGTGTGGCCTACCTACACTAATATCCTCCTTTGAGGACAACAAATTAATCTCATGGGTCTAATATTCATTGGCGCAACTCGACAGAAGTCGTGGTTACACTGGCCTGGAGAACGAAAGATGTAATTTTGATAATTGTTCGTGGGTGGCAAGATGGTTACAATGTTGAACACAAAAAACAAAAACATCTTTTCTGAGATCGTCCTCGAGTACTATATAAGGGATTGGTCAGTTACTTCGGCCTAGGGGGGTCGGCAGATTCCATTTTGCCAGCTCTAAATCTCAGTCGACCCACACCCTATCAAATAAAAAAAAGTGGGTGACCCCCCCCCCCCCCAACATTATATTATTATGTGCTTATGAAAACAAAGGAAACTTTGATTTTGCTTAAATTTGTGTTGGATTTTGGTATTTTACAGAGCAAAATATGCATATTTAAAAGTTAAAAAAAAACAAAAAAACTATTTATTTTTTCATCATTTATTTTAGTTTATATATCAGCATTTTCACAAATTTAACTTTTTTGATTTGCTGAACAAAAACTGTCACTGCTCTTTGTACTAATTGCTGTGTTTTTCCGTCTCCTGTTATTATTGGATAAATCCAGTAAATATCTTGTACAATGGTGACTTCAGACTTTAAATAAAATAATCTGATATCAGCAGCACATGGACTTGGGATGTGTTTAAAACTTAACTGTATAATTGGGGTTCTAGCCGCATTGGATAATCTGTTAGTTATTTGGCAACTTTAACCTCAAAATATTTAGCCTATAACATTTTTTGCATCAACAAATGTATAGGTAATAGTTATTATTAAGAACACATTTGTAAGATTAACTTTTTTATCATTTGTTCTGAAATAAAATTTTAAAAAATATATGCATGAGTGCGTGTGAATTCTGGAAAACATGATATCAAAAACAGGGTGACCCCCCCCCCCTATTCGCACAATCAAAAACAGGGTAACCCCCCCCCCTACTGATCCACCGACCCCCCCCCCCAGGCCGAAGTAACTGACCAATCCCTAAGCCCGTCCCTTACTTTTACGTGTTCATGTCCCTGGGCTTATGATCAGGGAAGTACTGTAGACTGTGGACTTAGGGAAGATTCAAATAAGTTCAATGTGAGTGACGTGAGTCTATCTGACGTCGACGATGCCCTTTGTTTGGATGATAGTTTTATTTCAAATTACGAAGAAGTATGTAAACATGCATGGTGTTCCTGTGACAATTGTCCCATTGTTTTGCCAGTGCAGCCCAGTGAATACATGGACAAACAATTTTCCAACACCACCATAC
Organism: Saccoglossus kowalevskii; assembly: GCF_978046115.1. NCBI lineage: Eukaryota > Metazoa > Hemichordata > Enteropneusta > Harrimaniidae > Saccoglossus > Saccoglossus kowalevskii. The sequence goes on from NC_140657.1 coordinate 23,304,414, forward strand.
GAACTCAAGATTGCATGCTCCAGCAGCATCCAGAATAATATGCAGGCATCGAGCAGTACTGGAAACAGCATTTATTGGAATCTAGTTGGACAGAAAAAGAAAACAAAATACCTGTCTCGATCATTCGCACATCCATAATGTTTGCATGTTGATACGCATGTAAATAACATTAACTCTCCAGGCTGGAAGTAAATTCACCTATCCAGGCAACTATGGCACCCCAAGTTGTTTACATGTATACTAGTATATAATCAGATAAGATTTCGTCATCATGCTTTGTTGCCTTTCGTGTTTATACCTCATGCGGGCGTTTCTTTATGACAAGATGGCGCGGCCGGAAGTTCATCACAGTTTTGTGGTTTCTCATATTAAAATCATCATAACTCTGAAGATAATAATTTTCTTTACATTTTTTTTAAAAATTTATAATCAATATACATAACCTAAAAAATACAAACACCAAATTAGGTTTTATTTAGTACCCTTAAATACGATATAATCAGTACCGCAAAATGCAGATCTTGATGTCATATACAGTATTCTATTTCTAGCTGGTTTTATTTATTGCCACGAATCATTATCCCACATACACGAATAACCTAGAACAATTTCCCGGGTTTTTTTTTCAACTGAAATCGTCAGGAGCCAATCTGCGACGGCCTTAAAGTTAAATGACGTTCCTTTAGCAGCTTTTGTCCATATTCGTATTTATACGAATAGGTCAGGTCGTATGACCTCATACTTATGCTAATATTCTGCACGTAAATATCTAGAGATTGAACACAAATTAGAATACCAGTTGTGTATAGTGATCACTGTACATAAAATTCGACCCCCCCCCCTCCCCACACACACACACACACAATGCGGGTATCCATATAGGATTACCCCAAACAGAAATAGGACAAGACGAAACTCGCGCCGCTTTGTTTTATTCTATACATGTATATCTATGTTCACACATGTGTTTGAATGGACATTTACATACCGTGGCGAAACATGCGAATCCTACACGAATCCGAGTACGTATGCTATCAACATAAAGTTTCATTTGCGGCATACGCGAATGCCGTAAAATGAAAAACCACGATCCCCAGACATTCTTACTGTATAATAGTGTTTACTGACATGATTTTATGCCATAATAATTATATAATGTATTACACGGAACTTGCAATATTGTAATTTCTATGGTTAAATCTCCAATTTAGTGACAGCGACGTGCCGATTTACGACAGTAGTAAAGGTCAAAGTTCATAGAGTTTTTTTTTTAGTTTGTTGCAAAATTGATTGTGTTACGCACGGTGCTGTTTTCTTTAATTCGATTTAAGTAGGAACATGGAGCGAGCGCCATTCGGTGTCATGTTGGACTTGAGGTAATATACAGGGTATACACGAGCTTCAGACAAATAGAGGTGTGCAAAACTGACGTGTGCTTTGTAAGCTGATTCATCGAAGACGTTCAACGAAGATGGCCGATCCAGTCTCTGTTCTCTTCGGCTTAGTGGGATTTGCCTTACACCTTGGCAGTCAACTTGTGAGTTTCTTGTGTACGTTACTAAGCGTAAATCACGAACTGATAACTGCAGCGTTACAAGCTTTGCTGAATATCGCCGAGACGCTGCAGTCGATTATACACGCCGTTACCTTTGCTCTTGTTGACGTGGTTTTTTACGTGCTGGAGGTAGCGTCGCGATTGTTTCATTTTACTTCGCGTCTCTGCAATGGCGCTACTACGATATTTGAAGCTGCCTGGGAAATTTCACAACTCCTATTTCATTCTGGATATACCGTCGCTGTTTTTGCAGTCTCCACCACCAAGACATTTGTTTCGGGGGCTGTGTTTACGGCGGAGAATTTATTTCGAATGTTAATGGATTCCACACCAATGTTGATGGCAAAGTGTGCGGATTTATACCATGATTTTTTCAACGCTGGACAAGGAATATTTCAAGAGTGGACGCGCATTGCTGTCGTCGCAGCCCAACAAGCTGACAATATGTATAACCAGAGCTGGTCAACTATTTTTGAAGTTGTTGACCAACTACTTGCTCCTTTTGTTGCGCTAAGAAATTTCTTTATTGTTGGGGTTGCAGGAACAGTTTTCAAATACCAATTTGAAATATTTTTAGTGTTTTTTTCACTATGCTTGTCCTGTGTGATACTAATGTCATATAGCTCTATTTCATTTTTCTGTTATTGTTTTTTGCGTTTTCTTAATCGTTTTGTACACGTGATAGGGTCCTTACTGGGGAATTTGGTGCCTCAATTAAGTAGAATTACAAACACAGATATTGACCACCGAGATATGGAACGTGATGAGAGAGATGAAAATCGTGATTCTGATAACCAATCAGAGCATGACGATCATGCAGACAGTCAGTCAGAACACTATGATTCTGATAATGAGTCTGTGCAACATCACCCAGGGGTACTGGCCGACTGGTTGGAATTACACGAACCCAACCGTGTCAATGCTCCACCTAGAACAGTGAACACTTTTGGCATTTACAATGATGAAGAAAGTATCCCCATGCCAGGACCAAGTGGTTATAATCTACGATCACGGAGCCAGACACCAGACAGGGCAACCGCAGGCGGAAAATTAAAAAACCTGAAGCGTGAACTTGAAGAAGAGAAGGACAAGCATCTTTGCGTCATATGCCAAGACAATGAGAAGAATATTCTGTTGTTGCCTTGCAAACACATGTGTATGTGTGATGACTGTGCCGATGAGGTACTACATAATGAGTATGTGGATCGTAGAGTATGTCCATTGTGTAGAGCTAGAATTACAAAGGCAATTGATGTCTATCTTTAAAATTCAAGTTAAGTTATATTTTGCTGATTATGCACTGTGTTCTGGGTATTACCACATTGCCCGCTGACGTCTTTTTTTCTTTTCCATTCATTTCGGCTATCTGTGTAGGCGTTCGGCAAGTGATATTTTTAAGGCCGGTGGTCATTGTGCAGGGTATGTTCACCTTTTGTGCAAACAGTATATTTTACAAACATTGTATTCAATATGACATACCGTGATGATCACCACTCTCTAAAGCATCACACTCTGTGTGAAGCAGCATTCAAATCATGTACACCGTATTTGGTCTATTAGTAGCACACTTTTTACATGAACAGAGGTGTGTCTGTGCTCAAAACAGATCATATTTTAATTAATGATCAGGTACATGAATATAGTATATGAATTTCAAAAGAGCAATTGGTTGACTTAAAACTGTGACATGGAAAGATGCTGAATTGTTCGCTTGTTCGCTTTATGAACATTTATGAAAAATCCCGTACTATGTTTGGTTAACTGTAAATTAAAGTTCAGTTTATTAAATGTTGAGCGTTCACCAAAAACTAAAATATATGTTGGTCAAAACTTGGACATGATTTCTAAAATATGGGCTTGGAAACAATGATGTTTACTTAACTATTTGTGTAACTGAATGTTCTCGTTATCAACATGGACTACTTTGACTTATTATATTATTTAGATTATTAAGCCAAAATAACAATTTTGCTTTACTTCATCATGCAGACAAGTTTTAAACCTATGCCTTAAACATTTTTAGTTTTATTTGCAATTTTGCCTACCAGTAAAGTACGCCATACGTGGTAGAATGAAGAAATGTTTGTTTTCTGTTTCAGAGGATGTTTTGTCAATCTAAATAAACATTTAACTCTGCTCAAGCTAAGTACATGGGGCTGGCATGGTAATGGTTAATGAGTATAATCAAAAGCATTATTTTATTAATTTTAAATGTTGAACATATATCTGCTTATTGAGGTATTAAATAATCTTAATACATGCCCCCCCCCCCCTCCAAAGTGTTTTTTGTTGTTTTTTGAGAGGGGGGACTACATGCTATTAGAAATACACTTTTAATAGAACACATACACTAGTTATTTGAATTACTGTAGAATATTGTAAATGTGCAAAGAAAGTAACATATACCTGAACAATGGTTATCACACATACTGTAAAAGGGTTAATTATTCACTGGGGTTTTATTTTACTTATTTCGCTGACTGGAAAATGCGCTAAATTAAAACCCAGTGAATATGTAAAATTTAACATAGAACACATTATCTAAATGATCAAACCGTAAATTTAAAACCCACTGAATATGCCTGAAATGGTAAATCAGCAAAATTTGAACCCAGTGAAAATTTGTCATTTTACATTACTGTATTTACTCCATTAGAAGGACATTTAAAGCAAAATATTGCATTTCCTGTATCTAAGTAATTGAATTTACACAAATGCATGCGTTTATAATAAAGCCAATATAGTACAATGCATTTTCTTTATTTAAACAATATATCTCCCACAGTGTCATATTGGGTCTCTAGCAAGATAATGTTTGAGGCAAAGTCAACCACATTATTGCATGTCAACTCTTCTCCATACATATCCTATATGATGATGGTAGATGCATTGTTTCTTGTTGTAAATCATCACCATCAGAATTTAATAAATTTACCGGTAGTTAAATTTGGGGGATTTTTGTTGAAATGAATTTACAGTTGCATCATCATACAATGATGTATAGCCACAATGTTATAAAAACCTCCCATTCTGATAGTAATGATTTATAATAACTAACAATGTAAAATTACTGTTTAAAACCTTTTTTATGAGGAATTATATCTTTAATTGAATAATAATATATAGATATATCTTCTAACCATGGTGCATATCATTCACAGTTGTAATATTTAGTGTTAAATATTACTACTGATATATAGAGAGGAAAACTTCATTTGACACTGCAGTTTTCAAAAATTATATGGGAATTTCAGACCAATCAACAATTAGTTACATATTATATAGCAACTGAGTTTATTCAGAGAAGGGTAACAATTCTGATCGTCATCAAACACAATTGGAGACTTCAAATTTGTATTTCTGGACACACTTGAGTCAAGTAAAAGTGACTTATACATGTACGACTGTTCCTAATTGGCTACGCAACCCTAGCACCTGACATTTAAGCCAATCAGAAAGCAGATTGTTTGTTAACTGGTTTTTTCAACAATTCAAATCAGGTCTTGTTTAAATACTTTGACTTAAATGAAAGTTTAGTTTAGGCTGAATAAATAAAAACTTGTTTCTGATATTGCCTCGATTTTGCCTAGATCAAACTGGAAAATAGGTTCTTGTAAACTTTCAGTTCTACTTGAATTTTTTTTTTTGAACCAAAATGTCAACCTGTACAACCTGCAAGATGTGTTGTATTATTGAAAATTACATATAACATTAGGGGCCAAGCGACACGGAATAATAAATTGAGAGTAATTGATGAATTTTCATTAAATTAAAAATTATTTCTACCTTCCCTACTTTTGTTTTCAATTTACCAGAAATGCATTTAAAAATTTTAAACTTCTCTGTCTGGCAATCAGAGTTAGTCATGTGATAACAAAAATGATCTCATGTGTTATCTAATGCATTCTATATACATTTATTTTCATTTACTGCTTTGGCATATTCTCATCATGCAGCTACTGCGTTAGTGTGGCGTGCATTATTTGCATCAAGTTTTGATGTTTTATCATGTATTTTAAAAAACTTGTTAACTGCCCACACTAGGGATCCATTGCCATGGTAATTCTATTCTTCGTCACATCACTTATGTTAACGAAATCACTTCAGAAGTTTCCCGGTGATGTTTGTGTTTTTCAGAGTAAATTTAGATCAGATTGCTTCTGCAGTGCAATTACGTGATGAAAAGCCAATGAGTGCAAAATTTCTATTATGATTTTGTTATTTTTCATGCCAGTTGTGACCAGAAACAACTTATTTATTTTCTGGATCTACCAACAATGATTTAGATGAGCATCTGACTGCAGTGTAGAGAAATTAAAACAAACACACTCACCTGTATTCTGTATTCTACCGCCTGGCAACCTTCGCGGTGAAAACAAAGACCAAAAACTCACAGAAAACGGTACTTTGTGATGGTTGTTGAGAGTGCCCTGAACAGTGTAACAAGATTAGCCCTGCGTGTGTAACATATATAAATTTGGTTGTTCAGGATTACTTCAAAGTTGAGTTTGTGTTGTTTTCTCGAGTTTTCACCGGCTCCACAGGCGTTCCACAGCAGTGCGCACAAAGCCCATAGAAATACGTGGTACAGTGGTGCGCGTCTTAGCAACGTGGAACGTCTGTGACGTAGCTCCGCCCCCGAGGATTGTAGAAATCACTGATGTTTATTCATGCATATTCACAAGTATATCATACACTACAGATACCTACCAATTTTACTCTGAGGTTCAAGGTAAATGTAATTATTTATTCTCCCAGGTCTGAAATCATTAATAATGTGATTGAATCTTGTGAATATTGGATAGCCTGCAAAATTATGGGAAATGCATAATAAATATCCAACTTTTTTTGTTTCCCATCTGTCTGTTCATATATTTTAACACGTTTGGTTGCACAAAGATTTAATTTGGATCAGTTATGAATTACTATGGTCTGCCATACTTCGAAACAATAAAGAATCAAAGCAAAATTATTTAGCAATTATTTATGACAATTCTTGCAAATTCACATCAAATATTTCATCAATATTTCACATCAGATATTACATATACACGTACTACATATGGACCTCTCTCAGATTTGTTAATTTTGTGATGATATCTTTAATTCGACTTCTTGTTGAAAACCTCAAGTCCAATTGCTTTGATATTATATATATAGGTACTACAGGTAGACCTCTCTCAGATTTGTTAATTTCGTGATGATATCTTCAATTATCTAATTTTGATGAATATTTTTGTAATTTTTGGTAAAAAGTGATATTTCCGATTGCTTTGGTACTATATTGTTTATTTTCTAATGATATCTTCAGTTCTTTAATTGTGCATTGCTAACAGCGGAGCTATCTCAGATGACAGGCTGCTTGTATTTTCTAGGTTTGGCATCAATAATTTTGAAAGAAAATTAACCGATTCATATTTTAAAAAACTATAGTCAATGCTTTGAAATTTAGTACTAATTTAGAGTAGGTGCTGTTTCTCTGCAATGGGTTGTCAATTAAAATTCAAATAAGATGATATTGAATAAAGATGCTTAGCCCATGCAAATCATCTCCAAATTAAGTGTTGTATAATGTATACACATATAAAATGGGCAAAATGTTACGTCGGTTAAAATATATACCAGTACATGTCACCATTTGGGATGTGGTACAAATCTCTAGAATAAAGATCAACTTGAGTCAAGAAAAGAGTCATTAACTTTACAGTTAAACACTTATCAGAACTTGTGACTCCCATTAAAATGGAGGCAATAATATAATTAGTATTACATGTACTTACATTTACCGCAATGTCATAGGTGTTGTCCATTCACAAAACAAGTCAAATTAAAATGATCCAGTATAGTATACAACAGTTGATTGACATGTGTGCTTCTATTACAGATGTTCTTCAATTGTTCTTCAATTTTCACATCTTACTACCGGGTACTCGAATTTTCACACAGTTCAAATTACAATGCATAGAAATTCTGTATGTCTTTGATAAAAGCAGCAAACTATATATAAACTCAATATACTTCATGACCACTGACAAATCGTAATAGATACAAAAACATTGGTAATTTTGTATAGAGTTTTGTAATTTTTAAACAAATTTAGTGACCTGGAATTTCTGAAAGGTGGAACATGTATAAAATTTTCATTAAAATTCTTTTAAAATGTAATTTTTTTCATTAATTATTATTCAATATTTCTTTAAAATGTAATTTTTCTGTTAATTATTCTGATTTTTTTTTTGGAAAAGGCAAATTTACATGATGTAAGCAAAAATGAAAATTATATTTATTGTTTCAACATTAAATCTTAACAAACGTGATGTGACAGTTTATCAAAACTTTCTCAAATATGTTGGGTGTGTATTAGGGACATGTGTACATATAAATTCTCGAATCGCATAACAGTGAGTTTGAAAAACGAAATAACTATTTTAAACTATTAAACATACGTTTGCAATTCATCATGACTTTAAAAACTTGTTAAAGAGTTTCAAACATGCTCGTGAAAACTGAAGAAATATGTTGTTTTTTATATCAAGTAACGATAATACAATAATATATCAATTCACTAAAACAATAGTTTTTATCCACAGATGACCGCAGATCCAAACAGTATGTCGCCCTCAACAGGGCTCCTTATACCCGTTTACCTCTCAGAAACGCATAGTCGATAGAGGGCGCAATTTATAGGAATGGTGTATTCCACAGGGCATTTTCAACAAAATAAATAAAAATAAGGTGGTAATTATTACTAGCCACATTTATATGCAAATCTTGAAAAGATTACATTCAAGTAACACCAATATCAAATTTATTCAAGTTTGAATGTTATTTTTATTGATAAGGTATCCAAGATAGAAGTCGGTTGGTTACCAATTTCAATTGTGGTAAGCGTAAAAAAGATTCCAAACTGAAGCTCTCGTGTCGCAAAAGGCATAGGCTTCTACGGGACAACTGAGGCATTCCTCTCAGTACGTGTGTATGGTAGGGTTGTCCCACATTTTGGAGATCGTTGGCAGGAAATGATAGGGGTTGGCTTCTTGAGATAGCACTAAATGGACAAATCATCAACATATAAAACCATTATAAATTTGAACCGAGAAATGGTCGATTGTAAAGCCGACAACATATTTTCACATATTTATATATATTTTCTAAAGCTGACAAAATGATTTTGAGTATAGGTTAGTTTCTTTGAAAATCTCTTAAATAAAATAGTTTTTTTTTTTTTTTTTTTTTTTTTTTTTTTGAATGAGCACACGGCATCCTGTGCATACTCCGAAGTGGAGGAAGAAACGTATGCGAAGATTGAAGCGCAAAAGGAGGAAGATGAGGACAAGGTCGAAGTAGACTGTCGTGACGTCATTACCTACTTTCGCAGTAAGCATTCAATACGTGGAGATTTTTTTATTACAAATTTGCAAACAATATAAACATACAGGCTAAGCCACAATAACATAGATTAAAAAAATGACAGAATGTTCGTTTATGACTTACGTGTGAGCGATGACGTAACAGAACGGAACAATTAGGAAAGTGGTGGAATAATATAATTTGTTAATCATTAATAGTTTATTCATCGCATAGGATAACCAGTGCTCACGGTATAAGTGTTTTCACAATCGTATCCTAATTATGGCTCACGTGATCAAAACAAATCTGTGTCAACGCCGCGGCGGGCTAGTTTTGCTCGGAGTCAAAGATGGATGAAACGGGGGATGCAGACACTTGGATAAACAGACGCTAAGTACGAGAATCGTGATGATATAGTACACTGCTTGCCAACAAGCCCGAACGTGGCTGAATATCGTAAATGTTTCATGGTCGGTTCTCACTCTTGTATTTGTCTTACGAAAAAAATCTCAGCAGACAAAATCGAACGTGTATCAGACTTATCTGATATGTTGTAATGTGATTAATTTCCCCGTACGAGTGATTTTTCATTTGTTCCGAAGCACAAACAACAACAAAAACCACTCGATTTAAAGCGGAGGGTCGTCACCTGCGCACGCGCGGAAATTGAGTCCCAATCGACGATAACGCATGCTAAAAGCGCAAAGATTCATGGGTAGACATTTGTTTGTAAACAATGACACGCTATGGCCACCAGACACATGCGCAAGTGACGACTCCCCCGTTTTAATTTTCCATATTATACAGAAGAATATCACACACGTGTGATCTGTTAAATTATAATATAACGTATTTGAACTCAAAAAGATGTATAAATAACATAAGAGGTAATTATTTTGCGACAATCCTATCATGTGCAAATTAAAAAAATAAATTATCACAGAACCATTCCACGCATGTATTTTCAGATATATAGTCGAATGTGAATATTATACATATTGACTTTATACGTATCTACTAGTAAATAAAATACATGTATACATAGTAAATTTTACCCCGCCATTTTGCAATTTCCTCGTCAAATTTTCAGAAGGAGAAGCCATTTGTCCTAACCGTTTACCTCAATTATTCATTTTCCCCATGTGCCTATTATATGCTGCACCTATTGAACCAATATCTGGCACTTATATTATCAATCTGCGCTAGAATATCTTACATAGCATTCGGTAAAACAATTGTGAAAAAACAAAATAAGTTAAAGGGTTGTTGTCGTCGCGCTGCGCGACATTTGTGTTGATAAACATTGATTTCCCCACAATCCAATGCGCTCAGCAAAATTGATCGTACATCGCATGACAATGTTCATTAGTTTATTATGTACAACCATGAAGCTAATGTTTCACGGTACACTGAAATAGCATTATTTTGTGTGTTACGTACAGTTATGCTTTTTGGGAAACGTGTTCTAATATTTCTTGAAAATTGCTATTTTTAGAAAAATTCCATAGAACACTATGTTAAAGAATAATTGAATAATTGCATTTTTTGACACTTTTTTTAAACCCAGATTTTTTAAATAATTCAAAACAACAAAACATACTCCATCATTAACAATATATGATTTTTCAGTCTATGTCACCAGGCTAGATTTTAAGATATTGCATAATATCTCTGCCATAGGAACCTGTGGTAAAAGTGTTATAATAGTGTCAAAATGGCGACTTTCCACTAAAATACAACCATCAATTTCTCGAAAAAAAGGCTGGTGACTCCCAACTTTTTTTGGTCAATATCCTTATATTGCCTTGGAGTACAATTTATCGCAAAATGAATAAATTCTGTTTTTTTTTAATTTATGAGTAGGCTCCTACCTTAAGACGTCGGACCACAGGGAGTTGGACAAACTTAAGTATTTTAATACATTATTAAATAATAAAATGTTATATAATGATTTCAAGTAATCACTGATCTTTGTTTATGCCACTCTTTCCTTTATCACAATCTTTATTACGCACTAATGTTATATGCAAATGTTAACGCGCGATGTAGACACGCCCTGTTATAGTAAAATCAGTGATTACTTGAAATTGATATCAGGAAGGGGAGAGGTAAAAGAAAAGTTACCCTGCTTCACGCGTAGTGGTCACGTTACCTTACATAAATCTACATTTAAGAAGTAGTCTTTATTGGAAAATAGGTACCACATATACAGTGAGTACTGTTGATTTGATTACAACTACAGACGAAAAATACAGATTCTTGTTTTTTATCTTCATTGTATATATATATATATATATATATCAATCGACAATGACACGTGTTTATGTGGACTGCATATTATTTCCTTTGTGTTTGACCATGCACGATTTCGACCTAGTTTTTTTTTAACGTTGCATGGTGTTTTTGTTCCCGGAAGAGGGCGCTACCGACTTCTTGGTCACAGCTATTCCGCTTTCGATTATTAGAATCGGATCCAAGTGGACTGCTACGACTGTTGGTACAAGAAGAAAATATATTGACCGCATTAAGAGAAGGTAACAAGCAAGACACCGCCAATAAATTTGAACAGTCATTTGACCGGTAGCATAGTAGTTGTAGCATCGGTCACGTGATCAGTAGGCTAGTCAAATCCTACTTTGGGTTGAACACCAGACAGGGTTGATCCCTTCCCTTGGCGCGTGTGCCACATACTCAATGGGAAATGGGAAGGCTAAATCCACTGGCCGAGGTTCTGTCTCATAAAATATTTTAGTCAAATCACGAATGCAACGAAAGAGAATGCGTCAATCTTCTTCCCTTTCCTCAAGTGTGATAACTGACAACCGATCGAGATGCAACACTACCTGCTTGATTAAATGTAAGTCACTTGCCTTTGACCGTTAGCTTTCTTCGTTCCAATAAGATAAAATGTTTTCATATAACCTTTGCCCTGAAATAAAAACAACAACGACGCGATTTTTGCAGTTTAAATTTAATACGGCGCTGATTATAATGAGCTGCTACTACTTATCACGACCACTGGTCAAACGACCAATCACAATGCATTTTTGAGAAAACTCGAAAATTTAAAAATTGTCAAGGATCTCATTTAGGTAGATTGATATTCTTTTAGACATGTTGTACTAGAGACCCTACTTCATTCAATATAATGCTGCATAACGTGTCTCAGCTGGCCTGGACCGGACGATTAGAAAGACGGGGTCCATACGGTGGGTAGGATAATTATATGGTAATTTCCCATGTACATTAAGCAGTATGATATGCATATATTTTACACTGAATCTGATATTAGAGTTGGACATTCAATACTAAGCATCTACACAACAATCGCCAAAACTATTTCAGTGGCGGTGGCACAGGTGGGGGCTGTAGAGGAGGCCTTGAAAAATATGTTGGGGGCGTTGCCCCTCCACAATCAAGCTGAAACCGTTTTGTGTCAGCAAAACTTGCCCCTCAAAATGCAGGAAATAGCATTTCAGAGGATCTATATTTCAAAATGTCTAAGGGTGAGAGTGCCCCGATTCCCTACTAGTAGTAAAGTCACGCGAGCTTGGTGAGCAGATCTCGCGCCAACATGCAAAATTGCGTGCCGTCGCATTAGAATCTACACATTTTACATCTAATCATTAAACACATATACATTAAATACCCACACATATATTGAACACATACCTTTATTTCAATTTCTCCACGACATTGAAACTGATAAATGTCACGAGCATTTAACAAATGATATGTCCACTTGCTGCAGTGAATCTTCATAGCTGTAAACATATGCATAGAGTAACAATAAATACGTTACGTCATCACCCCCAAAGTAACCATACCGTCGGGGTAAGTGTAGCAAAGGTAGGTCAGATTATTTGGTGATTAAAATTGTAATAAAGTTTCTCGTTTTTACAGATTTATTAATAAAATAAGACTCCTTGGCGCGAATTAATTATTATTAACTACACAAAGAGTATAAGTGATTACGTAATATGGGAGTGGTTCATAACATCAGTAGATAAAATTAATCACAAAGGTCGTTCATGGTGACCGTGGGTGAGTGGAATGAAAATATGCTTAAACAGAACGTGACACAAGTAGGCCGGTTTAAATGACGCATCGTTAAATTGGAATGGGGTAGAAAGAAAGTCAAGGGTACTACAACACTGACACATTACGTAGTGAAAACAATAAACGCGATATGTGCTTGTCATAAAAGAACCCGTCAATTTATATGCACAATAGAGCATTGCAAAAACAACTCTCCGCCACGCAGCCAAATCCATTACCGATGTCTCAAGACGGACAATTGATAATAAACGATATCTTAATATTCATAACTTACGTTCGCATGAGCTTTCCATTCTCGCTGCCACGTTGATCGTATCGCCGAACAAGCAGTATCTGGGCATAGCGACGCCAACCACACCGGCGGCACAAGAACCGCTGTTTATGCCTATGCGAACCGTCACTTTTTTGCCTGGCATATGTCCTATCTGGAACATCGAAGTCGCTGTCAACATATCTAATGAGAGGTTGGCAATGTGAAACGCATGATTGTCCCCGTTATGTTTAGGTAGGCCAGATACGACCATGTATGCGTCGTTAATAGTTTCAACCTAATGAGAAATAGTACCATAGAGAAGGATTGTTACGGTAGAACGCTATGAAAAGTGAAAAATGTATCGTCATTTTCGTCGGTTTTACATAATGTGACAACAATTTTAGATGTATGAAGCCGAAAAAATGATGCGCAAAAGGGATGAATGCGTATGTTTTTTCGGGTATAACGAGTTTCACCATCGATTCCTAAGTATATATCCAACATTTTGCTCTGTAACGTTGAGTACAAATAATACATTTTGTGTTTTTTAATAAAAATGGTTATGTCAGGAAGTATTATCGATTTGAAATTATTTGGATTCAAAGTTTATATCTGAAATGCTGATGTTTTTGCTCTTTCTTTAATCAGACTGACAGTCAGCTAAAAAGTCCACACACCGCGTACTAATACTAAAATAATTAATTAAAGCCTGATTTTAACACGGGTTATAATATGCCCACAAGTCAAAAAACGTACGATAACAACCTAACTAGATTGCCATATGCATCTGCATTCGAATCATTCGGTACCGATCGGCTAGGGACGAAACATTATATTTAATTGATTCGTCAGATAAGGCCCGTAATTTGTTTTTAGTCACTTTGGATTATCATTTTAACTGTTTGCCAAATGTGTGTATATTTTTGTTGCTGAATTGTAATTTTTTTAAATTTTGATTCGGTCAAATACGCTATAAGTATTCTATTTGATATTCACCAACCTTATAAACGTCATATCGTTCGATGATCTCATCAAAACATGTGTATACGTCATTCAAAAGGTCGACAATCTGATAAAAATAACACAAAAACATTTACACTAATATGTGTATGAATATATGTCGTAAGAAAAATCGAAGGTAGTACATCTGGGATATGATATAAATAAATATAATAAGTATATTTGAGGCTTATGCGCGTAAACACAAAGTTTAATAATCGGAAGCGAAAACATCATACACATCGGGTCCATGATTTTTTTATTTTGGGAATAGCCCCGGGGAAATCTTTTTCCAATTGACGTGATTACGCGGATATGTTCATTTCTCGCAAAGCAGACGAAAACATTCGCCAATCACTCTATTTGAAAAAGTGACCTGCAATATACTAGTATTCAGCCAGGGTCTTTTAGATTCAAAGTTATGAACACGTCGTGTAATTATTACTACGCACTTGACATTGTATTGCCAGAGGGTGAATACTTTATTGGGCATGTTGAGTTGCCTTCTTTCGTTCAAGGTGGTGTATTTCAGTTTAAGGAAATATCTGGCTGATTGTGAATCATATTCCCACGGAAGAGTGAAACGTTCATGAACAATTAGTCATAATTATGGCAACACAGTTGATGTGTATCGTCGACCGTTCATAGCGTCGATATATATTGTTCGAACCGTTTTGAAATACTGTTATTGCTTTTCTTCAATTGCTTGAATAAATCGATTATCAGTATGTCAAGACAAGCTCTAATATTGGAAATGAAAAATACATTATAATATCGGACTGTCTTAGCTGGAAACACACTTTAAAATGCCAGCGGACATTGATATATTAATATTCACTGTAATTACATTATGGCTACGACCAGTAATGGTCTAACTAACTAGTCTATATCACCGATAATCTCACCTGCATAGGCTTACTCTGTGCTGCAATATTATTGAACCCACAAATATTTGAAAAGAATACTGTGACCTTTGCGTAACTTTCTGGATCGACCGTCACACCGGCCTTCAGTTTCTCTGCGACTAATCTGTATAGTCAGAAAATTGGTTTAGTAAGTCAAACATTGAACTTGAAATGATATATCAAATATGGCTGTGAAATATACAGAATATTTCGGTGTCGAACCTTTACGTCAAAAGATAAAGCTATTTTCCAAAATATCACTTGAAATTCAGAGTATAATCACATGCCAAGTGTTGGGTTACTCACGTTGGTAGCATGCGACATAACAGCATGTCCGTCTTTTTCTTTTCCAATGTCAATTGTGCAGTTCTTTCCTCCACAAGCTCTTCCAAGTTGTCGGCATATCGTTCCATCTTTTGGAGGGCGTTCTCAAGAACGTTTGGTTTTCTGTGGAATATTTTCGGAATGAAGTTAAAGCGGGAGGGTCGTCACCTGCGCACGCGCGGGAATTGAGCCCCAAGTAACGATAGCAATACACGCTAAAAACGCAAAAAGCTCATGGGTAGATGCTTGTTTGTAAACATTGAAACGCCAGGGCCATCTAACGCATGCGCAGGTGACGAATCCCCCGCTTTAATGCACACATTACCGCCTCTTAAAAAACAAGGCAGTATAAAGTATATTAATATTCAAAACAAGGGGTTTCATCTTGCAGTAGCACATTTTCTGAGATCGAAAGATGTTTACATACACCAAGAGAACTATATTTTTTAAGAAAAATAACATGTTGATAACTTACTTTCCATTATTGATTACAATTAGCTTTTGTTTTATTTGTTTAAAGTCTAGTCTGGACTCCGGATCCTCGCTAAAACAGCTTTCGAGTATTGTCATCAGGTTTGGCTCACACATAGTGGGTAGAACGACTGGCCTGAAAGGGGGGGTTTCTCCGCTGCGAACACGATTGACTATATCTGTAAATTGAATGAATAAATTGTACATGCAAATGAACATTACAAAATGAAACAGAGTATTCGAACCCACAATCATGGCAAAAAAAATAAAGTAGAACATCGTGTATTTTAGAAATAAATATAAATCACAGAATGAATTGCAAACATAGTATAAGAGAAACACGTGTTGGCGACGTGCATATAAAATACCATGCATGCATGAACATGAGGGAAATGGTTAATTAGGTTTACCAAGCAAGTTGTAAACTACTGAAATAATTTCAGAACTACGCTGTTAAAAATTGTGATTACGTCAAATTGGTGATATATGGGGTAATTTAGTTAGATCACATACATACAACTATTTGATGAACCAAACGTCAACATTTCATGTACCTTTTGTCGGCATGCCCTCGTGCTCCGTCGGGAAGGGGCCTTTACGTTGAATGATTTCTTGCAAAATAACACCAAAGCTATAGACATCCCCTTTTTTGGTGCCATTTATCGAGGGGTTCGACTCGCGTAGCAGCTCAGGAGCAGTCCAAAGTTGTTCTGCAATGACAAAACCGAGTATACTGTTATAACCTAATTATTATCATATATTACATATATAAAATTGTATATTACATGGTATATTGCCCGCAAAGGGGATAATACATGGTATATAACATGGATGAGGTGACTAAAGATACCGCGCAACGATACTGTGTATAAGACTTTGTCTTTCGTTACACTGCTGCTGTCCCGGCTGTGGTTGCTTTCAAGGTTTTTAGGGAACTTTAGGCATCCGAAATAAACAGCGAACGTGCCAGAATGGATATTTAGTTAGAAACTCTGTTTCGATGTTTAGAGTATTCTTTATATTAAGCAAATATATACGGCGAATCCGCCGCTGAAACATCGCATCCGGGATCGCTGCGGCGCGTTCTACGCTGAGAGGGTTCTACGAGTGCCATGCCGAGAACGCTCTAAGCCGGGTGACCGGTAAATGTAGATATAAGGTGTGGTGCGTTCGGGAAATGTCATAGCAGTCACTTCCACGGCGTTCTGACATTTTAATATGATGAGTTATAAAAGGACTCGCGTTTGAGAAGCAATACTTTTATACTCGAAAAATTGAGTGATTTGCAGTGTATATCTAGCAGTTTCTATCCTCATAAATCAATGTATGTATGTATGCTATTGAATAATGTGTCAGTTGCCGACCTTCTATTATGGTCATGACCATCCTCCCTTTGGGCAGGCAACACATCGTGATATTGCCCTCAAAAACATGTGTTATTATTTAAATGTCACATGTTCGTGTTTTAAAAGTACATTAAACACGTAAATACACACTTGTCCATTTTTCTTGACCTATCTCTGCCACTGAAAGTCTTTGTTCAATCAAGCATCTCTTTGCTGCTTCTCTCTGGCGTATGGCACCACACCCAAATCCTGTCACTTTTAACGCCCATTTTTTGTCAACAACGCAAGTTGAAGTTTTCAAATTACCATGACAGCCGAGACTGCTCTTGTGAATATATTCCATGCCCTGTTAAAAAAGAAAATTGTACCAATAAAATATCAATTGTATCTGGCTTGTAAACAATGTGTGTAAGCCAATATTGAAGCGGGAGAGTCGTCACCTGCGCATGCGCGGGATCTGAGTCCTAAGCGACGATAACATCATACACAAAAGCTCATGGGTAAACGCGTGTTTGTAAACAATGACATGATGTGTCCGTCTGACGCATGCGCGGGTGACGACTCCCCCGCTTTAATGCTTATCATTAAACCAGATAATACCAGAATGTTTGCACGCGAGTTGCTGTAGGGACCCGACATTTTGTTTTCAGGGTACTGCAGATGTTTGAGTTTTCATAATAATACTACTGTAACAATACATGGCCGAGTATAAAGCCTCACAGTAGCAACAGGGGAAAATGGGCTAAACACTGATCAGTAATTCAAACATTTTCTAAGCGTTGCTAAGCATGCTACTATGGTAACCTATACATCAGATATAGGCGAATACGGTAGTGTTTATGCCGTACCAACGTTTGTCTGAGGGACTACCTGACGGCCAATTTCGCGATCGTGGTTTGTGGCTATAATGCTTATTTAAAATAACATTTTAAAATATTATTCGGACTCTTGCTTGTGTGAAACGTATAACATGTTTCTGTGGCAAAGGGTAATAACATGAGCCCATATCAGACACAATTTATATTTTGTCGCAATCCATAGTGTTACTTCGTAAAACACAGATGATGTGCTGTGATCGCGTAACAATCATTGAGATCGAGATCTCGAGTTACAGTTATAGTTTTAAAAAAATGTGTTTACCTCAACTATGTCAAACATAAAGGAACTGCGGAACATCCAATCTAAGCGGATATCATCATTTTCTAGAATGTCCTTCAACGTAAAACAATACTTTATAAGAATACATTTTCAAGAAATTGTCAATATGAAATATAACTGAATACCTGGAAATGCATCAATTGAAAAAATAACGAGTGTTCTTACCATAAGCATGCCTTTAGCACAGTAAACTGACAGAAGCAGATTATGACCAGGTTCCAAGCAAATACCAATGAACTTATTCACATTATCGTGGTGTAGATTACGCATCTGCAATTAGACCATGACAAGCGAAATGTTAGACTTGGGTAGTCACATGTTGCAATGATACATCGGTAAATATACAGTGACAATGTAGCGTTTTGGATAAGGTAAAGTTCGGAGACGTATCTGCACGACATAACGTTTTTGAACAAAAACAAACTCAACGATACCAGTAACATGATGATTATATTCGCTGTCATATTACTGAATTGTATACTAACGGTCTTAAATTCTTCTATTTCATTCTTTGTGAGAGACAAATGACCTCCTGAAATACGTCTTACGACACAGAGTAACGACTGGCACCATGCTAGCTCCATGGAGATGTCCACAACTTCTGATGACGTCATTAGTGACATCCTGTCGTAGTAAGATTCGTGAAATGAAGCCGTCTGCAATTGCATGTAAACAGGAAGAAAATGTATATTTTCATTGCATTATTTATCAAGCATACAACTTTACAGTGTTGTACCCGATCTGTACCTTGCACGCCAAACGAGGTCGACTTGTACCCGCTTGGCGAGATTATTTCATAATCACTTTGAAAATTCAAAGCCGCGCATACATCGCTACATGTACAATTACATCGCTACGCGACTTGCGTGTTATTGATGGAGTTTGTTTCTTATATTTACAGTAACTATAAGAATTATTTTAATACAGGTTGCGACTTGAGATTGGAGGTCTCATCAAATCATTTTATATTACGGACTCTCACCTTCTCGGTTTTCACAAACTTAAGGTCTGAATACTGTATCTTCCATAGCGAATTCCCCATCTTTTCCCGTGAATGGCGACTGTGGAGATAAATGAAGTGGTAAAAGTGAGGAAGGATTTATTACTGTCATAGTCCAATTGGAATAATGAGGAAAACGTTTATACCTACTGGGATTCAAAATAAACCATAGTTTCAGTTTCTCTGGGTTGTTATCTCAACATAGAAATTATCATCACTGCCTGACTGAATTCAAGTGTGAAATAATATTACTAAATCAAAGAAAGCTTGGAATGCACTCTAATGTGCTGAGAGTATTGGAGACAAGAGACAATGTAACAGACCATCCATGTACCAAGTTTCATTGAAATGTGATTAGAACCAACAAATTATAAATTATTATGCTAATTATGGAAATAATAGATTTTAACGCAAAACTAATCAGGTTTGCACATTGACCTAGAGCATCAATGTTTCATTGAAATTGAATAATCAGTACTGTAGATATCAGCGTGAAAGCTTTAAATTGATTTAATTATGCAATTTAGGTAATTAATTTGTACAGATTTTAACCCCAAATTAATCAGGTCTGTCTATTGTCTTTGAGCATTTATGTACCAAATGTTATTGAGATGTGATTTGAGATATCAGTAAAGTTGAAAAATTGGTTAGTTATTAGATAATTAGATAATTATTTACCCCAAAACTGAATCAGATCTCTGCATAGTCCTACAGGATCTATGTCCCATGTTTTATTGACATGTGATGATTCCTACTTAATATATCAGTGGAAGAACTGAAAATCAACTAATTATGCAAATTAGGTGATTAATATGCACAAATATGTAATCCAAAACAATCGATCTCTGCTTAGTCCTAGAGTATCTATGTACAGTTTCATTGAAATGTGATGATTAGTAGTTGAGATATCAGCGAAAAAGCTGAAAATTAACTAATTATGCAAATTAGGTGATTAATATGCACAAATATTTACTCCAAAACAATGAATCTCTGCATAGTCCTAGAGTATCTATGTTCAAAGTTTCATTGGAATGTGATGATTACTACTTGAGAAGCTGAACAATAATTAATTATGCAAATTAGGTAATTATATTACCCTAAAAACTATCAGGTCTGTGCAGTGTCCTATGACATCTATGTATCAAATTTCATTGAAATATGATGATTAGTACTTGAGATATCAGTAGAAAAGCTGAAAATTGACTTATCATTATGCAAATTAGCTAATTATTATGCACAAATTTTTACCTAAAACTAATCAAATCTGCGCATTAGTTCAGAGCATCTATGTACCAAGTTTCATCAAAATCCAAATGATTGGTTCTTTAGATATCAGTGGAACAATCACGAAACTGCTAAAAAATAGCTAATTATCATGCAAATTAGGTAATTAATATGCATAAATTTGTACCAAAACCTAATCAAATATGCGCATTTGTTCAGAGCATCTATGTACCAAGTTTCATTGAAATTTGATTAGTGTTTCTTGAGATAACGGTGGAACAAAAAAAAGTGAAGTACAGCTGACGGATCATAATAGTCGCAGTGTTCTGCTAAATATAAGGGATTAGAAGTGTATAGCTACTTTGTTTATTATTTTGTATTATAACATGGTGTTCCGGGATTATATAAGACGTCATTTTTTAAATTAAGGTAAATCTTACTTATGAAATAGATGAAATGTAAATGATGACTTCAAACAGTTCGGGGTTTTCATTGAGAAAACGATGAATGGCGACATTGTTATCTGTATTAAAATACATTCAGAATTTGATCATATGGTGGAAGTATGATACCGTACATAGCATTGTACACATGTGAACTCACCTGTAAATATAAACAGCACAAACTATTATAATTACACAAAAAGCAATCGCCACACAAACACCAATAATCAGTCCTGAATAGTCTGCAAAAAATATACCAAAAGCTCAGATATTGTGTACATTTGTATGTTTCAATATAGAACGAAATTGGCGATATGTATTTTAGTGACTGGTGGACAATGTAATGAGTCGTATTTAAGTAATGAGTCGTATTTGTGATGTCTAAAGCTCTCTATTTAAAGATATGCGTACTTACTGGTATACGGTTAAAGCTGTGGTTTGTTTTTCATCATGAATTCAAAAAAAAAATCAATATAAATCTCACAATAAAATAGTTCTTTGTCTCCCCATCACGGAAGATTCATCACATTCCATGCCACAAAAATCGCATATTAAAGTATAAATATCATTATGATATTGGACAATACTCACTACTGGTAGTATCACACAGCTCATCTAGGAATCCACATGATGGTTTATCAGATGGAGGGTCAAGTGTTCCATATTTTGACCAGATTGGTTGCAGAAAAGAATCAAATATCTGTAAAGCAGTATGTGTAACATATTACTTTTCCAATTTAAGATGCAAGGGGGAGCAAAAAGATGTTTATGAATTTCCTTCGTGTATATATATATGGTTTGTGATACCAAACCCTGTAAACAGAATATCATGTTAACGCGTTTTTTTGGAAATGTCTTTGGTCATTGCTCACCTTGGCGTTTTCATCAACTCGAACCTCAGCAAAGGCAGCTAAATGCCCAGATGGTCTGAGGTCCAACAGCAAATAATCAGGCTCCCGGTCTCCGTTTTCATCCATTATTACTGTACCAGACATTCCTGTATAATAACGACGTCAATCCCGGTAATTGATATACAAATGTTATTATTGTAATCATGTTTCATTCAAGGCAAACATTCAAATAGTTTATTGTTTAGATTACTAGTAAGTTCCAAAATAAATAAAGAACCGATGGATAGACATTGTTTTTTGGAATATTAACCATGCAGGAGAAAGTGGTATATATCTTATTTTATTTTCTATTAACGATCACCACTCAATTTAGACGTATGATACAGTTTTGGCATGTGTGCATGCAGACATGCATATTGTGTTATCGTTCGAATAATATGTGGAATTTGGCATCTAAATTCCAAACATATATGTTTAAATAGAAAAAAGCTTTTGTCATATTTCCCTGAAACAGAATATACATATTATGTGTCTTTCAATGTTATATGTCTATTTTCCCGAAATGTATGCATACTCTATGTTTATTCATAATTGTTTGCATAGTATTATAAGATATAATGAAGAGAACGCCATTATTATTTTCGAACAACCCATAAGTAGTAAACAGGTTTACCTTCGAATTTTAGTCCTTTGACATTTTCAAACCATGCTTCGCCATCTCGTGGATCATTTCCTTGTTCTAAACTCTTGTTCAAAGCAATAGCATACAGTAAAGTAGCATCGTGTAAATAAGGTGAGAAAAGATTTCCCTGAAACAGAATGCATTAATTAAAACCTGAAGACACGGAAACGTTCGCTTTTGAGCAAAACCAACATCCATATTGGTCAAAATGTTTTCTTTTGTAATCCAAAACCCCAAAATTTAATTTGTATTTACTGTTAGTTTCAGATTGTATTTGTTGGTACTTGTAATTGTTGATTGGTAATTGTTAAAGTCGATTCGAAAGTTATTATCCTCACGATGTGGGTTACTGTGAGATGTTATTTTCCGCCAAAGTGGTTGTGGACTTTTTTTTTGCTAATAGTGGTACATAATTTGTAATTCATGCCGTTTTCCGAATTGTACCAACAAACATGAGAAATAAAACTCCTTTAGCGCACTATTTTCGAAAAGGGAGATTTTACATTTCTTTAAATTCAAAGCTTTATCGTAAAATGGACAACTCTTAAGTGACACCCTTGGTAATTTTCGGAATTAACATTTCTCAAGGTTGAATATACATTTGTGCAAAAAACCGTAATTTACATAGTGTTTACATAATAATATATTGTTTATATAATGATTACATGGTCACGTAGTTTACACTTATATTTATGCTGATTTGGCTCACAATAGTTCTTTCCACAAATACATTGAGCAATATGTATTATTTTTCCCATAAACAAAGCTCGGCGTTATGCATAAGAGGTTTGATTCAAAGTTTTACGCGTATCCCAGCCGCATTCTGTACTTTCCGTGAAGCATTCCCCGTGATAGATGTGTCGATCAATTAATACTAAAATATAATTGTATGATTTCACTTGTCACGTGTTGCAATATGGCATATTTAATAACGCTTAGGTAACGGTTACGATTAGGCTGGTATCTAGTCCAACATTACCGGAAAACATTCTTACCTTTGTGCCGACTGGAGTGGAATAGTTAAATGGTGGTTGTGCCATTTTAATTGGGATCATATTTAGAAAGTCGTCAATCTCATCACTACTGACAGTCTTCAATTTAACCTACAAGTAAATTAAGTAAAAGTCAAGAAATAAAATGTAAAACAATCCTGTATTGGTGGGTTTGCAGCAAATACGTAACATATCATTATCTGCCTTCAATATTTATTTTTCAAACTATATAATTCTATTGCCTTACGTATAACACTGTTTCATATGCTGAACGCAGGTCATCATCTCTATCGCCGTCGCCTTTCCATGGTGTGCTCGATATTTCTTCATATGTGAACAGAGGATTCAGACTGATAAACACATAGTCACCTTCCGTCATTCCGTGATCGAATGCATATAACATAAATTCGCGTTCATCCTCCAGATCTTTATTGCACAGGATTACAACTGAAATGAAATTAAACGAAAGTAATGAACTACAAAAAAAACATACAATAACAAAAAGATATCGCACATCTATACAATGTGTGTCTAGTCACTTTAATAATTAGATTCTCCGCCATTTGAAGAATGAAATTATTGTATTACTATAAGCAATATTGTTAAATGAGTATTTTAAAGTGATAGTAAAGAAAAAACGATATCAATTCAATCATTTAAAAATAACTTACTTCTCCCTCTTTCCCGAATGTTGTGAGCTGCATTGTCATATTGATATATGTCCCCATCTAATTGTATATGGTCACCAACGGTAATATTATTCTGTTGAAAGGCTTTTTGCAAAGCATTTGCAGAATACTCGCACACATCTAGCGCGATTGACGTTACAAGTACAGCACGTTCCCAACTATATTGACAAAAAATCTTTAAAAAATAAAGAAATATAATTATAACAGTTTAATAAATGTTATAGGGTAGGGGATTACAAACTAATTTCTAAAAACATTTAAACATTAGTAAGTCAATAAGTGTTTTAATAGAGTACTTATTTTCACAATGTGCTTTGTCGAGCTTTTCAGTGGCAAAAAGAAAATTTAGAAAAAGAAAATTTACACTTCGATGAAAGGCTGCAACAAGGAGAAAATTACTGTCCTATAAAAAATGAGTGATTTTTGTTTTAACGTGTTTCAATTGGGAAAGGACTTCTGAATTGTTAAAGTGAAAGATGCACATGTCTAATTTATTGTATTGGAAACGGAATATCCATGCATCATGCGAACAGCCCAACATTGAATGTATTAACAGTAAGCCATGTTCACATGTTATAATTAGTGGTACATTTTTCTCATTGAGGTAGTTTGCAATTACTATTATTAGGACGCGTACTTGTCAGCTTTGACATTGAACAAATAACGACCGGGGTATGATTATTACAATATTAACTTTATCCATATATACAAATCTCCAATGCTTATACACGTTACAACGCTGATATACAATTCATAAGATAATTCTGTAAAATGCATTCTGATACGTTTACTGAATTGCAAATGGTTTAGGTTTCATTCAATGATTCACCAAAGCGAATAACTAACGACTTAATACTATCTGGGTAATACTGTTTTATTGAAAGTGTGTATAATATTATACGACTTTTCCTCCAGGGAATACATCATGGGAATGCCGAAATCACAACACGTTTAAAGCAGAAATAGCGAACTTTTTTGTGTGGGATACGGTCAAACCCAGCTGGGGACAGCAATGTTTGTTTTTTATTATTAGAAGACGAATACGCGAGTAATCGTTCCATATTTGAAATTCGCGTTTCCTAATATGGTAGGATGAAAATACCCATTGCAATACCGTAAAATTACGGCACGCTGTAACTTACGGCGTTACGGTGACAGATGTATACTAATAATACGTATGTTTGCCCGCATTCAACTCCGTCAATTCCTTTTCATGTTACATACTCAAGGATGTTTGCCGTTGAGTATATAAATACAGATTTGAATATAGTATAGAGCGTTAATAGACAACCGGGGATTGACGGGCATACAATGAAAAGCATATAATAGGGGCCAACTGCAATGTGACGTCGTATCAGTTGGTGTCTGTTGGTATCTGTTATCTTTTGATTTGAATAGATATGCCTCATGGGATTCCAGCCGTTATGCCATGAATGCATGCACATCACAAAAGATTTCCTATGATATCTATGACGATTTGCTTATTTTGTTGTTGCATTTTCTTCATAAACATTTTTTTTTTGTATTCGAATTGTTGGAGTGTACAAGCCGTATTATGTATATTATAATAAAACAAAAAAAATGACCGGATTGCGTAAATACAATTTCTTGAATGTACATGTTATCACAACGTGCAATTTCAAGTAAATAGCTGAGCTTCAGAATCAAAATACACATGTTATTGTTAGCACTTCACCACCAGCCAGGACACTCAGGTCGTATTCCGGATATAATCAACGGCTTTATTGTGATTTTATTTACAGAATCTGTAAATTATGTAATTTAGGGTTGGTTGAAAATGAATACCGTTTTGTCTTGTATGTCCACGTTATGAAAAAACATCTATTTGTTATCAGTCAAATCAGACTTATGAAAACTTTCTTCGTTTAATGACAACTTATCTGTACTTCAAATTTCGAAATTATTCTACGTTTCTAAACATAGATAAAATCTACTTAACCAGTTGCAACTAGTAGATTCAACAATTATTTAAAGGATTCTCTTAGGCCATTGTACTGAATAAAATTTATATTTATATTAATTACGATTTTATCGTGAGAATGTTGCCAAACCGTTCAGAAAGAGTTCAGAAACCGTGTATATTGTAAATATTATATATCGGACTGTTTTTCAAATATCTAATGGCGAATACATTGTTTCCATTGCTGGTCGTATTTATTTTTCCTACTTCGACCCAACCCAAGCGTATTTTGAAATTTGTGCATTAGTTGCTTGTAGTTAATATGATGTAACGTTTTTGTGTCCACCTATACTCAGTATTTAATAATTCGTTGAGCTTTAGAATTTTCAACACATTATGCGATATCTAATAATTTAGCGTAGAGTGGTCTTATTAGTCACATGAAGCTTACAGTGTCGGCCAAACGCTGATTCATGCGTTTACGAATAGATGTAATTTATTTTAACGTTTTTGTTTCTACCTAAACTCAATATTTAATAATTCGTGGAGCTTTAGAATTTTCAACACATTATGCGATATCTAATAGTTTAGCGTAGAGCAGTCTCAGCAGTCACATGAAGCTTACAGTGATGGACAAACGCTGATTCATACCATATCGTTGACGATTAGATGTAATTTATTTTAACGTGTTTGTTTCTACCTACACTCAGTATTTATTAATTCGTGGAGCTTTAGAATTTTCAACACATTATGCGATATCTAATAGTTTAGCGTAGAGCAGTCTCAGCAGTCACATGGAGCTTACAGTGATGGACAAACTTGATTCATGCGTTTACGATTAGATGTAATTTATTTTGTTTTTAAAGGGTTATATTTCGAATATCCAATTGCTAATAAAATGTGATATCCCACGTTGCATATAACAGTTTTATCACGTGCGCATCGCGAATTTCTCAATTTGTGAGGACGTCAACTCGTTCAATAAAGAGAAATCTCGCAATGAAAATATAGAAATATTCAAACAGCGCACGTGTTATGACGTTGGTCGTGGTTGGTTGTGAAATTATTTGTTGATACCCACCCCATATACATACACACAATCAAAAACAAATTTGTATCTACTATTAAATATTTTGAACTAAATTCTGAAGTGAAGGTTATTTGCACACATGCCTAAGTTTCTAGTTTAATTTGGTTAAATTTTATTTGCCGGGATATTTTTTTCTGATTTTGAAACACAATGTTCTAATTATTCTCAATAATAATAATAATGATAATTAAAAACCCACATACAGATCTTATTAACAATCAGACTAACGCCAGTCTGAGTGATGAAAACTATCTCCTGCCAGGCATGTCGCAATTGTTTATCACATTTTTCCCAACCTACGGTGAGTGCATATTATCATCCACACAGCAGTGGGTAATCGGATGATGATTCAACGTTTCTTTTTTATAACCATCGATTCTTCGATTTCCACAGCTTAGTAGGAGCATGTATTAAACATCCTGCCTATCTATTATTTAGTTTAATAAGGTTATATTGAACAAAGATCAACTAATCTTGAACATACGCCATCGTTTTGTTTCGTGTCTCTCGAATGTGTTTATACAAATATATTTACCTCCGAACTTGGTTAACGTGTTTGCAGAAAATTGTATTGACGATACAGGGAATCATTGTACCATGCTGTTTTCCAGAATGACAGTCAGTGTTGTTATCTGTACACATCCGTATTTCCTCTTTGTGCGACAAAGTCATTATCATGTTTTGAGCATGTGTATTTGCTTGCACGAAATAAATTTGTCTGAAGATTTATTTACAGATACTGAAAAACTAATAGTCATATTTATAATAATAAGTTACTTGACCTAACCCCATGATGGTTATCATGGAGATGCATTTCCATGAACTGGTCTTGTTTAGGTCAGTAAAGTCGTGTGAAATGATAATCCACTGGGAATGTTTCTACTTATCCATAGAAATGTTTTCATATAATCGAATGTACTACTCGATTCATTGTGAATGAGTACACTATACAATATATAATTCAGTGGCAGCGGCACCGGGGGGGGGGGGGCAGAGGGGGCGGTCGACCATCCGAAAAAAATGTTGTTCCCCCATGAATCAAGCTGAAACCCTTTGTGTCAGCAATATTTTCCCCTCAAAATGCCGGAAATGCGTTTCAGAGGGTCTAGATTTCAGATCCCGCCCCTTATATGTATAATTTCGTTCCGCCGCCTCTGTAATTCACTGGTGTCTTTCGTACCGTGATGGAAGTCGGATGACTTATTTGAAGTGCGATATATATTAAACGAACACAAGAGAAATGTTTGCGTAAGATGTAACAATCCCACGTCTCGCAGTTTTACATTGTCGTTAATGTGTTATGATATGCAAATATCTTTGATATCTGAATGGAATCCTGCATTGACACAATCATGTATAACTTTCTTTTAAATCAGATTATTTGTCTCCATAAAAATGTGATATTTTATAAATGTGTAATTTAAATCTTGTTTTGATTACTACGCGAATTCTATAGCTTTGATATATATTTTGACAGAAATATATGAATGACAGTGTCGATACACGAAATACACGAAAATGTATTAAAACTCGTCTTGTTTTCACAAACCTTTTGTATTTTTAGAATGCAGTTTCTGGTTGAAGGCTCAGACATCTTACAATGGTTACCTGGCCGCGGAATAAATTGAGCCGTTCGATTTTAATTGAAATCTAGCGTACACTGACACAAAGATAAAATTACTTGTAAAATAATGTATTGTTTCGGCAAAGACGTTCCAATGAGCTATATGTGACATTTTAGCTGATAAATAATGATTTACATTATGCTGGTGAAGGAGGTTGTACCCAGCTGTTGCACAGTTTGGTGATGTATTCTTTTACTGATCGGTTCTGTGAAATTCTGTGTGTATATAAATAATCACTCTACTTCCAGTTTCACCAATATATTACAGGACAACTGACAACATGAGAATAACCTCCTGGTATAAATATTGTTAACACAGTCGAAAAAAAATGGTATTTATTGGTATGCATTCTCCCCATATCATATTTTTTGTTTGGCCCTGGTATCACAAGCTGTTGATTCTGACTTTATTAATAAACATTTTATACTTTTCATCATGTCTCTAGTTCTTACCTCCACTTCCCGGTTTACCCCTTTGCGTGTCGTATCGTTATGATTGTTCATGATCAACCCGTAGTTTATCGGAATCCATTATTGGGCATACTTTTTCAAAATGCAGAAATCTAAAACTTTTTTCATTAATCAAAACTAGATTTATGAATGCGAATGTGATAAATATTTCTGTTATACCAAATCTGAAAAAATCATGTCATGTTATGATTCAAAACTGACTGGTTTCAATGAATCTTTGGTGACAGCGACTTCTTTGAAATTGATTGTACATAGATTGTTTTGCATACTTTCTGTATTTATGGTTTCTATGTGTGCAAAGCACGATTGAGAAGTACTGGTAACATGATGTACCAATGTAAAGATGGAAATGTGTGCCTGTCAAGAACCAATCGTCGACTTTTAATGAAACTTAGTACGTAGGTACACGCACACACACGCCTGTCAGCAGTTGCTCTGATATTTGAGAACCAATCAACAGATTTTAATAGAATTTGGTACACTAGTGCTCTGGGATGATAGGTATGTTTGGGGTGAAATCTGAGAATATTTGATATCTAATTTGCTAAATATAATTTGTCAATTCGAGATTTTTTGTTGATATCCCCGAGCCAGAATTCATCAAATTTCACAAAATTCTTAAAAGGTGCCCGCGGTAATCGAGTTTTTAATTTAATCTTTTTCTTATAAAGTAGTTTTCTCTTAGTATCATCCATTTCAATACTATGAACAGACATTTCAGCCGATAAGATGCTTGTTGAAGTGGCTAATCTAAAATTCTGGTGGTTAATTGCTTTATTATATATTCTTTTAGTTTACTGATAAATTGTGTCATATTGATTCATTTTGTGGCAATATCATCAAGTCCACAAATTACTGACTTCTGCAATGTAAATAAGATTGTGTTCACAGTTGGCATCTCAAGCAGCGGACTACATGAGCAGACTCTTGATTTTTTTGACCGCTATTTTAAAACTGCTTTGTTCTGCTGCCTGCCTAGTTCACTATAAGTTTTATGACACATAACGTGTTTATACATTAAACAAAAACGAAGTGTTCCTTAATCCGCCCGCACCCCAACCTGAGCCCTAATTCTAACACTCCAGCCTCCAATGTAATTCAATGTGCCTTTCCAAATAATTATAAGTGACCGAAAAAAGGGTATATACAATTGAAATGGAAGAGGGGTACACAATAACTGGGGAAGCAGGGTTAGGATTAGAGTTATGGGTGAGGGGCACTAAAGAGCTCGTACCAAACTGAGCACACAATCAGATTTATCTATCTAAACGAAATTGTTTATACCTACGTCACAGAAGCGTTTCGGCACTAGAGGGCACAACTAATTGCGAAGGCGAATAGAGAGTTAACAATAAAGGATAATCCTACCTCCACCACAAGATTTGCAACCTTGTTTAGTGGCCCCATTATTCTTGCTAATGTCGTGAAAACTGACTTATCAGCCAGGACAGGGTCACGCGAAACCCATGCGACAAAAGGGAGATTCCAATATGATGCCAGATGTCCACTCGGTATGCAAACTGTTGAAACAAAAATAATAGAAAACACATAAATACGCTTTTCGTTTCTAGACCAGGGAAATACGTGTTGACTGGTTGGTTATTTGATTGGTTATTTACCAATACTGCACATATATATTTACATATAACGGTGCAGTAATAAGTAACGATAAATATACACATGTTTATTAAAGCGGGCGGGTCGTCACCTGCGCAAGCGCGGAAATTGAGTCCCGGGCGATGATGACAACACACGCTAAGAACGCAAAGGTTCATGGGTAGACGCTTGTTTGTAAACAATGACACGCTACGGACACCTGACGCGTGCGTAGGTGAGGGCTCCTCCGCTTCAACGCAGGCGCACAATTGTTACTATCAATATTGTATTCCCTTTGACCAGTTTGTTATTATACGACGACCTGAACCCACTATAAGGCTATAAAGTCACGTCAGTAATCAAAACGCATCTTAGAATACGCTTGACAATACTCACACACACACGCACGCACTTGCTCCACTACTAACTCGCTCACTTTTTCGTCGGTAATTTAATTGTAATTGACGGGTAAGATGAACTCGACCACTTACAATTGTGTCGATTAACGTTCACGTCACTTGCGATGCCCACAACACAAGCTTTGACTTGTTCAAAAAACACGTATGTATACCGTAAGACCACGTGATCAAAATGAAAAAATAGAGACATATTTCTTTGCATTACGTATTAATCATTTGTCTATCAGGCGTGTTAATTATTCATTTATGGTGAAGAACCCGCTTTTCCATTGACATTTACGTATGTAATACAAGACAACATTTCGATGGCAATTTACACCAGAAATGAATTTGTGTACATCAGCTATTCAATGATGTACGAGACAAATTCCAATTCTAATATAAAATATCGGGGTACTCGAGTTCACTTGCAAGATCGCTTTTCGGGAATAAGTTCTGTTTGTTGCGATAGAATTTGTACATTAACGTTGTCAGGTGGTGGCAAATATTTTAAGTATTCATGACCATACTGTAAACTAGACAATGCCCGAAGGTCCGGCATCCCAAAAGACAGCGTGATCGGTTTGACGCCCCATCGATGGAGCCGCTTATTCTTCGTTACTATCAATGTCAAATGGGAACTATATCAGTATGAACAATATCAACATTGGATATATTTTGGGCTTGGACAAATTATGGCTGCCGTTGCTAACGATTGGTTTTCTATGTATTATTCTGTTTAATTATCTGTATATTTCGTGCCGAAATCGTGGAATGAAAACAAATTTAATTGTTAATATAAACTTAGAAATTATCATATCCATAATTCCCTAGATCATTGGGGCGCTGTAGACAATTTATTTTTTTTCTTGCAAAATTTGTTTATATAATAAACGTATACGATGAATTATATCATGGACGTCGTTGTCGTTAGGATCACGGACTGCATGTGTGCACCACAGTCAGCTGGCTTAGTGTTCTAGGTTCTTCGCGTAATTAGGTGTTCGTATGCAAGGGATTTTTCCACACAAAACTGACGACTTCGGCCGAATTTTGTTATCGGTTGGCTTAATATAACCCCAACGGACCGTATTTTTGTGAAAGATTGGTATTTTTGTCCAGATTTGTAGGAATCTGAAAAACGCGTTTCACAACTTGTCTTATATTTAGTTTAATGCGTCATTCAAGATGGCGGCCCCCATATAGTAAATATCGTGTTTATTTTATTATCACGTGTGCGCCAGCTGACTGTGGTGTGCACACGAATCTCGCGAGGTTCTTCTCTCCTAGTTACTGCACCTGCGCATCACACACATATATAATTCTTAACAACCCCAGCCTTAGTAATATTGTAACTACTGAATTGGTTGTTCATTTGTACAGTACAGTTACAGCCACATAAAATCTTGCTCTGATAGTTGCATGATAACAACAGCATGTACCTAAAGAACATGGAGCCCCGGCAAAGAAATCTACTTGTTCCTTGTAATACAGATCCACTGCCATTCCAGTTCCAATTCTGGGATTGCAGTTTGCAAGTACCCATACCACACTGCAAGAGAGACAAAAATAAAGAGGTTATCGCTGTCAATTTATTTGTTTATTTATACCTTTCCTTTACTGTGTGTGAGGGTCGAATGAACCATGACTATGGGTGAGCAGCTAAACGACACTTGTTGTTACAAGGTTTACAGTAGAACTGATTACATTTAACCAGTGTATTAGGTCTATGTAAATAATACATGAATAGCAATCAGTAAATTTCGATCGTCAGCTTAAATGTACATCTGTCACTGTAACGCCATAAGTTACAGCGTGCTGTAATTTATTAATTTATATTAGGAAATGCGAATTCCAAATATGGAATAATTACGCGCGTAAGCGTCCTCTAATATTAAAAACAAACATGGCTGCCATCAGAGTTTGACCGCACTCCACACAAAGAGGTTCGCTGATTCTGTTCTAAACATTTTGAATTTCAGCATTCCCATGGTGTATCCTTGGAAGGAACGGATTTATAATAATAAAGTTATAACGAGAATACATCAAAGTATGCACTCAGACAGTACGCCGTCGCATAGACCTCCGCTGTGCGTCGGTCTATACTCTAGCTGTACTGCCTTCGTGCATACTTTGAGGTATCCTCGTAATAACCTCATAATATATTTAATATATGTATAAGTAACGATTGGTAAAGTAACAGAGTCGCCATAGGCGCGCGTTCAAATTTCGTATGAACAAATAATGTTTCTGATTTTTTTTTTTTACTTCTTTTCAGTTTTCGTTTTTTACACGTGCTGTAAACGTCAAACACGGCGCGGTACAAGTTCTTTATATTGTTATGAACAGGAGCTTCCGGTTAGGGGATCTGGGAACTTCGTCTCGCTTGGCTGATAACACTTACACGTAGAGATACCAAATGAATACACATTAGTTCATTACAGATAGTCCAGCTTTACTCTTCCCATTTCACTCCCTTTCTCTATCTTCACTTACAAAAGGTTGCAAACTCTCTATCATAAAAGTCAAGTCTCTAAGGCGTGGCAGAGTAAACATGCGATCAGCCAATCGGTGCAGTCGTTGGCACGATCACGTGATTACCGGGGATGTGCATCACGGTTAAAGCCTTGCAAAGTTGCCACTGCTAAATACAATAAGTAAACAATCTATTTTTCAAATTTCTGAAATATATTTGTTTATAATCTCCACGCTAAACATGCAAGTTGTTGATTCTAAACAATAGTGCAATGACGTGTGAACCGAATATGCGACCGTGAAGTCGCTATCATAACAATATCTAAAACAGTTAATCCTCTTCGATTAAGAAATCATTTCTATGCTATACATTTTAGCGGTCTACTTTAGAGATTATCAATACGCCTGAAGCGATTAAAACGTATTTACGGCAAGTCTTAATTACTTTGTTAATAATATGAGTAACGGAAGTCCAACATGTTAATAGAATGTTTTAAAAAATAACAAATAGTCAAATAGTTGCCTTGGGTGCGATTTGGTAACACAGCTAATGAATGAGATATCAGGTCAATATTCTACGGGGAGTAGAACGTTCCCTTAAATCTGATACCGACAAGATAGAACGTATTACGAAGTATCATCATATTCTCTTCGATTTCCTCTATAGCTTGTAGGCTCGTTCGAGGGCAAGATTTATCGCGCACGGTTATCAGTTGTACATACAGCACAAATCACTAAGCGACTACAAAGTATCGCTGTGTTTCAGAGCGAACATTCACCTGCCAAGTTGAGGAGAAATAGACACACATCTGACGGACTAGTTCTGTAATTATTACGAGACAAGCGCAGAATGAAAAGATGCAATATCACGTGACCTCCACAAACGATATATTGTTGTGACCATGATTTCAAAAATAATTTGTATTTAATTTGAACAGTACAGACAGTAAAGTTCCTTCTATAATAACAATCGACGATTAACAATTTATTCTTTCAAGAAAATGTGGTACCAACACGCCTGAACAAATAGTAACAATCAATATATAATGTATATATTTAATTATTTAACATTTTTCAGACAAAGAACTTTTAAAAGAGTGAGCTGATGTGCTACATCACATGATGTCGGCCGTGAAAACAAACCTCAAATGCTTTTGAGAAAACGTAAACATATATGGTATACATAAACTTTATATTCATGTATCCTGTATCATGATATTTCAAACAGTATTTTCAACCTTGACGAGAATCGCCCTTGACATCCTTCATTCAATTTCCCGTGTTCATTACCTTCAGATTATCCCCGTATCTGTCTACCCAGAGAACATTAAATAAATCAATTGAAGCAATAATACCATTGGGATTATAAAATGATGTTGCCATTTGACTTTTAGATAGAGTAAATATACGATGATATGCATCTCTTCCGCGGTTAGTTTTTGTTTTTTCTACTTTAAGTGAAACTCACGGTAGAAGACAATGATTGTTGTGATTCCCTAACAGTGGTAATTTCGATTCTTTTCACGACCACGATTCTTCCTATAAAAAAAACAGTGTACTACGTATTCAAATATTCGCATATTGCGTTCATCTCTGACCAATTCAGCTGAAAGATGCAAGATGAACGAGAACATGCCACTTTTAATATTGTTATTCGATACTGTATATTGATGACTACATTGGACTATGATTCACCGTGACCTTGTAGCACACAACTGAGTATTTGTTCCATAAAAAATCTCTAATACGCACGTACGCTGTTTGTTTTTTGTTTTGTTTTTTGGTACGTATTATAACAGTCACTGCACATGCGTATTTTTCATCTAACAAATACTGCTGTGTATCCTGCAATCGCAACATTTTTGCTTTATGATAAATCATATTCCTGGATGATTTGGTCTACAGTATGGAGAATTGAACAATGATATTAACACATATATATTTTCGTCCATATAGCATCTGATAGTAGAATAAATGTTTCCAAATAATCAAACTCAACATCAATCCTAATTCGACTTTGTATTTATTGTTTAAGACCATTTACGTGCGCGATCTGTATACACCACGTGTGTCTCATATAGAACACAACGCAGTGCGTCGACTGTGATGATTAAGTAATTGAAATGGCAATATGTCTCTAAGTAGAGATCATACAAAACTGTGTGTACTTAGACAACATTAAATCTGTCAACATTGACGCGAGGTCTCGCGTATTGGTGACAACATAATATGAATCTCCAATATTCACGACTGACTTATATTTGACCCTTAACTTTCCCTAACTCAGATACAACGTGGTTTACGTTTTTAAAGATCATCTTTAATAAAGATTCATTGAGTTGGATGTACTAAAAATCTTCGAGGCTCTGGCGGATCAAGTTCTTGGCTTGGCTAGGCGTAAATATATTTTACACAGACAAGAGAAACCTTGTAGGGTGGACGCGATTGTGATTGAATTTGTCGTAGTATTACAGACTAATATCAAACATGCACATTGAATGCAATATAAAATTTCAGTTTTCATAAATTGTTATTAACATGTTCATTAAAACTATTACAACCAATCAACCAACTAGCCGCCTTGATCTACACTTAAAATTAGAATACAGTCATACAAGTTAATACATAAGGCATTATATTGTAATATAGCGTTATTTACTATCTGCCAGTAAATGATTTGTAATTTTGATATTATACAATCAGTGTTTGATCGGTTGATGTCTACACATAGCCACACTGTATGATAATACATCAATACCTATCACAGTCACGCGTGTACGATGCAATTATTTGAAAAAAATGATACACTAATAATTCGTTATCCGTAGCAATCTACAAGTAATTGAACCAAATAGTCCAGTGAAGCCATGTATAGGTACACTCAACGGGTTCAGTGAAGCCATATATAAATATATATTACAGCGTGCCGTAATTTTGCGGTATTTTACGGAGTATTTTCATTCTACCATATTAGGAAATACAAATTCCAAATATGGAATGATTACGCGCGTAAGGAACCCCTAATAATAAAAACAAACAGTTTGACCGGACTCCACACAAAGAAATTTTGCTGATTCTGTTCTATTTTTGGGAGGGGGATTTTAGCATTCCCAATATGTATCTTTGGAAGGAAAAGATGTATAATAATACGGTTATTACGAAAATAACTCAAAGTATGCACTCAGACAGTACACCGCCGCATCGACCTCGGCTGCGCGTCCGTCGATACATCCGCTGTACTGTCTTCGTGCATACTTTGAAGTATCCTCGTAATAACATCATATTATCAAATGTCATGCCAATACATAATATCAAACCAATAACCACAATTCAACACAGTAATACTACGACCTAATGTAAAAATGCAAATATTGGGTTATCCAATTATGTCATTTCAATCTAAACCAAAAGATGTTATTATGAAATACAAATACGATTCACTTGAAAGTGGACAACAGTCTTGCACACTTTCATCATGAATGCCACTACGTATGAACGAGCTTCACACTGTGCGTTTAGCAGACCATTCTTCGTGACATTGAATTCGATCTAAAGATCGTTTTCCGAATTGATACTTTCATACACGAAATTCAAATATATATGGTCTGTATTTGTAGTTTAATGCTCATCAGTACATGGAACTATGTGGATTAATTTGGTTGAGAAAGGAATATTCCTCGGGATCAAACAATTTTAAATAAATGTCAACTTTCAAATGTTTACATTCATATAATTTAAATGCTCGTTATTACACATCGTGGTGTTCAAAATTATATTTTAAATGTGCATGGTCGTATTTTAAATATTCAAGACCATGTTTTAAATGTGCTTTTTATCATTTTACATTTTTTCGTATTTTGAATATCAGAATATATTCTAGATGTTCAACTTTACATTATATTCAGCGATTCTATTGGAGCAAGACCAGTTGTCAGTCTGTAGTATAATTAATCATACTTTGAGGTATTGCTGGTTCTTATTCGTGCAACACTTTGGCCAAGTTTCGGAATATATAATTATTTTTTGTGCGGAACTACGGAACTCTATTGCTCGTAAGCTCGTCTTCCTATCTGACAGTAATTATATTCTAGTTCTTTTCCCCAGGTTATTGCAAGTTAATATAACGCAGCTGAAGGGAAAGGTCGTTTTGGTCACGATTTCTGCAGGCGCGTTCCGCTACACAGTACCACACGGCTGGTTTGCAACAACGTGTTTCTGGAGGTAGCAGCAGTAATGTTTCGCCCGGGGAAATGGGCTCGGATTGAATCTCAAAACACCTTCAGCACCTAATCAGTAAATTGAAAATCCTAATGACACGGTTGTTTATTGTAGAGCCAAACCACTGGGTGCCTCATTTATTATGCATTACGCAATATACGCCAATGCCGTCATCCTGTACAAAGGCCCAGGCGTGTGTTCCCTGTGGTTCGTCTGTGAAGTAGAACAAAGCTTGGCTGTACGACTATGCGATCACATTGATGTCTCAGTAACAAATAATGCCACGTGAATCACACACGTTTTTTCCAAATTGGGAGGATTCACCAGATCGGGATACACAAATATAGGTCTTGGTCAGGAGACAATAATTCGAAACCAAAACTGTTTTCAAACCCCAAAGAAGTGCGTTGTATGCGGTACATGTGCATCTAGATGGGTTCGTACTGTTCAAAATAACATAATTTTTCATAATAGAAAATGCGGTAAAAGTCTCCTGCTTAGAAGTTATTCTCCAAAAATCGCTTAACCTAAATTAAAGCAGAGTAATGGAGAATGTATCTCTATTTGAAGATAATCTCTATTTTGGGAGGTGCCTTGCTGAAAGAGTTGGTTCACCGAAGATGTTTCATTGAACAGCAAGTTTCAAGTATAGGGATGGAAAATACGATAAGGTGGAAATCATACAAATTTTACTTGGGTGATTACTAATTCATCATCTATCACAGTGGAACTGCAAAACATATAAATTATATGTTCATAATTATATACATACACAAAATAATATATCATATGAGACGATGGTTATGCTCATTTCTAAAAATCGAATTATTTTCATACTGTGAGCAAAAGCGAAAAATCAACCCAATTGAAATTTCGCTCACTGTTATTTAAAAAAAATGCAATAATGATAAATCAAATGTACCAGTTTTTTTATGTAAGCTAATATCAATATTGCTACTTTGTTAACATAAACAGTGAGCTATATGGCAATACTGCTGATCAGATTCTTTCCACGGTAAATTTTGTTATATTACCCATTAACGCATAAGTGAAATATTAAATTAAAGCGTTCTTTAGTGGGTAGGAGCTACCCTGAACAGCGGTAAATAGAAATTAACACAGCGTTAAACGTTATTCAAGAATCGAAGACTATTTTAAACCTTAACGTAGCTGGTGCATGTAAATTACTATGAATTGTAAAACACAATATGCTAATTGGCATACCTGGATTTCATCGCAGTGGCGAAATATCACAAAAAATACTACACTGCGAAACGCGAATATATGAATATGCGAGTAACATGTTGCTGTGTCTAAAACAATTCTTTCATACAAGTTAAATTATTATTAATACCAACAGTAAAACAATAAACATTAACATTTTCCCGCTCACCTGAATGTATGCCCAGGAAGAAGAGCGGGATCCGCTTCAATTTTCTCGAACGCAATAGTTGTAGCACTTGCTGCAGTCTCCCAGGCAAACGAGTGTACAACCTCGGCGCCAGTAGGAACGATCAACCCCATTTTGAAGTTTCTCGCATTGACGTCTTGAATAATTCCAGATGAAGTAATGCACAGCAAAAATAGAAAGCATCTTTTCGATCGCAGAATAAACGCCATCTTAACAACAAACTCAAGTCTCGTAGATGTTTTACTCTGTGTATAACGCAGCTGTGTGGTATCACACGGCGCTATCACAGCGCCTCGTCCGTCCGGTTTCAGCTGAATGGGTGTAATGACAACACGCGGTTTCTCTATCATCCAAGCTAATTTCGCGATTGTCATAGCAACACTACTCATCTCTAAATCATATCACGTATTCAGTATCCGCACGCCCCAGAGCATCGCAGAAAGAGTCGCCCACTTTGTCTTTCTCGGAGGCTTTTGTTATATCTACTATTGTGACTATGCTACAACAAGTACACGTACACGGAGAAAGCAAATCTCACCTATGAACAACATATGATAAAGCTGCATGCAGCCTCGCCGGGGTACAAGCAAGAGCCATGCTACAAACTGCATGTATCGTTTAATTGGCTCAGATAAGCATAGTCGTGCTTGTCAGAGATGCACTAATGTGTGTCTGTGAATCAATGAATTCATTTGGGTACCTTCTGTTTGCGATCGTTTAAAATGAAAAAACACAGAACGTGACCATATCAATCAATGTACACTGCCTATATATAGTTTAATTTAATGTCATCAGATCATTTGGTTGAGAAGTTTGTGAGAAAGAGATTTTTTTAAATTTTTGTCTTGTTTGAATATTATAATGTGTCGACCATCTCAAGTGAGCAATCATAATGAGTGTGTGCAATATTAATCCACTTAGTGTAGGCCAAATATAATACCCATGTATGTAAAAATGAATTATAAGCAAACATTCTGTTTTTCGGTAAATCCGACAAGTCTTCAAAAGTCATGAGTGCTAAAGCTTTTATTTGTGAACTTGGTTACCCATATGCTAGTAATACTGCATTAACAAGGTTATCCATGAAACCAATATAACCGCCGAACCGGTCGACCAATTAACATTTCGAAAATCGGGTGCATCTGTTCTTCTTAGCCCCCTACCAACATATATGATTGAGAAGATTCTGTTCGGTGATTTGACAAATAAGCTCGTCACTGAGAACGAATGCTTCTGGTAATATATTGAACAATTACCAAGGACGAATATACTTGGTCACGAAATAACGCCGGAACAATAGACAGACAATCTGAATGAAAGAGTCTTTCCCAGGCCATATACCTAATCGCAATATGAACAAATCGTACATTTCAAACCCTATTTTTCAGAGAGAGGGAAAACAGCTTACTATATTATAAACCAAAACTTGTATCATACAAAACAACATGCATTACTGTGAAAAACCAACATATTTTACATATTTAAACTCAATTATATTTTATCACTGATCCTATCGATACACTATACTATATTATATTTCTGATTTGTAGATAATTTGGCGCTATTCATTTTCATAATTATAGGTTTACGGTGACCTTTTAATAAGTTTAACGTATGAAGCTAAAAGTTAATATTGAAAAATCTAAAAATAATTGTATAAACGCAGTTGAAGATAAAAATAAGTAAGTGATTCATGTCATACTACAGCTATTTTGCGTCTCTCTGTGGAGTAATGCATAGCGTAGTTCGCAAAGCTACAAATGTATTTGTTGCAATAAAGAAACTTATTTCTAATTATGACGGCACTGATAATAATTTAGCTTTAAAATATTTGATGGCGAAGTATTGGGCTATTAAATAAAAACGATTGTATTGAAGTTGTACATAACACATTGTGCCGTTTTATATATAAAAAAAGACCTTCAGAATCCACCAAAACTGGCAAACATAGAACTAAGAAGAATTTTAACACGTAAATACAAAAGGTGAATAAGGATCGCACAATTGAAGATGAATGGCATTTTTATATAATCTGTCAATTTTATCATGAATTGACGATGAAAACTATTCCCAGCTATTATGGTACGCTTTCGTGACTTGAATTAAACTATTTCCAAAGCGAAAAAAAATCTGTCAGAGAACGCTATATGACATTTCAACGACCCATGTATCATACTGATCTCACAGGCGCCGTCACGCAATTAAAGCACACATCCAACAGAGAAAAGGATATCATATGACTATCATTTGAGTTGTGTAAAACGACTACCAAAATGCGCCAATATTTTATTTGAACCATGTTACTCGCTCAACATTAGGGCCAGAAGTTTAGTCGGCATTATTAATACCCATGTTGTTGTTAATGCATCTGCAAAGTTAATATTACGAATTTTTCTGTTTTTTTAAATTAATTTTAGTTTGTATTTTTTGCCGAAGCTAAAGCTCAAATTCTAAATTGTGGTCACTTAATATAAATTTACAGCCCGATTTAACTTTTATGTGATACTCAAAAACTAAATTTTCTTTTAATAAATCATAAAGTTCTTTTGACTTGCAATATAGACAAAAATAAATAGTATTAATATTGGTGTCTGTTATTGTATGTTAATGAATATATTAGAAAACGAGAAAAAGTATTTGTTGCGTGAAACAATGAAATTCCCAAATACGCATGTCTAATACTCGCATGCATATTAGAGATTTTGATATTTTCATCTTACAAGTCATTACTGTTGTGTGTTCTACAAACAAAACATTTTCAGTTTTTGATAAATAATAATCTGATTTGGTCTACAGTAACGAGTTTATTAAACGCCAATACTAAACAATATATATCGTCATCCATATTGCGACTTTAAGTTCTTTTTATGTGGATAAAACCCCATTAAACAAAATATATTTAACTAGATAAGGAATCTGTTTGTTCCAATCTATATAACATTCACAATCGTGTTGTCATTGACTTGAAGTTAGTGGAAAACCGTTCAAATGCGTATTTAACTAAAAACGACGACGATTTGTGTTCAATGCGTCAGACACGTCTGAGTTTGTTGGCATGCACTGCGAACTGCTTTTCATACAATGATCTAATCGAATAAAGTCGTTAAAGAAACAACAGTCATGAACGGTTCTTTCACACGGAAGAAAAAACATAACGAACAGAGAAAAGCTATCATACAGTAAAACAATATAATTCACACAACATGGCAGTAAAATACATTTGTGTGTTCTATAGATGCATCATATATTATTGTTCAAATAATAATACCACTAATATTAATAACGGATAAACAATGACTGAAGTGCTCGAACCGATCAACTTTCTATTTTGCATGTAGCATGTACGCTCAAAGTTTATTGTGAAAAAAAGTGTTTGATCAGTCACGTGGTTTGGCGAGCATCTTTGGTTTTTGACAAAAAATACCACAACTGTGGGTATTTGTCTCTCATGAGTGTTTTAACCAATCAAACTGTACAATAGATAACTTAATCCCTAGGCTACGAGTCAGTCGCAGACTTAATACTCTTGTGTTTTATTTGCTCCGGACAATCGTCTCCAAACAAGACGCAGGGCACCGCCCGAGGTCTTCAACTCATTTTGTATGTGACGGGGAAAGTACGTATATATTTTTTTTTGCTCTTTCGCTCTTGCTTCTCCTCTCGCTCTCTCTACTTCGCTCTCACGCTACTATCACATTGGCCTTAATGTTATTACTGTATTATATAATTGTCACAGTTTAGGGTACTACGGTACTCTCGCACGAGGTACTGAGATAGAATTCTGAAAAAGTAATAACCTAATTCGCAATGCCTTACATTAAATAATATTTTCAAGTGAATTTAACGTTGTACTGTATAAACATGCTTCCTTACATATTTTCAGAAACCAGAATTTACCCGTCGTGTATTTCGAGCTCAAAATTGTGTATGCAAATTCTGGGCCTGAATTATACGCTATGCAGCGAAGAACGTGAACGGAATTATCTCGCACAATTTACATAATTCGTAATATTTCTAGGTTCCAGTGTTCTATTCAGGCGATTTTACACTCTGCCCAATCTCTATAAACATTGCTTACAGCTTTACCGCCTCGATCTCTATAGACATTCAAGCCAGTTTCAGAGATCGTACTTCAGTCTAACAGAAGACTTGATTCAGGCTAACCACGTTTAATAATCCATAAAGCGATTTGTATATCTCTATCTTGGAGATGAGATGCATTTGTAACATGCATAATTTAAATGATCGTGTAGGTGCAAGAGAGTTGGTATTTGATGTGTTGTAAATTAGCAATGACTGTTAATTTATTTTTTATGACGTAAGTTTTATTTTTCAAATGACTCTCAGTGGCCTCGCTGATAAACAAGTCACATTACGTGGGAACAGCATTATTTGACAACGATGGTAACTGTTCGCTCATGTTTACTTTTTTTGTAATTTTCATGGCGCACTGAAATGTCCGCTCGAAAAGTTTGTTTTGATCTTTGATTCTGAAAAAGGATCATATCATTATTTATGCTAGAGGGAAATGTATTTCGGTATAGGTAAACTACTGATTTTTCTTGACAAGAACTTGGAAATACAATAACATTTATAGAAGACAAAATGCGTCATTTAATTGTCCATAATAATTGATTGAATTCATATTATATATTTAAATATGTAACGATGTCAGTCATTTTTATTTTAAATGAGGTAGTCAGGGAATGATCTGTACACAAGTCTGTAAGTATGGTAAATTCAAAATCCATGAAAGAATATCAAGTTTGTTGTCATATTTCAACGCTTATAGCAAAGAATTTATTATTTACGTTGACCATGGAGAATATTCGATATGCCAACTATTGCGTAAATGTTTTATTATAGTCTAACACACATTTCTGTTATGGCAGTTACCCTGGGGTCAAGCCTCACGTCGTGGATGTATACTCATAGTTAAAGTTGACCGTGATCGTGAATTGTCATAACTTTTTAATTGCCAGATACATGCTGATTTGCTAAATAGAACGTATTATCTCGATCTGGCTTGATAACTGAATTGTTGCTTAATGACGATGTATATGCATCTCTGTTGTGTTTTGTTTTGTGTGCAATTATTGTATTTCCTACACACTAGTATTTAAGGAGCTGTGCGATTATTGGCTGATTTAATGTTTTACTCGCAGACTGAATAAATAACAATTATTTACTTTCGCAAATTGGGCCTGCACATGTTTGATGATGCCGACAATGTGGATAGGTGCTTAGAAACGTTCATTGTGCTATAATACAATTGAACAAATACTCTGTCGAACAGATGGAGTAATTATGTTTGATGGTATTATTCGGGTTAATTGATCGGAACTCTTGTGGTGTATTTGCAGTA
Organism: Saccoglossus kowalevskii; assembly: GCF_978046115.1. Taxonomy (NCBI): domain Eukaryota; kingdom Metazoa; phylum Hemichordata; class Enteropneusta; family Harrimaniidae; genus Saccoglossus; species Saccoglossus kowalevskii. Next base: position 23,349,284 of record NC_140657.1, read on the forward strand.
TACTATCAATTCTAATCGACGTACTTCAGTTAATCTGTAATCATGAACAGTAATCACTCAGCGGCCGCGGATTATCGCAATTCAACATCTTTAATCTCCGATGTCATTGGTTTTCGTATTACTCTTGTCACGAATCTAATGCAAGCAACAGTTATTTTATTTTGTTAAATGGCTAATTACATGCAAAGAGCAAACCACTTGATTTTTGGTTGAATTGATCAATTTAAATTCCAGGGGAATAACAAAAAGTTGTTTGCGTTTGCAATACCAAATTCCATAGCATTCTTGAATTAATCGTATGCATTGTGAACAACTGGTAAGTACGAATACCAGCACAAGTATTGGCCATTGGTAAATGTGAATGTTGTTCATCTGCTTCTTTCTCACAAATTGTACATCCAGTCGCAAACTAAAATCAAACTCACAACAGCATGTGCTGAACATAAGAACGTGTTAGCTGAGATTTACTTTCTTCCACATCTTGTAGGAAATCTGCCCAGTGGGCAAGTACTTTGCTCTCTACATTGTATGCACTTGATCCATTTCCACTTCTTGTAATAACAACCTTCTATGATACTGCAAATGTCGCAGCAGTGAGTGGAACAGCTTCATAATGCTGGCCTAAAGACAGAGAGATACTCTTGGATTGCTGAACAACCTTTGTATGCGGATGATATGGTGATTATGAGATTTTATATTCGAGGTTTGGGGTCACTAGTAAAAATGTGCGGGGCGTATGGATTTGATAATGATATTATTTATCAGCCAAGGACGTCTGAGTGCATGTACTTTTTGCCGTCTAGAAGTTCTCTTAAAATTGCCAGCAGTTTACTTTAGTAATTGCCACTGATTGTAGTTCATTCTCACACTTACTTGGATTGTGTTTTAGCGGATTCTATGATGGCTTTTATATTAAGCCTCAAGCAAATTTACATGAGAGTAAATACCTTACTTACGAAATTTAAAAATTGTAGTAATAATGTTAAATTATATTTATTTCGCACGTTCTGTGTCATTATGTATTGCTCATAGTTATGGTCAACATACCATTGTAAGTCTGTGGATACACTGTGGGTGGCATATAATGGCTTACTTGTCAACTCAATGTAGATTACAATTTTGTAATTTCATCTTATTTTTGTAAGCAATGGCAATGCTAATATCACAAAATATAATTATTTGTTTATGTTTATATAATTATTATATATTTTGTTATATTAATTAATTCCTTAATATACAATATCCTATCATATAACTATGATGTATATCATTCACAGTAGTGATGTCTAGTGTGAAATATCACTAACTGATATTTCACACTAAACGTGGTGTTGTGCACGACGAACATAATTAGTCTAAGTTTGCTCGAACTGTACCTAACCAAGATGTGAGATATGGGCATTTCAGATTACTCGATGAAGTAATGACAGCAACTCAAAATAATGAAGGTTAGGTTCGTGAATAATGCTAGCCGATCAACCAGCTCTATATTAACAAGTTATATCTGGTATAATCTCATAATATATATTTGGTTATAGTAAATATGTGGTTCTACCCGCTCCATTTCAGTCCAATGTAGTGATTTAGGTTTGGGCGTTATAACATATAGATCTTTGTCAAAATATACATCATGATACTACCGACCCCTCGCAGCTATACCCTTTTAGCCTGGTGACCATCACAATATTAACATTTTGACGCTACGTTATTAAGTACAGGTGTTCGGTATCGCTGTAGTCGTATGAGCGATAAAACGCCCATATCCATGAACGTAGCGTACATGAGGTTATCATCTCCTATTGGACGGGCTACAAATAACTGAAAGCGTGCATATGTAAACCCTATAAATTTAAATTCAGCATTCATTTAGGAACATTGTGTACTTACCGGAATGTTTATTTTCAGCATACACTACAAATAGTGGGCACGTTTCATTCCATCCATTTCTTGGAGGACACGGAACTCCAGTTTGATGCCACAGAAACATCCGCGGTCGTCACTTGTAGCTGATCTTGGCCTGTACCGTAAACCAGATGCCCCGGGAAATTTTACCTGCAAAGTGCTTATAGGCGGAGTTCTATTGTGCTCTAGATGCAATTCAATCGGTTCGCTGTTTTCTTTATCAGCAACTTTCACAGACATTTCGGTCCCGTATATACAATACTGGTAGTCGGTACAAAAATGGCGGTCAATTTTCCCAGGGAACTCTGGGATGTATTGCCAACTTCCGTTTTTATACACAAAGTTTTGTTATGGGAAATTAATGTTTTGTTTCGTGAAATGGAAGTTGTGTTTAGAAAATTGAAGTTGTACTTTGAGAAATTAAGTTTCTGTTGCGAGTATTCAAAGTACTGATTAGTAAATGATCGCGTAGGCAGGCCGGTGACACCAGTTCGCATTTAAGGGGGTACCAAATCCCCTGCCACATTCCAAGTAAAAATTAAAACACAGAACATAAAGCAAAAACTCGCGTATGTCTGCAGAGAGTCCACCAAGAAGACGAAACTATTGGCTCCGGCGCTTGCTATAAACTTGATTGTGTGGAAAAAACAAATAATTCTTCAAGTTTGTGTTTATCGTAAACGATTCCGTGCCAGAGACGTGAAACTTCCGGCACTTGACATAGTTATAGAAGAAAGCAGAGCGCATTATTCTGAATATGACACAGCGTCAGTCCACATATTGTAAAACTCGTGAATATCCGTAATCCGTTTTAAACCTTGATTTAATACTTCGATTGAAAATTTCCAGAGAATCACTAGAACCTTTGAACTGTTTCAAGCGATAGGATGGTAAGATTATGAACAACCAGCCAGGAATACGAAAGTCGAGATGTGATGTTCGTTAAAAGGTAAAACAGGTTGTTTATTTGACAAGTAATAAAAAAGATATGTTGAAGTGTGTATCGACCTCATGACACTTATCGAAACTTTTCAGACGGGCTTTGAAATTACCCAGTTGGAAATGCACAATGAGCAATACGCCACTGCAAATCCCCATCTTTTTCAGTAACTAGTACTTTATAACAATGATGGAAATTTGACTTGGCATTTTCAGGCAAACTTAGTCATGCAAAATAGTGTCTAAATTTTGTGGATGGTGACAGATGCTGTGACCCCGAATCATATATGTATAAATTGCGCCGTTTTTAAATTTATAAATTAGTAAGTTCAATTCATCAAAAAAGTGGATTTATGGTGTGAAAGAAGTTGGTCACCTTCTCTTTGAAATTGGTGTTGATTGTGTCGTTCCATTTAGTGTATAACTTTTATACTGAACAGACAGACAGATCAGCAGAACCCAGCCAGGAATTGTTTTCTGAACAAGGTCACATACTTTGGTTACCTCTGCATCACAAAGTGTCTGAGTTCATAGAAGTCCTTTCTTATGTGGTGTCGAATTGTGAAACAGTGGTGTCGCATACGACTTGCTTACCACTTCCGTGTCACTGAGAATGTTCTAGAACCGTACTGTGTCCGGGTGGAATATTCTAGATTTTCTTTAGAAACTGGTTGAATAGGTAATAGAAGACAATAGAAGGTAATGGAACATTGTAGAAATTTGTAGTAAGTTCCATTATGTATGCTGATGTAATGGTCTATTTATAGACAGTGGGGGTATATATAGGGGAGTTGTTCAGCACTGAGTTCAGATCGGAGATCTCGTTGAATTGTATTGGAGTTTAAGTATCTACTTATTGGAGTAGTGGAGTTTTACCGCGTTATTGTACTTGATGTTTGCAGAGTATAATAATACCAGTACCAGTTGAAACCTCGTCTGTTGATTGTAAAGGATGGATCGAATCGCATATATGTAGACATGGGTCATGAAATTGGACACAATTGGGGGAGTCCAAGTCACGACAACATGGAGAAAATTTGAGAAGCGCAAAGATCAGCGACCAAGAAAGGTGTCCGATCATTCTTTGGTCTGGTCAATTACTACAGAGACCACATCCCCTTATTCGCAACTGTTGCAGCACCCCTGAGTGACCTACTAAGGAAAGGACAACCCAACAAAGTTGTATGGGGAGAGGCCCAAGAGAAATATATAACACTTTGCGGGAATACTTATTGGGCAAACCAATTCTGAAGTTGCCAGACCCACAGAAACCATTTGTGTTGCGGACGGACGCGTCTCAGGTAGGAATTGGAGCAGTACTTATGCAGAATCATGGTGAGAAGCTTAATCCAGTTGCTTATGCAAGTAAGAAGTTATCCGATGCAGAAAAGAAATATTCAACTGTAGAAAGGGAATGTTTAGCCAAACGTGAATAAATTTCGCCTATATTTAGCCGGTGTGGAGTTCATTTTGCAGACGGATCATAAACCATTGTCTTACCTGGATAAAGCCAAGTTTGCAAATGACCGAGTGATGAGATGGGCGATGACTCTGCAAGGATATAATTATCGTGATGAGGATATTCCTGGATGGGACAATGTGGTAGCGGACTACCTGAGTAGATTGATGGACTGAGGAACTTTTTGAACAGTATAGTAGAATGTTATTCGTTTATGACTATATTTCATATTTTATTATATTCTACTGTATGTGATTTTCGAATTTATATACTCTTTATTCTTTATTCTTTATTCAGTTCGATTTGATATATTGTATTGTTGTTTTATTTGAAATTGTTATCGTATTCGTATTATTGACGTCGTTGCTAGTCATGTAATATTATATGTTATAATATTCTTGAGAGGGGAGGCATGTCGCATACGACTTGTTCACCACTTCCGTTTCACTGAGAATGTTCTAGAACCGTAATGTGTCCGGGTGGAATATTCTAGTTTTTTTTTAGAAACTGGTTGAATAGGTAATAGAACACTGTATAAGGCAATAGAAGGTAATGGAACATTCTAGAAATTTGTAGTAAGTTCCAGACTCATTATGTATGCTGATGTAATGGTCTATTTGTAGACAGTGGGGGTATATATAGGGGAGTTGTTCAGCACTGAGTTCAGATCGGAGATCTCGTTGAATTGTATTGGAGTTTAAGTATCTAGTTATTGGAGTAGTGGAGTTTTACCGCGTTATTGTACTTGATGTTTGCAGAGTATAATAATACCAGTACCAATTGAAACCTCATCTGTTGGCTCCGTGTTCGTATGTTATCTTCGCCGCCAGGAAAGTCTTTCTGTTAATGTTGCCATTTTGGTATTTGAACCGTCACACATGTACTATACCAATTACGTTAATATTACGTTGCGTGTGACAAGTGGCTCGCTAAGAATATCAGTTACTATCACTAAATTTACAAACTTTATCAATAGACTTCCAACATTGAAGGTGTTCACAATAAAGTGATGGCAGGTGACGGTATAGATGTCCATGGAAGTTGAATGGTACAATGCATATTATTTACCTGGTTAACAGTCAAAGAATTCAACACAAGGATGGCCATAGTTGCTGTACAGATATCTTTGAATGTAATAACTGAGACGCAAAGTGTTGATGTGCGTTGGAAGGTGCGTGACATTTTGCTGATCTTTTCTAAAAGGGAGATACGGTGTTTCAGGTGAAACTCAATGTCGGCCGTGCCAAAACAATTCAAGCAACATTCTCTGCACATTTAGGACTATGTCGATGGGCGGTGCAAAGCTGATGAAACAGTACAATAGCTTTGAAGAAATCAGGTTATTAATGGCAAGTGTGCGCCCTCTGTAGGACATGCTATGAACACATTGATTCTAGAAATGTATTTTCTTGACACAAGTTCAGCCCAGTTGTTATCAGTAAGTATGTCTGGCTATTCCCAAGATAAACACCCAAAGTTTCAACCCCACGTTGATTTGTTTGATATTAAGGGGAGATATGGTGTTTTTGCGCCATCTACCAGCCATTGACCGTTCTTATTTTTCAAGATTTGTTTTAGAATCTGTAGCCTGCTCATTAACTTGTAATCGGTGAGCAAGTGAACTGAAATCCTGTATCCGAGTTATGAAATATGAAAAAAATTACGTCATCGGCATAAACAGTGTGTTTATAGAGCTGTTTATTGCTGTGTGGTATGAACAATCTTTCAATATTTTCATTATTCCTCCTTGTATGGACTAGTGCACGTGGTTCAATGGCTATAACATTAAGGGCAGTCTGAATACCCATAGTTTCTGTAATGGGTGCAGTGAAGGTGCAATTAACGCGAACCAGAGACTATGGACATGGCCATAAATTAGGCGAATGTAAGAAATGAAACGATCACCAAAACCAAAGGCAAAAAGTGTGTTAAAGAGATAGCTATGATTTATTCTATGAAATGCCTTTTCTTGTTCTAGGGCGACAATAGCCAGGGGAGAGTTAATGGAGTTTGCATAGTTAATGCTGTCATGTAGGAGACTAATGTTGTCATGAATATGCCTGTTGGGAATGCTACAAGTTTGGTCAACAATGTGCCAATTCGTTTGGTATCCCACCAGCACGCCCGAGTGGAAGCATTTTGACAGTAGAGCTCATTTTGTCAAACGTGGTCGGTTCATCAAGGTCATCAATGTCAGTTTCAAAGAGCTTTGATAGGCATTCAAAAATATTATTTTGAGCATCAATGTCGATGCCGTTAGGTTATTGTGAAAATTGTGTATAATTTTGTGAATTTCAGTTTCAAATTGACTGGCACATGAAATGAAATATCTCCTTTTTATTATTGTTTTTCTCTAACTGGAAAAAGAAAGAGTTGCACGTATCACTTTCGTACGCGAGTTACATGAGCTGGTTTAACGAGGCGTGCAAGAAGTTCCTTCTTTTCATTGTAGCTGTTCAAAAGCGGCGCATTGTGGGTAGTAGTTTATTTAATGGCTTGGATTTTCATTTTCATGTATGTGTTTATCTTGTTTTAATGCGGAATTTACTTTTGTGTTTGATGTCCTACCATGCCTGGATATTCACATAATTGTGTCTATGCCATGTAAGCATCGTCGCCCAAAATCCCAGTATTCATACACCACACAGGACTCTTATTTTTACCACAGTCTATAACGATGATGATGCTGATAAGAGAGTGATCAGAAAAGGCTAGCGCACCAGCAACCAAAATTATATATATTGCATATACATGAATAGTTGTGTTAAACTGGTCACAGGAGTTTCAACATTTCGGCTTTTGTTTTCATCGGTGCTAGGCAGTGAAAATGCCCGGATGTACCCATGTGAAGACATACATATTTGCAAATGTTCTCGGTGCTATTGGACGTACTTTCCAATTGTTTCTTGCGTCTGATAGGTGTTCCAATTAGGCTTTGAGTAGTTATAAACTGCATATATGGAAGAACGTGACATCGATTCGGCATGAAAGAGAGGCATTTGGACTGTCCACTGTAATACCCCATTGTCACGCTACGAAATCTTAAAATAAAGTAAGTTATTTTTCTTAATTAATCCTTTATTATTCTCTTTTGAAAATATACATACACAATATATATATATAACATTGTATATTCATTTGTATGTGTGTTATTGCCGATATTCTGCTCAATCATCACGAACTGTTTAAATTCAACATCTGTAATTACATAAACGGACAAATTTGGTTCAGGTCATTGAGATAATCAGGTCATACCCGTCGAATACGTTATTAGTTATACGGCGGGCAACGTCTATGTATTTTTTATAAGCTTATGTTCAAATATTGATGCAAAAAAATGAAATATGATCCTCGACAACCTGTCATTTGTTACTAAGAATTGTATTCATAATTTTCTATTTAAATAGCAATAAATGAATTTAACAAAATAAAATTTGAAAGTTTTCTGTGGCACACATGTTATACATAGTTCTTTCTCAAAATATGCCTCCAATTACCCGCTGGTGAAAGAGTACACTATATCCGCAGAAACATTGACAGTCCACGGCTGATTATTTCTGTTAAACAACCCTTGGGCAATTTAGATAGTTGTTTGAGATGTACGAATGAGAATGTGTGCATCTTGCCAGGTTGTCGTGGTATAATTCAGCAATAGTACACATTTTAGTGGCTTACAATAAGGCAGAAGAGTAAAATTACATTAGCAATTAACCATCTCTATTTAAGAAATTAGTACACTTCATTACAAATGTATAAATAATACATTGTTTTTAAAAAATATATAGATTTAGTATTATACTACCTTTAATGCTAGATCTATCCGTATTTGTGTTTCACGGTAATAGTTAGTTACCAGCTATAAAAATTTACACAGTCGACATAATAATATAACTGGTCGACCGCTGTAAATTTTGTTTTATATTGTAAAAACGAAACAACCGTGTTTGTAAGTGTCAGAAAAAGTACATTGAAAGTATTTGAGAAATAAAAGTGTTTCTATAACTCCTCGACAGACATATATTGTAATTATATAATACAAAACAACATAAATATATAAAACGTTATCATTTGTCATGTTCTGTAGCAAGATGAAAGACCAGAGGGGGTGTATAGGCATAGTTGCAACTGATGGAATAATTGTAACACAATAATTGGTATATTCACAACACATGTATAATACCAATATGTAGTATAATTACCATGTAGTATAGCAGATAGTATAATAGAAACGCATGGTATATTGACAAGAGATTGTGTTACTCCTGTTGCAGATGGTATACATGAAACGAATGTTGTACCTGAATTATATGGCACAATTACAGATTGTAAAAATAAAATACCTACAATTTTATAATTAATATGATGTGATAATACATTATATCAAAATCAATACGCACATATTGCTGTTGACGTAAAAGCAAAATAACTGTGGGTTCGTGTCTAATAAACACATATCTGTAATTTTTTGCAGTCCACATTAACAATCGTGCTTTGAGGAATCCAGTCCGATTTCTTGTTGCTCAAGGGGGAGAATCATTTACTGTAGTATTTTAGAAGCACCGAACATTTTAGAAAATTGTATTAAAAAATAAAGCGCTTTGTTATATGAAATCTACCTAACGTACGCCTTGATTACAGTGTACGTTTTCAGATATTTTAAAAAGGGTGGTTAGAACCAGTGTCCAATGCTTTAAATGAAGCTGAGTTGTGTACAACTCGCATAGTGTGGTGAGCACTATGCAATTCCAGTTATTTTTTGAGAGCAGAGATGTAACCAATTGCTGATCAAGTTCCCAAACTGATGGGAAACGTGGATGACTGTGTATTTAACCAACAATATAGTTCTATCAAGCTATTTGGAATTGATAAACTGAACTAGTAATGATTTGTGTAATATAGTTAATTTTTGGCTGCTGAACGAACGAGAAATTGCCACTTTTTAATTTATTTATTCCAATAGTTACAAGAAATAAATCAATAAGAATCCGTATCTACTTGCTAAACGATGGGTGCTTGTCTTGCATTTTAGTTTAAACGGGGTAGTTATTGCATGTATAGTTATGAAGTAACTTTTTCTAAACATTCTTTGTTGTATGCTGTGATATTTAGGAAATAAACATATAAATTATTGCAGTACGAAAAATAAACGAAGACGCTTCTAGTAAGTGTGAAAAACACTCCATAGTTGAATCACCAAATAAAAAAAAGGCAGCAACCAGGTTTTCTGAACGTGATAAAGTCATGAGAAAACGTTGGATATTTTGTTTATCAAACATACTCATGTTGCTCGATTCGTGATTTGAACTCAATGACTACCTGGATAGGTTTTAATAAAAGAACTGCACGACCAATTCGAGTGTGTCATTTCAATAAAATGCTTCAACATGGGGTTCATCATATAATAATTGTGAATCACATGTTCGATAGCTATGAATATCACCATTCGCACAAATCTTCATTCAAAGTCACATGTTTTGCAAATCGTAAATACATTCTGTCTTTGTCTTTCAGCACAATTCACTCACGATCAATGGAAAGATCGTGCAGTTCAACTGTGTAAGCATAAATTAACATTATCTCCTACGAAAGTGTGATGTACATACAATAGATAGTAGCCTTATTGTGCCCCAAATGCGATGAAAAGGCACGAATTCAGTAAACATTTTCCATCAATGAGTTTACGAAGCGTATAAGCGTTGGCGGTGTTACAACCGTGTGCTTCAACGAACTAACAAACTGACCAAACTATTGATTATCCTCAATATCATAAAAAAAAAAAAAACATTTTCAAACTTTAGTTCACTGAATTGATATATGTCAGATTTTGTCGGATTTTGTCATGGAAATCTACATCTTGTTCATCTTCGTTCGTACTTTAGTCGTGTTACAATCACTAGATACAATAAGTATCAATTAGAATTTACGTAACCGCGGCAGCAAATGGTGGCTAACATATTGTTCATCTACTAGCATTGTTAAAAATAAAAGTGATATTTCGTTTGCTGTGAAATTTATATAGATACATGAATGCATGATATATGATACCCAGAAAGTCGCAAAGGTTTGGATGATAATACGATTGGAAGCGTTCATCTTGTCAACGTGGATGATGTGTGTTAGGTTAGCTAATTCATGATTCTATGTGTATAAAGACCACGAGAAACAAGATAAACTGCTCTTCGTTGGTCTTCTATATTATCTATGATTGTTATTCACGACACATGTCGAATCTATGTAATTATACTTTCCAATTACTTAATAAGAGTGCATGATTATGAGTCACGTGTCCACGTTATTCATTTCACTTTTCGCCAATTTGAAAGTAAATCGCCTCTTCGTGCATAAATGATTGTCATGGTCTTCATGTATTCGCTCATTGACATCTCTAAAGCACGACCAATTAAGCACGTACATTATAGTATCAGTAATTGTATATGATCGTCAATTGCTGGAAGCGGTTCTAACAGTTCAAGTAGGGATTAGTATAACAGGTCAAACGCATGGAAAAAAATGCAGTAATTGCAGTAGCTCAATATATGACAAATAAAATGTTAGGTATGTCCAGAAAATACAACAAAACAGTAAGCTATAGTTGTTTCTTCACACCATGCAAATTACTAGTTTTGAATAACAATACAAAATAATATACAATGTCAGAATAAAATAAATAAGTGTCTCCTCTAATGTAAATTTACCATTTTTTTTCTCGCGAATAGAACATTTTCCGTTCACTGCGAGAATCACGCGTTATGCGTGAAATCGAAGTAAAAACAGGACAAACAAAGGTCATAGCGTCGTAGTCGCGTCAAACATCGCGTGGGATTCGACAAACGCGAAAGTATTTTGGGGACATTTCCATGTTTAATAATGTGCTGTCCACATTTGATGATAGACAATTTCGATTAAGTAAGGGTATTCGGAAGCAATATTCCTCTGTCGAAGATCGGCCGGTCGGTGTGAGCTACGAAATAAGGAAATTCGAGTTCAAAATCAAATCGTTCGATTTTTGCGGCAGACGTTCGACGCGCGTCTTCATGCATCTCGCGAGATCTCGCAATTGTACGGAAAATCACCTATTCCATCAATGGTTAATATTATCTGCGTTCTGTGATCCGAGAGGTGTGTCCCGATGCGAAGGTGGCGATAATTTGCAGTCGCTACTGGACCTACAGACAAAACAATGAATCCAGTAAGACCAACGTGGCTGGTGTGTTGCTTGTCAAACCTAAAAAAACATCGAACAATTCCCTTGAAAATGAATAGCAGAATAGTACATGTTGAACTGTGAAACAATTGACTCATTTATGTATATTATCAGCAATATGTTCACGAAGCTTGCCATGTTTCCATAGAAACACTGAGATATTACACAATGCCATTATATTAAATGTTCTGGAAGGTTTCAGATATCGAATATTGGTTTCTTGTTGCGATATTACTTTCACAATCAATATTCCAAACGAGATGATAAAGTGACGGATGAGTAGAAACAATATCTCATCCGACCTATAGCATCATGTGCACGTTACAGGTTAATGAGTGTCGATCTATTTCTACATATGACGTCAATCATCGTCATGCCACTTACTGGTCGTTTGATTTTTCATATGGGGTGTCTCTTCCCAACAGCCAGTATGTTAGTATTTTGCCCTTTCCCTGAAAAAAAACACAAATATGCATATTTATAGAAGGTTTGAAGTACTGCAATCGCTCATGTACCCACTACTCACTCACCAATTGCATGCTTACCTGCGTGTATGTGCTACTTGATTGATTGATTCATTCATTCATTGATTAATCTGTCAAACATAATTAATACTTAAAGATAGTCGAATCATAACCCTAGACACATCTTGTTGATGGTAGAATAAAGCACAACTTCGTTTACTGTAGCGTGACATAAAATGCTACATTTGTTCCGATGTGTCGCATACGACAGATATTATTATTCATGTAAATATGAAACCCAGGGTTTCTGGAAATTTACGTTATGCCGACCTATCCAATAAACATATTTCTTGGAACTACTGAAAAATGTTATTATTCTGTGTCATTTCTTTGAGTCTGTAAGATAGTAACCTAGATTGATATATGTATCACTGTTGGCCATGGGCGCATGTGTAAAATAACATTGTACGTGTTTAAATGTATTGTCATTCATGGTCATACATATGGCGGTAGTATGTTGTCACCAATGAATACGAGAGAATGACCATAGCAAGCAATAAGACCTGTAAATACGCGTGGTCGTTTCAATACTGTCCTCATGAAGAGTTCTCAAAAATATAAATTATGATTAATTAATGTATTACGCCACCTGGTGATGCATTCATAAAAACGTGGACGTGATTTCTCAGTGTTATAAAAGAACTCGTGAACTGGCCTTTACATTTGTGCGGTGTGAAAGTTATTTTCACTTTCTAACAGCGATTTGAGAATAACTATGCAAATTATATGCATATTGTAATTTACAGAAATACAACATGTGTTTGACTTCATATGACCAAGTGTTTTCACCTGACAGATAAGTGACAAATAAGTGTGGAATGATGACTGAGAGTTATTTAACTTTGTCCAATACACGTTTGCCGTTGATTGCCGTACATTGGGTAACGACCGCACTCCTCGAGAACAGCGACGTTAGGTGGGTTTCCCAACTTGATACATTTTACAAGCTCTAAATGCACAAAACGTTGATACTCCCGAAATCCATAACCATAGAATCAAAGACCATTGCAACAAACATGACAAAACTTTAAACATTTACCCATTTTACAATATTAAGTATGCATTAGTCTGTCATAGCATGGTTCAGAACATATTATGGATTACCTTTGCAGTAATTCTATTGAAACGGTTCATGGCTCAACAATACTTTTATGACTCTTAACAGTGGTTATATATTTTCAACATTAATAACGAAATAAGTTCAAGGTTTCAACATGAACTGTCACAATATACACAGGCAAATCTCTGACAGCGTAATTGCCAATTAGTCATTGAACTCGCGGAAGGGGAGTCATGTAAACATTATAATATATGTCTGTGTGGTTCGTCTCTGAACTGAACCTTGTGACAGTAATATCAGAGGGAATTTTTTCTTCTCTGAATTCTCCACACGTGTCAGGGGGGAATATCTTCTCGTCTCTCTATCACGTCCCCTTGAGGTACGGGATCGGGAAAGTCACTTAAGCTTTACGGTCAAATAAGACGCATACACCAAAATACGTTTCAACTCTCGTCTTTAGTCAGTCAGTCGAGTACTCTATAAGACACAGTGCCCTGGGGAAAAGTCCCCAAGACTATTGCAAGGCTGACCCAAGACTCTGTCTAGACTGCGTCTCAAGACTGCGTCTGTCCTGGTGTAAAACGATGATGACGCTAGTGATGTATATATGCACATAATATCACAGGAAAAATATTACAACGGAAAACCCATCGGATACACAGTAGTATGTTTGGTATACGTATTTCAAAATAACTAATTATTTTAACTATTTTGTGACAATGGACGTCTTCCTGACCAGATTGTCAATTGACTGCGCTCGTATCTCATGAGAAAACATGTTTTGTTAAAGAACGCCACCTAGCGATAAGTGCAATTCAGTCAGGAGTGTAATGTTTTCATTATGCTTTGCAAGATAAAGTACTATCCATACCTCTGTTGTGTATGTGTTATTAGACAGTATTTGGTTTAATGTTGGTGTTTACTCGTTGTATACAGGACGACGCGATGTACTTTATTGCGTGAAAACAAGGTTGGTGCGGCATGTGCTCAATAATGGGCGAGACGAAGTATAGCCTATTATATAAGCGAACGTACCCATCCGAGCGTTGTTATCACTCAATATTGGACAATGCGGGGTTTTTATTTCAATTATATTCACCCTAGTTTACGTAGCTTGAGAAAAGATAAATATATACAGGTTGAACAATTAGAAACGAATATCAAGCTAGAAAAATTACGTCATCTTTTTAACTAAAAATGCAAATTATGTAATTTTTGCTGTAATTTAAAAACAATGAATACATACCTGAACTTCAACATCCCCACGTTCCTTCCATCTATATCCACCAGTATATCCGAGAACATTGTACGTCCATTTACTGCAGTGTATTTTCAGAGCTAATGATGAAAAATGATGTTGTTAAATAAGCGTACACACCGGAAGGGTTATTCTAAAACGGCAAAGCCACCACGTGGCGTCCTGTCCGATATAGGTTTTATAGGTCACATACAAAGCTCAATTTACTAACATGAAATGTGAATACGCATGCGTGACGACTTTTGCGCTTTAAAGTAGACGGTCATCGATCGCGACATTCAAATTTGAATAGAAACCCGATTCATATCGAATTTCTGATCCGATCATATTATGTTCTCTTATAATGCCAAGCAAAACAAAACTAATAGTTTTAAAATATGCACATCAATGACTTTTTTCTAGAGGATTTGTCATGGCTATTCTGTAACATCGTTTATCTTCGGAAACACTCGGGAAAGACATTATCTGCATTCGGTCTTCCAACAGATTTTGACATCGTTTATTGAGCTTAATGCTCTGATAGGCGTCCTAAATATGAGCTAGCAATATTTGGTTTTCGTTTTTCGATTGGTGAATTTCGCCTCACACATTGAAATACAGACCTTTTCTCAAATTGTGGTAAATCCGACCAAACATTGCTACTGCTGTGCATGCAACGCAGTACACGGAAGCAGATTTCAGATAATAACCGCATGTTTTAGCCCGAAGCTTTCTGAAAGTCAAGAACGTGCGTTGATAATGTCGGCGACACCTTTGCCTTGACCCTGTACATTCAATACAAATCACAGTCGTAGAGTTCAACGTCTTTATATTAATACTCAATTTCTCTGCTATATAACAGATCTGACTTACCCTCTCCTGTGGATTCCATTCGAGATGCTACGTTTACAGTGTCGCCAAAGAGACAAAAGCGTGGCATAGACAGACCTACCACTCCAGCTGCACATGGGCCAGTATGTATTCCGATACGCAGCTGTAAAGTGTCCCCTGGCATGTGCGGTATCTTAAAATTACTGATTTCCCGAAGCATGACCAATGACATATTAGCAACCTCAGACGCGTGACGGAACCCGTTGCGATTTGGTAATCCAGAGACAACCATATAAGCATCCCCAATAGTCTCAACCTTTGAAAAAAAAACATACTGGTGATCAATGTAAGGCTCTATGTAAAAACAGCCTTTATCACACAGCGTTATAATGTGGGAAGACCGCCTTGATGTAACCTCTTTCATCTACTGTGTTTTGTATACTTAAATATTTATCGTGATCGCTGTTTGAGTTCAATGAGGATAATTACAAACTGTGATTCGCATTCTTCGTCACCCTAAAGCGCCAAGTATTTAGTCTTACGCTGTAGTTACGCTGTTTTGTAGCTGTGCCATTATAATCGCGAAAAGTTCAGAAATTCATTCTTTTGAAGATCTGCATAATTTGCAAGGCTATACCTAAATAATGAAATGTATAATTTTGCTTTTAAAAGAGATGTCGAAATCTCAAAATAATTTACTATAAATAACATTTTGCAATACATAAATTATTTATAATAAAGCAATTTAACTGTTGTCTAGGGGAGCTCAAACATAAATACCTCTTAGGGTATTGTTTTGTTTTTTGTGATACGTTTGCACTATCACACTTCATTGCATCAGGACATGGATAAATGTTACAGGCGTTCTTTGAAGGCACCTGCATAGATAGTATTAGAGCAATTGTGCCAGCAGTTTTCAAGAAGACGTGTTGGTAATTGTAGTAGACGGGCACAAGACTGTAGAGTTAAAGCAGTAAGACAATGCAATAACACGTTGTAATACCCTTCCCATTTGTTCTTCTTAACAGAATTAGGGTTTAAACAAATATAAACTCTGAGAACGCCACGGTATCATGATCTGAGTGATGTAGTAGGTGATGTCACTTTCAGTACGCCCAATGGTCTATCGCACTTTTTGCATTTGTATCAACCAGCCTGTGAATGTATGATCTGCTGCGATAACATTGCCCATACGTTGTTTTATTAAGAAGAACACGTACATGTATGTACAATAATTGCAGCAGCGAACATCGTAATTATTTTATCTCCGTGTGCGAACAGCCGGTTCTTTCCAAGCAGTCACTGCACACTCACACACGCGCAGAACGTAAACAAAATTAAACGCATTAACATTTGTAGGCACGCACAATCCTGACAGCGTCATGAATTATTCAAAATAAGTATCCTATATTGTCCCCTAGGTCTCGTTCTCGTAAGTGCCTTTTTTCACGTGATTATCTGTAAATGCCTTCTAAATTGTATAAAGATGAGGCGCAATGACAGATAATGTGCATGCTAGCAAATGTATCATTCACGGGCCTGGATGATCCGTGCAGATGCATCAGGAGTTATATCAATCTCAGTCCTAAACGATCCACGCAGATATGTCAGCTGATATATCATCCACAGGTCTGAATGATCCATGCACATATGCCAGGAGATATTTTTTTCACATGCCCTAGGGAATACACGCAGATACGTCAACAGATATGTCATCCACAAGCCTCGATGATCCGTACACCCACTCTTGCATACTCTCATTTTATAAGTCCTTCGCAATATATGAAATCAAGTATATATTACTTTGTATCATTTCCTTGAGATTCTGCTATGTTCAAAATTAGCTTTATTTTCCATACAACGTATTCATATAAGTAAAGCCATTATGTGATTTCATTTCAACCTGGAAATCTCCGTTTTACTCGCTCTGATCTGGCATGTAAGATATATAACTAATTTATTCGTTTGTTTATTTATAATATAAAGGACATAAGTCGTATCTTTGCAAAGAATAATGTTTTTCAGCTCGGGATAATTCACGCATGCGCATTTGAGCTGACTTGTTGAATGCGAGACTAAAATTCCTCGCCATGAGACATCTGTCTTTCTCACACGAATACAAATAAAACCTCAGATAAAACAGCGTAATACGAACATTACATTCGTCTTTTTCGTCTATGAATGTTTTCATTCGTATTAAGAGGCTCATTTATCTTAGAGGAAAATACAACTAGTTTTTTTAAATTTTGAGTCCAACAAATAAGTAATACACGCCCATAGATTTATCACCTGATGCAACATCTGCGTGGCAACGGTAGTAGAAGGCGTGGAATTTTGGGAAAATGTAGGGAGAAAGAAGGTAGTGGGGGCAGAGTGTTGACTGTAAATAACAATGAGCGCTCCGTTCCGCCACTGATAGCTATAAAGATATCATACATTATTATACATCTGTCCCCGTAACGCCATAAGTTTCAGCGTGTCGTAAGTTTGTGGTATCTTACGGCGTATTTTCATCCTACCATATAAGAAAATGCGAATTCCAAATATGGAATGATTACACGCGTAAGCGTCCTCGAATAATAAAAACAAACATGGCTGCCACCGGGATTTGACCGGACTCCACACAAAGAAGTTCGCTTATTCTGTTTAAACGTTTTGGATTTCAACATTCTCATGATGTGTCCTTGGCCCGGATCCTTGGAAGGAAAAGATGTATAATAATAAGGTTATTACGAGGATACCTCGGACAGTAGGCCGTCGCATCCGGTCAATACCCCCGCTGTACTGTCTTCGTGCATAATTTTAGTGTCGCATACGACTTATTTACCACTTCCGTGTCACTGAGAATGTTCTAGAACCGTACTGTGTCTGGGTGGAATATTCTAGATTTTTTTAGAAACTGGTTGAATAGGTAATAGAACACAGTAGGAGGCAATAGAAGGTAATGGAACATTCTAGAAATTTGTAGTAAGTTCCAGACTCATTATGTATGCTGATGTAATGGTCTATTTATAGACAGTGGTCGTATATATAGGGGAGTTGTTCAGCACTGAGGTCAGATCGGAGATCTCGTTGAATTGTATTGGAGTTTAAGTATCTAGTCATTGGAGTAGTGGAGTTTTACCGCGTTATTGTACTTGATGTTTGCAGAGTACAATAATACCAGTACCAGTTGAAACCTCATCTGTTGGCTCCGTGTTCGTATGTTATCATCGCCGCCAGGGAAGTCTTTCTGTTACTGTTGCCATTTTGGTATTTGAACCATCACACCTGTACTATACCAATTACGGTAATATTACGTTGCGTGTGACTTTGAGGTATTCACGTAATAACCTCATAGTCTTTGCAATTGGGACGTTTTGTTTCTAGCATTTATAGAATATCATTGCTATAACAATTACAAGAGGTAGCACGTGTTAAAATGCGTTTGCGCCGCGAACTACAATTATTTTCAGAATAGTTTATTTCCTACCTAAATAAAGAACGGTAAAAATGTAAAAAATACCTTGTACACGTCAAAGCGTTGTATAATCTCATCAAATAGCGTATATAGGTCGTTTAGTAGGTCCACTACCTAGAAATAACAATAAGTTGAAGCGTCATAGATGTCACACTACGTCGTGTTCGATGCCAAAATGTGTCTAGACTAGAGGTTTTTTCTAAAAGTGTATGTCAATATGGTGTTTCAGCCGTGCTGAAATACGTTGATCAACACGTAACCCTATATCGCTACTTACTTGCATGGGTGTACTGTGTGATGAAATGACAGTGAATCCAACGATATCCGAAAAAAATATGGATACTTGGTCGTACGTCTCTGGGTGTACTTGCTGGCCTGACTTCAACTGCTCTGCAACGCTTCTGCACAGTAACGGTATAATTAAAGGTTCAATTAGTCACTTTAAGACTTACTTACACAAATAATTGGTATAACATTGTCCTTACCAACTTAAAAACTCGAAAATATATTTCAAACATATATATGAAACGTATTTAAAATATATAAAAAAAATGTGTTTTAAATATATTTCAAACACAATTTTCAATGTGGGAGACGTCGTCCACCCGTCAACTACTGAGATGAATTGGTTATACGTATTGTTATACATATTGTTGTATATATTCATTATATGGGGTTTGAAATCTATTTGGGAACCACATGATCCAGCAATGAATTGACAAAATCAAGTCCGGAATATAGGCCATAGAGGGTTACAATGTCTACGTGTTTGCACAGCCACCGACAATGTTAAATGATTGAACAATTTGAAGAATATTCAGTACAAGAAAGGATCCGAAGTTCTTCAGTTGCATTCAACAAACTGGGGAGTCTGTTGACTTTGGTACTTTGAATGATAATTTAATTCAAAACAGAATTGTTGATGGTATTCAGAGCAGTTCAGTACGAAAAAGACTGTTTATAATCTCAACTTGACAAAATCTCTAGAAAGATGCCGTGCAGTGTCAGATTTGTTCATTACAAAAATAACTTCATGCAAATAGGAAATAGGAAGCAGGTCAAAAGATGCAACTAGGCCCAACCCAAGTACATTTACCCTTTGAGAGTCAGATAAAAAATTAAAGTATGATTGATGTGGGTTTGAGCATTCTACAATAAAACGTGTACATCCAGAACATGCTCTGAATCACAGAGCCACTGCGCATAATACTGAAACAGGAAGTGGAATGGCATTTGGGGCCGACTTCAAGATAAAGCTTTATAAGGAATAAATAATGCATTGACAAGTGAGCCAGTGTTAAAGGTGATGGTACTGGTGAACGTGACCTCGAAATAAGCATGATAACATGTAGCAAACCGCAAATAGATTGAAAACGAACAATTTATTAAGGGTCTCCAAGCACTCATGCTATATTATGGTTGGTTAGCAAATAAAGAATCGATTCCATACAACATAGCCGACTATTGGTCCTACAAAGAGGCAATTCGTGAAACCGACGGACCCAGATGGGGAAAAGCTTATAGTCCCTCAATTACTGACAAATAAAATACTGGAGAATCTGCACGAAAATCATCAGAGAATTGAGAAAACAGAACAACGTGCCAGAGATTGTCTGTCGATATGGCGGATATGCTATCAAGGTGAATTACGTGGGAGTTCCCTCCACATAACTTCTTATCCTAGATATCCACAAACAGATGTTATCGTTGTCACAAAATACTTAAGAAAGCCAAAGTTACAGATTTATTTATGGCCTAAGTTTACTTAAATATCTTAACACGTCGATAACTGGCATGAATTACTCGCCAGCACAAATAATGATAAACAGACGCTTATATACTAGTAGTAAAATACCAACAAAACGTCTATTACAGCCTAATATAATCGCAAATGTTCACAAGGTGTCGGAAATTATACAGAGTAGCGGAAATACTATGATAGAGGTGCTAAGGCACCAATTTAACATATAGTTTAAATTCATCAAATTCTTGTTACGATGTGATTAAAACGTATATCAAATGTATTTCAAAATATTATATAATATGTATTTGGGATATATTACCAACCAAAGTAAATGGGTTAGAAATATATTTTCAATACATCCTAAGTCTCAACTGATGTCTTAAAAACACGTGTTAAATACATCAGCATGTTTTATTTAAAAACTAATTTTATTATGCAGCATTTGAAATATTTTTTAAACGTATTTTCAACATATTCAAAAAGTCGAAAATATGAATATTTTTATTGGGTTTATTTTATGAATTAATTTGCATTTTGTATTTTAAACACATTTAAACATATTTATTTTTTGGTATTGTATGTTTTAACATTCGAATGTATTTCAGCAATCCCGAGAAAATTCGCTACGACAATGGGTTTCACGTGACTGAACATTTGATGAGCGCGACTTTACGATCTCCGACCTATATTCGCCATTCCCCAGATAGGGTTGCAGTAATCTCACTGGTGATGGTGAGTGGGCACGCTATTGCTACTCAAAGGTAATCATTACGTCACGAATCGGGTTAATTGGCTTGGTAGAAATACATTAATTGAGTTATTGTTTATATGAGTAGAAAAAAGTGAGTGCACGTGATCATATTTAAAATGTTGAAAGATGAAACAAACAAAGATGAAGATAATGAGGAAAACTTACGGAGGTAACATTCTGTAGAGAAGCATGTCTGTTTTCTTTTTTTCGTCAACCAGCTCCTGTGTGCGCGCATTCACGAGTTCTTCTAGGTTATCAGCATATTTTTCCATTTTCTGAAGCAAGTTATCCAGTACGTTTGGCTTTCTAAAATAAAACAATAATCAGCTTAAACTTGATCCAATACTTTCGATTTCACAGCAACAATTACATCTAAAATGTCACATCGAATCGTGTTCAACGTAAGTTCAACGTATCGCATTGTGACTTTGATTTGTTTGTTTTTTACAATCAGTAGGGCGTTCGCAATTTGCTTTGACAACCTTGCCTGGAGGTTGTTTTATTACTAGGAACACATACATGAACACTTATATAGCGCCGTTATTCTTTTTTTCAGGTACAAACCAACCAGACCCTGCGCACGCATGTGTGTGCAAAACGTGAACAAGCGTAGACCCAAGTAACATGTACAGTTGTGACCTGTTTATTAAACCAGGTACCATTAATACGTGTCGTCTGTTTGAGTTTATATTTGAATCATCATTAGTTAGCTCACGACCTGAGTGCTGAAGTTTGAACAAGATGTGCATGTGGGCGGCCTGTGTTTTATGTTAACAGATCTTGAACCAATATAACTAGGCCCATTGGGTCACTAAAAACATTGTTCAATGTATACAGACTGGTCGTAAATTGAATATATATATATAGTCTCTCAAAAAATCTGATGCATACATAAAGTTGTAAATCTTGTTAATATCTCAGTCCTCCAATGTTACATGATGAAATGCGAATAAATAGTGTTTAGTCAGCCATATTTTATGCGCCACTGCCGCTAGGAAGTGCGCGCAAGAATGTTGTATAAACAGTGTATTCACACGCGTTGTATACGTCGCGTGGGTCCCACATCGAACACGATGCGTTGCTAAGGCTGTGGCACTTCAAGCATGTGATATATATCATATTGTATCTAACTATATATTTGTTTTAATTGTTTTATACACAATTACAGATGTCAAATACTTACTGTCCATTGTTTAATTGATACAAACGACGTCGAATATTGTCACAACATGGTCGTAACTCGGGTACTTCAGATAGACTGATATGCATCATATCAGTTATTTCTGGTTCAGACAACATGGGAGATATATCAGGGCGAAATGGAGGTGTTTCTCCACTTCTGACAC
Organism: Saccoglossus kowalevskii; assembly: GCF_978046115.1. Lineage (NCBI taxonomy): Eukaryota > Metazoa > Hemichordata > Enteropneusta > Harrimaniidae > Saccoglossus > Saccoglossus kowalevskii. The sequence goes on from NC_140657.1 coordinate 23,371,741, forward strand.
GATTCACAATATCTGAAATAATAGTACAGTTACAATTGATTAGTTTAGGAAACACGAAATGAGTCGACTCTGAGGCTGTGTCCAGAAGATCAATAGTTCTACTGTCGGTCGAGAAGAGTTAGAATTGGGTGTTATTAAAATTTGACAATTCACGCCCAGTTTCATACAATATTATTGTATACATATATTTCATTCAGTGAAACTCCAGGATTATATATTGAATTAATGTTCTAGCAATTGTCAAAACAGGCCCAGGAATGGATCTTTCTTCGCAACTCCTGCCAAAAGGTTTGCCTATGAACGGATTTATATAAGGTTACACCAACGATATACAAAACTGGGCTATGCAAGGGTGTGATATGTCATCATAATAAAGAACATACGCGAATTGAAGAAGTCGCGCGAAGTGCGAGATGGTTACAAAACTGCGTGTCAAATACAACGTTTCTAGAAATCCTAATCCCAGTATGCTAATTTATGCAAATTAAGCTTGACGTCTAAACCCGTTGATAAACGCGTATTATGAGGTTGTCAAGAGAATGATCGTATCGACCAATGCCTGATGCTACTGTGAATGATATGCATCATGGTCCTGCGACAATCATTATTAAACAGACTCGTATATGCATGTTTCCTTATTCGGCAATGCAAATTCCAAATAAGGAACGATGACGCGATATATCCAAGATGGCGCTTACAGAACGAATCATGTTCTACTATTGTTCACACTTTTCTTAGTTCAGGGGCTTACACGCCAAGCGATTGTCCAGTAACCCATCATGGTATTTTAACCACAGCAGTAAAAAAAGCACATACAAACGTACCTTTATAAAACATATACTTTTCAGTTGGAAACGGTCCACGCCGTTGTACAATTTCTTGTAAGATCATTCCAAAGCTGTATATATCTCCTCTATGAGTTCCATTCACAGGTCGGTTAAGATCACGTAGAAGCTCTGGGGCTGTCCACAGATGTTCTATATTATCAAACAATATCGCATCACAAGTTAGTAATCGTAGTCAATGATAAAATTTAGTGAAATTAAAATGGCAACATAGAAATGTTTAACCACCTGACATCAGAAAATATAACTGCCCTGCAAAGTTGGTTGATATCTAGAAATAACAACTTCATTGGAAGTTTCCTTGCAGGGGACAGACTCATAATTATTGTGTCTTTCAGTAATATTTTAAAGCTTTATTTCATATACATCTATTTTATAATTATTAAAGCGGGAGGGTCGTCACCTGCGCACGCGCGGGAATTCAGTCCCAAGCGACAATAACAACACACTCAAAAACGCAAAGGCTCATGGGTAGACGCTTGTTTGTAACCAGTGACACGCTATGGCCATCTGACGCATGCGCAGGTGACGACCCCCCCCCCCCGCTTTAAGATTTGTATGCAATGTTCGAACGGAGGTTGATACCTGACTATTTACGCCTGTTGAAAATGTTATCGATGTCTCTCTTTAGATAATTATACGCTTGAATGATTTGAGATATAGATATGGGTTTGCAATGAGTCACATCCAATCATTATACATACACTAATTGATTTTTATTAACACATAAAAGACCCGAGGCAGGTACAAGTAATACAAAACCAAAAGCGTCTGCTTTTAGTAACGTGACGTATTTGCAAAGTAGTGAATCTCCTGTTTTATGTCTATGTTTTCGTACATGTACCTGTTATTTCGATTACTTATACCAAGGTGTTCATCACTGCATGGTGAACAGATTTGTCCCCGAGGAGGTTCGTAACTGGGGGTAGGTCGTTCGGACCATGATTATACGAATCTTTATTTATGTGTACATTTATAGTCTGCATATTGCTAGAGTTTCGAATTACGCATGTCCAACTCGTCATTGTAAGAGCACATTCACTACATGGTATATTAAGCTACGTGTTCGTATATGTGCTCGTGATTTCGGTTATTGCACCTCTGGGATAAATTAGGTGATATTTGTAGTGGAATAAACAACACATGTGATATACATGATTTTGGGATCTTGAAAATAGTGTTTACAAGTGATTTGTTATTTATATTACCTAATATCCCATGCCTCAGTTAATTTATAACGTTTCTAAAAGAAACCGAGCTGTCAGTCAACATTCAGTATTTAATTATCAATTTTCAATCGATATTTTGATTGATTATTACTGTAAAACTAATAAAACAATTAATGAAATTTAATATTAAGTGGAAAATCCAAAAATGAATACTTTCGGAGCAAAACACGCAAAAAATGTTTATTCGAAATTTTAAAAAAATGTTGGCATTTTGAATACAAGTATCAACGAATATAGGTCTTCTCTTCAATAAACCAGTCCACTAGTATATCAAACCATTAAATTACGTGTTCTTTATTTTGATAGACAATTCATGCATAAGCTGTGTAGTGTAGACTAAGCACTCTGAAAATTCTTGGAATTTTGAATACAAGTGTCAACGAATATAGGTCTTATCCTCAATAAACCAGCTCACTAGTATATCAAACCATTAAATTACGTGTTCTTTATTTTGATAGACAATACATGCACTCTGAAAGTTCTTAGTAATTTTTTACGTAGTCTGTGAAAATATACGTCCTCCTCTAAAATAAAACGAGAAAATACGGTAAAAACTTTTGTTACTTCGAAGAAAAGGAAAGATGTCAAAAAAATCGCTCCAACACGAAAATATATTATATGGTTTCATACACATAGCCGCTGGTTGCACAGTATGATATCCACGCATGACGCAAATCATTCATTACGGTTTTTGTTAATATTCGTGTTAGTCTATTCACTGTTCTGTTGAACATAGGAAATCTGTTTTGATGAAAAGCAACAATGCTTTCTGCTTGCAGTCATGACATGCCGCGCAGTGGGTGGAGGTACAGCAAAGAATGGTCGTCTAATTTCACAACCTTTATATCTCAACATAAGGATGTCTTTTTTTTCAAAATCTACCTAGACATCTTGGCCAATCATAACTAAACATCGCAGGATGTATATATAATAAATGTCACATTTCCTAGTTCCGAATCGTGTTCTAAGAATGGCCACAATTATTTTAAAAAAGCGTAGCGTAACTCCACAATATCAATAGCGTTTGCCACGATTACAAAATGTTACTCAAAATTGAAATGACGTAATCATTAAACGCGGTACAGAGCGTGCAACTTATCACATAATCACAATAGCTATGTTTCCACTAATGCAGTCTAAAATTCGAACCATTTTTTGCTCCCATTGTAAAACCGCGAGTGGTCGCGAACCGGACTGGAACAAGCTAGCTGTCTACAAACGTTATTACACTTGGCGTACTGAACTCGAGGCAGTTTATTAGAGAATTCAGAAAAAATGGTGGGATATTGTCGGCTTTCCTTTTGAAACTGTGATAATCAGTCCTTAATTTCCTCTGACAATTTTTCTTGCGTGAGATCGGATCAAATTCTTGATTTTGGTACTACAGGACAAAGCCGTATGTTCATACCCGGATACTTATTGTGACGTTGCGCAATCTAAGTTTATTCTCCGTCGATTTGCTTTGTCATTTCAATTCAATCTGTATTGGACCATAAGTCAATTAAAAAGATGGCCCATCTCGAATCCATGTCAAACGTATATCTGTCAAGATATCCACTATTCACGGTCTGAGATCGAAGCCAATGTACGTAAGCAGTCTACGGTAGATGTCTACTACTACTGCATTCAATTTTTGCGCCTAATCTTAACGAAAATTATCCCACAATTAGCGAGCTTGTGCACTACACCCTCGAATAGTGTTCGTTTAGAATCGTATTCGGTTAGCTGTCCATACTGGGTCAATAAACCGCGTTATTAGGTTCGCAACCACCTCTGGATTCGGATTCGGATTTCGAACAAGATCAGCTAAAGTGGTGACGCTTAAATCGCAACTATTTTGTTTAGTGAGTACAACGCTAATGTGTGCAGGCGACAGAATCGAACAACTTTATGCATAATTTATCTTACGACGCATGTGCAGTGGTTAGTGTCGTCATTTGAAACAAAACACTATATATGTAAATGACCCGTTCCATATGGGTGTAGCATCATTTACGTATGGTCATCGATATACGGACGAACCAGTCAATAGCTGAGCAATAAATCTCTCTGATAAGTCGAGGCGAAACGTTTCTGTGACGTCATATTGACGTAGGTGGTGTAAAGAATGTCGTTCAAATAGGCGACTCTGATTGACTATACTGCTCGTCGTCGTGAAACAGTATGTCATATTGACAAGCAACGCAGATCAAGATAATAGACGCGCACCGGCGCTAGAGGGCAGGACTACATAGAAAAGGTTTATTAATAACAACTACATTCACACAGTCATATCTTCTTGATCGGAGGGTGGAAGTGAGAACGTCATGTAGTGAATAGTTCTTTTTTTATTGTCTGCCGTAGCAAGCATGAACATGCATACCAGTCATTGCCGTGACATCGATAAGATACGGCAAATCGGCGAAATTTGCGAAGAAAGCTATTGTATAAATAAACATATTCAAAGAAATTGTCACATTTTTTGTATCTTCCTAACACGTTCCGTATTAGCTCCCTTATTATTGTCCTGACGAAATGCCTACGTAGTCAATGTTATTGGTGACTTGATGTTGTGTAGATCCATCCATGTTGTATGGAGGCAACCCTGACTAGACCGCTCAACACAGTGATGCTTCTGGGGATTATTGTTACCAGCTTGTAAATACTAGTAATCTACGACGGGTTATATAAACATCAATCTGATTAAAATCTGATGTAGTTTACGGGCTTTAATTATTTTGGCTATAAACTTATTTTAATTTTATTTTACTTTGATTTTCATTTTGTGTTTTTTTTTAATTCCGCCCTACATACATCTGACCCGATGCTTATGTAACGAGATTTCAACGAGATCCACTATCGACGATTTTAATCAACGAATCACAGACTTCCTTCTTTAGCGCACATGATGACGTCACCGGGCAGAGTCAGGTGGCAAACACTCTCAAATAAAATGGCGGATTATACCGACCGAGAATAACACGGCTTTTCGGTAAGTTTATCATTGTCAAATGCAACGAAAGTCATTTTTATGTTAATATTGTGGCTCGAATGGTTCGAGTTTAGATCGTTATTTTGCGTAGTTATTCTGGGAGTGACGATTGTGTTTCCACCGGTTCGACCGAACACCGGTGTCTTTTTAAAGTCGCTTGCCCTGGAGACGGGTGATGTTTTGTTGACGATCGGGCCAAAATCGTCTACGGTATTGAAGCCGTAGCTGTAAATATTAATCAAAATGTATCAACATTTTGTACATTATACAATAATTCTTTATTAAAGTAATTGAGCTGATTTGGACTGGAATAAAATATTTTTTATTTGGAACCGGTGGGCCGGTGACCGTTATACAATTTAAAAGTCGTTTGCATTGTTTACTATAGCTGTTTACAGTAATCTAATCATTATGATTTACTCATTTTTTTGCTTCCATTCTAGATAATTATGCTCAGTGTTTGATGTAAAATTGGAGCGATGACCGAATGAACGAACCTTGGCTGGCGAAGATGTTAACTGGAAGTGTACACATTTGTTGGAAGTGAAAAAAATATTCAATGTAATGACAAAAATTGTAAAATGCTGTGGACTTTCTTTTGTAAATAAAAATATACTAGCAATTTTCTATTAATGGTTTATTCAAGTGGGCAAAATATAATGTACAGAAAGATTGCCCGTGGAGTATCGCTACACTGAAAAGTAAGCAACCGAAAGCCTGTATAAAAGGGGGCTGTGATTGGCTGTTACTTACGCGAGATTTGAACGGGACTTGCATAGGCGTCGGATCAGATTTAGGTAGGGCGGAATTTTAAAAAAATCACAAAATCAAAATAAAATAATAAAATAAAAAGACATTAATAACAAAAGTAATAAAAAATAAAATTAAAATTAGTTTATAGCCAAAATAATTAAAGCCCGTACACTACATCAGATTTTAATCAGATTGTATAAACATACGCCGTGCAAGTGATTACCAACACTCAATAGCATAGCTACACCTGCGATAAACAATCGCCCGTGTCTAATGGCACGTCATCAAGCTAAGGCCGTGTATTGGTTTAAAATGAAGCTTAATCGTAACCACTTTCATCAACAACTGTCAGAGGTTACCTCAAACATGGAACCGACGCCATCTTGTTCATACTATTCATCTCCTTTGTGTGACGCGTCGGTCACGCGAGATTTAAATAAACATCTTGACACAGTATCTCAAGTGCTACAACACTACATACACCTTAGGGAGAACGTCAAAAGATCGATGTCAGATAAAAAAAAACTTATTTGCTTTAGTTTGGGGGTGGGGGTTTTTGACTTTAAAAAGTTTCCATCCTACAAAAACAATTTTATTTTTTAATGAAGTCAAAAAAATCATGGAGTATTTGTAGTTCGTTTTTCTTCTATCCAATCATGGGAAAAAATAACAGAAAATGAAACAAACATCCAAGACGAGAAAATGGTTTTGTCCGAGTGTAAATATGTGCGTCTAATGAGGTCAATTTCAGGGCATGTACCAAGAACCAACTGCTATGCCATACTACTGTCCGATTATCAATTTGTATTTAATGGTGAATGTAGTCTGACGACGTGATCAATATTTATCAATTAAGTTTCAGTGGGGGTAGGGGGGTTGGGGAAAAAACTAAAGGAATTAAGTTTTTTATCCGACATTGAACTTTTGATGTTGTCCCTTATGTGATTATTTGCAGACAAACAAACAAACATTCGCATAACATGCACCACAGGGTATGTAATTAGATATGTTGCTACATACGTGACCATATTTTATCAGAGTTTTCATTGAATGCCATACTAGCCGAACGATCTTCGATTCCAGTGACGTAATCACCAGCCTTTGCTCTGTATTTACAATATCCATAGTCAGTGATCTTTAAAACCCATTTCTTGTCCACCACGCAGTTGGTAGATTTTAAGTAACCATGAGAACCAAGTATTGTCTTGTGAAGAAAGGCTATGCCCTATAAAAAAGGTAAAACATACTCCTCGGATCTTATTTCAATACTCAGAATATCTGTACGATAGCACAGATATTCTGAGTAGTGAAATAAGATCCTAATAAATTTCACAAAAGCGAATGTTCAAGTGAACCAATGAATCTCAATCAGTTGTTTTGACCCCACTCCCCAAAGTCTTACCTAGGGTGCATGCCTACACCAAACAACGATTTAAAATCATTGCGACATCTCCAGAGTATATTGTGCAAATACTCGTTATTTTGGCTCTTTTAATATTTGAGAAGCAGAACAAAGTTGATTTGTTTGATTGCTAACTTCTGTATATTAAAGACCAGATGTAGGTAGGGCGGAATAAAAAAAAATCACAAAATCAAAATCAAAGTAAAATAATAAAATAAAAGAGCATTAATAAAAAAAGTAATAAGAATAAAATTAAAATAAGTTTATAGCCAAAATAATTAAAGCCCGTACACTACATCAGATTTTAATCAGATTGTTCGTGAGCGTGCATTCAAGGTATTTGACCCATTTGCATGAACGATCCTCGTTCATGAGCACTTATTACAGTCAGTTAACTATTATGCCATTAATGATCATCAATATATTTACAGTTTCTGGATGTATTTATAACATGGATAACTTGAGGAAATTCAATCCCTGCCTAAGGCCGACTCGAAGACAAATTTAACAAATTTGCGCGCTCAGACAAGGTAAGATTAGGAGAACCGAAATTGTGCTATACATATATACGTATTTGTAATACGTAAACAAATTATTTAACTGCAGCTAGTATCCGAAACGAGCAGAAAAAAATGAATTAATATAATTTCAAACAATCCTTAAAAACATATAATATAAAATCTCCAATGACATGTATAAAATCTCCAATGACTCACTTTGTCAACAATGACGTCAAAGGTTAATTTGCTTGCACTGACCAATTAAATTACATTGTTTTATTACACTGAGCTGCCAATATAATTATATAGGATAACACACTTAATGTTGAAAAGTCAGGTTATTTATATTTACTAATTGTAATACCGCCAGACGTAAAGATAGACAAGGAAAGAGGCCACAACTGATGCTGAAAAAGTATGTTATCATTCTGTGGTGTAAGCTGTTACACTCTTAGGTGAAGAGAAAATAATAATACAATATTTCAAGAGTTTAAATACTCAGCAATAGGGCTATCAATAACCGTCAGTGCATAACACATTTGCCACGATTCGTCTGATAGTAATAAACAAGGCGAAACCATTGTTACAAGCATGCATGGATGGATTATTGAATCTCCATGAAAACCAATGGCCTACACTATAAACATGTCTCCATATGCTTGTTATTATATTATTTTATGAGCCTATTTTTTCACAAACGAAAATAATATTACTAACTACTAACGCTCATCGTGTTGGGCGAGGAAATCCGAATAAGTGTGAACATTATAGCTGCATTAGGATTCTTCGAAATGTCTGATACTTTACGTAAATATATTACTATTGTTGCACATATTTTTGTTTGTGGTGTTAATAAAAAAAAATTATGGTAAGTATTTTGAAACTCAAGGTAACAAAACAATGTATCGGAAAGTACATTTTAAAAAATAATGGCAGTTTTAATAGTTTGTCTTATGCTAAAACAAAAACCAATACGCGTACAATTCAAACTCGCAGACTTTAGTCAAACAGTATTCATCAACTTTAAAACTAGTGTGAAACCAGTTACAGAGTAAATAAATAAATGACACTCTGAAAATAAATAATTTATTGCAAAATTCAATGTATCGTTTATGCGTAGTTTATGCACAATTTTTGGAACGTTTCAATTATTCCTGGTGGCTCAACTGCAGTCAGTCGAATTTGTGTTTCTTGTAGACTTGACGCATACGAATTCGGAGATTAACGTGAATGGCTACCTAAAGTTCTCGGCAATGAACTGCTTTCACAGTGAATCACAGTATTATGTTTAAATATACATATGTTTAATAGTTATTAATTTTCTGAAAAAAATGCTTTCCCGTCGAAATCAATGACACAAGATCGGACTCCATCATCGATAAAACACATATGACTTCCACATTGCGATCAAAATAATTCGGTACCTTGCGGCACTGTGATTAACCTGTTAGGCCAAAGAACACGGTTTCAAGTCAATTCATACACCAAACGATCATGGCGATAATCGCTTCGCATGAACAAATTGCATGCGATCAAAAACATTCGCTTACGATAATACTAAGTTGAATTTTATTTGCATTTCACCAAAAAAACAATTAAATTGCTTTGTGTATGCCATTATAGCTTATATTTAGCATGTACATAATCTTGAAAACAAGTAACAAGTACTATAGAGTAGATCATTTGCTACTGCTTGTTCTCTTTTAAACTGTTTTGTATGCATTTTGTACTACCAACATGAAAAACAACCAAAACCTATTATGTAAATATCACGTAGAAATACCAGTATTTTTGTTTTTGTGTGAAGTACAAACATTCAACTCTTGTGTGGCGTCTAAATTAGAATATGTGTGGTAAACAAAGCCAACTATTGTTCTGAATTATCCAGCTCCCCAAACAACTCAATGTCGGTGTCGGTTATACATCAACGCGTACACTTTACAGCTACTATTATTTAATCGTTAGTCGCGTCATTAAGCCTTCGATTTTAACTTCTAAATAGAGATACAATTGCCTCATAGTTGATATCCACAAACGCATTAGATGGCTCAAGCAAAAACAAGATGATTGAATCTTAGCGGGAACCTTAATAACAGACTTGCATTTAAAATGTAATGATTGAATGTAAATTTAAACATGGTCATTTTGCTCTATATTTTGCATATATCTTCTTTGTGCCCAAGCTGCCGTATACAATATCACGTTGTCTATAAAATCTAACAGTTTGAGCGTGTTACACTGAAAGATAGTGTTTAATTGCTCATAAAATAATATCAATATGTATTCATCACAATAAAAATAATTTTGATCGGTACATCTCATTCTTAGTTCTTATATATGCATGCATAATACCTCAATGAGATCAGCGATAAATGATATCTTGAACATCCAGTCCAGCTTGATATCTTCATTATTCAAAATATCCTGCAAAAACATATAAATACTCTTAAAGCTGTCTGTGCGGTTTGATATCAGCCTTTGTAAACTTACATGAGATGCTGTCCAGTCGAACAGATTCAATATGGCTAACATGCAGTCACTGAAATGGTACAATGAATGTCTGCCACCCTGGCAACACGATCGCAGGTGGTTATGAATTGAATCGAAAGTTGTTTTTTTCAAAATGGAAATGTGTATCATTTATAAACAAATTGCTTGAAACTGTAGAATACTTACAGACAAACTTCCTTTCGGACAGTATGCGGTTAGCAAGAAATTATGCGACTGCTCAAAACATGCTCCGTAAAATTTGTTGATATTCTCATGACTCAAATTTCTCATCTGGGAACGAAGGAAGGAAGCAAAGACAATTATAGCAACGCCATTCAGAAATTAATGAAGCTGAAACACTGGGTGATAACAGTTTATCTCGGCCTCCTTGAGCATTAGAATTTATTGTGTTAAATTGACAAATTGGTCTTAACAATGTAATTTACATGTGATGTATACGACTCGTATTCAGCGCGACGTTTTGTTTTAACATATTTTCCAAAATTTTTATTAAAATCTGTCTACAATAGAAAGGTGTGTCTATTTGGTTCAAAATTATAAAATATCTTATAAAAAATGCATGAAAATAGGAAAAACGTTGTATGTATTTTGGCGTGTACAAAGCATTGCGCTAAATGAGTTAATGATCCACTCTAATTCAGTTGTTTACTAAATACATGATACATTTTTTAATAGTAAATCCCGTGTGATTATAAACTATTGAGATTGTAGGATAGCAGTGTTATCGACCCCGTCATAATATTTAAGTAATTGGAGCGATACACTTAAATTGATGTCGAGCTTGTGATCGTTTGGCTGTGGGCAGTAATGGTTTTTGTTGAAAATTGCGATTGCTCAATGTGTGCAGCCAACATAATCGGGGACTTCAATCATATTACTGCACAAAGAAAGTATCTCACAGTCAGCTCACGGGCAATCCGCATAGTTAGGGACATTACGTACCGTTTTTAACTCTTCAATGTTTTCGTTTGTTGGATTGTGGTTCTCAATTTTCAGGTAGCGAATAGCGCACATAATTCCTTGATACGATCCGACTACGGTAAAAGTTTTGTCTTGTTGATCCAATGCTTCTGCTGCAGACGACTTTGAGTGAAGACTCCCTAATGTAGCTTGCAGCTATAAACATATATTGTATTAAAATATAAATACAATTCTACCCGCTGCGCGTCGGTCGATACTCCCGCTGTACTGCTTTCGTGCACACTTTGAGGTATCCTCGTAATAACCTCAAACTATTGAACAGTTTATACACTAGTCTGATAAAAATCTGATGTTTCATTTCATCATTTTTGGTTTATTATCTGGTTATTTTATCATATATACCTTATATTATTATATTTTAACAAAATATCCAGAAATAAATTGTAGATTAAAATAAAGTATATATGAAAATACTGATTACTCACACAGAGGAAAAATAACAAAATTAGCGACCCCCCCCCCGCGTTTTCTGACAAACTTAAGCGACTTTGAGTTCGGTTTCCCATAGATATTCGTCACAACATGCAACATGACACAACATACAGCTTACGGCTCCATGCTGGGCGTAGTTTCAATGACAAGTATTAACTTTCAACCAATAGATAATTTCGTAATTATGGTATGAACCAATTATTTTCTACACTTCTGACTAATTAGCATAAAACGCACCATTCCTTCCCCACGCTTACATTGTATCTTAAATTGACTTCTTTGTGATCTGGACGAACTTTTCATAAATTTAAAATTGGAATTGCGAAATTTAAAATTGAAAGCAAATTTCCAAATTCCATTCTTCGGGTTGAAGACTTTGGATTCAATATATCATAATTCGTGTCATTAGATTTTTATTTTCATAAAGTCTATTGTTGTGATGGAAACCAAATAAACAAATGGCCATATGCATCTCGGAGGGCTTTAATTTCAAAAGTGTAAGTGTAAAACAGCAAAATATTTGTGTTTTAGAAAACCTGTGCAAACTTCTCAACATTAGGAATCAGACACTTTGTCCTAATCTCGTGGACGCATTATACAATAGAATAAATGAATGACCACCATATACCACGCATTCATATATCTACTTATGTCAGAAATGTTCACGTACCCTTTGAAATACCTGCACTTCTTCTGATTTAATTTGCCAAAGAGATGTCGTCATGCTTTGGAAACGCACTCTTCAACGAGAGAAAACACACTTTACTGTTAATAAGGCGACAGACTATTGGTGAACACACAACAACATATGCACTCAGAATTATTGTCTCAGTATTATGAATAATAGGTAGTCTTGAAAGTATGGCAATAATAATAATGTCATTTAAATCAATCAATCAATCATCAAAATTATTTAGTAATTTTGAAATGAGTTATTTCTACATACCTGTAAACTAGCACGGCTGCTATAGCGCCACATAGTATTACAACCACTGCTACTGTCACTGTGGCTATTAAGACTGAGTTGTCTGGGGAAAACGTGTCAAGAAGAAGAGTAGTATAGAATCCTCGAAACATAAACATACATTGGCTATCTGCATTTGGGTTGTCAAGACCACCAATCGCAATATCTCGGTGGTAAGTTCAAAGTTTGATGAGTCTCGTTGCAATGATTTTAGTAAACACTTATGTGGAACTCCCTGGTTATGTTATTTCTATGAACAGTACATGAATTAGCACTTTGCTACGAAATAAATGTTTACATATAGAAGAAGATGTGTTATTTTTCAAAGAATGTGACGTCCATTCTTTTTGCTTCACGGTGTGCAATGTTATGATTTTTTGTGTTTCAGGTCATACATTATCGTCATTCTCTGTGCTTCAGGGCATGTAATGTCATCATTTCGTGTGTTTTAGAGCATCCTGTCATCATTTTGTGTGTTACAGAGCATTTGATGTCAACATTCTGTGTTTCAGAGCATGTGATATCATCATTTTGTGTGTTTTAGAGCATGTGATGTCACCACTATGTGAGTTTAGAGCATTTTAATCAGATAGATCATTGCCGACAGTTGTCTAAAGTTTCACTGTTTAAAAAAGTTAAATTTAGTTATATGCATAAACTAAAACATTGCCGCTATGACTGTTAATTAAATTGAATGTATACATGCATTAACAAAGATCGGTACAATCTATTCAAGTGATTCGATGGTCAACAGGTGTCGTAACAAAATATTCCTAGGCACACGTACACAGAAACCATATACTTACCAGTTTCATTACAGTGTTCTCCAAGGAATCCACAAGCTGGACGGTCGGATGGCGTTTTTAGAATTGCCCCGTTGCCATTTCTTCCCCAAATGGGTAAATGAGACATTCGAAATATCTAATAATCAAAATGACAATGAATAATTCCCATATTTGTATTTATCATATGTTTGACCATTGTTGTGTCGCTTAAATGAATCGAATTTTCTCAGCATTTATCCCCCGTATAACGCCACCGACAGTCGCCATAGTTGAATGTACAACCCATGTGACTTTATTGACATGACATTATTTATAGCACATTCGCACACAATTGAAAAAAAAAACTATTTTTTTTTTTTAATTACCCGAGTCTCCAGATTATATGGCGGTGTGCAAACGGTAGCAGTATGGCATTTTGTGGCGCATTTCCGTGGCGTACGATTGTGTTAATGTGTCCAAAATGCTGAAATCGTGCATAATTCATCAACTCCTGGATCATGTAATTCTAAAATCAGGTTCGAGTCAATTTGCGTGTTAAAATATTTTACAAATATCACGCTTATTTTCAACTCCGTGAATTTAAATTTATAGTGTTTCAATAGTGGAATGAAAAATGTGCTGTCATACACGAAGCAAATTCTTCTCATCACGTATTTGATCATATATTACCATAGCATTGACATGCTGCACGGCGATATTCTTTATTAGTGAATGTTGCACATTTCAAAGAAATATTGCTTCATTAGATTGACCTATGGTTTGATGGTAATGATTAGTGTGACGTTAATGGCACGTAAAAGTCAGGCGCGTGCAACATTCGTTGTCCAGTTCATTTAACCCGGGTTTCGATTACTTCACCATTCCCTTACAATCAGTAAAATTTGAGTGTGTGAACAGACCACGTATATCACGAAATCGTATACACGGCTGCATGTGTATAATTATAGAGTTATATGTCAGATGATGCCACTATTGGGAGAATCATATCCTCCAGATCTTTGTGCTTTAATGAAAAACAGATGATTTTTTTTCAATCATCTTTTTCGAGTCCGGAGGGATACGTTCAGATTATTTGAAAGATTATGCGGGGAAATATTCAACAACAATATTATTATTTTTGAACATTCGTCACTGACTGAGATAGAGAAAACATTAAAACATGAGAAAACATTCTGCAAATTAGTGCAGTTTTTTGTTCATATAAAACACATCAGTGTCTAAGTGGCATATTTTTTTCAAATGATAGGATTCCTTCGCTTTCAGTTATTGTTTTTGTACACTGCGCTTTTATTAATATATATTGAATGTAACATAGACTATTTGTTATATGTAGTATACTTTTACATACGGGTTGCATTACAGTCTCCCAAACTATGAGTAAACGTTTGAATGTATGTGACTGTTATCTTCGCGAATTGTTCCCTATTTAAAGCGCAATAGCCATCGACCTATACAACTCGTATATAAACGTCTAGCTATTTTGATTAGTTATATGGAACAACGATTACCAAAAGTGACGCTTCGACAAATGTTAGGCAACTTTGTTCTCAGCAGACATATTTTACGTTGCCTAATTTCTGTTCAATTGTACTATTAAAAATGTACCAAACTGAGCTGCGCCATTTCACTCAACTGTTATAAAGTAATGCGACTGTATCAAATTTATAGTATGTTGATATTAATCGATTCTGAAC
Source organism: Saccoglossus kowalevskii (assembly GCF_978046115.1). NCBI lineage: Eukaryota > Metazoa > Hemichordata > Enteropneusta > Harrimaniidae > Saccoglossus > Saccoglossus kowalevskii. The sequence continues at coordinate 23,386,808 of NC_140657.1, forward strand.
TATCTAGGAATGTGAAATCCCTTATTTTTAACGGCTAAGAGTGAGTAAACATCAGAAAGTCGTGAAACTAGTTCAACTGTACTGTGTGCTATTGACGTATAGATTAAAACAATGTGAACTGTATAAGTGGCAATTCTTTACAGGAAAGGTAGTCCCGTGCTAATATGCTATGGAATAGAGTATTGTGTAACATTGTATACTATATGTGGCCAAGGGGAACAATGCAATAATGGCGGAGAGTCTCCACCGTAGCGCTGACGGTTGTCGTCGCGGTCAAGGTCGCATCCGTGGCCGCTAGGTTTAAATTGCATACAGAAAAATGTATTTGACACATAATATCCATATGGAAACGCACGCAGTTTCTACAACCGCTGATGTTAAATACGGGGTCGACTTACCCGCTCTCCATTCGGTCCATTAATGGATTCTGCGACTACTTCCATGTGCCCAGACGGTCGAAGATCAAGAACCCAATAATCGGGCTCCCGGTCTCCGTTTTCGTCCATGACTACATTGCCAGTCATACCTGTAAAGACGTCATTATTATTTGGTTCATTTATATATAATAATAATAATAATAATAATAATAATAATAATAATAATAATAATAATAACTTTATTGCGCAACTTAACCATCTGTGGATTTAGTAAGGTAAAAAATGATTACAAAAGACACCTAAAATAAGACACACTAAAACACTAAAATTAAAATACAGTGAAATTCAACAAAAGAAAGAAATACAAAATAGAAAATCTCTGAAAAATTGAATAAACAGCAGCAAGGTTCTCCCAGACCATAGTTACATATTTAACTTTTAGAAAATTGTATTTTTTAAATAATATGACAAAGGCATATTTCCCATTATTTTCACAACGCTTTCCATTCTGGACAAGTCATTAATTTTTATTTTAAAATACTTCAAGACATGTTTTCTCTCTACTTCATAGAAATTGCAATCTAAAATGAAATGCATTTCATCTTCAATTCGATCTGAATTGCATTTTTTGCAAGTTCTTTCATTTTCTGGGGTTTGGTTTACTCTTTCCAATTCAATTCCAAGGTTGTGGTCACTGAGCCTGAACTTTGCTAACACTCTACGTTGGCTGACGTTTTTCATTTCATTTAGATAGTTTTCTAATTCAATTTTTTGTTTAAATATACTATATGTTTGTTCCCCTCTTTTTTATTTAATTGTTTTCTCCATGATTGAATAAATTCATTTGATAGCTTTGTTTTTACAACATTGTTAGTTGATTAATATTGTTGATCTTGTATAATACACATAAAATGTCGAGAAATGTGTCTATATACTCACTGTCATTCTATAAATCCTAAAATTAACATCTACTGAGACTGGAAAAAAGTCAGGAAAAACACGCCTCAAACAGAACATACACACTATCGTACGAAAGTAAGCAAGCAATTGTATTTACCCTAACTGAAATACGCAGTGTAATATAAGTGATAACACATATTTTACTTACCATGAAATGTGAGTCCTTTGACGTTACTGAACCATTTCTCACCATCTCTTGGATGACCACCCTGTTCCAGTGTCTTATTCAAAGCAATTGCGTACATGAATACGGCATCATGCAAGAACGGTGAATAAATATTACCCTATATAAAGCAAATATTAGGATGGGTTATTGTTATGTGGTTCATGGTCTTGCACCTATCCTCGGGGGCGGAGCTACGTCACGGACGTTCTACGTTGCTAAGACGCGCACCACTGTACGTATTTCTATGGGCTTTGTGCGCGCTACTGTGGAACGCCGGTGGAGCCGGTGAAAACTCGAGAAAACAACACAAACTCAACTTTGAAGTAATCCTGAACAACCAAATTTATATATGTTACACACGTAGGGCTAATCTTGTTACACTGTTCAGGGGAGTCTCAACAAACATCCCAAAGTACCGTTTTCTGCGAGTTTTTGGTCTTTGTTTTCACCGCGAGGGTTGCCAGGCGGTAGAAATTGCCCGGATGTCCGCCCCCGAGGATAGTATAAATGTTTAAATATATAGAAAAATATTGAATGAGTATTGCTTAGGAACAAATGGTTTCATCTTACTTCGAATGCTGAAATTCTCTTGCTGCTATATTGTCAATTAGGAAAGATGCGTTAAAGTTACGTAAAAATGTTTGTACTGTGTGGCATGAACTTTTCATGTAACATAAACCCGAGCACGTTCAATTTAAGTGTTACAGTTGGGCGTGGCAATTGATCGACAATTGTACGTGTAATGTATAATGCTTAATCTGTTCGACGTTTCTCCTCGATTGGGTGGACACAAATAATAAAACTATGAATGGACTGATTTAGTATTCTGAACGCTGTTTAGTTGAATCGCAACGACTACGTAACGACTGCATGGTTCGTTTATATAGTCTATTTACATAGTTGAGTACTTTGCGTGTTCTTGTACAGATATGAACAGAAGTTAATCGTTATATACAACAGCATGAACGAGGTTTATGTACGTTTGAAGTATTCCATTCTCAACAAAGCCTTAGTATAATATAATAGTATAATAATGTATGTGCAATGACGTAATTATTAACAAATAGGGCAAAAGGCAAACGGCGAATCCAACAGATACCAATCCTGGTAAAACGTGAAGCAACAGCAAAATAGAAGATGTATTGAAAGTAGGGTTATATTAAAAGACTAACTAAGGTATTCACAGTACATATTACTCCAAAGTGCTTAAGTTGTGTACATTGTGAGTATATTTACCTATCAAAGTAATAATAAAGAATGTGTATTTACACTGTTGTATGATTATCTATATAATGTACACAGAGAACCCAGCGATATCTCCGGCAAGGATGAGATGTGTCTTTTTAACCATTTTTATTACATGAGCTGACAAGTATTTAAATGGTAAATAAAACATATCAGACCGCTGGGTATTACAGCATAGCAAAAATGTAGTTAAATACTGGTATTCATCAACTGGTTTAGTTTTTAACAAGTAATTAAATAGCGTGTTACCAATACCAACTTTACGCTGTTTGGGGTGCATATTTATTTTGAAATTAGGGCTTTCAGAATAATTGTCTATAACGATGTGTATATTCAAAGAATCTTATTCCAAGTCAAAAAACGAAACCCTATAAATCACGTAAATTTCAGTTCGGTTATTAGCTTGTAATTGACTGCAGTTATAACAACTACAAAAAAACATTATTTGGGTCTAATTAATGAGCAATCGTACAAATATGTTAATGCTCATGGTAATATTTATCCATCTTTTCACTTCCATCTGTTCCAACATATCATTTAGATTCATCCACCTAAATCTATCCGTATTATCGTAAAATTACAACATTGTACACCTCTATAACGCAATTGACATTTTTATTATATTCTTCTGTTTTGTAGCCTGGTATAATTTTCAATATCAACATCGTGGGAAATGTGTAGGCCTCTATCTTTAATGATAACAGACTCAATAATCTAAGTAAGTATGACCTTCCAAGAATGGCCTAAAATAGCAAACGAACTATTTGCGAAATTAATTTAAACATTGGGTATACTTTTGTTGAGTCAATTGAACTAAGTAAACTGTTATTCCAGAAGAGTAAAATGTTATGCATCAATGAATACATTAGTTGAATAAAAGCAGCAAGAAAGTATTAATTGGATTAGTTCATATAAGAAAGTGAACTTCATTATGTGTAATGGCATACCAAATGAGAAGACTCATAGTCTATGCAAGGGAAAATTTACTTATTCTATAATGTACAAATTGACGAAAATAATCAAAAGTTGTATTGTCTGCAAAATTCAATCGACTGTTCTTTCCAATCTGAATAACTAGGACAAAAAGTTACGACGCTCGAGAGTTACATCTATCGAAACTTTGTATGTTATGTCGTTTATCATCTGGGTTACTGTTTGTCTTCACTGAAAATAAACCCAGTCATACATTGCGCGCTGAACACAACTAACCTAGGAAGTACGTAAGGTTTGCCGTTCAACGGAAACATGAGTAAAATGTTTCTATAAATTCTAAAGGCATGGACATAATAGCTACACGGGAAACAACTCAGAAATACGGTATGCATCTCAGATTAGCTTAATGGAAAATAATTCACATCGAATATTGATTCTGTAGTATAGACCCAGTAATATAATATTCGATCGCTGATCAAAGAATACCGCGTACGATAGGTGATGTAACCATAAGATGATGACAATTCGCCGCAAATGTTGCATATATTATATTACGTATATTAATTCACACGTCAAATGCCGAACAACACGTATCATACGATCAGAAGTCCAGTTACTGACACATTCTCTATATTGCTTTATTAATACCCTCTTTGCACGATTGGCCGCGTTGTATATATTGCACAGCAATTCCATGTCTTTGATGCGTAACACGAGTGTGTCTAATGGCATTGATATAATGAAACCGATGAAGCGTGTAATAACATGTGTTATCACGCTACTTAACAAGGAACTAATTCCAATCAATACACAACAACACTGTATTATCTATTATATAATTAGAGACCATAATTAGATGTTCTATTCAATACGGTAAGTTTACATACGTATTAAACTGAACATTTCCTTTCTTTTTCGTTTATTATTATACTTTTTTACTTTTTTTATATTTTAAACTTTAATATTTTAAACTTTATTGATTTGTGTATATTATTATTATTATTATACATTATTAATATTGCCTAGTGTAAGTTTTCCCGGCGTCCCATGTTTATTGGTACTGAAATAATTGTTGTTGTTGTTGTTGTTGTTGTTGTTGTTGTTGTTGTTGTTGTTGCAATTTAGTACATTTATCATTTACCTTTACTTTGTTATGTTAAACGTAGTAATATAGGCATTTGTCGAGTTTTCTAAACTGTATTGTCTTTCTTCTAACCTTTCCATTCTGAATTGTGCAATTGGATTTGATTTTATACTTATTTGCTGAGCAAATATGTCAAATAGTGATTGATAATGATATAAACATTCGATGGGTTTGAATACAGAAATAATCGTGTCAAATTTATTTGAACATATAGTGTGTGCATTCCTTGATCAATCGCCCATTGCATGCGAATCGAGAATAAATGAAGATCAATTATTGCACTTTTTTACTCATTTGAGTGTTTTAAACATCAATATCAATACGCGCCCATTTACTCCTGTATGTTTGTCTACTAATTAGAATATTACAAATAATCAGCTTTTATCTGTTTTACGAACATGAATACCATCATCTATAAATGATGGTTAGGGATTTGTTTCCATATTATTCAATAATTAGTCTTATTTAGTCTTTGGCTCTTTCCAGCATAGTTTCTGCGCTTTGGCTACACCATATATTCTGATTGATCTTGCAAATAAATTTTAATTATCTGTATCGACCTGACTATCCACAACATCTTCTCTTTCTTTCCCTATATATTTCATGTCATGAAATATTTCATGTCCCAGAATTCATTTTGTTTGCGACCGGAGCTTTTCGCGTCTTTTTTCGAACACATTCCTTGCTTTTGTGACGTTGTGCGGACAGTGTTTTCGACACATCGATTGGTTTCGTAAATAAATATGGGTTTCACCAACAAAAAGTTTAGTGTCAAGGTGGTAAAACATGTAAATTATTTTGTTTTTTTTTCAGTTTGGGGCTGCATTTGTTTTCAGATATGCCTTTCATTTTATGAGACTTGTGTTATTTTTGTTTAATATTTGTTTAATATTCCATGCATTAGTTTAGTAAAAAAAATGCCCTCCCTGTGTTTTAATAGCAAACCCTTGATAGATTAAATATCTTCGCGCGCGAATCTATGCAATGCGAGCACTAAAATGGTAAAAGGGGTAAAAGGTGTCACGTCATATCGAGTCGTGATTCATATTTAGGAGCGCCTATTCGCCACGCTTTATACAGTTACTGCTTGGTTAAATGCATCCATGCAACGAAATAAGTATTAATGTCCTTCGTTATATGTCAAAAAAGACAAAAAGAGCATATTTACGTTCACAGTAATGCAAACAAGAACATTCAAATTGGTAATCCGTGTGTCATGTGATATGCAATAACGGCCGTTCTCGATCGTTATGCGATGGCCGTGATTGGTTACTTGGTTGTGTGCGTCACTTTGGATAGAGCAAGAAGTACTGAGCAATTGTAATAATACATACTCGTATACCAGGTGCAAGTGTATAATTAAATGGAGGCTCTGCCATCTTAATTGGAATGAGATCAAGAAATTCGTCTATTTCTTCGTTGCTGACCGTCGCCATTTCCAGCTACAATGCGAAACGAGAAACAGAAAGAAAGAACAAGAAAAACAACTTTATTCCCGTGCTGCATAAGTTAATTTGCGAAAAATCTACGAACCATTGAAATACTTTTAAATACAGTTATTCAAACATTCCCAATTGTCAATAATGTAAATGAAGTCAATTTACTGATTTTGTTTTTCTGAAATCTTGCTGATTTTACAGATGGTTAAAGCCATACATAACGCCATATGCACCGGAGAATGGTTACATGGACGATACCATACCGTGAGCACCGACTCGTAGGCGTAATAGGCATCAACGTCTCGATCGTCTCCCATCTCCCATGGATTTTGTGGAGTCCGAATATCAGTGAATAATTGATTGAGATTGATAAATACGTAGTCGCCACCTGTCATTCCCTGCTCATGCGCAAACAGCATAAATTTTCTTTCGTTATTCAAGTTGGTAGTGCAGAATATTACAACTGAAAATATGATGGCAATAATAATATATCATTAACATAAAGAACTATTAGTAGATCATATGAAAGTCATTAAAAAATTGTAAATATATATTCTGAAAATCATAAACAAAAATGTATATCATGCAGATCAATAACACATTTTTTGGACAGAAACAATATTCAATATTGCTTTCATCTTTCGGCAAACACTGCAATATAATAACATTATTGTTTTAAATTTATTTGTTAAAGGTTGTCATGTGCAATAATCGCTGGTCAAGCTAGTCAAACAGCCAAATTCTCACACACATATTATATTGCACTGTTCTAATTTGAAAACGCAGACCGTTAAATTTCACAATTTGAGAAAAACGCAAAATGCAGATCCACTATTGCATTATCATAAACACCTTACTCAGATGCTTCTGAATCATTTTGTTTAAAAATATTATTTATCCATTTGTTTTGAAATATCTTATAAATATCACTAATTTAATAAATTCCACGCTTTTAAAACTGTGGAATATTTATTAGAGCTAATGTTTTAACTGACACAAACTTGCCTATGGACAAAATAAAAATTACGTAACCTACTCAATTATTATCATTAATCAGTATTTTTGATGTAGTGCTTACGTGACAACTTATACAAATTTTGACATTTTGAAATGATATTGAAAGGCGTCAGGGACTACACCAACATTGTAACACATTCGGTGCAACTCGGAGCGTGGCTTTTTTTATTATATGTATTTCATTCTAGTTTCAGGTGATGTGAAATTGTACAAATTGGTCAAATTATGCTTTGGCATATTGAAGTATGATTACAATATCATGAGACTGTGACGATATTATTGTTGCAATACACAAATGTTTAGAATTTCTCGCCAGAATTTGTCGACTGTTTTGGGAACGCTTAACTTTAAAGCGACTTGCAGCATTTCTGTGTTGGAGTGCGAATTCGTGATGACGCTACTGATTGGTTCATCGTTGTTTGTCTGAAATATAAACGCAATATCCAACTAAGTTACTACACAGATAAAGAAAACACGATCGATTGTGCCTTTAAATTTGGGGGAAATCGTTACTTACTTCTGCCGCGCTGTCGAATCTTCAAGAAAGCCTCTGTCATTTCTTCTGATGACATCTGGTCCCGTAATTTAATGGTGTCTCCGAGGCTGATGTTGTTTGCTCGGAATGACGTCTGCACGGCAGTAGTAGCGTAAACACAAAAATCCACTGATTCCGAGTAAACCATCACGCCCAACCTCCAACCAAATTGATTGAATATCTAAGACACGGGGCAATGAATTATTAGTATTATTTTTACAGGTGTAAGGGGTTAAAATAATTACATACTACTATGTGTAATCCATCGATCAGTGTAATTACAAATGGCAAATCATTTTTATATTGATAATGCTATAATAATATACTATTAAAGTAATGGTCGCATGGTTTAATTACACACACACACACACACACACACACCCACACACACACACACACACACACACACATACTTGTATTGCAATATGTTCCGAGGACTTCATTGGATTAACTTTTAATATAGTTGAATTAACTTTTAATATAGTTGCGATATGAACTCGATTAAAACGCGTTCCTATATAGGGTTGCGTTTTAATTGGAGTTTAATTAAACTCAATTACAATGCAATACAATGGAGAATTGCATTTTAATTAAGTTTAATTAAACAAGAGTTGAATATCCGGTGACTGAACATAGAAATGTTTGCGAAGCTTAGGTTTAGTATCGGGGTAAGGTATGGTACAATTATATTAATATTAATATAACGTGAACCATACCTTCCCCCGATACTAAACCTAAGCTACGCAAAACGTATTAATAATCGAATTAACTATTAATATAAATTATGTTTTCCGAGGACTATGAAAAAGGTCCTCGGAAGGTGTGTATGTCCTCGGAAGTAGCTATATATCTGTATTTTTGTCCTCGCAACATATAGCAATCCAAACACACACGCACACACACACACACACACACACACACACATACTTGTATTGCAATATGTTCCGAGGACTTCATTGGATTAACTTTTAATATAGTTGAATTAAATTTTAATATAGTTGCGATATGAACTCGATTAAAACGCGTTCCTATATAGGGTTGCGTTTTAATTAGAGTTTAATTAAACTCAATTACAATGCAATACAATGGAGAATTGCATTTTAATTAAGTTTAATTAAACAAGAGTTGAATATCCCGTGACTGAACATAGAAATGTTTGCGAAGCTTAGGTTTAGTATCGGGGTAAGGTATGGTATAATTATATTAATATTAATATAACGTGAACCATACCTTCCTCCGATACTAAACCTAAGCTACGCAAAACGTATTAATAATCGAATTAACTATTAATATAAATTATGTTTTCCGAGGACTATGAAAAAGGTCCTCGGAAGGTGTGTATGTCCTCGGAAGTAGCTATATATCTGTATTTTTGTCCTCGCAACATATAGCAATCCAAGTACACACACACACACACACAAATAGAGCTCATATTATGAAAAAAATAAAAGAACAATATTTGTGTAAATAGAAATCTGAATATAATTCTTGAATATTCTGGTATGACTCTGTTTTACATATCAGTCAAGGTTATTGCCTCCGTTTGTTTTCGTTAGCGTTGTTTTATTGGCTTGTCTGTCTGTTCAACTGTCAGCAATATTACGGTAAAAGGTATGGATGGATTGGCCTAAGAATTGTGTCTTTGCCCAAGGTACCTTTGGTCGTGTTTTTGTTAATTCGAGGAAAAATGCTATTATTATTTTATAATTTATATTTATTGTGGATTAATATATATCGCTTAGGTATAAGCATTTCGAAGGAAACGTGGGAAAACAACTTTTAATATAATATAGCGCATGTAGCGCAGATTTTGGTTATTTTGTTTACTATGCTAAATTTAGATTTTTTACCAAGACGGCTATAAAAAAACTGCCGACTCAAAATGTTCAAACTTGCCCATTTTTGTAAGTATAGTCATGGTTTATGTGTCAACTGATATTTTTGTATGATTGTCATGATTTATATTTCCATGCGGTTATAGCGACTTTCACTGGTGACCCCTGGATAATCCACACCTGCTCGTAACTTGTCATGATCAGGTTCATTCGTATGTTAGGGAATTAGTGATTGGAACAACTGGCTGATATAATGGTCAACTATGGAAGTTGGTTAAGTCAACGAGGCACCGATAAGTATGAGAGTTATGTCCGGCATCGGGGGCAATTAATCTGACATTATGGCGTGTTGAGTACTTTGCGTGATTGGCTATATGTGTGGAGGCCACGCCTCGAGCTCTTAAACTTCTCTGTAATAGGCTAACAGTTGGAATGTGAATAAAGTTGATCTGAGTTAGTTGTGGCAAGCTCTCGACGAGACACGAGTATTGATACGGCCGAGAGGGAGTAACAACGCGGCTGAGACCAAATGTGACACGATTCGATTCTCTGCGTGTCCTTGTTCGATAGAAAGGTGGAGAATTCCCCGAACTTGCTACCCCTGACGTGAATGTTTAATAACACTCAATTAAATCTTTCACATGATGATACAAATATTGGTCACATTATGACATACAACAAGTCTATTGACAAAATGGCGTCAATAATCAAAATGACAGACCTTAATAGATCATGAGCTGGTTAGGGAAGCTGGGATAAGTTAACTTTATCACCTCCACCCCCTCTAAGGAATTGGGCATACAATCGGATTTTGAAATTCTACCATGTAATACGCATGTAGTGCGTCCTGTTCGATATGGGACTCATAGCGACGTATACAACGCGTGTAAAATACATTGTTGGTTTACATGAAATCCGAGCACGCTATGCGCGACGACCAACTAGGTAATAAAATGCCTTTGCTTTTCACAATTAGTCTAGACAACATCCGTGTAATCGGATGCCCTGAAAACACCAATGGAGAGATTATTCCAACACATTTTACAGTTATTATCACTGAAATGAGTGAGAACGTAATTTTGACGTTGATCATTTTGTCATGGAAACGTAAAAACACTGAGTGACTGTTTCAAAACATTTTCAGTTATTTCGATTAAAGAGCAAAAAATAAAAATGTTTGACATCGTTTTAATGAAAACACGTGACTGTATCATTAGGCGACTGAGCATTTGTGGCAGAATATGAAACATAGAGTATTTCGTAGACTATGTGAAACCTATGAACCGTCTGCTCACGATCAAACCGTCTGCACTGACAAAAATAAGCACAATATTCCTTCATATGTCATTGCCATAGTATTGTTGTTGGTAAAACAAATTAACTGTGTTTCTTGCATTCATGGGTGTCGTTTTCACCGGCTACGCAATAAATATATTGACTGTAACAGGATGCATAAATACAGATTTATGTTTGAAATTAAATTTTCTAACCTAAATGTTATTCATTTTGAAATATAATAGTACATGTCTATGATGTAAAATTTAATTTGAGATGGTGATTGTATATTCTTATGATTATTACTCTAAAATACGAATTGTTTTGGCTATTCCGCTATAAACTTACTTGTTAACTGCAATATAAAATCAATATTTTACAACAATCTCTGCATGTACTGAAACCATACAGAAGTCTGTGCAGTGTTTGACTGTTTATATGTTTCTGTTTAGGTATTAGTGATCGTATGTTTTGAAACCAGTTTGCTCAACTTAATGTAGTACCTGGGAAAAACGAAAAACAATAAAGTGCTGTCTAGACATAACCCATACTGACTCCGAGAAAATCAGAGAAAATGTAGCCGATGATTATTATAAACATGGCTGACGTTGATTACTTTATAAATTTATGACGTCACACAACTAGTCGCCTGATGTTAACCCCTCGTATGACGAAAGGTCATTATTGATGCATTAATGTACCGGCTGCACCTTTGATTATTGTTTAGTAAATAACTAAACAAAACAGAATATTGCACTCTCCTCTTCATGTTGAACTGTCGCGGTGAATCTCCACTACACTATAATCTCCACTTCAACTTCCCAAAACCACCCAAAAGATTGATATTTGGTATGTGGGAACATTGAGATGTGTTTTATACGACATTTTGTGTTTATGTTATAAGACAAAACAAAATTGTAATGGTTTATTTCGTTGCCATAGAAACGTATAAGAGTGAAATGGTCAACATATATGTAATAGGTTAATCATCAAAGAGCGTAGGTTTTAAAACATTCTCAAATCATAATTTTGGTTGTTGATGTTATTGTATGGAAACATGTGACAGTGAAATGAACAATAGTTTTATACCAAGGATCCCAGAAATCCCTAAACGACGTATATTTTAAAATTATTATCACCGTAATGAGATATGATAAATTCTGATGGTTGATTTCATTGCCATGGAAACGCATTTCTTTGTAATTTATTTGTAATTTTGTTGTTTGGGTTCAAGTTCCGCCGACAAAGGATTTTTAGAATTCGAAAAGACATCCGGTTCAACTTAAAATCTATTGTTAGCTGGGCAGATGAATACATTCTGAGAAATCCGTTCATAAATAAGAAAGGTGTGAATTGTGGATTAAGGTACTGTCAAGTCATATGTTGAGAAAAAGGTACCGAAAGACTCCGGTATTTCACATTATTCTACGTATTTTTTAATGTATAAATGTTTTGGGGAATTGAGTTATAATTAGGTTTTTACTGCGAAATCGTGAACTGCCAGAATTGGTTGTTACTATTCTGTCCTGCTTCGACTCGTAAAACGAAATGTTCAAACAATTATGTGCTTTTGAAGCATGACCATTCATTTTCTTTATTGAGATCATAACTCTTCGAGAAGGATCTGAATTTCACACCAGCATGTAGCAGCAAACCTCTGTTCTGTGAGAGCGATTATACCATGTGGTGCTATTCACCACATACAGGAAATGTTGACAACATGTCTTACCAGAGTAAACAGGAGTGATCGGCAAAAGAAACATGAAAAAAATTGAATGAGGTGTGATTAAATTTCGAATGAGACAAGCAAGTAAACATACGCACATTCAGATCGTTGCATTTGTGAAAATAATAGAAAGTGTCTCAACCCATAGAAGGTACTACAACAAACGATTTAGTTAGCTTTTTAACTTAATAGTAGTATTTCGATGTTCTTGGAATCCACGGGTGGAATTAATGTTGGACATCTCACAATACTCGCTGTTATCAAATAGACAGGAAGTATGCACGCAATAGTTTCAATCATTTTTTAGTGCTAGCGTTGATATTTTCAGGTAAAGTGATTGCCTGTAATCTGTGGCGCGTCCCAGATTTACGCGTTTAGGAGAATGTGGTTTCATTTACTTCAGATGAAGATCACCAAAAGGCATTCACAGATACAGAAAACCATTGAACGAGGAACAGTTGATGGTCGGTAATATTGTTCATTGTTCACGCAGAAAATTACCTTAGTACTAGCGGGATCTAAACAAAAAAATGAAAGAACACAATCGCAGAAAGACGTGTTCACGCCAATTTGATTCTCACATGCTAATTTCAAGAAATGTATATACATAAACTATGTGAATTTGTGTATGTCATCAAATTAATCTACCTAATTGCTTTTAATAATCTTTCAACAAGTTGCGTAGACACAATTAATTCCAAAGACATCATAAAACATTATGACATTCAATTGGATGAACTCACAAACGTTTTTTAGTTTACTACAACAATTCTTATAATTTGCATTATTTTGACTTTATCTATAACCTAAACTATGTTTTTCAATTTACCATTTTAGACCTACTGTCATCAAAGTAGAGATGTGCCGAGTTATGTCGCGATATGTGTCAGCAAATTGTTTTGTATTAAGTGGCCTAGATGTGGGTACACATACGTAATATGCAGGCTTTATGAGGTGTCTATTGCCATGGTGATGTATTACAAGTTTTATTATTTGTTCAATTGGCTTTACTATTTCCCGGGGCTTTATTGTGTTACGTATATATGTTGAGAAGACGTAACTCTTCTGGGCAAGAACATTCAGTTATGATTCTTTCAATTCAGTGGCGGATCCAGCAAAATGTATTGGGGGGTCCAAGCTTCGCTTAAGATATACGGAGCGTAAATCGCAGAGAAGCTATGCGTAATCCAGATGATATGAATCGTCATGCGTTTGGGAGGGGCCATGGCCCCCCTGCCCCCCCCCCCCTGCCCCCCCCCTCAGGATCAGCCACTGTTTCAATTGAGCACACATCTTTGTATTACCTTATTGCCTTACTTCTTTTAAATGCTGGAATGTCTTGACAACAAACAATATATGCTCGTATTGAAATGAGACATGGGGGTAATGTTGAAATGTGATTTCACTAAAATTACATTGCAACTACGTGTTACTTACACGTGCTACTTACAGTCCGTACAACACACCTACCTGCGCACATAGTTTGCTGACTTTGTTTAATGGGCCCATAATTCGGGCTGAAGTTGTAAACTCCTCCTTGTCGGCTAACTTCGGGTCACGTGACACCCATGCAACAAACGGGAGATTCCAATAAGAAGCGAGATGTCCAGTCGGAATTGCAACTGTAATTATAAATCGACAATTGGGATTTGTATAAATGTCGTAATTACATAGTCAAATACCAATAATACCTATTTTCACCACATGTATCACGCAAATTCCATGCGATATAAGGCCATTTAATAATGTCAATATCACATTTTCAATGACACAAAGCATGCTCGGACAGTGATTGAGAAAAAACAAATTCATCTTTACATTGTCGTCAATGTATTGGGTCGTTAAATTAGACACAGACGACCAACGCTCCACGCACGTTCTCGCCTTGTACTTCAGTAGTGTGGAATCATTTCTGTGTTTTGGGATAATTTTTGACGCATTTTGCAATTAAATTAGGGTTTTGTTTATAATTACATATAATTCACGCGTAATCTGCGTCTTTCAAATACGTTAGTTAAAATAATGTATACATTATACTCCTAATATACTCCTAAAATATATTTAACGGCTCTGCCACAAGTGAACATATAGTAAATTAAAACTAATTATATAATTTGCATTTACAAAGTGATGACAGAATCTCGGTCGTCATTTTTACCTATATGACTTTTTTTCAGAACCTTGTTTCCGATGGATTGTATTACCATGTTGCAGGCGAAAAAAAAAATATTTTTTAATGTCTGTTGTATACAGGATTGTCCAATTCGATGCTTTCAGAAGTCGTACCCTCAAACCTCACTCTAGTAATACACTACTGGTACAACAGTGATCGAACTGTACAACGATGCGTGCTCGGAGTAAATCCATAAAATCCGAATCGGTCTATTCTTTAGGAAATGGTACGATTTGCTGCGACCTAAACTGGGTTTTGCTTCAGGTTTTCTCAAGGGATTGTAAAATATTCACAAACGTTGATTATTATGCGTCACCACTCACTTCCAGATGTGGAAACGATTGAGGAATATAAGTATTTTAAAAGCAAAAGATTGACTTTTCACCTGAGTGTATATCTTCAGGAAATATAATCGGGACACGTAGACATGTATGAGTTTATTCAATCATGAAAAAACTCGTTCGTAATACTATCACGTTACATCTTGAGCTCTACGCGGCTCCCGGCAAGAATATTAGGTATAAAGCTACGATCTCGTGTGCACGTATAGCGCAAAGCGTGATACGTGGCGCGTCTTGTGCAATGCCTGACACGTTTTATGCAAAGCCTGGAGGTGTTGCGCAATGCGTTGTGCGCATTCGCAGGTCCGAAATTCGTTCAATCGTAGTAGATGACAGGTTCTGTTCGTACCATCGATTTATGGGATAAATAAATATGTACCAAATGGTATATGCTCCGTACTTTCCTAGTACAGTTGACTTAATACACATATAGTGTTCTGTTCCAGTCAGTGATAAATATATACATATAGGTTATACTTTTCATACAGGGATCTTTTAGCAGTGGGGAAACCCCTTCGAGTGACGTCATAGTGGGAATTCCCCAGCGCAAATGTGTCAATCGATGAATACGCACAGCATTACGCACCACGACGCACTGCGCTATCCTAGACAGATTTATATGCAATGCGCTTCACATAATACGCGTGCGCAGTATGTGTGCACGGGCTTACCTAAGGAACAGGGCGCTCCAACGAAGAAGTCGACGTTCTCAATGTACCTTAGATCTACAACCATGCCTGTACCAATTCGTGGATTGCAATTAGCAAGTACCCACACCACACTGCCAATGAAATAATATAGTATGTTAATTAATCAGATATATTATTAGGCAGAGCTTTGCCACAAAACTATGTTGCCGGGACGTGCACCACCTAATGTGATTAAAATCTATCTAATTCAGATCTAATTGGAATTTTTTACATTTTTTTTTTATTTCAATTATCATTTTTTGGGAGGGTGTGATATATATATTTTTTTCTGATAGGGAAAGCCCGAAGATGTGAAGGATCTCCTAAGGAAGATCTCGTTCAACACTCGCCACCTTAATAACCGATCAGAGAAGGCTTGATATACAGCCATGGTTGGACTTTAACGCTTGCGCAATCATTGTATACAACGCCTTCTCTGATTGGTTGATTAATCTGGTTGTTTTAAGATCTCACGAAGATCTTCTGATTTTTGAGCGTTCGCAGTTAGTAAAATAAATAATAGAATTAAGAAAATTTGACTAAAAACTATGAACAAAAAGATCTGATTATAATCAGATTGCTCAACTTGAAATACTATACCATGTATTTCTATGGGCTCTGCGCAAGCTGCTGTGGTACGCCGCTTGAAGAGCTGCACAGGTGAAAACAGCGAAAGTCGATAAAACAGCTCAAACTCAACTTTGAAGTAATCCTGAACAACCAAATTTATATATGTGTAGGGGTAGTCTTGTTACACTATTTGGGATATTCTAAACAACGAGTCAAAGTACAGTTTTCTGATCGATTTCGTTCTTTATTTTCACCCGTGGTGGTTGCCAGGGAAATTCTCTAATACAGTAAAACCATTCACTTGCATTTAATTTCACAATTCTGATGCTTCGAGCAATTTTACTGGGTTTTACGTTCACGGATTTAGTAGGAAAACAATGAGTTCTATTGTTATTTTAAATGTTTACCCCGATTTAATTTAGCGAATTATACTTATAAACGAAAAAAATGAATATTCAAAAGCAATTAATAATTAATGCGTTTACAGTACCCACGTGCACTGATTGGTCTGGTGCGTACAATAACAATCAGTGCACGTGTACATTAGTTTGTTTGTTTTTTATTTCATGCAAAATTTGGCATCATTGCTTAGCGTATTGTCGTTATATGAAAACCATCGATCACATTGTGTTTTTATTTGCTGGAGAGCCTGTTTAAGGACCCACCTATCGTTAGACTATATTTTCCCATTAACGAATATTTTCTAATTCGCTCTTATCGCGGACATTTCTGACTATAATGATAGGTTTAAGATGGGCTCACCACACATCGTGAATTACAATACCTCTCATTTGTTCCATTGAACATATATCCTGTCCATCATTAATCAGTCTATTGCAGTTTGCTAAATATCTATCGTTTTGTGCTATTGGACAATTTGCTATTTGAATTGTGAGGATGACCATCTGACTTTCGATTTGTATATGTTGGTTATTTCTACGATATCACATTATACTTTAACCCCTCCCCTCCAATCCCCTCCCTTCAAACAGATCTCCACCCATGGAAGGTACTAACGGAAGGTACTCCCCGTTAGTACCTTCCATGCTCCATCTAAATAGACAGATGAGTGAATAAATAAACAATATACATATATGTTAACATTTTCATCTTCACCTCTTGAAGGACATGATAAACTTAAGAGAATCGTGACATGCGTGATTTTCAAACCAAACTGCCGCAATATGTAACACATAATTGTTCAGAACACCTCCGACACGTGTTGTGTTTGTCCAATCACAGAAGCCGGTGAAAAAGAAAACGAGCGTGACAATTTAATGATTTATTAGTTAGTGTGTGCGCGTGAATGTATGAATACTCATCACTGTATTTAAATAATGTATGTGATCGGACGATACCGTGACTTGTTGGCGTCAAATACTGGGGAAAACGCGTGATATTGATAGAAGCAGTTTGGATATTTTTTTATGAGCACGTAGTTACTCATTTTCACCACGGCATTCCATGAATACGCCGACATTTGCTGAAATATCGCCATGCTAGCTTTGCAATAATGCCTGAAAACCCATTCGACTTCACAACACTTGTTCTTCTACTATTCTCTTCCGTGAAAACATACGTTGCAGCTCATTTTAATCTGTGTTGGAATCAGTTCGTTATGGTTACTATGTCGAATATATATAACGTAATCGTACCTCCTTGACATTTATGTCGCAACCTTTTTATTGGAAGACAAAAACTATGATTGTTTTCTGTAATTTATTTGTCTTATTCAGTGTGCGCAAAGGTTTTATCGAAGTGGTTGTTTTAAACAGAAAAACGTAAACACTATCACCAAAATCGGGAAGTTTTCATTTGAGATGTAAATTATACTACCATGATAAAAACAATATCATTACTCTCATGGATACCATACAACCAATGTGCTTTCTAATACCTACTCGACCAATTAATTCAGTGGTGAAAGTGATTTGGCAATAAGTCTTATTAAAACTAAGTGCTTATTTTGTTTTTATGAGAATCAAAAGAAAAAAATACTTCTTCTTTGTGAACTGTGATAAATAAAATTTCATGATTTGACCTGTTCAAGATGTAATTATTTAAATCTAATGCGCATGTATAATGATTAATCATTGGGTGTCTTTAGATAGAAAGGATTTGAAGGGATCCGATTGGCTACCGCTTCTGGGGCACGTGTGTGAGCATGCGTAGTGCCAACATTTCGTGCAAAATATGTATGATGGTATTCAAACCTTGATTACCAGACCCCCTAAGGATACGGATTGTTTGCATCGAACTTAATCTGAATACATTTTGTTATTTTACTCACCACTTGGATTTCCAAGTTTAAATTAATGAGTCAAAACAAAGTACTGTCTAGACGAACGGTTCTGCGCATGCGTCAACTAAAGTAACATCGGAACCGGGCGGCTCAAAAAAACAGAAGAAATTTAACCCGCCGAGAGGAAAATACGGAAGTAATATGTCACCGAGGGTTGGCATGAAAGCAGATGGAGCAAAGGGAGCCGAGAAACAGGACAGGACGAAAGTGGACGAAATGCTATCGGCATCCAGTGAAAGTGCGGAAGGCCAGAATCAAATAATACAAGATGGCGACCTCCAAAAGGCAATGAAGTTATCCAGTAAAGATCGGTCGGAAATGATGTTGAGATTGCTTTTCTCGATAAGGGAGGCAGTAGACAAGATTGAACCTATGAATCGGCAGATTGAGGAGACAAAACATAAAGTCTCGGAATTAGAAGAATCATTAAATCATATCTACGAATGGGTAGAGGATATCGAAAAAAGAGACCGCAGCGGGGAGACACGTGACAAGATGGTGGACAAACTGAAATTAAAAGTCCGGGAAATGGAAACCAGACTGAGTGATTCAGAAAACAAGAACGACGATTTGGAAAACAGATCGCGACGAATGAACTTAAACTTCCATAACTTCCCAGAAGGAGCAGAAAAACACGAGAAATCGTGTTCAGAATTTATAAAGAAATTCGTCTTGAATCATATGAAGGTCAGAGGTGTCGAAAACCACGTGGCCATTCAAAGAGCTCATAGAGTGCCTTCGTTTCCGTTGCGGTCTGGTAAGCCAAGACGCATAACAGTAGCATTTGTTGACGCAAGTGTATCAAGATCAATATTATTTGCAGCTCCAGGCACACTTAAGAACAACAAGTTCGAAGGAAAGGACATCTTCATAACAGATGACGTGAGTCAAAAAATTATCCAAGATAGGAAAAGATTGATTAAATTTCGTAAAGACTACCAGAAGGAGAATCCAAATAAAAAGAGTTATATCTCATGGAGGGTTCCAGCTACGTGCATGATAGAAGTAGAAGGAAAAATGAAAGCGATTATGGTGAAAGATCTAGAGGAATGAAAGACCACGAGAAAGGAAAGAAGAAGAAAAGCCTAAGAACTTTGTAAGTTTTATCAGCTATCACAGTGTTGAACAGTTCTATAAGGTTTTTTGGAAATTATTTTATTATCTTGTATGCTAATTCCTTGGTGCTATATATGAAGTGGTACTATCTGAGTTAAAGGCGGAGAGAATAAGGATTAAAATAATGAGGTTACCGAGCCGTCCAATAGCGCAGTATCTTGCCTTAAATATCTTAGATTATGTCTATGTTGTTTTTACCGTTTCTTTTGTTAGTATGTTTGTTAGTGTTTTGTGTTCACGAAAAATGGGTGCTACTATTCTTAGGAAATTCCTGTAAAAGCCAAAATATTATGTATGGACTTACAGTTATCAATTCTATCACTTAATACGAGAGGGATGAGAGATTTTAAAAAGAGAAAAAAGATATCTAATTGGATAAAAGCAAAAAAAGTGGATGTGGTTTTCTTGCAGGAAATACACAGTGTGCCAGCGGATGAACAATTTTGGTCAGCTCAATTTAGGGGCAAAATCTGGTATTCACATGGCTCTAATAACAGTAAGGGGGTAATGATTATTGACCGAAATTTAGCTTTGGAGGCTTTAAATATTGTACAAGATAATGAGGGTAGACTTCTTGTTGTTGAATGCAAGATCAATGGATCGCCTTTAATCTTAATGAATACTTATGCACCAAACAGAGAATCGGAACATAAACAATTCTTAGGAAATTTGAGGGATAGACTTGTGGATTTAAATATAAACCCAGACTGTGCAGTTATATGGGGAGGGGACTTAAATTTCACAGTAAACAACATGTTAGATCGATCGGGCAGTGATGCAAGACCTTGGAAGCACTCCATTAAAATATTTAATGATGTCTTAGACCAGTTTAATTTGATAGATATATGGAGGGTCAGAAACCAGAATAAAAAACATTTCACCTGGCGACGCAGGCATCCTTTCATACAACAGAGTAGATTAGACTATTTCATAATATCGGATGTTTTACAAAATGTAACAAAGAAAATAGAAATAATACCAGGAATAGCCTCGGACCACTCAGCAATAGTATTAAGTATCGATGATAAAACTCAGAAACGTGGGCCTGCCTACTGGAGATTTAATTCAGCTTTAACAAGAGATGAGAAGTATAATAATATATTAAAAGATAAAATAAATGAATGGACAGAGGAAATGAAAGAGATAGAGGATAAAAGATTGTTATGGGATATGATTAAATATAAAATTAGAAATTTTACAATTGAATACAGTAAGAAAAAGTCCAAAGAAAATAAAGAAAATTTAAAGCAATTAGAAAATAAAATAAGGGCAGCACAGGTCAGCTGTTCGGTTAATCCTAATATGGAAAATTATTCAATCCTTGAAGATTTAACTAGAGAATTAGAAGAACTCTATAATGTTATAACAGAAGGCTCAATCATACGCTCTAGAGCGATATAGTATGAGAAAGGTGAGAAAAACAACAAGTATTTTTTGAGCCTGGAGAGAGCAAACAAGAAAAGATCTACTATTAAACAGCTGAGAACAAGTGAATTTACAGAGATTAGCCAAGAACAGGACATTTTGAAAGAAATTAAATCATTTTATACAAATTTGTGCAGACAAGAAAATCTTAATAGACAGGAAATTGAAAGGTTTCTGCAAAATCTGGATATTCCTAGGCTGTCTGATCGGTCACAAGATATATGTGAAGGAAAATTGGGGACAGGAGAGGTATTTAATATTTTACCACAAATGAAGGAAAATAAAAGTCCCGGGAATGACGGGTTGACGGTTGAATTTTATAAGGCTTTCTGGCCTATGGTAGGGAAGCTAGTTGTTGATTCACTTAACTATGCGTTTGACAAGGGTGAATTCTCAGAGTCCCAAAAACAAAGTATGATAACCCTAATTGAAAAGTCTGGTCGGGATAAATTATATCTGAAGAACTGGCGCCCCATTTCCCTAATGAACGTAGACATCAAAATGGCCTCCAAGTGTCTTGCGAAACGTCTTGAACAAGTAATACCCCAGTTAATAGGTCCTGCACAGGCGGCCTTTGTTAAAGGACGTAATATAAATGATTATGTAAGATTGATAGATGAGATATACCATTATACAAGGGAAGCCAATCTGGGAAGTATCCTACTGGCAATAGACTTTGAAAAAGCGTTTGACACGGTAAATTGGGTGTATCTTTTCAGAGTTATTGAACAATTTAATTTTGGGCCAACATTCTATAAGTGGATAACTACACTGTACAGTAATATTAAAGGGTGCGTAATGAACAATGGTTCAGTACAGGCTATTTTGAATTGAGAAGGGGAGTGAGACAAGGTGATCCCTTGTCTCCAATGTTATTTGTGTTAGCTTTAGAACCTTTATTGCTAGCAATAAAAAAAAGCCATGATATATCCGGAATTAAAATACGGGAAACCGAAATTAGAGCTGCAGCATTTGCTGATGATATGACGTGTTTTGTATCAAATGTGGAATCCGCTGGCGCACTGTTTGCCTTGCTTAATATATTTAGATCTTGTTCAGGGCTGAAAATAAATAAAGAAAAATCAGAGGGAGCTTGGTTAGGAAAATGGAGAAATAAAAAGGAAAGCATGTTCGGGGTGAAGTGGCCCACGTCTCCCATCAAAATAGTGGGAATTCATTTTTCGTATGATAAAAGGGATAATTATGCAAGAGATGTCAATAAGGCAGTGAGTAACATGAAAATGATCTTCAATTCTTGGAAACGAAGAAAACTGTCCTTATTTGGAAAAGTTCTGATTATAAAAACATTTGGAATATCACAATTCTCGTATATTCTAAATTCAATTACCCTGAAAAAACAGACTATTCAGGAAGTGCATAAAATTATGTATGAATTCCTGTGGGAAGGCAAAGACAAAATAGCTAGAAGTACAATGATGGGAGGCGTGGGCCAGGGAGGTCTGGCTATGCCGAACCTGTATATCATGAAAAAACAACAAAGGATCCTTTGGATCAAACATTACTTAGATCCGGACTTTAACCATCCCTGGAAACTCTTTCTAGACAAGCAGCTTGAACCAGTGGGAGGGGAAATGATCTTCAGGTGCAATTATAATACTAAGGTTTTGCCGGTGAAACTGAGTGAATTTGTCACAGAGACCTTAGATATATGGGCACAAGAAATTAAAGTTTATAAACAGGGTAAAGATCAAATCATATGGAATAATGAAAAAATACTGATTGGGGGAAAATCGGTATATATGGAGGACTTCGTCCGAAATGGAATAATGAAAGTATCTGATCTTTTTGACGCAAATGGTTTGATACCGTGGCAGTCAATAGCACAGGAGGAATTTACCCTAATACATAAATTAAGATGGCTAGGTTTAGCATCAGCTATTCCTGGGGATCTAAAGTATGGAGAAGCAGATCTGGAATCTACTTATTTCAAAATTACAGGAATTCCTATGGATCTGGAAACCTTAACTAAGAAAGCTATCAAAAATGAGTTATGTGAAAGGTCATTTGTTATTCCTACAAGCCAAAACAAACTACAAATGGAATTGAGGGAGGGGTGCATGGAATGGGGAAAAAGATATAAACTTATGATGAAAATGACAACTGAAAGCAAAATGAGAGAATTCCAGTTCAAGCTCCTTCATAATATTTTATATACAAACCAAAAATTACACAAAATAAACCCTCAGAAGTATGTCAGCCCACAGTGTACATTCTGTGACGGGGAAGTCGAAAGCTATGAACATTTGTTTTATGAATGTCAATATGTTATATCTCTCTGGAGTGAAATCCTCTTTTGGTGGGGGGAACCACTTAAATTAAAGTCACCACCAAGTAGATTGTGTATGATTATATCTAACCCAGATGATACTTTGATTGTAAACTTTTTATCTCTGTTGGTAAGAAAACATGTATACTTTTGTAAAATGAAGGAAATGAAGCCACATTTCGTTGGCTTCCTATCTTACTGTAAAAGAATTTACCAATATGTAAGATAAAAAGAGGTACTACTATATATGTATAATAGAATACAGGAAAGAACAACAATGTAATTTCATAACAATGTAATGTATCAATGAAGCGCCTAATAAAAAGTATATAAAAAAAACAAAACAAAAAAAACAAAAAAACAAAAAGTACTGTCTAGACATAATACATACTGACACAATCTAGCCGATGAATTATTATAAACATGGCTGACGTTGATTACTTTAAACGTAAGAAACTACAATAATCGTCACCGATGTTGATAAACAATCGCCAATGCAATCCGTTCGACGACAGATCACCAAACAAACAAAAATGTTGCACGCTGCCCACATTGAACTGCCGTGCTGAATCGATTTCCGCTGTATAAGGAGGGAGCGGTTTACAAACACGAAGTTTAGAAAATTCCTAAATATGCGAATTATGTACAATTTCAAAATATCACAATAAAGAACTTGAAGACACAGACTCGGTATTTAAGTTTTATTGAACAAAATAAACTAATGATCATTATAGGTTGTAATATTCACACACATTAGTTCAGTCTCAATCAATGTATACAAATATAAAACACAGCTGAACATCATAACGGCAAGTCTTATAAAAACAAACAGTAACAAACGATCACCCTATTTGTAATACCAACCTTATTTGTAATAACGATCAATCCCACTTGTACTAACGATCAACCGTATTTGTAATAACAAGCAAGCTTATTTGTGATAACAACCAATTCTATCTGTAATAACGATCCTACGGAATCACTGGAAAAGTATCACTTTTGCAGCCTTACATGTAATTATTCCATCTTCCTTCTTGTTTAATTTCCTGCGTCAAGAGTTAAATGAATTAACAGTTGCTGGAACAACTCTTTGTGACTCGATGTAAGTAAACGATAATAGGCAAGAACGTAGTCCCCCCCCCCCAAATACAATTACAATTATGATCGTAGATTAGTACATATAAACACAAATAATAATAATTTGAATAATTACCATCGTTTAAATTGATTAGCTGGTACTAAGCGGAGAGGCTGAGCAGCCACCAGTCAAAAAAGTTGATATAAATAGTCAAGATTTTATTCGGCGATTCGGCAATGATGTAATGAAGGTTACGTTAAAGTAGCTGATGTCAAATATTTATTACAACATTTACAAACAATAATGTAACGATAGTGTTGTGTGGTAGCCTTGAAAGCGTCTGTTTGTTTTGTACGAGTGTTTGTTCAGTTAGTACAGTGTGGGGATTGAACAGAGTTGATCGATACCGTAATTTTTTCATCACAGCCTAACACTGTGAAACACAAGTATTGCACTCGTCAATCACCCGTCGACTTTTATTTATACGTTTGTTTCTATACTGACATAGGTCGAACAGACGTACGATATGAGGCTGTCCATATTGCTGACAAAATTAGTGTCACACCTACAAACACACGTGTGGCAAATACACTCAAATACACCAGCAAGATTACTTGAAAATATAACAGACTGAATTTTATAGCTATTATTTTTCTTGACCACCTATGCAGTTACCTGAACGAACAGTTCACAGGCACACAAAGTAATAAGTCTAACGTATATTATTTGATTTAAGGATATGCAGAGTAGAAAATGTCCAATCACTGCATCTGTTTCAATTTGATGGTACTTTCCTAGTTTGATTCATTAGTTTTGAATTCTTCAAGTTAATGAGGGTAAATACACTATTTCTTTCCAGGTTTATCAGCCAAATGTCGTCAACTTATTGTATTAGTACGGGCTGTGTTATTTGATAAAAGTGTACATTTACGGTTTGGACAGATCATTGAAACTTAATATGCCGAAGATTTGCAGAATTGTTAAATCACAATTTGCATAGGTTATATAGGCACTTGCAGCCCAAATTCAGTGCCAACAATTTACTCCAGTGTGTTG
Organism: Saccoglossus kowalevskii; assembly: GCF_978046115.1. Taxonomy (NCBI): domain Eukaryota; kingdom Metazoa; phylum Hemichordata; class Enteropneusta; family Harrimaniidae; genus Saccoglossus; species Saccoglossus kowalevskii. The sequence continues at coordinate 23,412,497 of NC_140657.1, forward strand.
CTTCAGCACTGAAAGTATGCATTGAATCATACTTTTCCAACATATTTATTTTACTACAAATAGCTGCGACCATTCCTATGACAAGCTGTGAGCGTGAGCGCAGTTTCTCTGCAATGAGAAGGTTGAATACATAATATCAAATGCATGGGACAAGAGATATTGATATGTCTGGCTTTTCTCCACATTCATCGAGAAATCGATATTGATCGTTTTGCGAATATTTTTTTCAAAGTTACATCCAAAGAGGATGGATCAGTGTATTGTGATGTATGGCATAACTTGTATAATATATTTTGTGGTATGCAAAAGTCCGCGTTATAAGTAGAATGCTACACAAACATAAAATATTGTAATTTCTTTATTTTTACATATATATCACAAGGATGACGAATATGAAATAAACATTTGGGGTCACCATACTCAGAAAATCGATCAATTTAATATAGTGAAGCTAGCATTTTTTGTGTGTTTAGGGCATATTGCCATTGTTTTTTATGGCAAGGATATATCTAAAAAATATTATCTGTGACATATGGTGAAAACAATATAAAAAATATATAGTGTCTTACACGTTACCTTATAGGTCTGAAGATATAAACAAATTGACAATATTTTTAGTGAGTTCTTGAAAAATGTGTTGGAGACCGCTGCTAAGATAAAGTTCTCCTCCAACAAAAACAGATTTACAGTAAATTGAAAATCACATAATGTTGACTACTACTACTAAAACGAATAAATGTAGACAGATTTAGACACGAAATAGTGTCATTTCTATGTGCGCTAACATAATTCGTGAGTGGCATTCTACCTTAAAATGTTTAGACAATGTTATGTCAAATCTTGTCAGTTTTGGTGTGGGACAATTTGCAGTAATGTATCTAGGGTATGCGTGTTTTTCTGTGGATTTGGAATGGTTCAGGAACCCCTTCTCTAAAATGGTAAAATATTTAAAAGATGTTACGTGTAATAACTTAAAAACGTCACACAAATAAGCAAATTGAATATAAAACTGAGAACATAAAATTGTTTGTAATCGAGCTCTAAGATGCCAAATAATTGGCTTTTAAAATTAAAAAATGTGGACGTTTCCAATCAAATATATTATTGTTTTCAAACGCGTAATAAAAAGTGCCGGCTACGGGCCTGATACGATATCTGCAAATATAAGTCTACGTCATAGTATATGGTACCTGAGCTTGTATATTATAAACGTATATGATATACAGTAGTACATTTTTTTTTAAAAGCGAGTTACATAAAAGTGTAATACAACAGACTTTGTGGGACTTTCTGTATTACCTAGACGCTCAAGCACAGTTCTCAATAACATTAAGGACACGTCACACTACGGGACATCGCACATAACATGAGTGTGTACCTTTTGATGTTTGTGCTATTGCCTGTCCCTATTCGTAAGTGTCTTTGAAGCGATGTATGCGTTGCATGATACCCCTATCGGATCCATCGCGTCGTGACGACCACCAACCGTTAAGTCTGCACATTTCTGTCATATCTCGGAGAGAAAGCACGTCTTACGCCCGGGAGATCTTGGCTTACTGTACCTTTTCTTTTATCGAAAACCAGCATTGTGCTTTGAAATCCAGCTTTATACTCGATAACAACAATAGTCTGTGAGACAAAAACTGACGCACACATTGTAATGACGTGCTCCTAGCGAAATATAGCGTAAATGTTTCAGACGATAAACAGTAAAACTCATTACCATGCCCTCGAGTAAATAAATACTAGTAAATAAATGTGGAACTGGTTTATCAAAGCACAGAACAAATACTGTGGCAATATGTATAGGCAGCACCCCCAAAACGGCAAAGTCACCTTCGTGGAAACTGTTGGGAATGCGTGCAAGTAATATGATTTCACGACCAGCAGTCGGCCAAATCTCGGAAGAATGAACTATTGCTTTAAACAATAATTATGATATGATATGATATGATATAACCCAGGACAAAATATCGTGTTCTTTGCATGTATGCCCAAGAGACGCGTGTTTCTCCATTTATCGCCACGCTTAATTTCGGTCGCAGTGCTTTTTAATTACTGCGCAAAACGTTAGTCGCAGTTGATGCAGACACAACAAGTAATAGTCTATTAGCACCCATGATAAACGTCTCCTCTATCGGGTTAAGTTACGGCCATGTAGCAACCTTGACGCGCGTGCATAAGCGCCAGCACGAACACGAAACGACGAAGTGACACCCTTGGCGCGCATCGCATACACATATGGCCAGCACCTACGGAAAACGGTCGACAACACTTTCGGTGCAGTTGGTGCGCGTGCATGGCCAGAATAGATGCTTACAGTCAGCCATTAGAAATAACCTCATTTGATCCTGTTTTAGTTATATCGAGATACGTGGTAATTGGCGGAATTATCGAAGTATTTGGTTCTCTAATGTCATGTTAAATTGAACATATAATTACCATATAATCCCTAAAATTGCTGATTTAAAATTTCGATATATCTTAATGTGAAATTTGCCTTCATTGTAGCCTTTGTTATTTACCAATTTGTGAAAAATTATGATTCGTACGAATAAAAGATTCCCAATGTTTTTCCTTTCCTTTTCCATTCATGTGGCATACTGATGCGGTCACTGTGGCACAAGTCAAAATATTTAGTTTGATAATTCTGGCGAAGAAATTATACTCCAATTAAATCAGAATCAAATCAAATAATTATGATATATGGCTTCCTAGTTTGTGTTTACCAATTGCCTTGAAATGTTTAATTCGGCGAAGCGGCGACGATGCTTTCGCGTAATGTTTTCATTACAGAATGTTCTTATGATCGCAAGGCTGCGTAGTGCGAAGTCTAGGTAGTGTTCATATGTGGTGTGGAGTCCATGTAGTATGTCTACATGCTGTGAAATCTGCGTAGTGTGCCTACGTGTTGTAAAGTCTGCGTAGTGTGTTTAAATTCTGTAACGTATTCGTAACGTGTCTATGTGGTGTAAATTCTGAGTAGTACACTGGCGGATCCAGAATTTCGGTAAGGGGCGCTCCTAATGACGTGGGCTGGGTTTGTCAATTGATTTGTCCATTTTTTCGCGGGCTGAAAGGGGGCGCCTGGTGCGCCTCCCCCTAAATCCACGCGTGTAGTGTGTCTATATTGGTAATTTGGAATCACACCGATCAGTGCCTTCTTTAAAAAAACAACTCAGATCTAGATCTTTCTCTGAAATAAAGTCTATTAAAACATTCGACTTTTCCACGTTATATACTACAATACCACATGGTAAATTTAAATCACGATTGATAGATATTGTTCATCAAGCATTTTTTCATAAGAATGGTTCTCGGCGATATAAATATATTATTCTAAACTACAACTCCACTTATTTCGTCAAGAATGAAACTAATGCCACCACTTTTTACAGTGAAGAAGACATTGTCCTCATGCTTGAATTTGTGATAGATAATATATTTGTTAAGTTTGGAGGACATATATTTCAACAAATTATCGGTATTCCAATGGAAACCAACTGTGCTCCCTTGCTGGCCGACTTGTTTTTATTCTCGTATGAGACCGAGTTTCTTTAGAAACTTGTTAGGAATAAAAAATTAAAGAAGCTAAATCTTTTAATTTTACATTTAGATATATTGATGATGTTCTTTCCGTCAACAATCCTAACTTTGTGATTCGCTCCCATTGATATATCCCACATAACTAGACATTAAAGAAACTACAGAATCAGCTTCCTCTGTCTCATACCTTGACATTTACCTCGAATTTGACAACAATGGTCATCTTTCTACCAGACTTTATGACAAAAGAGATGATTTCAATTTCACTATCATCAATTTTCCAAACCTTAACAGAAATATACCCGTTTCCCCCCGCTTATGGCGTTTACATATCTTAGCTTATCCGTTATGGCAGAGCATGTAGTATGTATTCTGTTTTTTTACAACGACATCGTCTTCTCTGTTTTAAAGTATTAAGTCAAGGGTTTATAAGAGAAAGACTGATCTTGTCATTTAAAAAGTTCTATGGCAAGTATCATCAGCTGGTGGACAAGTATCATGTTTCGATGAAACAGATGGTAATAGAAGCGCTGGATGTCAATTGTCTTGCACGTGGATGACCTAAAAATTCACGATTGTGAGAGATATATGGCGGGTGCCACATGTGGAGCAGGATGTGCTCACTCTTTTCGAAACACCTGACATCACCTCTTGGTTTGTGCATTGAGGTCCATGTATCTCTCTCACCGATTTGACAGTGTGTTGTTTGTTTTGTTTGTGTGTCCCCTGTGTGTTCTCGGATTTGTTAATATTGCCTTTTGACATTGATTGTTTGGATTATAGTTGAGTATTGTTGCTTGGATTTTTAAATAACCTTTAAATGTTTATTGACTACTAGAGATTGAAAACATCAACGTGTAGTGTACGATAACTTTAGCCCAAAAAGTAGAACATTTCAGGACTAAGTCCAGGGTTATGTATGAAATACAGCGGGAATGACACAGTATATGCAAAACATTTACGAGTACGTCACAATGACTTCCTGTATTTTAACAGCACGTGTGTTTTAAAAGGTTTGGTATAAGTATGGTTGGTACGTGTGTGTTCCTTGTAGTAAATATAACTGTTGTATAATTGAAGTCCATCGTGAGACTGTCTCGACAAGCCACTGAGAATGACAACGGGATTTATCTGGTACGTGTTATTATTGTCTGGAGTTCACAGTGAATAATGCATGCTCGTGATATACTGGGTTTAATTGAGATCCACTCGTTAAAATAAAAGCATGGCAACAACATATATACTCAAACAATATTTAAGTATGACTAGATACGACAGGAAGACTAAAGAACTGCCATGTGACACAGTGCTAGTGAGCTGAGATGGAACACAGTAGGAAGTCCACTGTATTGTCATGAATTTGTTTTTGCGTATCTGTTGACCGACTTAATTAGCTGATTATTAGCGAATTGCTGTGTTATGTCTATCATCGTTCAGGCCTATTTGAAGTTTTGGACGGAACTTGGCTCAGTGATTTGGAACTAATTACGAGATAACCGTCGCTATTCCGACTACTCATTCTGACAGTTGGTATTCGTAGTTATTAATGTAGTGAACGATTAATCAAAAGATATGACGTATTCAGTACTTAGTGTGATTGGCTTTATGATTGAAGATTACGCCCTAGAGTCTTTTTACTGTTTTGTAATTGGTTAGAGTTTTGAAAATGAATAAAGAGAGTTTGAGTTGGTCATGGGGAGTACAGCAGAACAGACGCAGTTCTGGAGAAACTTGGGGCGAGCCTTGACGCAGTCTTGGGCTAGTCTTGGGTCAGCCTTGCGATAGTCTTGAGGATTTTTCCCCAGGGCGCTGTGTCTTATAGAGTGCTCGATTGACCGTCTAAGACGACAGTTGAAACGTATTTCGTTGTGTGTGTCTTATTTGACTGTAAAGTATAAGTGACTTTCCCGATCCCGCACCTCAAGGGGACGCGATAGAGAGACGAGACGAGGTTCCCCCCTGACACATGTGGAGAACCCAGAGAAAAGAATTTACCCCCTGATACGTGAGTGGAAATCCCGGGCAGGTGTTTAACACACATTGACATCCTGTGAAGAAAAGTGAATGGCGAAGGTGTGTCTTTATTGTGAACCGAACTAACAGCTCCATGGCAGAGACGACTCGGAAACCGCGCTTGACGACTAACACCGTTAACAGTATGGCACCGATGTACGACGCTGAAGAGATGAAGACTTCTGAACCCCTTACGAAGGATGAGTACCAGATAGGACTGTATAATTAAGAATTGAGCGACATTAAAGACAAGAAGATGAAAGAACGACCCCGGACTAACGCGACGAAAGAAGAAGACGCTATATAGACTTTGAATTAGAACTTTAGCTATCTGTGTATTGCTTAGAGAACCACTCATTGGACACTGTAACGGACGCTGTAACTCAAGGACGTTGAACTCTTTTTCACAATCCCAACACTATTGCTCAGTAATGTAATGTATTGCTGGTTTTTTCTATTGTTTTTACCGTTTTTTTTTTGTGATGTCGAATTGTATGTTATGTAAGCGCCCAGATCTTAGTTTTGAAATGATATTTAGTGACGTGCGAGGTCCTTTATAACGATTTAAGCGCGCCTCAGTGGACAAGTATTTGCAACACAGTGTTTTGAGTTTTGTGAAGTTTTATGGTGTTTTAATGAGTTTATGAGTAAGGGATATGATGGGAGAAGTAATGCCCCAAAGAGTTTTTCAGAGTTTTGAGATTTGTCGAATACAGAGATATCGACGTTTTAAGAGTTGTTTTTGTTTATGTGTTGTTTTCCGGAATACTTCTGACGCTTTTTGAGTGGATAGCACCTTTGTAACGTTTTTTAATGTCTTTTTGGGATGAGAGTTTGGTGCGCCTATATACGTATTGTTTGATAACGCAAGCTTTTGTTCATGATTGACAGGATTATATGTGACTTAATAGTTTCTATCGTTTTGCTTTTCCCCGTCTTTTTGCCAGAGGAGTAATGTGTTATGATAGCTTTGTCTTTGCATTCTGTTTCCACGCCGTATGACTTGTGTTTAGATTAACGAATTTTGAGTTCAGTTGAAGTTTATAAGCGTATATGACAGGAGTTTGATTAATAGCTTTTTATTCAATGTTTATTAGTTACCGCCTTGCAATGCTTTAACCGAGAGACGCATCCCTGGTAATCACGTGATCATGCTGTCGACTGCAGCGATTGGCTGATCGCTTGGTTACACCTCCATGCCTTAATTGTTTTGACCTTTTGATGTAGAGTTTGTAACCTTAGTAACGGAGACAGGGCAGCGAAAGGTTACCTAAGCGAACTGTTTGAGAAAAGTGAGTCGATTGGTAGCCTTTCCCTTGTTTTTTTGATTTATAACCGTTGATATTTGTGACTTTATAACCATTGTATTTAGACTTTATAATCATTGTACTTAATTAGTGTGTTTTACACTTTTGATTTATACCTTTTCTTAGTATTGTATTTAACCCTATGACGATGAGTGGCTGACGGTATCTTTGATTTGTGAACGTGTAGTTCCAGGAGGCATATCTCAGTTTGGGTGAAGGGATGTGTCATGAATTTGTTTTTGTGTATCTGTTGACCGACTTAATTAGCTGATTATTAGCGAATTGCTGTGTTATGTCTGTCATCGTTCAGGCCTATTTGAAGGTTTGGACGGAACTTGGCTCAGTGATTTGGAACTAATTACGAGATAACCGTCGCTATTCCGACTACTCATTCTGACATTTGGTATTCGTAGTTATTAATGTAGTGAACGATTAATCAAAAGATATGACGTATTCAGTACTTAGTGTGATTGGCTTTATGATTGAAGGTTGCGCCCTAGAGTCTTTTTAATGTTTTGTAATTGGTTAGAGTTTTGAAAATGAATAAAGAGAGTTTGAGTTGGTCTTGGGGAGTACAGCAGAACAGACGCAGTCCTGGAGAGACTTGGGGCGAGCCTTGACGCAGTCTAAAAGAGTCTTGGGTCAGCCTTGCGATAGACTTGGGGATTTTTCCCCAGGGCGCTGTGTCTTATAGAGTGCTCGATTGACCGTCTAAGACGAGAGTTGAAACGTATTCCCCCCTGACACGTGTGGAGAACCCAGAGAGAAGAATTTACCCCCTGATAGTATCCCTAGACAATGTGCAACAACACTGCGTAATGGGTTCTAGAATGATTGCATAGGAAGAGGAAGTGTTTCAGAGTTGACGCCCAGCTGATCTACAATGAACAAAGTCATGTGGGACTACCCGGGTTCCGATTCAATAACAAGAACATTGCCAGATTGAAGTAACGATTCTAAAGAAGATGATATACAAAAACAAAACGAAAACATTCACTGCGACTTGCTGTTGATTACATTAATTACGTCAAGATGAAATGAAATGAGTTGAGGAGTCTAGATTAATTTAGCTAGTAGATATATCTTGAATGTCTCGATGAGCTGGGGAGGGTTTCTTGATGAGCCAAGGAGTGTGTCTCAAGGGATCGTTGAAGGTTAACATTAGCTGAGGTTTTAGATTTTTAGGCTGCAAACTTCATCGACGTATGAGTTGTAACTGCAGATTGTATTGAGAAATGGCTAGATTTCAAATATTAAAAGCATTGTTCCTTGTGAAGCTGTCGAATTTCAATATTCGGTTTCTAGCCAGATAGAGTGCATAGACCGAAAACCCTTTTGAAATCATCACTGGCAAAGGTTTCGCAGGAATTCCAAGCAGCTGTTGGAGTATCTCTATATCTTTTTTAGAAGTTAAATCGTTGTAGAATAAAAAAAATACTTTATTGATTTTGTGTCATTCTTATATAGCTTTCAGATACATTACCAATCTGTTTGAACTTATTTTGAATAACTTTTTATCAATTTATTCTTTTATTCAAAAAGAAGGCGGTATCCTGTGTTGTTTTTATTGTAATGTAATTTGTACAATGGGATAATGGATGACGTAATATATTTAATGAATCGGTTAACGTTATATGTATGCATTTCTCACGATGTATGAGGGAATGTATCAGCCCAAACCTTCGTTTATCTTAGCGATAATGAATGAATTCGTGTTTAACTATCATGTAACAAAATATGACGGTGATATGAGTTGGTGTGTTTCTTATGTGTGGTGTGCATCGTCTACTGGGTTAAAATGTGGTTCATTTTAGTAATGACTGTGTTCTTTAGGAAACACTGGTGAATCTCGCCAAATGGATTTATAATAAATCTTGATCGTGTGCGGTTTTTTTCGGTAAAATCATAATAATATCTTTGTCTTTATGCAGATTATAATGATTAGTGATATTGTAAACCGCCATTGTGAAACTGATATAATTTGCAAACAGGAAAGTGTTGACTATGCTGTTCACAACGCTATTGAAATAGATTGTTAAAAAGAAAATGTACATAATAGAACTTATTATCCTCGTTAACGGGCAAATATGAAATATCTCGGCTAAACTCTTTCAGCTATTATTAGGCCGAGAAACTTTGCTGAATACAATATTGTGTCAAATACAACAGTTTGGTAAGTAAAATATATAATGCAAATGTTGATTTCTAATATGTTTTTTCACATGTTTAATTAGTTGCAAACAATGCCAATATATAATACTCCTGACAAACTGTAAGCATTGGTATACTAATTTTTTATTTAGGTTATGCTGGTTATTGTGTAGGAACATACTATTTCGCCTTCGTCTATGGGGTAATATAGTCGTCCATTAAAGAGCCCAATTAGTCACGCATTTCTCGTAACAATTTCGAGTAAACTAACATTGTATTTTGTCTGTATATGACGCATGTGACGGTTTGATTGGTTAATCAAATATATACCCTACGGTGATTTTCGTCTCGAATTAGTGTTTTTTGAACTGCTACTATGCTAACCCTATTGTTGAATATTAATAAACCCGTGAGTCAATTCCGCGGCTGCTCCGCGACACGAATATTCCAACAAAAATTGTTCATGTCCGCCGCGGTTTGGTTTATTTTGCGGATGTTGAAAATCATGAAGATGGGATAAGTATTTCACCTCATTTCCTAAAATAACAATTTATAATTTCAGTTGCCAATGGCCCACCTGATGTTAAGTATAATTGCAGCATTTATATCGTTTAAATCGTAGATGACGTGAACCGTACTTTTGAACCAATGCCCTTAGCCAATATGTAAACACAATACTTTTGTTTTTAGTAAGACCTTCTGTGATTCGTTGAAACAGAGACGCCCTAGATCGCGGTTTCTACACATTTGTTTCAAATGTAACTCTAGGCAACGGGAGCTACGATTTAGTGAACTATATAAACGCATTCTCATCATTCTCGTGGTTTTCTCGCTACCCTGGGCGTTGGTGATTTGTTTTTATGAGAAGCAGGATCGTGTTTCAACCAGACAAGTCACGCAAAGGTCAACACTGGACAATTCTAACTTTCGACTGTTTCATAGAAATACATAAGGATCCATATACCCGTGTTGTTACTATCAGGGGGAATTCTCTTCTCTTCGGGGTTCTCCACACTTGTCAGGGGGAAACTCGTCTCGTCTCATTATCTCGTCCCCTTGAGGTGCGGGATCGGGAAAGTCACTTAAGCTTTACAGTCAAATAAGACACACACAACGAAATACGTTTCAGCTCCCGTCTTAGTCGGTCAATCGAGCACTCTATAAGACACAGCGCCCTGGGGAAAAATCCCCAAGACTATCGCAAGGCTGACCCAAGACTAGCCCAAGACTGCGTCAAGGGTCGCCCCAAGTCTCTCCAGGACCGGACTCTCAGACTCGTCTATCGTGCTGTGCTCCCCAAGACCAACTCAAACTCTCTTTATTCATTTTCAAAACTCTAACCAATTACAAAACAGTAAAAAGACTCTAGGGCGTAACCTTCAATCATAAAGCCAATCACACTAAGTACTGAATACGTCATATCTTTTGATTAATCGTTCACTACATTAATAACTATGAATATAAACTGTCAGAATGAGTAGTCTGAATAGCGGCGGTTATCTGGTAATTAGTTCCAAATCACTGAGCCAAGTTCCGTCCAAAACTTCAAATAGGCCTAAACGATGACAGACATAACACAGCAATTCAGCTAATAATCAGCTAATTAAGTCGGTTAACAGATACGCAAAAACAAATTCATGACATTACCTGCAAAAGTATTACGCCAGAAAAATCTAAATTATTAATTATTGTTTGTCAGTATGATCATTTCAGTTTCAAGGACTGGTCGCGCCTGGCAACCTGACCAGTCAAATTTTCTTTTACAACGTGATAATGTGTGATGCTTTCACTGCCTGGAAGCAACTTACTGTGTCGCAATATAACACTCAAAATATAACTAAAGCAGTAATTTATTTTATAAGCGCATTTAAAACATGACAGTTTCCGCTAATCATATGGCATGTTTTTGGGATTTATAGTCCATGTATTGATTATATAATGTCTACCGATCTGATTTAAAGAGAATTCCGGTTGAACACCAGATATAGGGCAATTAGTAGTCACATATTGATACTATTGAGCCAGGAAGTGCGGTTGAACAGTGCTACATGGTACAATACTAATAGATGCAACTGTACGTCACCAAAACCAAAATCACCAATGAATTGTTACTTGTATAATCTGGTTTGCAATTCGTTCGTCATCGGCGCTAGCAAAGACAGCTGTCATACGGGAAATTTATTTATTTCATGTTTTTTTATTTGAATTTAGTCACTGCGTTGTGGCAGCAGTGACATGACGTTGATGCATGGTTTTGCCAAAGACGTCATGTCATTTTATATATGACCTTCACTTATACAAATGTAGGCCCGTTAATATTGCAATTTAGAACTCTTTGCCTCTCATTAAAAATGACGATACTGTTGCTGGGCCTAACAGGCATTTTGTACTGATAGAATTGTGTTGTCTTAATGTTTACAATGCCAAAACGTCGCCAACTCTATGGGTACGTTTGTTCAGAAACGATCTTCATATTCAGAAACGATCTGAATTAAAACAGCTGTGTTGCCAGGCATTTATTTATGGAGACCACAGACAGTTTCTGAAGGGTTTTTTGCAGCGTGTTTTGTTCGATGTGGTTCCGGTGTGATACATACATCGCATGCAAAAAACACTGTGGCGCAAATAGTGTTTTGTGCTCATCAAATCCTTTGTCGCTTCCCGGATGCTCGCGTATCGCCGCCGTTTTCTCTTTATTTTAAAAAGGGGGTGAATATTAAAAATCTCGTGGTGCGGGCTGGGAGATGCATTAAAAAAAATCAACAGATACAAATATGAACAAAAAGTCAAACTATAGTGTAATGAGTTATAAAATTAATTACATGTAAAACAACAACAAATATATTTGTAGAAAGAATTTACACATTCATTTGATAGAAAAAAACGATAGCAACATTGTATCATCAGTATGTAAAAAATATGTAGAAAACAAATAATTATAGGATAACAATGATTAGCACAGTTGTTTTACCGTCTCTCGTCCCAGATTGTATAGTGATCAATTAAAGTCTGGTACGAAAATCTGTCTAATTTATCACAGACTATTTGTATGGAACGCGTGACGCTGATCTCATTGTATTCGTAGTAAAAAACGACCACCGAAGCATTGACGGAACTTGATCGTCGAGGTAGCAAATGAGCCATATAGAGATAAGTCAAGTGTGTTCCGGTCTTAGCTTTAATTTGCGTTTTGGGTCATTTTATTAATTAATTACCATTATTAAATAATAGCCTTGTTATGAATGCAGAATAAAAATTCTTGTTCTGAGGTATCATTGTCCATTCGCAGAACATCAGTGTGACATTCGATAAATTAAATATAAACACATCCAGTGCGACAATATTTTACACTCTACGGGGAATTTAACAATTATACGCCCATGGACAACAACAAAATACATGCTGGATACAGATTTTCATATTTTTTTGTACATACAAACAAATACATAGACAAATCTTACCTAAACGTATAACCTGGCAACAACGAGTCGTCCGCTTCCAATTTCTCAAATGCGATCGTAACGCCACTCGCTCCAGTTTCCCAAGCAAACGATTGGAAGAATTCCTCCCCTGTTGGTACGATTAAGCCCATGGTCAAGTGGACAGCCATCGATTCTTCCACGACGAATGACACCAGCAATGTACGAACACACCAGAGATAACACGTTGTTGCTGTCACCATCCTCGCTTAGTTCAGTTTATGATCACGGCGTGTCTGTATTTTAGTCACTGCTTCGCAACCCTCGCTGTTAAATAGCGCTATGATTGCTGGATGTGATCTGAGTGTAACTTGTTTGCATATAACTACCCCAAAGGTCGTGCATCCGTGTTATCAGATATTCGTCGGTAATCAAAAAAAAAAAGTCAATTTCATACGCGACATAAAAATTGCGCAGAAGGTTATTATTATTTAAATGCAAGTCTCTTCGCGAATGAGGGCGGGCTACCGCCTCATACTGGCGTCTCCAAGGCTTCATTTATCTCTTTCTCTCTCACTCTATCATAGATGTTTGTGACGGGGGACATGAAATGAAACACATTTCTGATCTTGATAAAAACAAGTATACTCTTACTTCTGATGGAGCACGTACACGAGATAATAGCGTCATAGATTTTTTACCACAACATAATAGCTACTTTGCCAAATTCGCTTTCATTATTCACTGGTGTGTGTCAAAGGAAAAAAGCAAACATCGCTTTTAATAGTCGTGCGCGTGAGAACACGACTATTTGTCGGCTCATGAGCGTGCCCGAAGCATTGTTCCTAATAGGCGCACGATACATTAGTTTCGCGCGCAAAAATCGAAATGTGTTGGTGCAAAAATGAAATGTACCCGTGAATAGCTAACTAATGTTAACACCGAGATTAGTGACTGGGGGCGACCTGAATTTTCATTTCCTATCTCGGATTTCTTGTGAAGTTTGGAATTATAATAACGGCCTGTCTCGTTTGATATCGCGAGGTGATATTAGTTGTTGTTATTTCGATTTTGAGTTATTCTTATGATTGTTTCCAGAAATTAAAAACGTACATTTAGTCCTCGTCCTTTGTTTAATAATATTTCCTGACTGGAAACTTTGATGAGTTGAACTTATATTTATATGTGGAAGTATAGAAGTTGTTACCGAGTACTGTTATTTTATCTTACGCGGGTTTTGTTGGTACGCCTGTAACGTCTCATCTGTTCCAATAGCCAAACAATACCATTGCGTACTTTTGACAGTTCTTTTGAAGCCAATAAATGCATTTTGTTTCAGATCATTTTTCTTATATAAAAATGTTTAATAAAATTATTTTCATGGGTATTTTCATCGTCAATGGTGACTGCGGTAACAACATACTAATATCACAACTATCTACACTTTCACTACTGCAAAAATACAACAAAATGTACATAGTAACTTTGTGTATGCACTTTTCAATGTCCTTGTAGATGTTTGCGCTTGAGTTAAATTGCTATGCCCGGAGTAACCAGGCCTGGTTGTACGGTTGTACAGTCGCCTTACAGTATTATGTGAGTGTTCCTGGGTACTGTGCCGGGTATAAATCAACACAGTGAGGTTTCTGCTACTTCGTCACGTATTCCGTTACGTACGTGTTTATATAATAACGTTATTTACACTGCAAAACATCCAGCAAAGAAGTCTATGCTGGTGATACCATCAATATTCGCACCGCCAAACGAGTTAGTGTGTTGTGAATTACTTAAGTTTTGTACGACTCGTGTATCGTGACTTTTCACAGCTTGCTCAGACAGAATACTTGCTGTCGCGCATTAATGCGTGACTATAGTACAACTTTTATCACGTAATATAGTGTAGTGTTATTTTAGTCACAATTCCCCTAAATGTCATTCGCCTATTATTATCGCGCAGACTGGGCGCTCATTACTAGTATACAGCTTATTTTTAACTCTTGGTCGCTAATTTGCCAGTCACGATTTGGTTTACTCTCTGTATAACGGATCGAATGAGACAAGCCGTATCTCTCAACACCGACTCACTACTCCAAATACACATGTATCATACCGCAAATGTACATGTTGCATACGTTGTTTCGACAAGCAGCGTATTCACAAAAAATGCGAAAGGTTATTCCCGGTCTTTCCGCTTTTTTTCCATTCAACGAATGTTTCAAATCTCCGGATTATGAAATAAATGCTGGTAAATCATTGACTATGTCGTCTATCCAGTCCTTAACTCTTAATTTCTGGGTTAATTTAAAACTCTGCGCCGGTAATAGCCCAAATAATTAAAGCCCGTACACTACATCAGATTTTAATCAGATTGAGTTTATGACTGAAACTCGGGTTCGTTACATTGCTATGCAAGGAAACATAATTATCTTTTATCTCAACTTATTTCATTACTTATTGCATAAGTATTGGTGTGTTTTACAAGGGACGCAAATGAGACTCATACGGGTAACTTGCAACTTTTCTCAGACGTTGCAGCGACGCAAATAAAATTCGAACGGATAATGTATGACCTCTTTGTACAGTCACAACAATGTTGTAATGTGAAAACAGACAACAGCTTAGTCATATTACGTAACTTTACTTAGTTCAAAAGTAATTAGAGCCAAAGAATTGTCACAAAAGTGTTTTCATAACATTAGATCATTTGATAAGAAAGTCCCTCGTAATATTGCAATATTCATGAGCACATTCCTAGGGAGTGTGCTAATTCCTCACACCAACTTTGTTTGCGTCCACTGTGAGAAACATAAGAGTGTACATTTTATTTAAACATAGACGTTTTCTAGCTTCAATCGTGAATGTGAGTGTGAATAAATTAAATTATTACTTATAAATGAGTACATCAAAGACACTAAGACAATTGAACTTCATATTGAGAGATAATGCTCTGGAACAGCATTAATTAAAACAAAATGGCCACCAGTCGGCCATTTTGAATAAATCTACATATCTATACCATGATGTAAAACGAATATATAAAATTTGAACATAATCAGTCAAAGCATAACACAGATATGGCTCTAGAAGCGCATTCATTTAAACAAAATGACGATTTTGAATCCGATCTGAAAAATGACGTGCATCCCAAAATCTCTAATGTATGTACCAAGTTTGAACAAAATCCACCCATAAACGCCAAGATCCAGTTCTGGAATTCCAGAACTGCTTGGTTTTTGATGATTTTTTAGGAAAGAAAAATGGCTGCCATTTGGCCATTTTGAATCAGATACTCAGCCCAATATATCTATGTCATGATGTATAATGAATAAATAAAATTTGAACATAATCATTCAAAGCATGGCAGAGATATGGCACTAGAACTGTATTCATTAAAACAAAATGGCCGCCAGTCGACCATTATAAATCGGATCTGAAAAATAAAATGACGTGCAACAAGATCCCATAATGTCCAACGTATGTATCAAGTTTGAACAAAATCCATCCATAAATGCTTGATTTTGATGATTTGTTAGCACAAAAATGGCCACCATTCGGCCATCTTGAATCAGATCGTAAAACAAATTGATGTACATATGTATAATATTACGTATGATGTATGTGTGAAGTACGCACGGACGCACAAAGGTCAAAACATAAGTCCCCGTTTTCGGAATGCGTCCGAACGGACTAAAAAAGTCAACACAATGGCATGATAAAGAATGCAAGTTGTCACATAAATGCCTCAGTGGTTGGTGCAATAAAATCTTAGTGCAACGTTTTTGAAATAGTTTGGAAAACAAAAGTTGCAAATTATCCGTCACTAAATTCCGTTACCTGTGTCGTTTAATTTATAGAAACAATCACGTGACAATATGCGAGGAAAAAGAAATGAACAAGGTTACGTAATAAATGCTCACAGAATACTGAAGAGCACTGGAAATTGATATGGAGTGATAACACAGTTCTTGCACATACTTATTCATTTGCGTTCAGAATTGTGTTTGTCTTAAAATTGTGTAATCATCCCACAATTCACGTGAAGTTAAATGGTATTTTTACCGAATCTATTGTATACCCTCAGTTTATAGATCCTTTATTGATTCGCATATATTCTCGTCACTCATTTGATCGGATATAATCCAAATTGTCCGAGCTGAACTTGTAGATATAGAAACTGTCAATCAGTGTTCATAGCTAAGAGGAGAACGAGTACATTCAACTCAATCTACCTTTGTGTGAATTGTCAGGGTCTGTGTGTGAGAATATAATTTGTAACAACCCATTGATGACGGTAAATTAAACGCCAACTGTGAACTGAGGGTAAAAAAAAACAGTATGTGGTGTATTGCCATTCTATATCGTGATTTATTTTAAATTTTCTGGTGTAGTAACTCGATGCTTTTATCACACACTGCGCTGTGTGCGAGTGTTCCACAATATAAACAATATCCGCATTTTGTATGGAATATATTATATGACCCTCATTGTCCGAGGACTACGCGCGGTAGAATAAATACTCAAGATCAGTTTACATGACGGAATCACGTGATCAATGAGACACCCAACAATGTTTCTCCCAATTGGGATATATTATTATAAAAGAGCTCACTTAGTTTTTTTTCAAATCTACAAAATAATAAATATACCCACGTTGCCCAAGAAACGTCGGCAGATTACAAAACAGTTCCAAACAGTAACGTCAACGTCTTCAGGAATAACATGAATACATAGATACTAACTTACCATTTCATTACGCTTCATTTTCTATAAAAACAGAAACAATTATATGTATATTTCCATCGCAGAATAAACAAACTTTTCATAAATCTTAAGTAATATCACCATATCCCCAATCACAATGCCTCAGAGATCCTGAACACCTGAAAATAAATATGTTTATATATGTGGTAACTGAAAATGAATAATTTCGTCTTTTCTTCTGGGGTTATATCAAGTTTTATAGTTTCACGCTCACGCTTTCATGAATGGAGTGCATATGTTTTATAAAAAGAGGTTTATAAATTAATTTGCAATCTTTACTCTCGTTTCTTTTGCCGATTACATTTAATATTACACCACTCGTGCTTTCTACGAAGACACTTTTGTTTTAATTTCTGTGCCAGGCGACAATTCTGGACATTGAGTGTCACTGTTGTCTCTCCTGACTTTTTGTTTGTATGTGAAAATTGCAAGTGCTAGTGCTGACACATGCATTTTGCATTTTTGCCACAGAAGTCATATTTATGTTCGGGACTACATTACAGGGTTGTGTGACCATCACTCTATCAAAGGACAATTTTAATGCGCTATCCTGGCGTCAACCAGGAAACAGAAGCACCTGCGGACCTTAACCAAGGTTCTCTAAATGTCGCATTCGTTAGTGAATGAATCTCAGCCTACGGTAGAATTTGAACGTGGGTCTATCGATCATGAGTCTAATGCGACAACCACTATGCTACCAGTGACCGGTTTGACACTTAACTTTGTTCGATTCAAAATGTTTACAAACCTTCAATACCTTTTAAGTCAGAATGCCACTCATGCATGTTCGTATATCGTAGCGCATATAGTAGGGTAAATATTCAAAACTTGTCTATAATTATTCGATTAAGTACTCGTCATCAGTGTGGACTTTGCGGAATTCAATGTCAATCTGTTTTTGTGTGTGAAAACTGTCAAATATTATGCATAAAATGACAATACAACTGCGGTTTCAAAGAACAAAAATAAAAACACATTTTGCTATTAATCTTCACTGGAAATAATGTCGACTTTGTAATTCTTCTAGGCATGAAGTAGGCGGTAACACACTATATATGACTATATTTCACCATATTTCACCGATCAAAGTTTTCAGATATCAGAGATATATCCTGAAAGCCCATGCAATTTGAACGGCAACCATATCCACATTTTAGATGTAATTGTTATAAAATGTGTTAATTACAAATGTTCAGTTACACATAGAAAATAACATTGTCAATGTGCTTACATATTATCTCAACATTCCAGCGTTTCTATGGCAAATAACATGCGATCTCAGATTGTTTCAACATAATTGGTATTGTGTAGAAGTTTCCTTCATAAATTGACCTCTCAGATTGATGTATGGATATGCTCACTTATTTGCAAACAATTGGTCTTATTTTTTATTGTTATATTGCATATGTTGCTGAAATCCCTATAAGACTATTGACTTTCGATTAATGGATGACATTTCTTATTTTGCAACAGGCGTTCGGTTTCTTGTTCTCCGTGAATACTTTGCCTCCAAGAAATAGACATGAATCATTGAAAGAATGTCACTTTCATGAATATGTTGTGTAGTTCACCTGCACAGCTTGTGGGTTTGTGAATGATACTATATATTATGTATTACTATGTAGCACCAAGGACACTAGCGAATATAGGGACAGGCAAGTGCCGTATTTTCTTTGATGTAACGTCTCATGAGATTCCAATGTGATTTCGAACGTTCGACGAGAAGGAATACGTTCGAATATGCCTCGACAAGTTGAATCACAAAACCACGTAAATAAACGTTTTCGAAAACAAAAACATTCGAACGCAACACATTATTAACAGTAGGACACAACTTAGTGGAATTTGTACGTGACATTTGGCATGACAATTACTTTGTACTTTATACAATATTTTTATTCGTCGGTCTTCAAACAAAAACAAGTCAACGTCACAGTATATGAACAGCGGTATCTAAACTAGTACAAATAATATTGTTATCATAATTGATACAGCGTATATTCAAAATTGAATTACATAAACTACTGGCAAAAAATGTGATATGGCGGCTGTGAATGTACACTCAAATGCTTACGTAATAGCACGTGACCTACCACGAATATCATTCTAATTCTATTGATATCCTTAGATTCATTGGTGTATTCGATAGAGCCTGTATATGTGGAATAACAGGATATCTCAGCAAATCTCACCACAAATGTAATAGACCTTGAGCTAGTAATACGCGACCCCCTGAACATTTCATTATTTGGTGTATTTAAATTACATCAGAAAATACATAATTTGCACATTTAGGCGAAAAAATGCTCCTAATTGCTTGGTATTTGTGTATAAATAGTTGAAGAACATCATCTGATACCATTTAAGCATTTGAACGTAGAATCCAAATCTTACTCAAAATAGAAATTACATCACTTAGTCAGCCTATACCCAAGTTTATATTGCTATATATCAGTCGTGACAGATAATAACCCGCTGACATATATGATGGATTGTCTCAGAGACACTTGTGGACAATTGTGTGAAAATCAAGTATGAGGGAACTGTCACACGCAACGTAATATTACCGTAATATAGTACAGGTGTGATGGTTCAAATACCAAAATGGCAACACGGTAACAGAAAGACTTCCCTGGCGGCGGCGATGATAACATACGAACACGGAACCAACAGATGAGGTATTATTATACTCTGCAAACATCAAGTACAATAATGCGGTAAAACTCCACTACTCCAATAACTAGATACTTAAACTCCAATACAATTCAACGAGATCTCCGATCTGAACTCAGTGCTGAACAACTCCCCTATATATACCCCCACTGTCTATAAATAGACCATTACATCAGCATACATAATGAGTCTGGAACTTACTACAAATTTCTAGAATGTTCCATTACCTTCTATTGCCTCCTACAGTGTTATATTACCTATTCAACCATTTCCTAAAAAATATAGAATATTCCACCCAGACACAGTATGGTTCTAGAACATTCTCAGTGACACGGAAGTAGTAAATAAGTCGTATGCGACAGAAACTAACGCCATAGATCAGGTTCATTCTAGTTCTGATATGCCATAGATTGGAGCTATCCCATCACCTCCTACTGTCATACCGAATGAAATTGAGAATCCTACAAGTCTGTCGGAAGAATCCATGTTGCATTCACTGAAACTGGAGTATTGGAAGAGAACTCAAAACTAGAACTCAATCATTAGCAGACTTTGCTATTGCAGCTGAACCTCGCCCTCCGAGAATCTTATATCGCAGCTGATGTACTCGTGGCGGTCAGAAATATTTTCATTTGATTCTTCATTGCTGTTCTTGTTGAAGCGTATGCTGAGACCGGACACATTGAGCAAGATCGTACATTGTACTTGCTTAGAGCATGGTTTTAGTTGCCACACATGAGCCGAAATGTGAATAATTCGATAGGTGGAGATGTACATGCGGTGAGAACCCTGCTGGACTGAATACTGGGGTGCCTTTGAAATGCCAAGAGTCTAAAGCGCTGGCGCTTAAGGGTTGGACCATTTGATTTTTGAGGGGGGTAGGTCAGCTCAGTGAAAGGCAATTTTTTTTTTTTTTTTATGTGTTTGGAAAAAAAAATTATCAGTAGGTTTGCTTGCAAATTTTTTTTTAGAAGTTCATCATATCCAACATTTTTTTTCATTATCTTCAAAGGAGGTAGAAAAGACTTGATATTTTACTGCTATTTTACGTTTTTTGACAAAGTGGCCTCCATGTCGACAAATTTGATCAAATCTCAAGACAAAACAGTTGGCTATTTTGGTCCAAATTTTGAAAAAAAAATATGACGTGCACGTGTAACCCAATATACATGATCATCATATAAAGTTTGATTGAAATCGCCCTATTCAGCTTCGGGAAACAGTTCCAGACACGTTACAGACTGTGAATTTAAGATATTAAACAAAATGGCCGTCATTTCGACAAATTTGATCAAATCTCTAAACAAAACATGGTGTTGTATTGTCTTGAAGTATAGTACCTATGTAAAAACTTTCAAGTGAATCAGGCAATATCTTTCAGAGGAATCAGCACAAAAATGAAAAAAAAATGAAATGGCCGTGAGTCGGTCATTTTGGACCGAATCTTGAAAAAAATTGACGTGCACCAATAACCCAATATGCATGATCACCATACAAAGTTTGATTGAAATCGCCATGTTCACGTTTAAATATCAGAATTTAGCAAATTTGGGGGACAAAATGGCTGCCAGTCAGCCATATTTAATTGAATCGTAACGAAAAATGGCATATGTAGGTCATCATAGATTGTCTGTATACCAAGTTTGAACGAGATCGGTCAAAGGCTGTCCGATAAATGGGTCCAGAAGGACGGACGAAACCCAAATTAATAATCCCCGTTTTTGGAGATGCTCTTCTAATAGAGCATATATGGTATACAATCTAAATGCAACTAGAGTGAAATTGTTTTTCAAATTAATATTGAAATGCAGATATTAATTTTCCCTCTGCTATTAATTAATCCACAAACCAGAATTATTGACATCCATTTATATATGACCTAGTTTCTTCTTGTACTCTGTGTCCCCTTATCTTGGCAGAAAGAATTGCCATATTTTCCCTAAGTCATATAGTGACAAATATTTTTTTTTACACTGGTGAAGCAGCAATTTATTTTTTTGGAACAACCCTTCACTCTGCAATTTTTTTTTTTTGTTTCTGACCTCCCCTCCCCTCAAAAATCAAATGGTCCAACCCTAAAAAGACGTTTAATGGTGGAGTGAAAGGTCTTCTCAATACATCGTCGCAAACCATGCCCTCTTTTGGCAACTGATGGTTAAGTGGGGCGGAAAAAATACTCTGGCGGGCGAGACTATCTCAATATAACGGTCCAAACTGTGAGGACTACCCAAGTATCTGCTGGATAGCTTTATGATTTCTTTATGATTTCATGGGGTTTCTGATCGCTTTCTTAGTGATCAAGGTCGTAATTTGAACCAAATGTTATAAAGATGAACACACTTACTGCTCTAAGAAACTCTTGATGTTCGGTTGGCAGCCAAGGTCAGCATTGTATGTCTGCTTTGGTGTGAACGCCTAATACAGGTGTCCTAGGGACACAAGATTATTCTAGAGCCGTGTACGGAATTGCTGATTATTGCTCTTATTGAATGTGACAAAGTCTAGACAAGTGGAGATGGAAGTTGAAATTGTAGACTAGAAGCACTTGCGTGAGCCTAACTGTGCACCATTAAGTTTGACATGAAGCGTAATGCAAGTGATGTAGAAACTTTCAGACTCAGCTTTTCAATCCTGGACAGTATAGATATATACACTGAGCTTTATTGTGCAAACATTGCCAGAATCCATGGAGCATACCAATACTCGGCTCCAAAAAACACTGTTTATGGTGAGTGTGGAATAAGTATTTACATGTAATACCATTCACTGTTACCAACATGTCAAACTTGACAAGATAGGAGTTGGCGCTTAGTCAAGCATAGGTACAAAGTAGGTAAATTGAAAATACACTTTGATCGAGGTATGACATGATTAGAAAATTATCGTCGATACTGTCGATGTAAAACGGCGGGAAAGTGAAAATTAGCACAAGTGTTGCTAGTCAATAAAGAGCAGAGACAATATTAATTTGATGTCATTATATGTTGCATCAGTTTCCTGTTAAACATTAAACGACATTTTATAGTTTTTATATGCATTGGAAGCTTAATTCACATTTTGGTTCCCTGGAAATCCAAAGAAAATTTACCGAAATTAGTTCTCTTTAGGTGATACGATAGATTTGATTTAGTAGATATTCTAATGTTGTACGCATGCCTGGAGAGTAAGTGAAATATAGAGTGGTTGTCTATAAGTAAATTTATCATTGAAAATTATAATAAGTACAATTTTGTTTTGTAGGTTATGAATCGGGGCAGGAGATGTACGATAGATACTAGGTACATATGGAATATGTGGAAGGATTATGGCATTATATAGTACGAGAAGAGCAGGATTTCAAAGTAAGATTGCAATCCATAGGTAAACCAAGATATGTTGTAGTATTTAGTCATTTAATGTAGCCCAGGTGTATTATTTAATTGTATATGGTCCGATGAGAAATACAGTAGTTAGTTATATTTGCATTGATTGTGAGATTATTTGCCTAGTACAATGTATTGACGTGCATCAAATTAGAATCAATATATGCACTATTTAATGACGATTTATTTAAAGCATGAAAAAGTCGTCAGCAAAAGGTTTGAAGTTAAATAACGTGGACGAATCTGGGATATCATTTATATTAATTCAAAATAATAAAGAGCCAAATATGGAGCCTTGGGAGACACCGTAGTTTATGAGGACGGTAGGGTAGCATTCTCTAAGAAAAAGGCTTCGCCTAAGGAGTCACCCCCAGGGCGTCAAGCAACCGAGGCCTGGCCGTTCCTAATCTCACAAACGTTTCCCAAGCGCCTCGACGGGCCACTTGGAAGCTTGTGGGTAAGTGTTTTCAAGCCATGCATGCATGGCCATGCAAGCATGCATGGCACAGTCCCCGTTAGTTATCAATTTAAGATATATAGTTTTGTTGATAGTAATACAGCTGGAATATAACCATGTCAGGAATATGATTGTGATGATTGTTTCACATTAAAATGATTGACATTTGTATCTGATCGTCAAAAGAGTACTTGTCCATATTGAGACATTGCTCTGGAACAGCATTAATACAAAATCAGCCATTTTGAATACATGTATATATCTATAACATGATGTATTATTATTTTATTATTTCTTTATTCCGCACTATATGGCCACCGGCCTAAAGTACTGTTACATTTCAAAACTTAAATTACACACGGTCGCTTTAAAATTTCAAGATACATATACTTCAAATCATACTTCCATTTCAGTTTCTCTGTAATGAAAACTCTTAAACAAATATTTACCCAAACTTAGTAAAATAAACGAGTTAGTACTCTGTAGCAATGCAATGAATTTTATCTTGGTTGGTGGTGAAAAATAATATTTTGGTAAGAATTTTTGTCTAAGTGCTTCATATTTTGGACAAACCATAGTAAAATGATATTCGTCCTCTGTGACCCTGCAACCAAATGGACATAATCTTTGGTCACGTGGAATACCCAATGTTCTACCATTTTCAATTTCTAGGGGATGACAGGAAATTCTAAGTCTAGTTATAGCACATGAATAGATAGGAGTAGCCAACGAAATAGCAGCAAGATATCTTTCATATATTAAATCTTGTTTAAACATGCAATATGTTTGAAGCTTTACATTTTTATTAATTTCTGAACACCAATTCTGTCTAGATATATCAAAACATCTTCTTTTAAATTCACTGAAGAACATCTCGCTATTATCAATTCTTTGTTCATACCATACATGTCCATAACCAGATGTACATAAAATATTTTTTACCTCTAAAGCCCAACACCTAGACCCCCCTTCTGCTCTATGTATAGATAATTATAACATTCCTTTAAAATGGTTGAGCCGTCCTCTTGAATCAGTTTCAGCCAAAATCTGACCATTTCAATATTAACATAAACTCTAACTGAGTGTCTTCCTAATTCACCCCTTACTGCAGCATTGGAAGCGTTGAAACTAACTCTCAATAGAAATTTACAAAACTTATTTTGTACTTTTTCTATGTCAGCTATTACACCCCGCATTCCCCACACACAACTACCGTATAACAAAATTGGCAATATTTTACAGTCAAATACTTTGCATGCAATATCAGGCTGCAGTCCCCCCAACCCCATAATGTTTTTTTCCAAACAAAATAGTGCTTTTCTAGCTTGCGCCGAGATATCTTTCTGTGTTTGAAACCATTTTCCCGAACTCGAAAAAACTATGCCTAAATAATTATATTTTGCTACAATTTCAATTTCTTTACCCCTCAGAAACCATTTTTCATATTTTTTCAGACGATCCCCTTTTCGGAAAACAATTATTTTTGATTTTTTCAGATTAATATTCAGTGAACAATGGTGTACTCTATCAAATGCCTTTTCATAATCAATAAAGGCACAATAGAATCTAGCTCCAAGAGTATAAACATATTTTTCTACAAGGGTATAGAGAACAAAAATATTATTCAAAGTTGATTTACCTTTTTGAAATCCATTTTGTTCCTCAATTATTTTATTATATCGATTCAACCAATTACTTAACCTATCACTGAGAATACTTGTGTATACTTTACTTATAGTATTCAAAAGCATTATACTTCGATAGTTTGCTGGGTCATCCCTGCAACCCTTTTTGTACACTGGGGAAATTAATCCCCTGCTCCATTCTATAGGAAACGCCCCTTGATCAAAAACTTTGTTATATAGACTGTACAACAGATCACAGATGTCTAAAGGTGCAAATTTCCAAAACTCAGAAGGAATTCCATCTGGGACAGGTGATTTATTAGCCTTCAGTTTATCCAAATTTTTCTTCACCTCTGTCATAGTAATTGGTTGGTTAAATTCTGCTAATTCCAAATCTACATCAGGTATACCAATATTCTATATATCTAAATCAGTCATATAATCTTCGATTGAAGAGTAAAAATCATTGTAATTTTCATTTTCCACAAGACCCGGGGTAAACAAATTAGTGAAATAATGTGACCATTCCTCCATAGTAATATTTTCTGAAACATTAATTTTATGTAAGTTTCTGCCAAAATTTATGAGAGTTTTTCTGTTTAGACAGGTTAATTAGTTCATCCCTTCTGAGCTTTTGAAATTCTGCTTTTTTCTCTTTAATGAGTTTTTGATAGGATTGTTTAGATAGAAGGTAATATTCAAGACTGTTATGATTTTTTGTATGTCTATAATGATTAAGCGCTAAGATAACATGATGTCTAATGATTATGTGAAATTTGAACATAATCAGTCAAAGCATGTCAGAGATATGGCACTAGAACCACATTCATTAAAACAAAATGGCCGCCAGTCAGCCATTCTCAATTCGATTTGAAAAATAAAATGATGTGCATCAGGAACCCATAATTTCTAATGTATGTTATAAGTTTGTACGAAATCTGATAAATCCCAGAAATGCTTGATATTTGATGATTTTTTAGCACATAAATAGTCACAATTCTGCCACCAGGACTTGGTCTGACAGGTGAACCCTAAATGGATGGTTTCGCATGTGGGCCTAACTGTCCAATATGTACCTCTGAATCGGACGAGGCTGGAGAGCTGTTGACGGAACTAGACGACGAACTGAAGTCATACTGCCAATAAGGCACACTAGTTCGCACATAGAAGCTGATCCAGTCAACCGGAGTTGGCTGTCGAGCTACACAAAGGAGTCACATTGCACCTGAGAGGGGCGGACAAGCCCTTGTTCTGTTTCAAACTGCATACCCAGAAAAAAACTAGGTTGCGAGACAGTATGGGGTTGGACTTGAGAATATTATTAGAAAAGCCCAACCCATGGAGGTTTTTTGCGTTAATCACACATACTCCACTAACACCTCCCTGTCTCTGTTGTGCCCTAACCAGTCGCCGAGGTATGGGTGGAGCTGCTGGGTCACCTGTCTAAACACACCCTAGTGAAGACGTACGGCACCGTGCACAAACCAAAAGAAAGGGCGATATACTCGTAAACTTGCCCACTAAAAGGAATCCAAGATACCAACTGCAAGAGTGATGAATGGAGGACGAAGATGGAGAGGCTGAGCCTGAGGACTCGGGAAGGGGGGACCTGGAGTCATACCACCATCCATGCCCAGGCAGCCAGTGAAGCCTTTAAAGAGACGCTGTGGCTCCCTGGCCCCCAGAAGTGCTTGAACGTCCTACCACCAGGGTCATGTTCTTGGACCTCTTCTGACACTCTTCTGACCACTACCGGTCTTCTTCCGCCCCTTAGGAGACCGCGAGCACTTAGATCCTCGCTGGTACTGGTCCTAAGTAGCTGCAGGGGACTTATTGCCTGAGCCTTCCTGTGGTTTTGATTTGAACTGTTGGCCAAAAAGGGGCAGACAGATTGAAGAAAGATTGCTTCAATTGGATACGTTGATCCAAAGCAACCACCAAAACGACTACTTCATCAGCTAGCAAATAACACCGAATTAATGGCAAGGTAAATACTACGTCAAACTGAGCTTAATAACCTTTGCCACATTCTGGCCATGCTGTGTAATGCGGATCGCGGATCGCGTGGACGGGTTTCATGTTCTCTGCACGTAATAAGCTTGGTTATTAAGCATCCTTTTTGGTGGATACCCGGTGGACGAGGAGAAGACGTGTAGTGGCGTGAAGCTAGGCGATTAGGTGACGTATGCGACCGCCAGTTCGAGTCACGCATGCAGTACATGTTTACTATAATTTGACGGAGTATTTACCTTGCCGTTTATTTGGTGTTATTTGCTTACTTTACTTCCGATGTCAACCGCAACTATGAGTTTAATATTATTTCTCAGTACTTATTCACTGTTATAATTCTGTACCATTACTTTCACCATCCTACTACAGCCAGATCTGAAGGCTTTTGCCGCATTCTGGCCATGCGGTCTGGCGTGGATCGCGTGGACAGGTTTTATGTTCTCTGCACGTAATAAGCTCGGTTATTGAGCATCCTTTTTTAGGGGATGCCCAGTGGCCGAGGGGAAGACGTGTAGTGGTGTGAAGCTAGGCGATTAAGTGCAGTACGCGAGCGCCGGTTTGGTTTGAGTCACGCACGCAGTACATGTTTTCTATAATTTGACGTGGTATTCACCTTGCCGTTTATTCGGTGTTACTTACTTACTTTACTTCCTATGTCAACAGCAACTATGAGTTTAACTCAGCTAGCCGGCCACCAAAGAGCCGACCACACGCCCCAGGCCCTTTCTGCAGGAATCAAACTCATCTCCCGCTGGAGTAGGGTAGGTGCACTGACTCAGTATTGCCTCCCACTCAACTGAAACCGCTCCTGCCAAGAGAGCAGTATGGACTTGCAGGATGTTGCACATAGCGGCTCACAAAGTTGATAGGTTTAAGTTCTGCCCACAGCGCCCAATGCACTTGCATCTTCTAGTGCTGGTAAAATTACCTTGCAACATGGCCTTCTCGATCCAGGTAACCTGACTAAACAAAAGCGTAAGTACCGGGATTAGGGTGGGCAACCCGGGAAGAAGGCTGTGGCACCGTATGAGAAACCCAAATCAGGGACCCATGATTGTTTGTGTAGCCCCGATGGGGTATCATCCCCAAGTGGGAGGCATGGGACAGGACCGACTCAATCCAGGATCAGGATCAGTCACACGAGGTGCCCAGGGGAGTTGGTCAACAGGCAGTGGGAGAGGGGAGTGCCGATGAAAACAAAAAATGCCAAAGGCAACTCCCTCATCTGGGGAAAGTCTCCCGCCAAGCACTGCCCAGTTCACAAGCTGCGTCCTTAACCATATAATGGCATGGGTCAGCTGATCTCTGATTGGCTGGGTAGCTTCTGCTTGTCCCAAAAAGGAAGGAGCGAGAGACGAGGTGCACCCTCCCCACCTGCTGAGGAAGTTGTACATGTAGCTGCACTCCCAGGGGGGCTGCGTACCACCCTGCAAAAGGAGCCCTCCCTCACAAAGTAACAAGTAGGGGCACTTGCGCGACCCGATAAAGCCAAGGTAACTGTGCCTGCTCTGACCGTACCTGAGGAAGGTGGGGGGTTGGCGGAGGGCCCCCGTCCAGAGAGAGGTCCCCCTCCATAGGAGAGGTAGACGCTCCCTTTTCCACTTGATGTTAGTTGCCTGCCCCCCCCCCCCCATGATCAAAGGGGGCACATCTGATCAGAGTCCTGGCGGATGGGGGACAGGCAGCAGTATGGATCGTCCCCTTCCCACCTGACTCTGATACTGACTCGGCCCTCCTGCATCATAACCCGCGACTGAAGGAGGGAGTTCAGATTCATTATCCAAGCCTTTCAAGCCATCTAATCACCATGGGAGGAGCCCCTTTCACCCTGACTTAACATCGGTAAAGAAAGACAACAAGGTCTGTCCCTGTACTTGCGCAAACAGCTCAGACTGCGTTGGTACTGATGAAGTCTCGGTAGATTGGACCGGTTCAGCCCCTAAGAGCTGTACCGATCCCACCTCAGTACTCAGCCTTGATGTCAGTGCCCAGGTGGGAATATGCTGTCTACCGACGTTGGTATCTGTGATGAGTGACAACTGCATTCCCCCGTCAAAGCAGTGGAACGATGCATGCCCGCCTCAGTAATTATCGCACGGAGAAACTGAGTCCACATTGGGAGAAAGTCCTGCCGTAGGTGCTTCCAAGGTAGCGACCAATGCCTCCGTCACCTCAAAAATGACCGGCTGTGAAGGTCTTGCCTCAGTCGTCGATCCTGCTACATTGAGGAGGGAGTCAGACCATGGCAACTCTTGATCTCCCCCAGTCCGCGATAGGAGGCAAGCCTCGTCTCGCTATCAAGGGAAAAGGTCTACCATGACCGAGAATGCCACAGATTGCAAATTCCTTTGAGGCTATAACAAAAATGACAACACGCATGTTTCGGATCCCAAACTGGCAGTGGCAGTGGCAAGATGAACGTATCTAATGTTCCGAATTTAGTCGACACAATCTAAGTCTTTTTAATGATTAAAGCATGATGCAATTGAAGAAATGACAGGAAATGAGATTGTGATAAAAACGAGAAAATTCACCCCACCAAAAACAGGAATCAAAGCAAATGCAAACTGAGCTGGCGATTCAACAAAAACAGGCAAAAACTAGGGTTCCTATAGCTAATAATGGAAAGCCTTACCATAATGACATTGATAGATAGAGTCGATCACCACAACTAGATTCCTAAAAAAAGCTCAGTCACAAACTGTAATCTGCTCTTTTCAACTGGTAAGGCCGCAGTGGAAAAAAATCCAATCACAAGCTTCGGAAACGAAAAAAGATTGAGAACGGTCAGGTCTCAGTAGCGTGATCGCCCTGGGGGTGACCCCTTAGGTGAGGCTTTTTTCTTAGAGATTGCTATGCTAGGGTGTTACTTGCGAACCCGGGTATATTCTCTAATAGTTTCCATTTGGAGCTGTAATTAAGCCTAACGAGTAATAAATGAAATTTATTATTTCCATGGATTTTCTGGTAGGTGATGTCGTAAACTATGTATGTAAGCAGTGACTTCTTCTCCAAGTGGCTCATTCATACAACAGTTTTTAACAAGGGAATAATTTGTGATACAAAATGGAGAAGGGTCATTAATGTGCCAGGTTTCACAGAGTGCAATTACTTGAATTTTCAGAGAGAGGTTATCCTCACAGAATAGTCTTAGGCTATCAATATTTTTGTTTAATGATAACATGTATTTCCGATCATTTGTCAAGAAGACGACAAATGAGAGAGATTACATGCCCATTATCTGTATTGCAATGTGAATCGTACAAACGAAAACTGTAGAATGTGAGAATTGTGCAAACAAATTGGGCTGTTTTACGTTGAACCTAGAATGTAACATTTGTACAATTCAATATTTAAGTGTCCATTCCCATCAACATACAATGTATGCACAATTGATCTCCAATCTGATTAAAATCTGATGTAGTGTACGGGCTTTAATTATTTTGGCTATAAACTTATTTTAATTTTATTTTTTATTACTTTTGTTATTAATGCCTTATTATTTTATTATTTTACTTTGATTTTGATTTTTTTTAATTCCGCCCTACATACATCTGATCCGACGCCTACGTAAGTCCCGTTCAAATCTCGCGTAAGTAACAGCCAATCACAGGCCCCCTTTTATAGAGGCTGTCGGTTGCTTACTTTTCAGTGTAGCGATACTCTACGGGCAATCTTTCTGTACATTATATTTTGCCCACTTGAATAAACCATTAATAGAAAATTGCTAATAGTATATTTTTATTTACAAAAGAAATTCCACAGCATTTTCCAATTTTTGTCATTACATTGAATATTTTGTTCACTTCCAACAAATGTGTACACTTCCTGATACATCTTCGCCAGCCAAGGTTCGTTTATTCAGTCATCGCTTCAATTTTACATCAAACACTGAGCATAATTATCTAGAATGGAAGCAAAAAAATAAGTAAATCGTAATGATTAGAACACTGTAAACAGCTATAGTAAACAATGCAAATTTTAAATTGTATGACGGTCACCGGCCCACGGCATCGACGCAGAAAATTGGAGCAATAAAATATTTCCTGATCAATTGCGATGTGTTCCAAATAAAAAATATTTTATTCCAGTCCAAATCAGCTCAATTACTTTAATAAAGAATTATTGTATAATGTACAAAATGTTGATACATTTTGATTAATATTTACAGCTACGGCTTCAATATCGTAGACGATTTTGGCCCGATCGTCAACAAAACATCACCCGTCTCCAGGGCAAGCGACTGGAAAAAGACACCGGTGTTCGGTCGAACCGGTGGAAACAAAATCGTCACTCCCAGAATAACTACGCAAAGTAACGATCTAAACTCGAACCATTCGAGCCACAATATAAACATAAAACATAGTTGAACTCTGGTGACCTTGCCCTTTGTTATATAATATAATTCCCTTTAACATAGTTTGTTTCAATATAAATATACATTGTCATAATTAATTTTGAATACAAAAAAGTTTTGGGGTTGAACTAACAGTGGGGAATCAGTCTACCGAATGTCCTTTAAAGATGTAAATATCTTACAAAAACATTGGTGCCTTATTTGTTTAATTATTTTAAGGGACATAATTTCCAGCTTTATTCAAAGTAATTCAGATATTTTAGTATAAAAACAAATGCCTCATTGCAAAAAAAAAAGTGCTGCATTTAGACGTGAATAGATTCATAAAACATGCAAGATAACAGAAAATCATAGCTGGCTTTTGTCCAAGTATTTTGTACAGGTGTCTGTCAAAAATTAATGATTCACTGAGACAAATATGAACTGCCTCATTGTGTGACTACTGTATTATATGAAAAGTAAAAAAAAAAAAACCCATTATGAATAGCTATCATGTTGCAAGCTCTGCTTTAAATAGTTAGTTGGTGTCCAGTGGAGGGAAAAGTCAACAGTACTGTTGCCTCCTGAGAACCTACATCTTCAAACACTGCAATCTTTGTTTGAAGTGAGTTTTTAAACTAGTATTATAAAAACTCTATCATTCTGTTCTAATAGCTGAAACATATTCCTGTGAGTTTTCATTTGTCGAATGAACTGTCAAATACAGAATACATATATTTTAGAACAATTTTCTTTTTAAAATGTGGATGAAATGTTTTGCTTTTTATGTATTTTTTATGTATTGTTTTTGATTTGATAACTTTGAACTAAACAGATTTTCTATTAGCTTCAGATCTTGATCAAAGTTTGGCACCCAGTTCATAGCAGTGCTTATATTGATTTTCTGACATCTTGTTTTCTGTAAAGATTTATTGGTAGGTTTGCAAATGTGTATCAGACTGTGCAATCTCTCCATGAGTTGGTTTTGAAACCCAGTAAGGGATTCTGAGATACATTACCAAGGATATTATTACAAGATAAATCATTTGCTTCATTGAACACATACAACAATGCATATTTCCACTGAGATCAGTGACCTTTGATGTGTATCACCAGTGATCAGTCAAGTATAAACAGTCGAAATATTTTATCAGTTTTTCTGAATTTTTGCATGATATTTTCATACAGGACATCTGTTGTTCAAACTCAGGGAAGACTTTATACTGATGAACAAGGTGACCAAGTTTGATGAAGTTTGGAATAGAATTAGTAAAGTTATTATGCACACAATAACAATTATTAACGACGACAACGACGAGGACGACGACGACGACGACAACGCCGGACAAAATCTTTCCCTTAATATACCTTTCCCTTCCATCTTTGATGGTACAGGCAAGGTAAAAAATGACTTTCGTTGCATTTGACAATGATAAACTTACCGAAAAGCTGTGTTCTTCTCGGTCCTAACGTCAGTATAATCTGCCATTTTATGTTTGAGTGTGTTTGCCACCTGACTCTGCCCAGTGACGTCATCATGTGCGCTATAGAAGAAGGTCTGTGATTCGTTGACTAAAATCATCGACAGTGGGTCTTGTTGAAATCTCGTTACATAGGCATCGGCTCAGATGTATGTAGGGCGGAATTTTAAAAAAATCACAAAATCAAAATCAAAGTAAAATAATAAAATAAAAAGGCATTAATAACAAAAGTAATAAAACATAAAATTAAAATAAGTTTATAGCCAAAATAATTAAAGCCCGTACACTACATCAGATTTTAATCAGATTGAATTGATCTCATGACCACAATGACTTCTGAATTCAGAGATTCTTGCGAGAATGGTAGAGAAAACGTAACCTCCGTTGGATACACAGCATGATAAAAACATTACTTGAATCAATAGAATTAAAGGGAATAATAAGCAACAGGATAGCAATCCCAACAGAGTGTAATTGGTTTGATGGAGCAACAATCAATTACTAGATACCACGACACCGCAGGAGGTTATTCCAATTGTATGGATTATTATTTCTAATCCAGGCATCACAGTTTGAAATCCAACCTTATTTTCAAGGTCAATTTAGAAAGGATACATGCGCTGAAACGGCAAACCGTTATTAGGGGGAAACACCAATGTCCCCTTTAAGCCAATATGATGCGCCGCTGACGCACAAAGATTTGCTGTCACATGACTAGTTATGCTAATTCACTGGCACACTATTAAAGCAGGAAATCAAACACTAATATCATGATCCTGAAAAACGTCTTACTTTAATAGTTCTGGAATGTGTAATTTGGTAATTTGAAAATAAAATTAGGGACAGAAACATAAAATTTTATTATTTTTGGGGGGGGGGGCAATTACTTTGAGTGACTCAGCTTGATTGTAGGGATTTCATTTTGAAAAAACAGCTTTAGGATGGCTACAAAAACAGTCCTGTTGGAGGGACACATGAGGGGGAAAAAATATTTCCTTTACATTTTAAAGGGAAATATTTTTTAATATTTTTTACAAAAATCACAGAAATAATACTTATATGCAAACCACATTGTATCAGAATTCTATTGTCATACATGAGAACATAGTAACCATGGTTACATGACTTACATTTACACATTTGGTTCATTAAAATATAATTCCAACAAATTTATAAAAATAACTTAGATTCAGGGTGGGTGTGGTTAACTCGCTTTTGAAACAAGGACTTCTAGAAATTCTAGCATCTTGCAAAAGGCTATTTGAAAGTCTGTGTTTGTTAAGCAAAATGCCACGAGTCTGCTGCCTTTTACATTTCTATGTTTTATTGAGTTAGCCACAACCACCCTGTATTAGTCTTCACAACAGACATTAGCTGTAACACTTGAAATATCTTTTTTTTTGTAGTAGTAGTAGTAGTAATTCCTCCAAGGTTATTGCCAAGTTACTGAATACAGGATTTGACAAATCAAACATCTTGTCACAACAATAGTGGCTCGTTTGTTCACATACAAATTAGCTAAGAATACCAAATGTATTTTTCGTTTTGAACAATAGATACGATCCAACAAATGATATACTTATTAATTGGCAGCATTTCATTTTTAACAAAATCATAAAAGATTAAGACGTCAAGCCTTCATAATCCAGCATATGAATAAATGGGAATAATCTCCTGAATAAAATCATTATTATTAATAAAACCAGTTACATGTGGCACACTAACTAGTTAATTCAGCCAAGTCGGCATTTAAAATCTTCCCAAATGAGCTTTTAATCACCCCCACTGGAAACTTACCTTTTTCAGTAAAACAGATTTCAGATTTTGAACATAATATACATAGAAGACATGGATCAAACACAACATAATGTTAATCTGCATGTCGTTCGAATCGAATACTACCAGAATGTAAATAATTTAAATAATCGTAGGTATTCAAAGGAAGCAGAACCTAAATCTGGTTAATTCTGCTTATGATATTTTTTTTTAGTTTATAATTTAGTCTTTGTGGTCAACTTTAAGTTTTGAAACACAAACATATGCGGTGCTACCAATATTTCAGGGGGGTGGTGCTGAGCCAAAATGATATTTGAGATACCATATGCATTCACATGGAAAACATTTAAAGATGTACAAGCTGTGCTTATAAACAGCACCTAGACAGTTGGCTATGTACATATAAACAACACTTAGACGGCTTACAGTGTACATGTAAACAGAACTTAGACATCTGCTTATGCATGTTAACAGCACCTACACCACTGATTATTCCTGTGTAAACAGCACCTAGACAGCTGGCTATGGCCATGTAAACAGTACCTAGACAACTGGGTGTGTACATGTAAATAGTACCTAGACAGGTGGGTGTGTACATGTAGATAGTACCTAGACAGCTGGGTGTGTACATGTAAATAGTACCTAGACAGCTGGGTGTGTACATGTGAACAGTACCTAGACAGCTGTCTGTACACATGTAAACAGTACCTAGACAGCTGGCGGTGCACATGTAAACAGTACCTAGACAGCAGGGTGTGTACATGTAAATAGTACCTAGACAGCTGGGTGTGTACATGTAAATAGTACCTAAACAGCTGGGTGTGTACATGTGAACAGTACCTAGACAGCTGGCTGTGCACATGTAAACAGTACCTAGACAGCTGGGTGTGTACATATAAATAGTACCTAGACAGCTGGGTGTGTACATGTAAATAGTACCTAGACAGCTGGGTATGTACATGTAAACAGCACCTAGACTGCTGGCTGTGCACATGTGAACAGTACCTAGACAGCTGGCTGGCTGTGCACATGTAAAAAGTACCTAGACTGCTGGCTGTTTACATGTGCACAGCACCTAGACAGCTGGCTGTGCACATGTAAACAGTACCAAGACAGCTGGCTGTGCACATGTAAACAGTACCTAAACTGCTGGCTATGTACATGTAAACAGTACCTAGACTGCTGGCTGTGCACATGTAAACAGTACCTAGACAGCTGGCTGTGCACATGTAAACAGTACCAAGACTGCTGGCTGTGCACATGTAAACAGTACCTAGACAGCTGGCTGTGAACATGTAAACAGTACCTAGACTGTTGGCTGTGCACATGTAAACAGTACCTAGACTGCTGGCTGTGCACATGTAAACAGTACCTAGACTGTTGGCTGTGCACATGTAAACAGTACCTAGACAGCTGGCTGTGCACATGTAAACAGTACCTAGACTGCTGGCTGTGCACATGTAAACAGCACCTAGACAGCTGGCTGTGCACATGTAAACAGTACCTAGACAGCTGGCTGTGCACATGTAAACAGTACCTAGAATGTTGGCTGTGCACATGTAAACAGTACCTAGACAACTGGCTGTATACATGTAAACAGTACCTAGACTGCTGGCTGTGCACATGTGAACAGTACCTAGACAGCTGGCTGGCTGTGCACATGTAAACAGTACCTAGACTGCTGGCTGTTTACATGTGCACAGCACCTAGACTGCTGGCTGTTTACATGTGCACAGCACCTAGACAGCTGGCTGTGCACATGTAAACAGTACCAAGACTGCTGGCTGTGCACATGTAAACAGTACATAGACTGTTGGCTGTGCACATGTAAACAGTACCTAGACTGCTGGCTGTGCACATGTAAACAGCACCTAGACAGCTGGCTGTGCACATGTAAACAGTACCTAGACAGCTGGCTGTGCACATGTAAACAGTACCTAGACTGCTGGCTGTGCACATGTAAACAGTACCTAGACAGCTGACTGTACACATGTAAACAGTACCTAGACAGCTGGCTATGCACATGTAAACAGTACCTAGACAGCTGGCTGTGCACATGTAAACAGTACTTAGACTGCTGGCTGTGCACATGTAAACAGTACCTAGACAGCTGGCTGTACACATATAAACAGTACCTAGACTGCTGGCTGTGCACATGTGAACAATACCTAGACAGCTGGCTGGCTGTGCACATGTAAACAGTACCTAGACTGCTGGCTGTTTACATGTGCACAGCACCTAGACAGCTGGCTGTGCACATGTAAACAGTACCAAGACAGCTGGCTGTGCACATGTAAACAGTACCTAAACTGCTGGCTATGTACATGTAAACAGTACCTAGACTGCTGGCTGTGCACATGTAAACAGTACCTAGACTGTTGGCTGTGCACATGTAAACAGTACCTAGACTGCTGGCTGTGCACATGTACACAGTACCTAGACTGCTGGCTGTGCACATGTACACAGTACCTAGACTGTTGGCTGTGCACATGTAAACAGTACCTAGACAGCTGGCTGTGCACATGTAAACAGTACCAAGACAGCTGGCTGTGCACATGTAAACGGTACCTAGACTGTTGGCTGTGCACATGTAAACAGTACCTAGACTGTTGGCTGTGCACATGTAAACAGTACCTAGACTGTTGGCTGTGCACATGTAAACAGTACCTAGACAGCTGGCTGTGCACATGTAAACAATACCTAGACTGTTGGCTGTGCACATGTAAACAGTACCTAGACAGCTGGCTGTATACATGTAAACAGTACTTAGACTGCTGGCTGTGCACATGTGAACAGTACCTAGACAGCTGGCTGGCTGTGCACATGTAAAAAGTACCTAGACTGCTGGCTGTTTACATGTGCACAGCACCTAGACAGCTGGCTGTGCACATGTAAACAGTACCAAGACAGCTGGCTGTGCACATGTAAACAGTACCTAAACTGCTGGCTATGTACATGTAAACAGTACCTAGACTGCTGGCTGTGCACATGTAAACAGTACCTAGACTGCTGGCTGTGCACATGTAAACAGTACCTAGACAGCTGGTTGTACACATATAAACAGTACCTAGACTGCTGGCTGTGCACATGTGAACAATACCTAGACAGCTGGCTGGCTGTGCACATGTAAACAGTACCTAGACTGCTGGCTATTTACATGTGCACAGCACCTAGACAGCTGGCTGTGCACATGTAAACAGTACCAAGACAGCTGGCTGTGCACATGTAAACAGTACCTAGACAGCTGGCTGTGCACATGTAAACAGTACCTAGACTGCTGGCTGTGCACATGTAAACAGTACCTAGACAGCTGGCTGTGCACATGTAAACGGTACCTAGACTGTTGGCTGTGCACATGTAAACAGTACCTAGACTGTTGGCTGTGCACATGTAAACAGTACCTAGACTGTTGGCTGTGCACATGTAAACAGTACCTAGACAGCTGGCTGTGCACATGTAAACAATACCTAGACTGTTGGCTGTGCACATGTAAACAGTACCTAGACAGCTGGCTGTATACATGTAAACAGTACTTAGACTGCTGGCTGTGCACATGTGAACAGTACCTAGACAGCTGGCTGGCTGTGCACATGTAAAAAGTACCTAGACTGCTGGCTGTTTACATGTGCACAGCACCTAGACAGCTGGCTGTGCACATGTAAACAGTACCAAGACAGCTGGCTGTGCACATGTAAACAGTACCTAAACTGCTGGCTATGTACATGTAAACAGTACCTAGACTGCTGGCTGTGCACATGTAAACAGTACCTAGACAGCTGGCTGTGCACATGTAAACAGTACCAAGACTGCTGGCTGTGCACATGTAAACAGTACCTAGACAGCTGGCTGTGAACATGTAAACAGTACCTAGACTGTTGGCTGTGCACATGTAAACAGTACCTAGACTGCTGGCTGTGCACATGTAAACAGTACCTAGACTGTTGGCTGTGCACATGTAAACAGTACCTAGACAGCTGGCTGTGCACATGTAAACAGTACCTAGACTGCTGGCTGTGCACATGTAAACAGCACCTAGACAGCTGGCTGTGCACATGTAAACAGTACCTAGACAGCTGGCTGTGCACATGTAAACAGTACCTAGAATGTTGGCTGTGCACATGTAAACAGTACCTAGACAGCTGGCTGTGCACATGTAAACAGTACCTAGACTGTTGGCTGTGCACATGTAAACAGTACCTAGACAACTGGCTGTATACATGTAAACAGTACCTAGACTGCTGGCTGTGCACATGTGAACAGTACCTAGACAGCTGGCTGGCTGTGCACATGTAAACAGTACCTAGACTGCTGGCTGTTTACATGTGCACAGCACCTAGACTGCTGGCTGTTTACATGTGCACAGCACCTAGACAGCTGGCTGTGCACATGTAAACAGTACCAAGACTGCTGGCTGTGCACATGTAAACAGTACATAGACTGTTGGCTGTGCACATGTAAACAGTACCTAGACTGCTGGCTGTGCACATGTAAACAGCACCTAGACAGCTGGCTGTGCACATGTAAACAGTACCTAGACAGCTGGCTGTGCACATGTAAACAGTACC
Organism: Saccoglossus kowalevskii; assembly: GCF_978046115.1. Classification (NCBI taxonomy): domain Eukaryota; kingdom Metazoa; phylum Hemichordata; class Enteropneusta; family Harrimaniidae; genus Saccoglossus; species Saccoglossus kowalevskii. The sequence continues at coordinate 23,451,979 of NC_140657.1, forward strand.
TAGACTGCTGGCTGTGCACATGTAAACAGTACCTAGACAGCTGACTGTACACATGTAAACAGTACCTAGACAGCTGGCTATGCACATGTAAACAGTACCTAGACAGCTGGCTGTGCACATGTAAACAGTACTTAGACTGCTGGCTGTGCACATGTAAACAGTACCTAGACAGCTGGCTGTACACATATAAACAGTACCTAGACTGCTGGCTGTGCACATGTGAACAATACCTAGACAGCTGGCTGGCTGTGCACATGTAAACAGTACCTAGACTGCTGGCTGTTTACATGTGCACAGCACCTAGACAGCTGGCTGTGCACATGTAAACAGTACCAAGACAGCTGGCTGTGCACATGTAAACAGTACCTAAACTGCTGGCTATGTACATGTAAACAGTACCTAGACTGCTGGCTGTGCACATGTAAACAGTACCTAGACTGTTGGCTGTGCACATGTAAACAGTACCTAGACTGCTGGCTGTGCACATGTACACAGTACCTAGACTGCTGGTTGTGCACATGTACACAGTACCTAGACTGTTGGCTGTGCACATGTAAACAGTACCTAGACAGCTGGCTGTGCACATGTAAACAGTACCAAGACAGCTGGCTGTGCACATGTAAACGGTACCTAGACTGTTGGCTGTGCACATGTAAACAGTACCTAGACTGTTTGCTGTGCACATGTAAACAGTACCTAGACTGTTGGCTGTGCACATGTAAACAGTACCTAGACAGCTGGCTGTGCACATGTAAACAATACCTAGACTGTTGGCTGTGCACATGTAAACAGTACCTAGACAGCTGGCTGTATACATGTAAACAGTACTTAGACTGCTGGCTGTGCACATGTGAACAGTACCTAGACAGCTGGCTGGCTGTGCACATGTAAAAAGTACCTAGACTGCTGGCTGTTTACATGTGCACAGCACCTAGACAGCTGGCTGTGCACATGTAAACAGTACCAAGACAGCTGGCTGTGCACATGTAAACAGTACCTAAACTGCTGGCTATGTACATGTAAACAGTACCTAGACTGCTGGCTGTGCACATGTAAACAGTACCTAGACAGCTGGCTGTGCACATGTAAACAGTACCAAGACTGCTGGCTGTGCACATGTAAACAGTACCTAGACAGCTGGCTGTGAACATGTAAACAGTACCTAGACTGTTGGCTGTGCACATGTAAACAGTACCTAGACTGCTGGCTGTGCACATGTAAACAGTACCTAGACTGTTGGCTGTGCACATGTAAACAGTACCTAGACAGCTGGCTGTGCACATGTAAACAGTACCTAGACTGCTGGCTGTGCACATGTAAACAGCACCTAGACAGCTGGCTGTGCACATGTAAACAGTACCTAGACAGCTGGCTGTGCACATGTAAACAGTACCTAGAATGTTGGCTGTGCACATGTAAACAGTACCTAGACAGCTGGCTGTGCACATGTAAACAGTACCTAGACTGTTGGCTGTGCACATGTAAACAGTACCTAGACAACTGGCTGTATACATGTAAACAGTACCTAGACTGCTGGCTGTGCACATGTGAACAGTACCTAGACAGCTGGCTGGCTGTGCACATGTAAACAGTACCTAGACTGCTGGCTGTTTACATGTGCACAGCACCTAGACTGCTGGCTGTTTACATGTGCACAGCACCTAGACAGCTGGCTGTGCACATGTAAACAGTACCAAGACTGCTGGCTGTGCACATGTAAACAGTACATAGACTGTTGGCTGTGCACATGTAAACAGTACCTAGACTGCTGGCTGTGCACATGTAAACAGCACCTAAACAGCTGGCTGTGCACATGTAAACAGTACCTAGACAGCTGGCTGTGCACATGTAAACAGTACCTAGACTGCTGGCTGTGCACATGTAAACAGTACCTAGACAGCTGACTGTACACATGTAAACAGTACCTAGACAGCTGGCTATGCACATGTAAACAGTACCTAGACAGCTGGCTGTGCACGTGTAAACAGTACTTAGACTGCTGGCTGTGCACATGTAAACAGTACCTAGACAGCTGGCTGTACACATATAAACAGTACCTAGACTGCTGGCTGTGCACATGTGAACAATACCTAGACAGCTGGCTGGCTGTGCACATGTAAACAGTACCTAGACTGCTGGCTGTTTACATGTGCACAGCACCTAGACAGCTGGCTGTGCACATGTAAACAGTACCAAGACAGCTGGCTGTGCACATGTAAACAGTACCTAAACTGCTGGCTATGTACATGTAAACAGTACCTAGACTGCTGGCTGTGCACATGTAAACAGTACCTAGACTGTTGGCTGTGCACATGTAAACAGTACCTAGACTGCTGGCTGTGCACATGTACACAGTACCTAGACTGCTGGCTGTGCACATGTACACAGTACCTAGACTGTTGGCTGTGCACATGTAAACAGTACCTAGACAGCTGGCTGTGCACATGTAAACACTACCTAGACTGCTGACTGTGCACATGTAAACAGCACCTAGACAGCTGGCTGTGCACATGTAAACAGTACCTAGACAGCTGGCTGTGCACATGTAAACAGTACCTAGACTGCTGGCTGTGCACATGTAAACAGTACCTAGACAGCTGACTGTACACATGTAAACAGTACCTAGACAGCTGGCTATGCACATGTAAACAGTACCTAGACAGCTGGCTGTGCACATGTAAACAGTACCTAGACTGCTGGCTGTGCACATGTAAACAGTGCCTAGACAGCTGGCTGTACACATATAAACAGTACCTAGACTGCTGGCTGTGCACATGTACATAGACAGCTGGCTGTCCACATGTAAACAGCACCTAGACAGCTGGCTGTGCACATGTAAACAGTACCTAGACTGCTGGCTGTGACATTTAAACAGTACCTAGGCAGTTGAAAGACTTTTTGTTATTCTTTCATTTTTAGCATACTATAATCATGAAGTGAATACCATGTGAGCTGACATATTACTCAGTTTTCATTTTTACTACAAATGGCATTTTGACTCAGTATATGAAAATTAATTCCTGTAACAATTTACCGTAAAACTTTATACTGTACTGTTTATGCATGTGAATTGATTAAATAAATATACAGACAAAATTAATATACAAATCAAAATCACAATACAAAGTCACAGAAAATTACTAACTTAAAATTAACCCTTGTTTACATAAGAGAAAGAAAAATACAATCGATATTAGTAATATATTTTCTATATTTATAACACAGGTAGAGAAACCAAATCCCAATAATTCACATGGAAACAGGTGTACATGATATTTATCTACTCCAAACAGTTTTTTTAAGTACGTCTGTATACACAGAGATATTAATGGATTGAGAATGATGTAATGACAATGATCAAATTCTTAACACATGATGTCAATCATACTAAAACATTGTACAGTATATAATCTTCAACACGGTGACAATAGATATCCCTGTAAAAGTCAAATAACATATACTAGTACTCGATGCACTGACATTTGGCAACAAACTCTTGTTCTTGTATATAGGGTTAAATAACACAAGTCTGAGAAAGCTGGATTTATACAAAAAAAACTCGTCCTTATTTAAAGACCTGTATGCATTTCTGTATGCCTGCTAGCCACGCCTCTGTCGGCGTCACATTGCTGTCTTTGAGTCATAGATTGTCTGGTTTGTTTCACTAGAAAAGCAAACGGGTCATCTTCACCAGGCTGCACTGCATCTTTCTTGGGTGATGTCGTCGGCTGCAGGACAGGCGTGTTACAACTTGATGGTTCTGAAGGTATAGTGTTCAGGATATCAGGTAAGTTGTTTCTGAAACACAAAGGCTGCGGCTGTTGTTGTTGTTGTTGCATTGTGGGAGTGAGTGTAGGATTGCTAGCGTTATCACCTGACGGAAAATTGATGCCATAGTCTGCTAAGAGTTCTTGCGTGGAACTTAAGTCTCTGTGCGTGACTGAGGGTTTTTGTGTTTCTGTAAATAACGAAGGGCTTGAAAAACTACTTGGAAATGTACTATCTTTTACACTAGCTGGCGGAGGTGGTCTAGCTGGTAGACCTTTGGACTTAGGAGACGTTGCTGTGACCTGTATTCTTACCACACTAGCTGGTCTTGGAGGAACAGGAGGTGGTACTTTAGGACGCATTGGTCTCTGAGAAACTGATTCGGATACCGGACTAGCTAAGTCAATAAGTTCCCCATCTGATGATTTTGCATGTACTTTCATATCTACAGTTGCTGGTGAGCTGTCTTCAAATTTCTCCCATTGATTCCTGGTGGCATCTATTGCACTTTTAGTTTCTGTTCTAGGATCTTCCTCCTGATGAAACACACAATAAAGAAGATCAGTGTTTTTCCCTACTAGTGAGTCATTCATTTCAAATCACAGGGGTTGTCAGAAGATTTGTTAAATAAAAAATTTGAAGGCCGGACATCGAGAGGGAAAAAAATGCTGGCACATATATACAAGGATAAGACATGATAAAAAATTGCACTTGTCCTGCTCTGCTGGCCACCCTCCCCCAACCCCCCATGAGTTAAAAGAAGAAAAAGAAGTAGCTCTGAAAAAGACCTTGGTTATTTTTTGTTTTTATTCGCAATAAAGATCATGGTGACCATTTACAAATGAGGTCTATTTAGGAACATTGAATGCAAACATTCCCTGCAATTTTACAGCAAAGATACCATGCAGATATTACCTGCTATCTATTATTCATAGTGCTAGGATGTACAAATGATGTCATTTTGTATGAACTGCAAGCAGTGAGTGAATAATAGAAACTGTGATGCCCAGAGTTTCGACCAGCATGACGAATAAGTAATATCAGGTAATAACATTTTATCACACGACCAGCTTCAAGTGCAAACATTTTATATGACTACACTTATACAAATCATATGCTAATTTATGCTATTAAGGCATGACCTCTGAACTCATTAGTGGACACACCTTTTGCAGTTACGCTGATAAGAGATAATAATTAGCATAAATATTACTCTTTTATCAATTACTTTTTTGATATTAATACAAGTAAGTGTTATTGCAGCATCGTTTGAGTAATTGTTGTCCAGTCTGAAATTCTTGCATCACTGTCTAAATATGAAATGTATCACAGCAGGATTTATCTTTCTGCAATTACCGATACTTTCCTAATATGTATAAAATGATGACATTTACCGTACCATTTACCGAATGATATTTCACACAAAATGTCGCAACTACGGTGCATTTATAGTCATGTGATAAGACGCCATATACAAGGAATATTTTTACCTTCCTAAGGTCTGAATATTGTTACTTTTACTATCAACTATCTTATTGAAAACTGCAAGTTGAAAACTGACACATCTAATGTGTAACGCATTCCATTGATTGTACAGGTATATTCACACCACAATTCCCAAGTAACAACAATATTTAACTTGATCCCCTACTCCACAAATTCTAAATTGTAAATTGAATATCTTATCTAAAACTTATAATTGTTCAAAAATAAAATAGAATCAAGCTGCTTGATAAAAAACTGAAAGTGAACAGTGTTATGGTACTCCTCATAAACTATAAAGTGTACCATTAATTTCAGTTAAAAGAGCTGTATGTCAGTTTGTTGTTATAAAGGCAATATATAAAAGGCAAATTGCATTTATTTCTGAATCAATAAAATTAAAAATGTTTGAATGATGGACATCTGACATCAATTTTGGTTCACCAGCATCAACCATTTTGGGTCACATGTCAGCCATTTTGGGTCGCATGTCAGTTATTTTGGGTCACATGGCAGCCATTTTGGATTACATTTCGGATCACATGTCAGCCATTTTGGATTACATTTCGGATCACATTTCAGCCATTTTGGATCACATGTAAGCCATTTTGGATCAGATCACAAAGTACATTCATATTATAATAGATTTACGCAACAAAAAAATTAATATTCAACACTCATTGCAGTTAAGAACATCAAACAAATTTGTCAGTCTACAAATGATTGTGTTATTAGCATGAATATAACAGACATTGCTAGCACATTAATCTATAGTCTTACCCAATGCCAATAGAACTTTAGCAAAGGAAATGAACGTGTCAGCACAGCTATTATGTATTGTTTGTTCACACAGAAATACAACATTACTGCTTACATTGTATATAATAATAACATGGATCAGTAAAGTGCATTTAAATCTTAAATAGTTACACATTGCCTGCTAGTAGCCATTAACCGTCTTCTCTCCCTAAATGTTTATAATGAATTGACCCTTAACCTTTCCACCACCAGACTTTCTCACCCAAATTTTTCTGCACTTTTTTCTTATATTTTTCAATATTTCTGGAAATGAACCCTATTTTTGGAACCAACAGACAAAATTTAAGTCAATTTTTAGTTTTTACTCCAAAAAATTGGCTATTTTTGTCCAAAACTTCTGAAGGAAAGTGCAGAATATAAACAGGACTATTTTGTGAATTTGTGATGAAATCAGGGAACTGGTGGTGGAAAGGTTAATCGGACACAGGTATGATACACTTAAGCCAGGTACAATCCTTTATAGAGTGTACTAATATTGTATTATTTTTAAATAGGTAATTTTTGCTTGCATGATTTCAGATCATTCACGACTCCTTCCTGGGACTCGTAATTAAGCATGTAAGCTTGTTTATTCAGCACTTTGCAAACGTAATATTTAAAGCGAGAGGGGTGTCACCTGCACATGTGCGCGGGAATTGAGTCCCAAGCGATGATAACAACACATGCTTAGAACACAAAGACTCATTGGTAGATGCTTGTTTGTAAACAATGACACGCTATGACCATCTGATGCATATGCAGGTGAAGATACCCCCTGCTTTAAAGAGCATCATAGAATTGATACTATTAAGCATAGTGAGTGGGCTGAAGTGATAGCAGACATCTAAAATGAAATGCTTCAAAACATATAGTGGTGACTTTGGCATACTGTGGTATGTATTTGTTTACAGTGGTAAGGTGCTTTGCCAAGTTCGCATGTTCCTAAATTTGCCTGTGTTTATATTAGTTCCCCTCTGATGCTGATCACTGCAGGCAGCTATGTATATTGTCCAAAGGAAAAACTTGAATACTATGAATACCTGGCTTTATATGAATGTCCATGGTGTTGTAAATTTGGCTTATGCATCTTCATCTAGTCACCATTGTGAAGGGCAAGTTCATTGGACGTTGTTAAGGTCCGACTTTGGCTGTCAGTAACTTTTGCATATTAAGGTGTGCATTTGTTTACAGTTCGTAATTTGCATATTGAGTGAAAAAAAAACTAGTGTCCCAATATTAAGTGCAAAATATAGAGCACATTTGTTCTGCCCATTTAAATGCAAAACTTTTCCTGCCAAATTTTTGCACATTTGCATCTATTCTTATTATTTCTGAACAAAATGGATGTAAATTGATCAAATTGTTTTAAAAAATTGCTCATCATTAAATATTGTTCATTTCTACAAAACAAAACAAAATTGTTGACGATTCAATTCAACGTTTTAATTAAGCATGATTTAAAACTCTGCTCTTTACCTATTCTCTAAAATGTGGAAGATATTACTTTAAAATAAAAAAAACACCTCCTGATTTAGATTAGGTAAAAAGGAATTTTTTCTGTTACCATGCAAGTCTGTAAGAAAACATTCTTTTTGCAATTTAGCATACCAGTGAAGTACGCCACATATGGTAGGATAGAGAAATGTTTATAGAACAATCCCATTATTGAACCATATTATCACTTCATAATATCGATTCATTAATTTATGTTGAGGTATTGAATAATTTAAGATAAATTTGAAACTGCATACGTGACCACAACATGTGTCACTTTTCCCTGGGATGAGAACCCTTTTTTGTTGTTAATCTTATTGAATGAGAAAAATATGTTTATATCCTAATATGGGCATATAAATTATTTTTATACCTCAATATGGGCATTCAAGGTTTCTTTTTACACCCTAATATGGGCATACAAGTTATTTCTATATCCTAATATGGGCATACAAGTTATTTTTATATCCTAAAATGGGCATACAAGCTATTTTTATATCCTAATATGGGCATACAAGTTATTTATACCTTAATATGGGCATAAAAGTTATTTTTTATACCCTAATATGGGCATACAAGTTATTTTTATTTTCTAATATGGGCTTACAAGTTATTTTATACCCCAATATGGGCATACAAGTTATTTTATATCCTAATATGGGCATACAAGTTATTTTATACCCTAATATGGGCATACAAGTTATTTTTATATCCTAATATGGGCATACAAGTTATTTTTATATCCTAATATGGGCATACAAGTTATTTTATACCCTAATATGGGCATACAAGTTATTTTATACCCTAATATGGGCATACAAGTTATTTTTATACCCTAATATAGGCATATTTTTATACTTTATACATACAAGTTATTGAACCACCAAATACAAAGAATATCTAAAAGCGCTATTTTTTTGATACTTTTTGAACAAACACTACCATCAATATACATGACAATATGTAAATAAAACTGTAAAACCATTTATTTTCACTGTTTTTATGTTTTCATCATATTTACATATACGTGCAAAAGCAGGGCGTTAAATATGGCCATTTAACCTTTTCACCACAAGTTCCTTTTTTTCAACATAAATTCAGAAAATAGTCTTGTTTATAGTCTGCACTTTTCTTCAGCTAATTGGCACAAAAATAGCAACATTTTTGTGAGTAAAAAGTGAAAATTGACTTAAATTGTGTCTGTTGGCTCAAAAATTAGAATTCATTTTCCAAAATATTAAAGAATATTGAAAAAATGAAGAAAAATGTGTCTGGTGGTGAAAAGTTTAACGACCCATGTCTGATAGCCTGGTGTGTTTGATTTGTATGTTTATCATCCATTTTTCAACCTTACTTTTCTAACTGAATATAGATTAGGATAACCTCGATTCATAACTGATTTGAGTTGGGATGCATGCAACATGGAAGTGGGAATATACTCTCATACAACCCCAAGCATTCTACAAAAGCTGCCATCACCATTTAAGCCCAAAAAAGCACAAAAATCAGTGCTGACATGCAATACCTTAATGGCCCCTTCTTGCAAATTACTTAAACGATAAAAAGCATCATTGTCGGTGTCATGGTGCTGTCTAGAGACAGAAGCTGGTAGAGAATAACGGTTCCGACCACGTTGTTCCTATATGAATGACATAGATTTGGTTTTAGAGACTTTTAATCTTAGTCATTTTCAATATATACATCCACCTATTAAAACTGACGCAACCACCAAAGCAAGCACTGCAAATGCTACACTGAAGGGGGGAAGTAACAGTTATTAAGTGAAGGAATATACAGGAAATGATATTTAAAGTGTCACAATCATTGTGTAGGCCATGTTGGAATTTTGTGAAAACAATGTAATTATAACTGGTGAAAATTTATATTCTTTTCAATGAAGTGGTGAGAATTAGGATTAATTGTGGAATATAATAATTGTCACTAATATTGGTAAAAATTATATCAAATCTTGCTGAACTGTCCGAAAATGGCAGTTTCTGGCTCTTGTCTCACACTTCTTGCCAAAAGTGGGTTACGTTAAGCTTGGCATTTGGGGGGTATTTGAAAAATATTATCATTTGTCAATTTTCACCCCCAGAAGGTACAAAGAAGTTCGACCTTAAGGGATCAAGCATAAGGCATATCTTTCTGCATTTCTAAATTTAAATATTATCAAAATAAAAGTGGAAGGCAGTGTTCCATGCATGTAGAGCTTCATTACCATAATATCATGGATGTGACATATAAAAATCATTCTCCTTCAATCATACATACACACACATAAACTACAACAAAGTGGGGAAGAATTACCCAGGATACAGAAAAAAAAACTTAACTTGCTTTAAAAAATAAAGAATCAAAAGACTGAAGCATGCCTGCGCATTCAGTGGAGATAAGAAAATTACATGTGCAGAACTTATAACTTGTTAAAAGGGTATGTGGGGGAGAGGGTTTTGTAGAATTTAGAAATTACAACTATAAAATCAGGCACTGATACATGTCTTTAATAAATTACATGACAAGTATTGTATACAGTTGTATACATGTGCCCTAGAATGATATCAAGGCAACAATGCTTGGTTAATTCCATATACCATGTGTGACATTAAGGTCTGAGAATATTGTATTCACCTAATACAAATACAGTTAGTTAGGTTTGTTTTTGAAAAAAACATAAAAGTTTTTGATCTACTGCATAGTTATACTACTGTGAGGTGCAATTATACTACAGCCTGATGCAATTATACTACAGCATGATACAGTTATACTACAGCCTGATGCAATTATAGTAATACCACAGCATGATGCAATTACACTACAGCATGATACAGTTATACTATAGCATGATATAATTATACTACAATGGGATACATTTATACCACAGCATGGTACAGTTATACAATAGAATGGTACAATTACACTACAGCAAAATACAATCACATTATAGATTATGTCACCACTGAAGGCAGCACAGACAATATATTAGTATACACGGTTTGAGGCTTTACAGTGGCCTCATTATAGATGTTACAAATCATACACGGCTGAAGCAGTATGGAAAACACTTTACCAAACAAGGATCAAGATATTCTGGTCAGCTTTCAAATGTTGGGAGAAGTCATACTTACACTGGAATCACTGTTAGCATTCATTAAGCCTTTGTCAAGCTTTTCAATATATACATTAAAATCGTCCATAAAGTTCCAGTCTTTCTGTCCACATAGATTATCATCAATAATCAGATCATCTTCTTCGGTTCCAGGCTCAGTGCTAACATCATCACCAATTGCAATCAGGTTGTAAGTCAAAGGACTGCAATTACAATGTAGTCAAGCAACATTGTTACACAATAACACATGACATACACATGTTTATATTACTTGGTGAACATGAACTGTGACCTCACATAACCACATATGGTGACCTCACATAATCACAGCATGGTGGCCTCACATAACCGCATATGGTGACACCACATATGTTGACCTCACATAACCACATATGGTGACCTTACATGACCACAGCATGGTGACCTCACATGACCACAGCATGGTGACCTCACATAACCGCATATAGTGACACCACATATGTTGACCTCAGATAACCACAGTATGGTGACCTCACATAACCACTGCATGTTGACCTCACATAACCCCGGCATGGTGACCTCACATAACAGCATGATGACCTCACATAACCACAGCATGGTGACCTCACATAACCACAGCATGGTGACCTCACATAACCACGGCATGGTGACCTCACATAACCCTGGCATGGTGACCTCACATAACCACATATGGTGACCTCACATATCCACATATGATGACCTCACATAACCACAGCATGGTGACCTCACATAACCACAGCATGGTGACCTCACATAACCATATATGGTGATCTCACATAACCACAGCATGGTGACCTCACATAACCACAGCATGACCACACATAACCACAGCATGTTGACCTCACATAACCCCAGCGTGGTGACCCCACATAACCCCAACATGGTGACCTCACATAACCACATATGGTGACCTTACATAACCATAACATGGTGATCTCGCATAACCACATATGGTGACCTCGCATAACCACAGCATAGTGACCTCACATAACCACAGCATGGTGACCTCACATAACCATAGCATGGTTACCACACATAACCACATATGGTGATCTCACATAACCACAGCATGGTAACCTAACATAACCACAGCATAATGACCACACATAACCACAGCATGTTGACCTCACATAACAGCATGGTGTCCTCACATAACCACAGCATGGTAACCTAACATAACCACAGCATAATGAGCACACATAACCACTGCATGGTTACCTCACATAACCACAGCATGGTGACCTCACATAACCACAGCATGGTGACCTCACATAACCACAGCATGGTAACCTAACATAACCACAGCATAATGACCACACATAACCACAGCATGTTGACCTCACATAACCACTGCATGGTGACCTCACATAACCACAGCATGGTGACCTCACATAACCACAGCATGGTGACCTCACATAACCACAGTATAGTGACCTCACATAACCACAGCATGGTGATCTCACATAACCACAGCACGATGACCTCACATAACCATAGCATGGTGATCTCACATAACCACAGCATGATGACCTCACATAACCATAGCATGGTGATCTCACATAACCACAGCACGATGACCTCACATAACCATAGCATGGTGATCTCACATAACCACAGCACGATGACCTCACATAACCACAGCATGGTGATCTCACATAACCACAGCATGATGACCTCACATAACCACAGCATGGTGATCTCACATAACCACAGCATGGTGATCTCACATAACCACAGCATGGTGACCTCACATACTCCTCTTGATCTCTGTTACTTACATTTCTTCTTTCTTTGAGGACATAAACTTCTGGTTGTGTGACACATGGTCGGACCTTTTTCTTGGTTTTGCTTGCGAGTATAATGCAAATGGTGGTGGTGGCCTATCCGGTGGCTTACTCTGAAATAGTTGAATTAATCTTATATTACGTAAGTCACTGTGCCATTTTTTGGTGTTGGTGGTACATTTAATTTTAGAATATTAGAAGCGCATCTCTAAAAAAGCAAACATAAACCAAAATCTGCATTTATTGTACGCCAATTCCCATCACAGTTTTATTTCAGCCGTAATGACACGCCTCTGTCATTTGTGCAAGTCTATATATGCGATTCAAATTTTCTCAGTTTAGAACAAAAACAATTTCAGTTTATGTTAACTTTGACTGATTCAAATATGGCGCATTTTCTACACACTGCACTTAACCTTTGGTGGAGAAGGTGTGACACTCATAAATATATGCAAAATAAGAAGAATTGACAATGAGCAACAGGATATGGCAGCCATATTGAATAGTGCATTGTGGTAGAATGCAGCATGCAAGATAACGGCTGAACAATGTTGAAAGCAAACAACGTGCCGATCCATACTCTAGACACAGCGACAAAATTGTTGAAAACAGTTGTGATGCAAATAAAAAAGATTGTACCTTTGAAGGAAGTGTTTCAAATCTGGGTCTGAGGATAGGCGAGTTGGGTACACTTCTTTGCGCAACGGGCTGCGAGATATCCAAGTATTCCAATGACATGCAATTTGAACGAGTTGGAATATCTTCCGTTCCCTGAATGCAACCACAGTAATCAGTCAAAAATACAATGGCTTTGTAGCCAACAGATAAAATGCTTGGATTTGTTCAAATTGCTAAAATTTTACTCAAGTCACTACGAAATCTATCCAGTTTGATTAGAGCTGGTCGATGCGAAATAAGAAAACACTGGCACATATTTTTTGGGGATATTTAATAATCAGTAGTTGCCACAAACGTTTTAATTGTGTAAATAGGAATCTACTGTAAAATGACTAATTTCACTGGTTCTAAATTTCTCTAATTTACCATTTCAGGCATATTCAATGGGTTTTTAATTCACAGTTTTATCATTTAGATAACGTGTTCTATGCTAAATTTTACATATTCACTGGGTTTTAATTTAGCGCATTTTCCAGTAAGTGGAATAAGCAAAATTAAACCCAGTGAATAATTAAATAAACCCCTTTATGCTAACTTTGATAGTGACAACTGACACTCTCAGAGTACTACTAACCATTCAAATGTTTATATAAAACAAAGGCCAACAAAATGTAAATAAATCAATATGTACATCATTATTATGTCTTGCCTTTAACCAACTGTGAACGAATTTAGTCAAGGTACAACCGAGAAATGGCATCAGCAAATGCACACATGTATGGATAGATAGACAGACAGACAGACACACTGAATTGCATGTCCTCACATTGGACTATGGAAGTGTTTTGCATGTTTTGTAAATGGTATAAATATCAAACACGCAACAGTGCACAGTTTTTTTCTCCAGCCAAAGTAGTCATGTTGGCACATACAAACGTAATAAATTAGTTTTTTTACAAATTCATTTTTGTCTAGATGATGTTTAAATAATTTTGTTGGATTTTCAAAAAGGATGGTTATCTTGTCATGTTCATATGAGTCCCATGAGATGAATACAATGCATGTACAACACCGTGTTTATTGACATGATATTCCAATCTGGTGAGCTGCCCCTTAAATTTTTGAGACAAACGATAACGCAAACTCAAAAAAGCAAGACAGCATTTAAAATTCATGCTTTACATGATTAACAATCAGAAGAGCTATATAACTAGTTGGACAAGATTTAAAACCGGACATAAACTAATTCTATACCTTAGATTTTCCTTTCTTGGTGTCTTCATTTTCTTTCTTTGGTTGCATTTTTCGCATTGTCTGAAAATAAAACATGCCAGCAATCACTTGTTTTATTGTAATAGTATAATAATGAATGGATTGTTTGGTTTAAAGACTGAGGTGTTTGAATTATAAAAAAAGAAAGTGTCTAGTATGTGGTGTCCAGTTCACAGTATGTGGTGTTCAGTTCACAGTATGTGGTGTCCAGTTCACAGTATGTGGTGTTCAGTTCACAGTGTGTGGTGTTCAGTTCACAGTATGTGGTGTTCAGTTCACAGAATGTGGTGTTCAGTTCACAGTATATAGTGTTCAGTTCACAGTATATGGTGTTCAGTTCACAGTATGTGGTGTTCAGTTCACAGTATGTGGTGTCCAGTTCACAGTATGTGGTGTCCAGTTCACAGTATGTGGTGTCCAGTTCACAGTATGTGGTGTTCAGTTCACAGTATGTGGTGTTCAGTTCACAGAATGTGGTGTTCAGTTCACAGAATGTGGTGTTCAGTTCACAGTATGTGGTGTTCAGTTCACAGTATGTGATGTTCAGTTCACAGAATGTGGTGTTCAGTTCACAGTATGTGGTGTTCAGTTCACAGTATGTGGTGTTCAGTTCACAGTATGTGGTGTTCAGTTCACAGAATGTGGTGTTCAGTTCACAGTATGTGGTGTTCAGTTCACAGTACGTGGTGTTCAGTTCACAGTATGTGGTGTTCAGTTCACAGAATGTGGTGTTCAGTTCACAGTATGTGGTGTTCAGTTCACAGTATGTGATGTTCAGTTCACAGAATGTGGTGTTCAGTTCACAGTATGTGATGTTCAGTTCACAGAATGTGGTGTTCAGTTCACAGTATGTGGTGTTCAGTTCACAGTATGTGGTGTTCAGTTCACATTATGTGGTGTTCAGTTCACAGTATGTGGTGTTCAGTTCACAGTATGTGGTGTTCAGTTCACAGTATGTGGTGTTCAGTTCACAGTATGTGGTGTTCAGTTCACAGTATGTGGTGTTCAGTTCACGATATGTGGTGTTCAGTTCACAGTATGTGGTGTTCAGTTCACAGAATGTGGTGTTCAGTTCACAGAATGTGTTGTTCAGTTCACAGAATGTGGTGTTCAGTTCACAGAATGTGGTGTTCAGTTCACAGAATGTGGTGTTCAGTTCACAGTATGTGGTGTTCAGTTCACGGTATGTGGTGTTCAGTTCACGGTATGTGGTGTTCAGTTCACGGTATGTGGTGTTCAGTTCACGATATGTGGTGTTCAGTTCACAGAATGTGGTGTTCAGTTCACAGAATGTGGTGTTCAGTTCACAGTATGTGGTGTTCAGTTCACAGAATGCGGTGTTCAGTTCACAGAATGCGGTGTTCAGTTCACAGAATGCGGTGCTCAGTTCACAGTATGTGGTGTTCAGTTCACAGTATGTGGTGTTCAGTTCACAGTGTGTGGTGTTCAGTTCACAGTGTGTGGTGTTCAGTTCACAGTGTGTGGTGTTCAGTTCACAGTGTGTGGTGATCAGTTCACAGTGTGTGGTGTTCAGTTCACAGTGTGTGGTGTTCAGTTCACAGTATGTGGTGTTTCATTCAGACTAATGACTTGTGCAGTTTTACAGCATGAGGTTTTTGTTCATTTTGTTTTGCAGAACCAGGTGTTCAGTTTACAAAATGAGATGTTCTGTTTCTTAGAATGAGAAGTATGGTTTCATAAAATGAGGTGTTCAGTTAACAGAATGACTTGTGTGGTTTTACAGAATGCAGTGTTCAGTTTACAGAATGACTTGTGTGGTTTTACAGAATGCAGTTTTCAGTTTACAGAATGACTTGTGTGGTTTTACAGAATGCAGTGTTCAGTTTACAGAATGACTTGTGTGGTTTTACAGAATGCAGTTTTCAGTTTACAGAATGACTTGTGTGGTTTTACAGAGTGAGATGTTCAGTTTACAGAATGACTTGTGTGGTTTTACAGAATGCAGTTTTCAGTTTACAGAATGACTTGTGTGGTTTTACAGAATGCAGTTTTCAGTTTACAGAATGACTTGTGTGGTTTTACAGAGTGAGATGTTCAGTTTACAGAATGACTTGTGTGGTTTTACAGAATGCAGTTTTCAGTTTACAGAATGACTTGTGTGGTTTTACAGAGTGAGATGTTCAGTTTACAGATTGACTTGTGTGGTTTTACAGAGTGAAATGTTCAGTTTACAGAATGACTTGAGGTGTTCAGTTTTACATGAGGTGTTCAATTTACAGAATGACTTGAGGTGTTCAGTTTTACATGAGGTGTTCAATTTACAGAATGACTTGAGGTGTTCAGTTTTACATGAGGTGTTCAATTTACAGAATGACTTGAGGTGTTCAGTTTTACATGAGGTGTTCAATTTACAGAATGACTTGAGGTGTTCAGTTTTACATGAGGTGTTCAATTTACAGAATGACTTGAGGTGTTCAGTTTTACATGAGGTGTTCAATTTACAGAATGACTTGAGGTGTTCAGTTTTACATGAGGTGTTCAATTTACAGAATGACTTGAGGTGTTCAGTTTTACATGAGGTGTTCAATTTACAGAATGACTTGAGGTGTTCAGTTTTACATGAGGTGTTCAATTTACAGAATGACTTGAGGTGTTCAGTTTTACATGAGGTGTTCAATTTACAGAATGACTTGAGGTGTTCAGTTTTACATGAGGTGTTCAATTTACAGAATCAGATGTTCGGTTATATAGAATGAGATTTACCAACCAAAATTAGGAGTTTTGTTTATATGAGCAAATGACAAAGAGAAACTTTACGAACAATGAAACAAACATTAGCAACACAGCAGAGAGTCATATGCCAGGCACGCACAGATATACATGTAGCCATGGTACGTTTACACAGGATAGAAGGTATACGAAAGGGGAAGCAAGACATTTATATTAAAAGTATTTTCAAATATTGCATGCATATGGCTAAACCATCACAGTCTATGTAGTGTTATGAAATCTACATTAAATAGACCATTTTCTGTTCACTGCGAGAATCACGCGTTATGCGTGAAATCGAACGTAAAAACAGGACAAACAAAGGTCATAGCGTCGTAGTCGCATCAAACATCGCGAATGTGGTGATTCAACAAACGCGAAAGTATTTTGGGGGACATTTCCATGCTTAATAATGTGCTGTATACATTTGATGATAGGCAATTTCGATTAAGTAAGGATATTCGGAAGCAATATTCCTCTGTCGAAGATCGACCGGTCGGTGTGAGCTACGAAATAAGGAAATTCCAGTTCAAAATCAAATCGTTCGATTTTTGCGGCAGACGTTCGACGCACGTCTTTCATGCATCTCGCGAGATCTCGCAATTGTACGAAAAATCATCTATTATTCACTATTCTATCCTCATACAAACAATTTTGTCTATCGTAAAAAAAAAATGTTTGCCCCAGCAACTTGCAGGATCATCCCACTCAACTATGTTAACTCAACAGAAAGTTAGAAACATACAACAGGATGGGTTTGTATTTTCTTCTTCTACCCACCATCACTACTTAATTAACCTTTTAACCACCAGACTTTCTCAGACCAAATTTTTCTGCACATTTTTCTTATATTCTTCAGTATTTCTGAAAATGAACCCTAATTTTGGAGCCAACAGACAAAATTTGTATTGATTTTCATTTTTCACTCAAATAAATTGGCTATTTTTGTCCCCAATATTCTGAAGGAAATTGCAAACTGTAAACGGGACTATTTTGTGAATTTGTGACGAAAAGAGGGAACTGGTGGTGAAAAAGGTTAATGAGTACAGTAGCACAGTGTTCGATATGGATTCCATATCAGCAGCATAATCAGCACATGTTAAAAACATCTTCACATGAAAATTTGACACATGCTGTATGGCAGTTAAACACTTTAAAACACCAGGGGGAACACTTCTTACAAAGTAACAAGATTGAGGCAACACAGAGGTTGCACAGTGGGCATTCATATTACTGTAAAGGGGGTAATTATTCACTGGGTTTTAATTTAGCTTATTTCGCTGACTGGAAAAATGCGCTAAATTAAAACACAGTGAATATGTAAAATTTAGCATAGAACACATTATCTAAATGACGAAACCGTGAATTTAAAACCCACTGAATATGCCTGAAATGGTAAATCAGTGAAATTTAAACCCAGTGAAAATTAGTCATTTTACAGTATGTACTTTATACATGTTCTATATGAAACACGAAATCCATATCAAACACTGTAAATTAAAGTATAAGAAAAAGTAGGAAACATAGACAGACATTTAATTGGAAGTAAGAATCGAGACAGAATGGCAGTTGCACTAGATTGAATATGAGAACTTACATCGTTGACCTGCTTATTCACATGTTTGTATATATTGTGCATAACTGGATTAGCCTAGAGTGAGAACACGCATGTGAAATGATACATGATATGAACACGAATATGCAGATAACAATATGACTCTAGCCGGAAATGTACAAAAAAACCCTCCAAAGAAAGTCACTGTGACCCACCAGAACCCCAGTGGAAGTCTGTGACTCCCCTAGCACTTCCAGTGAAGACACGACTTTCTAGGACTACAGCAACAGTTACTATGACTCCCTAGGACTCCCAGTAGAAGTCATGACTCTCTAGGACTCCCAGTAGAATTCATGAGTCACTAGGACTCCCAGTAAAATTTATGACTCCCTAGGACTCCCAGTAGAATTCATGACTCTCTAGGACTCCCAGTAGAATTCATGACTCACTAGGACTCCCAGTAAAATTTATGACTCCCTAGGACTCCCAGTAGAATTCATGACTCACTAGGACAACAGTAGAAATCATGACTCCCTAGGACTCCCAGTAGAATTTATGACTCCCTAGGACTCCCAGTAGAATTTATGACTCCCTAGGACTCCCAGTAGAATTCATGACTCACGAGGACCACACTGACAGTCACTATGACTTCCTAGGACACCAGTTAAAGTTACTGCTACAAAATGTCATGATCATGGTTTTAAAATTGCACCCTGGGATATGTTCACCATGACTACAATGAGCAGAAAATTACACTAGTGCCACTAGTAAGATTAAACTCACAGTTCTTCAGACATAATTTAATGTATACTTGATGACAGTATTATGAAATGTCAATCAGGAAACTGATTACTACTTACAAACTCCCGTGTGTAATCTAAAGAAAGAATCCAACATTCCTCTCAAAGTGCAACTTTAAAATCATTGACAAAACTAATTTTATATATGTACGCAACAAATCAATAATGGAGCTGGTGGTCAAAAGCTAAACGCAGAGGAAAATGGACAGAGAAACAAAAGGACATAGAAATAGAAACACATGGTGATATAGTGAATAAACAAATGTGGTTTTGATTGTTTTGGGAATTCATACACAAGAGAGATAATAAGAAATGCAAATTGTATGTTGATCCTAGTTTTAAAAGATGTATTGGCATTATGTTTTTTTTTTCAACAAGATCACCAGTACCTCAATTTTTTTATCAAATACTAGTATTTACATTTGTACTTCTAAAAGTATCTTGGAATAGATAACCAATCTCTGAATTGAGGGTTGGCAGCCAGGAAAGAATACCAACTTTTTTAGTTAATAATCATGACATATTTATAAGTTTACCTTACGACCAAATTCCTTCATAGCAGTTAAGCTTTGTTTTGACCATTTGGTGTAAGTGTTTTTCCATTTATCTAAAAGAGAAAATCTGTTAATATATACCGTAACCAGTTTTCGGATTAATTTAGGAAAATCCAGTGATGTTTAAAACAAGCAGCCTCTCGGCTGAGATAGCTCCGCTGTTAGCAATGCACATTTCAATTAAAGAACAGAAGATATCATTAGAAAATGAACAATATGTATAGTATCAAAACAATCAGACTTGCGGTTTTCAACAAGAAGTGGAAAATATCACTTTTTACCAAAAATGACAAAAATATTCACCAAAATTGGAGAATTGAAGATATCATCACGAAATGAACAAATCTGAGAGAGGTCCACATGTAGTACCTATATATGTAGTATCAAAGCAATTCGACTTGCGGTTTTTAACAAGAAGTCGAAAATATCACTTTTTACCAAAAATGACAAAAATATTCACCAAAATTAGAGAATTAAAGATATCATTACAAAATGAACAAATCTGTAAAGGTCCACATGTAGTACCTATATATGTAAAATCAAAGCAACATGAAATGAACAAATCTAAGAGAGGTCTGCCCAAGGTACATATACACCAAGTATTAAAGCATTCAGCTTGTAGTTTTCAAGAAGAAGTCGAAAAAGTAAAACGACGGACAATCACTCATATGATAAGCTCCGCTCGACAAAGTCGACAGCGGAGCTAAAAAGTTGTAAATTAGGCAGATTGTATCCTTTTAAATAAATTGAAAATAAAGATCACCTTTGTCTTTATCATAAAGATCACACTCCAATTCAAAAATATCATTAAATCCCTTGCCACTATTCAGCATATCTAGGCGCCCTGCAATAAACTATAAATAAAAATAAATTAGATAATATGTAAATGATGTTTTTTGTTTTCTTTTCAAATATTTCCGGATATTGAAGTCACTGATGTCTCATTGCAAGTGCACATGTGCATACCAATCTCCCAAACCCAATATCTAGTACTTGAATTTATACTGCTGGTATATGTGGAATAAAATATTGATCTGCTCTGTAAACCAGATAATTGTATACTTGATTTTGACATGTTTTGATTTTTTCCCGTATTTTTACCTACCTGTGCAAAATGCTGACACTCCGTCACATTTTCCAAGACATTCCTAAAGCGACTTGATTTGGTTGACTGGACAAAAAGGTCTTTATCAAAACTAATTTTTTCACCCTATGAAAAAAAAAAAAATATGGAATGAAATATAAGAAAATGTAAATCGACATACAATAGAAATTTCAAATTCACATTTTAACAATTGATATCAAAACAAAGCCATGCATGACACAGACTCTGTTATTTATCAAATCTAAGTTATATAGTTTTATTCATAGTAACTTAGTACAACACATATTGAGAGATATTGCGCTGGAACATCATTAATTAAAACAAAATGGCCACCAGTTGGCCATTTTGAATTGGATCGTCGTATAATGAATATATAAAATTTGAACATAATAAGTCAAAGCATCTAAGGGATATATGGCTCTAGAACAACATTCATTAAAACAAAATGACCTCTAGTAAGAAATTTTGAATCTGATCTGAAAAACAAAATGATGTGCATCAAGAACCCATAATGTCCAATGTATGTACCAAGTTTGAACAAAAACCATCTGTGAACAGCCAAGAAATGTACGTTTTTGATCATTTCTCAGTACAAAAATGGCCATCTTTAATCAGATTGTAAAACAAATTGATGAGCATATAGTATTACCGTATGTATGATGTATGTGTGAAGTTTGAATGTAATCAGTCCAGGCATTTCCAGACGAACACACACACACACACACACACACACACACACACACACACACACACACACAGATGCATAAGTCCCTGTTTTCAGATTGCGTACAAACAGGGACTAATAAAGACACAAGAAACATTAAAATTGAACATCATTAAGACTTTGCACTGGTTTATGATATAACCAAGTTTGAGAAAGATAGAACAAAAATTACTTGCATAATTGTGGGCACAAGAAAAGTGTTAACAATGACAATGCCAGACACTACATGTTAAGACATGTACCAATACCATACCAATAAGTTGGCACACTTCTAATACAACTAATAAAATGACACACAATAAATTATATGCTTAGTTTGACCCAGTCATAGCTGCTCATACTTACAAGATTAAGTTTTAACGCATTTCTGTAGCATGACAGTAGCGGTACGAGTGCTTTCAGGAACGCCCTGGCCACACCCTCTCCCAGCAACTTGTCTGTTCTTTTTAGTCTGTGTTTTAAAAGAGACAGCTGAAATAAACAACAGAAATAAAAATGTTAAAGTGACAACAGCTGTGATTTTTTTGGTTTAAATATAACCACATAATGATAATCAAATAAAGCGGACCAGAATATTGTCTGGCAAAGTGATCCTACACAAAGCTAATGTCATCACATGTGAAAACTAAATGGTTGAGTAGGCAATATTTCGTTGAAATGGGCCACGTGTCATGGAACGTAGAAAATGTTGATGCATGACGCATACTATTATGGGAAATGACACACAATCCAACCAGTACTTTTGGTAAATTGTACTATAATACCTGACGTTTGCTTGACAAAATTGGATTTAATAGAAATAGACGTAGATGCAGTCCTGTGGCCAACTTTTTTAATTTAATTTTTAATGTCAATATATAGTGTATTTATTTCATTAATGGTCATTACAAATAGATGCTAATGGCACAAGAAATTTTTATTTAAAATAAAAATCCAATATAAGAGAACGATAGTTACAGCTTTTGTCACTTTAACTAATTCACCTCCAGTGACCTCTTTTCATCACAAATTCACAAAGTAGTTTATAGTTTGCACTTTTCTTCAGACGTTTGGGACAAAAATAAATTTTTTTGAGTAAAAACTGAAAATTTACCCAAAATTGGCTCCAAAATTAGGCTTCATTTCCAGAAAGTCTGGAGGTGAAAAGGTTAATAAAGATGGTGGTAAATGCAATGCAGTTTATTGTCTGTGGTGAGGTATGCACAGTCGATACTGGCACTGGCACCAACTATTGGTGAATAGAAATCCAGAAATGGTTTATCAACTTAAAATGACTATTATTTGTTTGTTTACTAGTGAGTACACAATGTATTTGTTAAAGTTTGTCTTGGGACTTGAATGTGTGTATACCAAGCACACAGAAAATACTGGTTACTATTTAATTTCATTTTCTATAATTTTTTTGCAATTTGATAATCTAAAGGGATTTGAGAGAAAAAAAAAATGTTGTGAAAGTCACATTGCAAGCCTCTGCGACCATCCATGACCCCAGTCAAAGAGTATATAACTTTCTAGGACTCAAGTAAAAACCACTGTGACTCCCTAGGACCTCAGTAAAGGTCGCAGTGACTCCCTAGAACCCAAGTAAAAGTAGGCGACTCTCTAGAACCTGAGTAAAATGAACTGTGACTCCTTAGGATCCAAGTAAATGTCACAGTGACTCCCTAGGACCCCAGTAAAAATCAGTGACTTCCTAAGACCCCAGTAAAAGTCACTGTGACTCCCTAGGACTCTACAAACAAATTTGTGGTTTTGCACTTGTCACCTGATCCACACCATGTCCACATTTTGAACTACTGCCTGTGAGGGCGCATTTCTCACTTACAATTTCAGAAGGTAGGGATTCTAAGTCTTCAAATGGAGTCTCTATTTTGTTATTATCCACATCTACAATTACAATATCTGATTTCTGGTCAGAAATCATCTTCCGAACTTTCTGTGAAGAGAATAAAAACAAAATTGTAACACATATCAGGCATTACAGAAATTTTTTTAATTATGATGCGAAAAAAATCATATCATTGCAACAGTGACAGTTAAGATCACTAGAAAGGTCAACATCACTTACTGTCATTAAAGACGAATGTACACCAACGAAAAATGGCATGGGAGCACCACAGTAGTCGAGTAATTTGTTTGGTAGTACTGGAATGTACAAATGCTGCCAAATTAGCGGGTACATGAGGGACACTGCCGCAGGTATACACGCTGTCAACTGCAAACAATATGTAAACTTAGAGTTATTATATTAAATTAATGAAAATAAAATAGAAAAAGAAGCAATTGCGTATACATCATGTTCTTCAAATGATTCCAATGGTAACTTGAGTCTCATTAGACGACCCACCGACAGCATCTCAATATACTTCTCACCCAGGTTATAATACAAAGCAAAACAGGATTTGATGTAAGAACTTCCAATCATAAGCCACACCAACTCACAAAGTAGAATAAATCATAATCAAATATACATGGTCAAAAATAAAGTTGCCATGGCAATATATTGTCTCACAACTACATCATGTAATTAAGTTTATTATGAATTGACAAACTGTTCTGCATTATTTGAAAGGGGGAGGGCAGACATTTAAGCATTATCTAGATGATCCTCATATTCAAGGCTGACTCAAAAGCAAAAGATAATACAACTTACCAGGCTGAGTTTTTTCGATGTGACGATAATTCTTCGTTCGTACAATAAACTACAACAGAAATTTGTTAGAAAATATACATTAAATGAAAAAATTATTGTATAATATAAAAAGTATTCTTGGTACTAGTAATACTACCTCATTATTGCCATGGCAACTTTTGTCATGTTTCATAGATCAGATTCATCTAGTATTCCTAAAGGTCATGTTGTCTAACGACAAAGCACCTGTGTGACATCATAATGACATAGGTATGTGTAAGCATTGTCATTCAAATTCAACAATATTTGATTTGAACGGTTTTCATTTACATGGCATACACTCGTTGCTAGCAAGCATAACCTTTATTTCATGACATTAAGATTGAAAACTGAAACATTCTAACAATATCTATGATGTCCAAGATTCTCGGTATCGCAAATACGAACACACGTGACTGTGGACCATTTTCAGCCTGTGTCGAACATTGCTTCATGAAAAATGTCAGCAAACAAAAAACTAGGCTAACACATCACATAGAATGGTAGTCATAACTCCACTTGCAATATGGAAATGAATATTACCGATATCTTGTCGCCATTATTTAACTTCCTTCTCAGTAAAACAACAAACATTCCATAAGCCAAGCAGCAAGGCTGATGCTAGAAAAGCTTGAAGGGAAAACAGACATGCTTAAAAACTATATCGTACCTTGCAAATACAGTCATCATAATAGTTGGATCAATGGCATTGTAATACTCTGTAAGATTTCTCTGCAATCATAAAAAAAGACATGCTCATTTACAACACAGTGGTCATCATCATACACATTTGCAAAACAAACACAGAACTTTCTCACATTGTGTGCACCTGGGGTTATCTGCACAGTTTAATAATGGCCCTGTTAATCAAATATGCACTATATCAAGGTACTGTAAAACAAAATGATTTTATCTAGAATTAATTTTTCGCTGAAAAGATATTTTAGCTATTTTGTATGACGTTTATTTTCACTGATTTTCTATTAGTTTAATGTCAAATAGAGGAATATATGTATATTTACTGAATTTTATTTTGAATTTCAGCGTGAAAAAAAATGTGCCCGCAAATACGGCAATAAATGTATTAGTAACTATTTTAATACTCACACTCTCTGGAATGGTTGGCAGCTTGATTGGATCTGGAGTAGTAAACGTGAAACGCTGAAAAGAGAACAAATTACAGTTATGACAAAAAGTGGAAAGATTCACATTTGATTTCAGTGAATATGACGGAGCATGAGCAGGTCAAATGAATGAATAAAGAATTTTTTTTTTTAAAAGAAAAACTTATTTCCTTCTACACAACAATCACACTGATTACACACAGATCACATGAAAATTATATTATTCTTTTGGGCGATTCCGTCAAAAATAAAATGGTGGATAACCATCAGAATCAGTCCGTAGCAATTTTAATCACTTTAGTATTAAGGTAATTGAATACTGTATCAGATGTGGATGCCTTCACCTGGTAGACTGGCTTTCCTGTGACAGCGCCCCCTAAGCCATCTACTAGACCAGACTCCATTCTTACCAAAAGAGACTGGTTCCATTCTAACCAGGTAACATTCTTGACCAGGTTAATTTAAACTAGGCAATCTACAGATTTCATAACTAATCAGACATTGAGCTTCTAAACTAAATCACCTCAGAAACAGCACAGGGATTCCGAATAGAAACATTACGTACATGTACAACAAACTTTAACATAATAATTACAAATATAATTTATGAAATTGAAAATGTGATGAAGAGAAATGGAAAACTAGGCTTTAATCTAAGTTCACTAGTTTCAAGAAAACATGCATAAAAAACTTTATTGGATTGTATAAGAAACTGATCTAATTCAGTGAAGATTTGAAGAAGTAGTAAACAACAGGATTGAAATGTGATTAAATTTAAAATAAAATATTAGCCACACAATACTAACACACTGCAGAAGTATATGCTGCTGCATGATGGAAATTTCCATGCACTCCAGGTAATAGGTCAAGGTTCAAACTACAGAGAGCAAGAATGTATTGTCACATTTAAAGAGCGATGGTCGTCATGCTGCACACGTTGACATTTTGTGTATACCGAACAACCTACTTGACCAGCACATGGGACTCGTATCAAAGATGGCGCAATGCAGCGTGACATGACAATCACCGCTCTTTAGTGTCAACTATTTTCTTAGCTTGATTGAATAAAGAAGGGTTTGATGGTTTGAATAATGATTTGTTTTAATGAATGAAGAGCCTTCAACTGATTTTCTTTTTACAATTTTGTTCATTTTCTTACTCCTTGAAAGGAAACAACTCGCTCAGGTGGAAGCTCTGATTGATGTTCTAGAAACATCTTTTGAGCGGTGCTCAAATGAAACTTACAGGGTCAAATGTTCCAGCTACAGATGCTTACTCCCTTTTACTCAAAAAATAGAAGATCATTTCAGTATTACACACAGCTCATGGCACTTAAATGAGTTGGAAAGTGTTTTATATAGTATGGCGCCCTCAATCCCTAGCATGGCTGCTTCAGTTCATACTGTAAAATCATTTATTGTTACTGGTATTTAATTTTCACTATTTTGATATTTTCAGCAATTGGGTTGTAAGTTCACAAACCTGGCAGGGAAACAATGAGTTTTATTGTTTTACATGTTTTGTGGAATTAATTAATTAATTCAAATTCAATAAGTAAAGCGAATTTTACTTATCAATGCAATTAGTGGTATTAATAAGTAGTGAATAATTAGTGTCTGTAAATACATGTATGCAAGAAATTAACATACAATACCATTCGCTTACATTTCTTATTCTAAATTTCTTATCAATGTAATCTAATTTCATAATCGTTTTTTAAAGAATCACAGAACGTCAAGATTTCTACGTAAATATTAAGTAGCTTTTTGTGCCTTCCAATCACAGAAAAGTCCCTCTGTTTTTTCCCAGAATATAGCTTTTTAATAAAAAAAAAACTGTATGACAGCACCATTGCCACCATTATTATATAGGTTTGCTTTTACCCTTTTTGTAAATCTAAAAAATATTTTTTTAACAAGATCTAAGTTGCAAAGCAGGCTCCAAAGTCTTATTAAAGCTATGCACCATTAAGCCCCATGTAGCGCCCCCTAGTGGTGACATGCAAAGTGAAAGCAACATGAATATTAGTTTATTAAAAATTTACCTCTTGTGATTTCGTTTTATAGTTCAACCCCTAAGGGTAAAGAACAGAAATGAATATATACATGCAAGTAACCCAAACAAAACTGTAATCCATGAATGGTGAAATAAATCAGGATTTACAAAACAAAAGCAACTTCAAGGTCAAAGTTTAGGCTCCCAGGAACACAATTCCTTTGATTTAAAGCGGGGAAGTCATCACCTGCGCATGCGTCAGATGGCCATAGCATGTCTTTGTTTACAAACAAGCACCTACCCATGAGCCTTTGCATTTTTAGCTTGTTTTGTTATCATTGCTTGAAACTTGATTCCCGCACGTGCGCAGGTGACAACCCTCTCGCTTTATGAAATAAATAACCTTGAATGCCAACACTTCGTATATTTCCAAGTATTTTCTTTGTTTTTTTTTGTTTTTGACCAAATGAACATAACAGAAAAATTAGTTTTAAAAATATGGGAAAAGTTAAGTAGGTTTAATTTATGAAAAGAGACAAAATCGACATTGGCATTCAGAGGTTAGAGGTTAACAGCAGGAGACATATGCCTCGCTTGTTTTTTTCAAATGGCAGAGTGACACATCTTACAAGTACTCAACTTTTATTTGATGTCAATATCAGTACGGTTTACTCAAGTATATGTATAATGATAATTCTGTTTGCCGTTTTATTTTTAAAAATGGAGGAACCACCCTTTTCAATTCTTTAATGATGAACCTGATGTTCTGACATGGTCACATGACACAAAAAAGACCCACAATACATTGTGATAAAACATGCATTTCCTGTTTGGAGAACTGCATTAACCATGATGAACCCACAATGCAATATGATCAAACATGCACTTCCTGTTTGGAGAACTGCACTAACAATGATGACCCGCAATGCAATATGATCAAACATGCACTTCCTGTTTAGAGAGCTGCTTTCCTGGCAAACTAGCATTCACGCATGTACAGCGAGCGCTTTAACATTTCTAGTGATACTTAAAAATAGTAGAAAAACGAACTGATTAATATATCCTCACACAAAAGTGTATTTGTCTGTTATTTATTCAGATCGTATCAATAGAATTACATTCAAACATTTCTCACACTTAACGTTCCACAGAAAGTACCGATACAATTCCTTCACGCCATTCTTGACCTATCAGGTCAAAGAACACCATGATAGGTCAACGCTTGATTAAAAAATGAACAAATTTGAGAGAGGTCCACATGTAGTACCTATATATGTAATATCGAAGCAATTGGACTTGCGGTTTTTAACAAGAAGTTGAAAATATCACTTTTTACCAAAAATGACAAAAATATTCACCAAATTTAGAGAATTGAAGATATCATTACAAAATGAACAAATCTGAGAGAGGTCCACATGTAGTACCTACAATGTAATATCAAAGCAATTGGACTTGCGGTTTTTAACAAGAAGTTGAAAATATCACTTTTTACAAAAAATGACAAAAATATTCATTAAAATTAGAGAACTAAAGATATCATTACAAAATGAACAAATCTGAGTTAGATCAACATGTAGTACCTATATATGTAATATCAAAGCAATTGGACTTGCGGTTTTTAACAAGAAGTCGAAAATATCACTTTTTACCAAAAATGACAAAAATATTCACCAAAATTAGAGAATTGAAGATATGATCATGAAATGAACTAGTCTAAGAGAGGTCTACCCAAGGTACATATACACCAAGTATCAAAGCATTCAGGCTTGTAGTTTTCAAGAAGAAGTCGAAAAAGTAAAACATTGACACGGACGATGGACGACGACGGACAATCACTCATATAATAAGCTCCGATCGACAAAGTCGACAGCGGAGCTAAAAAAACATGGCTGATACGCTCTCTATTGAGTTTTCGAAACATTCATTCATAAAAGTAAGTTATTTTTGTATGTCTATAGTCATAGATGTTTTGAATCGCCCACATACCATCAGTTCAATAGTTTTAGCTAGTTTTCATTAATAAAACTGATTCCTGATTTAACATAAACTGACCCCTTGTTTAACAAAAACTGACCCCTCGTTCAACATAAACCAACTCCTTGTTTAACATAAACCAAACCCTCGTTTAACATAAACTGACCCCTCGTCTAACATAAACCGACTCCTCGTCTAACATAACCTGACCCCTTGTTTAACATAAACTGACCCCTTGTTTAACATAAGCCGACCCCTTGTTTAACATAAACCGACTCCTCGTCTAACATAACCTGACCCCTTGTTTAACATAAACCAAACCCCTCATTTAACATAAACCAAACCCCTCGTCTAACATAAACCGACTCCTCGTCTAACATAACCTGACCCCTTGTTTAACATAAACCGACCCCTTGTTTAACATAAACCAACCCCTTGTTTAACATAAACCAAACCCCTCGTTTAACATAACCTGGCTCCTCGTTTAACATAAACCGACCCCTTGTTTAACATAAACTGACCCCTCTTGTAACATAAATTGACCTCCCGTTTAACATAAACCAAACCCCTCGTTTAACTTAAACCAAACCCCTCGTTTAACATAAATTGACCTCCCGTTTAACATAAACCAAACCCCTCGTTTAACATAAACCAAACCCCTCGTTTAACATAAATTGACCTCCCGTTTAACATAAACCAAACCCCTCGTTTAACATAAACTGACCTCTCGTTTAACATAAATTGACCTCCCGTTCAACATAAACCAACCCTTCATTTAACATAAACTGACCCCTTGTTTAACATAAACCAACCCTTCATTTAACATAAACTGACCCCTTGTTTAACATAAACTGACCCCTTGTTTAACATAAATTGACCTCCCGTTTAACATAAACCTACCCCTCGTTTAACATATACTGTCCCCTGTTCAACAAAAATTGGGCCCTCATTTAACAAAAACTGACCCTTCGTTTAACATAAATTGTCCGCTTTTTAACAAAAATTGAGCCCTCGTTTAACAAAAACTGACCCTTCGTTTAACATAAATTGTCCCCTGTTTAACAAAAATTGACCCCTCGTTTAACATAAACTGACCCCTCGTTTAACATGAATTGTCCCCTGTTTAACAAAAGTTGAGCCCTCGTTTAACATAAACTGACCCCTGTTTAACATAAATTACCCCCCCCCCTCGGTTTAACGTAAACTGAACATTATTTAACATAAACCTACCCCTGTTTAACATAGAAATATAAGCAGTCGCACTATTTTACATTTTGCAACTGGTTGGCAAGAGCCAATCTCTCAAACGATACAATGAAATAATGGTGTTGTTGTACGCTGTTATTGTTGATAATTATACATGTATGTGTCCCTAATAATAAAACAACTTATGGATTAATACACGTATAAACATAATCCTGAATCAAAATAAAATCCTTCCTAGAACAAAATAAATCCATCTCTGGTTGAATATAATAATTGATAACAACCAATGAATGACAATTTATTGTCTTTGAAGCATGGGTAATCTCATGTTAACCAAATTAGCGGAAATATGGTGTAAAGAAGACTTACTATGCCTTCAACTTCAGTTGTTATGGTAACTTCACTTAATGGTTCAGGTACTGGGTAAATATAAAGAGCCTCAAGTAATGTCCGAACATCTGTGTACTAAAAATAAAATGGTAGAACCGTTCAAGTAGAGTAATCATACAGTTGTCGGAATGTGGAATGTATTGCTTCATACAGCATAGATAGCATGTACACATTCAGAACAGCTGATGTACAACAACTGTCAACATCAAGTACAACATTATTATCTAAGAGAAGACAGACATGTTATGCAGAGTGAGGTGAAAGTAGAAGATGCAAGAAGACAACACAGATACATGTACAACAACTCTCAACATCAGTACAACATTATTATCTAAGAGAAGACAGACATGTTATGCAGAGTGAGGTGAAAGCAGAAGATGCAAGAAGACAACACAGATACATGTACATAAACTGTCAACATCAAGTACAACATTATTATCTAAGAGAAGACAGACATGTTATGCAGAGAGAGGTGAAAGCAGAAGATGCAAGAAGACAACACAGATACATGTACAACAACTGTCAACATCAAGTACAACATTATTATCTAAGAGAAGACAGACATGTTATGCAGAGTGAGGTGAAAGCAGAAGATGCAAGAAGACAACACAGATACATGTACAACAACTCTCAACATCAGTACAACATTATTATCTAAGAGAAGACAGACATGTTATGCAGAGTGAGGTGAAAGCAAAAGATGCAAGAAGACAACACAGATACATGTACAACAACTATCAACATCAGTACAACATTATTATCTAAGAGAAGACAGACATGTTATGCAGAGTGAGGTGAAAGCAAAAGATGCAAGAAGACAACACAGATACATGTACAACAACTCTCAACATCAGTACAACATTATTATCTAAGAGAAGACAGACATGTTATGCAGAGTGAGGTGAAAGTAGAAGATGCAAGAAGACAACACAGATACATGTACAACAACTCTCAACATCAAGTACAACATTATTATCTAAGAGAAGACAGACATGTTATGCAGAGTGAGGTGAAAGCAAAAGATGCAAGAAGACAACACAGATACATGTACAACAATTCTCAACATCAGTACAACATTATTATCTAAGAGAAGACAGACATGTTATGCAGAGTGAGGTGAAAGCAAAAGATGCAAGAAGACAACACAGATACATGTACAACAACTCTCAACATCAGTACAACATTATTATCTAAGAGAAGACAGACATGTTATGCAGAGAGAGGTGAAAGCAGAAGATGCAAGAAGACAACACAGATACATGTACATAAACTCTCAACATCAAGTACAACATTATTATCTAAGAGAAGACAGACATGTTATGCAGAGTGAGGTGAAAGCAGAAGATGCAAGAAGACAACACAGATACATGTACATAAACTGTCAACATCAAGTACAACATTATTATCTAAGAGAAGACAGACATGTTATGCAGAGAGAGGTGAAAGCAGAAGATGCAAGAAGACAACACAGATACATGTACAACAACTGTCAACATCAAGTACAACATTATTATCTAAGAGAAGACAGACATGTTATGCAGAGTGAGGTGAAAGCAGAAGATGCAAGAAGACAACACAGATACATGTACAACAACTGTCAACATCAAGTACAACATTATTATCTAAGAGAAGACAGACATGTTATGCAGAGTGAGGTGAAAGCAGAAGATGCAAGAAGACAACACAGATACATGTACATAAACTGTCAACATCAAGTACAACATTATTATCTAAGAGAAGACAGACATGTTATGCAGAGAGAGGTGAAAGCAGAAGATGCAAGAAGACAACACAGATACATGTACATAAACTGTCAACATCAAGTACAACATTATTATCTAAGAGAAGACAGACATGTTATGCAGAGAGAGGTGAAAGCAGAAGATGCAAGAAGACAACACAGATACATGTACAACAACTCTCAACATCAAGTACAACATTATTATCTAAGAGAAGACAGACATGTTATGCAGAGTGAGGTGAAAGCAGAAGATGCAAGAAGACAACACAGATACATGTACATAAACTATCAACATCAAGTACAACATTATTATCTAAGAGAAGACAGACATGTTATGCAGAGTGAGGTGAAAGTAGAAGATGCAAGAAGACAACACAGATACATGTACATAAACTATCAACATCAAGTACAACATTATTATCTAAGAGAAGACAGACATGTTATGCAGAGTGAGGTGAAAGCAGAAGATGCAAGAAGACAACACAGATACATGTACATAAACTATCAACATCAAGTACAACATTATTATCTAAGAGAAGACAGACATGTTATGCAGAGTGAGGTGAAAGCAGAAGATGCAAGAAGACAACACAGATACATGTACAACAACTCTCAACATCAGTACAACATTATTATCTAAGAGAAGACAGACATGTTATGCAGAGTGAGGTGAAAGCAAAAGATGCAAGAAGACAACACAGATACATGTACAACAACTCTCAACATCAAGTACAACATTATTATCTAAGAGAAGACAGACATGTTATGCAGAGTGAGGTGAAAGCAGAAGATGCAAGAAGACAACACAGATACATGTACAACAACTCTCAACATCAAGTACAACATTATTATCTAAGAGAAGACAGACATGTTATGCAGAGTGAGGTGAAAGCAAAAGATGCAAGAAGACAACACAGATACATGTACAACAACTCTCAACATCAAGTACAACATTATTATCTAAGAGAAGACAGACATGTTATGCAGAGTGAGGTGAAAGCAGAAGATGCAAGAAGACAACACAGATACATGTACAACAACTCTCAACATCAAGTACAACATTTTTATCTAAGAGAAGACAGACATGTTATGCAGAGTGAGGTGAAAGCAAAAGATGCAAGAAGACAACACAGATACATGTACAACAACTCTCAACATCAGTACAACATTTTTATCTAAGAGAAGACAGACATGTTATGCAGAGTGAGGTGAAAGCAAAAGATGCAAGAAGACAACACAGATACATGTACAACAACTCTCAACATCAAGTACAACATTATTATCTAAGAGAAGACAGACATGTTATGCAGAGTGAGGTGAAAGCAGAAGATGCAAGAAGACAACACAGATACATGTACAACAACTCTCAACATCAGTACAACATTATTATCTAAGAGAAGACAGACATGTTATGCAGAGTGAGGTGAAAGCAGAAGATGCAAGAAGACAACACAGATACATGTACAACAACTCTCAACATCAGTACAACATTATTATCTAAGAGAAGACAGACATGTTATGCAGAGTGAGGTGAAAGCAAAAGATGCAAGAAGACAACACAGATACATGTACAACAACTCTCAACATCAAGTACAACATTATTATCTAAGAGAAGACAGACATGTTATGCAGAGTGAGGTGAAAGCAGAAGATGCAAGAAGACAACACAGATACATGTACAACAACTCTCAACATCAGTACAACATTATTATCTAAGAGAAGACAGACATGTTATGCAGAGTGAGGTGAAAGCAAAAGATGCAAGAAGACAACACAGATACATGTACAACAACTCTCAACATCAAGTACAACATTATTATCTAAGAGAAGACAGACATGTTATGCAGAGTGAGGTGAAAGCAAAAGATGCAAGAAGACAACACAGATACATGTACAACAACTCTCAACATCAGTACAACATTTTTATCTAAGAGAAGACAGACATGTTATGCAGAGTGAGGTGAAAGCAAAAGATGCAAGAAGACAACACAGATACATGTACAACAACTCTCAACATCAAGTACAACATTATTATCTAAGAGAAGACAGACATGTTATGCAGAGTGAGGTGAAAGCAGAAGATGCAAGAAGACAACACAGATACATGTACAACAACTCTCAACATCAGTACAACATTATTATCTAAGAGAAGACAGACATGTTATGCAGAGTGAGGTGAAAGCAAAAGATGCAAGAAGACAACACAGATACATGTACAACAACTCTCAACATCAAGTACAACATTATTATCTAAGAGAAGACAGACATGTTATGCAGAGTGAGGTGAAAGCAAAAGATGCAAGAAGACAACACAGATACATGTACAACAACTCTCAACATCAGTACAACATTTTTATCTAAGAGAAGACAGACATGTTATGCAGAGTGAGGTGAAAGCAAAAGATGCAAGAAGACAACACAGATACATGTACAACAACTCTCAACATCAAGTACAACATTATTATCTAAGAGAAGACAGACATGTTATGCAGAGTGAGGTGAAAGTAGAAGATGCAAGAAGACAACACAGATACATGTACAACAACTCTCAACATCAGTACAACATTATTATCTAAGAGAAGACAGACATGTTATGCAGAGTGAGGTGAAAGCAGAAGATGCAAGAAGACAACACAGATACATGTACAACAACTCTCAACATCAGTACAACATTATTATCTAAGAGAAGACAGACATGTTATGCAGAGTGAGGTGAAAGTAGAAGATGCAAGAAGACAACACAGATACATGTACAACAACTCTCAACATCAGTACAACATTATTATCTAAGAGAAGACAGACATGTTATGCAGAGTGAGGTGAAAGCAGAAGATGCAAGAAGACAACACAGATACATGTACAACAACTCTCAACATCAGTACAACATTTTTATCTAAGAGAAGACAGACATGTTATGCAGAGTGAGGTGAAAGTAGAAGATGCAAGAAGACAACACAGATACATGTACAACAACTCTCAACATCAGTACAACATTATTATCTAAGAGAAGACAGACATGTTATGCAGAGTGAGGTGAAAGCAGAAGATGCAAGAAGACAACACAGATACATGTACATAAACTGTCAACATCAAGTACAACATTATTATCTAAGAGAAGACAGACATGTTATGCAGAGTGAGGTGAAAGCAGAAGATGCAAGAAGACAACACAGATACATGTACATAAACTGTCAACATCAAGTACAACATTATTATCTAAGAGAAGACAGACATGTTATGCAGAGTGAGGTGAAAGCAGAAGATGCAAGAAGACAACACAGATACATGTACATAAACTGTCAACATCAAGTACAACATTATTATCTAAGAGAAGACAGACATGTTATGCAGAGTGAGGTGAAAGTAGAAGATGCAAGAAGACAACACAGATACATGTACATAAACTCTCAACATCAGTACAACATTATTATCTAAGAGAAGACAGACATGTTATGCAGAGAGAGGTGAAAGCAGAATATGCAAGACAACACAGATACATGTACAACAACTCTCAACATCAAGTACAACATTTTTATCTAAGTGAAAACAAGTGAGTGTCAGCAAGCTGTACATGTATGCGGCAATGTTGGACGATAATACAACAAAGTCAGACTTCAGTTTTACTCTGAGATTAAAATCTGTTTACTACATTCTGTGAGCTAATATATGACATAATTTGAGATAGCAAAATTGATAAAATTGCCTTGCCATTATAGGAAATATTAAAGGGCACCAAGAAAAACTCACTAGCCATCAAGGTATTGATGAATCTTTCAAGTTCAATACCTATAATCCAAGAATAAATGAAATATTCCGATGATAACTTGATTTTCTCGACAACTAAGACATTGGCCTCACTTGTCTTTCCCCCTCAAAAAAAAAGTCTGACGTTGTTACAATGCCGCAAACATGCAATAACAAATAAAAATGCCACATGTACTTACCTGTGTATCAACTACGTTAGGGTCAGCAGATATCGACTGTTAATAATAGAGATGATGTGTGAAGATTGGTTAAAAAGAAATGTATTTTAATATAGCGATAATGACTGATGATAGATAGAACAAGGAGTGATGTTCGTAGCAGTCAAGATTGTTAGGTTTACATGTTTTGTTAATGGGATAAAGCACGAAAAACCGACAACACTTAATGCAGATAATTGAAAGATAGTCACTTTTGAAATAAACATTATGTTAACACACACATTACAACACAAGAGAACAATAACAAAACACGCCACAGAAACAAACTCAAAGATTTGCGTCACAGAGAATGCGCAAATAATCAGATCATTTGGCATGTTGCACTTACAAATAATCATTTTCTAACATTTATTAGAAGACAACAATGGGGTATTTGAAACTGAAATTGTCATCTAACTGTAAGGCGGTCGCTGATTGGCTGCTGAGCTGGAATGAAAATTTTTGGTTTCAAATACCCTGGGAAAGTGTTCTATGTTCTTTGTGTAATTAGGAGTTCATATTTAAGGAATTTTTCCACACATAAACGACGAATTCAGCCAAATTTTGTTATCGGTTAACTTAATATTACCCCCAACGGATCGTATTTCTGTGAAAGATTGGCATTTTTGTCCTGATTTGTAGGAATCTGAAAAACGTGTTTCACAACTTGTTTTTTATTTAGTGTTATGCCGCATTCAAGATGGCGGCCCCCATATAGTAAATATCGCATTTATTTTATTATCACGTGTGCACCAGCTGACTGTGGGTAGATTGCAACTTGTGTTTCGATATGTATGCATATTTTAGTACATATAGCATTCATGGTCAAACACACACAATATAAGTCAACAAAAATGTAAATGAAAATAAAATGATTTGTCATTGAAACCAAATTCAAAATGAGGTAAATTTGTTGAAATGTATCTTGTAAGCCATATACAATTTGTTCATGTTAAGACAAGACCCTGTTGCTCAATAGTAAACAACAGTAAAATGAATCAGCCATTTTGAATCATAACTTGAAACTAATTCATGTTAGTATGCACAACATGAGGTGTAATGTAGCTCCAAAGTTTGATTGCATTCAGTCAAGGAATTTTAAAGAATGTCTGCTTCCAGAACTGCCTAATAAGGGCAAACAGATTTTGTTAATCCAAAATGTCCCTTCGTCGGCCACACACACAGATAAATCAGTACCAAAGTACCAAACAGGGACAAAATATTTCGTGCCATAGGAAACAATTATGTAATGTCCTAAGACCTATTTTTATTGGGTACATGTACTATACGACAATCTCAAAATTTGTTTATTCATCCTTGAAACATAATATGTATTTTTGAGCAGCGTTCCACCTCAAGTAGTGATACAGTAGAGATTATATATTAAAATATTACAGACTTGCTCACCTGCTTTTTACATGTCATCTCACCGAGTGTGTTAAGAAATTTATAAAATATTTCATACCATGGTAAATAACTATGGACAAATAAAAGAGAAATAACTGCAAAAATACATGGAAAGAATATGAGCATCAGAGAATATGAGCATTTTCCTAAATGTCTACAAAAACTATCAAGTTCAGCCGGTTCAGCTTATTACATCACTTGAATGACATATTTGTTTTCTCCAATTTTGCATGTTTTTTTTTATTTTTTCTATAATTTCTTTATCAATTTTGGACCAGATGTTTTTTTTATTTTCCATTGACTGCAGGTTTTTGCAAAAATCTTTAAAAAAATGTTCTTTTAATTTGCGACAAAAGTGTTAAAAATTTACTTTAGTGCAAAACATACAATGTGTTTCAATATACATGTAATAGGACAAATGATTGTGACATTGTTCTGTCTTTAGTAAATCAAATCAACATCTTATCCTATCCTATAAGTTTCATAAAAGACATCTCTTACCTTATTACACAGAGACATGTCTTGGCACCAGGTGGATGTCTACAAAATCCAAATAAGAACATACTCTCCATATTGGTCCAGACAAATGTAAATAACTGACCAGCAGGGTTACAACTGAAAACAAGGCAGAAATAATTATAGTAATTACAAGCCATGCATGGCATAGTCCCTGTTAGTTATCAAATCTAAGCTGTATACAGGGACTTTAAAATGCATGATATTTCCCATATTCAGAGCGAGGCATAAAACAACCCAGATCA
This sequence comes from Saccoglossus kowalevskii, assembly GCF_978046115.1. Lineage (NCBI taxonomy): Eukaryota > Metazoa > Hemichordata > Enteropneusta > Harrimaniidae > Saccoglossus > Saccoglossus kowalevskii. The sequence continues at coordinate 23,491,024 of NC_140657.1, forward strand.
AATAAAAGTACTTATTTTTTTATAGGAAAAGAGTCCAATGAAAGATCTGGATCTTACTAGAGGGAAGGAAAATCTTTATGGTGTTCAACACGATTATGAGTTGGATACAACAATCACTATGTCACCCAGTCACCCTACAGTAGATATTGCAAGTACTTTAGATCAATAAAAATAAATATAATTTTGTACCTAGAGATATCATATGGAAAGCAGAATACTGGAATCTGTTGCAAGATTGCTGGACCTTCCTTTGTTTCTTTGTAATTTTCAGGATGAACTTTAAGAATCTTTGGAACTGTAAATAAAAAATATTAATGTAACTCTAATACATATCACGATAAATAATGCAGTGTTCCGAGCTGACAGGATGAATGGCACCCTCTTGGGGCAACATGATAAAGACAAAAGTATAACATATTTGACTATAGAGGGCGCTATACTATGCTGACGCATCTTGACATATAAAGTACAATAAAATATTATATCGATTCAAATACCATCAAGTGATGCTACGACTGATGCTTTGATATAACCTGTGCACATCAACGCATGAAAAATATTAAAAAGCACAAGAGATTAGACAGACATTGTATTCTCGGAACAATGTAATATGCAGTCTCAATCAACACAGCTAATTCTGATTCTCAAATTCCAAGTAAATTTATTTCACTCTCATGCATAGAATGCAGTAAGAATTAATATAAGACTGTGCAGATAACATTCTTGGAATAGTAAAAAAAGTTATTTTTATTGAGTATTTATTAAATCAAGTATTTGCATTGAAAACTTGTACATGTATTTATGGATTTAAGTGTGTTTATTGCGATAGTAATGAGGTCAGTGTATCAATAGAAATCACAGCTGTTCTACAAAAGAGGCCATTAAAATATCAGGGGATGACGTTCCATGATTTCCTAGGGATATATCCACTATTGTGTGGGGGTGGGGGTGGAGAAAGACATAAATACATGTCATGCTAGTATAAGTCATCCCATTGGTTCTGAATGTGTAACAGGATATGTACATTGTTTCAAATACAGACCATATAAGGTCATGAAACTTTATAATATACGAATATGATAACCTTCAATTTAAAACTGTAATATAGATCAATGCAAATTTTTTTTTTTTTTTTGTAATTTCAAAAAGAAAAGTACATAATAACAATTTTTTTAATTTTTTCAGAAAAAGCAGTGACATAAAATTTAGGATTAAGTAATAATAGACCCCTTCTAACTGAAAGTGTTGGGAGCAGTATTTGAAGGTAAGGTACATGGTAATGATAAGTTTAGAATTTGCCGTTAAAAATACGATACAAATGTAAAACATTAACAATCAGTACAGGTGACAACGTGAATAGACTTAAATTGTTTTTGCTTCACATACAGTGTTCTATTCACTTCTGTCATCGTGTAAACTGTTCCAAATACAATAGAACAGTAGACACAATTACTGAAGAGAATGAAACACTATATGAGGAGAAAAATAAGTCCTGTGGTTTTAAAAAATACATCACAGCCATTTGCCTCTAACCTTCACCACCAGACTTTCTCGCCTAAATTTGTCTGCACTTTTTTTCTTATATTCTGCAATATTTCTAGAAATGAACCCTAATTTTGGAGCCGACAGACAAAATTTGAGTCAATTTTTAGTTTTTACTCAAAAAATTCGGCTATTTTTGTTTTTGAAGGAAAGTGCAGACTATTTTGTGGATTTGAGTTGAAAAGAGGGAACTGGTGTAGAAAAGGCTAAGGTTTATTAGGGCAACCATAAGTGTGATAAAATAAAGGTGATTTGTAGCTGACATAGGTACGTCTAGGTCTACGCGGGAGAGGGTTCATTCCAGAGTTTTATAAAGTAGGGAAGACCCTTAATTATAATTTTGAATAAACAATAGCATAACAAATAATGAATATGGTTGAGGTGATTAACATATTATAATGTTATGCAAATTAGCCACAGTGCTACGCTATTTCCTTGTAGAATGCTGCAGGAAATAATACCGGTACCGTATTTATCCGGGTATAAGCCAAGGGTCTTGAACATGGAAAATTGCCAAAAAGAAGGGGTGGGCGTTTGCCAGGAGATCCCCGGCAAAAAAAACAAAAATTCGCGAAAATCGGCAACACGCAGTTCGATCGAACTGCGGCAGGGAATAGAACAGCAAATGAAAACATGCAACGGGAATAAATGAACAATATGCAACACTAGAAGTAGAACAAAAATAATGTATTGCTTATAATGTGACAAAAAACCAGAAATAATAAAAATCGACAGTGAGAAATCATTTGAATTAGGATTTTCCCGCCGACAAACACGTGTGAACTCAAAATTAATTAAAATGTCAGGGGTTAAACTGCGTAAGGGAAGAGTAGGAAATCAAACGGGCAGTGCACCGCGGTCATTACCGCGGTGTACCGCAGAACGCCGGGGAGAGCCGCGGACTGCTTATAATTAGGGGTCTCTACCGCTGTACCGGTCTCTACCGCGGTCCTCGGTAATGTGTGAAATACGTACTTAACAGTTTCTTTGTGATTCCACGAGTCATTGTTTTAAAATCCGATGCTGTAAATGAATACGATATGTGCGCTTGTTTAGTATTTAGTACATGTATTTAGCGTAACACTGGAATAAAGTTTACAATTGAAAAGAGAACGATTTACAAAGTTTCAGCGTATCCAAGCCGTATCCTGGTTCTTGATTGATTTGGCAGTATCATGTTCACCATTTGTGTCACACTCCAGAAAAAATGGCCAGCAAACGAGAAACGAGCGAACTAATCAAAACAGGTCTGGCTGTCTGCATTGCACTGACAATGACATGATTATTTTCTGTTTCGTTTCATAAATCTTGCCTTGCGCATGTATTCTTGGTTGACAGAATTATTTTTAAACAAAGGACGTTATTTTTCTGTTACATGTTCATGTTCCATGGTACTCGTGAGAGTGAAAGGCATTTTGAATGAATAATTATTGAGTTTATGATACCGTACGATAACGCTAGCTGGCTTGATTAGAATTTCATTGCGTGTGAACCGCTGAGGTCATTGCCCGTTACTGTGCCAACCGCACGTAGTTCAAAAGCACCTGACGTTGTTTTGTTTTGTTTTCACTCGAAATGTAAGCGATCGAATACTCTGCGTTCAAAGTACGCTGCCCCGAGTTTGAAATTACAGTAAATTGTAACGCATGGATTTTATTTACATGACATTTAGTTTATTTCAAAATGATATAGATGTCAAACCATAATTATTATTATTTGAAATGTTGTTTCTTGACTTGACTTTTCTGGCTTTAATGTTTTGTGTGTGCGTGTTTGTTTACAATATCATTATCAACAACAGTTATTCAGTGGTCCCGTCTCTGAGGCAGTAAGTCGCGGTTTCGACTAAGTCGCATAGTTCGATGGCTCCGGACGATTGTATTGTGTTTTGCCGTCAGTTTTAAAGTAGAAAAACTAAGTCTGGTATTATCGCGTATTTAATTGCCCGCTCAATCAGTTGGAGGTGACAACTTAACATCTACAGACCGTCAATTACTGAAATAGAAAGGGTGATAGCAGCCTGACTCGAGGGGTCGACAGAGGTATAAAAAATAAGTTTGCGTAATTATTGCAAAGGCAGCGCATTATCAAGTCGGCAAAGTTGAAATATTCACAGCCAGTACGTAAACAATGGAAAATAAGTTTGCGTAATTATTACGAAGGCAACGCATTATCACGTCGGCAATGGTGAAATATTCACAACCAGAACGGTAACAATTTTTACGTAGGCAACGCAGAGCCAGTAAAAATTTGCGTAATGGGATGTGTATAATAAAAAGGTCAACGCGCGGAGCGCGAATGGTCACCAAGGTAACAACCCACTTGTTCAGCGCGTGACTTGGGGTTAAACTTGGGCCAAGGTTTATTAGATTAGTCAGTTTCGCCAAGAAGTGCGCTATTTTTTTCGCTGATCACCCAGTTGTGTATATATTGTAGCACCAAGTGTGTGACACTCCCTCTTCGACTTCGGGTTGCTTTTCCTACTTAGTGCATGGTCTCGAGGTAACGTAAACTGCGGCCTCTCATCGAGTGTTTTACACTCAGAATTTGTACTTCGCCCGATTATATTGGTTATGGTATACGCGAAACATTAATCTTTTAAAATAAATCCTGAGACTATACATGATGTAAATTCAAAATAATGTGATAATATTTTACATTATGTGGGGTCTACATTATTCTGGGTTGCTTTGCGATGTTATACCAAGACTCGTGAAAATAAAATAGTGTTCTTCTGCGAACTAATATAGACGATTTTTCCAATCTTCTGGTATCACTCGATTTTATTATTTGAACTAGGCGGCAAGTAACCTTTAGTTTCCCAGTCTATTGTTTCCATTCATAGTCTTAACAATAGGGTGTAAATTGCCTTTCGAGCCTACTGCACACGACCGCGGTAAACCGGGGTCATGGAATCTATGCATAAATTTGCATAAAATGCGGTCGACCGGCGAGCACCCACCACCACCGCGGTAATGACCGCGGTAAACCGCGAGTTTGATTTCCTACTCTTCCCTAAAATGATTTCCGGTCTCGACAAATTATGCATCAACCGTCATATAAGATCAATAATAATTTACAAATTTACACAGTAAAAATTATAAAAATTCATAGCTGTTTGAAAAAAACTTCTCAGATCTTTATTTGTACGTTCATTGCCATCTTCGTCAAACTCAAAACCCTCAAAGTCCAAGTCGACATCACTGTAGTCGTCGAACAAAATCCCTACAACTTATTCCTGAATTTCGTCGATATCGTCCAACACAATTTGGACTTAGCACTTTTAATCCACGGATTTCGCAGTCTGTCAGCTTGGCACTTTTCATTCATGTCTAATCATAATAAAGAGACAAGAAAAATGGGGTCGCTCTGCTGCGATGGCACACGATGCTTTTGTTTACAGTCTAGCAATCGTCTTTGACCTTTATGCATCTGCTTTACTGATTGGCTAATAATGACATCACTACTAGTATTTCATCATAAAGGTCAAATCGTGACATTGCTTTTTTATCAGACTCAACGCTTATTAATCACGGTGAAAGTTATCATTCAGCAAGTTCCGGCGGTTGGAATGTCTCACTATATGGATATCGCGGTAGACTTGAAATAGGAAGTTTTTTTTTATCCAACGACAGAAGAATGTTTTCATGAGGGTGATGAAAGATGGTAAAAAAGTTGGCAGTCTTCGGCGTGACATTGCAAAATTGCTGACCCCAGTTATGAATTCGCAAGCTGCTACAAAATATTTTATAAAGCCAAAATAACGCGATTTCAACCACTCTCCCAGGTACGGGTTGCTACAATATTGCAACATTGGTTTCATTGTCGAGGACGCTAAAGCCGATCGAGTGCGACACTTGCGGCTCTCCTTTTACGATTTGCCTGAATCGTTTCTAAGTTAATAAGGAAGCACAAACCAAACGACCGGCCATTTTTTAGGGCCACGACATATTTTAAAAAGAGAACTACTGTTTCTGCTTTAATACATATTTTTATAGACTTGCTGACTGTTATGATTCAGAACGCGCTGCCCTGAAGGCAGAAAGCTGTAACAGCTATTTTGCGTTCACCCCTTGTTTTACGCAATTAACATTTTTTATAAGTATCACGACAGTCTTCAAGAAAGTCAACTGTTAATACAACCACAGTCAACGAATAGAAAATAGTTTTTTTTTTGTAGAAAAAGACCCCCTGAGCGTGTGCGGATATGACCTCAACTCCTTTATTGTGTCAAAAGTGGGGGGGTGGGCGTTTGCCCAGGCATGGGCTCTTACCCAGATAAGTACGGTAACTGTAGTAAAAAAAAATGAAAACATTTATTCCACAGCATGCTCAGAAGTCGCTTTTGGATGTTTCAGACCAAGAAAAAAACACCTATATTTGCAGAATTTTAGAGAGAAAAAAAGAAGACACATTAAATTTTTAAAAGTAAAAGTACAAATTTTATGACAATTTATAAAATTCATAATTATCTTATCTTATCTTATCTCCATGCCAACTATGTAAGACACCAGGCACTAAGGGCAATATAGAAATGCACTTCCTCCTTTTTAACAAAACAGGTCAAAAGTCAACTGAAATGATCCAACCTGGGTGAGATATGCATTGTACCCTACATCGGTAATTGTGACTAAAACATAAAAGGGGATGTCCCTTCAGCAGGCGGAAGCGTACAAGCTTGAGAGGGTGCGTTAGCAATAGACCGAAGACTGCAAAAGCTATATCCAGGTTGTATCGTATATACCTTATAGGTACAATTAAAATTAAACAATTGTTTCATTTATCTCGGTTATTAATCTTATTTTTACCATATATTCAAATGTTCACAGCGCAGATTAATATTTCTGTGCCTGACGTCACATTATAATCAACACGCACAAGCGCTCCAACTTTCAGTCACGCTCACAACCAAATAGTCAGGTGGTCTTTATATGCATGGATTTATATGCATGTGCAGAATATTACATCTTTGATCAATTCACAAAATCACAAAATGAATTGACAAGAACATGTACATGTATTTATGATGCATTTGTTAAACATAAATGAAAACAGTACATTGCTGATACAGTGTAGATATATAGTACCATGGTGGAAAAAAAAGCTGCCATTCGACCATCTCAAATCTAATTATGAAACAAACTGACATGGACATGTATTCCAACATACATGAGAGACAAATTGTCATAAATGAGTGAAAATCATTAAAATTAATTGTCAGTATACAACATGTAGTTATGTACGAACCAAACTTGTAAATAACTGACAAAGCATTTCGAAGACCCCACTTTATACTGGCTGCCAGTCAGCCATCTTGAATCAAATTACTAAACCACTAAATCTGCAAATGTCCCACATAGTGCACTAGGCACATTCGGTCAGAAGAGTTACTCTGGACATACTGAGACCGAATTATAAGTCCCCGTTATGAACTTAATTTGAACAGAAACTATGATAGCTTTAATGGGTCTATTTGAGGAAGACAGTTCCCTGATTGGGTTCGTGAGCACTTGGGAGTGAAATTTTTTTGTTTTGCTTTTTATTATCCAAACAGTCTTGGCTATAGACTGTTAAAATTTTGTAGAATTGTGAATTGTGAACATACTCAAAAAACGATTTTTAAATATAGATAACAGGTGCAAACATTCTCTCTTTTGAATGCATACCAAGATTTAGCAAGGCTGTACATAAATAATAAAAAAGAAACATGGTGAAAAAAAGGAATGACGGGATCTCTATATTATGCATTATATTTAACTTTTAACAAAACGATAATACATTTAAATTTGGAACTGTTACAGCCATTTTAATTATGAGCATTAGCAAACTTCTTATCGAGTGAATTGTTATGCAAATTAGAAATTATCTCAGCTTCTTTTTAGTCCCAGAACTTTAAAAAAAAAAAAGCTCCTAGACGCTTTGACCTTTTGTTTAGAAATTTCCACAAATGATTGACAATGTGTTTATCTTCAAAACACCGTTGGGGCATTGTTAGTTGAATAGTGTTACAGCAATCGTACAGACAACTAGCCTGGGTGTTAATTTATGCATAAACTTGAAGTTGTGAAATTTGGGCTGCTGCCCTGCAAAATTGACAACTGGTAGACAATTTTCAAGACGGCACTTTTTTCATAGTAAACAGATGTACCCATAAACCAATTTTGACAGGAAACAGACGCATGATTTGGAAGCTGTTTTTTTTTAAATCACTTTTGACCAAAAAAGCACATTTTTGTGCATATTTCAACCTATAGTGTAGACAAGGGAGGTCATCTTGGTTTCCTAATTAACTAATTAAAATACCTGTCAGGTAAACTGCATCTCTACCTTAAAGTAAAAACTAATTATTTGTTTACCGAGATTGAATTTTTGCTGATAAGTGAAATCCACTAAAACATGAACATTAGTGTAAAACTATGTTACTCATTGTTTCACGAGAAAATCTATGAATTTAAACCCAAAGAATATGATAAAAATAGTAAAATTAAACCCCAGTAAAAAATAAGTACTTTAATAACAATATAGCATTGATTATAATATATTCTAAACATTACAATTCTGACTACAGTGATTTTCATGAAAGCATGAATAATTTTTATGGAAAATTATAAAATATTTATAATCCATTTCAACCCTGCATTTTACTCAAATCCAAAAATATGCCTTCATTAGAAGTCATTTGGTGATGCCCATTACCCATGAGTCTTTGCAAGTTTCCTTCATTGATGTTGTATCTGTTTTCAACTTTCATTTGAAAATGATAAAACATTTATAAATATTTATTTAAAAAAAACATTCATACTTTAATGAAATTCACTGTACTAGCAGTAAGAGTAATCTGTAACTGCTGCTAGACAGCTTACAATTGTTGTATTTACACACAGGCTAAGAGGTTAAAAATGCTATTTACGTTACTTCATTTTGCATGGAATGTCACTTTCTACATGGCAAGTAACATGGGTGAATCCAGAGACTTTGTCCCCCCAAAAAAATGGATTGACAAAGAGACCCTTTAATATTTCCTACATTTTCATTGTTGTTGTAACCATGGAGTTAGAATGGGGAAATAAAAATTACAAAGACTGGCATTATTCCTAACATTGGACACAACATGGTCTATATACATAAGAGATTAGCTTTAATCTTCGTCAGTCCTTAGAGTGTAGCATGAATACAAGTATTGTATAACAACTGCGATATAAAGTCACAAATAATTACTAAGTAGTTATACTCAAACTTACCAGAATCAATATTCTCTGGTGCTTCAACTTCCACCAGACATTCAAAAATGCGGCTTGGGTTCAATCTGAAAATATAAAAAGAGTTTAATTTGAAATGATGGACAGACTTTTAAGTTTTTATTAAAAAAGACATACCCACCCCTATAGATTTTGATCATTGTGGTCACCATGGTGATTAAATTCAATAAATGGCAATTGAATAAAATATCTAGCTCGCCATTTGCCTAAAAAAAATCTGGCTGGGGACAAAACTTTCTGTAACATAAAAGAGACTTCTACCCACAATTCAACATTTTTCATATGCACATTTTGTTATCTGCCATATTTAATTTTTGTTACACAGGGGTTTCACAAATGCATTTAATAGCAGGCATCATCCTGTAACAACAGGCCAAAAAAAAAAAAAATGGCTCTCGGCAGTGCGAAGCGCTGCAGCTGCAGGGGTAGACCAGAAAGTAAACGACTCATTTGGGCTTGTATTTGACTAAATGTGCAGTTTGCAGCACAATGTTATGTTTGACTATAAACCTCATTTTGTTAATAAATCAGTGCTGGGCAAAACAAAGTATCGTAATAGTCTGTGTTCTACAAAAAGAATCATAAAATGCCTGTCACAAGAAAGAGTTAAGTGTGGCTACCAAACAAGACTGCCCTGCTCCCCACAAATGCATGTGTATAACAAAATCATACATAGTTATTATTAGAATATCAATCAAGAATGTATGATACTGTCTGGAGACGACACTTGTATCCGTATGTAAAGTGTAAACCAACAACACTGATTATAGTGATATTGTATTAGCAACAGATACACATACATGTAACTGTACATAACTTGTAAACCATTATTGTAAATCAGACACTACATCTCAGCTAAAACAATGGCTACGATTGTGCAGTTTTAGGCAAGGTATAATGACTGGAGTTGACAATGAAATTAAGTTCTTGCTCTATTATTAAAAAAGTTGGTTGCTAACCCAACCAAATCCAACATAGAGTAGTGGTTAGAGGCAGGGACTACCAATACGATAGTCAAACCCAGCTTATCTAACTTAGATGACGAAGAACTATCAGTCATCTCCAAAATTCCGAACCGTCACACCTGGCCAAGCTCTAATTTCAGAAATACCTCACAGTAACAAGAGTACAAAGTACACAGGCATTGCGTTAACCCCACATTATGACTCCAATTATTGAAGAGGGACCCAGTTTTTTAGGCAATTTCTTAAAATTTTGTAAGTGGGACTCGTCTTGCAGAGACACTAGCACAAACCCTGTTACCAATCTACATGTGCACTAACTACAACTGAGGGTTATTAATAATATGCATGAAACAATCTATGGTGATCACTAGTATGCATGTGAAAACAACTTTGGTGATTACTTATTCGCATATGACAAAAACTGTGGCTGTTTACAAATCTACATAAAGACTCAAGCCAAGTGTTTAGTTGGAATAATTACACTGCCACAATGGGTCACATGACCAAGAGTGGTATAATATTGTTTGTCAATAATTATTCTACTGTTTGTGTAATGCTCTGGTTATTCAAATTATTATCACATTTTTTCGAACTGAGTAAGAAAGAAACAGAAATCCAAAGCATTGTCTGTCCACAACAAAAAGAAGAAGTGGTCAATAAATAGCTGAGAATATGTGTCTCGTTCAAGGGGTGATTTGATACGACACCAATCCTCCCAACTCTCAGAAGAAACATACATCATGTCATGTACCCAAGTTCCCATTCAAATTCCAAATTTTTCATCAGTCTGTGATTTACCACAGACAGTCTATCATTCTTCAGTCAGCTGGACAAAACTCCTAACGAGTATTTGCTCATAGCTTTCTGTTGATTACATTACACAACATAGCCTAGGGTTACCAACCGTTTAATTCGGGATAATCAATAGAACAATTTTATACAACAATAAATACAATAGAAGTCATTAACATATTATATTGTTATGCAAATTATTACCAAACGCTTCAGCGTGGTATTAAGAGTTTGTTTTCAGGGGTGGGTGATACCAAGGTGGGAAATGGATGCACATATGGGGTTAATTCCTTGAATTGCAATATAGAGGGTTCAGGCTGAAATACAATATATAGTGTTTACATGTTTAATCTGATATTTCTGTGGTATTCTGCTGCTATAAGTAATGCACGATTTGTTCCGAAATTCAGTATATTGTGTGTATTCCAGGGTTATTCGTTTTTTGCTGAAAACACCCCTATTTTTTAGTGGCAGAGTTTGAATAGTCTCACTCCCACTGGGAAATCTGCATTGTTGCTTGAATGTGAGTTAATTAAACACATTTTCCAGACCGGCGAAAGAGTATGCAACAGCCAATTTTAACAGCCTGTCACGTGATTTTAGTCTGAATGTCAACATGAAGAGGCTAGTCCATTTTACGCAGGAGTAATTGGGAGTAGAATATGTGAGGGATAGTATCAACAGAGATGTGTATAGTGAAAAGTAATATCTATCCTTCATTTACATCTCTGAGCATTTCTGTTTTAGTATATTGGTTTGAAAATGTTGAACTTGCATGATTTGCAATGTGTTTTTTTAATGGGACTCCCCTATTGATCGAATCCCGGGTTTGAACGAGAACGGCACACCACGTGATTCGTTTGAATACAATGCTGATGGCAAACATGCCGTGTTACTGCGGTATTCCACTGACGGGATGACTTACTGCATGCTACAACTTCGCTTGTGATGTTGCTTGTTAGCCATGGATTACATGAATCTTGATTACCAGTCAAATGTTGCTCATTTGACGTTGGTAATCTTTATTTGGAACTGAGTAACTTCCTGGTACTTCGTACTATGATAAAAATCAGTCAACATACATCAAGTTCTCACAATCGTAGTATTCCATGTGATGTACACCTAATATGCCAAAAATGTTGCTGAACGATTTGAACTGAATAAAAATAGCAGACGAAAATTTGTTTACAAAATAAAAATACTTCGGTTGCCAATGAAAACCGGTAAAAAACAAGCAATATGTTTTCGGCTGTTATCATGGAAGGGACATGAACGTGAAGCTAACGTCTGTTTATAACTAAAACCGGGCACCTTATACGAGGTTTGCAAAATAACATGGCAGTCATTAGAAGTCACTTTATTTTATTGTTAGGACGTATTCAACCGTTAAATGTATAATTTCCAATCGTTTTGCGATAGTATTTTCTAGATTGGAAGCAACATTTACATTTTATTCAAAGTTCAAAGCTGCGTTGGGATTCCGTTGACAGTGGTAACAATGTCGGCGCCGGTGATCTCTTACCAGTGCGCAACGTAGCCAAAATAAAAGGCATGATCATTTGGGCACTGCTATTACAAGACTTTGGCTGTTGCCATGGTAGCCGTGGGTCAGGATTGTTTTTCCAATTAGTGATGCTACGACCTGCCTGTCAAGTATGAACCGTGACAAAATCAGCCAAGCCAAAAAAAAAAAATCACAGAAGAGTTAAAAAGCCATTCCTGCTGAACAGTTACTTTAACTTCGGGGTCAACTTTCTCATTAATGAAAAAAGATATCAAAAATTCAAATAGTAACTTTTTGCCCACACTCCAGCCGAGGACAATGAGCTATGTCTGAGGTGTTGTATCACAGGGAGTTGGACAAACTTGTGTATTTTAATAAATTATTGAATAATAAAATGTTATATAACTTTTCTTTTACCCCCTCCCCTTCCTGGTATCTATTTCAAGTATTTTTGTCAGGTTCAAATCGTTCACCAGCATTTTTGGCATGTTAGATGTACATCACATAGAATACTAGGATTGGGAGAACTTAATGTTTGTTGACCACCTGGAATCTGAGTTTTATAAATCTTGAAGGGCTCTCGGAAGATCCACCCGCTGCCTGGAACCGCAGTAAAATCTCCGATTAATATGGAGCCGCAACCATCAACATCGATATACCATGAGGTTTCTGCTGGCGACGTTGCGGCGTTACTCAGTTCCAAATAAAGATTACCAACGCCAAATTAGCAAAATTTAACCTGTAACCAAGACTCAGTCTATCCACGACAAGCAAGCAACATCACAAACGAGGTTGTAGTGTGCAGCTCACGAGTCAGCGACGACCGATTTCAACGAAAGTCATTCCGTCAGTGGAGTACCGCAGTTGCACGGCATGTTTGCCAATGTACAGATCTGTGGAGGAACTTTTAACTTCAACATCAACCGTGTATCGTAGTCGCCCAGTTTAAGTTCTGGTTCTGTCGTGGTCCCAACTAAAGGGCGACAGTCGTCGTGTCGCGTCCTGTTCGATATGGGACTCACAGCGACGTATACAACGCGTGTAAAATACATTGTTTATTTACATGAAATTCGAACACGCGCTGTGCTACGACCACCGCGCTTAAACATCCACGAGTTATTTATTCGGACAATGACTTAAATTAGACGTCTGATTATTTTATTTTCACACGTACAGCGACACGCGTTCTACACTGACAAGCGTTGCTAGGTCGCAGCACTGTCTTGGAGCATATTAATGGGCAATTGGGTTCCCCGATCTAAATTTCAATGCTGATGGCAAACATGCCGTGTTACTGCGGTATTCCACTGACGGGATGACTTACTGCATGCTACAACTTCGCTTGTGATGTTGCTTGTTAGCCATGGATTACATGAATCTTGATTACCAGTCAAATGTTGCTCATTTGACGTTGGTAATCTTTATTTGGAACTGAGTAACTTCCTGGTACTTCGTACTATGATAAAAATCAGTCAACATACATCAAGTTCTCACAATCGTAGTATTCCATGTGATGTACACCTAATATGCCAAAAATGTTGCTGAACGATTTGAACTGAATAAAAATAGCAGACGAAAATTTGTTTACAAAATAAAAATACTTCGGTTGCCAATGAAAACCGGTAAAAAACAAGCAATATGTTTTCGGCTGTTATCATGGAAGGGACATGAACGTGAAGCTAACGTCTGTTTATAACTAAAACCGGGCACCTTATACGAGGTTTGCAAAATAACATGGCAGTCATTAGAAGTCACTTTATTTTATTGTTAGGACGTATTCAACCGTTAAATGTATAATTTCCAATCGTTTTGCGATAGTATTTTCTAGATTGGAAGCAACATTTACATTTTATTCAAAGTTCAAAGCTGCGTTGGGATTCCGTTGACAGTGGTAACAATGTCGGCGCCGGTGATCTCTTACCAGTGCGCAACGTAGCCAAAATAAAAGGCATGATCATTTGGGCACTGCTATTACAAGACTTTGGCTGTTGCCATGGTAGCCGTGGGTCAGGATTGTTTTTCCAATTAGTGATGCTACGACCTGCCTGTCAAGTATGAACCGTGACAAAATCAGCCAAGCCAAAAAAAAAAAATCACAGAAGAGTTAAAAAGCCATTCCTGCTGAACAGTTACTTTAACTTCGGGGTCAACTTTCTCATTAATGAAAAAAGATATCAAAAATTCAAATAGTAACTTTTTGCCCACACTCCAGCCGAGGACAATGAGCTATGTCTGAGGTGTTGTATCACAGGGAGTTGGACAAACTTGTGTATTTTAATAAATTATTGAATAATAAAATGTTATATAACTTTTCTTTTACCCCCTCCCCTTCCTGGTATCTATTTCAAGTATTTTTGTCAGGTTCAAATCGTTCACCAGCATTTTTGGCATGTTAGATGTACATCACATAGAATACTAGGATTGGGAGAACTTAATGTTTGTTGACCACCTGGAATCTGAGTTTTATAAATCTTGAAGGGCTCTCGGAAGATCCACCCGCTGCCTGGAACCGCAGTAAAATCTCCGATTAATATGGAGCCGCAACCATCAACATCGATATACCATGAGGTTTCTGCTGGCGACGTTGCGGCGTTACTCAGTTCCAAATAAAGATTACCAACGCCAAATTAGCAAAATTTAACCTGTAACCAAGACTCAGTCTATCCACGACAAGCAAGCAACATCACAAACGAGGTTGTAGTGTGCAGCTCACGAGTCAGCGACGACCGATTTCAACGAAAGTCATTCCGTCAGTGGAGTACCGCAGTTGCACGGCATGTTTGCCAATGTACAGATCTGTGGAGGAACTTTTAACTTCAACATCAACCGTGTATCGTAGTCGCCCAGTTTAAGTTCTGGTTCTGTCGTGGTCCCAACTAAAGGGCGACAGTCGTCGTGTCGCGTCCTGTTCGATATGGGACTCACAGCGACGTATACAACGCGTGTAAAATACATTGTTTATTTACATGAAATTCGAACACGCGCTGTGCTACGACCACCGCGCTTAAACATCCACGAGTTATTTATTCGGACAATGACTTAAATTAGACGTCTGATTATTTTATTTTCACACGTACAGCGACACGCGTTCTACACTGACAAGCGTTGCTAGGTCGCAGCACTGTCTTGGAGCATAATAATGGGCAATTGGGTTCCCCGATCTAAATTTCTATCCCGGTTTGTTGCACGTTCTTTTTTTAATATGAAATAATCAAATATGGGATATGTGTATAATAACAACCCCACACCCTCCCCGTGGCTTCGCTCGTGAAAGTACGGCAGCAGGATACACCGCATCACTCGTGAAAATAACTTCCATACGCAATGAAAGCCACGGGGAGGGTATCTGTCATAATACTTCATTATCACTGAAAACATTTTTCCCCTGAAATAAATTCCAGTGAATATGCCATTTCCCTCATACTATATTGAGACACAGCGCAGTGAAAATTAGATTCACATGTAATGCTTGAAAACATGTCAGCAAAAATAAATTAAGTGAAATTCTACGTGACTTCATAATAGTTGGAAATGAACACATTACACCCGACCCTACCACTCCATATACAATGTAAACTACACCCCAAAACATCCTTTCACCCACAGTTACTACCGTGTTTCACCAGTGTATTCTATTTGACGTCAGGAGAAATTGAAATAAACAAATTAATTATAATTTCAGCCTCTAGTTGACCACTGATTAAATAAACTACCTCGTCTTTATGTCAACTTGCAGTTATTCGTTGCCTACATCAGTGACTTCAAAATATATGTTTCAATCCCAGGAATTTCACTCGCTGTTAATTGCATGGGAGTGGCAGTCTTTAATGAATTTCTATTGTCATGTCAATTTCTTGCGATTACTCGAACATTAAGCTGTAACCACATACCGCCTAGGTGCTGTAATTAAATCCTGGTGTAAGCACCATATGAACTATGAACAATGCATGTGAAGCCAGCTGTGGGGTATATTCAATCCTATAGATTTCTCATTGTTTGGTAACTATTTGCTGCAAATGCAACAAAAATCAATATAAAAAATATTACCCACACAGTATTCTACAGGTTACTTGTTACCAAACGCTTCAGCGTGGTATTAAGAGTTTGTTTTCAGGGGTGGGTGATACCAAGGTGGGAAATGGATGCACATATGGGGTTAATTCCTTGAATTGCAATATAGAGGGTTCAAGCTGAAATACAATATATAGTGTTTTCATGTTTCGTCTGATATTTCTGTTGTATTCTGCTGCTGTAAGTAATGCACGATTTGTTCCGAAATTCAGTATATTGTGTGTATTCCAGGGTTATTCGTTTTTTGCTGAAAACACCCCTATTTTTTTAGTGACATAGTCGAATAGTCTCACTCCCACTGGGAAATCTGCATTGTTGCTTGAATGTGAGTTAATTAAACACATTTTCCAGACCGGCGAAAGAGTATACAACAGCCAATTTTAACAGCCTGTCACGTGATTTTAGTCTGAATGTCAACATGAAGAGGCTAGTCCATTTTACGCAGGAGTAATTGGGAGTAGAATATGTGAGGGATAGTATCAACAGAGATGTGTATAGTGAAAAGTAATATCTATCCTTCATTTACATCTCTGAGCATTTCTGTTTTAGTATATTGGTTTGAAAATGTTGAACTTGCATGATTTGCAATGTGTTTTTTTAATGGGACTCCCCTATTGATCGAATCCCGGGTTTGAACGAGAACGGCACACCACGTGATTCGTTTGAATACAATGCTGATGGCAAACATGCCGTGTTACTGCAGTACTGCACTGACGGGATGACTTACTGGTACTGCATGCTACAACTTCGCTTGTGATGTTGCTTGTTAGCCATGGATTACATGAATCTTGATTACCAGTCAAATGTTGCTCATTTGACGTTGGTAATCTTTATTTGGAACTGAGTAACTTCCTGGTACTTCGTACTATGATAAAAATCAGTCAACATACATCAAGTTCTCTCAATCGTAGTATTCCATGTGATGTACACCTAATATGCCAAAAATGTTGCTGAACGATTTGAACTGAATAAAAATAGCAGACGAAAATTTGTTTACAAAATAAAAATACTTCGGTTGCCAATGAAAACCGGTAAAAAACAAGCAATATGTTTTCGGCTGTTATCATGGAAGGGACATGAACGTGAAGCTAACGTCTGTTTATAACTAAAACCGGGCACCTTATACGAGGTTCGCAAAATAACACGGCAGTCATTAGAAGTCACTTTATTTTATTGTTAGGACGTATTCAGCCGTTAAATGTATTATTTCCAACCGTTTTGCGATAGTATTTTCTAGATTGGAGGCAGCATTTACATTTTATTCAAAGTTCAAAGCTGCGTTGGGATTCCGTTGACAGTGGTAACAATGTCGGCGCCGGTGATCTCTTACCAGTGCGCAACGTAGCCACAATAAAAGGCATGATCATTTGGGCACTGCTATTACAAGACTTTGGCTGTTGCCATGGTAGCGGTGGGTCAGGATTGTTTTTCCAATTAGTGATGGTACGACCTGCCTGTCAAGTATGAACCGTGACAAAATCAGCCAAGCCAAAAAAAAATCACAGAAGAGTTAAAAAGCCATTCCTGCTGAACAGTTACTCTAACTTCGGGGTCAACTTTCTCATTAATGAAAACAGATATCAAAAATTCAAATAGTAACTTTTTGCCCACACTCAAGCCGAGTACAATGAGCTATGTCTGAGGTGTTGTATCACAGGGAGTTGGACAAACTTATGTATTTTAATAAATTATTGAATAATAAAATGTTATATAACTTTTCTTTTACCCCCCTCCCCTTCCTGGTATCTATTTCAAGTATTTTTGTCAGGTTCAAATCGTTCACCAGCATTTTTGGCATGTTAGATGTACATCACATAGAATACTAGGATTGGGAGAACTTAATGTTTGTTGACCACCTGGAATCTGAGTTTTATAAATCTTGAAGGGCTCTCGGAAGATCCACCCGCTGCCTGGACCCGCAGTAAAATCTCCGATTAATATGGAGCCGCAACCATCAACATCGATATACCATGAGGTTTCTGTTGGCGACGTTGCGGCGTTACTCAGTTCCAAATAAAGATTACCAACGCCAAATTAGCAAAATTTAACCGGTAACCAAGACTCAGTCCATCCACGACAAGCAAGCAACATCACAAACGAGGTTGTAGTGTGCAGCTCACCAGTCAGCGACGACCGATTTCAACGAAAGTCATTCCGTCAGTGGAGTACTGCAGTTGCACGGCATGTTTGCCAATGCACAGATCTGTGGAGGAACTTTTAACTTCAACATCAACCGTGTATCGTAGTCGCCCAGTTTAAGTTCTGGTTCTGTCGTGGTCCCAACTAAAGGGCGACAGTCGTCGTGTCGCGTCCTGTTCGATATGGGACTCATAGCGACGTATACAACGCGTGTAAAATACATTGTTTATTTACATGAAATTCGAACACGCGCTGCGCTACGACCACCGCGCTTAAACATCCACAAGTTATTTATTCGGACAATGACTTAAATTAGATGTCTGATTATTTTATTTTCACACGTACAGCGACACGCGTTCTACACTGACAAGCGTTGCTAGGTCGCAGCACTGTCTTGGAGCATATTAATGGGCAATTGGGTTCCCCGATCTAAATTTCTATCCCGGTTTGTTGCACGTTCTTTTTTTAATATGAAATAATCAAATATGGGACATGTGTATAATAACAGAACCCCACACCCTCCCCGTGGCTTCGCTCGTGAAAGTACGGCAGCAGGATACACCGCATCACTCGTGAAAATAACTTCCATACGCAATGAAAGCCACGGGGAGGGTATCTGTCATAATACTACATTATCACTAAAAACATTTTTCCCCTGAAATAAATTCCAGTGAATATGCCATTTCCCTCATACTCTATTGAGACACAGCGCAGTGAAAATTGGATTCACATGTAATGCTTGAAAACATGTCAGAAAAAATAAATTAAGTGAAATTCTACGTGACTTCATAATACTAGTAGTTGGAAATGAACACATTACACCCGACCCTACCACTCTATATACAATGTAAACTACACCCCAAAACATCCTTTCACCCACAGTTACTACCGTGTTTCACTAGTGTATTCTATTTGACGTCAGGAGAAATTGAAATAAACAAATTAATTATAATTTCAGCCTCTAGTTGACCACTGATTAAATAAACTACCTCGTCTTTATGTCAACTTGCAGTTATTCGTTGCCTACACCAGTGACTTCAAAATATATGTTTCAATCCCAGGAATTTCACTCGCTGTTAATTGCATGGGAGTGGCAGTCTTTAATGAATTTCTATTGTCATGTCAATTTCTTGCGATTACTCGAACATTAAGCTGTAACCACATACCGCCTAGGTGCTGTAATTAAATCCTGGTGTAAGCACCATATGAACTATGAACAATGCATGTGAAGCCAGCTGTGGGGTATATTCAATCCTATAGATTTCTCATTGTTTGGTAACTATTTGCTGCAAATGCAACAAAAATCAATATAAAAAATATTACCCACACAGTATTCTACAGGTTACTTGTTTGATACTATATGTTATTTGTCCACTGTCCAATTCATAATGCCATTAGGGACGACGTCAAAAGATCGATGTCGGATAAAAAACTTATTTGCTTTAGTTTAGGGGTGGGGGTTTTGATCTAAAAAAGTTTCCATCCCACAAAAACGATTTTTCAAAAAAATCTTGGGAGTATTTGTAGTTTGTTTTTTTTTATATCCAATGAATCGTGAAGAAAAATAACAGAAAATGAAAAAAAAATCCAAGACTAGAAAATGGTTTGGTTCGAGTGTAAATATGTGCGTCAA
Source organism: Saccoglossus kowalevskii (assembly GCF_978046115.1). Lineage (NCBI taxonomy): Eukaryota > Metazoa > Hemichordata > Enteropneusta > Harrimaniidae > Saccoglossus > Saccoglossus kowalevskii. Next base: position 23,510,929 of record NC_140657.1, read on the forward strand.
ATGAGGTCTATTTCATACTACTGTCCGATTATCAATTTGTATTTAATGGTGAATGTAGTCTGATGCCATGATCAATATTTATCAATTAAGTTTCAGTGGGAATTAAGTTTTTTATCCTACATTGAACTTTTGATGTTGTCCCTTAGGATACTCATTTAATCCAATAATCCAATCAGTTGTAAGAAGTATGCGAACAATGTGGATCAATCAAAACCAATCAGAACAGTTGTAAGAAGTATGCGAATAATGTGGATCAATCATAACCAATCAGAACAATTGTAAGAAGTATGCGAATAATGTGGATCAATCAAAACCAATCAGAACAGTTGTAAGAAGTATGCGAACAATGTGGATCAATCATAACCAATGGACACCTATGTCATGTAAAGCATGTATGTTATGAACCATTTATAAACGATAAACAGTGATTGTACGGCACGTTGTATGAGCGCAGGCAGTAACGAAGGCTGCTTAATGCTATTTTATGCGTGAACACTTCACAGAATGAAGAGAGGCACTTAGCCAATCGTTGAATGAGACTGATTTCAAACAGTTTGATTTATAAATTTATGTACGGTAAGTATGTTTTTAAGTATAAACGTTCCTTACCTAACTTATAATTTATTCGGTAAACATGAAGAATAAACACCGATTATTATTGTTAACGTGCATGTTTACAGTAATTGCAACACAACTGTGAACATAAATATTGTTTATTCACTTCCGTAATCCAAGTTAATTAGTAAACATTGTTTTAATTAGTTTTGTGAAATTGCAGACAAAACATATAAACAAGGTATCGCCAAAATTGGAACACTTTCTCATCCAATATGATCAAAGTTTTAGTCACCATCCTAAAGTAAATAGTTTCAGACAGCGTTGTCATGACTGTGTTATGAAGGCAAGTGAATTCTCTGTGTCTGTTGCCGTATGATCACTGTTTTTTGGGGGGGCTTTAGAAACCAATAACATATGTGTATTTTTTTAATAATAAATTTTCCATTTCAAAGGAGAATAATAATAATAATATTAATATGAGGTTATTACAAGCAGTGTTCTCCCCAGGAATGTAAACCACTGTGGTGGGCTAATTTGCATATCATTTACATAATAATAGAAATTGGCCAATGCACATTTACACCCACACAATAAACAACATATATTTTCAAAAACAAAGTTGCAGATATTTATTTGCTTCACACAGTGTTATAAACACTTTTATTTTGGGCACTTTTGTAATATTAATGAGCTCGGTCACAGTGCAAATATTTTTGTTATTGGAGTCAAAATATTATGTTTCACAATTTAGAAGAGTTTGAATTTAAAAATGAAACATTCTCGAAATGCAAATGCTGCAGACTAAAAAGAAATTGAAAAGGTTAAATGAAACTAATTTGAAACGTTTCAGCCAGGATTATGTTCACGACTTTCATGATCTTATTTATTACAAAATTCTCCTTCAAAAAATCGTCCATGTATTTATAAATATGCGGATTGCTGGCTATTATTCTGACCATCAGCTTCTACAACGTTTACATTTACAGTAATGAACGAACAAATAACACTTCCAAACGATCAGCAAAGTTACGATGTAACATAACTTACATCGCGATGTTATACACCGGTTATACCAATAATTCCTCTTACTCAGTCATGATGCCATGCAAAAAATTTGTGTCCTTTGACCCGATGGGTCAAAAATGCCATTAACCAATCAGAATGCCACATGGTAATGCCGGTAGAACCCAAAGTTTTCCGAATGGTAGTGATCATAAAAATTACATTGCGAAAGTAAAGCGATGTCGTAGCATGATGTGTTGGTGTGGATTTCAGATTAAAACTGCATGATGGTTTATGGAAGAGATGATTAGCAATTTTTAACAGGTAAAAGAAGTCTTGAAAGAAGAGTTTTTACATGATTCACGATGATAACAGTTCAATATATTTTATTCAATCATGCAAGAAACACGTTTTTCTTGAGTAGCGTAAACTGATCGTGAACTCTGCTTTGCCCATGTTACATCGGGGTGGAATTGATTTTGAAAGAATTTTAGCTATCAATCTAAATACTGCGTCGATCTTCAAAGTATTTACTTACGAACAAAGAGGTACTAATTTTACAAAATTGACTTGTATTGTATATAAGCCGCTAACACATCATGCGACTATGTCTATTGTTTACAAATTATTATCTATGACTGGCAGGATGCGTGTCGGTCGATACGCAAGTATATTAACAATATGACAATATTCCTGGTCGAAAGCATTTCTGTGGTGGTCGCTAATTTTGATCGGGCCGACCAGCGTGACAAGATCCCCAATGAAAAAAGCACTGTGGCGGTCTTGCTAATCACCTTGGGGGTGTCAGACCGGTGTGGCGGCAAATCGAAGCACTGTGGCGGGACCGCCACACTGTTTACATCCTGGGGAGAACACTGATTACAAGGATACCTTAAAGTATGCACAAAGTCAGTACAGCGGAAGTATCGGAGGTCGATGCGACGGTGTACAGTCTGAGTGCATACTTTGAGGTATCCTCATACATGTACATGTAATAACCTTATTATTATATATCTTTTCCTTCCAAGGACACATCACGGGAATGCCGAAATCCAAAATGTTTAGAACAGAATCAGCGAACTTCTTTGTGTGGAGTCCTGTCAAACCCTGGTGGCAGCCATGTTTGTTTACGCACGTAATCATTCCATATTTGGAATTTGCATTTCCTAATATGGTAGGATGAAAATAACCCGTAAACTACTACAAAATTACAGCACACTGTAACTTATAGCGTTACAGTGACATATGCATAATAATAATAATTAATAAATAAATAAATATAAATATTCTACTATCACTACTGATGAAATTGAGTAAAACTTCTATGTACACATTGATACACCATAAACATTAAGTAATTCTTCCAATAGAATAGAATAGAATAGAATAGAATAGAATAGAATAGAATAGAATAGACGTATAGTAACTTTCAACTGGCAAGATTTTGTATGTAAAGTATTTTTTATGGGCAGAAAAAATATCTCAAAACAATCAAATTGATTTTATCTGCAGAATGCTAGAAAACGCTTTACAAAAAGTTTAACTTTTTGAATATGTTTTATTTTATAGAATCCATTAGAATGTATGAACATGGATACACTGCATACCACAACAAACACTAAAACAACACAGGTACATGTAAAAAATGTGGGTGTGTACATTCTGGTTACATTGTAACTAAATAGTGTCACTATACGACCGTTGTGTAGCACAATTTTATAACTCAGACAGGAAAACGAAGCACCAAAGTGATTACTTAAAGTAACATACTGCCGCACTTCCTCGGAACAAAAGAGTATTGTTGATAACAGACAACTAACTATTGAATACAAGATCATGTGGGGATGAAGTCACTTCCTTTGGTCTTTTTCGTCGAAAAATATAAACACTGCAATCATAACTGTTCACACGCCAATCAGTATTGATAATATGCACTAATGGGCGCTTGGTATAAGGAAGATCCAAACAGGAAGTTATTTGAGTTCAGTGAGCACCGCCCTCGTTCACCAAAAATTAACCATATCGCCACGATGAAAATCGCAGAGTCGAATAGCAACAACAATACAGTACCATAATCAGCATAAATAACTCAAACGACTACATGCAGTTTGTCCTTCGTTCGATCAAAGGTCAAGACTATTTTCATAACAATGACTAACAACGACTGACTTCCGTGGTCTGATTTATTTCTGAATACCGATCCACATCCGACCGCGACCGAGGAATCGTGTTGACATCGTCGGAAACAAACTTTAGAGGCAAAATTCGATTCATGGCATGTACGTTTTGGCGATCAATCGTATAATTTGAAATAAGTAATTTAATTAAATGTTTACTCACATTAATCGCGAACCCATCGCTGCAGTTTTTGGTATTATATGGTGTGAAAACAAGTTCAAGTCCGAATCACATCAACATGACGAAGTCTGCGGCCATATTGATAATACGAATCACATACACAGCAGTGCATTCTGGGTAAGACTCGGCATTACATTGGAGGTGTGTCAAACACAATAAAATGGCAACAACTGTTACAAATACTTCATTCTAAAATTACATAGCGTATTTTAAAATTAATATTTTTTTTTCATCGCCAAGCAGGATAAAGTATAAGGTAAAGCTATACAAGAGGTCACGTTGTCCTAGCCTTCACGAATAGAATCGTCCACTAAATACTGAAGAGTTGTGTGCCCTTTCACCCCGGTCGGCCAGCTGACATCGTTAGTACACTCGTCAACACGGGATATCACGAAGATCCGGATCGTACTTGTCTGCGTCGTCCGATCACGTCGTGATTGTCGTGCACCGACGAAAACCATAATGCCTCATTGTCAAAAAATAATATGACAAGTCAGCTGAAATTATTATTGAATCAGTCCAGTCGCTGTGTAAATTCCTAATTCTGTCGGGGCAAATGAAAGGGCGACTGTGCGACATACTATCTAGTCGAATTTTAATCACGACTGGACTAAGCAAATCCGTAAATATTCTGAGAAGGAAAGTTATGCAGTCGTTCACCATGGGTGACTCAATAAAACAGTGTAACTCCGAAAGCAAGTCGAACAGCGATGTTGATATCAGTAATTGTCAAAAGAAACCGAAAGACGAAGAAAAAGAACTATTTTGGAAGATTCACGAAGAAGCCTGCAAGGTAATGTGTTTTGGAATATTCTACTTCAATCTAGCATGGTACATCAGACCTGCTTTCTGATTGGTCTAACTGTCAGGTGTTTGGGTTGCATAACCAATAAGGCACCGTGACAATATTGACTCTGATGCTGGGCCATGTGCGAGATGTCTTCGTGGGCGTGGTCCACGCAAAGGTGTACCATTGAGCTCAGATTTTTATCTCCACGGTAAAATCGGACTTGAAAAAAAAAAAAACCTTTTCAACTGGATTCCTGGTAAAACAATATATTGATGAATATACATTACATACAGTATTTTAATTTTTAATAGTATTTAAAAATGCATGTAATACAAAAGTTGCCATTTTGCAGCCACCATAACGATCCTAGCCAGACGTCCTTTGATTAGGACTGTTCTTATTTCAATATAAAATTATTTATTTGCAATTTTATCTGAGTGCTTAGTAAAACAGTCGCATGTGTCACCAAGCCTTTGAACTAATCAGGGAGCTGTCATTACAGCTCCCTGAACTAATATATGAACACTGCAAAGGGATTGACCCTAGAGGGCGCTATGCAACATACATAAGCAAATAACACCGAATAAACGGCAAGGTAAAGACTATGTCTAATTATAGTAAATACGTACTGCGTGCGTGACTCGAACCGGCGCTCGCGTACGGCACCTAATCGCCTAGCTTCACGCCACTACACGTCTTCCCCTCGGCCACCGGGCATCCCCAAAAAAGGATGCTTAATAACCGAGCTTATTGCGTGCAGAGAACGTGAAACCCGTCCACGCGATACGCGCCACACAGCATGGCCAGAATGCGGCAAAGGCCTTCAGATCTGGCTGTAGTAGGATGGTGAAAGTAATGGTACAGCATTTTAACAGTGAATAAGTACTGAGAAATAATTTCTAAACTCATAGTTGCTGTCGACATAGGAAGTAAAGTAAGCAAATAACACCGAATAAACGGCAAGGTAAAGACTATGTCTAATTATAGTAAATACGTACTGCGTGCGTGACTCGAACCGGCGCTCGCGTACGGCACCTAATCGCCTAACTTCACGCCACTACACGTCTTCCCCTCGGCCACCGGGCATCCCCAAAAAAGGATGCTTAATAACCGAGCTTATTACGTGCAGAGAACGTGAAACCCGTCCACGCGATACGCGCCACACAGCATGGCCAGAATGCGGCAAAGGCCTTCAGATCTGGCTGTAGTAGGATGGTGAAAGTAATGGTACAGCATTTTAACAGTGAATAAGTACTGAGAAATAATTTCTAAACTCATAGTTGCTGTCGACATAGGAAGTAGAGTAAGCAAATAACACCGAATAAACGGCAAGGTAAAGACTATGTCTAATTATAGTAAATACGTACTGCGTGCGTGACTCGAACCGGCGCTCGCGTACGGCACCTAATCGCCTAGCTTCACGCCACTACACGTCTTCCCCTCGGCCACCGGGCATCCCCCAAAAAGGATGCTTAATAACCGAGCTTATTACGTGCAGAGAACGTGAAACCCGTCCACGCGATACGCGCCACACAGCATGGCCAGAATGCGGCAAAGGCCTTCAGATCTGGCTGTAGTAGGATGGTGAAAGTAATGGTACAGCATTTTAACAGTAAATAAGTACTGAGAAAATTGTATGTTGTATGTGAGGTCACTAAGAAATCGGGCGCCAGCGCCCGATTTCCTGCACGAGCAGTGTGACCTCACTTGATTTCAACAACAACCGTGGGTTTTTATAAAAAAGAGACATCACACTAAAGAGCCGGATGTGTGACGTCAGTATATGAGGAAAAACAAGGTGGGAATAATATTAGCAACGGTTGTTGTTAACAACCATGGAATGAGGTCCTCTATGGGCTTTTTTTTTTTATTGGCACTGTGCCAAGGTTTATGACACAGCAAGAAATAAAGAACACGCAAAGCGCACACAGCGTACGCGTGATCAATGGAATTACCCAATGACGCACGCTCTATTTTTATACCCGCGCGACGTTCGACGCGCGTGAGATGGAATGATTTGAAGTAGATTGTCAGTTACCCGCTGGATTTCAACACGTCAACACGTAAGTAAATTCTCTCTCGCAAATTCGCAAATCTACGTACTACGATGTCGTACAACCGCTTTGTCAAAGCCAAGAGCTACCTCGGTGATGCTTCAACAAGTACAGCAGTGTCTCAACATGAAAAAAACTGGTTACAGCCCAGGACTGAAGAACCGAAAACGAAGTATATAATATTCATAACGAAGTTCCGTGTCGTCCCAGAAAAACAAGACATCGGGATGGTGAACCTGAATTCCGAACTGATGCGTGCTACTGATCTACTATTTCAGTATTTAGAGGTTAAAGGAGTGGATAGCTACGGGGCTTATCATGACGGTATCACCGACCCCTGCAGTCAATATCGCGGTCCACATATGCACATCATAGCAACCACCGGCAACGATTCAGACGTTAGACAGCTTGCAGCATTTAGACAGGCGAAATTATCATGGGAAGATAACGAGCCGAACTTTCACATCATTAGTCAGATCTGCAAGGTGCCTACGTCTTTCGCGGCATACATACAAGGACCGAGTAAAGAAAAAAAATGGTTATACACTAAAAACAAGACTCCGTTGGAGAAATTGTTGATCCATAATACGACCGTAGACGATATCGCGGCGATGGAAGAGAAAAGGAAAGAGCGTGCCGTAAAAAGAAGCACGAATGAGGAGATGCTCTACTTTGTGAAGGATTTGATACATCAATATAACCCGACTGATCTCCCCAATTTAGGACGCCTGGTTACTGAAGATCCTGCAGCAACAAATGAAACAAAGGACAAGTGGCATCGTTTCATCAGTAGAAGCGTTTCCGAATACCTCTACAAGACTGCCGTTGACACCGTACGATCAGAACTGTTGAAGAAAGAATTCGGTGAGTTGGCATTTTCATTAAGAACTATAGCTAATCGCACCACAATGAAATATGATAACAGAGACAACTATTTATCAATCGAAGATTCTATTGTATGGTATACCAAGTGGTGTGACCACCAAGGGCTGAACATGTTTGACTTTTTGTATGACATCATAGTTTGGTTTGATAAGAAGCAGCCAAAAAAAAACATTATCTATCTGATGGGGGCCTCAAACGGAGGCAAATCCTGGGTGATGCGGCCGATTCATCATGTTGCTCGCTTCTGGGGAAATATTATCACCTCTAATGAAAGTGCCTCCAATTTTATGTTTGAAAATTGTTTAAGTGCCAGAGTCGCCATGGCTAATGAATTCGTGCTTAGCGAACACAATGCAGAAATGGCGAAATCTGTTTTTGAAGGCATGCAAACAATGATAAATCGAAAAGGAAAGTCACCGTGTCTTCTCGAAAGAACGCCCATATACATAACAGCAAACCGAAACTTGTGGTACCAAGTCTCCTCGCAGGAAAAAGCTTTTCGAAATAGAATGCTATTGGTTAAAGATGACATCGTAGAGATGCCCGAGCTCGAGTATATACAACAAGACCTAAATCCACTGATGTTTTCATGGTTACTTGATATGATAAATGGGGATACGAAGCCCGAGGACATCGACTGGCCCTTAGAAAACGACATGGTAGAAAAACTCGATAAACTATGGAGAGGAAGTAAATGGGTTCATATAAAGAAAAAACCAAGTAACAGAATGGCACCAAGACAAATTGACGAATATATGAAAGAAACTGCAAAGATGATACAAGAGTGGGAAACAAAGGAAGAAGAAGAAATCAAAGCTCTGTTTAAAGAACCAAAAATAAAACCTATCAGTAAACGTAATCTACCAACAAGACAAGAGCATTCGGTAAAACGCTATTTCCAGTTATTTGAAGAGGAGGATAAGCCCTATGTCGATTTCACGGAACTGAACAAAATCCAGGACGAGTGGAAGAGTTGTGAAGACCTATTCAATTTGATTGAACACTCAGAATTTTACCATAGAAGACCAGCACTATAACGCTATGGTGCACATGCATAAGACCGAGAGTATACCACAATCGATATGGAAGCCTAAACCTCAATGGGGCATAATAGAGCTCACAATAGCGCGTGACCGAAAGAGCGCAATCTACTATGGTAATCTAATGGAGCGATTGGCTGACATAGAAAGAATTGAAAAACTGAAGATCGAACAGGATAATATTCAAGACTGGAGGACGTGCACAATGTGGCCTGCGAAGTACTTAACATCACAGACTAAAGACACGCGGCTGAAAATTGTTGAGGCTATATTGATTATACAGACAGACTGTGGGGGTACGGGACCGTCATATATCGCAAGCCACAATACACCTTAATGAACACGCTGCTACCAGTTATACCGACAGAGGCGAAGAATGCGAAACTGTTTCACCATCAACCACTTTGTCATCATGTGGTCAATGATACTACTTCCCATACCTTACTATACTTGAGAATTCAAGGGTGCAAGTCGTTGCATATTTTGGATACACTACTTCCCATCACATATGATAACCAAATCTTTGAAGAGAAGAAAATATGGGGTTGCCAAAATTTCAACACTACAGATGGGAATTTAATATTGAAACCTAATCCTGATGTTTTTGCGGACTTCCCGCCTAAACCAATACCAGCTGATTTATATGTTGACGGAGAGATCATAGATGAGGACAATGACCACACATGGGAGATTGTAAGAACACCAGGTAAAAACATGATTTTAACACGAAAACGAAAATAACTTGTGTTAATAACAACAATATCATTTACCTTTACAGATACAATAACCATTATGATGGAAAATCTTCATCTCTGATTACAGATAAAGTGGTTCAAGTGTCGAATGACGAAAACTGCCAAAGATACACATCAGAAAGAGAAACAGCAACGCTTGGATATGATGAAGTTGATAATTGAACAAATAATTTTTCGATGTTATAATAATCCAATGACTCATTTATACTTGTTCGGTTTAATTAGTACTTGTTTTAGAAACCAGTTACCTATGTTAATCTATTTACTATTTACATATCATTTTTTTACAAAGCCTTTGATGTTCACTATTATTGATCAATTAAGTGTTAATTAAATGTTATAAACTCATACAACAGTTTCATTACTTTTACACGCACACACATAGGTAGGTTATAATGTTTAAATTTTCATTTCCGGGATACGAATATTGTGGCCCTGGGACTGACCTAAATGAATATAAAAAGGCCAAAGACGAAATAGACGAAATATGTAAGGAACATGATATCCAGTATGCCAACCCAAAAATCCCAACATCAGTTGCAGATCAACATACATAGATGGACTGTTTCAAAATTAGTTGCACTAGAAGGGGATATCTTTCTTTGAAATTGATTTCCAAGTCAGATGTTGTCAATTTGATTAAAATCCTATTATTGTATGGCGTATATTTTTTTTTATAATATATACTTTTATTTTTTTACTATATTTTTTAATATTTTGTAATTTGTTGTTTTTACTAGATACTTTTTTTTATTTTTATCTATCATCTTGTTTGCCTTTTGCGATCATCAAAAACTACCAGTAAACAATCAACAAAATAAGTCAAATATATAAAACAAAAATACATATATATGTTTGTTTTTTAAAAAGTTCTTGTTGAATAGAATTATATTACATATAAATAACTAAAATAAATACCGGGTAAATGCTTAAAATTAACAGCTTTATTTTATTGGCCGATATGTGCTCAATGCATGATTTTATTACATTCAAAAACCTTCAGTTCAAACTCAGCATTCTCAGACTGGATGATTACTTGAAAGGCATATTAATTAGATATTTTCTTACTAGTAACTCTAATAAAAGCATTATGAGCAATAATACTAGAATGAAATATCGACGTTTCTCCATAATCTTCATAAATTTCGAAACTTTCTTTCTAACCCTGTAGTTATTTTCAACAGTTTTCTTGACTGAATCAAAAACATGTTTTACAAATATCTATATTATAAAGATGTATTTTTGCATGGTTTCACTAAAAAAAAAATGTTTGACCACATCATGTGAATCCACTTTGACATTTTGAGCTTACTGAATAAATTTAAACACATAACAACTTTAATGTATCCAATTGATATAATATTACTTCTATTTTACAGAAAAACCAAGCGACGTATACAGACCCTAAAACTGGTTACACAGTATTTACAAGAGTTGCACACCTCAATAGAGGTACTTGCTGTGGTAGTGGATGTCGTCATGTGAGTACTCTTATCAAGTTTTTAATATCTGTATGCTAACGTTGGTCAGTTTGTGATAATCACTCTGTTATAATGGGGGCAATTATGTATCTTTAGTTATTAAGTGTATGCTTTTATTTTGTACATTAAAGTTTTGGGAGCCAAAGTCAACCTTTGTTTAATTTTTGTTTTAAAATTTTGATCAAGATTTGTAGTCAATAGAAATTGATGTCTATTTGCTACAAAATTGAAAAAAAAATTGAAAAATACATATTAAAAAATTTACTCAATTTTTTTTTGTTGGCTCCAAGATTAGGGTGCATTTCCAGAAATATTGAAGAATATAAGAAAATGAGCAGACAAATTTGGGTGAGAAAGTCTGGTAGTTGAAAAGGTTAAGAATAATCTCACAATTCAACCTCTATTCATATCTTGTACAGACTCTCATTCATCTATCATGTATGTTTGTCTTACAGTGTCCGTATGAACACGTCAATGTCAAAAAGTAACGAATAAATCCTGTTCAGCTGTCACATGACATGATAATTTCCATCCCACCATCTATCCAACTGATGGACAGGATGTGCAGAAAAAATTTTTGCTGTGAGTGTTTTGGGGATTAAATTTAAATGCATGGTATATCAGCCAAGAGGCATGTAATACAAGTATTATATTGTTTGACAAATATCTCACACACTCGCGTATTATTTTAATATCATTTTTCGTAACAAATCTGTCACTTATTTATTTCTATGCATTTTGTACATTATTACAAGCGAAATTCCAATTCTCAGTTCAAGCATAATTCTTATATTTGCCCACAATAGTCCTTACTCAGTCTGATCTGCCAGGATTTACATTGTAGTATGTAATGGACATGATTAAAGTTATTTGCACATTTTGAAATAAGCTGAATCTGTGATTTATTTTACTTTCTCGCTGGAGGGAATACAATGCTGTCAGAAAAGCAATTTATAGAAAATTTATTGAACTATTCTTCAAGTCTAATTGATGGAGCTGTATTGGCTAACCTAATTTGCACAGTGTTCAGGGTGTGTCACAAAGACAATCAGATTCTGATCAATACATATATGTCAATTGATGGACTCCTGCTGCACATGCACAGACTGGGACATCCCTTTTTGAATGGTCAACTGTAGATTTCAATTTTATAAATATTTTGTGTTTACGAATATATATTGGAACAACTATTCTGAATGCACTGTACACTAACAAATCGGCTGTAACTAAAAATGCAGGGAAATGACCAATCACACTGCTGAAACTAAAAATGCTAGAAAATAACCAATCACACTGTCGAAACTGACAACGCAGAAAAATGACAAATCACACTGCAGAATCCATCAATGTAAAAATGACCAATCACACTGCTGAAACCAAACATGCAGGAAAATGACCAATCACACTGCTGAAACCAAAAATGCAGGAAAATGTCCAATCACACTGCTGAAACCAATAATGCAGAAAAATGTCCAATCACAGTGCTGAAACCAACGATGTAGAAAATGTCCAATCACACTGCTGAAACCAAAAATGCAGGAAAATGACCAATCACACTGCTGAAACTAACAATGCAGAAAAATGACCAATCACACTGCTGAAACCAATAATGCAGAAAAATGTCCAATCACACTGCTGAAACCGACAATGTAGAAAATGTCCAATTACACTGCTGAAACCAACAATGTAGAAAATGTCCAATCACACTGCTGAAACCAAAAATGTAGAAAATGTCCAATCACACTGCTGGAACCAACAATGTAGAAAATGTCCAATCACACTGCTGAAACCAACAATGTAGAAAATGTCCAATCACACAGCTGAAACCAATAATGCAGAAAAATGTCCAATCACACTGCTGAAACCAAAAATGCAGGAAAATGACCAATCACACTGCTGAAACCAAAAAGGCAAGAAAATGTCCAATCACACTGCTGAAACCAATAATGCAGAAAAATGTCCAATTACACTGCTGAAACCAACAATGTAGGAAAATGTCCAATCACACTGCTGAAACCAATAATGCAGAAAAATGTCCAATCACACTGCTGAAACCAACAATGTAGAAAATGTCCAATCACACTGCTGAAACCAAATATGCAGGAAAATGTCCAATCACACTGCTGAAACCAATAATGCAGAAAAATGTCCATTCACACTGCTGAAACCAACAATGTAGAAAATGTCCAATCACACTGCTGAAACCAAAAATGTAGAAAATGTCCAATCACACTGCTGAAACCAATAATGCAGAAAAATGTCCAATCACACTGCTGAAACCAACAATGTAGAAAATGTCCAATCACACTGCTGAAACCAATAATGCAGAAAAATGTCCAATCACACTGCTGAAACCAATAATGTAGAAAATGTCCAATCACACTGCTGAAACCAACAATGTAGAAAATGTCCAATTACACTGCTGAAACCAATAATGCAGAAAAATGTCCAATCACACTGCTGAAACCAACAATGTAGAAAATGTCCAATCACACTGCTGAAACCAACAATGTAGAAAATGTCCAATTACACTGCTGAAACTAACAATGCAGAAAATGTCCAATCACACTGCTGAAACCAACAATGTAGAAAATGTCCAATCACACTGCCGAAACTAACAATGCAAGAAAATGTCCAATCATAATGCTGAAACCAACAATGTAAAAATGACCAATCACACTGGAAATGTCCAATCACACTGCTGGAACCAACAATGTAGAAAATGTCCAATCTCACTGCTGAAACCAACAATGTAGAAAATGTCCAATCACACTGCTGAAACCAATAATGCAGAAAAATGTCCAATCACACTGCTGAAACCAAAAATGCAGGAAAATGTCCAATCACACTGCTGAAACCAACAATGTAGAAAATGTCCAATCACACTGCTGAAACCAATAATGCAGAAAAATGTCCAATCACACTGCTGAAACCAACAATGTAGAAAATGTCCAATCACACTGCTGAAACCAATAATACAGAAAAATGTCCAATCACACTGCTGAAACCAAAAATGCAGGAAAATGTCCAATCACACTGCTGAAACCAATAATGCAGAAAAATGTCCAATCACACTGCTGAAACCAATAATGTAGAAAATGTCCAATCACACTGCTGAAACCAACAATGTAGAAAATGTCCAATTACACTGCTGAAACCAATAATGCAGAAAAATGTCCAATCACACTGCTGAAACCAACAATGTAGAAAATGTCCAATCACACTGCTGAAACCAACAATGTAGAAAATGTCCAATTACACTGCTGAAACTAACAATGCAGAAAATGTCCAATCACACTGCTGAAACCAACAATGTAGAAAATGTCCAATCACACTGCCGAAACTAACAATGCAAGAAAATGTCCAATCATAATGCTGAAACCAACAATGTAAAAATGACCAATCACACTGGAAATGTCCAATCACACTGCTGGAACCAACAATGTAGAAAATGTCCAATCTCACTGCTGAAACCAACAATGTAGAAAATGTCCAATCACACTGCTGAAACCAATAATGCAGAAAAATGTCCAATCACACTGCTGAAACCAAAAATGCAGGAAAATGTCCAATCACACTGCTGAAACCAACAATGTAGAAAATGTCCAATCACACTGCTGAAACCAATAATGCAGAAAAATGTCCAATCACACTGCTGAAACCAACAATGTAGAAAATGTCCAATCACACTGCTGAAACCAATAATACAGAAAAATGTCCAATCACACTGCTGAAACCAAAAATGCAGGAAAATGTCCAATCACACTGCTGAAACCAACAATGTAGAAAATGTCCAATCACACTGCTGAAACCAATAATGCAGAAAAATGTCCAATCACACTGCTGAAACCAACAATGTAGAAAATGTCCAATCACACTGCTGAAACCAATAATACAGAAAAATGTCCAATCACACTGCTGAAACCAAAAATGCAGGAAAATGACCAATCACACTGCTGAAACCAAAAATGCAGGAAAATGTCCAATCACACTGCTGAAACCAAAAATGCAGAAAAATGTCCAATTACACTGCTGAAACCAACAATGTAGAAAATGTTCAATCACACTGCTGAAACCAAAAATGCAGAAAATGTCCAATCACACTGCTGAAACCAACAATGTAGAAAATGTCCAATCACACTGCTGAAACCAACAATGTAGAAAATGTCCAATCACACTGCTGAAACCACTAATGCAGAAAAATGACCAATCACACTGCTGAAACCAACAATGCAGAAAAATGACCAATCACACTGCCAAAACTAACAATGCAAGAAAATGTCCAATCATTATGCTGAAACCAACAATGTAAAAATGACCAATCACACTGGAAATGTCCAATCACACTGCTGAAACCAACAATGTAAAAATGACCAGTCACACTGGAGAATGTCCAATCATACTGCCGAAACTAACAATGCAAGAAAATGTCCAATCACACTGCTGAAACCAACAATGTAAAAATGACCAATCACACTGGAAAATGTCCAATCATACTGCTGAAACCAACAATGTAAAAATGACCAGTCGCACTGCTGAAACCAACAATGTAAAAATGACCAGTCGCATTGCTGAAACTAACAATGTAAAAATGACCAATCACACTGGAAAATGTCCAATCGCACTACTGAAACTAACAATGCAAGAAAATGTCCAATCACACTGCTGAAACCAACAATGTAAAAATGACCAATCACACTGCTGAAACCAACAATGTAAAAATGACCAGTCGTACTGCTGAAACCAACAATGTAAAAATGACCAATCACACTGCTGAAACCAACAATGTAGAAAATGTTCAATCACACTGCTGAAACCAAATGCAGAAAAATGACCAATCACACTGCTGAAACCAATAATGAAGAAAAATGTCCAATCACACTGCTGAAACCAAGAATGTAGGAAAATGACCAATCACACTGCCGAAACTAACAATGCAAGAAAATGTCCAATCATAATGCTGAAACCAACAATGTAAAAATGACCAATCACACAGGAAATGTCCAATCACACTGCTGAAACCAACAATGTAAAAATGACCAATCACACTGGAGAATGTCCAATCATACTGCCGAAACTAACAATGCAAGAAAATGTCCAATCACACTGCTGAAACCAACAATGTAAAAATGACTAGTCGCACTGCTGAAACCAACAATGTAAAAATGACCAGTCGCACTGCTGAAACCAACAATGTAAAAATGACCAATCACACTGGAAAATGTCCAATCACACTGCTGAAAATAACAATACAAGAAAATGTCCAATCACACTGCTGAAACCAACAATGTAAAAATGACCAATCACACTGGAAAATGTTCAATCACACTGCTGAAACCAATAATGTAAAAATGACTAGTCGCACTGCTGAAACCAACAATGTAAAAATGACCAGTCGCACTGCTGAAACCAACAATGTAAAAATGACCAATCACACTGCTGAAACTAACAATGCATTGCCAAGAAAATGACCAGTCGCACTGCTGAAACCAACAATGTAAAAATGACCAATCACAGTGGAAAATGTCCAATCACACTGCTGAAACTAACAATGCAAGAAAATGTCCAATCACACTGCTGAAACCAACAATGTAAAAATGACCAATCACACTGGAAAATGTCCAATCACACTGCTGAAACCAACAATGTAAAAATGACAAGTCGCACCGCTGAAACCAACAATGTAAAAATGACCAATCACACTGGAAAATGGCTAATCATACTGCCGAAACTAACAATGCATTGCCAAGAAAATGACCAGTCGCACTGCTGAAACCAACAATGTAAAAATGACCAATCACAGTGGAAAATGTCCAATCACATTGCTGAAACTAACAATGCAAGAAAATGTCCAATCACACTGCTGAAACCAACAATGTAAAAATGACCAATCACACTGGAAAATGTCCAATCACACTGCTGAAACCAACTATGTAAAAATGACAAGTCGCACCGCTGAAACCAACAATGTAAAAATGACCAATCACACTGGAAAATGACTAATCATACTGCCGAAACTAGCAATGCAGGAAAATGTCCAATAGCATTAAGTCAGATAACCGCCGCCTCCTCGGGGTTACTAGACAAGATGCCGTCTATGATCGGGGATTCCTTATACAGACAGTGTTGAAATTAAATAAGTAAACGTAAGATGATGTGTTGTGTAGTATTTATTTACAATAAAACATGCAATGGCAATGACTCTTTATTTCCGTACGTAGCTTTAGGGATGTACAAACTGAATAACAACAAACTGAACGAACAGAAAACTTCTTCAGTTATGTGTACGCCAGTAACACGCACCCAAAAATACATACTGGTCATAGGTTATTCTTGTGGAGTTTTATGGCTAAGATTTTATCCATAATAATTCACTATCACTAGTACGTCCACTCTACTCACTTTTAAATGTGTATTTAATTCTTTATCATATATATAATATATATATAATTTTTCCCGTTGTGTTTTTTTCAGGTAATCGCGAAAGAAAAAATTAACATGTGATGACAAATAAAGAATTTAAATTTAATTAATGAATTTAATTAAAAGTAATTTAAATATGAAATGAAATATGTGAAATAAAGAAAATGCACAGCGTATTTCCGGTTTTAACAACATACCAAAATAAGTAGCGTACCTCTATATTAACTAGCGATTACAATTATTTCAGACACCAAGATAACGCCGGAATATGGTGACTGGGATATAAAGTCCGACCCGAGATATACTTTTATTGTGGAAAGAACTTTATATCCCAGAAGAGTCTGGGTATTAGGACTTTATTCAACTTACGCCCCCCGCAAAAAAAAACAATTAAGGATACATACTTTTGATGGCCTTCGGTGAGTTCTATAATCTATTTTGCGCGAAATTCGTTATGGGAGGAAGACCATGCCCCTAGCTTGCAATACTGGGTTAGCCGTATACACAAAAAACAATGACCGATATCGAGTTCCTGATAACTCAATGATCGGCCGTGATTCTTCTTAAGACGGTAAAACTTAGTCAGTGTTATAACTTTGATGTCACGTGATTTCTATAACATTTCTAGAACAGTATACGAAAATGCGTATAAATGTCCTGGGACAGTTGATGACTTGTAAAGAACGAGTCATAATCGAAAACAGAACATTTTGTGCATTTGAAGTCCCGCATTGAGGCATTAAGATTGGTCCAGAAGAACTTGATGTGTTTTACGTGTATTTATTACAGTTTTTTCTGTGTCAAGTTTGCTTGGGTTGGGGAAACTTTAGCATACTTCTAACATACTTGAAATGATCGAAATCTTAAATGTTTTGTACGAGATAAAAAAAAAAAACATATCTATATTTCATCCAGGAATAAAATGCAGTGGATGTATAATACTGAAGTTTACAAATGACAACGTGGTACAATTATGTTTATTTCAATCTAATCGTGAGGAAGACTCATATGTCTCTCAGGTTTGTAGGGGCTACTGTCCATCCATAAAACACAAAATGCATTTTATTCTTGGATGGTCATAAATAAATGTGACTCCTTTCATTCTTCAGTATATTAGAAATTTGCTAAACTCACTCTTTTCCGGATTTCATAAAGATACTCATTCCATCTTATCTTATCGTTGTAACCGTTTCAAATATTTCACACTCGATATTTGCGTAGACTATATCTTCTACAGTCTATAGTATTTGTTATAAATTTTTAAAATAGTGTTATAATACTTTTCATGGCATTTTTTTAAAATCATTATGTAAGTGTACACACTGGTGGCGAGCGTAATAGAGTGGCGTTGTGTGTACACGTGTTCTACGACTCGTAGTCAATTCGTCCCAATGCATTCGTCCCACAAGTCATTTCGTCCCAATACACGTTCATCCAACAGTCAGCTGGGATTTTTCCACGCAAAAACGACGAATTCGGCCGAATTATCGGTTGGCTTAATATTACCCCCAACGAATCGTATTTCTGTGAAAGATTGGCAATTTTGTCCTGATTTGTAGGAATCTGAAAAACGCGTTTCACAACTTATTTAGTTTTATGCCGCATTCAAGATGGCAGCCCCCGTATATTAAATATCGCATTTATTTTATTATCACGAGGGCGCCAGCTGACCGTGGTTCGTCCCATCACCTTTGGTTAGCCTTACGATACAGGGTGATTTCCTTTATATATATTGGTAACAAGACAATCAAGCTAGATGAATATAAAATACAATCGGACAGCACAACATGCCATTACAACAATATTTACTGTGTTTCTCCATACTCAGAAATAAACAACTTTTACCATGATTACCGTTTTTCAGAACATTAATTAATTACACTATAATCTTGAAATATGAATAACTTGAATTGACAGCGGATTAACGTATGTCAAAGTGTGATACAATAAACGGCTATAGAGGGACTTTTGATCGGACGAACCGACTTGTGACGAGTAAACCGGTGTGGTGAATCGAATTGGGACGAATGTGATTTGGAACAAATCGACTGTACACCTGTTCTACAGGGAATATATTCTTGGCTCCAATACTTTTTGAATTTTGCATTGCATAATAATGTTACGGTGGTTATACACGTTGCAGTGTATTATATGTACATGTTATGTTTGTGGGAAGTTACTAGTATTGTTTCGCTTATATAGCCAAACGTATAATCCATAATGCCAACAGCCTATCACCCTCTCGGTGTTAATGAACAGCTATAATCAACGAATAATCTATACTGAAGACTATCAAAAATAACAGGATGCATGTGTATTCATCTACAGGCCAAACTGCATGTATGTGTTATCACATTGTTTCTTTATATTGAACACGTAAACAGTACATCAAGTTGATATATATTAAAATATACGCAAATAATATGTAAAAATATTCATTTTACAAGTTCATGCAAATTACAATATATTTCGTTATGGGAATGGACATGATTATGCATTAATAACACTACAGCAATTTTAGCATTGAAGCTATTGTGAAACTTCACATCAGGTCATTGTTGGCTATAGATCGTTAATGTGTGTGATCACACTCACCGAGTCGCTTCATACAGTCGCATACCAACAACGTAAATGTTGTTAAGTTTTCTGGTTGTACATGAAATGTGATGGTCCCAGTTTGTTTCTTTATTATTTTTTCTTCTATTTTTAGCAGTTTCTTTTAAAGCGCCTTTAATAGTCGTCCGCAGTACGTGTTCGACGGAATTTCATGTAAGCCAACAATGTATTCTTACACGCGTTGTATGCGTCACTATGCGTCCCATATCGAACAGAACGCGGCGCGACGACTGTAGAACTTTAAGGTGTCGGTGAACTCGTATCGATAACCTAAAATAACATAAAATAAGATGTATGAAATAAAAGTATATATAGTGATTCATATGTTTTTGTTTGTTTGTTTTTTTCACTGTGAAATAACAAATATATAAGCCATATAATACATCAGATTTTAATCCAATTAGGTGACAGATTTGTAACAAAATGACTTATCGATACATATGCCTATACGCCCAGTCATTATTCTCATAAACCAGCTTGAAGTAAATAAAATAGTAGTCGTTGATAATGGAGCATTTTTATTTTTCAGGATACAGTATAATGTTCCAGCTATGTATACTGAGTGATATAACGATATAATAGAGGGTTGTAAATACAAAGTGTATTTGATGCTGCCCTCACTCGGTGAACTGTGTACACGACCTTTGACCGAAATCTTTCTGTACACCGTCGCCATTTTGTTGAAAACGTTTGCCGGTTGCCTGTGTCCAATTTTAGCACAAGTAAGGTGAGATTCGCTTTTATATGCGATAACAGTAGATTTTATAATATATATTGTCACCCAGTGACGTTTATGATGGAATCATGTAAACAAGTACGTGAGCAAAGCTCTGAAAATTTTAACTTTTGAGTTCAGTACGAGGTCAAGTACACCCTTTATATATTTATAAACTTGTATCACTTTCACGTTGTGATTGATTCAACGATGGTGTATAGTCCAGTTTACTTGCATTTGGACGGGTTGAAGTTGTGACCGTAACTCTGTGTACACATGCTGAACCATGTAGAATAGTTATAGTTGTTGAACAGTGTTGCTTGTCATCACTCATATCTTACATTGCATTTGCTCCACGCTTCTCCCTGACCGGAACATAATGTCATTTCTTCCAGATCACCATGTTAGTTAGGTTTTTGATTGGAAATGCTGGCACTGTGAGACAGGCTGTTAGTATCCAGTGCCGAAGACAGATCGGCGTATCAGCCGTTGTCTTACAGAAAGGACAGAAATTGGAACCAGTACAGCAACTCTACCTGAACAAACTCCGAGAGTATGCTTCAAAAAGCAAGTGAGTATATACGTATACAGCATTGAGTGGTACATGTATCTATCTGTTGCTGGTCAGGCTATGTTGTTTGATATTATTGAATTAGTTAAAGCTTGTGCACAACGTTCAGTATGGGTACTGTGAAATTCATGAAGGTAGTTTCATGCAGGTGTGAACAAAATATCTATTTGTTTCCTTTCGTTAGGAAATTGGGAAAATACCGTAAAATTCCTAATTGAGGCCGCGACTTTAATTAAAATTCATTTTTTCAATGGACGAATTCAGATGCGTGAAGTTTTGGTGCGGCTTTAATTAGAGCATTCACTTCGGTAACAGTGGGAATTTTTTTCAGAAAACAAAGGCCAGAAGGGATAATGATATGCTAATGAGATGCTCAACACTCGATTGCAACCTTTTTGCGATTCTAAGGCACTTTCGAATTTTTACACACAGACGAACTTGTACACAAACGAAATTTCACACTGTATAACATACTGCACAATAAATAATATCCACAAATAGATTTGTATGCATTTGCAGATTACGGTACTGTATACTACAATCTCTTGAATAGACTAATTCGTTAGCACCGGTCACTCTTTTAGTAACCGTGCAGACAGCCGTCTGACACAGTCGATTGCAGCATGTTCGACGTCCGGCAGAGTGACTGTACATTCCATGTTTAATCTAGACATCAGGGAAATTAAAATAAAAAAAGTCAATCAAAAAAAAAAATGTTCGCATGATAACAAAAAAAATACTATTTAATATTATTTAATGTAATATATATTTATTTTCTTATTTTTTTTGATAACGAAAAGTATATTCTAAAAAAAGTCAAAACAAAAACAAATGCATTCTTAATAGCAAATGATCACGGTAACGGTCATGCTGCGTTTCACACATGTGAATAACTATACTTGTTTTCGAAGTGTTACAATTGCTGATTATTAATCAGTAGTGATTACAATAATGTACAAAAAATAAATTCGTTGAATTGTTGTGAAAATTCAACTTAGTTTCACTGCAAGCGAATGATTTTGGTCACATATAAATGCTCTATCCGATACGATATCTGCCATGTTAGTTCAAACATCTTTAGTGACTTGAAACTGTTATGTTGACCTGATAGGTCAAGTCGCTAATTAACCAATCGAAACGCTGGATGGTGCCAATGTGATTAAATTACCATAGCTCATTTAAATATGTTAATGTAGTTCAGCGACCTCATGGTAAACGAAACACAGAAGAGATTTACCGTTGTTGTAGTGCGATCGTTGGCTTTGATTTTGATGTGAAAACGGCATGATTTTTTTTTAAATCAAGAAATTAGTTGTTTTCGAAAGATAAGCTGAGCATTGAAGAAGAATTTAACACTTTTGAAGATAATAACAGCTCATTGTCGAAACGCAGTTTACCCAGTCACGCTACCCACAATAAACCTGTACTCTGGAATAAGCGTCAATGACTACGGAAAACCTTAATTAGACTCTAATTTGAAGCGTCAGGAATCATTGAAATGTTCGAAAAATTATGCCTTAATTTAAAATTAAATGGTATATCTATTTCTGAATCATGTGGTGGCTGTTTGGTTTGCGAAAGTTTGGGGTGCGGCTTATATTGCAGACTTTTTCCTGGGATCAAAACATGTCAATTTCAACATGAAACAATGTCTCAAGTTAGGGGTGCGGTTTCTATTAAAGCTGCGGCCTCAAATATGATTTTTACGGTACATCATTTTATTCAAACAGATTACATGAATTATAATACATGGTGGGCTACTTCATATGGCTAGTTTAAAATACCGGTAGATTCAGATTGTTTTGTTTTAAAACCTCCATCATAAAACATTTCAAAGTTTAGCCATTCTTTTAACCTTTTTACCACCAGACATTTTCACCCAAATTTTCTGCACTTTTTTCTCATATTCTTCATTATTTCTGAAAATAAACCTTAATTTTAGAGCCAATAGACACAATTCAAGTCAATTTTTAGTTTTTACTCAAAAAATTTGACTAATTTTGTCCCAATTTTCTTATGGAAAGTGCAGGCCATAAACAGGACTATTTTGTGAATTTGTAATAAAAAAAAGGAAAGTTGTTGGTGAAAAGATTAAACTAGTTAGCTGTGCCCATTCTTGAGGATGGGCAGTCATGGCTTTATTAAGAGTTTGTGAAATGGTCACACTTTAGGGCCCTGTTCGTTTACACAAACTTACTTCTAACATATAGTTCTTGAAAATAAGTTGCTATAGTATTCTTGTGTAGAATATAGAACACTTAATAATGTGAAGAAATTGTGAATTACTACTAACTGATTCACCATATTCTGTAAATTTCTATATTTTTACTACCAATATGTTAATTTTAGATTTGTAACATTGCTTGATTTTGACTTTGCCAAGCTGTGAATATGCATCTTCACATATCCAACAGTCTCAAACTGTGAGGGCAGTATAACTCACCTGGTGTTAACTGTCCTCAAATGATTTGGGGAAGTTTACAAGTGTATCGTTTTTTTGCCATGCTGTAAGTTGTATTGTATCTTTTATGTTTTGCATGAATAATGTGATTGGTGATTCCTTGAAAATACAACATACGTCTTGACAGTTGCGCACAAAACTAGAAATACATGTACTAGGTAAATGTTTATAAATTGGTGCAATTTGTGCATCTTGGATAGAGACACTGGATCACAAACCTGGCAACGTGTTTCAGTCATCTATTTTGAACAAAAACTCATACTCTATTCTATTTTTTGACAATTCAAAAATGTGTTCTTGTAGCTTTAGAAAATGTGGACTGGTTTGCTACATTGTACTACATTATATTTGTTTGTTTGCATCCTCAGAGCTGCAGATGGTGCCATGTTTGAGGTCTCGCCCAAGACTGAGAAAGATATGGCTGATGAAATAGACAGACTTACTAAATTATATGGTGGTGGAGACATGACAGCATTTCCTGAGTTTAAATTCAAAGGTGAGAATTTATTCTTTTCCTCAAAGTACTCAACTTATGTCTGTTGACATGGTAGGACTGGATTTACCGTGAAAACTGTATTAATTCACAGTCTCTATGAATTCGCCCGCTGACACAAAAGAACGTCTTGATCACAATCAAATTGGTGAAAATAAGTTCAAATTGACCTGATCAAAATGTATCCTATTAATTCGCTCACCTGAAAAAAATAATTTCCATTTGTATCCTATTAATTCGAAAAATAATTATTTTTATTGCCGCTAGTTAATACAGTTTTTACGGTACCGGTAGTTCTGATGCTTGTCGCCATGTATGTTGCTGGTAAATGATTGTGAGATAATTTCAAACCATGCAGAAACTTAACACTACATACAGTTCACTAATCCTGTCTACTCCAGAACTGTATACTTAGTGAATAAAGGGTGATGCACTCTCTATTAGTGTCAGAATTAGAGATTTTCATGATGTCATGTTTTTTACATTATTACTTACCTCACATATTATCTTGCCATAGACTGTTTTGGGGGTTTTTGTACTATTCTACTATCTATTGCCCACTCCGAAATGTTCATATCACTTCACAGGGTCCGTAGCGTTGGGAAAATCCTTTGAAGTCTTTGAGGTCTGAAACGTTTTTGAGTTGTTTTTAAATTACAGGAAAAATAAAAAATCTTTGAAAAGTCTTTAAATTTCTTCATAGTTATTACCGGTAATTCATTTTAGAAAGGCCCATTTTCTTTACATAGTCTTTTTTTAAAAAGTGTTTTCTACCCCAGTTCCGACAAGTGTCAGCAGTGATTGCTATCCCCGCACCCGCCCTTCTACCATGTTGGCCCAAATTAAGGGTCAAAATGTCTTGGGGGGGGGGGGGAAAGCAAGAAAAGGTCTGAAAACGTCTTGGAAATCATTTAGCTCTTGGTGCTATGTAACCTGCTTCAATAAAAATGGTACTGCCGCACGATTATATATAAAATGATGACTGTGAATGATGCATATAATTTAAGATGTTTGCCATCACAATACTTGAATACAAGTTTTCATTATTCCATGTATGAACTTTTGTTGTCTTGTACAAGTTACACTGGTTTTCCATTCACAGTCTTCTCATGAACCTACAGTACAGATTCAAATCAAATAATCACGTTTTCTTCTTTTTTTTTCATTTGCAGAAGTCGATTTTGATGCAGTAGCCAAGTAATTAAGACGCTCTGGTCTCTTTCGTGGTTTCCATTCTGTTATAACTGTGTGTTTTTTGCAATTTCTGTTCAGATGCTATTAACAATAGTGAATGTAAAAATGAAATAAATTAGCAAGTTTTGTTGTTTCATTTTAGTTATTTATTTGTCTTTGTTTACTATAAACTCCAGACTAACCTTGGAGTTCATTTGATAAAATAATGTGAATCTACCAGTACTGCAATCTATTAATGCATACAATATAACATTTCACTCGGCATTCCACAATACCTAGAATTTGTGACATCCTGTTAATACCTAAAATCTATTCTATGTTCCACTTGCTTTACAGCACTTTATTAACACTAGAATCTGACATTCAACTCACTATATACCACACCATTTCACTAATATCTAGAATCTATGCAGTGTTCCACTTGCTCAACAGCACTCCACTAATGCCTAGAATCTAATTGACATTCCACTAACACCTAATAATATCACCTTACTATTCAGATTTATACAAATTTCACACTCAATATGGGATGTAATGAGTGCCGTTAAGAAATTAAATACTTGTTCATGTTTTATTTAGAACTACATCATATTTATGTATAGTGGAATGTTGCAAAGATTACACCATTGTTCTGGCTATATACTGGTACTGGTATTCACTCCCGGGAAACCCACACTGATCTCTTCGTCTATGTGCAGTTTGTAAAATGCTACCGTTGCATGCACATGCAAACTGCTGTGCTTGTTTTAAGGTAGCGAGACTATTATTTGTGTTGAAAATTACGATTTTCACATTTATTTATTAATTGATGAAATGCACTATAAACTTTCATATGATAAAGTCAACATAACATAGAATGTCATGTAAGTTGGTTAAAATGTATATTTTCTGAAGAGAAGCAAGGCAGCCTCAGTAGTGTTTTCCAAAATCAACAACACAGGTTTAATCTGTGTGCCTATAAGTTTCAAAGATAAACTCAAGACAAAGCAATGTTAGGATGTGTTATCAGTAGCTATCTGACACACAATGAGTGTTTCCAAACATTCAAGTAGTTTGTCTCCACCCCTGTTTGTTTCACAGATTAGTCATTTGCATATGAATGTGTCAGACACAAGGTCACACAGCCACTGAAAAAAATCATTGATTTTGGTGTTTTCATATGCCGAATTTATCCAATTATAGCTATCCCATTCCTTTATTTTTTTGGTTTCTAATAGCCTTACACATTTGGATGCCCCTACACATGGTAAAACAGACCTTGATGGGAAAACAAATTGATTGTGCCGATAAACAAGCTTGAAAATCTTTGCTGTTACTTCATGGACGTTTTCTAGGAGTTTATGTTTTTCAAAATACAAGGTCTTTAACAAAAACTAACGTATACTTATTGTCGTCGGATTAACACCAAATTTTCACAGCTTTAAGGTGACAATGAATGGAACTTGAATGTGTCCAGACAAACTATTTCATCGATTATTTACCAACGAGTTGTGGTTTGAGTTGGGGCAATGTGACTAAAACAGTAATTGAAATTCAGCACACTATTTTTTAAAACGCGTTGCTCGAATAAAACTGACCAGACACATTCAATTTACCAGACTATTGAACAACTAGGAAAAGTGAAAAAAATACTTCTTATCGCCAGCATATATGCGTAATTATTTTTTTTACAGAAAAAGTAATTTTTCACTTTTGATTGAGTAACGCGTCGTGGAATGCAGATACGGGCATGCAAAATACACTTGTGAAAAGCTTGAAGTCTGGCGATTCTAAAAATATATACTTTCCCGGGTCTATTTGTAGTCATTTAGTCACAATTAAAAGATGAAAACAAGTATGCAAATAATAGTCCCGCTACCTTAAGATGGAGATTGTAAACTGCTATTGTAAATCTCAAGATCATAAAAACCCTAGTCTGAAGTTTCTGAGAAGGTAGAGTGCTTCCCCGAAGCTTTCATTACACCTCTTTGTGTTTGTGTAAATTAAGGTCAGTATAGTGTCTGACATTGACCGGGTAGCCAAAATTTCACATTTTCTCCTGTTTATCGTAGTGTAAGTTGGTAAAAGGTGATTTTTCGTTCAACTGCGAGATCTGGCGAGATGCATGAAAGAGGAACGCTTGCTGCAAAAATAAAAAAAAACCTCTAATTTCTTTATTTTGTAGCTCACATCGACCGGCCAATCTTCAACAGAGGAATATTGCTTTTGAATACCTTCACTTAATCAAAATTGTCTATCATCAAATGTGTACAACAAATTATTAAGCATGGAAATGCCCCCAAAATATTTTCGCGTTTGTCGAATCCCACATTATGTTTGACGCCACTACGACCTTTGTTTGTCCTGTTTTTATGTTTGATTTCACGCGCAGTGAATGGAAAATAGTCTATTGTACGCTGTTGTGTGTAAACGTCACTGCCTTATAAGGCCAATTTATGGTTTTTGATGAACCTTTAATAAACTCGTTTTTGTCAGCTT
The DNA here is from genome assembly GCF_978046115.1 of Saccoglossus kowalevskii. Lineage (NCBI taxonomy): Eukaryota > Metazoa > Hemichordata > Enteropneusta > Harrimaniidae > Saccoglossus > Saccoglossus kowalevskii. The sequence goes on from NC_140657.1 coordinate 23,538,803, forward strand.
ATTGGTCACTAAAATAGCCCCAAATTAAATATATGTGACTATGAATATTACAGCAGTGATTTTATGGCACAATTATAATAAATTACACATGTGTTGAGATTTTGTACTTGTAAGATCAATTTATACAAACAGGAAATACACCACCAATGAACTAACAAGGATTATTGATAGAGTCCACTGACTTTAAGGAATTGTGATGGAGTAAAACAGAATTATTTTTTAAATGATATCAACCATTTCTGGCAGCCCTGAACTCTTTTGATTCCACTGACTGGAGTTTTGGATTTTTTTTCAAGTGTTCATCCAATCTCATTTATCAGTTGTTTTACTGATTAAATTCTCCACAAACGAATTGCCCTCGGAAGTTGCATGATCCCAGCTGAATCAAACAAGATACTGAGAATTTGCACTATCAAGTAAATCAACACAATAGGTTAAAAGAGGCAGTTTATTGCTGCTGTTTAAAATATTACAATATTTAATATTCTAAATATACAATACTTTTATCTAAAATACATATTTTGATCGTGATTGTTTCTATAACTTTATAAAATAAAAGAAGTAACTTACTTCAGCTGTCTTATCCAATCCATAAAAACATTTTTGCATACATAATTTTAAATTTGCATAATTACTGAATATTAATAAATCAAACTATATTTGTTAACTAAAACAAAGAAATCAAAGACTCCAGTATTTACTCATTAAAACTAAAATTGCCTTGGATTGATACTGAAGAATGCACCATTCGTGATGGACTTTTCCTTACAAACACAGAATTTCAAATACAAATAGTGAAAATGTACCTTTTAACACAGAAAGTTTCACTGATGGACATGAATCAATGTAAAACGGCAGATGGTATAAAATACAGCTATCAAGTCACAAAGCAGGACAATAGTGTTGAAATTATAATTACTCTATTAGAAGTAAATCCTCACAAAAAAATTATTTGTTTCTGTTGAGTTTGAAAGGTGCATGTCGTACCCTTATCTTTTGCTTTTACCAAAATACTGGAAAAACCAACAATAAAATCACAGTAATTAAAACAAATAAAGCATGAGCATTGATTACATCATTATCTTGGACTTCAAAATGAACATATAAAATTTTTGATGATTTTGACTGTGAGGTCTTAAGATTTTATATAGATTTCATTGGAATGTGTTTCTAATAGGGCAATTATGATAGTACTGTAAAAGCATTTATTTTCACTATTTTGATGTTTTGAGCATATTCATTGTGTTTAATTTCACGAAATTGGCAAGTCAACAATGAGTTTTATTGTTTTTTTACATATTCACGTAGATTTAATTTAGCAGATTTGAGTTAATGTATCAGCGAAAATACAGAATTTAAAACACAGTGAATAATTAATGCATTTACAATAGTTGAATATTTTCATTACAGCTCAGTGTATTCTTTTAAGGAACTCCTAAAAAAAATTAAGTATTATATAAAATGAGTCTTTGAGAATAAAATGCTATAACAAAACTGTGTCTTTGTAACGACGGCAAGACACTGCATAAACTACACATCTAAGGTTTATGAATATTTAATATGGATACACTGACACTGATATAAATATAACAAATGTAGTCTGATACTCGATTTGATGAGCGTCATTGTACCCGGTCGCTTCCACCGTCATCTGATATGTCTTGGCATTTGTAAGCGGTTCTAACGTGTAGACGACACCTTTTCCGTTTCTGTCATGGCGTATGTTGAAGGGTACCTGAGTAGAACAGTCACATGTACAACCACATCGCTGTCAGATAGAGTAAGTATACAAAAGAACATAGTAGGAAGATGTGATGAAATGAACATGAAGTTAAAGGTATGATTATTACTTTACGAGTTTGCCATTTAGCCTATGGACAATTCAGTTTGGAATAAACGTCTATGGGGGTTTTCACTGTAACCATGACAGCAGGGTAGGATTCTTGGGTGATGTAACACAAGAGGTCATAATGTAAAAAGGTTTCTAGGATGATATCGCACAAAATCAGAATGAATAAATTATCACCAAAAAAATTGACAGTTGCCAAAAATATTCTGAATTTGCATAAATTTATACAATGTAATCTGTAAATTATATTCATTCTGAATTTAACATCAAGCAGACCAAGTAAATAGATCATTTCACAGACAGAGCTGTTCAATTTATGCACAGTGAATTACGTCTAAACCAAACACTCCATTTTGGAAAAATTATTTATTTATTATTAAAGGGACCTGATTTTATGTTACATTGCAACAGAAATTTCTTTCTGTCTTTCAGTAAATCACATGTTTTCAAATTTTGTTATCAAAACCTACAGCAAATGTGAAACATGGTTCAAAATCAACATAGAAATAATAGAAAAATAGTACACCCAAATGTTTGAACAAATACTTGCTAGTGGGTAGATGTATTTGTACATAGAAACAATAGAAAAATACCGGTATTACACCCAAATGTTTGAACGAATACTTGCTAGCGTTATTTAATTAAGAAGTGGACCCCTTCCATCTACCTTAAAATATACAATATATGACAAGTTTTAGTCTAACTGAATATGTCCATAGGCACATGTACAAATTACTGAGAAAAGCAGATAATATAAACATAGAATAAAAGACTTTCATCGCATTACAAATATCCTATGAGGGACAACGTCAAAATATCGATGTCGGATAAAAAACTTATTTGCTTTAGTTTGGGGGGGGGGGGGTGACCTAAAAAAGTTCCATCCTACAAAAACGATTTTATTTTTTAATGAAGTCAAAAAAATCTTGGAGTATTTGTAGCTCGTTTTTTTTTTTTCTATCCAATCATGGACAGAAATAACAGAAAATGAAAAAAATCACATCCAAGACGAGTTTGGTTTGGTCCGAGTGTAAATATGTGCGTCAAATGATGTGCATTTGTAAAGTCTTTTTACACCCACCCGACAACCAACTGCTATGCAATACTACTGTCTGATTATTAATTTGTATTTAATGGTGAATGTAGTCTGACGCCATGACCAATATTTATCAATTAAGTTTCAGTGGGAGGGGGGTTTGAAAAAAACTAAAGGAATTAAGTTTTTTATCTGACATCGATCTTTTGACGTTGTCCCTAACTAATACTATAATTTATTTCAACTAACTACTCTAGGACTGGATCATTACTGTTAGCATATTTATGAGAAATGGCCTTACATATCTAGTGTTGCAGAGGTTTTCCTGCGTTATTCAGATTGCCACTAAAAGTCATGTCATGTTGAATGTAATGTCAGTGAATGATTTGTGAAAAGTCAATTTTAAAACAGTTTTATAAGGGCTTATCCATTTGAAATCTCAGGGGTTAGACTAAAGGATTTTGTTTTGTTGCAGACATTTTATATTCATAATACTGATAACAATTTATTTATTTGTATTTTCCCCCCAAAAAAAACATTTCTATTCACTGAAAATCGTACAGTCCATGTGACATGTGAAATAAGTATTTCAATGCACATATCCGTTCAAAAACAGTACAGATGAAACAGTGTGAAAAAAGAATATCAGGTCAAAGTATAATTTGCATCGTATCGCTCAAGACAGTCATTGTTTTGGTAAAAAAAGGTCACATAACCATTTGGAGAACAGTGAAAAATCTGAAGTAGTATAACTGTCAAAGGTCAGCATATGGATAAATGTCAAAGGTCAGAATAAGTATGAATGTCAAAGGTCAGAATAAGTATAAATGTCAAAGGTCAGAATATGGATAACTGTCAAAGGTCAGTTTATGGATAACTGTCAAAGGTCAGTTTATGGATAACTGTCAAAGGTCAGTTTGTGGATAACTTTCAAAGGTCAGAATATGGATAACTGTCAAAGGCCAGTTTGTGGATAACTTTCAAAGGTCAGAATATGGATAACTGTCAAAGGTCAGAATAAGTATAACTGTCAAAGGTCAGAATATGGATAACTGTCAAAGGCCAGTTTATGGATAACTGTCAAAGGCCAGTTTATGGATAACTGTCAAAGGCCAGTTTGTGGATAACTGTCAAAGGTCAGAATATGGATAACTGTCAAAGGTCAGAATAAGTATATCTGTCAAAGGTCAGCATATGGATAACTGTCAAAGGTCAGTTTGTGGATAACTTTCAAAGGTCAGAATATGGATAACTGTCAAAGGCCAGTTTGTGGATAACTTTCAAAGGTCAGAATATGGATAACTGTCAAAGGTCAGAATAAGTATAACTGTCAAAGGTCAGAATATGGATAACTGTCAAAGGCCAGTTTATGGATAACTGTCAAAGGCCAGTTTGTGGATCACTGTCAAAGGTCAGAATATGGATAACTGTCAAAGGTCAGTTTTTGGATAACTGTCAAAGGTCAGAATAAGTATAACTGTCAAAGGTCAGCATATGGATAACTGTCAAAGGTCAGTTTGTGGATAACTGTTAAAGGTCAGAATAAGTATAACTGTCAAATGTCAGCATATGGATAACTGTCAAAGGCCAGTTTGTGGATAACTGTCAAAGGTCAGAGTATGGATAACCGTCAAAGGTCAGAATAAGTATAACTGTCAAAGGTCAGCATATGGATAACTGTCAAAGGTCAGTTTATAGATAACTGTCAAAGGCCAGTTTGTGGACAACTGTCAAAGGTCAGTTTGTGGATAACTGTCAGAGGTCAAAATAAGTATAACTGTCAAAGGTCTGATTATGGATAACTATCAAAGGTCAGAATATGGATAACTGTCAAAGGCCAGTTTGTGGATAACTTTCAAAGGTCAGAATATGGATAACTGTCAAAGGCCAGTTTGTGGATAACTTTCAAAGGTCAAAATATGGATAACTGTCAAAGGTCAGAATAAGTATAACTGTCAAAGGTCAGAATATGGATAACTGTCAAAGGTCAGTTTATGGATAACTGTCAGAGGTCAGAATACGGATAACTGTCAAAGGTCAGTTTATGGATAACTGTCAAAGGTCAGTTTGTGGATAACTGTCAAAGGTCAGAATAAGTATAACTGTCAAAGGTCAGAATATGTATAACTGTCAAAGGTCAGCATATGGATAACTGTCAAAGGTCAGTTTGTGGATAACTGTCAAAGGTCAGAATAAGTATAACTGTCAAAGATCAGCATATGGATAACTGTCAAAGGTCAGTTAATGGATAACTGTCAAAGGTCAAAATAAGTATAACTGTCAAAGGTCTGATTATGGATAACTGTCAAAGGTCAGAATAAGGATAACTGTCAAAGGTCAGAGTATGGATAACCGTCAAAGGTCAGAATAAGTATAACTGTCAAAGGTCAGCATATGAATAACTGTCAAAGGTCAAAATGAGTATAACTGTCAAAGGTCAGAATATGGTTAACTGTCAAAGGTCAAGTTACGGATAACTGTCAAAGGTCAAAAATGGATAACTGTCAAAGGTCAGAATATGATTAACTGTCAAAGGTCAGAATATGGTTAACTGTCAAAGGTCAAGTTATGGATAACTGTCAAAGGTCAAAAAATGGATAACTGTCAAAGGTCAGAATACGGATAACTGTCAAAGGTCAACAAATGAATCACCATGTCAAAGGTCAAACTGGAATATCGAAGCTGCCAGTCGGCCATTGGGAGTAAGGTTATTGGAAAACTTGGATCAAAAATCATTACAACACAATTATCTAAATGTTACTAAACTCCAAGTTGTTGATAGACAGATATTTCACTAAAGTTAACACTAACTGAAATACTACATTACCACTGAATCACATTGGAAATTAGTTTAAGATGAAAGGAACTAATTTATATAAATGAAAATGTATCAGTAAGGACATGAATTACACTTCAATAAAAAGAACAGAATGTTTTAATTTGTCTCATTTATTAACTAATAATATTCAATGTGAAGTCACTTAATTTTCTTCTTTTTCAAAACACAGTTCAACAAATAAAGGTCGGAAATTAAAAAATTTTAATTTTACTTTTTCGTCCATGTAATACTGAGCTAAAATGTTTTTTGTGTTACCAAATGAACGCACCTTTAATACAAGCAGCCTATCGGCTGAGATAGCTCCGCTGTTAGAAATGCACATTTCAATTAAAGAACTGAAGACATCATCAGAAAATGAACAATATGTATAGTATCAAAGCAATCGGACTTACAGTTTTTAACAAGAAGTCGAAAATATCACTTTCTACCAAAAATGACTAAAATATTCACCAAAATTAGAGAATTGAAGATATCATCACGAAATGAAGAAATCTGAGAAAGGTCTACATGTAGTATCTATATATGTAATATCAAAGCAATTGAACTATTGGTTTTTAACAAGAAGTCAAAAATATCACTTTTTACCAAAAATTACAAAAATATTCACGAAAATTAGAGAATTAAAGATATCATTACAAAATGAACAATTCTGAGAGAGGTCCACATGTAGTACCTATATATGTAATATCAAAGCAATCGGACTTGTGGTTTTTAACAAGAAGTCGAAAATATTACTTTTTACCAAAAATTACAAAAATATTCACCAAAATTAGAGAATTGAAGATATCATCCCAAAATGAACAAATCTGAGAGAGGTCCACATGTAGTACCTATATATGTAGTATCAAAGCAATTGGACTTGCGGTTTTTAACAAGAAGTCGAAAATATCACTTTTTACCAAAAATGATAAAAATATTCACCAAAATTAGAGAATTAAAGATATCATTACAAAATGAACAATTCTGAGAGAGGTCCACATGTAGTACCTATATATGTAATATCAAAGCAATTGCACTTGCGGTTTTTAACAAGAAGTCGAAAATATCACTTTTTACCAAAAATGACAAAAATATTCACCAAAATTAGAGAATTAAAGATATCATTACAAAATGAACAAATCTGAGAGAGGTCCACATGTAGTACCTATATATGTAGTATCAAAGCAATTGGACTTGCGGTTTTTAACAAGAAGTCGAAAATATCACTTTTTACCAAAAATTACAAAAATATTCACCAAAATTAGAGAATTGAAGATATCATCACAAAATGAACAAATCTGCGAAAGGTCTACATGTAGTATCTAAATATGTAATATCAAAGCAATTGAACTATTGGTTTTTAACAAGAAGTCAAAAATATCACTTTTTACCAAAAATTACAAAAATATTCACGAAAATTAGAGAATTGAAGACATCATCACAAAATGAACAAATCTGAAAGAGGTCCACATGTAGTACCTATATATGTAATATCAAAGCAATCGGACTTGTGGTTTTTAACAAGAAGTTGAAAATATCACTTTTTACCAAAAATGACAAAAATATTCACCAAAATTAGAGAATTGAAGATATCATCACAAAATGAACAAATCTGAGAGAGGTTCACATGTAGTACCTATATATGTAATATCAAAGCAATTGCACTTGCGGTTTTTAACAAGAAGTCGAAAATATCACTTTTTACCAAAAATGACAAAAATATTCACCAAAATTAGAGAATTAAAGATATCATTACAAAATGAACAAATCTGAGAGAGGTCCACATGTAGTACCTATATATGTAGTATCAAAGCAATTGGACTTGCGGTTTTTAACAAGAAGTCGAAAATATCACTTTTTACCAAAAATTACAAAAATATTCACCAAAATTAGAGAATTGAAGATATCATCACAAAATGAACAAATCTGCGAAAGGTCTACATGTAGTATCTAAATATGTAATATCAAAGCAATTGAACTATTGGTTTTTAACAAGAAGTCAAAAATATCACTTTTTACCAAAAATTACAAAAATATTCACGAAAATTAGAGAATTGAAGACATCATCACAAAATGAACAAATCTGAAAGAGGTCCACATGTAGTACCTATATATGTAATATCAAAGCAATCGGACTTGTGGTTTTTAACAAGAAGTTGAAAATATCACTTTTTACCAAAAATTACAAAAATATTCACCAAAATTAGAGAATTGAAGATATCATCACAAAATGAACAAATCTGAGAGAGGTTCACATGTAGTACCTATATATGTAATATCAAAGCAATTGCACTTGCGGTTTTTAACAAGAAGTCGAAAATATCACTTTTTACCAAAAATGACAAAAATATTCACCAAAATTAGAGAATTAAAGATATCATTACAAAATGAACAAATCTGAGAGAGGTCCACATGTAGTACCTATATATGTAATATCAAAGCAATTGCACTTGCGGTTTTTAACAAGAAGTCGAAAATATCACTTTTTACCAAAAATGACAAAAATATTCACCAAAATTAGAGAATTGAAGATATCAACATGAAATGAACAAACCTAAGAGAGGTCTACCCAAGGTACATATACACCAAGTATCAAAGCATTCAGGCTTGTAGTTTTCAAGAAGAAGTCGAAAAAGTAAAACATTGACGACGGACGACGACGACGGACAATCACTCATATGATAAGCTCCGCTCGACAAAGTCGACAACGGAGCTAAAAATGTTAATCTACATGTAAACAGGACCTATACAGCTGACTATGTACATGTAAACAGTACCTAGACAGCTGCCTATGTACATGTAAACAGTACCTAGACAGCTGCCTATGTACATGTAAACAGTACCTAAACAGCTGACTATGTACATGTAAACTGTACCTAAACAGCTGACTATGTACATGTAAACTGTACCTAAACAGCTGCCTATGTACATATAAATAATACCTAGACAGCTGGCTGTGTACTTGTAACAACACCTAGACGGCAGGCTGCGTAAATGTAAACACTACCTAGACAGCAGGTTGTACACACGTAAACAGTACCTAGACAGCTAGCTGTGCACATGTAAACAGTACCTAGACAGCTGGCTATGCACATGTAAACAATACCTAGACAGCTGGCTGTGTACTTGTAACAACATCTAGACGATAGGCTGCGTAAATGTAAACACTACCTAGACAGCTGGCTATGTACATGTAAATAACACCTAGACAGCTGGCTGTGCACACGTAAACAGTACCTAGACAGCTGGCTGTGCACATGTAAACATCACCTAGACAGCAGGTTGTACACACGTAAACAGGACCTATACAGCTTGCTATGCACATGTAAACAACACCTAGACAGCTGGCTGTGCACACGTAAACAGTACCTAGACTGCTGGCTGTGCACATGTAAACAGTACCTAGACAGCAGGTTGTACACACGTAAACAGGACCTATACAGCTTGCTATGCACATGTAAACAACACCTAGACAGCTGGCTGTGTACTTGTAACAACACCTAGATGGCAGTCTGTGTAAATGTAAACACTACCTAGACAGCAGGTTGTACACATGCAAACAGTACCTAGACAGCTAGCCATGTACATGTGAACAGTACCTAGACAGCTAGCCATGTACATGTGAACAGTACCTAGACAGCTAGCCATGTACATGTGAACAGTACCTAGACACCTGGCTGTGTATTTTCATCCTACCATATTAGGAAATGCGAATTCCAAATATAGAACGATTATGCGTGTAAGCATCCTCTAATACTAAAAACAAACATGGCTGCCATGGGAGTTTGACCGGACCCACACAAAGTAGTTTGATGAATCTGTTCTAAACGTTTTGGATTTGGGCATTCCCATGATGTATTCCTGGGAGAAAAAATTGTATAATAATAAGGTTATTATGAGGAAAGCAGTATCCTCGTAATAATCTCATACTATTACACATATTTTGTTTGCCTCGCAAAGAGTGTACCATTGTCTCTGGCTGTCTGTACACATGTAAACAGTACCTAGACAGCTGTCAGTACACATGTAAACAGTACCGAGACAGCTGGCTGTACACATGTAAATATCACCAAGACAGCTGGCTATGACAATGTACATAGCATCTAGCCAACTGGTTATGCACATTTGAACAGCACCTAGACAGTTGACTATGCACTAAACACTACCTATACATCTGGAAATGTTATTTTTTGTTCTAGCTATTTACATTATATCAGAATAAGCATAGACCACATGACCTGAAATAATACCCTCTGATTTCGCATTTGGTACCACAAAATGATTTAGGCTCAGTAATTAATTAATTTGCCCTATTAGCAGTACATGTGCACATGTAAATAATAGCTGCACGTCGGTTTACAATAAGCCTAACTTCAATGAGACTGCATTCAATAAATGTAATGTTTAAGTTCCCATCTAATAGAGCAAATATGGTATATGAAATAAAAAAAAAAAAATTTAACTCTTTTTCCTGGAGGGACAATTCAAAATCATTTAATTTACTTACCCTAGATGTGTTTTGTATAATCTTATAAAAAGAATTCTCATGAATCTGGCCATCTTGTATTTTGGTGAATAATCGTATGAGATCCTGGTGGCTACGAATACCATTCGCTAACGATAATGTCATATACTCCAGTACATCTCTACGACAGTGGACATCGTTGTATGGACATTTTCGCACACAATACCTGATATTTGTATAGATAAAATCATTAGATACAGATTTTACCGACTATCATTCTATGATATCGCATATTTATTAATGGTGTACTGTAATTGTAATGTTTATTATTATTATTTTTTATTATTACACATCTGTTACCGTAATGTCATAAGATACAGCGGGCTGTAATTTTGCGGTATTGCACTGGGTATTTTCATCCTACCATATTAGGAAATGCCAATTCCAAATATAGAACGATTATGCGTGTAAGCATCCTCTAATACTAAAAACAAACATGGCTGCCATGGGAGTTTGACCGGACCCACACATAGTAGTTTGATGAATCTGTTCTAAACGTTTTGGATTTGGGCATTCCCATGATGTATTCCTGGGAGAAAAAGATGTATAATAATAAGGTTATTATGAGGAAAGCAGTATCCTCATAATAAGCACATATTATTACAAATATTTTGTTTGCCTTGCAAAGAGTGTACCATTGTGTCCTGTGTGATTCAGGGGTTCCAACTTTGGTTCACTATAACTATAATGTTTAGTATTATTCTTAATACAATTATTACTGTTATCTTTGAATAATAATAATAATTTTTATTGCATAATTGTATCCTTATTTGGATATTAACTCAGAAAAAGAAAATTACAACAAAGATGAAAGTATAGACCTTAACCTTTTTACTACTAGACTTTCTCACCCAAATTGTTATGCACTTTTTTTCATTCATTCTTCAATATTTCTTGAAATGAATCCTAATTTTGTAGCCAACAGACACAATTTGAGTCAATTTTCAGGTTTTACTAAAAAAATTGGGCTAACTGGATAAACGGGACTATTTTGTGAATTTTTGATGAAAAGAGGGAACTGGTGGTGAAAAGGTTAAATACAAATGACCATTGTGATCTAAAATACAAGCAGCCTATTGGCTGAGATAGCTCCGTTGTTAGCAATGCATGTTTTAATTAAAGATCTGAAGATATCATTAGAAAATAAACAAATCTGAGAGAGGTCTACCAGTAGTACATATATGTATAATATCGGATATCACTTTATACAAAAAATGACAAAAATATTCATCAAAATTAGAGAATTAAAGATATCATCATGAATGAACAAATCTGAGTGCGGTCTACCTGAGGTACCTATTATGTATACTATCAAAGCAATCAGACTTGTGGCTTTTAACAAGAAGTCGAAACTATCACTTTTTATCAAAAATGCCAAAAATAAAATTAGAGAATTAAAGATATCATCACGAAATGAACAAATCTAAGAGAGGTCTGCCCAAGGTAGTTTTCAAAAAGAAGTAGAAAATGTAAAAAGTTGACACGGACGGCGAGAGACGCCGAGGGACAATCACTCATATGATCAGCTAATAGTCTTCTCCTAATCCCATTCAGTTTAATTTAAGAATATACTGAACAAACACTTACCCTGCTCTTTCTGTTCTTTCATAATTTGCCGGGCAAGGGATATCAACACATTCATATCCACCACGTTGGTTGAAACACATACGATTACTACCACAATCGATATTCTGTTCATGGCATTCATCAATGTCTGTGTAAAAATATACGTCAAAAGTTCAATGACGGGGCTAAGACAAAGGCTGATGTGTGAGGCAGTATCACACAATCTGCCATTTGTTATTGAAAGCATAACCATAAGAGACATGCTACAATCAGTATACAAGTTTAGAGTTACATTGTATATTACAATCAGTCGGTTTTTATGCAAAAATGTATTCGCTGGTTTCCCTGGTTCTGACGCACTATCAAACATTTCCGCAGCAAAATCTGAATCAAACTATGGCAGATCTCGGCTCTCGTTCGGCTCCCAACCATATGAACGCATTGGAGATAATCTCCAGTTAATTCGTGGGAGGAGCAATAGTTTGTGGCTCCGGTAGAATGCTGCCATGTGAACATAGTAATTGTAGGAAAATATATACATGTATCATATGTCAACAATATGGGATTGTGATAAGGTGAAAGATCAATGTGGTGGTTCAAAGGTCACAACCAATATCCTGGCAATTATCTACTATCTGAAAAAAACAGTGTCAAACACATGACTGCTTATTAAAATCTATCTAAACCATCACACATATGACTGCTTATTAAAACCTATCTAAACCATCACACACATGACTGCTTATTAAAACCTATATAAACCATCACACATATGACTGCTTATTAAAACCTATCTAAACCATCACACACATGACTGCTTATTAAAACCTATATAAACCATCACACACATGACTGCTTATTAAAACCTATCTAAACCATCACACATATGACTGCTTATTAAAACCTATCTAAACCATCACACACATGACTGCTTATTGAAACCTATCTAAACCATCACACACATGACTGCTTATTAAACCTATCTAAACCATCACACATGACTGCTTATTAAAACCTATTTAAACCATCACACATGACTGCTTATTAAACCTATCTAAACCATCACACACATGACTGCTTATTAAAACCCATCTGAATCATCACACACATGACTGCTTATTAAAACCTATCTATAACATCACACACATGACTGCTTATTAAAACCTATCTAAAACATCACAAACATGACTGCTTATTAAAATCTATCTACACCATCACACACATGACTGCTTATTAAAACCTATCTAAAACATCACAAACATGACTGCTTATTAAAATCTATCTAAACCATCACACACATGACTGCTTATTAAAACCTATCTGGCAAAACTTTTGCAAGTGCTGCCATCTTAAACAAGAGTTCTCTGCATAACAACAGGCTTCACTGGTTAGCAGTGTTCCCACTCTAAACCATGTATTGAATTAGCGTAAAAAATGATGGCATTTTTATTTAAACCCTTACCTCGGCAGTCTCTTCCATTTGATTTTAATCTATACCCATGTGGACAAGTACAGATATAACTGCCGTCTGTATTTTCACACTCATGCTGACAGGAATTGGACTGTAAACATTCATTTATGTCTGAAAGTAATAAAATATAACCAGACTATTTAATAGCTTTTTCACCACTAGTTCCCTCTTTTCATCACAAATTCATAGTTTATCTATCTATAACATCACACACATGACTGCTTATTAAAACCTATCTAAAACATCACAAACATGACTGCTTATTAAAATCTATCTACACCATCACACACATGACTGCTTATTAAAACCTATCTAAAACATCACAAACATGACTGCTTATTAAAATCTATCTAAACCATCACACACATGACTGCTTATTAAAACCTATCTGGCAAAACTTTTGCAAGTGCTGCCATCTTAAACAAGAGTTCTCTGCATAACAACAGGCTTCACTGGTTAGCAGTGTTCCCATTCTAAACCATGTATTGAATTAGCGTAAAAAATGATGGCATTTTTATTTAAACCCTTACCTCGGCAGTCTCTTCCATTTGATTTTAATCTATACCCATGTGGACAAGTACAGATATAACTGCCGTCTGTATTTTCACACTCATGCTGACAGGAATTGGACTGTAAACATTCATTTATGTCTGAAAGTAATAAAATATAAATTAATAAAATATAACCAGACTATTTAATAGCTTTTTCACCACTAGTTCCCTCTTTTCATCACAAATTCATAGTTTATTCCTGTTTATAGTCTGCATTTTCTTTCAGATGATTTGAACAAAAATAGCTAAATTTGAGTAAAGACTGAAAATTTACACAAATTTTGTTGGCGCCAAAACTAGGATTCATTTCCATAAATATTAAAGAATATGAGAAAAAAAGTACAGAACAATTTGGACGAGAAATTCTGGTGGTGAAAAGATTAAAGAGCCATAACACACTGACACATTACGAAAGGCAGTCATTTTTTACATACTGTACTTTCCATAAGAAACAGACTTCCAGTTAGAACATTTTCAGAAAGACCATAAATCCATTTTAATGTTTACAGTTGGGTTTAACTCTGATCAGCATCTTCGAATATGAAGGTGTGACACAAGCACTGAAGTCTACTAAGGCGATATACAGTATTGGTATGGAATTCGTTGATGTAGCAGTTTGTGATGGAACAACTTGTAACACATATCACACCTTGCTCATGCAGTGATCATGTGATGATCACATGAGGTTTGTTGGTTAAAAGTAGACTAAATTGACAAACAGCATGCAACACAACTGACTGGTGGTGTTCTATAACAGTTCAGACTAAACACAGAACCAAGATCTGAGGTGGTAGTCATTCGCAGATTTCCTAGTATCCCATGAGGATTTCCCATAAACTTAAAATGGAACCGATACTATAAATAGGGGCAAGATATGCTAATCCGAACCAAGCCGCTTACATTTACGATGTTTAGAGATCAAGCTGTGATTCCAAATACATTTTTATGGGGGCATGAATATGTACGCTAGCGATTACACTCATCTGTTTGGGCTTTTGATGTATAAATGTTGTTGTTTTCGGTCGAAACGTGCGACGACAAGTAAAATCAAAGAAAGCTTAGAAAGAACTCCCATGTGCTGAGAGTATTGGAGACACATTAAATATAATTCGAAATTACTTAGCTGAAAACTAATTATGCAAATCAGAAAATTAATATGAACAGATTTGAGTGAAAACTAATGAGGTCTGCGCAATGTAACAGAAAATCTATGTTTCCAAGTTTAATTGAAATGTGATTAGAACCAAAAATTTATGAAAAATTATGCTTATTAGGGAATTAATATGAACAGATTTTTACCCCAAACTAATTAGGTTTGTACATTGTCATAGAGCAACTTTGTACTAAGTTTCATTGAAATGGAATAATTAGTACTTTAGATATTAGTGTGAAAGCTTAAAATTGGTTAATTATGCAAATTAGGTAATTAATATGTACAGATTTTAACCCACAATTATCCAGGTCTGTCTATTGTTCTACAGCATCCATGTACATTCAATGATATGTGATGTTTAGTCCCTGAGATATCAGTGTGAAAGTTGGTTAATTATGCAAATTAGGTGATTAATATGCACAAATATTTACCGGAAACTAATTGGGTCTGCATAATTCTAGATTCATTGAAATGTGATGATTAGTACTTTAGATATCAGTAGAAAAGCTGAAAATTAACTAATTATGCAAATTATGTGATTAATATGCACAAATATTTATCGGAAACAATCAATCTCTGCATAGTTCTTTAGTATGTAAGTACCAAGTTTCATTGAAATGTAATGCTCACTACTTATATCAAATGCTGAAAATTAATTAATTATGCAAATTAGGTAATTAATATGTACTGATATTACCATAAAAACTATCAGGTCTGTGCAGTGTCATATGACATCTATGTACCAAGTTTCATTGAAATGTGATGATTAGTACTTGAGATATCAGTGGAAAAACCGAAAATTGACTAGTCATTATGCAAATTAGGTGATTAATATGCACAAATATTTATCGGAAACAATCAATCTCTGCATAGTCCTTGAGTATGTAAGTACCAAGTTTCATTGAAATGTAATGCTCACTACTTATATCAAATGCTGAAAATTAATTAATTATGCAAATTAGGTAATTAATATGTACTGATATTACCATAAAAACTATTAGGTCTGTGCAGTGTCATATGACATCTATGTACCAAGTTTCATTGAAATGTGATGATTAGTACTTATATCAAATGCTGAAAATTAATTAATTATGCAAATTAGGTAATTAATATGTACTGATATTACCATAAAAACTATCAGGTCTGTGCAGTGTCAGATGACATCTATGTACCAAGTTTCATTGAAATGTGATGATTAGCACTTGAGATATCAGTGGAAAAACCGAAAATTGACTAATCATTATGCAAATTAGGTAATTAGTATCCACGGATTAGTAATTACAATAGGTAATTAACGAGCATGGATTTTTACCAAAACCTAATCAAATCTGCGCATTGGCCCAGAGCATCTATGCACCAAGTTTCATCAATCAAAGAAAGCTTAGAAAGAACTCCCATGTGCTGAGAGTATTGGAGACACATTAAATATAATTCGAAATTACTTAGCTGAAAACTAATTATGCAAATCAGAAAATTAATATGACCAGATTTGAGTGTAAAACTAATGAGGTCTGCGCAATGTAACAGAAAATCTATGTCTCCAAGTTTAATTGAAATGTGATTAGAACCAAAAAAATTATGAATTATTATGCTTATTAGGGAATTAATATGAACAGATTTTTACCCCAAACTAATTAGGTTTGTACATTGTCCTAGAGCATCTTTGTACTAAGTTTCATTGAAATGGAATAATTAGCACCGCGAAAACTCCAAAATTTCGACCCCTCTACAAATTTGACCGCCTATTTATTTGCCGGGTTTCGGTGTTTTATTTACCTCCAAATTTTCGACTCCACTAAAAATTGCCGACTCATTCTTATTCGAAAATTGCGACCAGTTTTAGTTTTCCCCCAAACGAAAAAAAAAACGATGTGAGCGTTCAAACGGGACCTTCCTCAAAGGCATGAATCCGGGTTTCTGATTGACTGAGAGATTTTTATTTTATTGGTAACGAAAATATATTCTAAATAAACGAAGTTTCAAATAAAAACGAACACAAAAATCTCGGCATGCTGCGTTTCTGAATTGTTGATTATTACTGTACTCAGTAGTGATTATAATAATGTACACAAAATAAATTTGTTGAATGGTTATGAAATACAAATAAAAGTCAACTTAGTTTCATCGTAAGCGAATGATTCCGGTCTCGTATAAACGTTTGATGCTGTAGGATATCCGCCATGTTCTCTTAGGTCAAATAGGTCAAATCGCTAATTAACCAATCAAAAAGCTGGATGATGCAAAAACGGCATGATTTTTTTTAAATAAAAAAATTAGTTGTTTTTAAAAAATAAACTGGTCATCTGAAGAATAATTTAACATTGTTCACAGTGATAACAGCTCATTCTCGAAAGGAAGCTTACCCGCTCACGCTAGTCACGATAAAAATCATACACGTGTACTCTTGAATAGACAGACGTCAATGACTACGGTAAAACTTAGACTCTATTTTAGCCTGCAGGATTGATTGAAATGTCCGAAAAATGACGCCAAAATACACCTTAAAAGTCCCATTTTATTTTCTTAAATCCCATTATATTTTTTAATCCAAGGGCGAATTTACGGCAGAATTTGGTCCCTCAAATCACCGGTACGGTGCTCAAATAAGGGACACGTGAGCTTTGATTCTAACCGGATACATTGCACTGGGTCGGGGAGATCGTTTGCTAAACTTCCATGTATCTTTTGTCCAATGGGTACCTGTACTTCGAACATTCGCAAGTTTTCCTAGGTAGTGCGAGACAGCTTTGTCTTTTGACCTATTAGTTTTGTGCTGACCTCTTCTCCGCGTCTTGATGTTTTGTTTTGCTTGTCATAATACTCACTGATTGATGACTTTGTTTAGATTTTGAGTTACAACTCGGCCACGACCTTTGCTTTTACCGTGAAACATGAGGAAGTTTACGTCAATTGACGGACATTGCATTTTTTAAAAACTAATGAAGCACACTGTCTATCATCCCCATTTTTTTTTGCTGATTTCTATTCTGAAAAATTCGACCGTCCGAAAATGCACCTTAATTTTGACTCTAAAAACACGTCACATTTCTAACACAAATTATTTAAAACCAGTCGAAATTTTGGAGTTTTTACGGTACTTTAGATATCAGTGTGAAAGATTAAAATTGGTTAATTATGCAAATTAGGTAATTAATATGTACAGATTTTAACCCACAATTATTCAGGTCTGTCTATTGTCCTACAGCATCCATGTACATTCATTGATATGTGATGTATAGTACCTGAGATATCAGTGTGAAAGTTGGTTAATTATGCAAATTAGGTGATTAATATGCACAAATATTTACCGGAAACTAATTGGGTCTGCATAATTCTAGATTCATTGAAATATGATGATTAGTACTTTAGATATCAGTAGAAAAGCTGAAAATTAATTATGCAAATTAGGTAATTAATATGCACAATTATTTACCCTAAAACTAATCAGGTCTCTGCATAGTCCTAAAGGATCTATGTACCAAGTTTCATTGAAATGCGATGATTAGTACTTGAGATACCCGTGGAAAAGCTGAAAATTAACTAATTATGCAAATTAGGTGATTAATATGCACAAATATTTATCGAAAACAATCAATCTCTGCATAGTCCTTGAGTATGTAAGTACCAAGTTTCATTGAAATGTAATGCTAACTACTTATATCAAATGCTGAAAATTAATTAATTATGCAAATTAGGTAATTAATATGTACTGATATTACCATAAAAACTATCAGGTCTGTGCAGTGTCGTATGACATCTATGTACCAAGTTTCATTGAAATGTGATGATTAGTACTTGAGATATCAGTGGAAAAACCGAAAATTGACTAATCATTATGCAAATTAGGTAATTAGTATCCACGGATTATTACCAAAAACTAATCAAAACCTAGCATTAGTTCAGAGCATCTATGTACCAAGTTTCATCAAAATCCAATGAGTGGTTGTTTAGATATCAGTGGAACAGTCATGGAACCACTAAAAAATAGCTAATTATCATGCAAATTAGGTAATTAATATGCACGGATTTTTACCAAAAATTAATCAAATCTGCGCATATGTTCAGAGCATCTATGTACCAAGTTTCATCAAAATCCAATGAGTGGTTCTTTAGATATCAGTGGAACAGTCATAGAACAGCTAAAAATTAGCTAATTATCATGCAAATTAGGTAATTAACGAGCATGGATTTTTACCAAAACCTAATCAAATCTGCGCATTGGCCCAGAGCATCTATGCAACAAGTTTCATCAAAAACCGATGTATGGTTCTTGAGATAGCAGTGGAACAGTCGGACACACATACACACATACACACATACACACATACACACATACACACATACACACATACAGACACACTAACTGCAAAGACTCCCATTTTGTGCTTCGCACATGGGAGTCAAAAACCGATGTATGGTTCTTGAGATAGCAGTGGAACAGTCGGACACACATACACACGTACACACACACAGACACACTAACTGCAAAGACTCCCATTATGTGCTTCGCACATGGGAGTCAAATACTGATTTTAAAATGGCGGCCAATGTATGCAAAATGCCTGTCAATCACAGTTTGAGTAAGCATGCATAATAAGCATTTATTTACTTAGTGGACAGAGGTGGAGTTAATTACCCATGAGCATGTGGTGCAATTTATGCAAGACGGCTTCATAGAATGAAGATGTGTACCAACTGAGCAAATCCAATCGTTTTGTTTAGTTTTTGAATATAACTAATTTCAAACAAGCAGTTGGATTTATTAATTATTTATTAAAGGGCGACAGTCGTCGTGCCACGTCCTGTTCGATATGGGACTCATAGCACTGTATACAACGCGTGTAAAATACATTGTTTATTTACATGAAATTCAAACACTCGCTGCGCGACGACCACCACGCTTTAAGTATGTATATGCGTTTGTTGACTTGACAGTGCATTCCGGTACTATATAAGGGTTGCATCAAGGTCTCCAAAAGGCACCATCTATTTAAATCCATTTTTCTCAAGCGAACTCAAGGGATTATGGTACAGAATAACAATTTACCAGGGGCCCAGATTTAATTGTCAAATACGTCCACATCTTGAGAGGCTAAGCCTTTCTCTGATGTTTTTTAAACGTCTGTTGCAAAAATCAAACGATCTGATTTTGAACTTGAATTTCTTTATTTCGTAGCTCACATCGAAAGGCCGATCTTTGACAGGGGGATATTGGGTTTGAATACCCTTACTTCATCAAAATTGACCATCATCAAATGTGTACAGCGCATTATTAAGCGTAGAAATATCTCAAGAATATTTTCTAGTTTGTTGAATCCCACGTGATGTTTGTCACCAATACAATGCTATGAGTTTTGTTTGTCCTGTTTTTACGTTTGATTTCATGCATAACGCGGGATCTTGCAGTGAAAGGAAAATGGTCTATTGAACTGGGTTGAAATTTCATGATGAAATTTCCAATTTTGAAGCTGATCATATAAAAATTTTATTTATTGTAACCACAGAAAGAAATTTCAAGTGAATATTAACCAATATCTTGGAAATTATATACAGAGAACATGAGACAAAAGCAAACTTGATTGAGATTCCAAACTGGTTAATATAATAGTTTGAACGAAATTGGATGAAAAGTTGGGAGTCCTTGTAACCAAAAGTAAATGTTTTAGAATGAAGACAACAACAACAACAACAACAACAACAATAAGGACAGACATTTACCCCTCATTTACCTTGACCTTCACCTACGATGATACAGACAAGATAAACAAAAAATTCAAGTTCAAAATCAATCAAGTTAAAAATCGTGCCTTGCACACAAAATGCAAAATCTCAGTGAACATGAATATTTACCTTCACAACCTCCACTGATTGACCTATATCCACTACCACAACCACTTTCTAATGCATTGTTAGGTCTCCATTTTAGTCCCACACATATTTTTTTATTGGCTAACTGATGCTGATCAGGAGGACAAATACATTCATAGTCACCAGGTAGATTACGACACTCATAACTGCATAGTCCAGGATTCTTTGTGCATTCATTTACATCTAGAAAAAAGATAATTTTTCATATTTTCAGCTAAAAATCAGGTAGAGTTATACTTGGAAACACAATGTCATAGAAGCACACTTGCTTAGAAGTACACCATTACAGCTGTCTTAGGAATACACCATTACAACTGTTTTAGGAGTACACCATTACAACTGTCTTAGGAATACACCATTACAACTGTCTTATGAGTACACCATTACAACTGTCTTAGGAGTACACCATTACAACTGTCTTAGGAGTACACAATTACAACTGTCTTAGGAGTACACCATTACAACTGTCTTAGGAGTACACCATTACAACTGTCTTAGGAGTACACCATTACAACTGTTTTAGGAGAACACCATTAGAACTGTTTTAGGAGTACACCATTACAACTGTCTTAGGAATACACCATTACAACTGTCTTAGGAGTACACCATTACAACTGTCTTAGGAGTACACCATTACAACTGTCTTAGGAGTACACCATTACAACTGTCTTAGGAGTACACCATTACAACTGTTTTAGGAGAACACCATTACGACTGTCTTAGGAATACACCATTACAACTGTCTTAGGAGTACACCATTACGACTGTCTTAGGAGTACACCATTACAACTGTCTTAGGAGTACACCATTACAACTGTCTTAGGAGTACACCATTACAACTGTTTTAGGAGAACACCATTACGACTGTCTTAGGAATACACCATTACAACTGTCTTAGGAGTACACCATTACGACTGTCTTAGGAGTACACCATTACAACTGTCTTAGGAGTACACCATTACAACTGTCTTAGGAGTACACCATTACAACTGTCTTAGGAGTACACCATTACAACTGTTTTAGGAGAACACCATTACGACAGTCTTAGGAGTACACCATTACAACTGTCTTAGGAGTACACCATTACGACTGTCTTAGGAGTACACCATTACGACTGTCTTAGGAGTACACCATTACAACTGTCTTAGGAGTACACCATTACAACTGTCTTAGGAGTTCACCATTACGACTGTCTTAGGAGTACACCATTACAACTGTCTTATGAGTACACCATTACAGCTGTCTTAGGAATACACCATTATGACTGTCTTAGGAGTACACCATTACAATTGTCTTAGGAGTACACAATTACAACTGTCTTAGGAGTACACCATTACAACTGTCTTAGGAGTACACCATTACAACTGTCTTAGGAGTACACCATTACAACTGTTTTAGGAGAACACCATTACGACTGTCGTAGGAGTACACCATTACAACTGTCTTAGGAATACACCATTACAACTGTCTTAGGAGTACACCATTACAACTGTCTTAGGAGTACACCATTACAACTGTCTTAGGAGTACACCATTACAACTGTCTTAGGAGTACACCATTACGACTGTCTTAGGAGTACACCATTACAACTGTCTTAGGAGTACACCATTACGACTGTCTTAGGAGCACACCATTACAACTGTCTTAGGAGTACACCATTACAGCTGTCTTAGGAATACACCATTACGACTGTCTTAGGAGTACACCATTACAATTGTCTTAGGAGTACACCATTACAACTGTCTTAGGAGTACACCATTATAACTGTCTTAGGAGTACACCATTACAACTGTCTTAGGAGTACACCATTACAACTGTTTTAGGAGAACACCATTACAACTGTCTTAGGAGTACACCATTACAACTGTTTTAGGAGTACACCATTACATGTCTTAGGAATACACCATTACAACTGTCTTAGGAGTACACCATTACAACTGTCTTAGGAGTACACCATTACAACTGTCTTAGGAGCACACCATTACAACTGTCTTAGGAGTACACCATTACAACTGTCTGAGGAGTACACCATTGCAACTGTCTTAGGAGTACACCATTACAACTGTCTTAGGAGTACACCATTACAACTGTCTTAGGAGCACACCATTACAACTGTCTTAGGAGTACACCATTACAACTGTCGTAGGAGTACACCATTACAACTGTTTTAGGAGAACACCATTACAACTGTCTTAGGAGTACACCATTACAACTGTCTTAGGAGTACACCATTACAATTGTCTTAGGAGTACACCATTACAACTGTCTTAGGAGTACACCATTACAACTGTCTTAGGAGTACACCATTACAACTGTCTTAGGAGTACACCATTACAACTTTCTTAGGAGTACACCATTACAACTGTCTTAGCAGTACACCATTACAACTGTCTTAGGAGTACACCATTACAACTGTCTTAGGAGTACACCATTACAACTGTCTTAGGAGTACACCATTACAATTGTCTTAGGCGTACACCATTACAATTGTTTTAGGAGAACACCATTACGACTGTCTTAGGAGTACACCATTACAACTGTCTTAGGAGTACACCATTACAATTGTCTTAGGAGTACACCATTACAACTGTCTTAGGAGTACACCATTACAATTGTCTTAGGAGTACACCATTACAATTGTCTTAGGAGTACACCATTACAACTGTCTTAGGAGTACACCATTACAACTGTCTTAGGAGTACACCATTACAATTGTCTTAGGAGTACACCATTACAACTGTCTTAGTACACATAATTAACTTTAAGATCATTAATTTTTGACACAGATAAAATAATCTGAATGACTTGTGCAAGAAGGACACTCACCTATGCATGGTTTACCTCTGCCCTGAGATCTAAATCCACGTGGACACAAACAGGTGTAACTACCATATGTATTAAGACAAACTTGGTTATGACTACAGTCATGACTTCCTACATGACACTCATTAATATCTAAAAGAAAAACAAAAAACACTCAGTGTTAGTCTGTGAATACATTGCTGCATCCTTGGGTATTTGTATCATGTCTTTTGCTTTTTTGCTGTGTCCTTGGGCTTAGCCTTTTCCAGGAAACGAAATGAAACGAAACATGAAAAAAAAAATGAAATTAAACCAAAATTTTGAACAACTTCAAATATCGCCACGTCACAGAAATAAATTTGTGAGAATATTTAGTTTCCACCTCTTTTCCGCCTACTTTGCAGTTCGATTCATTTGTGCTGACATGACATGACAGCCATTTTGGAATTACTGAACACTAATGGCGCTATTCATTTCATGTTTCAAAGTGTGAAATTTTCTCAGATATTATTAGGCCAATGAAAAAAAATGCGAGTTAGGGTTAGGGTTAGAGTTTCGTTTCGTGGAAAAGAATAAGCCCTTCCTTGGGTATTTGTAGTATTTCTTTTGCTTTTTTTTAAACTTGAATAAAACCATGTTTTATTTTTGTTTTCACAATTAATTACTTTATTCTCACTAGGAATAGATTTTCACTAATTTTGATTCAGTAAAAATAAAATCCAGTGAATATACCTTTTTCAGCTAAAAATAAAGTGTTTTACAGTACATCAAATGCTTAAAAACGACCCATGCAAACTACCACAACACTTATTAAAGTCTATATATAAACACATTCAAACACAATGTACATATAGATCGAAGCCTTTCTAGACAATAATTCTGGTTTTGGATTTTTACCCCTCTGAACCTAAAGTCGACTTTTGTCACAAGGTAAAGCCACAACATTTTATCCATATTATTTTTAAACTTGTGATTAAAATCTGTAGCCAATGAAAGGTTATATACACAATGACAATTATTAACAACGACGACGACGCCGTCAACAATAACGACGACGACAACAATAACGACAACGCCGGACAGAAATTTTTCCCTTAATATACCTTTCCATTCCATCTTTGATGTTATGGGCAAGGTAAAAATGTTATCTGTTACTTACGCATAATACAGGGGTTTGGAAATGTTTCCCTTAATATACCTTTCCCTTCCATCTTTGATGTTACGGGCAAGGTAAAAATGTTATCTGTTACTTACGCATAATACAGGGGTTTGGAAATGTTTCCCTTAATATACCTTTCCCTTCCATCTTTGATGTTACGGGCAAGGTAAAAATGTTATCTGTTACTTACGCATAATACAGGGGTTTGGAAATTTTTCTCTTAATATATCTTTCCCTTCCATCTTTGATGTTACAGGCAAGGTAATAATGAATAAAATAATAATTTAAAATGTTTGACTCACCAACACATGTACCATTTCGCCCTCTCTCCAATCCTGCTTCACATGCATTTATACAGCGGTAACCTCCTTTTAAATTCTTACATTCTTTACCTTGTTGGCAAGGATTATATCCAGACTCGCATTCATTGATATCTGAGCAGTGTACAAAATGATATTACATACATTGGATTAGGAGAAGATTCTACAAAAGTTGTGGAAACACACTATTGAATGTTAATTACTGTGGAATACTACTATATTTTCGCTGGAATTAATTTTCGCTGAAAAAGCTTTTTTTAGTGTTTTGTATGGAATATATTTTCACTGATTTTTGACAAGTTGAATTTGAGACATAGGAAAAAAAGTTTATTCGCTGGAATTTATTTTCACTGAAGCATCCCTGCAGCGAAAATAAATTCCAAGCGAAAATAAAGTATTCTATAGTATAACAATGACAAATGAACAATAATGTCATATTCATTGAGTGACTCTGAATTCAATATGGCGCTGTGGTGCAAGTTCATTATTGGTATTACGATACATCAATATATTTCATGTGTTAAATCACTGATAATGCCTATTTTCATTTATTTTATGTGGAGAACCAAACTGGTTTGTAGCATAGAATGCACATACACACTACTCTACAATGAGACCTGTGCATTACACATAGTTTGTAGCATAGAATTCACTTACACACTACTCTACAATGAGACCTGCACATTACACATAGTTTGTAGAATAGAATGCACTCACACACTACTCTACAATGAGACCTGTACATTACACATAGTTTGTAGCATAGAATTCACTTACACACTACTCTACAATGAGACCTGTACATTACACATAGTTTGTAGCATAGAATGCACATACACACTACTCTACAATAAGACCTGTACATTACACATAGTTTGTAGCATAGAATGCACATACACACTACTTTACAATGAGACCTGTACATTACACATAGTTTGTAGCATAGAATGCACTGACACACTACTCTACAATGAGACCTGTACATTACACATAGTTTGCAGCATAGAATGCACATACACACTACTCTACAATGAGACATGTACATTACACATAGTTTGTAGCATAGAATTCACTTACACACTACTCTACAATGAGACCTGCACATTACACATAGTTTGTAGCATAGAATTCACTTACACACTACTCTACAATAAGACCTGTACATTACACATAGTTAGTAGAATAGAATTCACTTACACACTACTCTACAATGAGACCTGTACATTACACATAGTTTGTAGCATAGAATGCACATACACACTACTCTACAATGAGACCTGTACATTACACATAGTTTGTAGCATAGAATTCACTTACACACTACTCTACAATGAGACCTGCACATTACACATAGTTTGTAGAATAGAATGCACTCACACACTACTCTACAATGAGACCTGTACATTACACATAGTTTGTAGCATAGAATTCACTTACACACTACTCTACAATGAGACCTGTACATTACACATAGTTTGTAGCATAGAATGCACATACACACTACTCTACAATAAGACCTGTACATTACACATAGTTTGTAGCATAGAATGCACATACACACTACTTTACAATGAGACCTGTACATTACACATAGTTTGTAGCATAGAATGCACTTACACACTACTCTACAATGAGACCTGTACATTACACATAGTTTGTAGCATAGAATGCACATACACACTACTCTACAATGAGACCTGTACATTACACATAGTTTGTAGCATAGAATTCACTTACACACTACTCTACAATGAGACCTGCACATTACACATAGTTTGTAGCATAGAATTCACATACACACTACTCTACAATGAGACCTGCACATTACACATAGTTTGTAGCATAGAATTCACTTACACACTACTCTACAATAAGACCTGTACATTACACATAGTTAGTAGAATAGAATTCACTTACACACTACTCTACAATGAGACCTGTACATTACACATAGTTTGTAGCATAGAATGCACATACACACTACTTTACAATGAGACCTGTACATTACACATAGTTAATAGCATAGAATATGCATACACACTACTTTACAATGAGACATGTACATTACACATAGTTTGTAGCATAGAATGCACATACACACTACTCTACAATGAGACCTGTACATTACACATAGTCAGTAGCATAGAATGCACATACACACTACTTTGCAATGAGACCTGCACATTACACATAGTTAATAGCATAGAATGTGCATACACACTACTTTACAATGAGACCTGTACATTACACATAGTTTGTAGCATAGAATGCACTTACACACTACTCTACAATGAGACCTGTACATTACACATAGTTTGTAGCATAGAATTCACATACACACTACTCTACAATGAGACCTGTACATTACACATAGTTTGTAGCATAGAATGCACATACACACTACTTTACAATGAGACCTGCACATTACACATAGTTTGTAGCATAGAATGCACATACACACTACTTTACAATAAGACCTGCACATTGCACATGGTTTGTAGCATAGAATGCACATACGCACTACTTTACAATAAGACCTGCACATTGCACATGGTTTGTAGCATAGAATGCACATACGCACTACTTTACAATAAGACCAGCACATTGCACATGGTTTGTAGCGAATGCACATACACACTACTTTACAATAAGACCTGCACATTGCACATGGTTTGTAGCATAGAATGCAAATACACACTACTTTACAATGAGACCTGCACATTACACAGTTTGTAGCATAGAATGCACATACGCACTACTTTACAATAAGACCTGTACATTACACATAGTTTGTAGCATAGAATTCACATACACATTACTTTACAATGAGACCTGCACATTACACAGTTTGTAGCATAGAATGCACATACGCACTACTCTACAATAAGACCTGCACATTGCACATGGTTTGTAGCATAGAATGCACATACACACTACTTTACAATGAGACCTGCACATTACACAGTTTGTAGCATAGAATGCACATACACAATACTCTACAATAAGACCTGCACATTGCACATGGTTTGTAGCATAGAATGCACATACACACTATTTACAATGAGACCTGAACATTACACATAGTTTGTAGCATAGAATGCACATACACACTACTCTACAATAAGACCTGCACATTGCACATGGTTTGTAGCATAGAATGCATATACGCACTACTTTACAATAAGACCTGCACATTGCACATGGTTTGTAGCATAGAATGCACATACGCACTACTTTACAATGAGACCTGCACATTACAGTTTGTAGCATAGAATGCACATACACACTACTCTACAATGAGACCCGCACATTACACAGTTTGTAGCATAGAATGCACATACACACTACTCTACAATGAGACCCGCACATTACACATAGTTTGTAGCATAGAATGCACATACACACTACTCTACAATGAGACCTGCACATTACACATAGTTTGTAGCATAGAATGCACATACACACTACTCTACAATAAGACCTGCACATTACAGTTTGTAGCATAGAATGCACATACACACTACTTTACAATGAGACCTGTACATTACACATAGTTTGTAGCATAGAATGCACATACACACTACTCTACAATAAGACCTGCACATTGCACATAGTTTGTAGCATAGAATGCACATATGCACTACTTTACAATAAGACCTGCACATTGCACATATTTTGTAGCATAGAATGCACATACACACTACTTTACAATGAGACCTGGACATTACACATAGTTTGTAGCATAGAATGCACATACGCACTACTTTACAATAAGACCTGCACATTGCACATGGTTTGTAGCATAGAATTCACATACACACTACTTTACAATGAGACCTGCACATTACAGTTTGTAGCATAGAATGCACATACGCACTACTTTACAATAAGACCTGTACATTACACATGGTTTGTAGCATAGAATGCACATACACACTACTCTACAATAAGACCTGCACATTGCACATGGTTTGTAGCATAGAATGCACATACACACTACTTTACAATAAGAACTGCACATTGCACATGGTTTGTAGCATAGAATGCACATACGCACTACTTTACAATAGGACCTGCACATTGCACATAGTTTGTAGCATAGAATGCACATACGTACTACTCTACAATAAGACCTGCACATTGCACATGGTTTGTAGCATAGAATGCACATGCACACTACTTTACAATGAGACCTGGACATTACACATAGTTTGTAGCATAGAATGCACATACGCACTACTTTACAATAAGACCTGCACATTGCACATGGTTTGTAGCATAGAATTCACATACACACTACTTTACAATGAGACCTGCACATTACAGTTTGTAGCATAGAATGCACATACGCACTACTTTACAATAAGACCTGTACATTACACATGGTTTGTAGCATAGAATGCACATACACACTACTCTACAATAAGACCTGCACATTGCACATGGTTTGTAGCATAGAATGCACATACACACTACTTTACAATGAGACCTGCACATTACACATAGTTTGTAGCATAGAATGCACATACGCACTACTTTACAATAAGACCTGCACATTGCACATGGTTTGTAGCATAGAATGCACATACGCACTACTTTACAATAAGACCAGCACATTGCACATGGTTTGTAGCGAATGCACATATGTACTACTTTACAATGAGACCTGCACATTACACATAGTTTGTAGCATAGAATGCACATACGCACTACTTTACAATAAGACCTGCACATTGCACATGGTTTGTAGCATAGAATTCACATACACACTACTTTACAATGAGACCTGCACATTACAGTTTGTAGCATAGAATGCACATACGCACTACTTTACAATAAGACCTGTACATTACACATAGTTTGTAGCATAGAATGCACATACACACTACTCTACAATAAGACCTGCACATTGCACATGGTTTGTAGCATAGAATGCACATACGCACTACTTTACAATGAGACCTGCACATTACACATGGTTTGTAGCATAGAATGCACATACACACTACTTTACAATAAGACCTGCACATTGCACATGGTTTGTAGCATAGAATGCATATACGCACTACTTTACAATAAGACCTGCACATTGCACATGGTTTGTAGCATAGAATGCACATACGCACTACTTTACAATGAGACCTGCACATTACATTTTGTAGCATAGAATGCACATACACACTACTCTACAATGAGACCCGCACACTACACAGTTTGTAGCATAGAATGCACATACACACTACTCTACAATGAGACCCGCACATTACACATAGTTTGTAGCATAGAATGCACATACACACTACTCTACAATGAGACCTGCACATTACACATAGTTTGTAGCATAGAATGCACATACACACTACTCTACAATAAGACCTGTACATTATACATAGTTTGTAGCATAGAATGCACTTACACACTACTCTACAATAAGACCTGTACATTACACATAGTTTGTAGCATAGAATGCACATACACACTACTCTACAATAAGACCTGCACATTGCACATGGTTTGTAGCATAGAATGCACATACACACTATTTACAATGAGACCTGAACATTACACATAGTTTGTAGCATAGAATGCACATACACACTACTCTACAATAAGACCTGCACATTGCACATGGTTTGTAGCATAGAATGCATATACGCACTACTTTACAATAAGACCTGCACATTGCACATGGTTTGTAGCATAGAATGCACATACGCACTACTTTACAATGAGACCTGCACATTACAGTTTGTAGCATAGAATGCACATACACACTACTCTACAATGAGACCCGCACATTACACAGTTTGTAGCATAGAATGCACATACACACTACTCTACAATAAGACCTGCACATTGCACATGGTTTGTAGCATAGAATGCACATACACACTACTTTACAATAAGAACTGCACATTGCACATGGTTTGTAGCATAGAATGCACATACGCACTACTTTACAATAGGACCTGCACATTGCACATAGTTTGTAGCATAGAATGCACATACGTACTACTCTACAATAAGACCTGCACATTGCACATGGTTTGTAGCATAGAATGCACATACACACTACTTTACAATGAGACCTGGACATTACACATAGTTTGTAGCATAGAATGCACATACGCACTACTTTACAATAAGACCTGCACATTGCACATGGTTTGTAGCATAGAATTCACATACACACTACTTTACAATGAGACCTGCACATTACAGTTTGTAGCATAGAATGCACATACGCACTACTTTACAATAAGACCTGTACATTACACATGGTTTGTAGCATAGAATGCACATACACACTACTCTACAATAAGACCTGCACATTGCACATGGTTTGTAGCATAGAATGCACATACACACTACTTTACAATGAGACCTGCACATTACACATAGTTTGTAGCATAGAATGCACATACGCACTACTTTACAATAAGACCTGCACATTGCACATGATTTGTAGCATAGAATGCACATACGCAATACTTTACAATAAGACCAGCACATTGCACATGGTTTGTAGCGAATGCACATATGTACTACTTTACAATGAGACCTGCACATTACACATAGTTTGTAGCATAGAATGCACATACGCACTACTTTACAATAAGACCTGCACATTGCACATGGTTTGTAGCATAGAATTCACATACACACTACTTTACAATGAGACCTGCACATTACAGTTTGTAGCATAGAATGCACATACGCACTACTTTACAATAAGACCTGTACATTACACATAGTTTGTAGCATAGAATGCACATACACACTACTCTACAATAAGACCTGCACATTGCACATGGTTTGTAGCATAGAATGCACATACGCACTACTTTACAATGAGACCTGCACATTACACATGGTTTGTAGCATAGAATGCACATACACACTACTTTACAATAAGACCTGCACATTGCACATGGTTTGTAGCATAGAATGCATATACGCACTACTTTACAATAAGACCTGCACATTGCACATGGTTTGTAGCATAGAATGCACATACGCACTACTTTACAATGAGACCTGCACATTACAGTTTGTAGCATAGAATGCACATACACACTACTCTACAATGAGACCCGCACATTACACAGTTTGTAGCATAGAATGCACATACACACTACTCTACAATGAGACCCGCACATTACACATAGTTTGTAGCATAGAATGCACATACACACTACTCTACAATGAGACCTGCACATTACACATAGTTTGTAGCATAGAATGCACATACACACTACTTTACAATGAGACCTGTACATTATACATAGTTTGTAGCATAGAATGCACTTACACACTACTCTACAATAAGACCTGCACATTACACATGGTTTTTAGCATAGAATGCACATACACACTACTCTACAATGAGACCTGTACATTACACATAGTTTGTAGCATAGAATGCACTTACACACTACTCTACAATGAGACCTGTACATTACACATAGTTTGTAGCATAGAATGCACATACACACTACTCTACAATGAGACCTGTACATTACACATAGTTTGTAGCATAGAATTCACTTACACACTACTCTACAATGAGACCTGCACATTACACATAGTTTGTAGCATAGAATTCACATACACACTACTCTACAATGAGACCTGCACATTACACATAGTTTGTAGCATAGAATTCACTTACACACTACTCTACAATAAGACCTGTACATTACACATAGTTAGTAGAATAGAATTCACTTACACACTACTCTACAATGAGACCTGTACATTACACATAGTTTGTAGCATAGAATGCACATACACACTACTTTACAATGAGACCTGTACATTACACATAGTTAATAGCATAGAATATGCATACACACTACTTTACAATGAGACATGTACATTACACATAGTTTGTAGCATAGAATGCACATACACACTACTCTACAATGAGACCTGTACATTACACATAGTCAGTAGCATAGAATGCACATACACACTACTTTGCAATGAGACCTGCACATTACACATAGTTAATAGCATAGAATGTGCATACACACTACTTTACAATGAGACCTGTACATTACACATAGTTTGTAGCATAGAATGCACTTACACACTACTCTACAATGAGACCTGTACATTACACATAGTTTGTAGCATAGAATTCACATACACACTACTCTACAATGAGACCTGTACATTACACATAGTTTGTAGCATAGAATGCACATACACACTACTTTACAATGAGACCTGCACATTACACATAGTTTGTAGCATAGAATGCACATACACACTACTTTACAATAAGACCTGCACATTGCACATGGTTTGTAGCATAGAATGCACATACGCACTACTTTACAATAAGACCTGCACATTGCACATGGTTTGTAGCATAGAATGCACATACGCACTACTTTACAATAAGACCAGCACATTGCACATGGTTTGTAGCGAATGCACATACACACTACTTTACAATAAGACCTGCACATTGCACATGGTTTGTAGCATAGAATGCAAATACACACTACTTTACAATGAGACCTGCACATTACACAGTTTGTAGCATAGAATGCACATACGCACTACTTTACAATAAGACCTGTACATTACACATAGTTTGTAGCATAGAATTCACATACACATTACTTTACAATGAGACCTGCACATTACACAGTTTGTAGCATAGAATGCACATACGCACTACTCTACAATAAGACCTGCACATTGCACATGGTTTGTAGCATAGAATGCACATACACACTACTTTACAATGAGACCTGCACATTACACAGTTTGTAGCATAGAATGCACATACACAATACTCTACAATAAGACCTGCACATTGCACATGGTTTGTAGCATAGAATGCACATACACACTATTTACAATGAGACCTGAACATTACACATAGTTTGTAGCATAGAATGCACATACACACTACTCTACAATAAGACCTGCACATTGCACATGGTTTGTAGCATAGAATGCATATACGCACTACTTTACAATAAGACCTGCACATTGCACATGGTTTGTAGCATAGAATGCACATACGCACTACTTTACAATGAGACCTGCACATTACAGTTTGTAGCATAGAATGCACATACACACTACTCTACAATGAGACCCGCACATTACACAGTTTGTAGCATAGAATGCACATACACACTACTCTACAATGAGACCCGCACATTACACATAGTTTGTAGCATAGAATGCACATACACACTACTCTACAATGAGACCTGCACATTACACATAGTTTGTAGCATAGAATGCACATACACACTACTCTACAATAAGACCTGCACATTACAGTTTGTAGCATAGAATGCACATACACACTACTTTACAATGAGACCTGTACATTACACATAGTTTGTAGCATAGAATGCACATACACACTACTCTACAATAAGACCTGCACATTGCACATAGTTTGTAGCATAGAATGCACATATGCACTACTTTACAATAAGACCTGCACATTGCACATATTTTGTAGCATAGAATGCACATACACACTACTTTACAATGAGACCTGGACATTACACATAGTTTGTAGCATAGAATGCACATACGCACTACTTTACAATAAGACCTGCACATTGCACATGGTTTGTAGCATAGAATTCACATACACACTACTTTACAATGAGACCTGCACATTACAGTTTGTAGCATAGAATGCACATACGCACTACTTTACAATAAGACCTGTACATTACACATGGTTTGTAGCATAGAATGCACATACACACTACTCTACAATAAGACCTGCACATTGCACATGGTTTGTAGCATAGAATGCACATACACACTACTTTACAATAAGAACTGCACATTGCACATGGTTTGTAGCATAGAATGCACATACGCACTACTTTACAATAGGACCTGCACATTGCACATAGTTTGTAGCATAGAATGCACATACGTACTACTCTACAATAAGACCTGCACATTGCACATGGTTTGTAGCATAGAATGCACATGCACACTACTTTACAATGAGACCTGGACATTACACATAGTTTGTAGCATAGAATGCACATACGCACTACTTTACAATAAGACCTGCACATTGCACATGGTTTGTAGCATAGAATTCACATACACACTACTTTACAATGAGACCTGCACATTACAGTTTGTAGCATAGAATGCACATACGCACTACTTTACAATAAGACCTGTACATTACACATGGTTTGTAGCATAGAATGCACATACACACTACTCTACAATAAGACCTGCACATTGCACATGGTTTGTAGCATAGAATGCACATACACACTACTTTACAATGAGACCTGCACATTACACATAGTTTGTAGCATAGAATGCACATACGCACTACTTTACAATAAGACCTGCACATTGCACATGGTTTGTAGCATAGAATGCACATACGCACTACTTTACAATAAGACCAGCACATTGCACATGGTTTGTAGCGAATGCACATATGTACTACTTTACAATGAGACCTGCACATTACACATAGTTTGTAGCATAGAATGCACATACGCACTACTTTACAATAAGACCTGCACATTGCACATGGTTTGTAGCATAGAATTCACATACACACTACTTTACAATGAGACCTGCACATTACAGTTTGTAGCATAGAATGCACATACGCACTACTTTACAATAAGACCTGTACATTACACATAGTTTGTAGCATAGAATGCACATACACACTACTCTACAATAAGACCTGCACATTGCACATGGTTTGTAGCATAGAATGCACATACGCACTACTTTACAATGAGACCTGCACATTACACATGGTTTGTAGCATAGAATGCACATACACACTACTTTACAATAAGACCTGCACATTGCACATGGTTTGTAGCATAGAATGCATATACGCACTACTTTACAATAAGACCTGCACATTGCACATGGTTTGTAGCATAGAATGCACATACGCACTACTTTACAATGAGACCTGCACATTACATTTTGTAGCATAGAATGCACATACACACTACTCTACAATGAGACCCGCACACTACACAGTTTGTAGCATAGAATGCACATACACACTACTCTACAATGAGACCCGCACATTACACATAGTTTGTAGCATAGAATGCACATACACACTACTCTACAATGAGACCTGCACATTACACATAGTTTGTAGCATAGAATGCACATACACACTACTCTACAATAAGACCTGTACATTATACATAGTTTGTAGCATAGAATGCACTTACACACTACTCTACAATAAGACCTGTACATTACACATAGTTTGTAGCATAGAATGCACATACACACTACTCTACAATAAGACCTGCACATTGCACATGGTTTGTAGCATAGAATGCACATACACACTATTTACAATGAGACCTGAACATTACACATAGTTTGTAGCATAGAATGCACATACACACTACTCTACAATAAGACCTGCACATTGCACATGGTTTGTAGCATAGAATGCATATACGCACTACTTTACAATAAGACCTGCACATTGCACATGGTTTGTAGCATAGAATGCACATACGCACTACTTTACAATGAGACCTGCACATTACAGTTTGTAGCATAGAATGCACATACACACTACTCTACAATGAGACCCGCACATTACACAGTTTGTAGCATAGAATGCACATACACACTACTCTACAATAAGACCTGCACATTGCACATGGTTTGTAGCATAGAATGCACATACACACTACTTTACAATAAGAACTGCACATTGCACATGGTTTGTAGCATAGAATGCACATACGCACTACTTTACAATAGGACCTGCACATTGCACATAGTTTGTAGCATAGAATGCACATACGTACTACTCTACAATAAGACCTGCACATTGCACATGGTTTGTAGCATAGAATGCACATACACACTACTTTACAATGAGACCTGGACATTACACATAGTTTGTAGCATAGAATGCACATACGCACTACTTTACAATAAGACCTGCACATTGCACATGGTTTGTAGCATAGAATTCACATACACACTACTTTACAATGAGACCTGCACATTACAGTTTGTAGCATAGAATGCACATACGCACTACTTTACAATAAGACCTGTACATTACACATGGTTTGTAGCATAGAATGCACATACACACTACTCTACAATAAGACCTGCAC
The DNA here is from genome assembly GCF_978046115.1 of Saccoglossus kowalevskii. Classification (NCBI taxonomy): domain Eukaryota; kingdom Metazoa; phylum Hemichordata; class Enteropneusta; family Harrimaniidae; genus Saccoglossus; species Saccoglossus kowalevskii. Next base: position 23,576,067 of record NC_140657.1, read on the forward strand.
ATTGCACATGGTTTGTAGCATAGAATGCACATACACACTACTTTACAATGAGACCTGCACATTACACATAGTTTGTAGCATAGAATGCACATACGCACTACTTTACAATAAGACCTGCACATTGCACATGATTTGTAGCATAGAATGCACATACGCAATACTTTACAATAAGACCAGCACATTGCACATGGTTTGTAGCGAATGCACATATGTACTACTTTACAATGAGACCTGCACATTACACATAGTTTGTAGCATAGAATGCACATACGCACTACTTTACAATAAGACCTGCACATTGCACATGGTTTGTAGCATAGAATTCACATACACACTACTTTACAATGAGACCTGCACATTACAGTTTGTAGCATAGAATGCACATACGCACTACTTTACAATAAGACCTGTACATTACACATAGTTTGTAGCATAGAATGCACATACACACTACTCTACAATAAGACCTGCACATTGCACATGGTTTGTAGCATAGAATGCACATACGCACTACTTTACAATGAGACCTGCACATTACACATGGTTTGTAGCATAGAATGCACATACACACTACTTTACAATAAGACCTGCACATTGCACATGGTTTGTAGCATAGAATGCATATACGCACTACTTTACAATAAGACCTGCACATTGCACATGGTTTGTAGCATAGAATGCACATACGCACTACTTTACAATGAGACCTGCACATTACAGTTTGTAGCATAGAATGCACATACACACTACTCTACAATGAGACCCGCACATTACACAGTTTGTAGCATAGAATGCACATACACACTACTCTACAATGAGACCCGCACATTACACATAGTTTGTAGCATAGAATGCACATACACACTACTCTACAATGAGACCTGCACATTACACATAGTTTGTAGCATAGAATGCACATACACACTACTTTACAATGAGACCTGTACATTATACATAGTTTGTAGCATAGAATGCACTTACACACTACTCTACAATAAGACCTGCACATTACACATGGTTTTTAGCATAGAATGCACATACACACTACTCTACAATGAGACCTGCACATTACACATGGTTTGTAGCATAGAATGCACATACACACTATTTACAATGAGACCTGAACATTACACATAGTTTGTAGCATAGAATGCACATACACACTACTCTACAATAAGACCTGCACATTGCACATGGTTTGTAGCATAGAATGCATATACACACTACTTTACAATAAGACCTGTACATTGCACATGGTTTGTAGCATAGAATGCACATACGCACTACTTTACAATGAGACCTGTACATTACACATAGTTTGTAGCATAGAATGCACATACACACTACTTTACAATGAGACCTGCACATTACACATAGTTTGTAGCATAGAATTCACATACACACTACTCTACAATGAGACCTGCACATTACACATAGTTTGTAGCATAGAATTCACTTACACACTACTCTACAATAAGACCTGTACATTACACATAGTTAGTAGAATAGAATTCACTTACACACTACTCTACAATGAGACCTGTACATTACACATAGTTTGTAGCATAGAATGCACATACACACTACTTTACAATGAGACCTGTACATTACACATAGTTAATAGCATAGAATATGCATACACACTACTTTACAATGAGACATGTACATTACACATAGTTTGTAGCATAGAATGCACATACACACTACTCTACAATGAGACCTGTACATTACACATAGTCAGTAGCATAGAATGCACATACACACTACTTTACAATGAGACCTGCACATTACACATAGTTAATAGCATAGAATGTGCATACACACTACTTTACAATGAGACCTGTACATTACACATAGTTTGTAGCATAGAATGCACTTACACACTACTCTACAATGAGACCTGTACATTACACATAGTTTGTAGCATAGAATTCACATACACACTACTCTACAATGAGACCTGTACATTACACATAGTTTGTAGCATAGAATGCACATACACACTACTTTACAATGAGACCTGCACATTACACATAGTTTGTAGCATAGAATGCACATACACACTACTTTACAATAAGACCTGCACATTGCACATGGTTTGTAGCATAGAATGCACATACGCACTACTTTACAATAAGACCTGCACATTGCACATGGTTTGTAGCATAGAATGCACATACGCACTACTTTACAATAAGACCAGCACATTGCACATGGTTTGTAGCGAATGCACATACGCACTACTTTACAATAAGACCAGCACATTGCACATGGTTTGTAGCGAATGCAAATACACACTACTTTACAATGAGACCTGCACATTACAGTTTGTAGCATAGAATGCACATACGCACTACTTTACAATAAGACCTGTACATTACACATAGTTTGTAGCATAGAATTCACATACACATTACTTTACAATGAGACCTGCACAATACACAGTTTGTAGCATAGAATGCACATACGCACTACTCTACAATAAGACCTGCACATTGCACATGGTTTGTAGCATAGAATGCACATACACACTACTTTACAATGAGACCTGCACATTACACAGTTTGTAGCATAGAATGCACATACACACTACTCTACAATAAGACCTGCACATTGCACATGGTTTGTAGCATAGAATGCACATACACACTATTTACAATTAGACCTGAACATTACACATAGTTTGTAGCATAGAATGCACATACACACTACTCTACAATAAGACCTGCACATTGCACATGGTTTGTAGCATAGAATGCATATACGCACTACTTTACAATAAGACCTGCACATTGCACATGGTTTGTAGCATAGAATGCACATACGCACTACTTTACAATGAGACCTGCACATTACAGTTTGTAGCATAGAATGCACATACACACTACTCTACAATGAGACCCGCACATTACACAGTTTGTAGCATAGAATGCACATACACACTACTCTACAATGAGACCCGCACATTACACATAGTTTGTAGCATAGAATGCACATACACACTACTCTACAATGAGACCTGCACATTACACATAGTTTGTAGCATAGAATGCACATACACACTACTCTACAATAAGACCTGCACATTACAGTTTGTAGCATAGAATGCACATACACACTACTTTACAATGAGACCTGTACATTACACATAGTTTGTAGCATAGAATGCACATACACACTACTCTACAATAAGACCTGCACATTGCACATAGTTTGTAGCATAGAATGCACATATGCACTACTTTACAATAAGACCTGCACATTGCACATATTTTGTAGCATAGAATGCACATACACACTACTTTACAATGAGACCTGGACATTACACATAGTTTGTAGCATAGAATGCACATACGCACTACTTTACAATAAGACCTGCACATTGCACATGGTTTGTAGCATAGAATTCACATACACACTACTTTACAATGAGACCTGCACATTACAGTTTGTAGCATAGAATGCACATACGCACTACTTTACAATAAGACCTGTACATTACACATGGTTTGTAGCATAGAATGCACATACACACTACTCTACAATAAGACCTGCACATTGCACATGGTTTGTAGCATAGAATGCACATACACACTACTTTACAATAAGAACTGCACATTGCACATGGTTTGTAGCATAGAATGCACATACGCACTACTTTACAATAGGACCTGCACATTGCACATAGTTTGTAGCATAGAATGCACATACGTACTACTCTACAATAAGACCTGCACATTGCACATGGTTTGTAGCATAGAATGCACATACACACTACTTTACAATGAGACCTGGACATTACACATAGTTTGTAGCATAGAATGCACATACGCACTACTTTACAATAAGACCTGCACATTGCACATGGTTTGTAGCATAGAATTCACATACACACTACTTTACAATGAGACCTGCACATTACACATAGTTTGTAGCATAGAATGCACATACACACTACTTTACAATAAGACCTGCACATTGCACATGGTTTGTAGCATAGAATGCACATACGCACTACTTTACAATAAGACCTGCACATTGCACATGGTTTGTAGCATAGAATGCACATACGCACTACTTTACAATAAGACCAGCACATTGCACATGGTTTGTAGCGAATGCACATACGCACTACTTTACAATAAGACCAGCACATTGCACATGGTTTGTAGCGAATGCAAATACACACTACTTTACAATGAGACCTGCACATTACACAGTTTGTAGCATAGAATGCACATACGCACTACTTTACAATAAGACCTGTACATTACACATAGTTTGTAGCATAGAATTCACATACACATTACTTTACAATGAGACCTGCACATTACACAGTTTGTAGCATAGAATGCACATACGCACTACTCTACAATAAGACCTGCACATTGCACATGGTTTGTAGCATAGAATGCACATACACACTACTTTACAATGAGACCTGCACATTACACAGTTTGTAGCATAGAATGCACATACACACTACTCTACAATAAGACCTGCACATTGCACATGGTTTGTAGCATAGAATGCACATACACACTATTTACAATTAGACCTGAACATTACACATAGTTTGTAGCATAGAATGCACATACACACTACTCTACAATAAGACCTGCACATTGCACATGGTTTGTAGCATAGAATGCATATACGCACTACTTTACAATAAGACCTGCACATTGCACATGGTTTGTAGCATAGAATGCACATACGCACTACTTTACAATGAGACCTGCACATTACAGTTTGTAGCATAGAATGCACATACACACTACTCTACAATGAGACCCGCACATTACACAGTTTGTAGCATAGAATGCACATACACACTACTCTACAATGAGACCCGCACATTACACATAGTTTGTAGCATAGAATGCACATACACACTACTCTACAATGAGACCTGCACATTACACATAGTTTGTAGCATAGAATGCACATACACACTACTCTACAATAAGACCTGCACATTACAGTTTGTAGCATAGAATGCACATACACACTACTTTACAATGAGACCTGTACATTACACATAGTTTGTAGCATAGAATGCACATACACACTACTCTACAATAAGACCTGCACATTGCACATAGTTTGTAGCATAGAATGCACATATGCACTACTTTACAATAAGACCTGCACATTGCACATATTTTGTAGCATAGAATGCACATACACACTACTTTACAATGAGACCTGGACATTACACATAGTTTGTAGCATAGAATGCACATACGCACTACTTTACAATAAGACCTGCACATTGCACATGGTTTGTAGCATAGAATTCACATACACACTACTTTACAATGAGACCTGCACATTACAGTTTGTAGCATAGAATGCACATACGCACTACTTTACAATAAGACCTGTACATTACACATGGTTTGTAGCATAGAATGCACATACACACTACTCTACAATAAGACCTGCACATTGCACATGGTTTGTAGCATAGAATGCACATACACACTACTTTACAATAAGAACTGCACATTGCACATGGTTTGTAGCATAGAATGCACATACGCACTACTTTACAATAGGACCTGCACATTGCACATAGTTTGTAGCATAGAATGCACATACGTACTACTCTACAATAAGACCTGCACATTGCACATGGTTTGTAGCATAGAATGCACATACACACTACTTTACAATGAGACCTGGACATTACACATAGTTTGTAGCATAGAATGCACATACGCACTACTTTACAATAAGACCTGCACATTGCACATGGTTTGTAGCATAGAATTCACATACACACTACTTTACAATGAGACCTGCACATTACAGTTTGTAGCATAGAATGCACATACGCACTACTTTACAATAAGACCTGTACATTACACATGGTTTGTAGCATAGAATGCACATACACACTACTCTACAATAAGACCTGCACATTGCACATGGTTTGTAGCATAGAATGCACATACACACTACTTTACAATGAGACCTGCACATTACACATAGTTTGTAGCATAGAATGCACATACGCACTACTTTACAATAAGACCTGCACATTGCACATGGTTTGTAGCATAGAATGCACATACGCACTACTTTACAATAAGACCAGCACATTGCACATGGTTTGTAGCGAATGCACATATGTACTACTTTACAATGAGACCTGCACATTACACATAGTTTGTAGCATAGAATGCACATACGCACTACTTTACAATAAGACCTGCACATTGCACATGGTTTGTAGCATAGAATTCACATACACACTACTTTACAATGAGACCTGCACATTACAGTTTGTAGCATAGAATGCACATACGCACTACTTTACAATAAGACCTGTACATTACACATAGTTTGTAGCATAGAATGCACATACACACTACTCTACAATAAGACCTGCACATTGCACATGGTTTGTAGCATAGAATGCACATACGCACTACTTTACAATGAGACCTGCACATTACACATGGTTTGTTGCATAGAATGCACATACACACTACTTTACAATAAGACCTGCACATTGCACATGGTTTGTAGCATAGAATGCATATACGCACTACTTTACAATAAGACCTGCACATTGCACATGGTTTGTAGCATAGAATGCACATACGCACTACTTTACAATGAGACCTGCACATTACAGTTTGTAGCATAGAATGCACATACACACTACTCTACAATGAGACCCGCACATTACACAGTTTGTAGCATAGAATGCACATACACACTACTCTACAATGAGACCCGCACATTACACATAGTTTGTAGCATAGAATGCACATACACACTACTCTACAATGAGACCTGCACATTACACATAGTTTGTAGCATAGAATGCACATACACACTACTCTACAATAAGACCTGTACATTATACATAGTTTGTAGCATAGAATGCACTTACACACTACTCTACAATAAGACCTGTACATTACACATAGTTTGTAGCATAGAATGCACATACACACTACTCTACAATAAGACCTGCACATTGCACATGGTTTGTAGCATAGAATGCACATACACACTATTTACAATGAGACCTGAACATTACACATAGTTTGTAGCATAGAATGCACATACACACTACTCTACAATAAGACCTGCACATTGCACATGGTTTGTAGCATAGAATGCATATACGCACTACTTTACAATAAGACCTGCACATTGCACATGGTTTGTAGCATAGAATGCACATACGCACTACTTTACAATGAGACCTGCACATTACAGTTTGTAGCATAGAATGCACATACACACTACTCTACAATGAGACCCGCACATTACACAGTTTGTAGCATAGAATGCACATACACACTACTCTACAATAAGACCTGCACATTGCACATGGTTTGTAGCATAGAATGCACATACACACTACTTTACAATAAGAACTGCACATTGCACATGGTTTGTAGCATAGAATGCACATACGCACTACTTTACAATAGGACCTGCACATTGCATATAGTTTGTAGCATAGAATGCACATACGTACTACTCTACAATAAGACCTGCACATTGCACATGGTTTGTAGCATAGAATGCACATACACACTACTTTACAATGAGACCTGGACATTACACATAGTTTGTAGCATAGAATGCACATACGCACTACTTTACAATAAGACCTGCACATTGCACATGGTTTGTAGCATAGAATTCACATACACACTACTTTACAATGAGACCTGCACATTACAGTTTGTAGCATAGAATGCACATACGCACTACTTTACAATAAGACCTGTACATTACACATGGTTTGTAGCATAGAATGCACATACACACTACTCTACAATAAGACCTGCACATTGCACATGGTTTGTAGCATAGAATGCACATACACACTACTTTACAATGAGACCTGCACATTACACATAGTTTGTAGCATAGAATGCACATACGCACTACTTTACAATAAGACCTGCACATTGCACATGGTTTGTAGCATAGAATGCACATACGCACTACTTTACAATAAGACCAGCACATTGCACATGGTTTGTAGCGAATGCACATATGTACTACTTTACAATGAGACCTGCACATTACACATAGTTTGTAGCATAGAATGCACATACGCACTACTTTACAATAAGACCTGCACATTGCACATGGTTTGTAGCATAGAATTCACATACACACTACTTTACAATGAGATCTGCACATTACAGTTTGTAGCATAGAATGCACATACGCACTACTTTACAATAAGACCTGTACATTACACATAGTTTGTAGCATAGAATGCACATACACACTACTCTACAATAAGACCTGCACATTGCACATGGTTTGTAGCATAGAATGCACATACGCACTACTTTACAATGAGACCTGCACATTACACATGGTTTGTAGCATAGAATGCACATACACACTACTTTACAATAAGACCTGCACATTGCACATGGTTTGTAGCATAGAATGCATATACGCACTACTTTACAATAAGACCTGCACATTGCACATGGTTTGTAGCATATAATGCACATACGCACTACTTTACAATGAGACCTGCACATTACAGTTTGTAGCATAGAATGCACATACACACTACTCTACAATGAGACCCGCACATTACACAGTTTGTAGCATAGAATGCACATACACACTACTCTACAATGAGACCCGCACATTACACATAGTTTGTAGCATAGAATGCACATACACACTACTCTACAATGAGACCTGCACATTACACATAGTTTGTAGCATAGAATGCACATACACACTACTCTACAATAACACCTGTACATTATACATAGTTTGTAGCATAGAATGCACTTACACACTACTCTACAATAAGACCTGTACATTACACATAGTTTGTAGCATAGAATGCACATACACACTACTCTACAATAAGACCTGCACATTGCACATGGTTTGTAGCATAGAATGCACATACACACTATTTACAATGAGACCTGAACATTACACATAGTTTGTAGCATAGAATGCACATACACACTACTCTACAATAAGACCTGCACATTGCACATGGTTTGTAGCATAGAATGCATATACGCACTACTTTACAATAAGACCTGCACATTGCACATGGTTTGTAGCATAGAATGCACATACGCACTACTTTACAATGAGACCTGCACATTACAGTTTGTAGCATAGAATGCACATACACACTACTCTACAATGAGACCCGCACATTACACAGTTTGTAGCATAGAATGCACATACACACTACTCTACAATGAGACCCGCACATTACACATAGTTTGTAGCATAGAATGCACATACACACTACTCTACAATGAGACCTGCACATTACACATAGTTTGTAGCATAGAATGCACATACACACTACTCTACAATAAGACCTGCACATTACAGTTTGTAGCATAGAATGCACATACACACTACTTTACAATGAGACCTGTACATTACACATAGTTTGTAGCATAGAATGCACATACACACTACTCTACAATAAGACCTGCACATTGCACATGGTTTTTAGCATAGAATGCACATACACACTATTTACAATGAGACCTGCACATTACACAGTTTGTAGCATAGAATGCACATACGCACTACTCTACAATAAGACCTGCACATTGCACATGGTTTGTAGCATAGAATGCACATACACACTACTTTACAATAAGACCTGTACATTACACATAGTTTGTAGCATAGAATGCACTTACACACTACTCTACAATGAGACCTGTACATTACACATAGTTTGTAGCATAGAATTCACATACACACTACTCTACAATGAGACCTGTACATTACACATAGTTTGTAGCATAGAATGCACATACACACTACTTTACAATGAGACCTGCACATTACACATAGTTTGTAGCATAGAATGCACATACACACTACTCTACAATAAGACCTGCACATTGCACATGGTTTGTAGCATAGAATGCACATACGCACTACTTTACAATGAGACCTGTACATTACACATAGTTTGTAGCATAGAATGCACATACGCACTACTTTACAATAAGACCTGCACATTGCACATGGTTTGTAGCATAGAATGCACATACGCACTACTTTACAATAAGACCTGCACATTGCACATGGTTTGTAGTATAGAATGCACATACGCACTACTCTACAATGAGACCTGTACATTACACATAGTTTGTAGCATAGAATGCACATACACACTATTTACAATGAGACCTGCACATTACACAGTTTGTAGCATAGAATGCACATACGCACTACTCTACAATAAGACCTGCACATTGCACATGGTTTGTAGCATAGAATGCACATACACACTACTTTACAATGAGACCTGTACATTACACATAGTTTGTAGCATAGAATGCACATACGCACTACTTTACAATAAGACCTGCACATTGCACATGGTTTGTAGCATAGAATGCACATACGCACTACTTTACAATAAGACCTGCACATTGCACATGGTTTGTAGCATAGAATGCACATACGCACTACTTTACAATAAGACCAGCACATTGCACATGGTTTGTAGCGAATGCACATACGCACTACTTTACAATAAGACCTGCACATTGCACATGGTTTGTAGCATAGAATGCAAATACACACTACTTTACAATGAGACCTGCACATTACACAGTTTGTAGCATAGAATGCACATACGCACTACTTTACAATAAGACCTGTACATTACACATAGTTTGTAGCATAGAATTCACATACACATTACTTTACAATGAGACCTGCACATTACACATAGTTAATAGCATAGAATGTGCATACACACTACTTTACAATGAGACCTGTACATTACACATAGTTTGTAGCATAGAATGCACATACACACTACTTTACAATGAGACCTGCACATTACACATAGTTAATAGCATAGAATGTGCATACACACTAATCTACAATGAGACCTGTACATTACACATAGTTTGTAGCATAGAATGCACATACACACTACTTTACAATAAGACCTGTACATTACACATAGTTTGTAGCATAGAATGCACATACACACTACTTTACAATGAGACCTGCACACTGCACATAGTTTGTATCATAGAATGCACATACGCACTACTTTACAATAAGAACTGCACATTGCACATGGTTTGTAGCATAGAATGCACATACGCACTACTTTACAATAGGACCTGCACATTGCACATAGTTTGTAGCATAGAATGCACATACGTACTACTTTACAATGAGACCTGGACATTACACATAGTTTGTAGCATAGAATGCACATACGCACTACTTTACAATAAGACCTGCACATTGCACATGGTTTGTAGCATAGAATTCACATACACACTACTTTACAATGAGACCTGCACATTACAGTTTGTAGCATAGAATGCACATACGCACTACTTTACAATAAGACCTGTACATTACACATGGTTTGTAGCATAGAATGCACATACACACTACTCTACAATAAGACCTGCACATTGCACATGGTTTGTAGCATAGAATGCACATACACACTACTTTACAATGAGACCTGCACATTACACATAGTTTGTAGCATAGAATGCACATACGCACTACTTTACAATAAGACCTGCACATTGCACATGGTTTGTAGCATAGAATGCACATACGCACTACTTTACAATAAGACCAGCACATTGCACATGGTTTGTAGCGAATGCACATACGCACTACTTTACAATGAGACCTGCACATTACACATAGTTTGTAGCATAGAATGCACATACGCACTACTTTACAATAAGACCTGCATATTGCACATGGTTTGTAGCATAGAATTCACATACACACTACTTTACAATGAGACCTGCACATTACAGTTTGTAGCATAGAATGCACATACGCACTACTTTACAATAAGACCTGTACATTACACATAGTTTGTAGCATAGAATGCACATACACACTACTCTACAATGAGACCTGCACATTACACATAGTTTGTAGCATAGAATGCACTTACACACTACTCTACAATAAGACCTGTACATTACACATAGTTTGTAGCATAGAATGCACATACACACTACTCTACAATAAGACCTGCACATTGCACATGGTTTGTAGCATAGAATGCACATACACACTATTTACAATGAGACCTGAACATTACACATAGTTTGTAGCATAGAATGCACATACACACTACTCTACAATAAGACCTGCACATTGCACATGGTTTGTAGCATAGAATGCACATACGCACTACTTTACAATAAGACCTGCACATTGCACATGGTTTGTAGCATAGAATGCACATACGCACTACTTTACAATAAGACCAGCACATTGCACATGGTTTGTAGCGAATGCACATACGCACTACTTTACAATAAGACCTGCACATTGCACATGGTTTGTAGCATAGAATGCAAATACACACTACTTTACAATGAGACCTGCACATTACAGTTTGTAGCATAGAATGCACATACGCACTACTTTACAATAAGACCTGTACATTACACATAGTTTGTAGCATAGAATTCACATACACATTACTTTACAATGAGACCTGCACATTACACATAGTTAATAGCATAGAATGTGCATACACACTACTTTACAATGAGACCTGTACATTACACATAGTTTGTAGCATAGAATGCACATACACACTACTTTACAATGAGACCTGCACATTACACATAGTTAATAGCATAGAATGTGCATACACACTAATCTACAATGAGACCTGTACATTACACATAGTTTGTAGCATAGAATGCACATACACACTACTTTACAATAAGACCTGTACATTACACATAGTTTGTAGCATAGAATGCACATACACACTACTTTACAATGAGACCTGCACACTGCACATAGTTTGTATCATAGAATGCACATACGCACTACTTTACAATAAGAACTGCACATTGCACATGGTTTGTAGCATAGAATGCACATACGCACTACTTTACAATAGGACCTGCACATTGCACATAGTTTGTAGCATAGAATGCACATACGTACTACTTTACAATGAGACCTGGACATTACACATAGTTTGTAGCATAGAATGCACATACGCACTACTTTACAATAAGACCTGCACATTGCACATGGTTTGTAGCATAGAATTCACATACACACTACTTTACAATGAGACCTGCACATTACAGTTTGTAGCATAGAATGCACATACGCACTACTTTACAATAAGACCTGTACATTACACATGGTTTGTAGCATAGAATGCACATACACACTACTCTACAATAAGACCTGCACATTGCACATGGTTTGTAGCATAGAATGCACATACACACTACTTTACAATGAGACCTGCACATTACACATAGTTTGTAGCATAGAATGCACATACGCACTACTTTACAATAAGACCTGCACATTGCACATGGTTTGTAGCATAGAATGCACATACGCACTACTTTACAATAAGACCAGCACATTGCACATGGTTTGTAGCGAATGCACATACGCACTACTTTACAATGAGACCTGCACATTACACATAGTTTGTAGCATAGAATGCACATACGCACTACTTTACAATAAGACCTGCACATTGCACATGGTTTGTAGCATAGAATTCACATACACACTACTTTACAATGAGACCTGCACATTACAGTTTGTAGCATAGAATGCACATACGCACTACTTTACAATAAGACCTGTACATTACACATAGTTTGTAGCATAGAATGCACATACACACTACTCTACAATGAGACCTGCACATTACACATAGTTTGTAGCATAGAATGCACTTACACACTACTCTACAATAAGACCTGTACATTACACATAGTTTGTAGCATAGAATGCACATACACACTACTCTACAATAAGACCTGCACATTGCACATGGTTTGTAGCATAGAATGCACATACACACTATTTACAATGAGACCTGAACATTACACATAGTTTGTAGCATAGAATGCACATACACACTACTCTACAATAAGACCTGCACATTGCACATGGTTTGTAGCATAGAATGCATATACGCACTACTTTACAATAAGACCTGCACATTGCACATGGTTTGTAGCATAGAATGCACATACGCACTACTTTACAATGAGACCTGCACATTACAGTTTGTAGCATAGAATGCACATACACACTACTCTACAATGAGACCCGCACATTACAGTTTGTAGCATAGAATGCACATACACACTACTCTACAATGAGACCCGCACATTACACATAGTTTGTAGCATAGAATGCACATACACACTACTCTACAATGAGACCTGCACATTACACATAGTTTGTAGCATAGAATGCACATACACACTACTCTACAATAAGACCTGCACATTACAGTTTGTAGCATAGAATGCACATACACACTACTTTACAATGAGACCTGTACATTACACATAGTTTGTAGCATAGAATGCACATACACACTACTCTACAATAAGACCTGCACATTGCACATGGTTTGTAGCATAGAATGCACATACACACTATTTACAATGAGACCTGCACATTACACAGTTTGTAGCATAGAATGCACATACGCACTACTCTACAATAAGACCTGCACATTGCACATGGTTTGTAGCATAGAATGCACATACACACTACTTTACAATGAGACCTGCACATTACACAGTTTGTAGCATAGAATGCACATACGCACTACTCTACAATAAGACCTGCACATTGCACATGGTTTGTAGCATAGAATGCACATACACACTACTTTACAATGAGACCTGCACATTACACAGTTTGTAGCATAGAATGCACATACGCACTACTCTACAATGAGACCCGCACATTACACATGATTAAAGCCGCTTCATTCTTTATGCATAAATTTACCTGATACAGATTAACCCAAAATGAATTATTGAAATGGCTTAGTCTTTTCCACAAAACGAAATGAAACGTGAAAAAAAAAAAAAAAACGAAATGAAATTAAACCAAAATTTTTAACGACTTCAAATATCACCACATCACAGAAATAAATTTGTCTAGAATATTTAGTTTCCACCTCTTTTCCGCCTAGTTTGCAGCTCGATTCATTTGTGCTGACATGTCGTGACAGCCATTTTGGAATTGTTGAACACTTGTTGGCGCTATTCATTTCGTGTTTCACAGTGTGAAATTTTCTCAGATATTATTAGGCCAATGAACAAAAATGCGAGTTAGGGTTGGGGTTAGGGTTAGGGTTTCGATTCGTTTTGTGGAAAAGACTAAGCCATTGAATTCTGATTGAAGTTAGATAATAATTCAACATGGTCTGAAATATACCCCACACAACTATTTCAATGGCACAACATTTATTAAGGCATCTGTCGCTTATATTAGTTTTTGTTTAGCCCATACCAAAGACTTCATGACTAATTAATCACATGACATGTTTAGTGACTTCATTTGAAACGCTGTTGGAATGAATGTATCCTTGTTAATAAAATTTGAGGAAAGATGGCAATGCTGAAAGCCAACAAAGTGAGTACCCACCAACACATATGCCTCTGCTACCTATCAGTTCATATCCATGGTCACAGGAACAACGATAGCTACCAATTGTATTCAAGCACAGTTGGTGACAAAGATTCCTCAGAGCTGTGCATTCATTAATATCTGAAACAGAATACAATTACTATCAAAGAAAGCTTAGAAACGACTCATTTGTTTATATATCAAATTTATTTGTATATTTTTATTTGTATATATGTTTTATAGTGAAATAAACTTCATTCATTCTTTCATTCACTCATTTATTCATTCATTCTTATAATGTAGATATAAATATTTAAAAGTTTGTTAAATATTTAAAATTAGTCTTTCAAACTCGTAGCCTCTCATCGAATACAGCACTACATTTTGAGATTCACAATGTGAAAGCAATTGCATCAACAGGATTGAAATCTATAACGCAAACTCTAGAAATACTAAAGTAAGGAAATAAATTTGATATGTATTTGCAGAATATGGTTAATCCCATCTGTTAAGCATCTGTCACACAGTTTTACATACATGGTTACTGTGATATCAAATTTATGCAAAATTGATAATTAATATGCATGGATTTCAAAACTAGTAATGCAGGTTCGTTGATTATCTTGACAGCACAAGTTTCATTGAAAGTTGATAAGTGGTTCTTGGGATACCTGTATAACAGCTGAAAATTAGATAATTTATGTAATTAGGTAATTAATATTAATATTGATATCAACTAATTGCAACCAGTCAAAGTCAAATAATGTGTACAAGTACAGATCAAACTTTTTGAATTTATTTTTGAATTTTTTTTTATAGATACCTCTATATATACAATCTTTATTTGTACTATAAGGCCTAAAATACATGAATGAATGAATGAATGAATGAATGAATGAATGAATGAATGAATAAATAAATAAATAAATGAATAAATGAATAAATAAATAAATAAATAAATAAATGAATGAATAAATAAATAAATAAATAAATAAATAAATAAATAAATAAATAAATAAATAAATAAATAAATAAATAAATAAATAAATAAATAAATAAATAAATAAATAAATAAATAAATAAATAAATAAATAAATAAATAAATAAATAAATAAATAAATAAATAAATAAATCTAAAGTTGGTCAATTACTATTTACCCGGTACATTATTTACATCACATCTTAGTCCTAAAGAATGAAATAAAAAAGCTGACAATCGTTTGAGTAGAGTGGTATTTACAGAGGTTATTAATTGGACAAATTTTTGCACTGATGGAGGCAAAAAGTAATAAACACTTAAATCTGAAGGTCTCGAAAAAAGGAAAGATCAATGTTACAGACTTGTTTTTTGAATTTCATGACGTGCATCATGGTTGGGAAAGTCAAGCAGTGTACAAGGACCAATCAAACCAGAAATAATTTGTATATCACTCACCAGCACAGCTAGTTCCTGTCGCTGTTCTTCGATATCCCTTCTCGCAGTTGACTGTACAATGAAATGACCCTTCAGTATTGACACAGTCCTGGCTTGACAGACATCCACCATTATTATAAAGACACTCATTAACATCTAGTGAGTATATTAAAGATTTACCAGTATTACCTCATTTGCATGCTAAAGTATAGGGGTACAGGGACTCTCCTGGAATATACTACTGACTCAAGATGAAATGTTCAGCTGCAGGCAGAGATACTTTGCGTAGAAAGAAATTTATTTCCAGAAAAGTTATGATGGCTTTAACTGACATAAAACGCACCACACCAACTGTCTATAGACATAACTTTTGGAATAACTGTCATACTTTGAAGACATTTTGTGAGTCCAGTCAATATTTCTGTCTGAAAATTGTAATCAGAAAGGGGGGATATGCCCCTATTTCAAATAAAACATGGTATAAAAATCTGAGATCTTATATTATGCCAGGCATGAATCAGTACACATGTACTTGAGCATTGACTTTTCGGGAATTTGTAGACATTGATCTCACACAATTTCAAACTGGGGTTGCTACACATATAGACTCAGTACACAAGATCTGCATAATGATCAACTGATGTGAACTATTCTGTACTTTATTACATTAAATATTACTAAATCGGTCATTATTTGTACTAGTTATTTTTCCTTCACATGTACACCCATCAGTACCCAACATCATACCATCAGGACAGGAACAAGTAAATCCCCCAGGTTTATTGTGAAAATGATGTAAACATTTCTGTACTTTATTACATTAAATATTACTAAATCAGGTCATTATCTGTAGTTATTTACCTTCACATGTACGCCCATCAGTACCTAACATCATACCATCAGGACAGAAACAAGTAAATCCACCAGGTTTATTGTGACAATAATGTAAACATTTCTGTACTTCATCACATTAAATATTACTAAATCAGGTCATTATCTGTAGTTATTTACCTTCACATGTACGCCCATCAGTACCCAACATCATGCCATCAGGACAGGAACAAGTAAATCCCCCAGGTTTATTGTGAAAATGATGTAAACATTTCTGTACTTTATTACATTAAATATTACTAAATCAGGTCATTATCTGTAGTTATTTACCTTCACATGTACGCCCATCAGTACCCAACATCATACCATCAGGACAGGAACAAGTAAATCCACCAGGTTTATTGTGACAATAATGTAAACATTTCTGTACTTTATTACATTAAATATTACTAAATCAAGTCATTATTTGTACTAGTTATTTTTCCTTCACATGTACGCCCATCAGTACCCAACATCATACCATCAGGACAGGAACAAGTAAATCCCCCAGGTTTATTATGAAAATGATGTAAACATTTCTGTACTTTATTACATTAAATATTACTAAATCAGGTCATTATCTGTAGTTATTTACCTTCACATGTATGCACATCAGTACCCAACATCATGCCATCAGGACAGGAACAAGTAAATCCCCCATTGTGAAAATGATGTAAACATTTCTGTACTTTATTACATTAAATATTACTAAATCAGGTCATTATCTGTAGTTATTTACCTTCACATGTACGCCCATCAGTACCCAACATCATACCATCAGGACAGGAACAAGTAAATCCCCCAGGTTTATTGTGAAAATGATGTAAACATTTCTGTACTTTATTACATTAAATATTACTAAATCAGGTCATTATCTGTAGTTATTTACCTTCACATGTACGCCCATCAGTACCCAACATCATGCCATCAGGACAGGAACAAGTAAATCCACCAGGTTTATTGTGACAATAATGTAAACATTTCTGTACTTTATTACATTAAATATTACTAAATCAAGTCATTATCTGTAGTTATTTACCTTCACATGTACGCCCATCAGTACCCAACATCATACCATCAGGACAGGAACAAGTAAATCCCCCAGGTTTATTATGAAAATGATGTAAACATTTCTGTACTTTATTACATTAAATATTACTAAATCAGGTCATTATCTGTAGTTATTTACCTTCACATGTATGCACATCAGTACCCAACATCATGCCATCAGGACAGGAACAAGTAAATCCCCCATTGTGAAAATGATGTAAACATTTCTGTACTTTATTACATTAAATATTACTAAATCAGGTCATTATCTGTAGTTATTTACCTTCACATGTACGCCCATCAGTACCCAACATCATACCATCAGGACAGGAACAAGTAAATCCCCCAGGTTTATTGTGAAAATGATGTAAACATTTCTGTACTTTATTACATTAAATATTACTAAATCAGGTCATTATCTGTAGTTATTTACCTTCACATGTACGCCCATCAGTACCCAACATCATGCCATCAGGACAGGAACAAGTAAATCCACCAGGTTTATTGTGACAATAATGTAAACATTTCTGTACTTTATTACATTAAATATTACTAAATCAAGTCATTATCTGTAGTTATTTACCTTCACATGTACGCCCATCAGTACCCAACATCATGCCATCAGGACAGGAACAAGTAAATCCACCAGGTTTATTGTGACAATGATGTAAACATTTCTGTACTTTATTACATTAAATATTACTAAATCAGGTCATTATCTGTAGTTATTTACCTTCACATGTACGCCCATCAGTACCCAACATCATGCCATCAGGACAGGAACAAGTAAATCCACCAGGTTTATTGTGACAATGATGTAAACATTTCTGTACTTTATTACATTAATTATTACTAAATCAGGTCATTATCTGTAGTTATTTACCTTCACATGTACGCCCATCAGTACCCAACATCATGCCATCAGGACAGGAACAAGTAAATCCACCAGGTTTATTGTGACAATGATGTGAACACTTCTGTCCTGTATTACATTCATTATTATCTGCAACAGAGAAATTTGTAATATTGTTATTTCTCTTGTTCAAAATAAATTTGATACATACAAATACTTAAAGAAAGGTGCCTACAGATCCAATTCATCTGTTATACATCTTGTATACAAACTTCTACAGAAAATCACAACCCATAAATGACAGAACAGAACAGAACAGAACAGAACAGAACAGAACAGCACAGCACAGCACAGCACAGAACAGCACAGAACAGAACAGAATAGAACAGTACAGAACAGAGCAGAACAGAATAGAATAGAATAGAATAGAATAGAATAGAATAGAATAGAATAGAATAGAATAGAATAGAATCTTTATTTTTGTTGTACCCCAGATTTGAGGTTTGTTGATAAATACAACAATTTAAAAGTAATAAATTATGAAGACATTATGAATAGATTAGCAAGAGTGATGTCATTAACCACAGAATTAAAACAAATCAATAATAACAGTTGTTTACCTTTACAAAATGGACCACTGGCATCTAAATAAAAACCTTCTGGACATTGATTACTTGGTTCACCTGGAAATAAACAAATATTGTTGATAATATGATTACAAATTTATTCAGGTTTATTTGTTTTTACATAATACATACAGTAAAATATGGAATTTATTTTTGCAGAAGGGATGATCATTGAAAATTAAATCCAGTGAATATGATTGGTCCTTGTCTGAAGGGCAACCTCTCCAAAAAAGTTCATGAAAATTCATGTATAAAATGGGAATTGTCTGGTGAAGACTCCGTTCAAAAATCCATTTCCATGGCAACCATATCCAGATCCTAAAAATCTAACTGATTGATCCTTGTCTCAAGGACGATCTCCAATAAAGAATTTTAAAAAAAATATTTCAACAAATTTTCATGTTATCTGACAAGCAGACAAACACATTCAAAAATATAACCTCCTTGGCAGAGGTAATAATTACTCCAACTGATGACACTCACCTTTCGATATAGAAGTAGAAATCTCATATTGTAGTACTTGTTTAGAGGAATCATAATCTACACCTAGGCCTACAGCGTGTAGTTTTTCAACTAAAAATGGCATTCTCCCCAGACGAGGATCATAATGTATAGAATGGTTCCAAGCATAAGGTAAAGAGTGTCCATCCATGCTGAACATTCTTGTGGAATAAGCATAGATTTCGCCATTATTTGTTTGTATATAGTCTTCAGTGTATGGCTTTAATCTAATGTCTACCAATGGTAGCTTTGGTACTTCACCCTTAATTACGACATCGATTTGTAACTGCCCGTTTTCATCTACACCATGTGCTTTATGTGTCATTGTCAGAATCTCACCTGCAATTATATACAGTTTTTTCGTTATAATCATCTTTTATGTCTATCCTAAAACAACACACATGAATGCATAAATTGAAAAGACAAACACAAAACTTTTAACCATTTGAGTGCAAAAATCTGCAATGATTTGCACATTTTTATGCATTTTATATAATAATAATTTATTCATTTAAGGTAGAGATGCAGTTTACCTGACAGGTATTTTAATTAGTTAATTAGAAAACCAAGATGACCTCCCTTGACCACAAAACTATATATTTTCGGAAAGGTTATTGTATGAATTTTAAAATTTTGTTAGTATTTTTATTTTATGAACACTGTAATTTGAAATATGTACAATAATGTGCTTTTTTGGTCAAATGAAGTTTGAACGTGATTGGTCAAGATATGTCAGGCATATTCAGAGCAGTAATTGTTGGAAAAAAAATGGCTGCCAGTTGGACATTTCGAATTTGATAACATGCATCAAGGTATCATTATGTCCAATGTACTGTAAAATACTTTATTTTAGCTGGAATTTATTTGTATGGAATTTATTTTCACTGATTTTTGACAAGTTGAATGTAAAATATAGGAAAAAAGGTATATTCCCTGGAATTTAATTTCACTGAATCATTCATTCACAAAAATAGCGAAAATTAATTCCAAGCAAAAATAAAGTATTTTACAGTATTTACCAAAAAGAAATTTTGATGAATTCCAAGCATAAAAGTCCTCGCCATTTGGCCAACTTGAATTAGATCACGAAACAAATGAACGTTTTTTAAGTTTTTGTCTTCAATTTTTCCTTATAAATCTATAAGGAATTTGTCATACTATAAGAATCTTAATAGATGTTAGAAAAAGCATACTCAGATGTTATGTAGATTTACATTCAAATATCTCAAAATATTCATGTTACCTGTGGCAAATTCTACTTGTGTTTCTCTTCTAAACACACCATTGGTAAGTGTATATCCATTGACTGCTTCATCAATTTCAAGCGCTGAAGTCCAATATATTGGTGTCAATAACGATATCAATTTTCTCATCCAATATCCTATGATATGATATGAGAAGAAATTTTATTTTTTAAGAGATCAGAATTTCAAATATAACTACCACTGACTACTCCAATTATTTATAAACATAAAGAAGAATTCATTACACCAAGAAATTGCTGAATTTTGAGTCTAATAAATAACATGTCAAAAACACAAAACCTGATTGACAAACAATCCACAGAACTATAAACGAACAATTATCAGTGATGGAAAAAAGCGTTAGTCTTTCCAATAAATTTGTGGGGGTGTGTGGGTCCTCTCCACATGTACAAATCAAAGAAAGCTTAGAAAGAACTCCCGTGTGCTGAGGGAATAGGGATCATGATGTAATATTCAGGAATATTTAAAAATGATAAACAAATTATGAATAATCTATTAAATAAGGAGCCACCAGTAGTCATCTACACACATAGACATCGTATACCTACAATAAGCCTACTTAAAAATATACATAAAAAGTCTACACAAAATTGCAACATTAAAAGGAAAACTGAAATAATTCATAAAACATTGGGGAAAATGAAATGCAACGAAAATAGTAAACAAATAAATGCCCAAAATAAACTTATAGGGCATTTAAAAATATTTTAGAAATTTAGTTAACACGGAAAACGTGAAGTAGCAAGAACAACTATGTAAATTTCTGACAAACAATCACAATCTAAATATCTAAAATTCAAACCACTATCTTAATATCAATATGTGTGTCAATAAATATTATAATTATTTATTTTCAGTTACGTATATTAATAAGGAAGGCATCACAATCTTTTGGATTGGTTTGTAAATCCCGAAAATCGACATGGTAAAATTACAACCATCGTACAGCTCAGTACCATAACAAACAAACAAACAGGCAGGAGACGGCGGTTAGCGTGGCGTTGCCCCAGTGGTTTCCACTGTGCATCCAGTAGTTAATGCCGACATCACGGTCTATACATTCCACATAAAGCATGGTATTCAGCTTAACCATATTTTCTTTTTTGCTTCATGGCTTAACTTAATAGGAACAGTAACTCGAGCAATAAATGTGCCTTTCGATTTGAGGGATATCGTGCGGTGTAATATTCAATGAAAAACTGGGGGCCCACATAAGGTGTTGCAATAGTGTAAATATAAAAAAGCCAAACACCGATTGTTTCCTTTGCTAGGTAAAATCACAGTCCCGGGACTGTGGTAAAATCAATGTACAGAATAATCGGATGAAACAACTAAAGTAAACTAGGATATATTAGAGTCAATGAATTCGTAATTTCCGACGAAAAGAGCCGGAAAAAAATACTGCTCATAACAAACCACCGTCATAACAAATCACCGTGTTGAGGGGGCGGTGAACAAATGAGACACTGATTGTCAAATTGTTTTGGTAATCATCGCATGTCGATTCATGTCATTTGTACAGGGTACTCTGACACAAAAATAAGGTAAACCAGCTTACTTAGTGCTAATGATTTTGTGATTTCCCACAGGAAGAACATTCTCAGAAATAATCCTACATGCTGATCAGCCCACCAACAATCGGCACCAAAATGGATCAATCCTGTCACGGTAAATTCGGTATGTTTTACGAGTTTTTTTTCTCCAAATCCCAACATATATTTACACATGTAGGAGAATTTTGTCAGCTCTGTGTAAATAGATATTTTTACTGGGAATGTGCCCCATTTTACGTACGAGGAGCCCTTACACAACGACGTAGTCATCAACACACATAGACATCCTATACCTACTAATCGACATGATAGCTTCGTAGTTTGGGGAAGGTGGGGATGAAAGTGCACCATGCAAGTTTCCAAATGTGTAAAGGAAAATAAAGGAAAGAAGTACAATACAATGTTGGTAAGCGATACAAAGGAATTATCTCCTTGCGGCAGCGACTTGATACAACTACATTGATGCTGGAGGTCACCATATTTGTTCTCGCGTTCAATAATATGGTGATAAATCAGGATTCACAAGTACAACGAATTTACACAACATTTTACCATGAAATCGAACCTAACAACCATTTTCATATCTTCAACACTGCCATGGTTTTGGCGATGATGAATCTCACATTCATTATTTTCTTGACTGGGCTCACACAGGGTTCAATGTTCCGTGGCTTGAATGTAATTGTACACCACACGTGAATGTAAACTAGCTTGCACAGTAATTCGTTTCACAGTCATTGAGGTTATACATTTGTTCAATTACTTATTTATTTATTTACTTATACGATAATAAAAAATCATACATGTAATTTCTTAGATCTTTTCATAATGTAAACTGATACATACATTTCATCTCCCGAGCGCTTGCTTCGTTTTTGTACAACACACTGGAAATAACAAAATGGCTGACACCATCATAAATTGCTGGTCATAAAAAATAGAATACGCATGCGCATCATTATGCAAATTAGTACACTCACTGATTCCTATTAGTTGTATTCATGCAATTGGGCATAAAAAACTTTAAAAAAAAATATTAAAAAAATACATAAAAAATGCTAAATTTTAATTAAAATGTAAAATGCAACAATGAATTGCAGCAGCCAATCATTAGTAACATTCTTACCAAGTTACATAAAAATCGTTTTTAATGCTTCTTGAGATATAACTGAAATAGCTTAAAATTCACACATTATTATGCAAATGAGCTCATTAATATGCATGGATGTCAACCAAAAACAATTCAAATCTGCGCATTGCCCCAGACAAGCTATATACCAAGTTTCATTGAAATCCGAACATTGGTTCTTGAGATATCGATGGAACAGACACACACACACAGACAGACAGACACACACACAGACAGACACACAGACAGACACACTAACTGCAAAGACTCCTTTTTTGTGCTTCGCACACGGAAGTCAAAAATGTTGATTGGATTTCGCCTACTCAGTGAGTGACTGCCACATTTTCAGGCTATAAATATATATTAGAGAGGACCTATGTAACAACAGAAAGGTAACAAGCCATGCATGGCACAGTCCCTGTTAGTTATCAAATTTAAGATATATATGGTAGTTTTGTTTATAGTAATATAGCTGGAATATAACCATGTCAGGAATATGATTTTTTAACATTAAAATGATTGACATTTGGCCATTTTGAATAGGATCGTCAAACCAATATATCTGTCTATCGATGACATCATGTATAATGAATATTTAAAATTTGAATATAATCAGTGAAAGCAAGTCAGAGATATGGCACAAGAACCACATTCATTAAAACAAAATGACCGCCAGTCAGCCATTTTGAATCAGATCGTGAAACAAAATGATGTGCATCAAGGTCCTATAATGTCTAATGTATATACAAAGTTTAAACAAAATCCATCTGTAAACAGCCAACAAATGCTTGATTTTGATGATTTTTAGCACAAAAATGGCCGCCATTCGGCCATCTTGAATCAGATCGTGAAACAAATTGATGTGCATTTGTATAATATCATGTATAATGTATGTGTGAAGTTTGATTGTGATTGGTCCAGGCATTTCTAAGATACAGGTCCGGACGCACGCACAGACGCACGAACGCACACACACACACACGAACACACACATGCACGCACGCACGGGCACACAGAGGCCAAAACATAAGTCCCCGAACGGGGACTAACCAGGCAGAAGATGTATGGACACCCAAAGGCAACAGTGAAGAATTGATGTGAGGTGTTTTTAAAAAAAGTTATTAAATTCTCCTCCTCATGTGGCAGTCACATATATATATTAATCTGAGTCCTAATCACATAGTTTGTTAACTGTTACAACTTTGATAAGAGTGCATACCTCAAACAGGATACAGACCTTATTTTAGAGACCTTGCTGAAAGGCTGGGAGGAAGGGTGGAGACCTTGTTGTAGACAGGGCCAGGAAGAAAAAACAAAGATATTTAACGCATATAAACCATAAGTTAAAAGTGTTTTATTGACAGGATGCATACTACTTACCTACTGATTCAGGTATGTCATATATTTTCGCATGAACTCGCTTTGAATTCCCATCACGGGTGATATTGGCATACAGTCTTGCAATTCCAAAGTCAATACCATTAATTTCACCAATAACATTACCAACAGCGTCAGCTGGACCATCTGATAATTATATTCATATAATATATAACTTAAATAATTTATATTTATATAACTTAAAGCGGGAGGGTTGTCACATGCACACGCTAAAAACACAAAAGCTCATGGGTAGACGCTTGTTGACACGCTATGGCCATCTAACGCATGCGCAGGTGACGACTCTCTCGCTTTAAAGTAAACATAGCATTTTTTTTTTGCATGGCAAAAGTGATTAAAACTGTATAAAAAAAAAATATGTCTCTTATCCTATTTTATATTGAGCGTGACTAACCTGGACATGGTATCAAATTACATCTTGCAACGTGTGAGGAATCGCCTTGACATGGTCGGCCGCCATAAGAAGGTGACGGTTCCGTACATGTTCGACGTCGAGTTTTTTCACCGCCATCGCAACTTAGTGAACATTCTGTCCAATCACCCCATTCAGACCACCTGCCATCAACTTCAAAGTAAATAATAAAACATAGTAATACTATTGAAACCTTTTCCATGAAATAATAGTCTTTTTGAAAGCATCACAGAACAGATGTACATCAGAAAGAACAACATTATAACCATGTACAAGTAGTCAATCCATGGGGGTGACAGTCCTGCGAATATGCCGACATTGTCGAAGGAAAATGACAGGGCAAGTTTGTGGAAGTGTGGCGAGACTCCCGTAGTATTGTTTAGTAAGATTCATTAAAAAATGACCATGTAAGACGTCGGTTACGCAGAAATTATTCACCTCATGTCGTTTTCTCATTGTTATGTGTCCCCGTAAACACAGCATTGTATGCAGGTGACAATGCTACGTACACATGCAATGAAATCGGTATCCTAAGAATATCGTAACGTCTTTGTGTTTCCTGTTGCAGTGCAAGTTTGTATACAGTAAATATCGTGAACGGTACAGAGTTCGGTAAATCTCGTGTCCGTACACGGTACAGAGGGGATATTTTCGTAGGCTGTGGTCCAATGTTTTTATACTTTGTAATGTAATTCAAACAAATAAAAAACGTATATTCGTAGCCATGGACAAGATTTAAAATGTCATCAACCGTTTTATTCATCCATGATTTGTACAAAGATCGTATATTTTGTAAGTGTATATTATATAAAGCATTTTCCACATTAAGCTTCCAATATAGATTCTTAAACACAAAATATCAAATATATCTTTAAGTGTAAAAATCGATTTTTTTACTGTAAATGGTAACCTCCTGTAAAAACTTAAGATGCCTTTTTTTATTTCCTGCATCATGTACCAGTCACCCACCCCCTGTCCCCACTCTTACAGCATGCGGTAAATTTCTTATTGTACACGCAGTTTACGGTAAACCTGATTTATACCTCTTGTCGAAAGCACAGAGTTTGGTCAATCCACAGTCCCTCTATCAGTGATAAAGGGACTGTGGTCAATCTCGTGCACAATATAGCATACGGTATATTACGTTTCATCCACATATTTCAAAGTGTTGACGCCGCGACACATGTGATTGACACTCTATTGTACAACTACAACAAAGGGTGGAACATACACTGTCCCTAATTCAGTTCAACCACGGTCACTATTTTTTAGTAACCGTCGTTCAACCCAAGCAAGGCACGTTTTTTTTTCAAATAAACATGACATACCAAATATGATGAACTTGTGTAATTCAGAAAAAAAAGGTTGTCATTTGTTCCGGCTTGGAGCCTGATGGTAAGGGGAAACATTTACATAACCAGGGCGAGTTGCGTCTAGAGACAAAGCATTTGTTGTTTCTGTTTGGAGCTGTAACAGGTAACAAAAGGTCTTGAATAAATTAATAGCGTGATAAACGCCACTTGTATTTCTATTTTATGGAATCTCTTGTAGTTTGTTTGTGCAGTGACAGTCCCTCTAGAGGGACTGTGGTGCGGTGTATAGTTACAGTAGATTATTTACAAGCTGATCCCAGACCAATTTGTAACGGCCGGGCTCGTAACACAGACCACATGATCCCCGAGCAGGGTGGAAGTCCGGTATGTGAGCTACTATAAAATCGCGATGCGACGGCTATGACCTCTATTCGCACACATGCTTCAGGTGCGCAAGCGTAACCTGCCGTTAACAATGAAACTGAAACTGAATGACGTTCCCACTTTTATTAAATATAGGTAGTAATAAGAAAGTATCACAACGCCTTGGAAGCGACACATCGAAAGGCCAAGTTCAGTTCATCGCCCGCTGTACGAATTCACGTTTGCGAATGTATGACCACTTGACGCGATGGAGAGATCCCAAGCCCAGTTGGCGAGCTACATACCAGTAGTTTTCTGTATACACGCCCCATGATCGATCTTTTCCAAACCCGTGTGCTATCGACGTTTTTTTTTTTTTAAATCAGTGTATGACGTTGCTTTTAGTTCGAACACATCATGATAGAGGGACTGTGGTTTGAACAATTTAACTTGCCGACATGATAACGCCTTCTTTTCAGAACTATTACAGAGTTATGGCATTGTCTTAGGTGTGGACGATTGAACTTGCCGACCTGTTAATGTATTTTTTTCAAAACTATTAGTGTTCAGTATTCAGTGTGGACCATTGAACATACCGACGTGATAATGCCGTTCTTTCGAACTAATGGGAGGCATGCGCAATTGTACTTCCCCGTTAATATTTTAACTTGGAGTTCTGATACTGCATTATAGGGACAACGAAAAACACATTTATCATACAATTGTCAATTTCGTTAGCCAGGATTTATTTTGTTTATAATCAAAATGCGCAAGACACGTAGACTTTACCGTCGACATATAATATAATTTTATTGCTGTCGTATCCTGTGTCTGTCTATTTATTATACATGTTTTAATTTTCGTTTTAGTTGACTTGTTCTTCAGTAACATATACAAGACTAATTTTGAATAAAAATATTTTATGTTATGCGTGTTTTAATTTTCGTTTTAGTTTACTTGTACTTATTTTTAATAAAAATATTTTCTAAAAGGGCGGTTTGTTTACTATACATGTTTTACAGTGGGCGCAAACAAGATTCAAGTCTCACTGAACGTTGCAATATAGCGAGACTTTCTAAGCGGCACTGTTTTGAAAACGATTTGCTACATTTTGCGACAATCTCACTTTTCCTGGCAACACTCGATTATCGACAAATTATGTTTTGTCTCGATACGTATTATGGCTGAGCGGTTGTCTGTTTTCACATTGTAACATTATTTTGACTACACAACCACGAAGCTCTTGGATGCTAGCCCTGCAATACAATGCTAAGTGTACGGGGGCGCGTTTGGTTGATAGACGACCCCACCACAACCCGGCGTACCTCCATAGACTGTACGCAGGACTACCTAGATCCATGATACGATACAGCACAACAATGAGAAACGATGCTTTTTTTACATGAGGTAAATAATTTCCACGTAACTACGGGATTCTCGCCACACTTGTATAAACTTGTCCTGTCCTTGTCCTTCGACAATGTCGGCACATTCGTAGGACTGTCACCCCCATGGATCGAATGGTATTGTCCTATTGTTAAACGCTAACCAAAATTAGTAAACAACATGGCGGACTCGACTAGCCAGAATGCCCGGGCGTCGATCATAAAAAGTGTGGATAGCTGCTCGAATTCGCCACTCTGGTTCAAATTTTGAGCATAAACGAATATTATACAGTACAAGGATTGCCGCCACTGCTCCGCACGTTAGGTATTCCCCCTTGTTCGCTTCCGCGCGTGCCCAGACACTCCCTCGCGTGTCCGCGCGTTAAGTAGTAGGACCCATTTCAATTAAAGAACTGAAGACATCATTAGAAAATGAACAATATGTATAGTATCAAAGCAATCGGACATACAGTTTTTAACAAGAAGTCGAAAATATCACTTTCTACCAAAAATGACAAAAATATTCACCAAAATTAGAGAATTGAAGAAATCATCACGAAATGAACAAATCTGAGAAAGGTCTTCATGTAGTATTTATATATGTAATATCAAAGCAATTGAACTTTTGGTTTTTAACAAGAAGTCGAAAATATCATTTTTTACCAAAAATTACAAAAATATTCACTAAAATTAGAGAATTGAAGATATCATCACAAAATGAACAAATCTGAGAGAGGTCCACATGTAGTATCTATATAAGTAATATCAAAGCAATCGGACTTACAGTTTTTAACAAGAAGTCAAAAATATCACTTTTTACCAAAAATTACAAAAATATTCACCAAAATTAGAGAATTGAAGACATCATTACAAAATGAACAAATCTGAGAGAGGTACACATGTAGTACCTATATATGTAATATCAAAGCAATTGGACTTGCGGTTTTTAACAAGAAGTCGAAAATATCACTTTTTACCAAAAATTACAAAATATTCACCAAAATTAGAGAATTACAGATATCATTACAAAATGAACAAATCTGAGAGAGGTCCACATGTAGTACCTATATATGTAATATCAAAGCAATTGCACTTGCAGTTTTTAACAAGAAGTCGAAAATATCACTTTTTACCAAAAATGACAAAAATATTCACCAAAATTAGAGAATTAAAAACATGAAATGAACAAACCTAAGAGAGGTCTACCCAAGGTACATATACACCAAGTATCAAAGCATTTAGGCTTGTAGTTTTCAAGAAGAAGTCGAAAAAGTAAAACATTGACACGTACGACGACGGACAATCACTCATATGATAAGCTCCGCTTTTTTTTAAATCAAACAAGCAGCCTATCGGCTGAGATAGCTCCGCTGTTAGCAATGCACATTTCAATTAAAGAACTGAAGACATCAGTAGAAAATGAACAATATGAATAGTATCAAAGCAATCGGACTTACAGTTTTTAACAAGAAGTCGAAAATATCACTTTTTACCAAAAATTACAAAAATATTCACCAAAATAAATTAATTAATTAGAGAATTGAAGATATCATCACAAAACGAACAAATCTTAGAGAGGTCCACATGTAGTACCTATATATGTAATATCAAAGCAATCGGACTTACAGTTTTCAACAAGAAGTCGAAAATATCACTTTTTACCAAAAATGACAAAAATATTCACCAAAATTAGAGAACTGAAGATATCATCACAAAATGAACAAATCTGAGAAAGGTCTACATGTAGTATCTATATATGTAATATCAAAGCAATTGAACATGCGGTGTTTAACAAGAAGTCGAAAATATCACTTTTTACCAAAAATGACAAAAATATTCACCAAAATTAGAGAATTACAGATATCATTACAAAATGAACAAATCTGAGAGAGGTCCACATGTAGTACCTATATATGTAATATCAAAGCAATTGCACTTGCAGTTTTTAACAAGAAGTCGAAAATATCACTTTTTACCAAAAATGACAAAAATATTCACCAAAATTAGAGAATTAAAAACATGAAATGAACAAACCTAAGAGAGGTCTACCCAAGGTACATATACACCAAGTATCAAAGCATTTAGGCTTGTAGTTTTCAAGAAGAAGTCGAAAAAGTAAAACATTGACACGTACGACGACGGACAATCACTCATATGATAAGCTCCACTTTTTTTTAAATCAAACAAGCAGCCTATCGGCTGAGATAGCTCCGCTGTTAGCAATGCACATTTCAAGTAAAGAACTGAAGACATCAGTAGAAAATGAACAATATGAATAGTATCAAAGCAATCGGACTTACAGTTTTTAACAAGAAGTCGAAAATATCACTTTTTATCAAAAATTACAAAAATATTCACCAAAATAAATTAATTAATTAGAGAATTGAAGATATCATCACAAAACGAACAAATCTGAGAGAGGTCCACATGTAGTACCTATATATGTAATATCAAAGCAATCGGACTTACAGTTTTCAACAAGAAGTCGAAAATATCACTTTTTACCAAAAATGACAAAAATATTCACCAAAATTAGAGAACTGAAGATATCATCACAAAATGAACAAATCTGAGAAAGGTCTACATGTAGTATCTATATATGTAATATCAAAGCAATTGAACATGCGGTGTTTAACAAGAAGTCGAAAATATCACTTTTTACCAAAAATGACAAAAATATTCACCAAAAATAGAGAATTGAAGATATCATTACAAAATGAACAAATCTGAGAGAGGTCCACATGTAGTACCTATATATGTAGTATCAAAGCAATTGGACTTGGGGTTTTTAACAAGAAGTCGAAAATATCACTTTTTACCAAAAATGACAAAAATATTCACCAAAATTAGAGAATTGAAGATATCAACATAAAATGAACAAACCTACGAGAGGTCTACCCAAGGTACATATACACCAAGTATCAAAGTATTCAGGCTTGTAGTTTTCAAGAAGAAGTCGAAAAAGTAAAACATTGACACGGACGACGGACGGCGACGACGACGGACAATCACTCATATGATAAGCTCCGCTCGACAAAGTCGACAGCGGAGCTAAAAATTATTTGTTTTCAAAGATAAACTGAACATTTGAAGACTAATTTAACATTTTTATGGTGATAACAGCTCATTGTCGAAACGAGGCTTACTCATTCACGCTAACCACAATAAACATCATACTCTTGAATAGGCGTCAATAACTACGGTAAAACTTGTAAGATCATGGGTCAGGAGTGAGTGTTGTTTTGACTTGGGTATTGTGTTTGACTTTCGAATGCGGAACAGAACATTTTCACATGGTTTCAATTTCGCGCTTTTGGACTAGGCCATGCAAATAACTTCCACTTCTACAGTAATACTTCAACAACTACACATGGGATGAAACGCTACGTTTAATATCAAAGAAAGCTTAGAAAGAACTCCGTGTGCTGATGACAGTATTCAAGACACATTAAAATTAATTCAAAATTTAGGATTTGCTTTTCAAACAAAAACCTTGACAACTAATTTTTGTCTGCTATTTGAGATGCATGACATGAAAAAAATGTAATTTCTGGTATTAGTCACAAATTAAGTATCATTTGAAAAATCCAAATCACTCGTAAATACAAAACAATAACAACTTATTTTCACGCCCAAGCATTTTCTTACCTGAACATTCCTGAAGATTACACGATTTCATTTGCGTGTTTGTCCCTTGACAGAATCTTCCTCCATGACTTGGTCTTGGATTATTACAAGTTCTGTAACGTCTTTGTTGACCGCCATTACAACTAGCACTACACTCCCCCCACTCTTCCCATGTAGACCAATTACCATGGACTGTGTACAAAATATAAAAGATTATAATAAAAATATAATGATAACTATCTATAAATGCAAAACTCAATCAAAGAAAGCTTAGAAAGAACTTCTGTGTGCTGAGGGAATAGGGATCATGATGTAATATTCGGGAATATTTGAAAATGATAAACAAACTATGAATAATCTATTAAATAAGGAGCCACCAGTAGTCATCTACACACATAAACATCGTATACCTACAATAAGCCTACTTAAAAATATGCATAAAAAGTCTACACAAAATTGAAACATTAAAAAGAAAACTGAAATAATTCATAAAACATTAGGGAAAATGAAATGCAATGAAAATCGTAAACAAATAAATGCCCAAAATAAACTTATAAGGCATTTAAAAAAATTTTAGAAATTTAGTTAACACGGAAAACGTAAAGTAGCAAGAACAGCTATGTAAATTTCTGACAAACAATCACAATCTAAGTATCTAAAATTCAAACCACTATCTTAATATCAATGTGTGTCAATAAATATTATATTTATTTTCAGTTACATATATTAACAAGTCATTGAAAATGACACAGTCCCCGTTAAGTTCTCTTTGTGCTCGTCAAATTAAAGCGGAGGGGTTGTCGCGAGCGTGTCCTTGAAACTTGAGTTCCAAGTGGTGTATACAACAGATTGTTTATTTACATCAAAACACGTGTTTCGTGTCATAGTAATATGGCCAAAATAAAAACAGCTGTTATTCAGCCAACTTTGATCTGATTATGAAACACACTGATATATATGATGTATGTGCCAAATACGAATGAAAATGGTACATAAATTGTGGAAATATAGTAGTAAGGCCAAAAAGTCAGATGGCTGTCAATCGGCCATCCTTGACCAGATTTTGAAACAAATTGTCATGGACATGCATCCTAACCTGTATGAAAACTGACAGAGCACGTCCAAGATACCGCATAAAAAAACAAAAACAAGATGCCTGCCAGTCGACCATCTTTGATCCAATTGTGAAATAAATCGTCATGGACATGTATCCTAACATGTATAATCTATGTACCAAGCTTGAATGACAACTGACAAAGCATGTCCAAAATACAACATTTTCAAAAAACAAGATGGCTGCCAGTCGGCCATTTTGAATCGAATCGCTAAACCACTGCATGTGCATATGTCCCACATAAAGTACTAGGCACATGCAAAGAATGAGCAAAATCGGTCCAAGGGATTCTGAGATATGACTCCGGACGGACGCACGGACACACGGATGCACGAAGACCAAATTATAAGTCCCCGTTTTCGGACTTCGTCCGAACGAGGACTAATAAGGAAGGCAGCACAATCTTTTTGATTGGTTCTTATATCCCGAAAATCGACATGGTAAAATTACAACCATCGTACAGCTCAGTACCATAACAAATATTAATAATTTATGGCAGACGTACTTCTCAGTACATAAAATTCAAAGTAATTCCCAACGTGTCGCATTTGTTACTGCATATAAATTTACACTATCTGGGGCACGTTGCACGCGATGAGTACCAACCAAAAATATACACAGGACATTTTAAGTGGCTCAAAACAAAACCTATTTGCAAATTTTCGTTTCGAAAACATCTACGACGACTTAAAACCCGTCAGCCCGTCCCGCCTGTTTTTTTTTTACCAGGCAGGAGACGCCGGTCAGCGTAGCGTTGCCCCAGTGGTTTCCACTGTGTATCCAGTAGTTAATGCCGGTCTGTACATTCCACATGAAGCATGGTATTCAGCTTAACCATATTTTCTTTTTTGCTCCATAGCTTAACTTAATAGGAACAGTAACTCGAGCAATAAATGTGCCTTCCGATTTGAGGGATATCGTGCCGTGTAATATTCAATAAAAAAAAATAGTGAAACACGAGACTCACGCTGGGGGCCCACATAAGGTGTTGCAATAGTGTAAATATAACAAAGCCAGACACCGATTGTTTCCTTTGCTAGGTAAAATCAATGTACAGAATAATCGGATGAAACAACTAAAGTAAACGAGGATATATTAGAGGTAATGAATTCGTAATTTTCGACGAAAAGGGCCGGGAAAATATACCTCTCATAACAAATCACTGACATAACAAATCACTGTGTTGAGGGGGAGGTGAACAAATGAGACACCGATTGTTAAATTGTTTAAATTGGTAATCATCGCATGTCGATTCATGTCATTTGTACAGGGTACTCTGACACAAAAATAAGGTAAACCAGCTTACTTAGTACTAATGATTTTGTGATTTCCCACACGAAGAACGTTCTCAGAAATAATCTGACATGCTGATCAGCCCACCAACAATCGGCACCAAAATTGATCACTCCTGTCACGGTAAATTCGGTATGTTTTACGAGTTTTTTCTCTCCAAATCCCAACATATATTAACACATGTAGGCGAATTTCGTCAGCTCTGTGTAAATAGATATTTTTACTGAGAATGTGCCCCATTTTACGTACGAGAAGCCCTTACACAACGCAGTAGCCATCAACACCCATAGACATCCTATACCTACTAATCGACTTGATAGCTTCGTAATTTGGGGAGGGTGGGGGTGAAAGTGCACCATGCAAGTCTCCAAATGTGTAAAGGAAAATAAAGGAAAGAAGTACAATACAATGTTGGTAAGCGATACAAAGAAAATATCTCCTTACGGCAGCGACTTGATACAACTACATTGATGCTGGAGGTCCCAATATTTGTTCTCGCGTTCAATAATACGGTGATAAATCAGGATTCACAAGTACAACGAATTTACACAACATTTTACCATGAAATCGAACCTACCAACCATTTTCATATCTTCAACACTGCCATGGTTTTGGCGATGATGAATCTCACATTCATTATTTTCTTGACTGGGCTCACACAGGGTTCAATGTTCCGTGGCTTGAATGTAATTGTACACCACACGTGAATGTAAACTAGCTTGCACAGTAATTCGTTTCACAGTCATTGAGGTTATACATTTGTTCAATTACTTATTTATTTATTTACTTATACGATAATAAAAAATCATACATGTAATTTCTTAGACCTTTTCATAATGTAAACTGATACATTTCATCTCCTGAGGGCTTGCTTCGTTTTTGTACAAGACACTGGAAATAACAAAATGGCTGACACCATCATAAATTGCTGGTCATAAAAAATAGAATACGCATGCGCATCATTATGCAAATTAGTACACTCACCGATTCCTATTAGTTGTATTCATGCAATTGGGCATAAAAAACCAAAAGAAGCAGCCTATCGGCTGAGATAGCTCCGCTGTTAGCAATGCACCTTTCAATTAAAGAACTGAAGACATCATTAGAAAATGAACAATATGTATAGTATCAAAGCAATCGGACTTACAGTTTTTAACAAGAAGTCAAAAATATCACTTTTTACCAAAAATTACAAAAATATTAACCAAAATTAGAGAATTGAAGACATCATTACAAAATGAACAAATCTGAGAGAGGTACACATGTAGTACCTATATATGTAATATCAAAGCAATTGGACTTGCGGTTTTTAACAAGAAGTCAAAAATATCATTTTTTTACCAAAAATGACAAAAATATTCACCAAAATTAGAGAATTGAAGATATCATTACAAAATGAACAAATCTGAGAGAGGTCCACATTTAGTACCTATATATTTAATATCAAAGCAATTGGACTTGCGGTTTTTAACAAGTTGAAAATATCACTTTTTACCAAAAATGACAAAAATATTCACCAAAATTAGAGAATTAAAGATATCATTACGAAATGAACAAACCTGAGAGAGGTCCACATGTAGTACCTATATATATAATATCAAAGCAATTGAACTTGCGTTTTTTAACAAGAAGTCGAAAATATCACTTTTTACCAAAAATGACAAAAATATTCACCAAAATTAGAGAATTAAAGATATCATCACGAAATGAACAAACCTGAGAGAGGTCCACATGTAGTACCAATATATATAATATCAAAGCAATTGAACTTGCGTTTTTTAACAAGAAGTCGAAAATATCACTTTTTACCAAAAATGACAAAAATATTCACCAAAATTAGAGAATTGAAGATATCATCATGAAGTGAACAAATCTGAGAGAGGTCTACCCAAGGTACATATACACAAAGTATCAAAGCATTCAGGCTTGTAGTTTTCAAGAAGAAGTCGAAAAAGTAAAACATTGACACGGACGACGACGACAGACGACGCCGGACAATCACTCATATGATAAGCTCCGCTCGACAAAGTCGACAGCGGAGCTAAAAAAAAATAATAAAAAAATACATAAAAAATGCTAAATTTTAATTAAAATGTAAAATACAATAATGAATTGCAGCAGCCAATCATTAGTAACATTCTTACCAAGTTACATAAAAATCGTTTTTAATGCTTCTTGAGATATAACTGAAATAGCTTAAAATTCACACATTATTATGCAGATGAGCTCATTAATATGCATGGATGTCAACCAAAAACTAATCAAATCTGGGCATTGCCCCAGACAAGCTATATACCAAGTTTCATTGAAATCCGAACATTGGTTCTTGAGATATCGATGGAACAGACACAGACAGACAGACAGACAGACAGACAGACAGACAGACAGACAGACAGACAGACAGACTAACTGCAAAGACTCCCTTTTTGTGCTTCGCACACGGGAGTCAAAAAATTACTCTATCATGCTCAATGAAATATAATTTTGTAAATTTGTTAGTAGAATTACTGAACATAAATTATTTTGGGACATCAATTTTTACAAAAAGGTTACCAAAATAGGTACTGACAGACAACCAACTTTGAAACCTTCCAAGTTTTGAACAAACTCCCAACTCTACTTGTGCACTTGGCATCTGATCAGAATTGAGAGCACACTGACCTGCAACATTAATTGTTGCAATGCCCACAGGCCTGAATCAATTTTCTATAGTTAGAAAAAAATCATGAAATTTGCAGCAATTTTCACTGGAGTTCTTAAAGTGCCTGTGAAATGGCTGCTATTTTCACGCCTAAAATTATCCATTGATACATAAATATTATTAATTTTTATGTTTCTAAGTATGAATTATTTTTTTTAAGTGAAAAAATGCGTTTTAAACTCAATCTACGACAACTTTATTTTTGTGTATTTTAAAACAAGGCTCCCCATTAGCTTCTTATTTGCATACAGAAATTCCCCTGTGACGTCAGAAGGGGAAGTCGCATGGCAGCTTGCATTGCCGATACGTGTAAATAAGGCAAATTTCTTGTGCAGTTTTCTCGTCTTTGACTAAATTTTCACTTATGTACTTGTTCGTCGAGGAGGAATGGATCATAATGAACACATAGTATCAAGTTTTGTTGCATGGGGTTGAGTTAGATGCGAAATATGTCCGTTCTGGTGTAGCTGGTCACCGTGATCGTCACCGGCGCACGTGTGTGTAAGACAAAATAGAATTTGACGTCGGAATTATCTCGTTATTTAGCAGGTTACTACGCACGTCACTACACTGTTTTATTTCATTGATCGTCTGAGTAAAACTTTCAAAATTAAAATAAAAGAGAACATATTTTGACATTCTAAACATTAGACTATAGTGATCACTATAAAATAATTAAAAAAAAACGACAAATCACAGTTACTAAATAAATGACAGTCGCGTGGAAATAAATTGAAATTTTGTTGAAATAGGTGAACGTGTCGGGTCACGACGAGGGCAAGTGCGTTAAAAGTGGCGTTTAATTGGATGACAAAAATAATCGAGATCGACACACATACAGATAAATTCAGAGTGGATTCGAGTTAGCGTGATCCATGGCGTGATTGTCATAATTATAACATCATATTAAAACTTTACTTGGTGGAAACACATTGACCAAGCACGGATTCTTATTTCATAAATTATTACGCAGATCAGGCTGCAAGCATGGAGGTAAAAAAAGAACAGAGGTGTGAATTCGACATTCAACACCAATCACCAAACAATTCAGAAACTTTTAGCCTTCAAAAATGAAAACAATTAGCAGTGTGTAAGGGCTGTGTAATTTCCTGTTTGTTAGACACTTCGTTTTCGTGTCACTGTCAAAATTATCGCTACCTTTTACTTAACAGGGACTAAATGGTCTCTATAAAACGATATTCAGGATTGCAAAAAAAGTCAACTCATTTGAAACACTTGCCGGACATCTCTCTCTCTCTTCTGAAATCCGCCTCGGTGATCATGGTTGGGAATCTATTTCTTTCAAAAGTGTTGCGCCAGGTTTATGTTGTCGGCGTTTCTCTTTAAACCTAGTTGTTTTTTCATGAACGAAGACAGTTTTTCAACAACAAAAAAGAATCTGAGGTTAAGTGGCTTTCGTCCACTGATGTCGCACCTTCGGATCGATTAGAAACGTGTGAATACTTACACTATGACTATACGTTTCACTGCAACTGCCCACAACACAACATCTAAAAACTGTCTCTCAAAAAAATAAAATAGACAAATAAAAGAAAAAAAACGCCTACCGAAAAATGTATATCGTTTAAAAGTATACTGAATGACCAGTGTTATTACGGCTCAGGGGTATGACTTCCTCTCCCATTTTGGCATTTGGTGGCGCACTTTCGGAGATAGTCGGAAATCCGG
Source organism: Saccoglossus kowalevskii (assembly GCF_978046115.1). Lineage (NCBI taxonomy): Eukaryota > Metazoa > Hemichordata > Enteropneusta > Harrimaniidae > Saccoglossus > Saccoglossus kowalevskii. Next base: position 23,616,049 of record NC_140657.1, read on the forward strand.
AAACAGTCGATCGTTTCAAGATAGGTGGGCGTGGCTACAACACGAGAAATATCCCAAATTTACTCGGATACGAGTAATAATTTTCGGCAAAAAAATCAATAACTGGCCATTTCAGTGGAACACAGATCTAAAATGGGAAACATGAGGGTGGGCATTGCACAGGCACTTTAAAGCACGGCTCCGCAATCCCAGGGATTGCACCAGTGCATAATTTGCATGGTCCGCCCAGTTGTTTACTTGGTACACTGCTGATATCATTTCAACGGAAGGTGTTAATTCCGTATGCTAACATCACGCATCACGCTATTATCTGATTTGAAAGGACTTCATTCAACGCCCACGGGCCCCTGCAATCTTTTTTAAACATTTTGCAATTTAAAAATAAGAAGTCACAGCAACATTCACTGAGGACTCAGGAAGTCATAGTGACTTTCAGAGTGCCTAGGGAATCACAACGACTTCGAATGGGATCATGGTGAGTCACATAGACTTTCACAGTGGTCTTAAGTAGTCACAGAAAGTTTCACTGAGCTCCTAGGGAATCACAGACAATTTTGCTGGGGTTTTAGGGAGTCAAAGAGACTTTCAGTGGGGTTTTAGGGAGACATAGTCTATCACACAGGTCCTGAGGCATCACAGAGACTTTCACTGGCGTCCTAGAGTTACAGTGATTTTCACTTAGGTTCCAGACAGTCAGTGATTTTCACTGGTGTCCTGGGGAGTCACAGCGACTTTAAATTGGGTCTTACCTGGACATCCCTCAGTGTTACAGTAGTTCTCCTGTTTATCCTGTCCATCACATGGTCTACCACCGTGTCGTGGAGCTGGATTGGAACATGTACGTTCACGGGTTTGTTTGCCAGTACCACATGATTTACTACACATTTGCCATGAATTCCATGTACCCCATTTACCGTCAACTACAGGTACGATAAGATAGTAATCAATCAATCATATATTAAAGCGGGAGGGTGTCACCTGCGCACGTGCAGTCCCAAGTGACGATAACAACACATGTTAAAAACGCAAAGGCTCATATGACACGCTATGGCCATCTGACGCATGCGTAGGTGACAACTCCCTCGCTTTAACCTTTTCACCACCAGTTCCTCTTTTCATCACAAATTCACAAAACAATCCCATTCACAGTCTCTACTTTCCTTCAGAAGATTGCGACAAAAACAGTCAATTAAATTTATTAAAAACCGAAAATTGACTCAAATTTTGAATGTTGGCTCCAAAAATAGGGTTCATTTCCAGAAATATTGAAGAATATAAGAAAAAAGTGCAGAAAAATTAGGCAGAGAAAGTCTGGTGGTGAATAACACATGAATGAGGAAAAGAGTGTTGTCGTGGTGACAGATTTAGAATGAAGCAAATGGCAAGTTCATAATCTGTTCAAAATATGTCACTAAACATATTATTTGAAATAGAAAAGGTCAATCATAAAAAGCCATGTCTAAAGCATTGTTTTGAGTAATACAACAAACAAAGGAAACATTTTTCTAAGTGATCTAGTTAAATTGACTTTCAGCATGCCAGTACGAACTACATATCAGAACCACACTTAGAAAGACCATTAGCGGAAATACCAATTTTTTTTTTTTTACCTAACTATTAAGACACAACAATCTGAAATCCCACTCACCCGAACATGTCTGTATTTTACACATTTGACTTTGTACATCAGATCCAAGGCACTGTAGACCACCATCTTTAGGTGCAGGATTATTACACTGTCTTGTACGTGTCTCAGTTCCTTCCCCACATGTCTCACTACATTCATTCCAAGGACTCCATGGACCCCATTTTCCATCAACTGAAATTAATTGAGATAGGAGGGTATAAATATAGAGGTTTTTATGTGTATCTAAGCTGGGAGGAGGGCTTTTATACACATTGATGCAAGGTGCTTTTCATGCATATTTACATTACCATAGGGGGCTTTTTTTGCAAATTTACATTAACATAAGGGCCTTAATACATATTTACACTTATACAGGAGCTTTTTATGCATATTCACATTATCGTAAGGGCTTTTATACATAGTTGGGCTAACTTAGAGGGCTTTATACATATTTACACACTGATGCAAGGGGCTTTTGTATGAATATTAGCATAGGGTTTTTTATACATATTTGACATTAATATAATAAGTTTTTAACCCTATTTTAATAGACATATTCAGTTTGAAATGACTTACCCGGACAGGGTTTGATGTTACACGGCACCTGTTCATGTGATTTGCCAGTACATGCTTTTCCACCATACTGGGGAACAGGGTCGTTACAATGACGATCACGTGACTTGAATCCTCTTCCACATGATTTGCTACATTCGGACCATTCGGACCATCTACCATATTGACCATTAACTGAAAAATTATATGACCGAGGTCAAGCATGGCCTTTGCAAACAAATTCTGCTTCTGTTTATGTACATAAAAGCCTTCAAAGCGAGTGTAAATATCCATAAAGCTGCTTGAGTGTAACCTTTTCACTACCAGTTTCCTTAAATAGTTTGTTTATATTATGCACTTTCCTTCAAAAATAGCTAAATTTTTGAGTAAAAACTGAAAATTGACTTAAATTTTGTCTGTTGGCTCCAAAATTAGGAGATTGGTACCTGTATATGTATAATCCCAAAGCCATCAAGCTTGCAAAAATATTTATCAAAATTAAAGAATTAAAGATATCATTACAAAATGAACAAATCTATAATATCAAATAGCAAAAAATATTAGTTTATGTCAAAAATTTGGAATTGATATCATCGTGAAATTAACAAATCTGAGAAAGATTCACCTGAGGTACCTATATGTATAATATCAAAGCCATTGGGTTTGTGGCTTTCAACAACAAGTTGAAACAGTAGAAAGTAGACACAAAGGACAATCACACATATGACAAGCTCCACTCCACATATGACAGCGGAGCTAAAAATAGAGTCTCTCTTGATCACATTCTAGAGGCATTGGTAGTCAACCTACAACAGATTTTTACTTAAAGCTCTCTCCTTTTATGTGTAATGGCTTCCTCACATGTACTGAAGCCACTAAAAATAGTAAAAAATAGAGTAACTATTGCAATCTTGCCCCTAAGGCTCTAGATATTAATAAACTAATAAGAGTACAGTTGAAGAATTATTGATGTACTTTCCGCCGGGAATAATCTTTTGCTTGCAGAAAAAAAAAGTTATGAAACAATACTATAATAATATATAAACATAGTTGAAATCTGGTGGCCTTGCCCTTTGTTGTATAATATTATTTCCTTTATCATAGTTTGTTAATATGAATATGCATTGTCATAATTAATTTTGAATACAAACAAGTTTTAAGATTAAAACAGCAGTGGGAAAGCAGTCTACCGAATGTCTTTGATTGATGTAAATATCTTACAAAAACCTTGGTGCCGAATTTGTTTAATTATTTTAAGGGACATAATCTTTATTCAAAGTAATTCAGATATTTTAGTATAAAAACAAATGCCTCATCTCAGAAAAAAAGTGCTGCATTTAGACGTGAATAGATTCATGATAACACGAAAATCTTAGCTGGCTTTTGTCCAAGTATTTTGTACAGGTGTCTGTCAAAAATTAATGATTTACTGAGACAAATATGAACTGCCTTATTATATATTCAGTGTGTGACTATTGTATTATTTGAAAAGTAAAAAAAAATGCTCTCTAGAAATAACTTACATGTTGCAAGCTCTGCTTTGTATGCAAATCAGCTTAAATAGTTAGTTGGTGTCCAGTGGAGGACAGTCAACAGTGCTGTTGCCTCCTGAGAATCTACATATTCAAACACTGCAATCTTTTTTTCAAGTGCGTTTTTAAATTAGTCATATAAAATCTCTATAATAGCAATGCATATTCTCACTGGGATCAGTGGCCTTTGAATGTATATCACCAGCGATCAGTCAAATATTTTATCAGATTTCCTCAATTTTTGCATGAATATTTTCACACAGGACATCTGTTATTCAAACTCAGGGAAGACTTTATACTGATGAATTAGGTGACCAAGTTTGATAAAGTTTGGAATAGAATTAGTAAAGTTATTGTGCACACATTAACAATTATTAACGACAACAACGGCGACAGACATTTTCCGCCTAATATACCTTTCCTTCCATCTTTGATGATACAGGCAAGGTAAAAACAAAATTTTCAGCAAATATTAGAGATAATTGCAAGAGCTAATGTGAAACGAATTATGTATCATATCTGTATTCCATCCTTGTATAATAGAACTACGATTCCCAATGACCAGTAATATATATACGTAAACTTAGGTGCGGGAATGCTCGCTACGGTAAACTACAGTAAAGGCAAACTATTCACAGTACATAATTCCCACTTTCACTCTCTGTTCTAAACAAAATGATGACATCACTAAATTACTGACTGGTGACATAAATACATTGTTTTACTACTGATGAGTAGCATTTGAGAGGATGTATCATTTCATTAAATTTTCTTTTTATTGTAAAATGTTGTTAGAAATCAGCATATCACAGGCTACGTGAATATATGTTTACGATTGGATATCACTTGTCGCGTTTTGAGATCCTAAGCCCAGTTAATAATTTGCATAATGTTATTTTTCCAAAGATTGTTTCGTACATATGACCGGAGGTTGAACTTTTTCGATGAGATAGTTGCGTGTCTACTACTGTAGAATACTTTATTTTAGCTGGAATTAATTTTCGCTGAAAAGACATTTTGGGTGTTTTGTATGGAATTTATTTTCATTGATTTTTGACAAGTTGATTGTAAAATATAGAAAAAAAAAGGTAAATTCGCTGGATTTTATTTACACTGAATCATTCCTTCAGCGAAAATAAATTCCAAGCGAAAATAAAGTATTTTACAGTAACTATATACTTCTGAGATGGTATATATGGGAATATATATCGCATACACAGTGACACTAAACAGGAAACATTGAAGCTACTATTGGGAATTGTTGACATGACGGAAAGAAATCAACTAACTAGGGAATTTTTTATTATTTAGAAATTAACTAAAAGAATACATGATGGTTCCAACTTTCATTGCAATTTACTGGTTGCCTTTAGGTTCCTAGGTTTGGGATATTAATAGAAGACATTTTGAGGAATCTTGATTTTGCTTTGAATATTGAAAACAAATTTACATACTCGCAACCTAACTCACCTCCCTAAATTATCTGTCACTATAGTGACATTGATTTTTAGGGGAATTGTCTACAAGCTGTGTGCCCTCAGGTAGTCAGGTTGCAAAATATTATAAAGTCATATGCCCTTCCAAATGTGTTTTAAAACGACCATGAAATTCTAGTGTAAATTTAATGTTTCCAAAATCCAAAACACAATGTTTCTAAATATTACTTATTTATGTGTATATAAGTGTTATTAAGTATACAGTGAAGAGCGTAAAGCTGTGGTTGTTAAAAACATGTTACAAATATTCATTTTTTATAAATCAAAATTGACTAATCTAGAAATTGTATTATGACATCATCATTAGTTTTAATTAATTTTAATGAGATAGTTCAACATATATCCAATCAGCAAGTGCCTCATTTTGAATATGTTGGCAATTGCTATGCAACGTGGAGTCATGCATGCACTATGGAAGTATACAATGGGAAGCTCTCAGACCAATTATTATTAAATATTTATATTTATATGAAAGCTACTGTATTTGAAAAATTTTATAAATATATTTATAAGCTAAGCTAAGGTACAGCTTTGTGCCCCTCACTGTAAAAACTATCTTCTAAGTTTTATGAAATAAATCATCGAGTTTAGTGTAAATTTTATGATGAGGTACTTCTGAATAGACCATTTTCCGTACACTGCGAGAATCACGCGTTATGCATGAAATCGAACGTAAAAACAGGACAAACAAAGGTCATAGCGTCGTAGTCGCGTCAAACATCGCGTGGGATTCGACAAACGCGAAAGTATTTTGGGGACATTTCGATGCTTAATAATGTACTGTCCACATTTCGTGATAGGCAATTTCGATTAAGTAAGGGTATTCGGAAGCAATATTCCTCTGTCGAAGATCAGCCGGTCAATGTAAGCTGCGAAATAAAGAAATTCTAGTTCAAAATCAAATCGTTCGATTTTTGCAGCAGACGTTCGACGCGCGTCTTTCATGCATCTCGCGAGATCTCGCAATTGTTCGGAAAATCACGTATTCAATTCATTACAAATATACCATCAACTTTGAGTGCCATAATTTTGCATGACACAATTGTGTCAGTTTTTACATATTTTTCTAAATTGATTTTTTGGATAATTTTTTAATTAAATAGACTTCATTTATTATTAATCACAAGTTTTGATCAAAAATTTGGAAATACTATGAAATAATTATGTGGGTTTAAAATTTGTGAATTGTGGTTGATTTTTAATTCTGAAAGCTTTTGAGGTGATGTGAACTTACTAGGACATGTTTTGGGTTCACAGACTCTGTCGTCCATGGTAGATCCTCGGCAATCACGACCTCCGTTTGCCGGCAGAGGATTGTCACAAGCACGCATTCTTGTCTGTAGTCCTCGACCACAAGAGACACTACATGCCCCCCAACTCTGCCATTCTGACCATTCACCGTGCACTATATATAGAAAACAAGCGGGTGCAAAGCATTCAACATAAAGCAGCACAATGCCTACATCAATTCTGGACTTCAGCATGAACATACCGGTACATGCTAAATTCAGTCAAAGACATTTCTGCCAATTTCTACTCCAAATGAATATGCACGCATGTTTTATTTTATTGAATTTTCACGAAAATTTGAATTTTCTGTTTCTTTTTCACAACTATGACATGTACATTTTTATGACCAGAATCATTAATATTTGTTTTGGGCTCTAACCAATCAAGTTCTGTACGTGCAGAGTTACCGACCCTAGGTTTACGCAGAAAATGGAAATCAAGAATAGATACTGAGCTCAAGTGATGGATGCAATACAATATGGGAATCAGTCAATAGCATGATGTGAGCAGTGTCTGTCATTCAGATTCGTTAACGTTGGTAACTTCTTTACCAAACAAAAATATTTTGGAAATTGTGCACAACACCTTTTTGGTTAAAATTGTCATAAATAGTGGTTAAATATTAAAAAATTCATTGTTGGATCAATCAAAATTGTAAATAGTATTTTATCACCAAAAATTACTCTGACATACCAGGGACAACTCATAATTTTGACAACTGTTGATTTCACAAGTATGCTTATGAATGCACAACAAGTAGACATTTGGTGTTGTATGACCCCTTTCTATACATATGCATAGTTGTGATGACAGCATCATTTTAAGTGTAAAACCAAAACCATAATGATATGATTTGATATGCCTGAATTGATGACAGAAGTTGTAATTAATACTGACTGATTCCCCTTCACATAGAACAAGAAAGGCAGCAAACAATGTCAAAACTTTGGTAAATCCATTGATCTTCAGAAATATATTAGAATAAGTTTTTCAGAATATCAACAAATATCCAAAATTAAGTTAAGACACTGTTGAGGAATGGGCTATGAATGAACAAGTATGAAAAGTATAATGCATGACCCCTAAAGGTCACACATCCTGGTACCTTACATGACCCCTAAAGGTCACACATCCTGGTACCTTGCATGACCTCTAAAGGTCAAACATCCTGGTACTATGCATGACCTCTAAAGGTCATGGTATTTTCTTACAAATTCACCATCTCACTTATTTTCCCAAAGACTACTAGGATGTTTGAACATTGCAACAATCAAGGTATAACATTGGTAGAACATGTACTTGCTGTTATAATGACAATACTCCCAGTAGTACCAGGATGTTAGATCTTTGATGGTCTTGGATTGGGCTAATTAACTAACACCTCTTACAAAAGACTAACAAAAAGAACTGTGTAATGTGATTGGTCAACAAATAGTCATTAGTTGTGTTTTAGACATTAACAGTAGTTTGTCAGAGACATGATGCAGTATACATACAAAACACCCAAAACACACATGCAAATTAAAAGCTTAGAAAGAACTCCTGTGTGTATTGGAGACATTAATTAACCTTTCAAACAAGGTCTGTGCAACAACACTAATCATCAATGTACCAGGTTTCATTCAAATGTGATTAGAACTTGAGATATCTATGGAAAAGCCGAAAAATTATGAATCATTATGCAAATTATGTTAATATGCACAGGTTTTAGTCAAGTTTCATTGTAATGTGATGATTAGTACTTGAGATATCAGTGGAAAAGCCGAAAATTCACTAATCATTATGCAAATTAGGTAATTAGTAAACTTACCCCAAACAAATCAGGTCTGCACATTGTCCCAGAGCTTCTATGCACCAAGTTTCATCAAAATTCAATTAGAGAAACAGTCATAGAACTACTAAAAATTAGCTAATTATCATGCGAATTAGGTAATTAATATGCATGGATTTAAACCAAAATCTAATCAAATCTGAATGGAACACGAGAAACAAGTGAAAATGCTTACAATTTACTATCAATATGCAAATTAGATAATTAATATGCATTGATATCAACCAAAACCTAATCAGGTCTGCACATTATCCCAGAGCATCTATGCACCAAGTTTCATTAAAATCTGATGATTGGTTTTTGAGATATAAATGGAAATGACATGCACACAGACATGGATACACACACATACCCACATACATACATACACACAGACGTACTAATCGCAAAGACTAATAATTTGTCACTAGAGACAGGGAAGCAAACAACAAAGTTAAATCATTTGTCACTACAGAAACTGGAAAGCAATCAACTGAACAACCAAAATTAATCATTCATTGTTATTCTCAGTATTAAACTAAAAAACAGAATGTCTGTTTACCATTCACAACAAGTAGGATTTTAAATTTTTCATGTAGTCGCATATGGAAAAGGGTTTTCTAAAATGCAGGAAAGATAATAATTGGCTATTCTGTAAATTTTGTTTGTGCATTGAAGTAATCTTAGAATTACATTCACAAAGTTTTCTTTTTATATTTCATGCAAATGTCACGTCAGTCACCTTTTTTCCCATAATGCAATTTAAACATATTCAAAACTTTTACATGGTCAAATTTTAGAGACTGAGATATGGTTGATCAGATATGGTTGCTTAGATATGGTTTGCTCAGATATGGTTGATCAAATAAAGTTGCTTTGATATGATTGCTTAGATATGGTTGCTTAGATATGGTTGATCAAGATATGGTTGCTTGGATATGGTTGCTTAGATATTGTTGCTTAGATATTGTTGCTTAGGTATGGTTGCTTAGATATGGTAGATTGATATGGTTGTTTAGATATTGTTGCTTAGATATGGTTGATCAGATATCGTTGCTTGGATATGGATTCTTAGATATTGCTGCTTAGATATGGTTGATCAGATATGGTTGCTTAGATATTGTTGCTTAGATATGGTTGCTTGGATATGGTTGATAAGATATAGTTGCTGAGATATGGTTGCTTAGATATGGTTGCTTAGATATGGATGCTTAGATATGATTGCTTAGATATGGTTGATCAGATATGGTTGCTTAGATATGGTTGATCAGATATGGTTGATCAGATATGGTTGATCAGATATGGTTGCTTAGATATGAATGCTTAGATATTGCTGCTTAGATATGATTGCTACTATATTGGAATACAACGGTGGAAGTTCTCTCACCATAGAAACAAACACATAGCGTAGTGACTGCACATGTCTCAGTGACATTTTGTTATTTTTAGTAGTGTAAAACAATAAACAGCAAAGGAAGTAAGGAATTATTAATTATATATGATAATTTGGTTATACAATCAAATAATTTCATTTTTAATTTAATTGCATTAATTGAACAAGTCACATCAATTAAAACTGGTTATATTATTACAACGGTAAAACATAGTTGAACTCTGGTGACCTTGCCCTTTGTTATATAATATAATTCCCTTTAACATAGTTTGTTTCAATATAAATATACATTGTCATAATTAATTTTGAATACAAACAAGTTTTGGGGTTGAACTAACAGTCTACCGAATGTCCTTTAATGATGTAAATATCTTACAAAAACATTTGTGCCTTATTTGTTTAATTATTTTAAGGGACATAATTTCCAGCTTTATTCAAAGTAATTCAGATATTTTAGTATAAAAACAAATGCCTCATTGCAAAAAAAAAAGTGCTGCATTTAGACGTGAATAGATTCATAAAACATGCAAGATAACAGAAAATCTTAGCTGGCTTTTGTCCAAGTATTTTGTACAGGTGTCTGTCAAAAATTAATGATTCACTGAGACAAATATGAACTGCCTCATTGTGTGACTACTGTATTATATGAAAAGTAAAAAAAAAAAAAAAAAAACACCCTTTATGAATAGCTATCATGTTGCAAGCTCTGCTTTGTATGCAAATCAACTTAAATAGTTGGTGTCCAGTGGAGGGAGAATTCAACAGTACTGTTGCCTCCTGAGAAACTACATCTTCAAACACTGCAATCTCTGAAGTGCGTTTTTAAACTAGTATTATAAAAACTCTATCATTCTGTTCTAATAGCTGAAACATATTCCTGTGAGTTTTCATTTGTCAAATGAACTGTTTGTCAAATACAGAATACATATATTTTAGAACAATTTTCTTTTTAAAATGTGGATGAAATGTTTTGCTTTTTATGTATTTTTTATGTATTGTTTTTGATTTGATAACTTTGAACTAAACAGATTTTCTATTAGCATCAGATCTTGATCAAAGTTTGGCACCCAGTTCATAGGAGTGCTTATATTGATTTTCTGACATCTTGTTTTCTGTAAAGATTTTATTGGTAGGTTTGCAAATGTGTATCAGATTCCGAGATACTTTACCAAGGATATTATTACAAGATAAATCATTTGCTTCATTGAACACATACAACAATGCATATTTCCACTGAGATCAGTGACCTTTGATGTGTATCACCAGTGATCAGTCAAGTAGAAACAGTCAAAATATTTTATCAGTTTTTCTCAATTTTTGCATGATATTTTCATACAGGACTACTGTTGTTCAAACTCAGGGAAGACTTTATACTGATGAACAAGGTGACCAAGTTTGATGAAGTTTGGAATAGAATTAGTAAAGTTATCATGCACACAATAACAATTATTAACGACGACAACAACAACAACGACGACGACAACGCCGAACAAAATTTTGCCCTTAATATACCTTTCCCTTCCATCTTTGATGGTACGGGCAAGGTAAAAAGTAATGGAAATAAAAAAGAAATAAAACAAGCATGCATGCAATATCTCGTGCATGTGTAACATATTTAGTTTGATTGTTTTTTGAGTTTATGTGCAAATCAACTAATTTTATTCAAAGTGGCAACTAGATTTATTCAAATATTGTAAGAATTATTTCAAGCCAACATTTTTGATACTGTTATTAATGTTTCTAAAATGTCTGAAACAAATGTGGGTTTTATTTTGCGACATAATAAGAGATGAAATTGAAATTCAAAAAGCTGATTTTGATTACAAAAAGTTTACTTTGGTGTTCCAAATGTTGACATTGGTGTTCAAAATGTTTAGTCTGATGTTCAAAATGTTGACATTGGTGTTCAAAAAGTTTACTCTGATGTTTAAAAAGTTCACTTTGGTGTTCAAAAAGTTCACTTTGGTGTTCCAAATGTTGATTTTGGTGTTCAAAATGTTGACATTGGTGTTCAAAAAGTTTACTTTGGTGTTCCAAATGTTGATTTTGGTGTTCAAAATATTGACATTGGTGTTCAAAATGTTTAGTCTGATGTTCAAAATGTTTAGTCTGATGATCAAAATGTTGACATTGGTGTTCAAAAAGTTTACTCTGGTGTTTAAAAAGTTCATGTTCGTGTTCAAAATATTGACTGGTATTGAAATAGGTGGTAATCAGGACAATTATGTCTAAAATTAAAAATGCAGCACCAACATGTTGGCATGAAAAAATAATATCTAGACATAATTATCCACTGGTGAACAGTAATTAACACTTTCAAAGAATAAAATAAATCTAATCAATAATATCTTTATAACAAATGATTTTGAATTACAAACAAAGGTCGAAAATTACTTTACTGTAAATTACTTTGAATACAAGTCATTGAAAATGACACAGTCCCCGTAAAATTTTTGAAAGTTCTCTTTGTGCTCGTCATATTGAAGTGGAGGGGTTGTCGCGAGCGTGTCCTTGAAACTTGAGTTCCAAGTGGTGTATACAACAGATTGTTTATTTACATCAAAACACGTGTTCCGTGTAGTAGTAATATGGCCAAAAATAAAAACAGCAGTTATTCGTCCATCTTTGATCTGATTATGAAACACACTGATATGTCTGATGTATGTGCCAAATACGAATGGAAATGGTACATAAATTGTAGAAATATAGTAGTAAGGCCAAAAAGTCAGATGGCTGTCAATCGGCCATCCTTGACCAGATTTTGAAACAAATTGTCATGGACATGCATCCTAACATGTATAAAGTACATGTATGTGTCAAATTTGAATGAAAACTGACAGAGCACGTACAAGATACCGCATATAAAAAAAACAAGATGCCTGCCAGTCGGCCATCTTTGATCCAATTGTGAAAAAAATCGTCCTAACATGTATAATCTATGTACCAAGTTTGAATGACAACTGACAAAGCATGTCCAAAATACAACATTTAAAAAAAACAAGATGGCTGCCAGTCGGCAATTTTTAATCGAATCGCTAAACCACTGCATGTGCATATGTCCCACATAAGGTACTAGGCACATGCAAAGAATGAACGGAATCGGTCCAAGGGATTCTGAGATACGACTCCGGACAGACGCACGAACGCACAGACGCACGGAAGGAAACCAAATTATAAGTCCCCGTTTTCGGACTTCATTCAAACGGGGACTAATAATGGCAGCTGACAGGTCAATGGTCAAAGTTCAACAACCAGGTGACAATTACATATTCAGTACTTACCTTATACTTTGTAGTGCATGTTAACAGTGTTACCATTAGATAACTTCAATTTCTTGTTTACGACTTATTGCACACACAAAATTAGAACCATGTAGCTTATCTCAAACACGTTTTAAGTGCTATATCGTTTATAGATGACTTTTTCCACATTGAATAACAGATTACAAAATGTTTGTAGTTTTTGATGTGTTTTAAACAAATCATAAAATATGTTTTTGGTTTCTCATCCTTGAAAAATTTGGAAAAACTTAAACAAGTTTATTTTGTGAATGGTATTGAAAGGTGATTTGCGATAACATCAATCATATCATATAGCTATTTTGCAATCCTTATAATAATGAGCAAGTTCAAAAAATCATTTATGGAGACTGACCTGTCATGATTGAAAACTTACCTCTAACTGTTACCAAGGTAGCTCGAGTTGTATCGCCCACTGTGTTAATGGCTTTACAAGCGTATCTACCATTATCCTCAATTTGTGCAGGGAAAATATACAATGTATTGTTGGGTAAAATCATATTTCTACCATTGGATGTTATCATAGATGTTGCAGTCCACCACTCGATAGATGGCTGTGGGTCACCTTCTGCCTGGCAATCTATTAATATTGCATCTCCTTGATCAACAATCATAGCTTCGGGTGGCTCTATTGTTAATTCCGGTTTACCTTAAAGATGCATATAAATATAAGGTAGATTGCATTAAAGGAAAAACTGAAGAGCTGGATCTACAATGTTTCGACAATTTGTATTGATATTTTAATGGTCCACACTGAATGACAGCTACATGACTACCATGTGACAACTACATGTACTTGACAAATGCATGATTGCCACATGATAACTGCATGATTGTCACATACTATTGTAACTACAGGATTGTTACATACATTTGTAACTGCATGATTGCCACATGATAACTGCATGATTGTCACATACTATTGTAACTACAGGATTGCCACATACATTTGTAATTGCATGATTGCCACATGATAACTGCATGACTGCCACATGATAACTGCATTGTTGCCACATGATAACTGTATGATTGTCACATGATAACTGCATGATTGTCACATGATAACTGCATGATTGCCACATAACTGCATGATTGCCACAAGATAACTTCATGATTGCCACATAACTGCATGATTGTCACATAACTGCATGATTGTCACATAACTGCATGATTGCCACAAGATAACTGCATGATTGTCACATGATAACTGCATGATTGCCAAATAACTGCATGATTGCCACAAGATAACTTCATGATTGCCACATGATAACTTCATGATTGTCACATAACTTCATGATTGTCACATGATAACTTCATGATTGTTACATGATAACTTCATGATTGTTACATGATAACTTCATGATTGTCACATGATAACTTCATGATTGTCACATGATAACTTCATGATTGCCACATGATAACTTCATGATTGCCACATGATAACTTCATGATTGTCACATGATAACTTCATGATTGTCACATAACTTCATGATTGTCACATAACTTCATGATTGCCACAAGATAACTTCATGATTGCCACAAGATAACTTCATGATTGCCACAAGATAACTTCATGATTGTCACATGATAACTTCATGATTGCCACATGATAACTTCATGATTGCCACATGATAACTTCATGATTGCCACATGATAACTTCATGATTGCCACAAGATGACTTCATGATTGCCACAAGATGACTTCATGATTGCCACATGATAACTTCATGATTGTCACATGATAACTTCATGATTGTCACATGATAACTTCATGATTGTCACATGATAACTTCATGATTGTCACATGATAACTTCATGATTGCCACATGATAACTTTATGATTGTCACATGATAACTTCATGATTGTCACATGATAACTTCATGATTGCCACATGATAACTTCATGATTGTCACATGATAACTTCATGATTGTCACATGATAAATATGCAATGTACTTACTTCTAACAGCTAATGTTGCTACACCTTCACGAACACCAGCGCTATTCTCAGCTATACATTTATAATCACCGGCATCTTCACTCTGATTTTGATGTCAAGACATTACAACAATTACATTATTACAACATACTCATAACATTATGAAGTTCAATTTGAAAATGAAACATCATGCAACATTTACAGTTTGTAATGTAAAATTAAAAGCACAAAAATACGAATGAACTCGAACAAACTACTTGAAGAATACATCCACTTTAAACATAACAATCGGTGCATGTCTGCATAGTTCATGACGATAGTTACCATTTTAGACAGGTGGTCATGTCATGTTTTATTGTAGAGTGTCGTGGTGGTGGGCTTGACCTCAAATTAATGAATGATTGAGCACATTCATGACCAGATTAAAATTAGGACACTATAATATGCACCTTAAGGCAATCCAGTGCACAACCACATTAAAAAGAAAAGATATTATAAGTTCAATCATACTCTTTCAATGCATTCAATTCTTTGACTTCCGGGAAAGTCGTCTATTCATGACACGTTTACATTGACGAGACTAATTTGATGTAAACTCGCCACATGAGGGCAGTATAACAGAAAGATCTCAAATTACTGTGTATTGACCGATGAGAGCAGTATACCAAAATGATTAGCTGAATATGGACACATGAGGGCAGCATATTAAATCTATTGATTTACTTACAGTAGTGCCGTAAATAACCAATGAGCCGTTGTTGGATTTTCTAACCCTATTGGTGAAATGAACTGGGTTACTGTTCTTACTCCAAATTATATTTGGTGCGGGGTCGCCATCGGCAGAGCAGGTCAACTCCACTGTGTGTGCACGTGTTACTGTCTGATTCCGAGGAGGCACAAAATCAGTTGGTGGAACTGAAAATAATAATATAGTAAATAGATATTGAATAAAAGCTAAATCACCTTTCCACAATTGAGAATTTTCTTTTTCACATCCACCACCATCTTTGTTTGTAAGAGACCCATATCTAATACATGCATGGCATGACAGTTTTTTTACAGCCCTTCAGAATATGTAAGACAAACCTTGGACCCAGATATCAGTCACTCTTTTTTCCTTCCCAGCGGCGTTTTCAGCAATACATGCATATGTTCCAGTATCTTCCTTTCGTACATTATATATTGTCAGTTCACTTCGACCATTTATACTGCGAGCAGCTGAAAAACACAAAAGTTCATATAAAAATATAGAATATGATAATAACTCATTTGAATGGTAAAGTTTTTCCCATACATCATTTTCTAGTAATGTTGGTTAATTTTGGACCAAATGCATGCAGTTTTTCTATTGGCTACTGGTCTTGAATCAAAACAAAACTTAAAAACTTAGATTTCCCAAGCTGTCATTAATAGCTATCGTAGGTGGATAATCTACAATAGTTGCTAATTGTGTATCAAGTCAGTCAGTTTTCTCATAGAGCAAGTTTACTAAGGGTGTGTAACACAGGGAGAAGGAGACTCAAAACAACTGTGACAGAAACATCGTAAACCACTTTGATTTTGGAGACACAAACTTTCGCAAATTTCACAAGTCAGAAATTTTTTTTGCAATGAAAACTTCTGTCTAGACTCCCGGGAAAGTTTGGTTTTAGGAATACCATAGTATTTGCTTATGCAGACCAACCAACTACAAATACAGATAACACCTAGAACAAGCAGCATATGGTTCAGACAGCTTAGCACATTTCAATTAGGGAATTGAAGATTTCATCACAAAATGAACAAATCTGCGAGAGATCCACATATAGTACCTATGCATGTGTATAATATCAAATCAATCAGATTTGCTGTTTTCAACAAGAAGTCGAAAATATCACTTTTCACCTAAAATGACAAATATATTCATCTAAATTAGAGAAAATAAGATATGAAATGAACAAATCTGAGAAAGTTCTAACCAAGGTACATATAGTAACAAAGCAATCAGAGTGAACAGACAATCACTTATATGATAAGCTCCACTATACAAAGTCTACACAACGTATATGATTCAAGTTGAAGATATAGCTCTGAATATCATATTTGAGAAAAAAATGGCCACCAGTCAGCCATTTTTAATTAGATTTGTAAAAAAAAATCTTGACTTTTGTGCTCTTTTTAGATATAAATAGACTGTCAAATGGTCATTTTGAATTTGAAAACAAACAAACGTGACATTTGAACCCAGTTGTGGTATAGCTAATGTTTATAACTCACTTGGTATATACTCTCCATTATGTTGCCAGGTCAATTCTGGTACTGGTACACCTACAGCTTCACATACCAGATGTAGTACATCATTAGCAGATAATCGCTGGGCAATAGGCATCACTGTAAACTTGGGTGGTACTGTTAATAATAAATAATCATTGTAAACTTTGGTGGTACTGTCAATAATAAACAATCATTGTAAACTTGGGTTGTACTGACAATAATAAATAATCATTGTAAACTTGGGTGGTACTGTCAATAATAAATAATCATTGTAAACTTGGGTGGCACTGTCAAAATGAAATAATCATTGCAAACTTGGGTGGTACTGTCAAAATGAAATAATCATTGTAAACTTGGGTGGTACTGTCAAAATGAAATAATCATTGTAAACTTGGGTGGTACTGTCAAAATGAAATAATCGTTGCAAACTTGAGTGGCACTGTAAATAATAATCATTGTAAACTTGGGTGGCACTGTGAAAATTGAATAATCATTGTAAACTTGGGTGGCACTGTGAAAATTGAATAATTATTGTAAACTTGGATGGCACTGTCAATAATAAATAATCATTGTAAACTTGGGTGGCACTGTCAAAATGAAATAATCATTGCAAACTTGAGTATCACTGTCAATAATAAATAATCTTTGTAAACTTTGATGGCACTGAGAAAATTGACTAATCACTGTAAATTTGGGTGATACAGATAAAATATAATAGTTAATTTAACTTGAGCACTGGCAATAATATAATTATTGCAAACTTGAGAGTAAGATAGTCAAAAACATTCTTGCTGCCTTAATGGGATTTTTCAGACAAAATAACACTAAAATAAAACTCAGTAAACTGATCATTTTTATGTCCAATGAGAAATGTCATATACTTTTATACTGTAGCATTATAAATGATGATGTCATACTTGTCATATACTTTTATACTGTAGCATTATAAATGATGCTGTCATACTTGTCATATACTTTTACACTGTAACATTATAAATGATGATGTCATACTTGTCATATACTTTTATACTGTAGCATTATAAATGATGATGTCATACTTGTTATATACTTTTATACTGTAGCATTATAAATGATGATGTCATACTTGTCATATACTTTTATACTGTAGCATTATAAATGATGATGTCATACTTGTCATATACTTTTATACTGTAGCATTATAAATGATGATGTCATACTTGTCATATACTTTTATACTGTAGCATTATAAATGATGATGTCATACTTGTCATATACTTTTATACAGTAGCATTATAAATGATGATGTCATACTTGTCATATACTTTTATACTGTAGCATTATAAATGATGATGTCATACTTGTCATATACTTTTATACTGTAGCATAAATGATGTCATACTTGTCATATACTTTTATACTGTAGCATTATAAATGATGATGTCATACTTGTCTTATACTTTTATACTGTAGCATTATAAATGATGATGTCATACTTGTCATACACTTTTATACAGTAGCATTATAAATGATGATGTCATACTTGTCATATACTTTTATACAGTAGCATTATAAATGATGATGTCATACTTGTCATATACTTTTATACTGTAGCATTATAAATGATGTCATACTTGTCTTATACTTTTATACTGTAGCATTATAAATGATGTCATACTTGTCATATACTTTTATACTGTAGCATTATAAATGATGATGTCATACTTGTCATATACTTTTATACTGTAGCATTTTAAATGATGTCATACTTGTCATATACTTTTATACTGTAGCATAAATGATGTCATACTTGTCATATACTTTTATACTGTAGCATTATAAATGATGATGTCATACTTGTCTTATACTTTTATACTGTAGCATTATAAATGATGATGTCATACTTGTCATACACTTTTATACAGTAGCATTATAAATGATGATGTCATACTTGTCATATACTTTTATACTGTAGCATAAATGATGATGTCATACTTGTCATATACTTTTATACTGTAGCATTATAAATGATGATGTCATACTTGTCATATACTTTTATACTGTAGCATTATAAATGATGATGTCATACTTGTCATACACTTTTATACAGTAGCATTATAAATGATGATGTCATACTTGTCATATACTTTTATACTGTAGCATTATAAATGATGATGTCATACTTGTCATATACTTTTATACTGTAGCATTATAAATGATGTCATACTTGTCATATACTTTTATACTGTAGCATTATAAATGATGTCATACTTGTCATATACTTTTATACTGTAGCATTATAAATGATGATGTCATACTTGTCATATACTTTTATACTGTAGCATTATAAATGATGTCATACTTGTCATATACTTTTATACTGTAGCATTATAAATGATGTCATACTTGTCATATACTTTTATACTGTAGCATTATAAATGATGATGTCATACTTGTCATATACTTTTATACTGTAGCATTATAAATGATGATGTCATACTTGTCATATACTTTTATACAGTAGCATTATAAATGATGATGTCATACTTGTCATATACTTTTATACTGTAGCATTATAAATGATGTCATACTTGTCTTATACTTTTATACTGTAGCATTATAAATGATGTCATACTTGTCATATACTTTTATACTGTAGTATTATAAATGATGATGTCATACTTGTCATATACTTTTATACTGTAGCATTTTAAATGATGATGTCATACTTGTCATATACTTTTATACTGTAGCATTATAAATGATGATGTCATACTTGTCATATACTTTTATACTGTAGCATTATAAATGATGATGTCATACTTGTCATATACTTTTATACTGTAGCATTATAAATGATGATGTCATACTTGTTGACCTTTTTACCACCTTTCTTTCACTTTCCAAATTTGTTTGCACTTTGTTTTTGATATTCTTCTGCTTTATATTCTTTTTTATATATTTTTGGTTTTTAGTCACAAAATGTGGTTATTTTTGTCCCAATCTTCAGAAGGAAAGTGCAGACCTTAAACTGGACTATTTTGTAATGAGAAACGGGAATTGGTAGTGAAAAAGTTAAGTTACTAAAATGTTCAGATCCAGATACTTATTTTATAATTTTATACATTTATGTTTTATTACATATTTTAGAGACATATATAAACAGTAGGTTGTTAAGTGAAACCCACCACTAGAGGGCCTATTTATACCTAATTTAATTAATCCTAGTTTCTTTTGTTGTAAATCATTATTTTATGAACAGCTTTGATGAAAACAGAACTAATGAAAATCCCCAAAAAATGATTGTATATAGAGAACTAAGAGAACATGAATGGTCTAACCTTGAACTGTCAGAATCATTTCCCGAGAGGCTCTGCCAGCTACATTGATAGCTCTACATATGTATTTACCATTATCAACTTCCTGTGAACAAAATGTTTCTGTTAGTGTATTTAATAGTGAATACAACTAAAACAAGAAGCAGATAGCTCCGCTGTTAGCAATGTACATTTCAATTAGAGAACTGAAAATATCATCACAAATCTGAGATTGGTTCACATGAGGTACCTATATGTGTATTATCAAAGCTTACAGTTTTCAACAAGAAGTCAAACATGTCACATTTTAGTATCTCGAAAAATTGTCTTGTGACATTTTTGTTTTTATTTTCGGTTATTCTGATTCTAATGACTCATTAAGTATGACAAACATGACATATAATCTTGAATTCTGCTTGAACCTTCTGATAGTAAAACGTGTAGGTTTATTGTGTTAACCTTTTCGCCACCATTTCCCTTCTTCATCACAAATTCACAAAATAGTCCTGTTTATAGTCTGCACTTTCCTTTACATGGTTGGGACAAAAAGAGCCAAATTTTGTGAGTAAAAACTGAAAATTGACTCAAAGCTTGTCTGTTGGCTCCAAAATTAGGGTTTATTTCCAGATATACTGAAGAATTTTAGCAAAAATGTGCAGAAAACTTTTGGCGAGAAAGTCTGGTGGTAAAAAGGTTAAAGAAAATGACTATCACTCACAGTTCCACATCATGAGTTCTATATGTTAACAATGATGATCTGACACATTCTTTAACATTACAGGCATGGTAAAACACAGACCTAAATTTTTATTTTTACAATGTATCACTTTAATCTTATTTTGAGAAAGCTACAAATGTATTCTTGGAAAGAACACACACAAAAGAATTCAATAATCAGGTTTTTAAGTAAAGATAATTTTAAACAATACTCACTTGAGTATTCGTTATATAAAGTTCACCATCATCGGCTATGTGGTGTCTGTCGGTGTTAGCAACACCACGGCCATCTTTTTCCCAGGTTACAGTGGGTTGTGGTGTTCCATCGCTATTACACTGCAGTCCAATATTCTCTTGGATGAGTACGTGGTATGCTTGTTTGTCTGGGTAAATACTTGGAGGAACTAACATAAAAAAATAAGAAATCGTTAGGGGTTCAGTTACAGTACCTGTTAAGATTAAAGCGGGAAGTTGTCACCTGCACATACATCCGATGGCCATAGCGTGTCATTGTTTACAAAAAAGCGTCTACTGATGGTCGCTTGGGACTCGATTCCCACGCAGGTGACGACCCTCTCGCTTTAATTAAGATAAATTATACGATAGAGAATTTACTTTTATCAAGCGTTTCTTTCACATTTGCAGTGAATAATACATATTGTATCATTGTGGGAGTTCCGAAAGCAAGGCTTTGATCGCAAATTAATCCACAATGACCGCCACAAGGTAAAAGTGAATTAGATATATAGAGCAAGCGCTGATGTAACCACTAAGAATTAAGTCTAGATTATTGGCGATCCGTTCCGCTAGGATTGCCCTTATAATCACTTTTGTCATTTTGTGTGTGTGTCTGTGTGTACATTTCCAGTGTTTTCACGTATGATTTCTTCTGTGATTTTTTTGGCTTGGCCGATTTCGTTCAAACTTGGCAGGTAGGTCACACCTTCACCCTAGTTATTAGGAAAAATCCGGAAAATTTTTTTGGGCCACCGTTGCCATAGCAACAGCCAAAAAACTGATTTTTGAATAGCTTTGCGCCAAATGTATCTCCTCCTACAAATTTGGGATAAAACACTTCAGACATAGCTCATTCTACTCAGCTTGAGTGTGGGCACAAAGTTACTATTTGAATTTTTGATATCTGTTTTCATTACCGAGAAATTTGACCCCAAAGTTGGGGTAACTTTTCACCAGCAACGGCTTTTAACTCCTCTGTGATTTTTTCGGCTTGGCTGGTTTTGTTCATACTTCACAGGTAGGTCGTGCCGTCATTAATTGGAAAACAATCCTGGCCCACCACTGCCATTGCAACATCCAAACATAGTTGAACTCTGGTGACCTTGCCCTTTGTTATATAATATAATTCCCTTTAACATAGTTTGTTTCAATATAAATATACATTGTCATAATTAATTTTGAATACAAAAAAAGTTTTGGGGTTGAACCAACAGTGGGGAATCAGTCTACCGAATGTCCTTTAAAAATATAAATATCTTACAAAAACATTTGTGCCTTATTTGTTCTGCTGATCTGCACTGGCTCGGAAGATGAATTCTGATTGACTAAAAAAACAAAAAACTTGTGGCGTTGAATGCACGTTCATTCTCAGTAATGTTATGCAAATTAGAAATTCAAACTAGCTAATCATTTTTACAACCTTCCGAGCCAGTGCAGATTAGCTCTATTTGTTTAATTATTTTAAGGGACATAATTTCCAGCTTTATTCAAAGTAATTCAGATATTTTAGTATAAAAACAAATGCCTCATTGCAAAAAAAAAGTGCTGCATTTAGACGTGAATAGATTCATAAAACATGCAAGATATTAACAGAAAATCTTAGCTGGCTTTTGTCCAAGTATTTTGTACAGGTGTCTGTCAAAAATTAATGATTCACTGAGACAAATATGAACTGCCTCATTGTGTGACTACTGTATTATATGAAAAGTAAAAAAAACAAACACCCTTTATAAATAGCTATCATGTTGCAAGCTCTGCTTTGTATGCAAATCAACTTAAATAGTTAGTTGGTGTCCAGTGGAGGGAGAAGTCAACAGAACTGTTGCCTCCTGAGAACCTACATCTTCAAACACTGCAATCTTTGTTTGAAGTGAGTTTTTAAACTAGTATTATAAAAACTCTATCATTCTGTTCTAATAGCTGAAACATACTCCTGTGAGTTTTCATTTGTCAAATGAACTGTTTGTCAAATACAGAATACATATATTTTAGAACAATTTTCTTTTTAAAATGTGGATGAAATGTTTTGCTTTTTATGTATTTTTTATGTATTGTTTTTGATTTGATAACTTTGAACTAAACAGATTTTCTATTAGCTTCAGATCTTGATCAAAGTTTGGCACCCAGTTCATAGGAGTGCTTATATTGATTTTCTGACATCTTGTTTTCTGTAAAGATTTATTGGTAGGTTTGCAAATGTGTATCAGACTGTGCAATCTCTCCATGAGTTGGTTTTGAAACCCAGTAAGGGATTCTGAGATACATTACCAAGGATATTATTACAAGATAAATCATTTGCTTCATTGAACACATACAACAATGCATATTTCCACTGAGATCAGTGACCTTTGATGTGTATCACCAGTGATCAGTCAAGTAGAATCAGTCAAAATATTTTATCAGTTTTTCTCAATTTGTGCATGATATTTTCATACAGGACATCTGTTGCTCAAACTCAGGGAAGACTTTATACTGATGAACAAGGTGACCAAGTTTGATGAAGTTTGGAATAGAATTAGTAAAGTTATCATGCACACAATAACAATTATTAACGACGACGACAACAACAACGCAGGACAAATTTTTCCCTTAATATACCTTTCCCTTCCATCTTTGATGGTACGGGCAAGGTAAAAACTGATTTTTGAATACTTTCGTTCCAAATGTATTACCTCCTACCAGTTTTGTACACAGTCACCTGGCATCGGTGTCGCTGGGTGTATATGATAAAGGGAAGTTGTGCAACCAAATTTGCCGAGTTCGCAGTTTTAAAAAAATAACTAAGGCAACAACTCACGGTTTTTCAGCATTTTTGTAATAAAGACATTATTCTCCATCAATAATCCGCCCAAAACATTTCTACTAATTCTTGTGTTTTTTCGACGTTTTTCGAAAAACCTGCGATTAGGCTGCGAAAGTAGAACATTCCGGAGGGGGCAAAACGGAAGAGCCAAATTTAACGTGTAAAAATAGAACGCGTATTTTGACCTGTATGCGGTCGTTGCCAAAGAGCCCTGTGTCCATCGCCTGGCGATGCTCTTACGTTTCACCAGTTGCGTTTTTTTGACTAAAATTTGGCAGTACTGTCAGTCGCAAAAAATGATAAATAAATTAATACATATAAAATATGAATCACGGGCTAATTCAATGGTCACCGAACACTCCACTGCTAAACAATATGTGGCAAGATAGTAGCGTACTGTATATTTGACAGTTTTTTGCGCGTGTCCGTAATAACGCGCACAAAGGATTTTGGGACAGAGTCCTTTATTTGCTGGCATTCTTGACTTTTGACTGCAGTTCTTTTTTATATTTGAGAGTAAATTCTTCTGATATGCTCTTAGGTTGCTTAATATCCGTCTGAAATTCTGGACTGTGGTCATATTTTTCGATTAGGAGTCGTATATTTAAATAACTCACCATGACTAGTGTTTTGCATTATGAAGTATATTGTTATGAAGGTCAACACACTGCAATTTAGGTAATTATTTACCATTTCGTTATTTCGCTTTCCAACATTTACAGGAAACGCTTCATTCTAGAAAATGCTATCGCAAAACGGTTGGAAATAAAAAATGTAACAGCAGAATACGTCCTAGCACAGTCACTCTACTAGTAGAGTGACTGTGGTCCTAGTAATAAACTAAGTGACTTCTAAAGACTGAATGGTGTTTGCGAACTTCGTATTAGTTATAAATTGACGTTAGCTTCACGTTTATGTCACACCATGGAAACAGCCAACAACATGTTGCTTGTTTTTGAGCGGAGCGGATCGCCAACCAGCCTACCGGCTTGTTTTAGTATATATTTGCATATTGCAGATTGTGAATCATAAATAAAATAACATGTCCAATAATATGAAGTTATCAGAAGAATACCGCATAGTAGATGCATTTCTATACTGCCTGAATGCATATGCAGTATTCTCATAATAATCTTATGATTATCTTTTCCCCAATTTTTAAAGGTCAACCACTAATAGTATTACTCCAAATAATTTCTAAAAGAGATTACGTATTTACCATTCACTTGTAGGCCCATAAACTGTTCAGCTTTCCCTGCTGCATTTTCTGCAATGCATTTAAACATTCCTGTATCTTCCCTTCGTGCAAATGGGATCTGCAATGCACCCGTTGGCAACATTCTATACCGCATATCATTATGGGATATGTCTTCGTCTTTTATCTGCCATCGTATTTCCGGTGCTGGTGTTCCCGTGGATGTACATTCCATTGTCACTTGTTGGTCTTCTATCACCACAAACTGTTGGAAAGATTCTTGAATTGTAGGTGGCACTGTAAAGACAAGAAGTAGGTTGGTTAATAAGGTTAATATGATACTAACCATCACTACAAATGATATGATGGTATATATGAGCACATGGTAAGTTAATAAGGTTATTATTATACCAACACTACCAACAAATATGAATGCATGAGGTCCTTGCTGCTTAATAAGGTTATTATACTAAACATCACCAACAAGTAAGATGGTAAGATGGTATGAATAAGGTTCTGGCTAGTTAATAAGGTTAATATGATATTAACCATCACTACAAATAGTATTGGGGTATGTATAAGGTCCTGGCTGCTTACTATGGTTATTATTATACTAAATATCACCAACAAACAGTATGGTGATATGAATGAGGTCCTTGCTGCTTAATAAGGTTATTATTATACTAAACATCACTAACAAATAGTATGGTGGTATGGATGAGGTCGTTGCTGCTTCATAAGGTTATTATTATACCAATGATAATGGTACAACCCATCCGTCACTGATACAGATCTAGGTCATGACATCACTAAAAACCCAAGCGTTACAATCTAAGCTAATTATTTATTCTCAGCATGCTCAGTTGCTTTGTCAGTGCAATGGGGAGAGTTAATTTTGGATGAAAATCTTGAAAAAGACCCACTTAGGATTTTCATATCTGGAAAAAAAAATTATGTGCATATTCGACAGAGACTTGTTCATCAACCAGCCATCGATATCTGCTGCAGAATTTATGAGAAAATGTTGGAGATGGAAAACGGAAAATGGATATTGACAAAACCTGTTTTAGAAAGTCCCCTTTTCAAGCTGTGCTTGAATAGGGACTAATAAGGTCCTGGCTGGTTAATAAGGTAATTATTATATTACACAACACCAACAAATGGTAAGGTGGTATGAATAAGGTCCTGTTTGTTTAATAAGGTTATTATTATACTGTGAAATACTTTATTTCAACTGGAATTAATTTTCACTGAAAAGAATTTTTAGGTGTTTTGCATGAAGTTTATTTTTAGTGATTTTTGATGAATTGAAGGTAAAGTAAAGAAAAAAAGTTATATTCACTGGACCGAATAATCCTGTCAGCGAAAATAAAGTATTTTACAGTTCTGACCATAACCAAAAAATGGTAGACAGTATGAATGAGGGCATACCTGGTTAATAAGGTAAATATTATACGTCCACCACAAGAGAACCTGTTTAGTTAATACCGTTAATCTGATGCTGACCATCATAACAAATAGTAGAAGATATAAATGAGGATTAAGCTGGTTAATACTGTTACTATGACTCTAACCTTCATCACAAATAGTATGGCAGTATGAATCAGGTCCTGACTGGTTAACAAGATTAATATGACACGAAACATCACAACAAACAGTTAAATTTTAACAGTTTAATACAGTTAATCTAATCTTAACCATAACAACAAATGAAATTAATAACCAGAATGTTTAATAAAGTTAATATGATATTAAAATATGATACTCAAAATACCATGACAGTTTAAATCAAAACTTGACTGGTTAATAAGGTTAATACTAGCTACAAATAGTTAGACTGAATGAATGAGGATACTAACCATCACCATGAATGATATGGCAAAAAGAATGAGAACCTAACTGGTTTATAAGGTATAACCATAATTTATTACAATTTTTTAATAGAAATAGAAACTTTATATGAACTCTCGCGTGGTGCCTGTTTGGGACTAGTTAACATTGTTTTTATTCTATGACTTTCTTTGTTCTGTGATTGTAACAAATGAAAAAAGATTTCTCACCTTGCACTTGTAGTTTAATCTTCTTATAAGCTGCTCCCGCTGGATTTTGCGCTACACAGTTATAAGCACCAGCATCTGAAACGCTTGTAGATCGTATACTTAATCTACCATCATCATGTAGAACATATCCTGGTGTATTGTCATCTATGACATTACCACCTCTGTGCCATATTATTTTCGGTGGCGGGGTTCCACTAGCTCTACAGATCAAATCAACATGGTCACCTTCAATTGTTCTGATGTCTTCAATTCTGTCCTCTATTGATGGTGGTACTGTCACGAAAAAAACATTCAAATTAAAATGTAAGAAAATTATAATTTATTCTATTTATAGTCTACTATTTCTACATGAAAAATTGCAAAAATATTTCAATTTTTTTGTAATAATGTTACATTTTATTTGAAAAAAATACTTGAGTTAGAATGGTTGTAAGAAAATTAATTCTTTGAGTGCAAAAAGTCAACTCAAGCACCATCCACAAAATAGTTCCATTTATAGCTCCTTTCTACATGAAATGTTGCAAAAGTTTTAACTGTTGTTTTATAAACAAGCAGCCTGTCGGCTGAGATAGCTCTGCTGTTAGCAATGCACATTTCAATTAAAGAACTGAAGATATTAGAAAATGAACAATATGTATAGTATCAAAGCAATCGGACTTGCTGTTTTCGGCAAGAATTTGAAAATTACAAAACAAATTCATTAAAGTTAGATAATTGAAGATATAAAACAATTGGACTTGTGGTTTTTAACAAGAAGTTGAAAATTTCACTTTTTACCAAAAATGACAAAAATATTCACCAAAATTAGAAAATTTAAGATATCATTACAAAATGAACAAATCTAATAGAGGAACACATGTAGTACCTATATATGTAATATCAAAGCAATCAGACTTGTGGTTTTTAACAAGAAGTCGAAAATATCACTTTTTTACCAAAAATGACATAAATATTCACCAAAATTAGAGAATTAAAGATATCATTACGAAATGAACAAATCTGAGAGAGGTCTACCCAAGATACATAAACACCAAGTATCAAAGCATTCAGGCTTGTAGTTTTCAAGTAGAAGTTGAAAATGTAATAAGCAGCCTCTCGGCTGAGATAGCTCCGCTGTTAGCAATGCACATTTCAATTAAAGAACAGAAGATATCATTAGAAAATGAACAATATGTATAGTATCAAAGCAATGGGACTTGCTGTTTTCAACAAGAATTCAAAAATATCATTTTTCATCATAAATGATTGTGGTTTTTTAACAAGAAGTCGAAAATATAATTTTTTATCAAAAATGACAAAAATATTCACCAAAATTAGAGAATTGAAGATATCATTATAAAATGAACAAATCTGAGAGAGGTCTACCCAAGATACATAAACACCAAGTATCAAAGCATTCAGGCTTGTAGTTTTCAAGTAGAAGTTGACAAGTCATTGTCAATGACACGTTCCCGTTCCGTTCATATTTGAGTGACATATACATTCAAAGCAGATCATGACCGAAATGCACCTGCATATGTACAACACATTGTACTAAATCTGAACAAAATCCATCCATGCATGACCGAGATCTGGTTCCGGAATTGTGAAAATATGTGATTTTGATGCATTTTCGGCCTTAAAATAGCCATCATTCAGCTATTGTTAAGCGGATCATGAAACAAATGCACATATCTATTTGTGACATGATGTACCATGTGTGTGTGAAATTTGAACTTGATCAATCCAGACATGTCTCGGATACGGATCCAGAACTGAATTCTGTAAAACAAAATGGCCGCCAGTCGGCCATTTCGAACTTGATCCGAAAAAAAAAATGACGTGCATCAAGGTCCTATTATGTTTAATGTATGTACCAAATTTGAACAAAATCCGTCCATGCATAACTGAGATCCGGGTCCGGAATGGTGAAAATGTGGGATTTCAATGCATTTTCGGCCTTAAAGCGGCCCCCATTTGGCTATCGTTAATGAGATCATGAAACAAATGCACATACATATTTGTGACATGATGTACCTTGTGTGTGTGAAGTTTGAACTTGATCAATCCAGACATGTCTCGGATACGGATCCAGAACTGAATTCTTTAAAACAAAATGGCCGCCAGTCGGCCATTTCGAACTTGATCCGAAAAAAAAAAAATGACGTGCATCAAGGTCCTATTATGTTTAATGTATGTACCAAATTTGAACGAAATCCGTCCATGCATAACTGAGATTTGGGTTCGGAATGGTAAAAATGTGCGATTTCAATGCATTTTCGGCTTTAAAGCAGCCGCCATTTGGCTATCATTAATGAGATCATGAAACAAATGCACATACATATTTTTGACATGATGTACCTTGTGTGTGTGAAGTTTGAACTTGATCAATCCAGACATGTCTTGGATACGGATCCAGAACTGAATTCTTTAAAACAAAATGGCCGCCAGTCGGCCATTTCAAACTTGATCCGGAAAAAAAAATGACGTGCATCAATTGCCTATTATGTTTAATGTATGTACCAAATTTGAACGAAATCCGTCCATGCATAACTGAGATCTGGGTTCGGAATGGTGAAAATGTGCGATTTCAATGCATTTTCGGCTTTAAAGCAGCCGCCATTTGGCTATCATTAATGAGATCATGAAACAAATGCACATACATATTTTTGACATGATGTACCTTGTGTGTGTGAAGTTTGAACTTGATCAATCCAGACATGTCTCGGATACGGATCCAGAACTGAATTCTTTAAAACAAAATGGCCGCCAGTCGGCCATTTCAAACTTGATCAGAAAAAAAAAATGACGTGCATCAAGGTCATATTATGTTTAATGTATGTACCAAATATAAACAAAATCCATCCATGCATAACTAAAATCCGGGTCCGTAATGGTGAAAAGGTGGGATTTTGATGCAATTTTGGCCTTAAAATGGCCGCTATTCGGCTATCGTTAATCGGATCATGAAAAAAATGCATGTGCATATGTCCCATATAATGTGTGATGTATGAGTGAAGTTTGAACTTAATCGGTCCATGCATGTTCGAGATACAGGTGATCACGGACGCACGCACGCACGGTCGCACACACACACGGACGCACACAGGGCAAAACATAAGTCCCCGTTTTCGGACTACGTCAGAACGGGGACTAAAAATGTAAGAAGCAGCCTCTCGGCTGAGATAGCTCCGCTGTTAGCAATGCACATTTCAATTAAAGAACAGAAGATATCATTAGAAAATGAACAATATGTATAGTATCAAAGTAATGGGACTTGCTGTTTTCAACAAGAATTCAAAAACATCATTTTTCATCATAAATGATTGTGGTTTTTAACAAGAAGTCGAAAATATCACTTTTTACCAAAAAATTACAAAAATATTCACCAAAATTAGAAAATTAAAGATATCATTACAAAATGAAGAAATCTGAGAGAGGTACATATGTAGTACCTATATATGTAATATCAAAGCAATTGGACTTGCGGTTTTAACAATAAGTCGAAAATATCATTTTTTACAAAAAATGACAAAAATATGCACCAAAATTATTGCGCTTTTTAACAAGAAGTCGAAAATATCACTTTTTACCAAAAATGACAAAAATATTCACCAAAATTAGAGAATTGAAGATATCATTACAAAATGAAGAAATCTGAGAGAGGTACATATGTAGTACCTATATATGTAATATCAAAGCAATTGGACTTGCGGTTTTAACAATAAGTCGAAAATATCATTTTTTACAAAAAATGACAAAAATATTCACCAAAATTACTGCGCTTTTTAACAAGAAGTCGAATATATCACTTTTTACCAAAAATGACAAAAATATTCACCAAAATTAGAGAATTGAAGATATCATTACAAAATGAACAAATCTGAGAGAGATCCACATGTAGTACCTATATATGTAATATCAAAGCAATTGGACTTGCGGTTTTTAACAAGAAGTCGAAAATATCACTTTTTACCAAAAATGACAAAAATATTCACCAAAATTAGAGAATTAAAGATATCATTACAAAATGAACAAATCTGAGAAAGGTCTACATGTCGTAGCTATATATGTAATATCAAAGCAATTGGACTTGCGGTTTTTAACAAGAAGTCGAAAATATCACTTTTTACTAAAAATGACAAAAATATTCACCAAAATTAGAGAATTGAAGATATCATGAACAAACCTAAGAGAGGTCTACCCAAGGTACATATACACCAAATATCAAAGCATTCAGGCTTGTAGTTTTCAAGAAGAAGTCGAAAAAAGTAAAACATTGACACGGACGACGACGAACGCCGGACGGACAATCACTCATATGATAAGCTCTGCTCGACAAAGTCGACAATGGGGCTATAAGAAACAACCACAAAAAATAAATCAAAAACATCTGTGATGAAAGAATTCTTACCTTGTACTTCTAGTGTTATAACCCTGGTGATATTACCCGCCTCATTAGATACATGACAAGTATATTCACCAGTGTGCGATATTTTAGCTGCACTTAGCAATAATGACCCACTGCTGAAGATCGTATATTTTTTGTCTTTATTCACTGCTGGTAACTTCAATTGATCTTTATACCACGTAACTTTAGGCTTAGGCAAACCATACACTTCACATGATAGTGTAACATTAGCGTTGACAAGTACAGTTTTGTATTTATCACCGTCACCAATGGTTGGTGGAACTGATAATAAAAAAACATAGTAAAACTATTGAAACCTTGCTTTATGTAGAGTTAAACAACAGGATAACGGGGAGGGTGTGTCGTAGCAAAATGTTGAAACAAGACAAAAATGGAATATCATAAAGAACGCTGAATTTACGTGTAATTGTTCAACATATTAACTGAGTATTGTATCAAGCCTAATAGACCATTTTCCGTTCACTGCGAGAATCATGCGTTATGCGTGAAATGGAACGTAAAAACAGGACAAACAAAGGTCATAGCGTCATAGTGGCGTCAAACATCGCGTGGGATTCGACAAACACGAAAGTATTTTGGGGACATTTCCATGCTTAATAGTGTACTGTATACATTTGATGATAGGCAATTTCGATTAAGTAAGGGTATTCGGAAGCAATATTCCTCTGTCGAAGATCGGCTGGTCAATGTGAGCTACAAAATAAAGAAATTTGAGTTCAAAATGAAAACGTTTGATTTTTACGGCAGGCGTTCAACATGAGGTCTCGCAATTGTACGGAAAATCACCTATTGTCACTATCTTAATTTCCACATTGTCATCACTGATGCAAATTGTCACTACAAACAAGAAATCTCCCTGACCACAAAAGCATACTGTACATATTGGATTTGAGTGCACACTGTCTTATGACAGAAATCTGCATTACTGCAAGTATAAAAGTATCTATATTAATTAAATGATGGTCACAGGACAGTTATGACTTATACACCACAATTGCCGATAGTAGCTTCAATTAATCATGATTTATCAAATTTAATATTGGGAAATTTTAATTTTTAAACCATTTAATCACAGTAGGTGTGTAGAATAATAGAGTCTGATCTGATATACATGTATCATACTATACCCTGGGCACATCATATAGGTTCTGAGTTGTAGTTGCTAACAGTTATGACAATTTTGAGGCAGATGAAATTGACATATCGTTAGTAAACACAGCTGTTTCTGTAAATATTTAATGATAATTACTACAAGTATTGCATGATATTTCTGTGTATTATTGTGACTTTGCAGTGCTGAATTACTCATATTAAATCAGTAAAGTTGAATAATAATCAATGTGGTGTTATTGTGTGTGCATGCCCAGTCCAACGGACATACCTCCAAAATAAGTTGAGTAATTATTGATATTGCAACAATTAGTAATAATTAAGAAACTCATGCACACAAGATAGCAACTCTGAATAATAACATTTTTGCCCTTTTGACATACATTTCTTGTGACATGCAAAATGCAAAGGGAAAATGACTTACAATAATGGTTATACTTTATTAATCTACTAGGCCCTGTAACTATATACTCACCAAGTACATCCAGGTTAAATACTGTGAAATGACTAATTTTCACTGGGTTTAAATTTCGCTGATTTACCATTTCAGACATATTCAGTGGGTTTTAAATTCACTGTTTTGTCATTT
Source organism: Saccoglossus kowalevskii (assembly GCF_978046115.1). Taxonomy (NCBI): domain Eukaryota; kingdom Metazoa; phylum Hemichordata; class Enteropneusta; family Harrimaniidae; genus Saccoglossus; species Saccoglossus kowalevskii. Next base: position 23,649,658 of record NC_140657.1, read on the forward strand.
AGATTATGTGTTCTATGCTAAATTTTACATATTCACTGGGTTTTTAATTTAGCGCATTTTCCAGTCAGCGAAATAAGCAAAATTAAAACCCAGTGAATAATTAATCCTTTTACAGTATTTTGGAATTATTTCCGGCTACATTCATAGCAACACATTTATACTGTCCTATATCAGTAACATGCACTGTGGATTTAAAACAATATGTTTCCTCAAAAGGAAAATTATATATAATAATGCTTATACTTTATTAACCTACTAGGCCCTGTAACTATATACTCACCAAGTACGTCCAGGTTGAATATTTTGGAACTATTTCCAGCTACATTTGTAGCAACACATTGATACTGTCCTATATCAGTAACTTGAGAACTGTAAATTTGTAACAATGTATTTCCTCTCAATATACGAGGTCCCAGCCTGCTGTGCGGGTTCAAACGATTCCCATTTTTATACCACGTTATTGTAGGCGATGGGTTGGCATCAGTGGCACACTCTAATGCTGCTGGTTTATGTTGAATCACTTTAAGATCATTTGGTAAATCTGAATCTTCCATGTTAGGTGGTGCTGTAAATAAAACATAGTGATACAATTATAGTAGATTTTCCATAATAAAATTATGTTGTGGGAGGTGGATACAAATTGGTTGTGCTTTCAATTTTGATTTTTTACTAAAATGGCCATCAGTCATTCAAAAGTCAATGAAATAAAAAATAATCAATGTCAATATGTCTTTTCTTTGTAAATAATTTCAACAAAAACTGCCATATCTGGTGCAAAATATAGTTAAGAGCACATGCAAATGAAACCACCATGGCCACCAGTCAGCCATTTTGTGTTGAAAGCATAAAACACACTGATATGCATCAGTTTGCATAAAATCAGCCAAGGCATTTCTGGAAATGGTTAATGACATGTTCAAACAGTCAGTCAGAAGCCATCAAAATGAAAAACAAATAATCATACCTATGTATGTCTTTCTTTAGTAGCTAAATAATTGGTCAAAGCATGTCGAAGGGATGGTTAAGAACACGTAAAAAAAAATAAAACCAAAATGGCCATGAGTTATCACAATCAGTTCACAAAACAAAATGACATGCATTATGTGAATTGTTAAGCCTAAGTTTGAATAAAATCAGCGAAGACATGGCATGTTTGTAACTGATTTTGATGAGTTTTAGAGACAAATATGGCCACCTGTCGATCAAAAGTCATCAACAAAAATCAAATCGAAATACACTTTAACTCAAACACTTGCATTCAGTGATGAGATTATAGCTCTGTCACACACTATAGTAATACACTTTAACTCAAACACTTGCATTCAGTGATGAGATTATAGCTCTGTCACACACTATAGTAATACACTTTAACTCAAACACTTGCATTCAGTGATGAGATTATAGCTCTGTCACACACTATAGTAATACACTTTAACTCAAACACTTGCATTCAGTGATGAGATTATAGCTCTGTCACACACTATAGTAATACACTTTAACTCAAACACTTGCATTCAGTGATGAGATTATAGCTCTGTCACACACTATAGTACCGTAAAATCTGTATTAGAAGCCGCATCCCTAATAGAAGTCGCACCCATTCTTTTTGAATGTTTGAGAACCAAAAATTCATCATTTCTCATATGTGTAGATGCTCTAATAGAAGCCGCATCCCCTCTGTTGCATTGTACCATTTTAATAGAAGCCGCGGTTTCTAATACAGATTTTACAGTAATACACTTTAACTCAAACACTTGCATTCAGTGATGAGATTATAGCTCTGTCACACACTATAGTAATACACTTTAACTCAAACACTTGCATTCAGTGATGAGATTATAGTTCTGTCACACACTATAGTACCTCTGCATCCAAAGTAAACAAAGTGTCTAAATGTGACATCAAAAATGTTGGACATGTCAATTTCAGTGATAAAGTTCATCCCATATAAGGACAAAATTGAGCCTTTGATCGAATGCAGATGAGATGGTGAATTGCTTGAGTTACAGACATTGAGTTACGGGCATCGAGTTACAAACATCGAGTTACGAACATCGAGTTACGAACATTGAGTTACGAACATCGAGTTACGAACATCGAGTTACGAACATCGAGTTACAGACATGGAGTTACGAACATGGAGTTACGAGCATCGAGTTACAAAAACAACGAGTTACAAAAATGACCACATTTAGTAACTCAAACTTGAATTAACAGTTAACCAAATATTGAATTACGGGCAACATGCATTTTTTTGTTTTGTTTAACGTTCAAATTTAGTAACTTGAATGTTAATTAACAGTTAACTGAATTTTGAGTTACGTGAAACATAGAACGTTAAAAAAAACAAAAAATATATATTGCCTGTATTAAACTCACAGTTCAGGTTACTGTTAATTAAATTTCGAGTTACCAAACATGGACGTTAAACAAAAGTTACAATTTATGTTGCCAGTAACTCAAAGTTTGGTTAACTGTTATTTGAACATCAAGTTACAATTTGGCCATGGTTTCACAAAATATGAGCATGGTCATTTTTGTAACTCGATGTTCTCGTAACTCGATGTCCGTAACTCGATCGATTCAGCATCTCAATGCAGTTACAGTTTTTTAAGAAAGTCTATTTTTTTCAGTGCTAGATGCACAATATTACACTAAATTTATCTAAATACTTACTCAGAACAGAGAGATTTATTATCTTTGTTGAATTACCAGCTTCATTAGAGGATACACAAGTATATTCTGCTTCATGAAATAATTGAACATTGTCAATCTGTAAATATCTTCCTTGTGTTGTAATCTTAATTCCTCTGTCATTTGGTGTAACTGGTTGACCATCTTTCAACCATGTTAACACTGGTGGTGGTATGGCTATAGATTCACATTCTAGTGTTACAGGATGGCTCTCAATCGCCATTTTATCAATAGGAAATTCAGATTCTTCTATGCTTGGTGGAACTGGAAAGAATGAACACCAAAAACAATGGAATTACATTTGTTACTGTCATACTGTTACGAACACCAAAACACAAAGGCATTACATTAGTAACTGTCACTGCCATACTGTTACAAACATCAAAACACAATGGCATTACATTTGTTACTGTCACTGTTACTGCCATACTGTTATGAACACCAAAACACAATTGCATTACATTTGTTACAGTCACTGTTACTGTCATACTGTTACAAACACCAAAACACAATTGCATTACATTTGTTACAGTCACTGTTACTGTCATACTGTTACAAACACCAAAACACAATTGCATTACATTTGTTACAGTCACTGTTACTGTCATACTGTTACAAACACCAAAACACAATGGCATTACATTTGTTACTGTCACTGTCACTGCCATACTGTTACAAACACCAAAACACAATGGCATTACATTTGTTACTGTCACTCTTACTGTCATACTGTTACAAACACCAAAACACAATGGCATTACATTTGTTACTGTTACTGTCATGTTATACTGTTACAAACATCAAAACACAATGGCATTACATCTGTTACTGTCACTGTCATACTGTTACAAACACCAAAACACAATGGCATTACATGTGTTACTGTTACTGTCATGCCATTGTGTTGCGAACACCAAAACACAATGGCATTACATTTGTTACTGTCACTGTTACTGTCATACTGTTACAAACACCAAAACACAATGGCATTACATTTGTTACTGTTACTGTCATGTTATACAGTTACAATCAAAACACAATGGCATTACATTCTGTTACTGTCACTGTCATACTGTTACAAACACCAAAACACAATGGCATTACATTTGTTACTGTCACTGTTACTGCCATACTGTTACAAATATCAAAACACAATGGCATTACATTTGTTCCTGTCACTGTTACTGTCATTCTGTTACAGACACCAAAACACAATGGCATTACATTTGTTACTGTCATGTTATACTATTACAAACATCAAAACACAACGGCATTACATTTGTTACTGTGACTGTTATTGTCATACTGTTACAAACACCAAAACACAATGGCATTACATTTGTTACTGTTACTGTCATGTTATACTGTTACAAACACCAAAACACAATGGCATTACATGTGTTACTGTTACTGTCATGCCATACTGTCACAAACACCAAAACACATTGGCATTACATTTGTTACTGTCACTGTTACTGCCATACTGTTACAAACATCAAAACACAATGGCACTACATGTGTTACTGTTACTGTCATGCCATAGTGTTACGAACACCAAAACACAATGGCATTATTTTTGTTACTGTCACTGTTACTGTCATACTGTTACAAACACCAAAACACAATGGCATTACATCTGTTACTGTCACTGTCACTGCCATACTGTTACAAACACCAAAACACAATGGCATTACATCTGTTACTGTCACTGTTACTGCCATACTGTTACAAACACCAAAACACAATGGCACTACATCGGTTACTGTCACTGTTACTGCCACAAACACCAAAACACAATGGCATTACATCTGTTACTGTCACTGTTACTGCCATACTGTTACAAACACCAAAACACAATGGCATTACATCGGTTGCTGTCACTGTTACTGCCACAAACACCAAAACACAATGGCATTACATTTGTTACTGTCAGTCACTGCCATACTGTCACGAACACCAAAACACAATGGCATTACATTTGTTACTGTCACTGTTACTGCCATACTGTTACGAACACCAAAACACAATGGCATTACATTTGTTACTATCACTGTCACTGCCATACTGTCACGAACACCAAAACACAATGGCATTACATTTGTTACTGTCACTGTCACTGCCATACTGTTACGAACACCAAAACACAATGGCATTACATCTATTACTGTCACTGTTACTGCCATACTGTTACAAACACCAAAACACAATGGCATTACATCTGTTACTGTCACTGTCACTGCCATACTGTTACAAACACCAAAACACAATGGCATTACATCTGTTACTGTCACTGTTACTGCCATACTGTTACAAACACCAAAACACAATGGCATTACATCGGTTACTGTCACTGTTACTGCCACAAACACCAAAACACAATGGCACTACATCTGTTACTGTCACTGTTACTGCCATACTGTTACAAACACCAAAACACAATGGCATTACATCGGTTACTGTCACTGTTACTGCCACAAACACCAATACACAATGGCATTACATCTGTTACTGTCACTGTTACTGCCATACTGTTACGAACACCAAAACACAATGGCATTACATCGGTTACTGTCATCCCCATATTGTTCCAAACAATTGTCAGCTAAGTTGCTGACTGGTTTGCTATGCATGTCTCAAGATCATTTCGTGATTAGAACATGTTGATTGCAACTAACAACAGAAATCATCAATAAAGTATAGAGGATGCATTTCTTTCCTTTACAATCATTTCATCCAAATATATAAATTGCTGTTTGACAAATGGTAAACTTCTTCAAAAAAATAAACAAAATGCAGATATTGATGCAGTCTTACATGTGAATCAAGTTGTTGTCAATTTGTTGGGTTTTCAATGCGTTTGTGTATTTCTCATGTAGCTATCTTACGACAGACTTTATAAATCTTTTATATGAACCTCTTGTACAAGTAATTTGTAAGTTTCCCATTTTCAAGCACACAGAAATACTGACCGAAACAATATGGCAATGACAACAATGTATTAACCTCCTTTATTTCCTTTCAAACATTCAAGAGCTTCATTGCACCTTTTCACCACTAGATTTCTCGCCCAAATTTTTCTGTATTTCTTATCTTCTACAATATTTCTTGAAATGAACTCTAATTTTGGAGCCAACAGACAAAATTTTCAGTTTTTACTCAAAAAAATTTGATTATTTTTGTTCCAATCTTCATGAGAAAAGTGCAGACTATAAACGGGACTATTTTTTGAATTTATGATGAAAAGAAGGAACTGGTGCTAAAAAGGTTAAAGACAAATGTTCACTTTGACTTACCATGCACAATAACATCATAAATTTTAGACGAGTTACCAGCAGGATTGTCTGCAATACATTTATATCGACCAGCATCAGTTAATTCTACATTAGGAATCTGTAATATTCTTCCACCGGACATGATCAGCAAACCATCTTGGGCAGATGACAACGTGAGACCATCTTTGGTCCAGCGTATTGATGGAGCTGGAACAGCCTCCTCTATAGGACACTCCAGAAATAATGGTTGGTTGCTGATGAGTGTCTTTTCAGTAACTATATCAGATCCACGTAGTCTTGGAGGAACTTAATAACAAACAAATATGAACATAAATTAACATATTTCAATGTATGCCTTACATTGACCTTATTTGCAAATGGTCGCCAAGATCACATTGAGAAAGCCACAAAACTTGTTTTTCCTCTCCTAATAGTGTTCGATTCCCATCTGTTTACACGTCTACTGTATTTAATACCATGGTTACATATGTTTGGGGAACAATGGACATGATGACTGAAGTAAAATGAAACACAATTTGTAAGACTCATGGCTCTCTCTTGTTTTCAATAGTATCCAGGCGGCCATTTTCATCTAAAGTCATTTAAAAGGTTGAAAAAAGTCTAGAGATTGCAGTGATTTTCACTATCTTGATCTTTACAGGAGAGACAAAAATATTCATGATGTAAAGTGCATGGTAAAACATCACTGAAACAGATTTGCATGTGCCACTCTGAACTGCACATACACACAACACATGAATGGGTATTTTTCATAAAAAAAATACAAAATCATTTTTCATACATTTGCCATATCAAGTGGTTGTCATTGGTTTCTATGTTTTATATTTTTTTAAATGCAAGTTCTCAATTCCTAAACAAAAATGCCTGTTGCAAGTTTAACCCAATGGAACAATTCAGTAACATCTTATTATAAGAATAAAGAATAACACATGATAGATAGTAAGATAGTGTGTGCACCAAGATGGAGTCAACACTGCAGCCCTGAAACATGCATAACACTCCAAGCTGTGACACACAGACGATACACTGCATCAATCATAAAGAAATGTTTGAAATTAATTACATATACTTCATGATATTTTAAAGCCTTTATAATAACACTTTTAGTTTTATAAAATGTACTTCACATCTCTCGCAAGACCAGAATGTTGCATGATTTTTTACAACTGAATACACGTATATACAGGTTCAGGGCAGAAGGAATGCAAGAGAGTAAGACTGTAATGCATAATTATATGACACAATGTCCAAATATGGAAAATAGAATGGTATAATATTGAAAGTGAAGCAATTTCCAAATGTGAACAAACGTATAGTGAAAATATAGTTTACCATTAACTGTAAGATCGATATTTATAGTGGCATTTCCAGCTGGACTTGACGCCATACATATGTAAATACCACTATCATATGGTTGGACATTCTTTATACGCAAAGAACCATCAGAAAGTTGTCTTAACTCGTTTCCATCAATTGGCAGAAGTCTTGCTTTCTTTAACCATATTATTTTTGGCGGAGGTATACCATTCGCTGAGCATCGTAAAGTGACCTCTGTGTTTACAATGGAGGTAATATTCCTTGGTAGGCCTCCGATTATAGTTGGGGGTTCTATACAGAAGAAATATATAAAATTATCACAGAGATTGATGCAACCCTGTACTGCCTAAATGCATACTTTCCAGAATCCTCATTATAACATTATTATTATACATCTTTATCCTCTATGTAGTAACAATGTAGAAAGAGATAACAACACAAAATTCTGGTGAAAAATAACATTTGTGAAATGACCACAGTACACTATATATCAGGTAAATAAACACCAGGACGTACCTTGTATGGTAAGTTTTACAGTCCTTGTAGCTGTACCAGCAATATTACTGACTGTACATACATATACACCAGTATCTATGGCTCTAGTACTATCAATCTGTAAGGAACCAATTTCTAATTGTCTTCTAACTTGTCCAAAAGCCATCAGAAGATGACTGTCTTTTTTCCACTCAACAGTGGGCAATGGATCACCTGATGCCTCACATGGTAAAATAACTGGATTTCCCAGGATGACTGTTAATTGATTCGGACCTTCAGCAATACGTGGAGGAACTGAAAAATATAATAAAACAAAATAAGTGCTAGTTGGAAGTAACAGCAAATGTAATTTTTGGTTTTTATGCACTTCTATTGAAGACTTGCTTCTAATAGAGCAAATACTGTATACATTATGAGACCGTTTGTGGTCAGTGTGATTGTCTTTCATTGGCCAATTTCGGATGTAAAGTCTAATTATATATTCCAAAAGCAAAAAAAACTCTTTATTTGCTTAAACAGAATTGCATATAAACAAAAAAGGATTGTGTTGTAAAAGTTATCATTAAATATGACTTATGCCCATAGAAACACTATGTCCACCAACTGAAATCCACATACTCAGACAGTAATAACCACATCATTATACATCTTTTCCTCCCAGGAATACACCATGGGTATGCCGAAATTCAAAACTTTTAGAACAGATTTAGCGAACTTCTTTGTGTGGGGCCTGACCCTGGGGGCAGCCATGTTTGTTTTTTATTATCAGACGACGCTTTCCTAATATGGTAGGATAATAGGGCATGTTGTAACTTATGGCGTTACAGTGACAGATGTATAATATTACTCCATAGTATCAACTCCTACAATTGTATAAGATATGCAAATTAGCTTATTAATATGCAAGTACCGAAGACCCATCTCAGCTACCACTGTAAAACATGTTCTCACCATTAAACGTAACATAATACTCCTACAATTTCATAATATATGCAAATTGGTTTATTAATATGCAAGTACCCAAGACCCATCTCAGCTACCACTGTAAAACATGTTCTCACCATTAAACGTAACATAATACTCCTTAGTATCAACCCCTACAGGATTCTCAGCAATACATTGGTATACTCCACTATCGGCAGATTCTCCATTATAAATATTTAGAGAGCCGTCCTTTAGTATTTCAAACCCAAATTCATTTCCAGAAAGTTGTTGACCATTTCTTAACCATTTAATATTTGGAATAGGAGTTCCTTGAGCTTCACATGGAAGCCTAACATCTTCATGTGCAGTAGTGGTGATATTATGCTCACCAGTGGTTATTATTGATGGGCGTTCTGGAAACAAAAACAAAAATATCATTATGTATGTGATATATACCAGTGTTTGAAATTTGTCAAAATAGTTTACCAGACAACAGGACAGGTAACTTTAAAAACTTGCCTGCCCTACTAACAATTTACCAGCCCTGTTTTCAATATTTTATTTACTTTCAATCGTTTCACTGTATTTCATTCAACCAGTGTCACTGCAGTGACTTTCATTCAAGTAAGGAAAATCTGATTCATAATCAACTGGAACTCTCGCATATTGTGAAAGTTCATTGAAATCATGCATAGTATGGAATTTCAAATCATGTGAAAGTGTGAAAGTTCGCTAAATCATGCATCGTTCATGGATTGTTGTTCATAGTTGTTTTACATGTTGTATGTGTCAAAACGACTACATCAGGTACATATGGCACTAGAACTGCATTCATTAAAACAAAATGGCCTTCAGTTGGCCATTCATTTTAAATTTGATCTGTAAAATAGAATGATGTCCACAGTATGTTCCAAGTTTAAACAAAATCCATCCATAAATGCTTGATTTTGATGATTTTTTTAGCACAAAAATGGCCACCATTTGGCCATCTTGATCGTAAAACAAATTGATGTGCATATATATAATACTATGTATGATGTATGTGTGAAGTTTGATTGTGATTGGTCCAGGCATGTCTAAGACGGACGCACGGATGCACAAAGGTCAAAACATAAGGGACGAGGAATATTAAATAATTTCCATTTCCAATTACTCACCATGCACATTTAAACGAATAGTTATGGAGTCCACACCCTTTTCATTGGAAGCCATACACATATAGTTGCCAGCGTCATCACGTCGTGTATTGGCAATGCTAAGGGACCCTACTTTCATGATTTTCATAGACTGTCCATCTAATGACAATGTTTTGAAATCCTTTTGCCACATGATATTTGGTGCTGGTTTTCCATCTGCTTCACATGGCAACACCACTGGCTCACCTACTGTAACATCCACCTCCTTTGGTCCTTTTTTAATAACAGGTTTCTCTGAAAGACAGAATCATTATATTACTAACATCAGAGACACTTGTTTAACAGCATTTGTTTTAAAGTTGTCAGAAATCCTGAAATTGAGGCACTGAACCTTGGCTGCACTGAAGGTCAACATTTGGAGTCAAATCAAACTTAATTTTTATTGAAATTAGTCAAGGCTACCGGTAGTTTACTTTATTTTAGGATGTTTTTCTAAATTATATTTCAAGATTCTATTGGATAGGATTTCTCATGAATTGAACAATATACTAAGCCCTTATGATGATAACAAGAGACAGTGAGAGACTTTCTACAGATCATACTGAGTGAGAATGGATACAAGGTATGGCTGTTACGATACAAGAAGATTTTTAACAAGATATTGACTGGGAAGATGAGATAAAAACTAAGAATGTGACTAACCCATGATAGTAACATCTATGGTTAGATTGGTAGCACCGGCAGGATTGTGGACTTTACAAGTGTACTGCCCGCTATCATCAGCTTTTGCACTTGATATCATTAGCGAACCATTGCTCATCTTTAAAACATTTGGATCAAAATCAATCCTCTTGTTGTTCTTATACCATGTTATCTCAGGTCGTGGTGACCCAGATGTAGGACAATGCAAAAATAATCTGTTGTTTTTAAGTCCTTCAACTTCAGTCGGGACATTCTTATCAATGATAGGCGGTTCTGAAATGATAATATTGAGAAGGTTAAGATGACCTCTACAGTAAATTCATAGTTTTTGATTTTGGTATACTAGTATATACATGTTGTTTGACATTTTTTTGTCAGTAATGTAAATATTTTGGATACAAACTGTATAAACAATCATATTCAGTATATACTGTAAAATACTTATTTTAGCTGGAATTAATTTTCACTGAAAATACGTTTTTGGTGTCTTGTGTGGAATTTATTTTCACCGATTTTTGTTGAGTTAAATGTAAAATATAGGAAAAAAAGTATATTCACTGGATTTCATTTTCACTGAATTATTCCTTAATCATTATTTCCAAGCGAAAATAAAATATTCTACAGTAATTAATTCCAAGGGAAAGTATTTTAAAGTACCGTAATAAATATTACCTTGTACTGTAAGGAAGATATCTTTAGTGTCTGTGCCAGCAATACTATCAGCAATACATGTATATCGTCCACCATCAGTTCTACGAGTGATGTCAATTTGTAAAGAACCTACATCTAGGATTCTGACTGTGATGTCATCAATGTTGAAATACTGTCCATTTTTTTGCCATCTGACTTCAGGTTCAGGATTACCACTTACTTCACATTCGAGTAATACTGGATTGTTAACAATAGCATTCACGTGATCAGGACCATCTTTGATTTTAGGAGCCACTGAAATCAACAAGGGATTACAGGTTTTAGAAGTGAAGAACTTCTAGCAAATCTGGATATCTGCTTCTAGCCCTATAATTGGAATCCCTAGTCTAACCAATAATTTGATTATGAGTCACTAGCTAAGCAATTATGGAGGTAAGAGCCCCTAGCTGCCCAATAATTTGAATCCCTAGCTAACCACTAATTTGATTATGAGTCACTAACTAAGCAATTATGGAGGTAAGAGCCCCTAGCTGCCCAATAATTTGAGTCTCTAGCTAACCACTAATTTGATTATGAGTCACTAGCTAAGCAATTATGGAGGTAAGAGCCCCTAGCTGCCCAATAATTTGAGTCTCTAGCTAACCACTAATTTGATTATGAGTCACTAGCTAAGCAATAATGGAGGTAAGAGCCCCTAGCTGCCCAATAATTTGAGTCTCTAGCTAACCACTAATTTGATTATGAGTCACTAGCTAAGCAATTATGGAGGTACGAGCCCCTAGCTGCCCAATAATTTGAGTCTCTAGCTAACCACTAATTTGATTATGAGTCACTAGCTAAGCAATTATGGAGGTAAGAGCCCCTAGCTGCCCAATAATTTGAGTCCCTAGCTAACCACTAATTTGATTATGAGTCACTAGCTAAGCAATAATGGAGGTAAGAGCCCCTAGCTGCACAATAATTTGAGTCCCTAGCTAACCACTAATTTGATTATGAGTCACTAGCTAAGCAATTATGGAGGTAAGAGCCCCTAGCTGCCCAATAATTTGAGTCCCTAGCTAACCACTAATTTGATTATGAGTCACTAGCTAAGCAATAATGGAGGTAAGAGCCCCTAGCTGCCCAATAATTTGAGTCTCTAGCTAACCACTAATTTGATTATGAGTCACTAGCTAAGCAATAATGGAGGTAAGAGCCCCTAGCTGCCCAATAATTTGAGTCTCTAGCTAACCACTAATTTGATTACGAGTCACTAGCTAAGCAATTATGGAGGTAAGAGCCCCTAGCTGCCCAATAATTTGAGTCTCTAGCTAACCACTAATTTGATTATGAGTCACTAGCTAAGCAATAATGGAGGTAAGAGCCCCTAGCTGCACAATAATTTGAGTTCCTAGCTAACCAATAATTTGATTATGAGTCACTAGCTAAGCAATTATGGAGGTAAGAGCCCCTAGCTGCCCAATAACTTGAGTCCCTAGCTAACCACTAATTTGATTATGAGTCACTAGCTAAGCAATAATGGAGGTAAGAGCCCCTAGCTGCACAATAACTTGAGTCCCTAGCTAACCAATAATTTGATTATGAGTCACTAGCTAAGCAAAAATGGAGGTAAGAGCCCCTAGCTGCCCAATAACTTGAGTCCCTAGCTAACCACTAATTTGATTATGAGTCACTAGCTAAGCAATAATGGAGGTAAGATCCCCTAGCTGCCCAATAACTTGACTCCCTAGCTAACCACTAATTTGATTATGAGTCACTAGCTAAGCAATAATGGAGGTAAGAGCCCCTAGCTGCCCAATAACTTGAGTCCCTAGCTAACCACTAATTTGATAATGAGTCACTAGCTAAGCAATAATGGAGGTAAGAGCCCCTAGCTGCCCAATAACTTGAGTCCCTAGCTAACCACTAATTTGATTATGAGTCACTAGCTAAGCAATAATGGAGGTAAGTGCCCCTAGCTGCCCAATAACTTGAGTCCCTAGCTAACCACTAATTTGATTACGAGTCACTAGCTAAGCAAAAATGGGGGTAGTTGTCTAATAATGAGTCTCTAGCTGACCATTAATTTGATAAAGTACCTCTAGCTACCCACAAATTTGGATGGACCCTTAACTGCCCAATTATTTGGACCCTAGTAAACCATTAATTTGATAAAGTACCCCTAGCTGACCAATAATTCAACATATGAGTCAATAATTCAAGGTGAGCCCTTAGCTGACCACTCATTTGAATATGGTCCCATAGCTAACTTCTGATTTGAGTATGAGTCTCTAGCTAACTAGTAAATTTATTATGATCCCCTAGTAATACCACTGTAAACTTACCATTAATATTTAATAATAAAGTTATATTAGCACTGCCAGCATCATTGACTGCGTGACATGTGTAATAACCACGATCTTCATCCTCTGTATTCATAATAAACAGTGATCCATCAGACCTTACTCTCAGTCCATGATCAGATGTATCCACAACTTTTCCATCTTTGTACCATGTAATATGAGGTCTTGGAAACCCAGTGACTGGACATGGTATGGTCACACGACTGTTAGGAAATGAATCAACTACTTTTGGAGTGTCTGCTATGTTTGGTGGCTCTACATGAGAATAAAATTAATATAATTAATCTGTACATCTGCATGATTGTTGAATTTCAGTCAATTGTGGGTATAAAAGCTTGCAAAACTTTCATATAGATTTGAGGTCATTAGAAAAATATCACGAAGTATACACAAAGACAGTATGGGCCACCACTAAACCGTGATATGTGTTTTTTTACTGTGAGATTTACGATTTGAAGTTTATCAGTCCTCGTTCAGGCGCAGTTCAGGCGTGCATCCGTGCGTCCAAACACATAAAAAATTCACACATACATCAAACATAAAATTATACATATGCACATCAATTTGCTTTGATTCAAGATGGTCAAATGCAGCCATTTTTGTACTGCAAAATCATCAAAATCAAGCATTTCTCGGCTGTTTAGAGGTGGATTTTGTTCAAACTTGGTACATACATTAGACATTATAGGTCCCTTATGCATGTCATTTTGTTTTCAAGATTGGATTAAAAAGTGATGACTGGTGGTCATTTTGTTTTAATGAAGCCATATCTCTGACATGCTTTGACTGACAATTTTTTTTATTTTCATTATACATCATATCATAGATATACAGATGTATTGGTTGTACGATCTGATTCAAAATGGCAAGCCAGTAGCCATTTTGTTTTAATTAATGCTGTTTAAGAGATATATATATAACTTAGATTTGATAACTAACAGGGACTTTGCTATGCACGGATTGTTATTTATAGAAAGGGATATGACAGCCTATACCATACTTTATCTCATTTCTATATAGCCCTAACCTGAGCTACCCATTATAAATCAAGTTACAATGTCTATGATGTTTCTACTACCATGAAATTTAGATGAAACACATATAGGGTTAGATTACATTCTAAATAAATTGTATAGAATTGCAATCAAATTGACTTTAATTAAATTGCATTTTATACAAAATTTAAATTTATTTTAAAATTGTAAATAACAGGTCAGTGGTGGCAACAAAATGGTAATCACAATGACAGGCACATGGTGGTCAATTCAAAACCCCAAACTGCCTGAGTGCATACTTTGTGGTATCCTCATGATAACTTTATTATTACCCATTGTTGTCTGTTTCTAACTATAAGTCATGATTCATAAACCATTTCAGGAAATTTGTATGTGCACAATTGTCTGTTTTCAGTAACGTGATTATATTTCTATCACTTTTGATGCATACATTTTTGATGCATACAAGGTGAACGAATAGAAGAACTCTATTCCTGTCAGATGTATAATAACTCCATGACTATTTTTAACTGGTATAACGAAAGAGCCCTTACCAAATGACAAGCCAAGAAACATGTTCAAAATATTTGTTTACAATCAAACTTGAAATTTGAAACTTGTTAATCAGTGTGGGAAAAAGTCACTAGTAAATAATACTAAGTATTGTGTTTAAAACACACTTTATAAAATGTAATTTTTTTTTCAAATTGTCCCTAACATGTTTTTTGGGGAATCAAGTGAAATTGATTTGAACTAACCAATAAAATAGATTACAAAAATATTTTCGAAACACCAATTCAACAATTAAATATCCAGAGGTAAATTTTGGAAATCCAAGATGATACTTCTCACACTTGGTCGTGTTGTACAAAAAATACCAAACTTATGTAAGAAATGTGATCCAAGGACCTGGGGGGTGAGGAATTCTATTATTCTCACCAAGACAAAGAGAATGAAAACACAGTCACATAACTTGTTGTGAAGTACTAGTAGTCAGTTCACGAAGAACTCTCACAGTCCATCACAATACAGTTAGGTTCTCTTATTTCATGTAGTGAATTTTATTTTTTAAACGACAGAATTCAAATACTATGGCGGGCTTAATTATTTCCTGAACTTTATTTTCCCTGACAGCAAAATGCACTAAATTAAAACCAAGACAAAGAGAATAAAAACAGTCACATAAAGTGTTGTGAAGTACGGTTTGGTTGTTCTATTTCATGTTGTGAATTTCATTTAACAAACAACAGAATTCAAATACTGTAAAATACTTTATTTTCGCTGAAAAGTTTTTTGGGGCGTTTTGTATGGAATTTATTTGAATTTATTAGTTGAATATAAAATATGGGCAAAAAGGTATATTTGCTGGATTTTATTTTCACTGAATCATTCATTCAGCGAAAATAGTGAAAATTAATTCCAAGTGAAAATTTACAGCGAAAATTAATTAATTAATTAATTTTACAGTACCAAATTATTTGCTGGGTTTCATTTTCAGTAACAGTTTAATGCACTAAATTAAACCCAGTAAATATTCCAATTTAACAACAGAATGTATTGTTTCTTTCACAAATCTAGTGAATTTTGCTGCCAGATCAAATTTGCTAAAATCAACCCAGTGAATTTTTTCCCTTTTATAGCACCGGCTATTAATATGCATTGAAAATATTTTTTTTTTCGTTACCTTGCACAGTAAGTGTTATATCCTTGGTATCAGAGCCTGCAATACTTGTGATGCTACATCGATATCTACCACCTGATTTCACTTTTACATTACTGATCTGTAAAGATCCAGAATCTAGTAATAAGAAATCCTCAGAGTTCATATTCAAACGCCATTCATTGTGGTTCCATCTGACATCAGGTACTGGATCACCAATGGATTCACATGGTAAAATGACTGAATCTCCAACTACAGCAGTTATATGACTTGGTCCAGGTGAAATCCTAGGGGGTACTGTTGAAAGTCCAAACACAAAGTGTTAATTATTGATAAAATTAAGTTAGTTAGTTATTATCCAATTTGATTAAAATTAGATCTTATTGGGCTTTTTCATCTCATTTTTTTTATTCGTTTACTTGTTCATTTTTTTTATTTATTTTAGTCATAATTTTTCAAATTATTTTAATTTTAATTTTTTATTTTCTGACTGCGAATGCCCAAACGTGAGATCTCAAATAATTAGATTAGTCAACCAATTGGAGAAGGCCTTGTATACAGTGATTATGTCATAAGCCATTATGTTTATAAAGCCTTCTCAGAGTGGTTATTGAAGTTTGTGAGAGTTGAACAAGATCTATAGAGGTTGTCCGAATCTTTGGGTATTTGCAATCAGACAATTACAAAAAATTTAGATAACTGAAAAATATAATAAAATCACACACTAATTATCGGTAGTCATAATTATAATATAAAAATATAAAAAAAAAATATTTTAATCAGATGTATAACAGTGTGACCACAAACTGTGTGCTGAGAGTATTGGAGGCATAATCAAAATTTAAGATTAGCCTTTCAAAAAAGAAGCTTGGCAACTACTATTCGCCTGCTATTTGAGATGCACAAAATGAAACCAATGTGATCAACATTATAGAAGTTTATAATATTTGGTTGTACATCTATGGTTTGCAGTCTAATTTATTCCAGAGCACTTCCACCACAAGTTCAATTTAAATCTGATGTTTTGAAAGATCAGAAATTGGCTAATAATAATTAGATAATATGCATGTTTTTCAACGTTAAACTAAACACATATGTGAATTTCCCTAGAGCATCTATAAACCTATTTTCAATGAAATACGATAATTATGCAAATTAGGCAATTAGCATGCTCAAATTTCAATCTAAAACTAATTAGGCCTTAGCATTGTTCGAGGGCATTTATCGTACTTGTCAGACATAGTGACCACTAAATTTAATTTGTATCTTCAAAAAAATTACAGGCATATACAGACAGAAAGTTACACAGACAAATAGATACGCGAATAGACTTACCATTTACTTTCAATCTAATTTCTTTTTTTGTATCTCCAACAACATTACTAATAGTACAAATATATACACCACTGTCGGACGATTCCACTCTTGAAATATGTAATGACCCAGAATTCTTTACTTCATAATGGAGATTATTCCGAGATATAGTTAAATTTTCTTTTGTCCATGATTTGGTAGGTGGTGGTATGCTTTCAGCATGGCATGGCAAAGTTATAGGTTCACCTAGTGTTACAGTCACTACTTGACTAACATCTCCAATTATTGATGGTGCAACTAAAACAAAACAATTACACTGTGTTGAATTTATCTACATTCATCAACAGTTTTGGAAAAATCTATGGTATAATGTATAATGTGGGTGTTACTTATTACAAGGTCCATAGCACCAAGAGCCAAATGATTTCCAAGACTTTTCCAGACCTTTTCCCAAACTTTCTTGCATTTTTGCAAGACATTTTGACCCTTAATTCAGGCCAATATTATCACCAAAGTTCATCAAAGTTCTGAGGATATGGTAGTTCCCTGGAGAAAACAGGCCTTTTTTAAAATGAAATAATAATTATGAAAAAATTTACAGACTTTTCAAAGATTTTTTTATTTTTCCTGTAATTTGAAGACAACTTAAAGACTTTCCAGACCTCAACAAATCCAAAGACTTTCAAAGGATTTTCCCAACGCTATGGACCCTGTATTATTATTATTGTTACAGTGGATTTCACAAGGACATGAATTGTTTTCAAATGAAATATTTATAAATGTTTTATAAATTCTCAATAAATAGGTGAAGCATGTTAACAGATGCATGGGAATAAACACTGAAGGAAACCTGCAAAGACTCATGGGTAATGGCAGTCTTTCACGCCTGACAAGAACAACCATGTTAGACGACCAAATGACTGCGGTCAGCGACAGTAATCTCATGGGCCCTGATTTTACCCCCACTGACCAATGTATTTGAATGAAACATACTTGGTCACTCATGGTCAAATAAAAAAACAAAATTTACGTTAGAGTTTATGGTCAGGGAAAAAAGCAACCTTATTATTGAAATATGGTCTTCATGGTCAAGTAAAAACAAATTTAATTGTGCTGGCCATCAAAAGTGTTCATTCAGGATTACTGTAAAATCTGTATTAGAAGCTGCAGCTTGTATTAAAATAGTACAATGCAACAGAGGGGATGCGGCTTGTATTAGCACTATCTACACATATGAGAATTGGTGAATGTTTGGTTCTCAATTATTCAAAAAGTATGGGTGCGACTTCTTTTTTACGGTAAGCTGTGTACAACTGTGCCCAATCACGGTAAACCTATATATTCACACCAGCAGAATTAGATGTCATATATACAAACTGTCCACTTACCATGTACAATGAGTCAAATAGATTTACTATTCACACCAGCAGGATTAGATGCCATACATACATACTGTCAACTTACCATGTACAATGAGTCAAATAGATTTACTATTCACACCAGCAGGATTAGATGCCATACATACATACTGTCCACTTACCATGTACAATGAGTCAAAAAGATTTACTATTCACACCAGCAGGATTAGATGCCATACATACATACTGTCCACTTACCATGTACAATGAGTCAAAAAGATTTACTATTCACACCAGCAGGATTAGATGCCATACATACATACTGTCCACTTACCATGTACAATGAGTCAAATAGATTTACTATTCACACCAGCAGGATTAGATGCCATACATACATACTGTCCACTTACCATGTACAATGAGTCAAAAAGATTTACTATTCACACCAGCAGGATTAAATGCCATACATACATACTGTCCACTTACCATGTACAATGAGTCAAATAGATTTACTATTCACACCAGCAGGATTAGATGCCATACATACATACTGTCCACTTACCATGTACAATGAGTCAAATAGATTTACTATTCACACCAGCAGGATTAGATGCCATACATACATACTGTCCACTTACCATGTACAATGAGTCAAATAGATTTACTATTCACACCAGTGGAATTAGGTGCCATACATACATACTGTCCACTTACCATGTACAATGAGTCAAATAGATTTACTATTCACACCAGTGGAATTAGGTGCCATACATACATACTGTTAACTTACCATGTACAATGAGTCAAAAAGATTTACTATTCACACCAGCAGGATTAGATGCCATACATACATACTGTCCACTTACCATGTACAATGAGTCAAATAGATTTACTATTCACACCAGCAGGATTAGATGCCATACATACATACTGTCCACTTACCATGTACAATGAGTCAAATAGATTTACTATTCACACCAGCAGGATTAGATGCCATACATACATACTGTCCACTTACCATGTACAATGAGTCAAATAGATTTACTATTTACACCAGTGGAATTAGGTGCCATACATACATACTGTCCACTTACCATGTACAATGAGTCAAATAGATTTACTATTCACACCAGCAGGATTGGATGCCATACATACATACTGTCCACTTACCACGACTCAAATAGATTTACTATTCACACCAGCAGGATTAGATGCCATACATACATACATACTGTCCACTTACCATGTACAATGAGATGAATATTTTTACTATTCACACCAGCAGGATTAGATGCCATACATACATAAGTACCACTGTCACTTGTATGGACACCATCTATTTGTAAAGATCCATCTGATCGAATGTAGTAGCTAGGATCATTGGGAGATATAATTTGACCATTCCTCTGCCATGTAATTGTTGGTTTAGGAGTACCATGTGCTGGACACCGTAGAGTAACAGTTGTGTCTTTTATTGCAGTGTAGTTGCTTGGACTGTGACCTATCACTGGTGGAACTGGGCAAACAAGTGTCACATTAACATAACGTAAATAACCACAATGAATTGACTTAGTCTTTTCCACAAAACGAAACAAAACCCTAACCCTAAACCTAACCTTAAATTTTGAATGACTTCAAACATAGCAGAAATATATTTGTCAAGAATATTTAGTTTCCACCTCTTTTCCGCCTACTTTGCAGCTCAAATCATTTGTGCTGACATGACGTGACAGCCATTTTGGAATTGTTGAACACTGACGGCGCTATTCATTTCGTGCTTCACAGTGTGAAATTTTCTCAGATATTATTAGGCCAATGACAAAAAATTGAGTTAGGGTTAGGGTTTTGTTTCATTTCGTGGAAAAGACTAAGCCCAATGAATTATATATTTTTGGAAAATTAAGCAGCAGAATAGAAGTTAAACAATTTTATGAGGTACATGTGGCTGTCAATGATTTAATGAAAACTTTATTTCTCTCATTTTTAAACTTATCATCAATTTAAACTTCTGAAATAAAGTGCACAGATTTCAACTAAAGTTAATTACTTGTGTTTATAAATATGCCTGTACATCAAAAATCACTGAACTAGTACTGTAAAATCTGTATTAGAAGCTGCGGCTTCTATTAAAATGGTACAATACAACATAGGGGATGTGGCTTCTATTAGAGCATCTACACATATAAGAAATGGTGAATTTTTGGTTCTCAATTATTCAAAATGAATGGGTGCAACTTCTATTAGGGATGCGGCATCTAATACAGATTTTAAGGTATATTGAAATATTGACAATGCCCTACCCACCATCATCCAGAGACTACCAATCAAGTGGTGGCAGTCATCAGAAACAACATGTATCGTTCATTTTATTATTTATGTCCACTAACTTGCAAATTTTAGGATTATGATGGATGAGAATACCACAGGTAGCACTGTAAAATTTGTATTAGAAGCCGCAGCTTCTATTAAAATGATACAATGAAATGGAAAGGATGCGGCTTCTATTAAAATGATACAATGAAATGGAAAGGATGCGGCTTCTATTAAAATGATACAATGAAATGGAAAGGATGCAGCTTCTATTAAAATGATACAGTGAAATGGAAAGGATGCAGCTTCTATTAAAATGATACAATGAAATGGAAAGGATGCAGCTTCTATTAAAATGATACAATGAAATGGAAAGGATGCGGCTTCTATTAAAATGATACAATGAAATGGAAAGGATGCAGCTTCTATTAAAATGATACAATGAAATGGAAAGGATGCAGCTTCTATTAAAATGATACAATGAAATGGAAAGGATGCAGCTTCTATTAAAATGATACAATGAAATGGAAAGGATGCGGCTTCTATTAAAATGATACAATGAAATGGAAAGGATGCAGCTTCTATTAAAATGATACAATGAAATGGAAAGGATGCGGCTTCTATTAAAATGATACAATGAAATGGAAAGGATGCGGCTTCTATTAAAATGATACAATGAAATGGAAAGGATGCGGCTTCTATTAAAATGATACAATGAAATGGAAAGGATGCAGCTTCTATTAAAATGATACAATGAAATGGAAAGGATGCGGCTTCTATTAAAATGATACAATGAAATGGAAAGGATGCGGCTTCTATTAAAATGATACAATGAAATGGAAAGGATGCGGCTTCTATTAAAATGATACAATGAAATGGAAAGGATGCGGCTTCTATTAAAATGATACAGTGAAATGGAAAGGATGCAGCTTCTATTAAAATGATACAATGAAATGGAAAGGATGCAGCTTCTATTAAAATGATACAATGAAATGGAAAGGATGCGGCTTCTATTAAAATGATACAATGAAATGGAAAGGATGCAGCTTCTATTAAAATGATACAGTGAAATGGAAAGGATGCAGCTTCTATTAAAATGATACAATGAAATGGAAAGGATGCAGCTTCTATTAAAATGATACAATGAAATGGAAAGGATGCGGCTTCTATTAAAATGATACAATGAAATGGAAAGGATGCAGCTTCTATTAAAATGATACAATGAAATGGAAAGGATGCAGCTTCTATTAAAATGATACAATGAAATGGAAAGGATGCAGCTTCTATTAAAATGATACAATGAAATGGAAAGGATGCGGCTTCTATTAAAATGATACAATGAAATGGAAAGGATGCAGCTTCTATTAAAATGATACAATGAAATGGAAAGGATGCGGCTTCTATTAAAATGATACAATGAAATGGAAAGGATGCGGCTTCTATTAAAATGATACAATGAAATGGAAAGGATGCGGCTTCTATTAAAATGATACAATGAAATGGAAAGGATGCAGCTTCTATTAAAATGATACAATGAAATGGAAAGGATGCGGCTTCTATTAAAATGATACAATGAAATGGAAAGGATGCGGCTTCTATTAAAATGATACAATGAAATGGAAAGGATGCGGCTTCTATTAAAATGATACAATGAAATGGAAAGGATGCGGCTTCTATTAAAATGATACAATGAAATGGAAAGGATGCGGCTTCTATTAAAATGATACAATGAAATGGAAAGGATGCGGCTTCTATTAAAATGATACAATGAAATGGAAAGGATGCAGCTTCTATTAAAATGATACAATGAAATGGAAAGGATGCAGCTTCTATTAAAATGATACAGTGAAATGGAAAGGATGCAGCTTCTATTAAAATGATACAGTGAAATGGAAAGGATGCGGCTTCTATTAAAATGATACAATGAAATGGAAAGGATGCGGCTTCTATTAAAATGATACAATGAAATGGAAAGGATGCGGCTTCTATTAAAATGATACAATGAAATGGAAAGGATGCGGCTTCTATTAAAATGATACAATGAAATGGAAAGGATGCGGCTTCTATTAAAATGATACAATGAAATGGAAAGGATGCGGCTTCTATTAAAATGATACAATGAAATGGAAAGGATGCGGCTTCTATTAAAATAATACAATGAAATGGAAAGGATGCGGCTTCTATTAAAATGATACAATGAAATGGAAAGGATGCGGCTTCTATTAAAATGATACAATGAAATGGAAAGGATGCGGCTTCTATTAAAATGATACAATGAAATGGAAAGGATGCAGCTTCTATTAAAATGATACAATGAAATGGAAAGGATGCAGCTTCTATTAAAATGATACAGTGAAATGGAAAGGATGCAGCTTCTATTAAAATGATACAATGAAATGGAAAGGATGCGGCTTCTATTAAAATGATACAATGAAATGGAAAGGATGCGGCTTCTATTAAAATGATACAATGAAATGGAAAGGATGCGGCTTCTATTAAAATGATACAATGAAATGGAAAGGATGCGGCTTCTATTAAAATGATACAATGAAATGGAAAGGATGCGGCTTCTATTAAAATGATACAATGAAATGGAAAGGATGCGGCTTCTATTAAAATGATACAATGAAATGGAAAGGATGCGGCTTCTATTAAAATGATACAATGAAATGGAAAGGATGCGGCTTCTATTAAAATGATACAATGAAATGGAAAGGATGCGGCTTCTATTAAAATGATACAATGAAATGGAAAGGATGCGGCTTCTATTAAAATGATACAATGAAATGGAAAGGATGCGGCTTCTATTAAAATGATACAAGGAAATGGAAAGGATGCAGCTTCTATTAAAATGATACAATGAAATGGAAAGGATGCAGCTTCTATTAAAATGATACAGTGAAATGGAAAGGATGCGGCTTCTATTAAAATGATACAATGAAATGGAAAGGATGCGGCTTCTATTAAAATGATACAATGAAATGGAAAGGATGCGGCTTCTATTAAAATGATACAATGAAATGGAAAGGATGCGGCTTCTATTAAAATGATACAATGAAATGGAAAGGATGCGGCTTCTATTAAAATGATACAATGAAATGGAAAGGATGCGGCTTCTATTAAAATGATACAATGAAATGGAAAGGATGCGGCTTCTATTAAAATGATACAATGAAATGGAAAGGATGCGGCTTCTATTAGAGCATCTACACATATGAGAAGGGGTGAAATTTTGTTTTTCAGTTGTTCAAAAAGAATGGGTGCGACTTCTATTAGAGATGCGACTTTTAATACAGATTTTACGGTACTAAATGCAAACCACAGTAACAGATGCCAGTGATAACAAACTTATAACGTACCTTGTACTTTGACGGTTGAGGTAAATGAACTGTTACCAGCAATATTCGAGGCAACACATATATATTTACCAGCGTCTGATACCTTGGCTTTACTGATAAATAGACTACCATCATCAGTTAATGTGAGACTATCTTGTACATCAGTATTGATTGGTTTACCATCTTTTAACCAGCGAATAGTTGGAGGAGGATTACCAATCAGAATCTGACAAGTGATGGTAGTATGGCTGCCTTTAATAACATTGATCTCAGGATTACTGAAAGCGATCACTGGATGCACTGAAACGAAACATGTAAAATATTATTTACAGCAACACTGACATCAGACCTGCACACGTGTCCATTCTATTCTATCATTCTTCTTCTGTTCTCTGACCATTGTCTCTTTATAGTGAGCACTATGATCAGTTCAAAACATAAACATTGCTCACAATTTGTAGTACTTTATCATCACAAAAATGTATGAATTTACTAGCTTGCTTGTAAATGTGTATTATTTAAACTATTAACAGAAATCTTAAAAGTGGTTGATGTCAATCAATTTTATCATTTGTTGTTGTCTGAGCTATCCCTATCTATTCACTATATAATTTTAATCACAAAAATGTTTGTGCAACAATTTGCAAAATCTTGGTTACAACTTGATATTAACATGAAATTAACATTTCCTCTTGGAAACCTAACTGGGCTAGTAGTCCCATGGTAACATCTGAATGTGTTGGTACGAGCAGCCAAGCACAAAAATGTAAATACAAATAAATACACATCCTGATTGTAAATTTCTAGTAGTCCATTTGGGCTACAGATTTTTCAAAATCGTACTGTACTCCGATGACCATAATTGAGATAGTGTTGATTTTGTATCATGGTGATATAACTTTACCCACAATTCATTGCACAAGACTTGTAACAACAGCCAATGTAGCAAAAGATTTCAGGACAAATTCTCACCAATGCCAGTAATTCTGAGGTACGCTGATACTTCTTCTTTTCCAAATTGATTTTCAACAACACACACATAGGTACCTTCATCCTCCACTTGAAGGTCTGAAAACAACATAAAAAAAATTTATTATTATTATTCAACAATATAAAATTAGGAATTTTTGACATGAAAAATCAATATGTGGACACATTTTCATGCTTGAAATAACACTGATACTCACCTCTGATAAAAAGAGTTCCATCTTCTCCAATCTTAGCTCTTTTATTTGTTTCTAGTGAATCATTTTTTTTATACCAGGAAGTCTGAGGTCTTGGGAAACCATAGGACACACAAGGTACCGAAATGTTCATACCAATATCAACACCAATATCATATGGTGGCTGAAGTATGAATGGTTCACCTAGCAACAAGTTAACAAAAAATTGTTTTTCATCATGCTGATTGAACCAGAGATAACAAATATTGTTTTTTGCCATACTGACTAAACCGGAAATATCGGTATACTCGGTATATTGTTTTTTGCCAAACTGACTGGACCGGAAATATTGGTATACCCTGTATATTGTTTTTTGCAATGCTGACTGGGCCAGAACTATCGGTATACACGGTATATTGTCTTTTGCCATATTGACTGGACCGGAAATATCGGTATACCCTGTATACTTTTTTTTGCCATACAGTCTGGACCAGAAATATTGGTATATCCAGTATATTGTTTTTTGTCATACTGACTAAACCAGAAATATCGGTATATCCGGTATATTGTTTATTGCCATTCTGACTGGACCGGGACTATCGGTATACCCGGTATATTGTTTTTTGCCATACTGACTAAACTGGAAATATCGGTATACCCGGTATATTGTATTTTGCCATACTGAAATATCGGTATACCCGGTATATTGTTTTTTGCCATACTGAAATATCGGTATATCCGGTATATTGTTTTTTGCCATACTGACTAAACTGGAAAAATCGGTATACCCGGTATATTGTTTTTTGCCATACTGGCTAGACCAGAAATATCGGTATATCTGGTATATTGTTTATTGCCATACTGACTGGACCGGGATTATCGGTATACTCGGTATATTGTTTTTTGCCATACTGACTAAACTGGAAATATCGGTATATCCGGTATATTGTCTTTTGCCATACTGAAATATCGGTATACCTGGTATATTGTTTTTTGCCATACTGGCTAGACCGGAAATATCGGTATACCCGGTAGATTGTTTTTTGCCATACTGGCTGGACCGGAAATATCGGTATACCCGGTATATTGTTTTTTGCCATACTGACTAAACCAGAAATATTGGTATATCCGGTATATTGTCTTTTGCCATACTGAAATATCGGTATACCTGGTATATTGTTTTTTGCCATACTGGCTGGACCGGAAATACCGATATACCCGGTAGATTGTTTTTTGCCATACTGATTGTCTGATTGTGTTCACCATGATGAAGCATATACCGGTAATACACTGTGTTTTTTATGAGCGGAGACTCCCGCTCATAAATACTCCAGCTTAATTTTCCAACTTAAATGCAATTAATGCTGCATACATTAACAGCATTTTAATCAACCAATCAAAATTACAGGCACATAATATGAACATATTAAACATAAAACATTCAATTCGCAACTTAGCAAATGCGCTTGCTATACTAAGCAGACACGCTCCCCATTATGCTACAGCACAATATGATAAAAGCAGACAGACCAAGATCGCGTTTTTAATCTTTTAACCCCCAGTTCCCTCTTTTCATCAAAAGTCACAAAAGAGTCCCGTTCATAATCAGCACTTTTCTTCAGAAGACTGGGACAAAAATAATCAAATTTTTTTAAGTAAAAAATGAAAATTGACTGAAATTTTGTCTGTTGGCTCCAAAATTAGGGTCAGTTTCCAGAAATATTGAAGAATATAGGGGAAAAAGTGCAGAAAAATGTGAGGAATAGTCTGGTGGTGAAAAACAATATGACATACAATATGCTATTGTATCATTATATCAGGTGTTCATTATAATGAGGTCACAATGTATTTTATTTATTTAACCACAAGTAACGCTGAAGATGGCAAATAAATAAATAAATTGCAGGAAAACTCATAATTCATTTTTTACTCACTGCCAACATCTAAAGTAATAACATCACTGTCTGATCCAGCAGAGTTGGTTGCGATACAAGTATATTCTCCGGAATCCATCTCTTTAGTTCCGACGATTACTAAATCACCATTTGGTTGGACCTCAGTGAAGCCAGAACTCAACACAGGGATACCTTCTTTAAACCATGTGATTATAGGTGGAGGTATTCCTTTAGCAGGACAATTTAACTTAGCTGTCTCTCCATACTCAACTAAAACTTTACGCCTAAGTAAACGTATCCTTGCTGCCTCTATAAAAACAGAACATTCAGAAATTATGGTAATTTATACTGATTTATTCCAGAATGAACAAATTATATGTGTGTTAAATTATCTTCAAAGGATTATACTGTACTCTGTTTTGTCACTTGTGGCATAACAGTGTCCCTCAATTCTTCCCAAGAACTGTAATTTTTGCTATTAGTTGCTTCTTTAAATTTTTATTTTTATTTTTTAGATTTTAGATGAGCAAAGAATACAACATAAACTTACCAATGTAAGTAACATGCAAAGATTTCTTGTCCGTTCCAGCAGTATTACTAGCAATACATGCATACAATCCACTCTCGGAGGTACTGGCATTGAATATATTCAAAACTCCATCTTTTGATACAGTAATCTTTGGACCATTTGTTAGTTTCAAATCATCTTTAGTCCAGTACAACGACGGTGCTGGCAGACCTCGAGAAGAGCAGGATATGGTGATATTGTCGCCTGATATGAAAGTCACGTTACGCATATTGATGGAGACTTTCGGCATTTCTATATGAAATAAAAATAAATGCAGGAGTTACTCAACCTTGTACATATTTGAAACATTGATAACCTAAAACTACAAGTTGCTTTTCATGGTTGCCTGAACAATGTTGATTGATTCCTTTATTATGTGTATTCCTCATTGCATGAAGAAATAGTACAAGTAGAGCATCTATGTACCAAGTTTCATTGAAATCTGTTTAAAAGTAACAAGTGAAAATGCAGGAAAGAAATGGCAAATTAATATGCAAATTAGGGCATTAATATGTATGTATTTCAACCTAAAACTAATCAGGTATGAGCGTTATCCCAGAGCATTTATGTACCAAGTTTCATTGAAATCTGTTTAAAAGTAACAAGTGAAAATGCAGGAAAGAAATGGCAAATTAATATGCAAATTAGGGCATTAGAATGCACAATTTTAAACCAAAAACTTATCAGGTATAATCATTATCCCAGAGCATTTATGTACCAAGTTTCATTGGAATCAGTTTAATATTATGCAAGAAACAAATGATTATGCTAAAAAAAATGCTAATAAATATGCAAAAAATGTTGTATTTTGGACATGCTTTGTTAGTTTTCATTCAAACTTCATTCGTCCGAACGGGGACTAATTAGTTACTGAGTTGTAATACAATCCAAGAAACTACATGTATGCACCTTGTGTTTAGTTACAGCGGTCTGTCTAGCTAACATATTTAAACATCACATGTTGTCTGTCTCTACCAGGACCAAGCAAGGCAAAATACTCCAGCTTAATTTTCCAGCTTAAATGCAATTAATGCTGCGTACATTAACAGCATTTTAATCAACCAATCAAAATTACAGACACATAATATGAACATATAAACATAAAACTTAGCAAATGTACCTTTCTACACTAAGCGGACACGCTCTCCATTATGCTACAGCACAATATGATAAAAGCAGACAGACCAAGATCCGCGTTTTTAATCTTTTAACCCCCAGTTCCCTCTTTTCATCAAAAGTCACAAAATATATAGTCTCGCTCATAGTCAGCACTTTTCTTCAAAAAATTGGGACAAAAATAATCAAATTTTTTTAAGTAAAAAATGAAAATTGACTGAAATTTTGTCTGTTTGCTCAAAAATAAGGGTCAATTTCCAGAAATATTGAAGAATATAAAAAAAAAAATTGCAGAAAAATTTGGGCAATAGTCTGGTGGTGAAAAGATTAATGATTTCGCTATGGACTGATTGCAGAGATCTTGATAAATAAATAAATAAATAAATAAATAAATAAATAAATAAATAAACAAACAAACAAACAAACAAACAAACAAACAAATAAATAAATAGATAAATAGATAAATAAATAAATCACCTTGTATTGCTAGGAAGACATCTTTGACACTCGAACCACCTTCATTTGACGCAATACACTGGTATCTACCACCATCTGCCTGGTTAACTTCCCTGATTTCTAAGGATCCATTGGAAAGAAACTTCACTCTTGGGTGCCTTGATAAAACAACAAAACTGTCTGGTTTTGTCCACGTCATGTTGAATTGTACCGTACTATATGCAGTACATGTCAGCACAGCATTTCTACCAGGTAAGACGCTTACATTGAGAGGTATATCTATGCTAGGTGGTGGCTCTGAAAATGAAATACAATAGAAAGAGGCATGCAACAGTTACTAATGGGTTTCAATGAACACTTTTTTTTCAGGTGTGCATGTTTACCCTTACCACCACCAGTTCCCTCTTTTCATCACAAAATAGTCCCATTTATAGTCTGCACTTTCCTTCAGACTTTCTCACCCAAATTTGTCTGCACATTTTTCTTATATTCTCCATTATTTCTGGAAATGAACCCTAATTTTGGAGTCAACAGACAAAATTTGAATCAATTTTCAGTTTTTACTCAAAATATTTGGCTATTTTTTAACCAATCTTCTGAAGGAAAATGCAGCCTATAAACAGTACTATCGTAAAAACTCTAAAATTTCACCAACACTAAAAATTCAGCCACCTACCGTTAAAGTCCTAATATAAACCGTGGTTTATATTACAATGTATCAATTTAAAAATTGGGATCAAAAGCTCAAGTTCGGGGTGCGGTTTCTATTACGTACATATTGCAATCACTAAATGGGCGTGGTCATTTTTTGCCCACAACACTTGCACAAAACAAACAATACACCGTACAATCTCTTGAATAGGCGTCAGGGAAGATCGAGAGTCTTTACTTTGGTTCTAAAATAGGCGTTACGAAATGTTACAGTTACAGTCAATCAAAAAAACTGTACACATGATAAAAAAATACTAACTATATTTAATGTAATAATTTTTTTTTTAATTTTCTTGTTAACGAAAAGTATATTCTAACAGAAGTTTCAAGTAAAAACAAACATGAATGCACTGCTTAGTAGCACATGATCACAGAACGGTAGCACAATCCGGCCATGCTGTGGTTCACAAGTGAATAACTTACTTGTTTTCGAAGTGTTTAAATTGGCAATTATTATTCATTAGTCATTACAATAACGCACGAAAAATAAATCCGTTTCACCGTAAACGAATGATTTCAGTCACATGTAAACGGTCGATACGATACCGACCGTGTTTTTGAATGCACACGTGACGTTTTATTGACCGAATAGGTCATGTCGCTAATTAACCAATCAAAATGCTGGATGGTGCCCACGTGTCTAAATTACATAGTCATTTAAATATGTTAATGAAAGTTCAGCGACCTCATGGTGAACACGGAAGAGATTTACCGATAATGTAGTGCGATGTATTGGCTTTGATTTCCATGGGAAAACAACATGATTTTGTTTGCAAATCAAGAAATTATTTGTTTTCGAAAGATAAACTGAGCATTGAAGAAGAATTTAACACTTTTACGGTGATAACAGCTCATTGTCGAAAACTTACGAAACACAGACGTATTCAGAAAGAGTATTGACAGAGGTTGCCGCCGGGGGTTGCCGACAGAACAAAAGCAGTTTCATTGCGTGTCTGCCATCCTATCACCGCTGAACAATAAATAGGTGTGAATATTTTTAGGCACGTTGTCAAAACAAATAAATAGGTTTAGGAACAATGCCGTTTTGGACCAGCTGGTTGAAACAATGAAGTCAGTCACGGTCTTGTTGAATTGGGGGTGCGGTTAGTAATTAGTTAGGTAGTTAGGTACTTTTCAAGTTTTCAATTTTTGTTAAGAACTCTTTAACCCCAAAGCTGGAATTGGGGGTGTGGTTACTATTACATATGCGGTTTATATTAGGACTTTAACGGTATTTATTTGACGGATTTTTTGTCATTTGTAGACCTCCAAAATTTCAACTTCACCAGAAATTGCTCACTTATTTTTCCTCAAAGAAATTGTTTAAAGACATGACTTTCTATAACTATTCTATTTCTGCAACTGTATATAACCCAACTTCTATATCTGTTGAACTTCAACTCTAAAAAATTTAACTGGCCGAAAATTTGTAGTTACTTTGTATTCTAAAAACCTGGCCGTTCTCCAAAAACAACTATTTAAAAGTGGTCAAAACTTTTTACGGTGTTTTGTGGATTTGTGATGAAAAAAGAGACTTGGTGGTGAAACGGAAAATCATAATTTTTTTAAGCTTTTTCCTATACCATAGTATGCTTACCTGTTACATCTAGGAATGTTGTAGCTTGTCCTTCTCCAGCGGTACTTTTAGCCGTACAAGTATAGAAGCCTTCCGAGTATGTGTTTACATTACTGATTTCCCATGTAGCTTCTCCAGAATCTCTGCAATAAAGTTTATAATGTATTAGATCAACTCAGTGAAGACATGATGGGCAGCATATCATCTTTATCTTTTCAAAGTTGTTTCAACAAATCACTGATATGACACAGTCCCTGTTGTGCAACAATAAACAACATTTAAACCTGACAGCCATTTTAAAATCAGAACTTGTCTGACTGACGCCATTCATCCATTTTCCCACCATGAAACAAATACATGTGCATAAGTGTGACATGATGTACACATATGAATAATGAATACATATCGGTTCAATATTAAATGCTTGGATTTGTTCCAGTTGAGAAAATTTTACTCAAGTTACTATGAAATCTATCCATTTTCATTAGAAATGGCTGATGCGAAATAAGAAACACTGGCACACACTTTTTGGGATATTTAAAGCGGGAGTCACCTGCATGCGTCAAATGACCATAACGTTTTATTGTTTACAAACAAACGTCTACCCATGAGCCTTTGCATTTTTAGCGTGTATTGTTATTGTCGATTGGGACTCAATTCCCGTGATTGCGCAGGTGACGACCCTCTCACTTTAAACTTTTCACCACCATATTTTCTCGCCCAAATTTTTCTGTACTTTTTTCTTTTTACATGTATCCTTCAATATGAAACCGTAATTTTGAAGCCAACAGACACAATTTTAGTAAATTTTCAGTTTTTACTCAAAAAGTTTGGCTATTATTATCCAATTTTTTTGAAAGAAAGTGCAGACTATAAACAGGACTATTTTGTGAAATTAAGATGAAGGGAGAGAACTGGTAGTGAAAGGTTAAATGTTACACAACAAAATCACCAAGTATTTGCATAAATGGTATCACAGCAGTAATTTGGGCTCAATGGATTAAGTTTTTTTTTTAGCATGAATATGCACTGTCATAATTAAATTTGAATACAAACAAGTTTTAAGATTGAAAGATCAGTGAAAATCAGTCCACAAAAACTCCATGATTGATGTAATTATCTTACAAAAACATTGGTGCCTAATTTGAATCGATAAAATAGTAAATATACTCGTTCAGTCTGAACTGTGTCTACTCTATCAAATACTGTCACACTCATCATCAAAGTTATACTATTTACCATCTTGAGATTTGATACATGCATAGTAATGAGATAATGTCGAATGATGAACTAAGAAGGCATAGAGTTCAAATATTGTGTTACCATGGAGATCAACACTCACTATTTGACATATTAGACGAGAAAATAACTGATGTTTCAATTTTTGAGAAAAATTTGAGAATCACTTCAACTGAATTACAAAGTATGGCAGCAATATTTGAATTATTTCTTTCTTTACAATATCATGAATAAGATTGCAATCATCGCATGCATAATTATGTATTATAATTATTAAGAAGTTTGATGTCTTTGAAGTGTGTTTTAAATTACTAGTAGTATTATAAAATTGTGTTCCTGTGAATTTTGCTTTACGAAAGTTATTTACTTTGACAGAGAAAGGTTATGACAACCATGTTATTGTTATTGTATTCTTTCAAAATGTGAATGCAACATTGTGTCTGGTAATGTATTTTTGTTTCCATAACTTTGGACTAAACAGAATATTCTATCAGCTTCAGATCTTGATCAAAAGATTGGCACCCAAAGGGTTATTCATAGTGTTTAAATCAATTCTCTGACATCTTGTTTTCTGTTAAGATAGCTTATATATTTAATTGGTATGTTTGAAAATGTGTATTAGAAATTACTCCTTAAGTATTAAGTAAATTGTGCAACAGTTCATCCATGGGTTAACATTGAAACCCAGTCAAGTATTCCCATGGGATTTGGGAGATACAATACTAATGATACAGATTAAAAAATTTGTTAAATAGAGCACATACCATAATGTAGTATATTCTTCATGGATTAGTGACCTTTGACTGCATATATCAACAATGTGATCAGTCAAGTATAAATCATTTTTATCTGAATATTTTGGACTACTACTTTCACAATCTTTTGAAGGACATTTTCGTTCCAACTCTGGAAAGATTTTATACTGATGAATAAATTGACCAAATTTGATAATGTTTTGATTAGAACTACTCAAGTTATCATGTACACATTGACAATTATTAACAACGATAGAAATTTTCCCCTTATATACTTTTCTCTTAAAATATTTTATCAGATTTTCACAATTTTTGCATGAAATTTTAATACAGGACATTTGTCATTCATACTAAGAGAAGACTTTATACTGATGTATAAGGTGACCAAGTTTGATAAAGTTTCGAATAGAATTAGTAAAGTTATTTTGCACACAGTGACAATTTTTAATGACAACAACGACGACGACGACATCGCCGGACAGAAATTTGTTCCTTAATATACCTTTCCCTTCCATCTTTGATGATACAGGCAAGGTAATAATGTTATCTGTTACTTACGCATAATACAGTGGTTTGGAAATGTTTCCCTTAATATACCTTTCCCTTCCATCTTTGATGATACAGGCAAGGTAAAAATGTTATCTGTTACTTACGCATAATACAGTGATTTGCCAAGAGGAGATGAGTCTTTTTCCCAAAGCACTGTATACGGTATCAAGCTATCTACGTTACATGTAAGCGTCGCTGTATCTCCATAATATCCTGGTGTTTTAGTGGTCGTTTTAACACGTGGAGCAACTGACAAATAAAAACAAAGTAGATCATAAAATTGCTGTTCTTTCAAACCACAAAATCATTAAAATTCTGTATTTAGGATATATTTTTGAAACCCTCATTTTTGACGAAAACCGACTGATGACGCTATGACTTAAAACTCGTCTATTCACTCCTATGTCATCAAGTACTGTAAAACATGTCTTTTTCGCGAGCATGTCTTATGCAAATTTAGCGAGAGAACTGATTCGCTAATTCACGATGTCGCTAATGACTTTATTATAAATTCAAAATGGCCAGGCTTGGAGATTTGTATACAGTAATCTGGAACATAAAAATATGGGGCGCTTCCTAATTACACTTGACAGTTTTCTTTGTTTTTATGGTGATGATAACTGCGCATTTGTTTTGGCAGGCGACAGACAAGTATTGTGAAAACAGGAAATCAACAATGACAAGATAGATTCGCTAAATCAACATTTCGCTATTACGTCATTTTACCACAATTCGCTAAACTTGCATGTCACTTTTTCAACATGTGTTACAGTATGTTACTATTTATTTTCACTGACATTTAATTTCACTATTTTGATGTTTTTGAGATTAATAACTTACTAACTTCACAAATTTGTCAAGGAAACAATGAGTTTTATTGTTATTTTACATGTTCCCATGAATTTAATTTAGCTTATCAGCAAAAAATAGCAAAAGTAAAACTCGATGAATAAGTAATGCATTTAAAATACACAATATATTTCATGTACAATCAAATGGTTATCATTAAAACAAATGATAACATTTTCTTGAATTTTGCAATATGGTTTTATTTTATGGTTTTGTTCACAAAACCTAGATAAAAATATATGGTCACCAAACTACTTTTCGCACAAAGCACGAGTGATATTGGTGATTTTTGAGATATTTACCATTGGTTTCTATGGGAAAAGGTTTCCACTATATCTCAAAATTTTATTTTAGTTACCACACATGGTGACAAAATTATATATAGAATTTAATATTTTAATATTTTTTTAAAGGTATCATATTTGCTCTGTTAGAACAAATCTCCGATGAAGGTCATATAAATTAACAAGCAGCCTGTTGACTGAGATAGCTCCGCTGTTAGCAATGCACATTTCAATTAAAGAACAGAAGATATCATTAGAAAATGAACAATATGTATACCGTTAAAGTCCTATTATAAACCGCGGTTTATATTACAATGTATCAATTTAAAAATTGGGATCAAAAGCTCAAGTTCGGGGTGCGGTTTCTATTACGTACATATTGCAATCACTAAATGGGCGTGGTCATTTTTTGTCCACAACACGTGCACAAAACAAACAATACACCGTACAATCTCTTTAATAGGCGTCGGGGAAGAGTGAAAGGCCTTATTTTGGTTCTAAAATAGGCGGTACGAAATGTTGAAAAATTACAGTCAATCAAAAAAAAATTCCACACGATACAAAAAATACTCAGTATT
Organism: Saccoglossus kowalevskii; assembly: GCF_978046115.1. Lineage (NCBI taxonomy): Eukaryota > Metazoa > Hemichordata > Enteropneusta > Harrimaniidae > Saccoglossus > Saccoglossus kowalevskii. The sequence goes on from NC_140657.1 coordinate 23,685,926, forward strand.
TTTAATGTAATATGCATTTATTTTTTTAATTTTCTTGGTAACGAAAAGTATATTCTAACAGAAGTTTCAAATAAAAACACGAATGCACTGCTTAGTAGCAAATGATCACATAACGGTAGCTCGATCCGGCCATGCTGCGGGTCACAAGTGAATAACTTACTTGTTTTCGAAGTGTTGATATTGGTGATTATTATTTAGTAGTGATTACAATAACGCACGACAAATAAATTCGTTGAATTTTTATAAAATGCAAGTAAAATTCAACTTAGTTTCCCCGTAAGCGAATGATTTCAGTCACATGTAAACAGCCGATACGATATCCAGCATGTTTTTGAATGCTCACGTGACGTATTATTGACCGGATAGGTCAAGTCGCTAATTAACCAATCAAAATGCTGGATGGTGCCCACGTGTCTAAATTACATAGCTCATTTGAATATGTTAATGACAGTTCAGCAACCTCATGGTGAACGCAACACGGAAGAGATTTACCGATAATGTAGCGTGATCTTTTGCCTTTGATTTCCATGGGGAAACGGCATGATTTTTTTTTTAAATCAAGAAATTATTTGTTTTCGAAAGATAAATTATTCTTCAATGCTCAGTTTAACACTTTTACGGTGATAAAAGCTCATTGTCTAAAACTTACGAAACGCAGACGTATTCAGAAAGAGTATTGACAGAGGTCGCCGCCAGAACAAAAGCAGTTTCCTTGCCTGTCTGACCGCCGGTGGTCTGACATCTGATCACCGCTGAACAATAAATAGGTGTGAATATTTTTTGGCATGTTGTCGAAACAAATGAATAGGATTAGGAACAATGCCGTTTTGGAACAGCTGGTTGAAACAATGAAGTCAGTCACGGTCTTGTTGAATTGGGGGTGCGGTTAGTAATAGGTACTTTTGAAGTTTTCAATTTTTGTTAAGAACTCTTTAACCCCGAAGCCGAAATTGGGTGTGCGGTTACTATTACGTATGCGGTTTATATTAGGACTTTAACGGTAGTATCAAAGCAACGGTACTTGCTGTTTTCAACAAGAATTCAAAAATAACACTTTTCATCAAAAATGACAAAAATAATCATCAAAATTAGATAATTGAAGATATCACCACGAAATTAACAAATCTGAAAGAGGTCCACATGTAGTATCTATATATGTAATATCAAAGCAATCAGACTTGTGGTTTTTTACAAGAAGTCGAAAATATCACTTTTTACCAAAAATTACAAAAATATTCACCAAAATTAGAGAATTAAAGATATCATCATGAAATATACAAATCTGAGAGGGGTCAACATATAGTATCTATATATGTAATATCAAAGTGATCGGACTTGCGGTTTTTAACAAGAAGTCAAAAATATCACTTTTTACCAAAAATGACAAAAATATTCATCAAATTTAGAGAATTAAAGATATCATTACAAAATGAACAAATCTGAGAGAAGTCCACATGTAGTACCTATATATGTAATATCAAAGCAATCGAACTTGCGTTTTTTTTTACAAGAAGTCGAAAATATCACTTTTTACCAAAAATGACAAACATTTTCAACAAAAATAGAGAATTTGAGATTTTGACATGAAATGAACAAATCTGAGAAAGAACCATCCAAGGCACTTGCATATCAAATTTGAAAACATTCTGACTTGCGGTTTTGAAGAAGAAGTTGAAATTGTAAAGTTGACGCCGCCGCCGCCGATGACGACGACAGACAATCAGTAATATGAACAGCTCTGCTGTGTCGACTTTGTTGACAGCGGAGCTAAAAACTGAATCACTAAAATATTACTTAATATCCCCATAGAAACAAACTTAATGAAGCAAATACGATGAATTTAATACTTCGTACAATCTACCTCAAATCACATTTTAACCAATATCTCCCAAAATGACATGACACACCAAAATTAAACTCTGTCATGAGGATAAATTGATTGTTAGTTCGATTGAAAACTTAATATAATAAGTTTGGGAAAAATTGACAAACAATTATCAGTTATCATGGACTCAAGAACAAGCAGCCTATCGGCTGAGATAGCTCCGCTGTTAGCAATGCACATTTCAATTAAAGAACTGAAGACATCATTAGAAAATGAACAATATGAATAGTGTCAAAGCAATCGGACTTACAGTTTTTAACAAGAAGTCGAAAATATCACTTTTACCAAAAATTACAAAAATATTCACCAAAATAAATTAATTAGAGAATTGACGATATCATGACAAAATGAACAAATCTGAGAGAGGTCCACATGTAGTACCTATATATGTAATATCAAAGCAATCGGACTTACAGTTTTCAACAAGAAGTCGAAAATAACACTTTTTACCAAAAATGACAAAAATATTCACCAAAATTAGAGAATTGAAGATATCATCACGAAATGAACAAATCTGAGAGAGGTCCACATGTAGTACCTATATATGTAGTATCAAAGCAATTGGACTTGCGGTTTTTAACAAGAAGTCGAAAATATCACTTTTTACCAAAAAAGACAAAAATATTCACCAAAATTAGAGAATTAAAGATATCATTACAAAATGAACAAATCTGAGAGAGGTCCACATGTAGTACCTATATATGTAATATCAAAGCAATTGCACTTGCGGTTTTTAACAAGAAGTCGAAAATATCACTTTTTACCAAAAATGACAAAAATATTCACCAAAATTAGAAAATTAAAGATATCAACATGAAATGAACAAATCTAAGAGAGGTCTACCCAAGGTACATATACACCAAGTATCAAAGCATTCAGGCTTGTAGTTTTCAAGAAGAAGTCGAAAAAGTAAAACATTGACACGGACGACGACGGACAATCACTCATATGATAAGCTCCGCTCGACAAAGTCGACAGCGGAGCTAAAAATGTTAACGATGACAACGACGTCGAGAGACATGGTCATCATTTAGGATAAAATACATACCTGGCTTTAGCGGACTGACTGCAGTTGAAGACAATCTATGAAACAAGTAATTTTGTTTATCAATACCCGATACTCGCAGATGAAAAAATTCACTTGGAGGAAGAAACATCGGTATAGTATAGATGGAAGGATTTGAAACATTGAGTTGTAAGGGGAATTCACGTATTGTTTGTCCTTGAAGATTTAGAAGTTCTAGTTTAGTGAAAACGCCAGGAGGTTCCAGACCAGTTGCATTTATTATCATGTATGTCGGGATACCTGTAAATTAAATTAAATTAAATTAAATTAAATTAAATTAAATTAAATTATTAACACTACATAAAATGAATTTACAATGCACCAAAACATCAAAACAAAGTTTTGTTTTGTGGACAAATATTGCCAAATTAATCTAATTATATGTAAAATATATGTCCATTTTTCAACATTGGCTGGCCAACATTCAATCTAAATTGGTAAATATTGAATCTAAATTGGTCAAAATCAAATCTAAATTGGTCAAATTTGGATTTAAATTGGTCAATATATCAGATATAAATTGTCTATATCAAATCTAAATTGGTCAAAATTGAATTTAAATTGTTCAAAATTAGATTTGACTTGGTCAATATTGAATTCAAATTTGTCAAATCAGATTTAAATTGGTCAATATAGAATCTAAATTGGTCAAAATTGGATATAAATTGGTCAATATGAAAATTAAATTGTCAATATCAGATCTAAATTGGTCAAAATTGGATTTAAATAAGTCAATATCGGATATAAATTGGTCAATATCAAATCTAAATTGGTCAAAATTGGATTTAAATTGGTCAATATCAAAGTTAAATTGGTCAAAATTGGATTTGACTTGGTCATTAATGAATTTAAATTGGTCAAAATCAGATTTAAATTGGTCAACATAGGATCTGAATTGGTCAATATCGAATCTAAATTGGTCAAAATTGGATTTAAATAAGTCAATTCCGGATATAAATTGGTCAATATCAAATCTAAATTGGTCAAAATTAGATGTAAATTGGTTAATATCAAAGTTAAATTGGTTAAAATTGGATTTGACTTGGTCATTAATGAATTTAAATTGGTCAAAATCAGATTTAAATTGGTCAACATAGGATATAAATTGGTGAATATCGGATATAAATTGGTCAACATAGGATATAAATTGGTCAATATGTCATCAAAACCAAGGTGCCTACAAATAAAATATCAAAGCAATTGGGCTTGCCATTTCGAAAATAGCATTTATTAGCAAAATTTACAAAAAAAATAGATTAAAATTCTAGAATTAAAATGAACAAAATCTGACTGAGGTCCAATCAATGTGTCTATAAGTAAAATATCAAAGGAACTACAATATAGTTATTTTCAAGTGGAAGTCGAAAACAGCATTTTTTACTGAAAATAAATATTCACTAAAATTAGAGAATTAATTTTTTTATCACAAGAGAACTACCCAAGGTACATTTGTAAGTATGAAAAACATACAGTATGTGATTTTTAAAGATGAAGTCCAAAATGTGAAGTTGACACCAACAGATACCAGCCAATGAACATCAGTAATGATAGCTCCACTCAACATTACCAATAGTATGTTGTACCAACTCACCATCAATTGGTCGATGCAAAGCATCTTCAAGCCTAAATACAGGTTTTTTTGAATAGCCCGGCACAAAGTCCAATGTACTGAGACCAGTTACTCGTAGTTGATTGGTTGACTGACTGCTAGCCGTCAATTTCCATGATCCCGGTTTAGGTTCTTTTACAGTTACGATATAAACATTGTCAATTCCTAGTAATTCCACCAATCCATTTTCCTTTGTTATTTCTTGACCTGTGAAACATTGTTATACAAAAATGTTATTAAACAAATTTACGAGGACATACTGTAAATGAACTAATTATTCACTAGATTTTAATATATTCATAAATGCTATATTTTCGCTGATCGGTAAAATTCATTAAATCAAATCCATGTGAACATTGTTTCCTCGCCAAATTTGTGAAATTAAGACCAAGTAAAATTGCTCAAAATATCAAAATAATGAAATTAAATAGCAGTAAAAATGAATGGTTTTACAGTAATGTCACATTGACTCGGTTTTGTCCGTGAATGCCCACAAGCAGATCTAATTATAATGGGTTACAAGAACAATGGTGTGTTTTTCGGCTAAAAATAAGTGGAAGGCCCCTTCCACTTATTTTGGGGAAATATTTTAGGAAATATCAGATCTAAATTGGTTTAAATTTCTTCTAAACTGGTCAATATTGAATTTATATTGGTTGCACAAATTTTTGTAGAACTTGAATGCCTGCCATAACATAAACTAAAACATTGACAAATCAGAAAGTTTTCCTTTGAGCTTTCTAACAACATAAATCGTATGTTTGTCAAATACTGTAAAACATGTTGAAAAAGCGACACACTATTTTAGCGAATTGTGGTAAAATGACGTAATAGCGAAATGTTGATTTAGCCAATCTCTCTTCTCTTTGTTGATTTCCTATTTTCACAATACTTGTCTGTCGTCTGCCAAAACAAATGCGCAATCATCACCTCCATAAAAACTGTGTAATATGGAAGTGCTCCAGATTATTACATTTTCTGTGTTGTTTATAAAGTGTGTGTGTGTGGAGAAAAAGATGTTGTTTGGCCGCCATTTTGAATTTATAGGGAAGTCATTAGCGACATCTTAAATTAGCAAATTAGTTCTCTTGCTAAATTTGCTAAAAAGACATGCTCGCAAAAAAGACATGTTTTACAGTAGTCCAAGAATGCAAATAGAGTGTACTTCTGTTGTTCACACACTTGAAAGGGCTAAATAGAGTGTACTTCTGTTGTTCACACACTTGAAAGGACTATGCATTCTCATGGTACTAAATTTACACATAAAGGTTTTTAGAAACCCTGTTTGATGATTGGATACCAATTTTTTATGTAAAAGATGCCTCCAGGACCTAGCTAACTCACCAAATATATCTCCTTCTTATACATTAGACCTTTTTTCGTTCACTTCGAGATGCTGTGTTATGCGTGGAATTGAACGTAAAAACAGGACAAACAAAGGTCATAGCGTTGTAGTGGCGACAAACATCGTGTGGGATTTGACAAAAGCGAAAGTATTTTGGGGGATATTTCCATGCTTAATTAATAATGTGCTGTACACATTTGATGATGGCCAATTTTGATGAAGTAAGGGTATTCAAACGCAATATTCCCCTGTCAAAAATCGGCGTTTCGATGTGAGCTACGAAATTAAGGAATTCAAGTTCAAAATCAAATCTTTCTATTTTTGCGGCAGACGTTCGCTGTATGTCTTTCAATCAACTCACAAGATCTTGCAGTTGAACAGAAAATAGCCTATTATGATAGATGTATTGTCCTTACCCATAGGATCTATCAAGGAAATTGATGGATTGTCCCCGCTCACACTAACAACAAATTCTCTTAGTGCTGGATCCACTGGTAATACAAAAACTTTAGATCCGCTTTCTTCATTATTTACTGCCAGTAAATGAACCTTTCTTGCTTGGATTGATAAACTTACAAACGTTAATACCTTAAATAACATAAAAAACACAAGTCATTGAAAATGACACAGTCCCCATTAAGTTCTCTTTGTGCTCGTCATATTAAAGCAGAGGGGTTGTCGTGAGTGTGTCCTTAAAACTTGAGTTCCAAGTGGCGTATACAACAGATGGTTTATTTACATCAAAACACGTGTTTCGTGTCATAGTAATATGGCCAAAATAAAAACAGCCGTTATTCGGCCATCTTTGATCTGATTATGAAACACACTGATATGTATGATGTATGTGCCAAATCGAATGAAAATGGTACATAAATTGTGGAAATATAGTAGTAAGGCCAAAAAGTCAGATGGCTGTCAATCGGCCATCCTTGACCAGATTTTGAAACAAATTGTCATGGACATGCATCCTAACATGTATAAAGTACATGTATGTGCCAAATTTGAATGAAAACTGACAGAGCACGTCCAAGATACCGCATAAAAAACAAAAACAAGATGCCTGCCAGTCGACCATCTTTGATCCAATTGCGAAATAAATCGTCATGGACATGTATCCTAACATGTATAATCTATGTACCAAGTTTGAATGACAACTGACAAAGCATGTTCAAAATACAACATTTTCAAAAAAACAAGATGGCTGCCAGTCGGCCATTTTGAATCGAATCGCTAAACCACTGCATGTGCATATGTCCCACATAAGGTACTAGGCACATGCAAATAATGAACGGAATCGGTCCCCAGGATTCTGAATTCTGACGTTGGACAGACTGACGCACGAACAGACAGACACACGGACGGACAGACTCAGGAACTCACGGACGGTCGGGGGCATGTATCCTAACATGTATGATCTATGTACTAAATTTGAATGAAAACTGACAAAGCATGTCCAAAATACAACATTTTCAAACAAGCAGCCTCTCGACTGAGATAGCTCCGCTGTTAGCAATGCACATTTCAATTAAAGAACAGAAGATATCATTAGAAAATGAACAATAAGTATAGTATCAAAGCAATGGGACTTGCTGTTTTCAACAAGAATTCAAAAATATCATTTTTCACCATAAATGATTGTGGTTTTTAACAAGAAGAAAATATCACTTTTTACCAAAAATGATAAAAATATTCATCAAAATTAGAGAATTTAAAATATCATGAAATGAACAAATTTGAGAGTGGTCCACATGTAGTACCTATATATGTAATATCAAAGCAATTAGACTTGCGGTTTTTAACAAGAAGTCAAAAATAACACTTTTTACCAAATATAGTTGAACTCTGGTGACCTTGCCCTTTGTTATATAATATAATTCCCTTTACCATAGTTTATTTCAACATGAATATACATTGTCATAATTAATTTTGAATACAAACAAGTTTTGGGGTTGAACCAACAGTGGGGAATCAGTCTACCGAATGTCCTTAAAAGATGTAAATATCTTACAAAAACATTGGTGCCTTATTTGTTTAATTATTTTAAGGGACATAATTTTATAGCTTTATTCAAAGTAATTCAGATATTTTAGTATAAAAACAAATGTCTCATTGCAAAAAAAAAAGTGCTGCATTTAGATGTGAATAGATTCATAAAACATGCAAGATAACAGAACATTTTAGCTGGCTTTGGTCCAAGTATTTTGTACAGGTGTCTGTCAAAAATTAATGATTCACTGAGACAAATATGAACTGCCTCATTGTGTGACTACTGTATTATATGAAAAGTAAAAAAAAAACACCCTTTATGAATAGCTATCATGTTGCAAGCTCTGCTTTGTATGCAAATCAACTTAAATACAGTCAAACCTGTGTTAACGGCCACCTGGATATAGCGGCCACCTGCCTATAGCGGTCACAACCAAACAGTCCCTACAAATTTTACATGTAAAGTACCCTGTTTACAGCGGCCACCTGCCTAACGCGGCCAACGGCCACGCTTCAGCGGCCGCAGTGAACAGTTGAACTGCATATAACGGACATAGTTCCCGAATGTCTTGCAGACTACTGCCTTCCACCTCAGACAACTAATAAGCTCACAAAGGACAAAGTTAGCACGTTTTCACACCTTTCATTCAACCGATGGCTTCGGCAATTATGTTTTATTCTTGTTTATAATTCAGTTTACCACGGCAAGCACACCGTACCGATGGCTATGGAACGCCAAAAACATAATTACGAATTTGAATGTGTCTTGATAAAAAAACATGCTGTCATTAATGTTTTGTTGAAATATGTATACCATTGAAATAACTTACAATTTTGTTCAATTAATGAATCGAACAATCACAACGATGACGACCCGCAAAAGTTGTGAGTCGCCAGGACACAGTCACGGTCCCTATGCATGTGGCTGGGGTGAATCGAAATGCCGACGGTAAATCCCCGATCGAATTGATTACCAACAAAAAAAACATAACAGCTCACTTGTTATTTAGTATCGATATTTATTCACTTTGAACTCCTATAATTACCGATAAATACGCATGTAACTGGAACTGATAGCAAAAAGTAAAAAAATCAACGCAACGGCCATGCCTGTTTATCCATCCAAATAAATTATGCTAATTAGCCTTGCGCATGTGCGTTCTTGTTCTGTCGGGGTTATGATAACTTGGGTCAAAAAGAAGAGTCGTTTCCGTTAGCCCTGCGTTAGTGTGTATCGATCACTGCGAGGAAATGTGTGTGCAGTATCGTCTCGTTGTCTAAACTAAATTCGTTCAACAATTTTTTTTCGGTCGCTACTGCCTCAGTACATGTAACAATAGATGCTTTTAACAATGATGTTAAATTGACCCCAGTTCGCCGGCCCATTATTACCTCCATGGCCGGCCAAAGCCGCCAGGCATATTTCACATGTTCCTATTGTTGCACCAGTACAATAACATGGAAGTCGCACAGATTTCGATTGTGCAAAGTAATGTTTTGATTAGGGATCAACCATTTCGTAAGTGAGGTAGGTCGAGAAAATTTTTGAAAAAAAATGAACGAAATGTTTAGGGAATTGTGATTTGGGAGGAAACTTTCAAGTTGTCACATGTAACTGGAAGGATACAATAGATAAGTGTTCTTTCCGTATACGTAACGTTGTAGGAATCAATAAAGCACTGCTAACTGTCCCTCTTCCTTCTCCTTGAAAGAATTTGCTATAGCCCAGAAACATTCCGATTTATTAGAACAGTTACCAGACACAATAGATATTTAAAGAAACAAAGAAATTCAGAATAGCAAAGCAAGCGGAGTGATTTCTTTAGTAGGAAATGAGACTCAAACTGCTGCTGAACATCAACTTTACTGTACAAATCTTCAAATAATTTTCATACTACTCATTATTGTGCAATGATCGATTTTTTGTGACATGATTTTAGTTTACATAATACAATTTAAAATCAACATTTTTATTTGTAATAAAGTGTTTGGATACTGTGTACAGTAGTGTAATAGTGTGTCAAATGGGGTTGCGAGATCCGTTTTAATACATTCAGTGCCTAATTAATATTCATGAATAAATTAGTGAACCTGTATAGAAAGGCCACCTGTCTATAAAGGCCAAAATTTCAAAGTCCCTTGGGTGGCCGCTATAGACAGGTTTGACTGTAGTTAGTTGGTGTCCAGTGGAGGGAGAAGTCAACAGTACTGTTGCCTCCTGAGAATCTACATCTTCAAACACTGCAATCTTTGAAGTGCGTTTTTAAACTAGTATTATAAAAAGTCTATCTTTCTGTTCTAATAGCTGAAACATATTCCTGTGAGTTTTCATTTGTCGAATGAACTGTTTGTCAAATACAGAGTACATATATTTTAGAATAATTTTCTTTTTAAAATGTGGATGAAATGTTTTGCTTTTAATATATTTTTTATGTATTGTTTTTGATTTGATAACTTTGAACTAAACAGATTTTCTATTAGCTTCAGATCTTGATCAAAGTTAGGCACCCATTTCATAGGAGTGCTTATATTGATTTTCTGACATCTTGTTTTCTGTAAAGATTTTATTGGTAGGTTTGCAAATGTGTATCAGACTGTGCAATCTCTCCATAAGTTGGTTTTGAAACCCAGTATGGGATTCTGAGATACATTACCAAGGATATTATTACAAGATAAATCATTTGCTTCATTGAACACATACAACAATGCATATTTCCACGGAGATCAGTGACCTTTGATGTGTATCACCAGTGATCAGTCAAGTAGAAACAGTCAAAATATTTTATCAGATTTTCTCAATTTTTGCATGATATTTTCATACAGGACATCTGTTGTTCAAACTCAGGGAAGATTTTATACTGATGAATAAGGTGACCAAGTTTGATAAAGTTTGGAATAGAATTAGTAAAGTTATTATGCACACAATAACAATTATTAACGACGACGACGATGACGACAACAACGACAACGCTGGACAAAATTTTTTCCTTAATATACCTTTCCCTTCCATCTTTGATGGTACGGGCAAGGTAAAAATGACAAAAATATTCACCAAAATTAGAGAATTGAAGATATCATCATGAAATGAACAAATCTGAGAGAGGTCTACCCAAGGTACATATACACCAAGTATCAAAGCATTCAGGCTTGTAGTTTTCAAGAAGAAGTCGAAAAAGTAAAACATTGACACAGACGACGGACAATCACTCATATGATAAGCTCTGCTCGACAAAGTCAACAGCGGAGCTAAAAATTTAAGATTAGTCTCTCAAACTAGAAGCTTGGCAACTGATATTTGTCTGTTATTTGAGATGCACGACATCTGTGATTTTCAGTCTAATTTATTCCAGACAAACTCTACCACAAGTTCAATTTAAACCTGACTATTTGAGATAACAAAGATTGGCTAATACATGTAATAATTAATCAATATGCATGTTTTTCAACATTAAACTAATTCATATATATTTATAACCCAAAGGATATATGAACCAAATTTCAATGAAATGCAATGATTATGCACATTATGCAAATTAGGCAATCAGTATGCTTGAATTTCAATCTAAAACTAATCAGGTCTTTAGCATTGTTCCCAGGCACTTATATACAATGTCTAATTGAAATACGATACTAGTAAAATACTTTATTTTCGATTGGAATTAATTTTCGCTGAGGAATGATTCAGTGAAAACAAAATCCAGTGAATATACCTTTTTTCCTATATTTTAAATTCAAACTTGTCATAAGTAAATAATTCCATGCAAAACACCCAAAAAGTCTTTTCAGCAAAAATTATTCCAGCTAAAATAAATGCATTTTACAGTAATTAATTTTTGAGATATAGGTAGAAAATTTAAGCAATTATTATGCATAAATTTCAACCCAAAACTCATTAGGTCTGTGTAGTGTTCCAGGCCACATATTTTCCAAGTTTCATTATGTGATGATTAATTCCCTCCCAGAAATTGATGAAAAGAAAAGAAAATTATTATACAAATTATGTAAATATTGTGGTACTTGAGATATTGATGGAAACTGACTAATTATATAAATTATAGGTCAAACTATTTCCAATAACAGGTGAGGATTACAGGTCAAACTGCATCCAATTACAGGTGGGGGTTACAGGTCAAATTGTGTCTAATAACAGGTGGAGGTTACAGGTCAAACTGCATCCAATAACAGGTTGGGTAACAGATCAAATTGTGTCCAATAACAGGTGAGGATTACAGGTCAAACTGTATCCAATAACAGGTGGGGGTTACAGGTCAAACTAGTATCCAACAAGTCATTGTCAATGACACGTCCCCGTTCCGTTCATATTTGAGTGACATATACATTCAAAGCAGATCATGACCGAAATGCACCTGCATATGTACAACACATTGTGCTAAATCTGAACAAAATCCATCCATGCATGACTGAGATCCGGTTCTGGAATTGTGAAAATACGTGATTTTGATGCATTTTCGGCCTTAAAATGGCCATCATTCCGCTATTGTTAAGCAGATCATGAAACAAATGCACATATCTATTTGTGACATGATGTACCATGTGTGTGTGAAGTTTGAACTTGATCAATCCAGACATGTCTTGGATACGGATCCAAAACTGAATTCTTTAACAAAATGGCCGCCAGTCGGCCATTTCGAACTTGATCCGAAAAAAAAAGACGTGCATCAAGGTCCTATTATGTTTAATGTATGTACCAAATTTGAACAAAATCCATCCATGCATAACTGAGATACGGGTCCGGAATGGTGAAAATGTGCGATTTCAATGCATTTTCGGCCTTAAAGCGGCCCCCATTTGGCTATCGTTAATGAGATCATGAAACAAATGCACATACATATTTGTGACATGATGTACCTTGTGTGTGTGAAGTTTGAACTTGATCAATCCAGACATGTCTCGGATACGGATCCAGAACTGAATTCTTTAAAACAAAATGGCCGCCAGTCGGCTATTTCGAACTTGATCCGAAAAAAAAAATGACGTGCATCAAGGTCCTATTATGTTTAATGTATGTACCAAATTTGAATGAAATCCGTCCATGCATAACTGAGATCCGGGTCCGGAATGGTGAAAATGTGCGATTTCAATGCATTTTTGGCCTTAAAGCGGCCGCCATTTGGCTATCGTTAATGAGATCATGAAACAAATGCACATACATATTTGTGACATGATGTACCTTGTGTGTGTGAAGTTTGAACTCGATCAATCCAAGCATGTCTCAGATACGGATCCAGAACTGAATTCTTTAAAACAAAATGGCCGCCAGTCGGCCATTTCGAACCCGATCCAAAAAAAAAAAGACGTGCATCAAGGTCCTATTATGTTTAATGTATGTACCAAATTTGAACAAAATCCATCCATGCATAACTGAGATACGGGTCCGGAATGGTGAAAATGTGCGATTTCAATGCATTTTCGGCCTTAAAGCGGCCCCCATTTGGCTATCGTTAATGAGATCATGAAACAAATGCACATACATATTTGTGACATGATGTACCTTGTGTGTGTGAAGTTTGAACTTGATCAATCCAGACATGTCTCGGATACGGATCCAGAACTGAATTCTTTAAAACAAAATGGCCGCCAGTCGGCTATTTCGATCTTGATCCGAAAAAAAAAATGACGTGCATCAAGGTCCTATTATGTTTAATGTATGTACCAAATTTGAACAAAATCCGTCCATGCATAACTGAGATCCGAGTCTGGAATGGTGAAAGTGTGCGATTTTGATGCATTTTCGGCCTTAAAATGGCCGCTATTCGGCTATCGTTAATCGGATCATGAAAAAAATGCATATGCATATGTCCCATATAATGTGTGATGTATGAGTGAAGTTTGAACTTAAACGGTCCATGCATGTTCGAGATACAGGTGATCACGGACGCACGGACGGAGGGACGCACACAGGGCAAAACATAAGTCCCCGTTTTCGGACTGCGTCCGAACAGGGACTAATAACAGGTGGGGGTTACAGGTCAAATTGTGTCTAATAACAGGTGGGGATTACAGGTCAAACTCTGTCCTATAACAGGTGGGGTAACAGGTCAAATTGTGTCCAATAACAGGTGGGGTTACAGGTTAAATTGTATCCAATAACAAGTGGGGTTAAAGGTCAAATTGTGTCTAACACAGGTGGGGGTTACAGGTCAAATTGTGTCTAATAACAGGTGGGGGTTACAGGTCAAACTCTGTCCAATAACAGGTGGGGTAACAGGTCAAATTGTGTCCAATAACAGGTGGGGTTACAGGTTAAATTGTATCCAATAACAGGTGGGGATTACAGGTCAAACTCTGTCCAATAACAGGTGGGGTAACAGATCAAATTGTGTCCAATAACAGGTGAGGATTACAGGTCAAACTGTATCCAATAACAGTTGGGGGTTACAGGTCAAACTAGTATCCAATAACAGGTGAGGGTTACAGGTCAAATTGTGTCCAATAACAGGTGGGGGTTACAGGTCAAACTGTATCCAATAACAGGTGGGGGTTACAGGTCAAACTAGTATCCAATAACAGGTGGGGGTTACAGGTCAAATTGTGTCTAATAACAGGTGGGGATTACAGGTCAAACTCTGTCCTATAACAGGTGGGGTAACAGGTCAAATTGTGTCCAATAACAGGTGGGGTTACAGGTTAAATTGTATCCAATAACAAGTGGGGGTTAAAGGTCAAATTGTGTCTAATACAGGTGGGGTTACAGGTGAACTTGTGTCTAATAACAGGTGGGGGTTACAGATCAAACTCTGTCCAATAACAGGTGGGGTAACAGGTCAAATTGTGTCCAATAACAGGTGGGGTTACAGGTTAAATTGTATCCAATAACAGGTGGGGATTACAGGTCAAACTCTGTCCAATAACAGGTGGGGTAATAGATCAAATTGTGTCTAATAACAGGTGGAGTGACAGGTCAAACTCTGTCCAATAACAGGTGGGGTAACAGGTCAAATTGTGTCCAATAACAGGTGGGGTTACAGGTTAAATTGTATCCAATAACAGGTGGGGGTTACAGGTCAAACTCTGTCCAATAACAGGTGGGGTAACAGATCAAATTGTGTCCAATAACAGGTGAGGATTACAGGTCAAACTGTATCCAATAACAGGTGGGGGTTACAGGTCAAACTAGTATCCAATAACAGGTGGGGGTTACAGGTCAAATTGTGTCTAATAACAGGTGGGGATTACAGGTCAAACTCTGTCCTATAACAGGTGGGGTAACAGGACAAATTGTGTCCAATAACAGGTGGGGTTACAGGTTAAATTGTATCCAATAACAGGTGGGGATTACAGGTCAAATTGTGTCTAATAACAGGTGGGGGGTTACAGGTCAAACTCTGTCCAATAACAGGTGGGATAACAGGTCAAATTGTGTCCAATAACAGGTGGGGATTACAGGTCAAACTGTGTCCAATAACAGTGGGGGTTACAAGTCAAACTCTGTCTAATAACAGGTAATGGTTACAGGTCGAATTGCATTCAATTAACAGGTGGGAGTTACAGAGTTACTGTAACAGAAATTATTGAAGGTCATTATATTACCTCGTCTACATCAGATTTATTTAACATAAATAGTTGTCCTGAGCTTGTAGCTGCTATATCTTCATATGCCTGAAATCCAACATGGGAACGGTTACCACAGTCTCCAGTCATGACAAAAACAACCTATGTAGGAGAAATCAGACATAAATTAGTCAATAAGCATGCTGATGGTCGAAATAGCATCATATATACTAAAACCAATTTTTATATTTTTTATAATCTTTATAGTATACAAAGTATATTTATTTATTATTTTTTGTTTACATTGTTTATGTCATTTTTTTTTTTCATTTAGTATTTGAATATGTTCAATTCAAAAATGAATAATGTCAATAAAGTTATTATACCTTTAGCAATTGGAAATAAGTGCCAAATTAACAACGAAAATATATAAATTTGTAGAAAATATTTCAAAATAGAAAAACAATGCAGCTTTGATATGCATACCACTTCAAAGTGACACAGATGTCGTACTCTGCTGTAGGTCCCATGTTACCAGTTTAACCATGGTGATGTGATAGTTACAGCATATAAACCATGAGCGCAAAGGGTGAATGATTTACATGCCATCACCATTAAGTGTGAATGATTTACCTAATTTGTAGCATCGCTGTTGCAAATTGGGAGTTTCTGCCAACCAAATTGTGGCTATGAATACACATAACTTAATTTGCTGCATATTTAGAGTTGTCCGAGATCTCTTCTCATCTACCATGGCCACACCAGATTACAACATATAACCAAATTTTGAAATGCTCAATGGCTATGATAGTATAACCCACCTGGCTTTGTTTTTCCTGAATGAGTTTAAGTACATTCTCTGTGAGATCAAAATCTTTAGCTCTGGCATCAGTAAATACATAAATAAAAGAACTTGGTAAACTAATAGTTAATGCAGTTTCAATAGCACTTAAACTCATTTCGGGACAATCTCCGCCTCCCTGGACATATAAATCCCGTAAATTCTTCTTAAATTCTTCAGGATCTGTTGTTATTGTCACAGGACCAATTTCTATGAAATTAAAGAAAAGTATGAAATCAAAAAAATGTTTGCACTCAATCTATAACATATTACAGAAATATTGCTAACTATTGTATATTCGGTTGCAAAACCATGAAATATAGCCCTCTGTAAAAATTACTTTTAAATGTGTTTTGTGGTTGGGTTTGAAGTGGATGCACAGTTTCATTGGCCATGTATTAGCATAGAACAAACTACCGTTCTGAAACTGCTGTAGTAATAGGTCAGTATCATTCGGCCCTCTTGAATCTTATATTTGAACAAATACACATGCATATGTGTGATAAAATGTATGAAATATATATAAAGTCTGAATATGATCAGTCAAAACATGTCAGAGATATAGATCTCAAACCACATTCATCAAAACAAAATGGCCACCAGACGGCCATTTTGAAAATGACCTGCAAAAATGTCTGAGGTTAAATGAAATCCAAAGAAATATTTGATTTTGATGAATTTTTATCATTAAAACATTAAAATGGTTTGAAACAAATCATGAAACACATGCATCCCAAGGTATAGGATGTATGTGTGAATGTGATCATCCGAGGCATGTACACAAAACTGAAAATACAGGTCCCAAGATATAGGTCAGGCTCCTGACTGACAGATGGCTCGCAGAGCCCTTGTTTTGTATACACTATGCAGTATAGGATCACATCAACTTCACATTACACATCAGCAGTATTGAAAATTAACGCCAATCCATCGGTTCTAGATCGGCAGATTTTATGTAGGACCGATACTTTTGCAAACCAGTCCTTGCGGTCGGTACAAACAAATTCCATATTGACAACTGACCATCCTAATATAAAATGACAAATTATGAAAACAATGAGCATTTTTAACACCCTTTTAAAATGGTATCAATTGGAATACATCTACAACACGCATCACTTCTTTGCCAAATCATACCCACTCACATTTTTTAAACATATTTTACAAATTCACAAGTTCCAGGATACAATCCAGAATATTGGTACTTGTTCTACTCAATAATAACAATTCAGTCTATTTAGAGAAAGCAAAACATAGTTCAGAATACCTCTACACACAGGAGACAGCAAATGACACAGAATAACTTAATACGAAGTAAACACTCACAACAGAAATAGTTTAGAGCTGGATACAGTCCATATTTTCTAATTTAAAATATTTGTACTGAAGAGGTTATGGTTTAATTGATTCTAGTGGCATTTCAAATAAACACTACATGTAAATTATAGGCTGGCTTATAAAAGTACATCCTACATCCACTGAAGATATATAAATATTGACAACTAAGTTTGACTTGGGCCATACAAAATAAATGTCTTGTTATGCCAATGTTTCTGCTACTGAAAATTGTTTTGAAAATTGCTACAGTTGGTTCTACTACCACTAAAGATATAAATAAGTAAAGATATAAATTTAAACATGGTTTCACTGCCATACAAAATAAATGTCTTGTTATGCCAATTTTTCTGCTACTGAAAATTGCTACAGTTGGTTCTACTACAACTAAAGATATAAATAACTAAAGATATAAATGTAAACATGGTTTCTCTGATATGGCCATACAAAATAAATGTTTTGTTATGCCAATGTTTCTGCTCCTGAAAATTGCTACAGTTGGTTCTACTACAACTAAAGTTATAAATAAGTAAAGATATAAATTTAAACATGGTTTCACTGCCATACAAAATAAATGTCTTGTTATACCAATGTTTCTGCTACTGAAAATTGTTTTGAAAATTGCTACAGTTGGTTCTACTACAACTAAAGTTATAAATAAGTAAAGATATAAATTTAAACATGGTTTCACTGCCATACAAAATAAATGTCTTGTTATGCCAATTTTTCTGCTACTGAAAATTGCTACAGTTGGTTCTACTACAACTAAAGATATAAATAACTAAAGATATAAATGTAAACATGGTTTCTCTGATATGGCCATACAAAATAAATGTTTTGTTATGCCAATGTTTCTGCTCCTGAAAATTGCTACAGTTGGTTCTACTACAACTAAAGAAATAAATTTAAATTACCTTGTTTCATTACTATGGCCATACTAAAGAAATGCTTTGTTATGCAAATGTGTCTACAAAAATGTAGTTCCCCAAATTCAAAAAAATTCCACAAACTTATCAAATAACAATAAACTTACAGTTTATGATTTACAGTAAATTAATCTACGCTAAACATGGGAGGAAATACAGTGAACCATTTAATTTTTGTGATATCATGGTTTGTGATTTTATTATTTGAGAGCAATTCATCTTTCAATACCAGCATTGCAGCTGCTCATCTCCAAACTCTGACAAGTTACATTTTGAATTTTGCAACACAGAAAATGTGATCTTAATACTTCAATATGTGCAAAATATAATGATAATTTTTTATATTATTTGAAAAATCAAAAAAGGCTGCAAGTAAATGCTGTATCTCAAATACTGCAAAATACTTTATTTTTGCTTGGAATTAATTTTCGCTGAAGGAATGATTCAGTGGAAATTAAATCCAGCGAATTTACTTTTTTCCTATATTTTACATTCAACTCGTCAAAAATCAGTGAAAATAAAATCCACACAAAATGTCTTTTCAGCAAAAATTAATTCCAGCTAAAATAAAGTATTTCACAGTATACTGAATTTCTTAGCTTATAAATACTTTAGAACCATGTCACTTAGCAACCACAACACTGTTATGTTTCAATCTTTTTGAATTCTGATTTCAAGATTGCATGCAAATACCAGACTTAATATTGATAATTAAACTTAAGCCAATTAAATAAATTGAACTAATAAATTGCATTAGAGCATCTTTCAGAAACAAGATCAAGTAAAATATATTCTTTATTACACTATAGAAACATACAGGAATTTACATTAAATTTAGAACTCACAAAATGTATTTTAAGTTTAACCTTTTCATCACCAGTTCCCTCTTTTCATCACAAATTCACAAAACTGTCCTGTTAATAGTCTGCACATTCCTCCAGAAGTTGGGACAAAATTAGCCTAATTTTTTGAGTAAAACCTGAAAATTGACTAAACTTTTGCCTGTTGTCTCTAAAATTTTGGTTCATTTCCAGAAATATTGAAGAATATAAAATAATGCACACAAATTTGGGCCAGAAAGTCTGGTGGTGAAAAGGTTAGAACTCACAAAATGTATTTTTGATATATTTACTATAGTCTGTTAAGGCAAGTGAGTTACTATTCAGTTGACGAATGGCAATTGCACTTGTCCCAGGCAATATAACTTAGCCTTAGTGTCAAGCCCTGGCAGCACAAATGAACCATGTATTTATTTTGACCATAGACACACTTGTCATTATTAGATCTCGCTAATAAAATATAAGTGCAATAATTATTCAGAATAAAAATATTTATTATACATCTGTCATCGTAACGCAAAAAGTTACAGCCTGTCGTATTTTATGGGGTATTTTCATCCTACCATATTAGAAAATGCGAATTCCAAATATGGAATGATTACCCATGTAAGTGTCCTCTAATAATAAAAACAAACATGGCTGCCACCAGAGTTTGACCGGACTCCATACAAAGAAGTTCGCTGATTCTGCTCTAAACATTTTGAATTTCGGCATCTTGTGGTGTATCACTAGAGGAAAAGATGTATAATAATGACAAGTACCATAAGGTTATTACGGGAATACCTCAAAGTATGCACTCAGACAGTACGGTGCACATCGGTCGATACTCAAGCTGTACTGTCTTCGTGCATACTTTGAGGTATTCTTGTAATAACCTTATAGTACTTGCTCTGACAGAATCACACTGATGAATTAAATTAATTACATGCGTTCTAATGCATTCATGCGCAAGAAATGGACATATGTACATCATTATCTTAAATTAGAGGCATGTTAAGAACAACTTGTTGTCAGAAAGGGTAGTGCGATCCCTGACATAACCACATTTATTATCAATAGAGCAAATTCACAAAATAATTCCATTTATAGTCTGCACTTTCGTTTAGAAGATTGGGAAAAAAAGGCCAAATTTTTTGAGTAAAAACTGAAAATTAACTCAAATTTTCCAAAATTTAAGGTTCTTTTCAAGAAATATTGAAGGATATATGAAACAAGCAGCCTATAGATAGCTCCGCTGTTAGCAATGCACATTTCAATTAAAGAACTGAAGACATCATTAGAAAATGAACAATATGAATAGTATCAAAGCAATCGGACTTACAGTTTTTAACAAGAAGTCGAAAATATCACTTTTTACCAAAAACTACAAAAATATTCACCAAAATAAATTAATTAGAGAATTGAAGATATCATCACAAAATGGACAAATCTGAGAGAGGTCCACATGTAGTACCTATATATGTAATATCAAAGCAATCGGACTTGCAGTTTTTAACAAGAAGTCGAAAATATCACTTTTTACCAAAAATATTCACCAAAATTAGAGAACTGAAGATATCATCACAAAATGAGCAAATCTGAGAAAGGTCTACATGTAGTATCTATATATGTAATATCAAAGCAATTGAACTATTGGTTTTTAACAAGAAGTCGAAAATAACACTTTTTACCAAAAATTACAAAAATATTCACCAAAATTAGAGAATTGAAGATATCATCACAAAATGAACAAATCTGAGAGAGGTCCACATGTAGTACCTATACATGTAATATCAAAGCAATCGGACTTGCGGTTTTTAACAAGAAGTCGAAAATATCACTTTTTACCAAAAATGACAAAAATATTCACCAAAATTAGAGAATTGAAGATATCATCACGAAATGAACAAATCTGAGAGAGGTTCACATGTAGTACCTATATATGTAGTATCAAAGCAATTGCACTTGCGGTTTTTAACAAGAAGTCGAAAATATCACTTTTTACCAAAAATGACAAAAATATTCACCAAAATTAGAGAATTGAAGATATCATCACGAAATGAACAAATCTGAGAGAGGTTCACATGTAGTACCTATATATGTAGTATCAAAGCAATTGCACTTGCGGTTTTTAACAAGAAGTCGAAAATATCACTTTTTACCAAAAATGACAAAAATATTCACCAAAATTAGAGAATTAAAGATATCATTACAAAATGAACAAATCTGAGAGAGGGTCACATGTAGTACCTATATATGTAATATCAAAGCAATTGCACTTGCGGTTTTTAACAAGAAGTCGAAAATATCACTTTTTACCAAAAATTACAAAAATATTCACCAAAATTAGAGAATTGAAGATATCAACATGAAATGAACAAACCTAAGAGAGGTCTACCCAAGGTACATATACACCAAGTATCAAAGCATTCAGGCTTGTAGTTTTCAAGAAGAAGTCGAAAAAGTAAAACATTGACACGGACGACGACGGACAATCACTCATATGATAAGCTCCGCTCGACAAAGTCGACAGCGGAGCTAAAAAGTACAGACACATTTGGGCGAGAAAGTCTAGTGGTGAAAAGGTTAGGTATGTGTTTTAAAAACAACAAGTCATTGTCAATGACACGTCCCCGTTCCGTTCATATTTGAGTGACATATACATTCAAAGCAGATCATGACCGAAATGCACCTGCATATGTACAACACATTGTGCTAAATCTGAACAAAATCCATCCATGCATGACTGAGATCCGGTTCTGGAATTGTGAAAATACGTGATTTTGATGCATTTTCGGCCTTAAAATGGCCATCATTCCGCTATTGTTAAGCAGATCATGAAACAAATGCACATATCTATTTGTGACATGATGTACCATGTGTGTGTGAAGTTTGAACTTGATCAATCCAGACATGTCTTGGATACGGATCCAGAACTGAATTCTTTAACAAAATGGCCGCCAGTCGGCCATTTCGAACTTGATCCGAAAAAAAAAAAGACGTGCATCAAGGTTCTATTATGTTTAATGTATGTACCAAATTTGAACAAAATCCATCCATGCATAACTGAGATACGGGTCTGGAATGGTGAAAATGTGCGATTTCAATGCATTTTCGGCCTTAAAGCGGCCCCCATTTGGCTATCGTTAATGAGATCATGAAACAAATGAACATACATATTTGTGACATGATGTACCTTGTGTGTGTGTAGTTTGAACTTGATCAATCCAGACATGTCTCGGATACGGATCCAGAACTGAATTCTTTAAAACAAAATGGCCGCCAGTCGGCTATTTCGAACTTGATCCGAAAAAAAAAATGACGTGCATCAAGGTCCTATTATGTTTAATGAATGTACCAAATTTGAATGAAATCCGTCCTTGCATAACTGAGATACGGGTCCGGAATGGTGAAAATGTGCGATTTCAATGCATTTTCGGCCTTAAAGCGGCCGCCATTTGGCTATCGTTAATGAGATCATGAAACAAATGCACATACATATTTGTGACATGATGTACCTTGTGTGTGTGAAGTTTGAACTCGATCAATCCAAGCATGTCTCAGATACGGATCCAGAACTGAATTCTTTAAAACAAAATGGCCGCCAGTCGTCCATTTCGAACCCGATCCAAAAAAAAAAATGACGTGCATCAAGGTCCTATTATGTTTAATGTATGTACCAAATTTGAACAAAATCCGTCCATGCATAACTGAGATCCGGGTCCGGAATGGTGAAAATGTGCGATTTTGATGCATTTTCGGCCTTAATATGGCCGCTATTCGGCTATCGTTAATCGGATCATGAAAAAAATGCATGTGCATATGTCCCATATAATGTGTGATGTATGAGTGAAGTTTGAACTTAATTGGTCCATGCATGTTCGAGATACAGGTGATCACGGACGGACGCACGGACGGACGCACGGACGGACGCACGGACGGACGGACGCACGGACGCACACAGGGCAAAACATAAGTCCCCGTTTTCGGACTGCGTCCGAACGGGGACTAAAAAGATGTGTTTCTTGTGTAAATGATGTGTTGATACGATTTATTTTTTTAATTTTTATATGAAACAGAAAAAAAGTTGATCTGTATATGTATGAACAAGATATTACACCCCCAATGGCAGACATTCTTCCTTTTCTTTTCTTTGTTTCAAATCAAAAACAAGCCACCTAAACAAAACAAATTTGATAAATGTTCTATACAACTATTTATAAGCTATTTGTCATGTTTAGTGTTACCATAATACTGTAAATTACTATATTTTAGCTGGAATTAATTTTCGCTGAAAAGACATTTTTGGTGTTTTGTATGGAATTTAATAATTGACAAGTTGAATGTAAAATATATGGGAAAAAAGGTATTTTATTTTTACTGAATCCTTTCTTCAGCGAAAATAGTGAAAATTAATTCCAAGCGAAAATAAAGTATTCTACAGTATTCTTGTCATATCACAACTATGGTAGTTTATATAGTTGTTGCCCTGGCAATTACATTATTTAGCTGATAGCTTTCACTTATTAACACCTAATATTGTCACCTAAAACTGTAATTAGCGCATCCCTTAATTCACTCATACCAAAGTAATGCTACCTTTCTCAATGAGATCTCATGATTGTACTTAAACAGCAGGCACATCATATATAAACACAGAAAATGTCAAATAAACAATGCATCATATTTCTACGCCAGTACTATTAGAAGATTCGTTTTTTTTCTAAAAATAACAAGATGAAGTACATCACAAGTCAGTGTAATGATGAGACTTTGATTAGGTCACATAATTTATTCGGGAAGCAATTTTGTGGAAAAAGTACAGTGGTTGAATTTCTCTTACAGTATACAAGGTTGAGACCAGAAGCACTGTGTATTTATCTTCTGTGTGTTAGACATAACTTCAGACAGAAAATCACTTACCACACTTGCAGATATCAGAAATTCCATGTCAAAGTTAAATGAATTCTATTTACTAAGTCAGAGTGTAATACATACTTCAAGATAAAACACATTAATTATCAAACACTTTATCAATCATCTCTTCTCGCTATGAATCAAATAGTCATTAGCGTTCTCCAAGAATTTACGCTGAGAGGATGATAAATAATTATGCAAACAGTGCATTATTGTTAACAATTTGAATGCAGCGTTTGTGCAATGCTCTACACATTTATATGCGCCTTTCTATAATTTGTTCATTAATTTTAGATAAAATGGACATATAAAATTTGAATTGGGACCTTAGTAATTATATGCATTTTTCAATATAAAATGGACGCAAAAATGGGGTTTAACACTATGGGTAAATCACAAACTCATTATATATAATAGTACCCCCTCTTTTTTATTTTCTGTTCAACAAAGCATTTTCAACATTTCCTCTTTTATACTAGTTGCCATCATAGACCCTCCAGTAGAGGGTTTATGTTGCCATTGTCAATTCTTAAATTATTTTTCCTAGTCAAATCATAAAATTGGTTTAGTAAATAAAATGTCTGCATGCTGGAATTCTGTAGTTCACTCCAAAAACTCCAGATTAGACAAATTGGCATGATACTGCAACTATGTTATCGGACCACCAAGCTTATAAACAGTCAATTAAATACAAGTTAGAACATAAATAACTTTCGGTTAGCTTGTGCATTTTTTTTTTATTTTTGTTATAAACATACACACGAACAATGACAAACAATA
The DNA here is from genome assembly GCF_978046115.1 of Saccoglossus kowalevskii. NCBI lineage: Eukaryota > Metazoa > Hemichordata > Enteropneusta > Harrimaniidae > Saccoglossus > Saccoglossus kowalevskii. The sequence continues at coordinate 23,710,946 of NC_140657.1, forward strand.
TACAGTGAATTAAAGGGGAACCTTCCAAGCCCGGGGATTGCACCAAAGAACCATTAGACACTATTGTCTATGTTGTTTACAAAGTTAATCTATCTTTCGTTATCCATTGTAATTTTAATCCAGAAAGTAAATTTGCTTAACTAGAAGTGCCCCTTTAAACCTGTCCCAGTGATGACTTACAGGGCCTTTAATGACTTCCATTGTTTATTAGATTAACTGGGCAGTAAAGATACATAACAACAATGACAAACAAAAGATATAAACAAAGAGATTAAACATCATCCCAGTGATGACTTACAGGGCTTTCAAAAACTGACATTGCTAGTTAGATTAATCAGGAATAAATATGCACAAAAAGAAAGACAAACAATAGACAGATAAGTATATTGACAATATAAATTTGGAAATAGAGCGTTGCCTCGGTGATGACCAAAATGGCCTTTAAAGATAGCAAAAGACTTGACTCAACAACAATTTGAGTGTTCACATGTGGTTTACATATATATCTACAGCAGTTAAACTTAAATCAATAACATGGTGCATTTTACTGTAAATGTAAAATCCGTTAAATTAAATTCTACATGAACAGATAAAAAAACAATGAAACTCATTGTTTATTTTTGACAAATTCGTCAAACTAAAACACAGTGAAATTGCTAAAAACATCAAAATAGTGAAAATAAATATCAATAAATGAAAATAAATGATTTTACAGTATGTTTCAAAGTTGGTGGCCATGACAACTGCAAAGTTGTACATACAACATGTTTACCAGCATTATGTTTATCTGCTGTATTACTTGATACAGATCCTCAGATTCTCAAGTCCACACACCTTTGTCAGTGAACTCAACCAGAGGATAAGGTCATGCCCTGTTTGCCTTTGCATATTCAAATGTATCATTAGGGCTTGAACTTTGGTTTTCTGGTGGCACCCCGTTTCAAGGCCAAAATTTCTCAAAATGCCTGACTAATTTGACAGGTTTGGCATCAGAGATGCACTTCTAATAAAAAAAATATCCTAGAAGTCTAAACAAAAATATTTAGGTCTTCACTATTTGTTAATACGACCTACACTGTAAAATTTTTGGATCTATGCGAATAAAAAAAAAAGGATTTGAATAATTGTTTTAAATTCTGTGTTTTGAAGGTGTGAGTAGCCAGAACGGCTGGGGGCATGATGCAGTAACCGTGAGAGGTTCACAGATCAGTCAAAGGTTCAGGATTCCTCACAGGGTTTTTCAAGGATTTTACAAACACTGGCATTACCAGGCTAGTTATAAGTAGACACCAAGGAGGCAATAATCTTATATGAGAAGGTGGAAAGCTGGAGATTTTACATGCAAGCATTATCACTGTTCCATACAATACAAATCATTCAGCATGCAGTCACTATTATGCCACTTCACAGAACGAATTGTTGACCTGGGGTTGGACTACAGCTAATTCTAAACAAATCAAGGGCAACAACCCTCAACAAATGACTGTGGGAAAATATTTCTCTTTACTTCGGTATGTGTGTTTATTACATTCTATTTATCCAATTAGTATTGTACATAATACAGCCCACTGTTTTACTCGATTTGCATTACATTACATGTATGTTAAGGTAGTTACCATTAAAAACTTTTTTTTCTTGACTTGAAGTTTTATTTTTCAATATTACACTACATGTGTGTTAAGGTAGTTACCATTAAAAACTTTTTTTCTTGATTTAAAGTTTTATTTTTAATATTACACTACATGTATGTTAAGGTAGTTACCATTAAAAACTTTTTTTCTTGACTTGAAGTTTTATTTTTAATATTACACTACATGTATGTTAAGGTAGTTACCATTAAAAACTTTTTTTCTTGACTTGAAGTTTTATTTTTAATATTACACTACATGTGTGTTAAGGTAGTTACCATTAAAAACTTTTTTTCTTGATTTAAAGTTTTATTTTTCAATATTACACTACATGTGTGTTAAGGTAGTTACCATTAAAAACTTTTTTTCTTGATTTAAAGTTTTATTTTTCAATATTACACTACATGTGTGTTAAGGTAGTTATCATTAAAAACTTTTTTTCTTGACTTGAAGTTTTAATTTTAATATTACACTACATGTATGTTAAGGTAGTTACCATTAAAAACTTTTTTTCTTGACTTGAAGTTTTATTTTTAATATTACACTACATGTATGTTAAGGTAGTTACCATTAAAAACTTTTTTTTCTTGACTTGAAGTTTTATTTTTCAATATTACACTACATGTGTGTTAAGGTAGTTACCATTAAAAACTTTTTTTCTTGATTTAAAGTTTTATTTTTAATATTACACTACATGTATGTTAAGGTAGTTACCATTAAAAACTTTTTTTCTTGACTTGAAGTTTTATTTTTAATATTACACTACATGTATGTTAAGGTAGTTACCATTAAAAACTTTTTTTCTTGACTTGAAGTTTTATTTTTAATATTACACTACATGTGTGTTAAGGTAGTTACCATTAAAAACTTTTTTTCTTGATTTAAAGTTTTATTTTTCAATATTACACTACATGTGTGTTAAGGTAGTTATCATTAAAAACTTTTTTTCTTGACTTGAAGTTTTATTTTTAATATTACACTACATGTGTGTTAAGGTAGTTACCATTAAAAACTTTTTTTCTTGATTTAAAGTTTTATTTTTCAATATTACACTACATGTGTGTTAAGGTAGTTATCATTAAAAACTTTTTTTCTTGACTTGAAGTTTTAATTTTAATATTACACTACATGTGTGTTAAGGTAGTTACCATTAAAAACTTTTTTTCTTGATTTAAAGTTTTATTTTTCAATATTACACTACATGTGTGTTAAGGTAGTTATCATTAAAAACTTTTTTTTCTTGACTTGAAGTTTTATTTTTAATATTACGCTGTTGCTCAACATACAAATTAAAAATTATGGTCCCAAAACTACTATTTGCATAAAAACTGACACCCGTGAAAATTGAGATTACTGATTTACTATTGGTTTCTATGGTAAAAAGGTTCCCACCATATCTTCTAATTTTATTTGGGTACATACTGTATGGTGGGAAAATGTAGTTATAAGATGGGTATTTTTAATTGTCCCAAATTATTGGGAAATTCTGACAAACACTGTTTGTGGAATAATGTTTTAATTAAAATGAATGCATTCCTATAAAAAAAGTTTCAAAATGCATTATTATTTTGCAGTTTTTTAGATATTTTAATAATGTTTTCACTCTTATTTATTATGTCAAATAGCCATGAACGACCTTAATATATAGACGACATTCTCTCATGCCAAAATTATTGACGTCATATTTGTTTACATTGTTACTAACCAGCATGCATATGTCAGAAAAATAATTCTGTACACTGATCATCACCAGCTAGTGACGTACATGTATGCTGTGACAACGTTGTCCTAATGTTATTTTTTTCGATAACAAGGACACAAACACTATTTGTGCTATTAGTGTCTTCCTATTTTAGAAACTGACCTTTTTACTACCTGTTCCCTCTTTTTCAATCACAAATTCACAAAATAGTCCCGTTTTATAGTCTGCACTTTCCTTCAGAGGATTGGGACAAAAATTGCCAAACTTTTTGAGTAATAACTGAAAAGTGACCAAAATTTTGTCTGTTGGCTCCAAAATTAGGGTTCATTTTCAGAAATATAAGGAAAAAGTGCAGAAAAATTTGGGCAAGAAAGTTTGGTGGTGAAAAGGTCAACTCAATATTTATTTACAAGAGTCAGGTATGGATATATGAAACTGTGTACAAATCTGACGTCGAAATCATTTATTTAAATTTCAGCAGATTTGTTTTGGGAGTGAAGATAAACACCCCTACAATGGACATATATATGGAAACCCCAACTTCGGGTTTACATACCAGCTACAATAACAGCCAATCAAATACTGTGGAATACTATATTTTCGCTGGAACTAATTTTCGCTGAAAAGGCTTTTTGGGCATTTTGTATGGAATTTATTTTCACTGATTTTTGATGAGTTTAATGTGAAATATAGGAAAAAAAGTATATTCGCTGGATTTTATTTTCACGGAATCATCCCTTCAGCGAAAATAGTGAAAATAAAGTATTCTACAGTACTCATCTAAATAACATATATAAGCAAATGGTTTTGTGTTATTAGAACACAATTAAACAACATCAATGAAATTCAGATAAGTAATACAAACAAAATATTCACATCTGCTGAGCAAAAAACAAATTATTTACCATTGGAATAAAAAAATACTATTAATGAAAATTAACTTAGAACCTACAGATAAAAGCGGAATTGGCGAGAAAATTACACTTGCAAAGTTAATCAAATTTATGATATTGATTTAAGACTTAGACAGGAACACTTACGTTTGTAGATATGTTTGACAGATATTGGACGCGGTTAAATGCCATTCTTCTCCCTTGATGGGAGATATGAAGATAAATAAACAAAGAACGCAACAATTTAAAATAATTTTGTTTAAAACTGTTAACATTTCCTATACTGTAAAATAATTCATTTTAGCTGTAATTAATTTTCGCTGAAAAGACGTTTTGGGTGTTTTGCATGGAATTTATGATTTATGTTTTGATGGCTTGAATGTAAAATATAGCAAAAAAGGTATATTCGCTGGATTTTATTTTCACTGAATCATTCCTTCAGCGAAAATATTCAAAATTAATTCCAACCGAAAATAAAGTACTTCACAGAACCTAAGCATCCACAAAAAAACTATACCCAAAATGATATTGTTTTTATATTTGCTTGCATTGTTCACACAACTACTTGAATTCTGCGAGGAATTATATTTTGTTGGAAAATATTTCATATAGAGTATCTAGTAAAATTTTGTCTCAGCAATTACCACTTCAGGTTATCAAATCGTGAAATCTTTCAACAGCTTCCATTCCAATTTTTATATTTTTTTGTGAAAAATTGATTTACTCTTAAATTAGCACATTGTGACAATAATGACAGTGAAAAATGTACTGTATTTGTGCTGTTAGAAGCACATCTCCAATATTTCATTGGCAGTAATCTAAATCATTAAATTATTACTTGTTTTGACCATAGAAAAAACTTTGTCACTCACGTAAGTACATTCACTACTTATTATAAGATAGTGATTATAATATTAGGTTATACACATATCTGCCAAGTGATTACACATACTTCATTAGAGTATACTATTTTAGAATGCCATCTCCAATATAACACTTCCATATAAACTGGATTATTAAATACAACTTATTTTGACCGTAGACACACCTCTGTAATTTATGTAAGCACATGTGCTTCTAATAGAGCAAATATGGTATTGTTACTTTGCATTGTATACGTGAAATAATTTATTTTAACTGGAATAAATATTGGCTGAAAAGACTTTTTGGGTATTTTGTATGGAATTTATTTTCACTGATTTTTGATGAGTTGAATGTAAAATATAGAAAAAAAAGGTATATTCGCTGGATTTTATTTGCACTCAAGCAATCCTTCAGCGAAAATAGCCAAAATTAATTCCAAGTGAAAATAAAGTATTTCACAGTATCACTGCACAATGACTAGAGTTAAGCTAATAAACAATTTTAAAATGGACACGGGTTTGTGCTCTCCACTGTACCAATATAAAATAAAGAATGATGCAATTCCTCTCTATTTTATTCAGTTCCATTTTATTTGTATAGGTTAGATCAAGAGGTAATTTTAATTCTCATAGTCATCAAGGGGCGTGATCTAACTGACTTAGCACTGGCCAATCAGCTCGAAAAGATTCGTATTAGCCAATCAAATGATGACATTTTGACAGCAATCAAACTTGTGAAATAACATTTTAGTACATTATGTTACAGTTTGTCAAAATGTTGCAAGGAGGGCCTATTGCTGCAAGTAGTGTCAGTTGAACATGACTCAATGGATACACTGTATCTGATCTTGGTGTTATGAATAAATTGTTGCAATGAAAATCCTTTATTTTCTTGAATTGAAAAGTGAATTCATGGTGAAATAGAACCACATTTTATCATGACTGATTGGTTGAGGGCTGTTGGCTATGTGCTAATATCAGGGATAACATCACACCGTTATTTTTTTGTTTACATCTGATTTTTTCACACTGGTGTAGCTTATTTACGGTAACTTACAGCCACTTAAATAAACAGTATATGTACATGTATGTATATTTTATGACATTTTACATGGCCCTGAGTTGTTATCTAGTAGTAATATGGCTTGATCAAAAAAGTAAAAATAAATGGTCCATCGCTACATTGCCTATCTACTATATTACCACCGTAAAGAAAGTTTGACATTCCCTATTTGGTATAGAAATGATAATAATAATATATTTATACACAGAATGAAATGGAATAGTGTAAACAGTATATGCTTCATTATCCCAGATTTAATTTATATTCTACTGTGGAATACTTTATTTTAGCTGGAATTAATTTTCGCTGAAAAAGCTTTTTGGGTGTTTTGTATGGAATTTATTTTCACTGATTTTTGATGAGTTTAATGTGAAATATAGGAAAAGTATATTCGCTGGATTTTATTTTCACGAAATCAATAGCGAAAATAAATTTCAAGCGAAAATAAAGTATTCTACAGTATTCTACTGTAAAATTCTTTATTTTCACAAATTCTTCATTTGCGCTGTTTATACTGAAGTGATGATTCAGTGAAAATAAAATTCAGTGACTATACCCTTTTTCCTATATTTTAAATTCAAGTCATTAAAAATCAGTGAAAATAAACTAAAAAAAAAAACGTTTTCAGTGAAAATTAATTCCAGCTAAAATAAAGTATTTTACAGTATTCTATCAGGTGTAACATTACCAATTCATCAGTTAACACTCTAACACAAAAACAAACACTATCCTTCAAGCAAGACTTTAGGGGCACTGAAGTGAATTTTGATAGCGCAGCTGAGACCTCTGCACTGGTTATTCTACAAACTGGGACTGTTGGCCATTGCACATGTCACTCTAAATAAATTCCTATTGTCCTGGATGAATGCCAAATGAAATTCAATGTGTAGAAATTAGTCAACAATTGTGTCATGAGAGCGGCTTACCCACCCAGCCACATGACTTGACTTAAATACCTATACTTTAATTCAGTACGCTCCACTGGGTAGTGTCAAGTAAACAACCCCCGCCAGACATGTTACATTGTTCGGCTTAAATACCCAACTAGCAAGCTTACATACAAGCTGTTTTATTAGACAATTATAAACAAGCTCTGTTGTTACTGGTCTTTTGAGTCCAACCATCGGACTGTATAAAATCCTGCTTTTTCTCCATTGGTTGTGTTTATCAGCCACACTGCTACAATGTACATGTAATGTATCATAGTATCATACTGTGACATAAAACGATGTCAGCTGTGACTTGAATACAAAAATTTTTGAAGCTATTAGCGGAATTTATTTTGTCATGGGAAAGTCAACTCCAGTGTTACACTAAGTACACCTTCTAACCTCTCTATAATAAATTTCTTTCAGTGATCACATTGTTTTTATAATCTCGATCAAATAGGTCAACTGCGATGGGCCACACAGGCCAACCGACCATGACCTCCTCCATACCTTTCAGTTCATCTCAATGCACTCTTTCGACTCATCAAATTAAAATACTTCATGTGAAACGCATACATCAAATGCCATACGGCGACCTATGAGATATATCATAGCTGCATGGCCATTACAGGGGCACACCACATTCATTTGGTTTAAAGTAGACAATCCTACAGACATAATAAGGCAAGAATTGAAATCTATGCTGGTCGGCTTGTCTCAGCGTTCAATACAATTTAACTACTACTTATAATATATAGGATAACAACTACTGACATGAGGAGACAGCCGACTTTCGCGTTCTTGGTCTCCATTCATTTTCAATTAGGGATGGATCATTTTAAATTGGAGGAGGGCTAAAAACACAATTTTCCACTCACTTCGTATATAAAATGTTTACAACAGTCACAAATGAGATTTGTACGATATAACTTGCAACTTCCCTGGGAACGTCCTTATCAATGTTCCAATAACTGCATCAACCTTCACCCAGACAGTTGAAGTGAGCGCAAATAAGATTCATACGGATAATTTACAACTCTCTTTGTATAGTCACAATGAAAACAGACAACAATTTAGCCACAGTACGTACCTAGACGAAAATTTATTAGTCCAAAAGAGGTGTAAGATTGTCACAAAATGTAGAGAATCGTTTTCACAACATTAGATCATTTAATAGTGCCAATAAAAAAGTCCCTCACAATATTGCAATGTTCATAGGTGCTTTCCTAGAGAGTTTTTTAACGCCCTGTACAAATCTTTTGTGTGCTGTAAAAAACAACTCGGCCTAAATTTTTTTTATTAAGCAAAGAATATTTTGAAACATTTGTCTCAAATATTTCAAACCCAGAATGCAAAAGTAGGCCAAACAGTAGGCGTAAATTGTAACATAATAATTGTTATAATAATAATACCGGGTAGTAATAATAATAATAAGGCCAAAGAAAACTAAAACTACCGGGTACTGAAAGCTGCTATAATTTCACGAGACAAATTTTTGTGAATTTCTCAAGTCAGCGTAAATCACAAGATTTTATAGTTGTAAAAATTTCCCTAGAATTCTACAACATGGAGCACCAGCGACTTTTTTCAAGATATAGTCTTTATGAAATCGATACAATCATGAAATTGCAGAAATTTCTTGCATGAAACGGTTTACAGTGGTTCTATTGTGTACTCTCAACGTCACATAATCAAATGAAGTATTAATTAACTGTTTTAATAACAACTCTCGACAGAGTTATCATTTGAGAGATATGATTGTGTGGTTGGTACCTCAAAATGCCAGAACAGATCTTATTCATAAAAGGCCATAAAAACTTGGTGAGAGTAAGCAATCTGCAAGACTGGTTTTTGACTCTTGAATAGCGTTCCATTCTTCCACCATCACGTCAACTTTCCAAATACCATTGTAACATATAACAATGTTACAGTGTGTGCAATGATAGTAGAGAAAGAAATACTGCCAAATATTTTATTTTAGCTGGAATTTTCGCTGAAAAGACATTTTGACTGTTTTGCATGGAATTTATTTTCACTGATTTTTGACAATTTGAATGTAAAATATAGGAAAAAAAGGTATATTCACTAGATTTTATTTTCACTGAATCATTCTTTCAGCGAAAATAGCAAAAAAATAAATAAAGTATTTTACAGTACCAGATAAGGGGCAAAAACAATTTGCCACAAACCCATTCCAATGATTTTTATAAATATTAATAATTTCAAACTGAATGTCCGATGAAATAAGATGGAACATTTTCAAATTACGTCATTGTGTTCATTGATTAGGTGGTTAGATTCAACAGCCATTTAAACTTTTATAAAAATCTGGAGAAAGGATACGTAGTACCACACACTACTGTTTTTCTCAAAAACATTAAAATAATATTTTGTTAACAATATCTATATTATAGAAAAATGTATCAACATTACAAGCAGTCACAAAAAGTTTATAGAGATATGAAGGCAGCGATCACGCAGTGCACATCTAAATCTTTTGTAAACAAACATTCGTGTTTTCATGTTCAATTTTGTGGTATATGCCATGTGGGACCCATATCTAACAACAGTCCTCCTGACTACCCGTGTGAAAATATTTTTAAAAACATTAGAGTTGAGTGTCTTAACTTTTGATCTTACTTCTTAAACAACCATCATAACATTTATAGAAATTTATATACGTCCTAATAATAAGCTTAAAACCTTTTATTGGCTAGAGAAGTCGTTTGGCAATGTTTAGCACTAATCTTTGACGATACGTTGACATGCATTTGTTAACACCTTGTGATTGGTTACTGTGAAATACGTTATTCTAGCTAGATTAATTTTTGCTGAAAAGACTTATTGGGTGTTTTGTATGGAATTTATTTTCACTGATTTTTGACGAGTTGAATGTTAAATAAAGGAAAAAAGATGTATTCGCTGGATTTTATTTTCACTGAATCATTCCTTCAGCGAAAACAGCAAAAATTAATTCCATGCGAAAATAAAGTATTTTACAGTATATCTTTTTCATTTAAAATCAGATGCATATCAGCTGTATAGAATTCCGTTTCGCATAACCAGTAGTAAACCAGCCAATGATAAAAGCAAGCCTGCCAAGAATTGTGGGTAATGGATTCCATAACCGATAAAAGCGTCTATTTTACATTTGAAACTAAAACGTTCATAAAAGAACATTCATGTCTTTAAGAAATGGAGTGTCTGATGATCTAATTAATATGCATGTATGTGAAATGATTTGCATAATTATATTACCCACAAGCCATTGTTAATAAATAGTGCCACATATGGCTACAGTAAACAAAGAGGCTCCATACTACTAACTGATCAAAATAGCACAAATTAAAAAAAGTTTTTAACTTATTTAAACTATGTTTCATATTGATACCAATTGCAAGCAATGATTTATTTTAAACAGTGATTTAATATTTCCTGTGAACTTAGATTTTATCTAAATGATAAGCCTCCTCATGTTTTTTTTTTTTCTACAATAAATTACAGAGGAACAATAGACCAATTGTTCATAGCAGTGTTGTTTTTTGTTCAAAACTCAGCTGAAACACTTCAAATTCTATGTGCTTTTTGCTTCAAGCACTTGGGTACTTGGGTACTTGTGGACATTTTTGAGGACGCAAGTAGTAGTTCCTGGTGCCAAAACACTTTTTTTTTCTGGAGAAATGACAAAACAGATACTACATATTTTAGTTCCAAAAGAAATCAGTGAGTATATAATCCTGCTGCAAACCAATTTTCTTTGACTAATTCGGTGTCAACACTTTAGTATCATTTGGGGGGGTGCAGGGTCCGGAACAATTGGATGATCAAAATTGTTTTCACACCAGATGAGATACAGAATTTTTGTTGTAAATGGTGTGCAAAATATCCCCTTAAAACTGATAAGGGCCCACGATTTGAACTAAAATGGAGTGGGTAGAAAATTCAGCTGCTATTTTATGTTTATGTTTAAAAGTCATTCAGTACAACAAAACGGTGTACGGAAATACGTATACCACAATATTGAGCAAAAAAATGTGTAAACAACACGCTCTGGATAGATGTGTACGTGAAAAGACCCCCTTCTCGATTTCAAATAGACAAACCCTTAATCTGTTTCAAGTTACAGGGAAGCTAGTTTTCGGAGTTGTCCTTTGCAAATTATTTTAAAAGAAACTGAAAAAGTTCAACATGTGGAGAAAAAAAAACGAACTTTACAAGAAATAGATAACAAAACAATACTGACCAGGGACCCGAGGCAATTCGAGTTGCCTTCGTGATCGGGGACTGTTCAGAATAAAAATACAGTCTGCGGAGAATCTTTTGACATCACGGTAAAAAGTCAAATCTAATATATAATCAAAAATGATATACATCTGAATAATATAATAACAGAAAAGATAAATAACACAAACCTGGGTCATGGAAGGGTACCAATGCATAGTTATACAGTGGACGTTCACGTTTAGACAAAGTAATCGCCAGAATCTTGGCAGCACCTTCGATGACTTGAACCAAATCATCGTACATAGAGCCTGTCACATCGAACACAAATGCCAACGTCGAAGAGCCTTGCGGTATAAAGTCCTCTGTTTCGGATTCAACGGCAATGTCATTCCTCACATGTTGCGACTCGACAAACAAGTTCGATGTAGTCAGGAAAATTATTAAAAAAAGCTGCACAGTGAAGTTTAGTGGGAGTCTGGGCCACATTGTTCGGCGAGTGCTGAATAAATATACAATAGAAGGAAACGAACTAGCTGCGCTTCTTATAATTCAGTCATCGGTGTAAAACTTCGTTGCGGTTCCAATGAATGAAATATGTCAAGCTTAGTACTCGAGTCTGCTATCAAAAAATCAATAACTTCGATCATATCACTGCATATTATCAATAGGCTTAGGTTATTTCTTGGTTTGGTCGTTCACTCGCAAAGTGCGAGCTGTGGCGTTGAGCACAGTCGACCGTCAGACTGACCGGAATCACAGCTACCAACTCACTGTCTAATTTGCATACAAGTGGATATACCAGCGGTATGCAGATTATATACTCAGTCTATATTTTAATCGACTCCTCTGTTCCCAGGGCTGCTTCGGTCGCTGAGCTCATCTGCCAGTGGCGGGTGGCGTTCGGCATTTCCGATGTGAAACTTTTGCTTGCTTTCCTGTTGCGATTTCAACTATTAACATTTATTGGGAATATAAATAATAGCTATGTGTTGACGTCTGTGTTTAACGAGGGGAATTATGATGGACGTGTTTAGTTTCGTATTCACCCTGGGTCACGGTCTCCACCCAGTATTTTTTTCACGGAAGCCTCTAAACCAAATTACAGATTAAATGCCCAAACCAACAGAAAAATAATTCTAAACAATATTTGTCAACTGGCGCTAGTGATAATAACGCTGACAATGTCAGCTGTTGAACATCATGATTAAAATAAAACAACAATTCAAAACAGTAAGTCAAAACATACCCTACTGGAGGGTCTATGGTCATAACAAATAGCAAATTCTAATTTTGAAAAGTTGGCAGTTGTATTTGTAATATTCTCAGCGAAATAAAGGTATTCCTTTCATTTTTATAAATATTTATGTATTTCAATGGCGATTGATTCTTGGCGACAATCACTAAGCACACTAAAAGCGCAGTGACGTCATTTGAAAACTTTCCATAGTTATTCAATCGGCCAATGGAAACCTCTCGTTTCAGTTCGAATTGTGAAATTTATAAATATTTATAAAGATGATGGAATGCCTTTGTTGTGCTGAGAGTACATTTCAGTGACTACTTTGGTTGTAGTTTTAAATTTTTACTAATTTATAGCACAGATTTCAATAAAAACAATTATAACAAATAATATCAAAATAATCATTTTTTTTATACACAATTATATCTTTTCCGGTATTATAGTATATTGATGCATACGAGTAAATACTACCTTCGACACACATAATCAGATGATTTTTAGCATTGTATGAACGTGTTTGTGCAAACCAATTTTAAAAGAAACCTTTTATACACGCGTCTCTATTTCAAAATATCTATTTAAAAATGTAAGCTCACAGACTATGGGAAATTGAACGTGTGCGATATCCGATGATTTTTAAGAAAGGAGTTCAAGTTTATCACCAGCTGGAATTGTCGTGATTATGACTTTGTCAATTTGGTGCTATTTAAAAAGTTGCATATTTCGCATAGCAGTGTAAAATACTTTATTTTAGCTGGAATTAATTTTCGCTGAAAAGACTTTTTTGGATGTTTTGTATGGAATTTATTTTCACTATTAAGTTTTTACGAGTTGAATGTAAAATATAGGAAAAATGGTATATTCACTGGATTTTATTTTCACTGAATCATTCCTTCAGCGAAAATTAACCAGGCGAAAATAAAGTATTTTACAGTACTGTTATTTTAGCTGGAATTAATTTTTGCTCAAAGGACATTGTGGGTGTTTTGTGTATAATGTTTTTCGCTGATTTGTGACGAGTTGAATGTAAAATATAGGAAAAAGATATATTCGCCTGATTTTATTTTCACTGAATCGTTCTCTCGGCGAGTTCACTCATTCGAGTGCAATGTTCTCTCTTGCTCATTGTTGATATATTTCTATCACTTACATATCTTCTCAGAATTTCCAACCTCTGATCAATCGCTTATGGGTGTGTGCAACAAACAAACAAACGCCAACAAACAATGATTCCATACAATATTATTCCATACAATATTAGTTTCAATAAAAGTAACATAAGCACTGAACGACCTTCACAGATACAGTTCAAGGAATGTTATACTTTTAATGGATTAATTGAAAAGTCGTGTCACGCTGCAGATAAGACAAGTATTTTAAGAGTTTGGGTGGAAATGTAGGAATTCCTCGTGATTGGACGGCTTCTACGAGACTTGATACCAACGATACCGAAAATAAGGACGTAAATCATCGATCGTATAAATAAAGAAAGACTTTTTTGTGTGTGCACGGTTGTTTGGGTAGAACACGTTTTTTGTATTATCTGAGATGCGATCGCCGATTTTAGAAGTTTACGATAAGGCCAATCGTCGCGCTGCGTCCTGTTCGTTTTATTATGGATCCCGTGCGTCATAAACAACACGTGTAAAGGCACAGTGTTTGCGCGATATTTGGACACGCACTACACGACGACTCAAATCACGTGATGGAATGCTGCAACTTGGGAGATATAATTACTTATGATTATTGGTAAATGTCAACTGCTCGATAACGTCACAATATAACGTAGAGGATCTCGGGGTTTCGAGGTGTCATGTCGTTGTAAAATACTGCCGTAAATATCACTCGGTGCCATCCCACGACAGCGGAAGAGCACATTACCGAGCATATCACTCGATTGCGGCATTGGCTGTCCCTTTTAGCGCCATCATTGTTCCAGCCACAATGTTGTTGTTGTAACATTTTGACTATTTTAAAGTTTTTTTCGATTTTTTTGTTGGATCAGTTTGGACCACATGGACATAATTTTATAGTAGGTACAGGTTTTGATTAAATTTTGGGGGAAATCTGTGAAAACTGTAACATTTTATTTTGTGAACGATGACGTTAGTTGACTTTTGAAACGCGGGAGGAGATAAAAAAATGACCCCTAAAACTGAAACCATGGAGGTTTTTCTTGGAACTTCTCGTCCTATCTGATGTTTGTTAAGTGGAAGTTCAGTGTGAAAATGTATTGAAAATCCGAGTTAGAAATTTGATTGAAATGAACAAATATTTTATCAGTGTTCTATGGACATCTAGGAATGACAATTTTGTGCGATATCTAAATTAATTAAATAAACAATGTATTTTACATACGTATCACAGGGAGCCCAGGAACTATGATCAACTGTACGCAGTCCCTATGAGGGATGGGGTATCGGCTGGTATCTAGTGTAAGAAATATACAAGAGATGAAGGTTCTAGCCAACTAAATTTTTTTAAATTTTGAAGAAAAAAAAAACAGTCAATCAGAATGAAAAAATACCAGCTTGAAGAATATTGGTTGCTCTTTCAAATTTCCCCAAAGCCATATCTATATTTTACCGATATCTGCAGAATAAATCAAGAAAACTACACAAATTGACTTCATTTATGAATAATTGACGATTGCCCTGAAGGCACAGTTGGTGGCGTGGCCTGTTCAGAATTTGTCAAGAACCAATCACAATTCGGAAAAAATAGAAAACAGCCTTATTTACATACGTGTCATTTTCATCTAAATAAGTGGTTAACTTTTCAAAGAAATTATTCGATGAAGTGGGAATCAATTTTCTACAGAACAGTCTATTTGTTTCGAAAGAATGACAAGAATTTACGTAACTACAAACGCTGCCATAGGGAACGCCCTTACAGCGCCAACGTGAAATCGCGTTCTCTACCGGCGTACAGCGCGTATCGCGCCAGGAAGTTCTTTTGTTAGGTTTTGTTGTCAGGCAGAGAAGATACTAGTATATTAGTATTCTTTATGGACTGGATACGGCTTTTGAGGCCCGAGGTCGTGCGGCGGAAGCGCCCGAGCTTGCGAGGGCGCGTAAGCCGTACGATCGAGGGCAGCAAAAGCCGTATCCAGTTCATAAAGGTTTTATCATATACCTTATATGAAAAAAAAAGTCTTTAGTTATGTTATTTTTCGCTCGTCTGGCCCAAAAGAAAACCTATTCGATTTCACCCGGGTTTTGATACGGGCCTTTTTACTGGTGCGGATTTATACGGAGGACTCTAAATGACGCAAACGCGTCAACATCTCTCACACGACCGGTACCACATGACGTCAGTGACAGGGATCTATAGACAAACGAATGTCACCAAGTATATCCACAAATTACGTTTTAATGAAACAGCAAATGGACATAAATTTATAACAATATTTTAACGGCAATAAATACGAACTCATTATAAACTTGCTTTCTTAAGAATGGACACTACAGTCCAGCTAAGTTGGTCATTTACTGACCGTCCGACAACGGACGATTTCTTGGAGCTGATGTTGTAGCCATGGGTAAAGGCACGTTAATTTCACAGTTGTTCAAAACCGTAGTCGGTGAACGAGAAACAATTGCTTGACAAGAAGCAGTTTGGTTTACAGTTCCAGATTCTGGCGTAACCACAATATCTGAAATGCGCCGACGCTCTTCGACGCTCTTCCGTTGAGAGACAGTATCGTCAGACGGTCAGCTGGCATCGGTGTCGCTGGGTGTATCCCGCGACACCGATGCCAGCTGAATGTGATTATCGTAGTGCTGTAAACTTGACACGTTTTTGAGACCAGTTATATTTATGATTGGTTGTGGTGGAATGTCGGCTTTCGTCAGGGTAATAATGAGTCCACAGTCAGCTGGCGCACACGTGATAATAAAATAAATACGATATTTACTATATGGGGGCCGCCATCTTGAATGACGCATAAAACTAATTTATTATTAATTTATTGTTATTTATTATTAATTAATCTCTTATTTAGTTTTATGCGTCATTCAAGATGGCGGCCCCCATATAGTAAATATCGTATTTATTTTATTATCATGTGTGCGCCAGCTGACTGTGAATGAGTCCAACTGGTGTTTTCGATATATTTTCCATCCACAGAATAATTTCGTCAGCCATTATCGAAGCACAGACGCAAATTACGCGCGTTGTTTATAAACAGAAAGTAGTTCCAGGAAATAGACGCGTTTACCAAATATAAACGGGGCCCGGGCGTGATATGGAAAATTATTGCACGGCTCGCGCATCGGGATTCCCATAGCGTTACGAGGCCGGGCAATACGAGGTATATGATAAATCGTGATATTGCCCGAATAACCATGTGTTATTTATTTTATCACATCGAACAGATATCCACCATGACAATCACAGCTACCATACATCACTCACACCCGCTCTCCCACAAAATAACAACACTTATATTTATTTTATCTATTATATCAAGTTTCACATTACTCAATAACAGACATACATACATTGTTTGCTGAAAAACAACGAAATACACTCAGTAAATGTTATTTTCAGCCATGGATAGTTTTTTTCTTTGAACCGTGTTTCAGCAGTGTGGATCACTCAAATTATCAAGAATAGCATTTTTAAAATGAATTGAGAAATTCTCAAACGCAAGTTATTTGATCACTCTACAGATAAAAATGTCAGAGTGCCGTGGAAATGACTGAAATTACTTTCTCACGAACGTACCACACCTATTCACAAGCCAACACAGCTTTAGAGTGTTTTCGGTTAGCATCGGCGTGGAACGCGTAGAAATGCTCACAGCGTAGAACGCGCTGCAGCGACCCCGGCTGCGACGTTTCAGTGGCGGCTTTGCCGTACATTTTCGCTCCATATAAAAAATACCCTATACATCAAAACAAAGTGTCTTACTTAATATCCATTCTGGCACGTTCACTGTCTATTTCGGATGGCTAAAGTTCCTTCAAAACCCTGAAAGCAACCCCGAAAGCAACAGCGGCCAGAGCAGCACCAGTGCAGCGAACGACAATTTGTTATGCGCAGTATCGTTGCGTAGTAGTTTCAGTGACGTCATCTATGTGATATATCCATGTAAAATCCACTTGGCGGGCAATATACCATGCAATATCCATTTTTATTCCATGTCATGTGACCGAGTCTCAACCAATCATAGCATGCGTAACAGCAGTGAGATGTGATAATGTCATTTAGTGCACATTATTTTTATTATTTAGTAGTTTTTATTTTAAAAAAACAGAATAAACAAACTGCTGACTAATATTAAAACGATTGAAGCTGAGGGGTGTCACCTTTGCACGCAAGGGAATTATTAGTCCCGAGCAACGATAACAACGTACGATAAAACGCAAATGTTCATGGGTAGACGCTTGTTTGTAAACAACGACACGCTATGACCACTGGCACATGCGCAGGTGATGACTTTCCCGCTTTAATTATAGCCTGGTTTTGACACGAAGTAGCATAATTGTAATATGCGCTAAAATATAACAAATAAGGATATATACATTTAGAAATCTGATCAATTACTACCCTGGCAGCATTCCCGGTTCAGTATTGTAAACAGTAATATGTTTCCTGGAAATCAAGATCACTGTGTTTTTAATGGCTATTTCCATGTACATGCATATCTGCTTCAGTTACCCGGGTTCAGTTACCGATTTTAATGGGACCGATGACTTGCTTCTAGGACCAGCTGGCTGCTGTTCACATTTGAAATGCATGGTCACCCGATTCAATACATTGGAAGTAAAGCCAACATGGGCCATTACGTGTGCATCGCTGGTGATCAGACGAGAGAAGCAATTCCAAAGGAAACATTTTGAATGGACTGCAGATGTGTATTCCTAGCTATAGACTGTAGATGCTTCGAACGAGCTAAGAAACAGACCATTCATTGACAAGTTATTATTGTTGGGTAAAAGAAGAAATGTGGGCGTTAAAGGACGGTGGTCGTCGCACAGCGCGTGTTCGAATTTTATGTAAACAAACAATGTATTTTACACGCGTTGTGTACGTCGCTATGCGTCCCATATCGAACAGGACGCGACGCGCCGACCACCGCCCTTTACAAAACTATGTATATATATTGTATATTTGCTCCAGATATATATATATATACATCATACATATATAAATATTATATATATTAGAAAAAATATTTAGGAATACATGTATTCTGGTGGTCATTTGAGCAAAGATGGCGACTTTGACTGTTACAAACTGAGACGTCACCAAAGTTTAAAATAGGTAATTTCTTTGGTTATTGGAAAGTATCAAAGGATCTTGGAGTCGCCAGCGGTAATTAGCACACGTTGAACCCAGGTCAAAACTCGTACTGGTTATTTTTTATTAGAAGAGCGCGTGAATATTAATGTTTATCAACACAGATATCGTACATGCGTGGCGCGATAGCCACCGACCTTTAAGGTCCAATCTATCTGACAGGTTGTCCCGTGGAATACTTCATTTGGCTATTTCGTGAATTATTTTAAAAAATCTTTATTTCTAGCCACTCCTGAAGGTATTTACTAGTAATTCCATAAGATTACTTGAATATCATAGTTGCGAAATGTTTGTGTGACTCTTATTTGCCCAACCATTTTTTTGTGATTCCTAACCTCTGTGCAATCTTTGGTTAGCGATTAAACACTACTTGTTTTTTAAAATACGAGTGCACGGGACATAAAACACTACCCCGTAAATTTTATAAACGACCAATACCAATAAACACAGATTAACGAGTAGCCACATGTGTAAAACATAGTGGGTACTGTCACGTGTCAATCTCACTTTCGCTTCGGCTATACTTTAGTAATACCGATGTGATCACGTATTAAACAAATCACAATGCATGCCCCGGATGCACGCACATGGGATGGGTATTATAAAGGAGCAACATTTATTCATCAAAAAAGTTATCATGACTTCCGTTGTTTTTCATGTTAACTCATTATATTGTTAGGCCGTGGCAAATGGCAAAATGGTGCTGACCAAATCACTTAAAAAATCCTCCCCGTAATTGGTGGGCAAAATATCTCCTTGGAACAGATAAGAGCACACACATTGAACTAATGTTACTATTTACTATATATATTTAAAAACTATATTGAAAAGACGAATGTGTAAACGAAAAGTTCCGTATGTAGGTGTAGGTGAAAAGACCTCCCCCTCGATTTTAAATGGTCAACCCTTAATCCGTTTCCAGGGACAATGATTTTTCTCAACGTTACGACAATGATTCCTTATCTTGATATGGTGAGCAACATTTTTACTAAAATGCTCACCGGTTATCCAACTTTCCCATGTGTCACGTGACAATTATGCCAGGAGTTGTTTGACCGAATTCGTGGCATTTAAAAGTTTTTAAAAAATGTAATTCTTAGGAACTTTCATAAAAAATACTATTGAAATGAACACTGGTGTATCAACCAAGACAAGTTCAATACTTACAAGAATGTGCCTGATTGGCTAACCAACCCCAAAACCTAACAGTCAGACCAATCAGAAAGCAGCTTGTTTGTTGCACTTCTTATCTCTTTCTAATAACATGTTTAAAGGGGACTAAGGTTTTTTTGATTTTACAAATTTTTACAAACATTTCCTACCCCCTTGTCTAGTTATCATCATTTGGGGACACCTTTGACTAGCATTATAGAACATCACGTACCCCCCCCCCTCCCACAAGGCTGCAGCACTTTTGACGATGCGGATTATTGAATACTATATCGTAGTCGTCGCGCCACGCATGCGCGAGATATATGGGTCTCATATAAACAAAGTTGGCGACTTTGACCGTTGTGCAGATCAACGAGTACAAACTAAGACGTTACCAAGTTTTAATTCGGTATTTTTAGGTGATTGGAAGGAGTCACCGGCGGTAATCAGGGCAAGTCACGCCCAGGTTAAACCTCGTACATTTTTCTACTTGTGATTTCTATTAGAAGAGCGCATTGGATTGTGGGAAAATCAATGTTTATTAACACAAATGTCGCATTTGGTACGTGTTCTTTAAAAGCAACGTTTTACAACAATAACATACTGCCATTCTAGGGTTGGCCAAGACGAGAACTGTATTATTGTGAAGTAAACAAAGTTGAACACCTCAACTGGACCTCAACTGGATTGTGGGAAAATCAATGTTTATTTGCCAGTCGCTATTATACTTGGCAGACATGCAGAACTAATTAATAGGGACCTGTTTTGGACTTCTTCTGACGGAGACTCACTATAAACTAAAGTGTTGCATGTATTATATTCTTTCTTCATACTGGTATTGGACTTTGGGCTTCTAATTCTGCCATGTTTTGCCCACAGTCGGCTGACGCACGCGTGATAATAAAATAAATGCGATATTTACTCTATGGGGCCGCCATCTTGAATGCATTCAAGATGGCGGCCCGATATAGTAAATATCGCATTTATTTTATTATAACGCGTGCGCCAGCTGACTTTGGTTTTGCCTTATATAATGTCCCGCAAAAAATGTACCTTTAATACTTGCATACATGCATATTTGGCGTGTTTTTTTTCATCTATTACTCCAATACTACATGTACATGACAGGTAAATGTTTGATTTCAACACCTCAGAATCCTGGGAAGTTACACCATTGGCTAATGCATGCGTGAGACGGTGACGGTGTGCGCAATGAACGGATTTTCGAATGAGCCTGCAATTTACTGACGTAGGTAGACATAATGTCACGCGTACTAGAAACGCGCAACTGGTTTATTGGACGATACGCTAAGTTTTTGATGTAGCATTGATGGATGTGTGCGTGCAGGTGAGTGTACAATATACTAGTATTACCAACTTTTGTACAAATCACTTAATTTTCTTTACTGTGATACCACGGTTACTACCTTTTTTAGTAACCGTGGTGTAGCCCTGAGTACAGTACTCAGGGCTAACCGTGGTGATACTATGGGGAAGGCACGCGCGTATTCGGTGTCTCATTTGCATAATCGTCAACAACAGCAACTCGTTATTGATTGTGAACCACAGTAGCTGCACCCCCTCTCCCAATTAATCATTGTCCATTGTGTCTCTCCTATTAATTTAATTCCACTCGAATGTAGTTGTTAAAAAACATGGAAGTCTAAGAATTTGACGAACAGAAAACGTGTTATTGTGACATCCGCTGTTACCAGGGGATATATGACAGAGAATCCCCAGTTGTAGGAGCTCTGTACCTCCAGCTGCGATTCTGCCTCGGGGTTTGTGAAAACATGTCTTAATAACAAGGTGACAGGTTATTTCTAATTGATCGTCTTCTGCGAAGAACGACGTTCCATTAGGATAAAGAAACCCGCTGATAATATATATTATAATTGGAAATGTTACAAAGGAGTTCACGTTGAGAATGCCTCATTTCCGCCTTGTAGTATACCATTCCGATTATGTAGGAAGTCAAGTAGACAATGACATGAATTCGGCGACGGGACATTTAAAAAGGATAATTCCTGTACATACTATAAACACCCGACTTTCCGTTCGAGTATTATAAACATACTTTGGTAGTCGCGCCTGATCAAAGCAGCTACTCAGTTCGTAGAACTTAAAAAAAAAAACTTTATGCTCAGCCCAAAAAACGTGCTAACCAATTCATTTGAAATTGGGGGAAATTCTTCAAGTTCGTCCGTTGTTATTTTGTAACAGATAGCTTTGCATGTAATAGCTGTTTGTATATCGCGTTTGACGCTTTTACTTTTGGCTACCAGTATTGTAACATTTCATCGCAACAATACATAATTTATGAAAAAAGAGAAACAATTCCACGTGACTGCTTTCCATGCGCACTTCCTTCACGTATACGTGTGGCTTGCGTGAACCTCGGGAAAACCAAAGAACTATAACATCACAAAATAATGTCCTGGCAGCCCCGAGGGAAAACACAGTTGAAAAGTTGTTCCCATGTTTTGTCGTTATGGGTTGACCATCAGAAACTCGTAAATAAAGTGAGCAAATTGTTTGCAAATTATTGTTATTTGTATTTGTTTGTTTTCTCTTATTTTCCCGCGTGTTTCTCTTTCTGTAGGTTCTTAATTTATTCTTACAGTCTAATTATATTTTGTATTTGTATTAATTATTATATAGTAACCTAACGAATTCTATCCATGCTCAAATTCTAAAAACTATTAAAAATTTTACATGTGCACAGATTTGACAGCAAAATAATAATCTAGAGATACTGTTGTCAAGCGGCTGACCGGGTGCCTAGATTGGGTCACAGTGACGCAGTGGCAAGCGACTGGAACCAATTCTGATATAATCTCATACTTCTATAGTAGTTTGAGATATAACAAACGAATACAAAACAGATGCGGTACCAAAGTTGGAGAGAGTTATTCTTGGGATCGTTGGAACGCACCGAAGGCCTTTAAAAAGTCAAAGTCAATATTTAGTGAACACTGCGGCAAGGTCAACTTTTTAGTCCCCGTTCGGACGTAGTCCGAAAACGGGAACTTATGTTTTGCCCTGTGTGCGTCCGTGCGTCCGTGCATCCGTGCGTCCGTGCATCCGTGCGTCCGTGATCACCTGTATCTCGAACATGCATGGACCGATTAAGTTCAAACTTCACTCATACATCACACATTATATGGGACATATGCACATGCATTTTTTTCATGATCCGATTAACGATAGCCGAATAGCTGCCATTTTAAGGCCGAAAATGCATCAAAATCGCACATTTTCACCATTCCGGACCCGGATCTCAGTTATGCATGGACGGATTTTGTTCAAATTTAGTACATACATTAAACATAATAGGACCTTGATGCACGTCATTTTTTTTTTGATCAAGTTCGAAATGGCCGACTGGCGGCCATTTTGTTTTAAAGAATTCAGTTCTGGATCCGTATCTGAGACATGCTTGGATTGATCGAGTTCAAACTTCACACACACAAGGTACATCATGTCACAAATATGTATGTGCATTTGTTCCATGATCTCATTAACGATAGCCAAATGGCGGCCGTTATAAGGCCGAAAATGCATTGAAATCGCACATTTTCACCATTCCGGACCCGGATCTCAGTTATGCATGGACGGATTTTGTTCAAATTTGGTACATACATTAAACATAATAGGACCTTGATGCACGTCATTTTTTTTCGGATCAAGTTCGAAATGGCCGACTGACGGCCATTTTGTTTTACAGAATTCAGTTTCGGATCCGTATCCGAGACATGTCTGGATTGATCAAGTTCAAGTTTCACACACACATGGTACGTCATGTCACAAATAGATATGTGCATTTGTTTCATGATCCGCTTAACAATAGCTGAATGATGGCCATTTTAAGGCCGAAAATGTATCAAAATCACGTATTTTCACAATTCCGGAACCGGATCTCAGTCATGCATGGATGGATTTTGTTCAGATTTAGTACAATGTGTTGTACATATGCAGGTGCATTTCGGTCATGATCTGCTTTGAATGTATATGTCACTCAAATATTAACGGAACGGGGACGTGTCATTGACAATGACTTGTTCATTTATGCTTGCCACCGCGGTTACTAAGTTTGTTGCCACTGTGAGAGCACATTGAGTTGTGAGAAAATCATTGTTTATCAACACAAATCGAGCGCATACGTGGAGCGACGAGGAATGATGAAACCTCAGTCGGTCTTTTATTAGCGTTTCAGTGATGCTATTGCGTCGTGTTATGAAATATACGCGTAAACAGCGGATGCGGGTGGATTACTGATTGTCGGGGATAATGTGGAAATCAGAGAACAGTGCAGCTGTATGTTGTACGTGCATGTCTCGGGTCACATCGATGTTCTGTAAACTTAGATCTACGTGTTTGATAACAAACAGACTCCTTCTTTTCTTTTCACCGGATACAACATATGGTTATATTTCAAACACCAATGTCACAATAATTGGGAACGCGTTGTTTAGGGACAAACCATTTCCTTTATAGGGGTGAACTAATCGGTGTATGATATGGACTCACCATTAAAAACAAAACACACACAAAAATGAATACCCTGCGAGGAGCTTTGCATACATAATTAGGTGACTGAGCTTTGCATGCATGATTAGGTTACCGAGCTTTTCATGCATAATTAGATGACTGAGCTTTGCATACATAATTAGATGACTGAGCTTTGCATACATAATTAGGTGACTGAGTTTTGCATGCATAATTAGGTGACTGAGCTTTGCATACATAATTAGGTGACCGAGCTTTGCATGCATAATTTGGTGACTGAGCTTTGCACATATAGATGACCGAGGTTTGCATGCATAATTTGATGAATAAACTGTGCATACATACTTAGGTGACCGAGTTTTGCATGCATAATTTGGTGACCGAGCTTTGCATGCATAATTTGGTGACTGAGCTTTGCACATATAGATGACCGAGGTTTGCATGCATAATTTGATGAATAAACTGTGCATACATACTTAGGTGACCGAGTTTTGCATGCATAATTTGGTGACTGAGTTTTGAATACATAATTAGGTGACCGAGTTTTGAATACATAATTAGGTGGCCGAGCTTTGCATGCATAAAGAGGTGGCCAAGCTGGTTGCGCGGGGCAACACAACACACAGAATTAACTGTTACCTTGACTGGTTTGTTTTACATGTAAGATGGCGGTGAATTATGTACATGATACTATTGGCAAAACAAAAGAATTCCCTACTTATTTATAAACATTCATAAATATCGCAATTCCAACTGAAACAAGAGTTTTTTATTGATCGATGGAAAAACATTGAAACGTTTCC
Source organism: Saccoglossus kowalevskii (assembly GCF_978046115.1). Taxonomy (NCBI): domain Eukaryota; kingdom Metazoa; phylum Hemichordata; class Enteropneusta; family Harrimaniidae; genus Saccoglossus; species Saccoglossus kowalevskii. The sequence goes on from NC_140657.1 coordinate 23,736,258, forward strand.
AAATGACGTCAATGCGCAATGCGCTCGTTGATTGGCTGGTTTGGTTTGACTGTCAATTCAACTTTCCATTCTTAGTCGAAGTTAGAGATAACGTTGATTGGTATGGTCGTCTGCTGTGCGACGAGACCCTGAACTCAGTGCAGTTCAGCTTAATACAAGACGACCCAGACTAAAAGAGCAATTGGTTGTACAGATCCCGCGGCGTGATATGAACTAATTAAACGTATCGAACGCAGATGAACCCCGCTGTACTTACACCGTATATGGATCTCGGAGTTCTTATGTAAGCTAGTCCCTCCTTACTTACAGCAAATATCAAATTACTGTTAATTGAGATCAACTTGCTAATAAATAAATAACTCTCTTAAATTACAATTTCGCGGATCTTTCTATTTCTTAAAGTAGTAATTTTGAACTGAACTGATGACAGGTAATCATGTTTTTGTCATTAGCTATTACAAATTAAAGTTCCTGTGTCGTTGTGGCAGGGAACTGAATAGACGTGGCTACAGGCCCCATGTCACGTTTAAAGGGGCAGCGCGTGTTCGAATTCCATGTTACAAGGAGGGGGTCGTCGCGCCGCGCATGTGCGACATTTGTGTTCATAAACATTGATTTTCCCACAATCCAATGCGATATTGTAATGTAAATCGCGAGTACTCGTTTTGAACTGGACGCAACGTTCAATATTTACCGCCGAGATCCGTGGTACATCATGGCCATTTTACAATGTAATCTCATCTTTACAATTAATTAAATAAAAATTTAGTATATTAGTCATATTTTTGATTCGATGTTAACATAACTCTGTACTATGGTGTTGGTGATATATGAATTGGGTGCCATAGGATGGTACTTGATGGCCAACCAACCTAATCAAATATGTAGTTTGCATTGTACGAGTGCAAAACAAGTTATTAGGAAATTAGAACATTAGGATATTAGTACGTCCCTTGTAAGCAACACATATACGATGTGCCGCCATCCAATGGCGGGATGAGCGGCTTCCTTTGTGTACAATCAGCGTCAACTTCAGGAGAGAAACACGACGCACTTGCTAAGCCAGACCGTCTGGTGGCGCCCTACTATTTCATCAATAACCAAATATACTATTATCCTGTTCCCGAATTGGACATTTGTTTATTTGGAGTAATTTCCAATTCTACGCCAGGTCCTTATTAATGATTCCACGTATTTATTTGGCCGTTATTTGACATACGTAAAATGCCATAATGTTAATTCGCGGAAATTTAAACACACTGATACTGATAATGAATTAAAAATTTGCCAAAAAATACTAAATTTGCTATCTCATGGAAATAATTGAAATCAAAATATTTGGCAATATATTAATTTTTGCGTCGCATGCACACGATTGAAATATCATATAAAATTGGCCTAATATACTAATGTTGTATTTATTTATTTGTAAGAACGAGTTTACATCTTGGAATGGCCACGATGTACCACGGATCTTTGACAACTTATCTGTTCTTCAAATTTCGAAATTTACATTTTACACTTCTAAACATAGAGAAAATATACTTAACCAGGTGTAGATTCAATGATTATTTAAAGGACTCCTTCTATATGTATTGTTCTATTGTTGATTTATCGTACTTATCATAGATCCGTGGTACATCGTGGCCATTTCACAATGTAATCTCATCCTTACAATTAATTAAATACAAATTTAGTATATTAGTTTTATTTTTGACTTGCTGTTAACATAACTCTGTACTATGGTATTGGTGATATATGAATTGGGTGCCATAGGATGGTACTTGATGGCCAACCAACCTAGTCAAATATGTATTTTGCATTGTACGAGTGCAAAATAAGTTATTAGGAAATTAGGATATTAGTACCAGCTGTTTTATACGCATGCGCATTGGCCGATCCTGTCAAATGTCGTCATCTGTTTTGGGGCGTGTCTGGTCGATGTGAAATTGCTTCAGCCATTGGGTAACAGAATTACCTAGTGTCTGTAAAAACCGCTGTAAAGTGGCAGTAAAATGAATTTGCGCGGTTTTTGCACAGGGAGCCCAGGAACTATAATCAACTGTAATACGCAGTCTCTATGAGCGGGGGGGGGGGGGTATCGGCTGGTATCTTGTGTAAGAAATAGACTGGAGCCTTCATCCCTTGTCTATTTCTTACACTAGATACTAGCCGATACCCCCCCCCCCCCGCTCATAGGGAGTGCGTACAGTTGATCATAGTTCCTGGGCTCCCTGTGGTTTTTGCGCTGCCATTTTCTGAATGATTTTGGAGCAGCAATGGAAGCCGACCATTTAATTGTCCAGAATATGATTTTAAATGGCCGAACTTATAGAGAAATCAGTCTCGTATTGGAAAGCACGTTTCCGGGAAGGAGAGGTATCGAGGTGGAGTGGCGTGGTGAGTAGACCCCCCCCCCCCCCCAGGACGCCGAGTTGGGCGTCGGTACCGAGAGGGAATATGGTGTCGAGCGACAAACATAGTAAACCAAACTTAGAACTCGCGATACTGGTGCAGACGACTATGGTCGAACAACCATGAAAAGTAAATGGCGGGACTTTGGTGTTGCACATTTAGCGCAGAAATAAAAGACACGCACACAGTTGAACATACACGATGTGCCGCCATCCAATGTCAGAGCGGCTTCCTTTGTGCACACAATCAGCGTCAAGTTGGCGAATACTAAAAACTGACTCGAGGATAAGTCATATAATCTCCCGATTGGTACGTGATTAGTCCTGATTCTAAACAAGTGGCCCTGCGTTCAGATTTTTTAATACGTTTGACAGTCATTAAATATCCCATAGCCATTGTATTGAGTATATTTCCGTGTTGAATAAGTGAACCCAATTAAAGCGCGGTAGTCGTCGCGCTGCGCACGTGCCACATTCGTTGATTTTCCCACAATCCAAAGCGCTCTTCAAATGGAAATCACAAGTATGAGGTTTGACCTGGACGCGACTTGCACTGTTTTAAGCCGGTGACTCTTTCGATACCTTCCAATAACATGAAAATTACTTAATTAAAGCTTGGAAACGTCTCAGTTCGCACTCGTTGATCTGCGCAACAGTCAAAGTCGCCATCTTTGTTTATATGAGACCCATATATCTCGCACATGCGCAGCGCGACGACTACCGCGCTTTAAGTCCCAGCGGTTTATATAAACCTAGAAAACTACACTCACTCCTGACTCATACGACTTCGCATATTAACTATAATAAACGATTAACTGACTAGTAGTGAAACAAGCTCAATGACGGCACAGAATAATAAAAAAAAAGTTGTGTTGCACCTCTTTGAATATCCAGTGTTTTCAATTGGAGAAATTTCAAATTGTAGTATTGTACGGATAATACAGAACCCGGGATTCAAGAATACCGGAATATGATGGTGTAAGATCTTAGAACATGTTGTCGATGGTAGATTGTATGCAGATAATACATACGAATCGCTACTGAATACAACAATTTAGTCTTCCAGGTAATGGAACTGGATAAAACTCTTATGAAACTAGTAATAGACGAGAGATGGACAGGATATCTTCAACAAAATGTTTAAAGTTCAAATGTTTGCGACTTTTAGTTACTTTCTTCCCTAAAACAATTTCCATTTTCTCATCCGTAGATTGTTACATTGTGAACTCTTCATGATTGTCGGTGCTCTAAGGGATTTTAAAACGGTATCTGAATTATGTTCGTTGATTGTTCTATAAACAATTTACTCGTTTTGGCAACCAATTTAGTCGTCATGTCGAGTGTTAACAGTTATTGAGGTTTTGTATTACGCCGGAAAAAAGCCCTAAGCTATAGCCAGCTTGCTAATAACTAGAAAACTTTGCTTACGATTTTATTGTCCACATGTAGAGACTCCTCATTTTTTCCGATTACGTAACTTCTTTCCAATATAAGAAAGTCATTTAATGACTATAAACGACCATTTGGTGACGAAACCGTACTTCATGGATTTATTGTTCAACACACGTTCCTCCACTTCAACTTCAACACCAGTTGTTTAATTGGTCACGACCATAACGTGTCTGTTATATAATCATATTGTTATATGGAATACATCTTCCTAATCCCAGCATTTCCTGCGAAGATCGTTCGCAATGGTATGTGTGAAAGAATTAATTTGAATTACTTACTACGTTTGATCATACGATTATTGAATGAGTCGTCCTCGTATTACGAAAATGTACATTCTTCGTATATATAAATATCATGATATATATCTGCATACTCGTTTTGATAATTTAATCTCGGCCAGTATATGTCAGCATCTCTGTTGAGTCTTTGGCACAATCACTTCCTTTTGTGTTCAATGCCAGATGTAACCTGAACGACGGACTGTAGACCGTATTCGGCTCAGTATTGCCAGGGCAACAATGTTAGATAGATGTTCAAGTTCAGAATATCTGAATTACTTTTCTGTAATAAGTATTGTCAACGACAACACCACGTTGTGCATTTCCACTTTTCTAACGACTCGTTTTCAATAATTGCAGACCGGCTTGATCGGCTTATTTTCAATCCTCTGACATCTTTCCCAGTTGGCGAATTACCACGGGCATTTGGATAAAATTCACTAAATTATAAAATATATTTAATACATTATTTAATACACCCGATAAAATACGGACACTGCTGCGAACTTTGACGATACGTGTTGACGTGATTATATAATTGGTGCACGCGTGTGATATGTTGGATTTCATAACTAGATAAAGCAACGTTGAAGATGAATAACTCTACCTTCTATGTTGAAGATTATAAACTCTATATATCTGATGTGTTGAGAAGTATCTTCGGTGTGGTGCTCACGCTAGAGTCTGTATGTACCATATTTGAAAATTTATTCATTATAATTACCATATTGAATAATAGACTTTACAGTATACGTAATTCGTTTGTGTTAAATCTTGCCGCTGGTAACACCAATCTTGGTATCGTTGGGCTGTTACATTTGGTCTTTCTGGTCGATCCTAGTTAATTTACAAGAGTCACATGCACAGTTTTTATAACGGCACCAGTTAAAATTATTCTGTTTCAGTTATGTTGCGTTATTATTATAATGTCAGTTGAAAAATATGCTTACATATGTCACCCATTTGCATATCTCAATATATTTACATCTGTAAAAATTCGAGTAGCGATATTTTTGTCATGGATAATACCTTGTATTACTGTACTTTATCCGGTCGTGCAAAATAAAGCTGAATTCTGTTTCATCGATAAGGGTACGACCTCAACTAAAGTGGTCTCGAACATTTTCTATGGTACTTTATTAACGTTGGTGTCCATAGTTCTTTTTTATACAAATAGTAAAATCACTGCAGTAGTTCGGGAGCAGAATCGCCGCATCGCTAATTTAGGCAATTCCAATGGAGCAATACCAGTGTTGACGAAAGGTGAAATTCGATCAATTTCTGAGAGTGTTAAAAATGTTTTATTATTTTTCTTTATGTTTGTACCACAATTTATTGTTCATTTTATCGTTTTTGAATGCAATAATTGCTCAGTTACTGATTTGATCACGATGGTGTACGTTAGCAGATGTATAACTTTAACATACGGTATTACTTCGCCTTTTATATACGCTCGCAATGCTGACCTCCGTAGAGCTTACAGAAAAACCATTCGACGTTTCAACAACAGTGTTGGAGTATATGATCAACCTTTCAATGAAGTAACCATATAATGCTGTACTTAGCGAAATCATGGAGGTAAAAAGAGAAGGAGTCACAGACACGGTTACTTCTTTAGTAACCGTGTCACAGCCAAGCTTAGATCAAAGGTACCAGGATGGTCGCCGCTGTTTGTACATAGATCAGGGAGTTTGTTTGTCGAAAGGACCAAGGAGGACAGTTTCCACTTAGCGCAGTGAGGATTACGATGTATTAGCATACTTCGCACGCCTTCTCTTTTTACCTCCATGGCGAAATCCACTTGTCAATGAAAATAAACATGCATTGTCATTTTCCAGAACGATAGTGACACTAACAAACCATGCTACGACAGGGGCGATTTAACCTAATCGAGAGATCCGCATATCTCGTTTACTTTTGAATGAGAAATATTTTATCAATTGGTGGCTTTACTTGCCAGGTAATAATAATTTATTGTGTGTTTTTTCCGGAGAAATGCAAAAAAAAAAAAAAAACTTACTATCAAGTGGGACTGATATTTTCAAATAAATGTTGCTTATATTACATGTAAAATAATGGGAAATAATATGGCTTTATCATATTATTTAAAAAAGTCTTGAGTTAAATATGTAACTGTGGTCTGCGTAATAAAGTTATTATAAAACAGGTATATCGTCCAGTTAAAGCGGGGGAGTCGTTACCGCGCATGCGTCAGATGGCCATAGCGTGTCATTGTCTACAAACAAGCGTCTACCTTGAGCCTTAGCGTTTTCTGCCTGTGTTGTTATCGTCGGTTGGGACTCAATTCCCGCGCATGCGCAGGTAACGACCCTCCCGCTTTAACATTGAGATTAATACGAATATGTACTGATAGTAAGTTGCTTGTGTTATACTTCTATTTATTTTTTTCTGTCAGATTGATTGTTAATAAATTCACCAACAGTCACTGTCGTGTGTGTACTTTATTGGTAATATTTGCGTCCATGCATAAAGGGTCACGTGATCCCAGATACGTTACGTTACGTAAGATATTAGCATGACAGCGATACTTCCGTATTCGATTTTCAGAATCTATATTTCAGGCCTCGGTAATTCTACAATATATGGCAGAATGAATGGGATTATTCCTTGCCTACATCCGGTGAATTGAAGTAGAGATTACTAGATGGCAGATGCGCGAATGCTAATAATACCATACATGAAGCACCACTTTTTTTATATTTCTTTTCACAGCTTGAGAGGAATAATACTATTGAATGTTGAACTACCTATATGATATTCTAAACAAAGTGTCCTATTTGCACACATATTACCCGAGCGCGCGCTATACTGATTAATGTCTTCGTTAAACCTTTGGACGCTTTTGTCAACTTTCGTCACATTTCACAAAATAAACCAGCATAATTGTTTTCATATTTTTTAACAATTTTGATCAAGATCTGTAGCTGATTGTAAAATATGCTCAAATGATCCATAATTAACAAAGATGTTGCAGAAAAATTACATTAAAGTGTGCAAAAGGACTTCAAAATTTTAGCGGAAAAATTATGGAATCAAAGGCAACCATGGAACCATTACGCAATAACTGTGTTTTGAACTCTCGGCTCATCTGTTTTTGGAAGTAATTTGTTGAACCAGACTGTAGTTGAATAAAAGGCTTTAAGCGGAGTCCTTGAAGTGGAGTAATTGATACGTTGCATAATAATACATATTATCAATGATTGTTGAAAATTAAGTTTTTAAACAACCTCGTTATATGTATGATTATCCTCCAATTAGAATGATGCCCCGGACATTACGTCAGCGTTACATACAACACGCGTGTGGACCATGCATTATTCTGTCTTTTCGCCATGTTTATAATTATTTAATTATTGAATGATAGAAGTGTGTGTAATTAATTTTAATATTTTGTCGCTTATTCGTAAAATGTGCTTCTTATTGTAATATTGGTCGTCGAACACGCTTTTATTTAAATGGAGGAGGGGGCGTTACATTCGACAGGCTATCTCTGAGAAGAAGAAAAACAAATTCAATTGTCCCAATACCAAGACTTGTTGAGTGATACATGGTGGACAGGGCGGTAGTGTTGGTGAATCAAAAGTATGGGGAATTCAGTTGCCAGAGCGAGTGTTTAGTAAGATAATTAATAAGACGAGGAGCTACAAACCCCTGTAAGAGTTTGGAAAGAAAGAATAAGTTAGATACAGGGCAGAAGTTGTTGAGTGATTTATGATCGAGTTTTATCTTTTTTCTATCCTCTCTAACTCATTTCTCTCTCCTTCTCTAAATGTTCTGATCGGTGAGAAGGTAATGTATATTCTTATTGTATTTTTTTGGTTCACATAAAATACTTCGAAATAATATACAATGTAGTAATATAGTAGAAATATTTTAAATTACGTTCCACGGTTAGATACTACCCTCATGTTACACAGATGTGTTATCTTAAAAAACACATGCTATGTAGTATGTCCATATAACCGCATATACAGCGCAATGCATAATAAGTTGGCTGCATTTACCGGGAAAGCGATGAATATGTTATATAAAATATATTAATAACTCAAATGAAACATTTGAAATACATTTTAAAGGGCGGTGGTCGTCGCGCCACGCATGCGTGAGGTATGAACAAAGATGGCGACTTTGACTGTTTTGCAGACCAACAAGTACAAACTGAGACGTCACCAAGCTGATTGGAAGGTATCGAAGGTGTCATCGACGGTAATTTGTGCACGTTGCACTCACGTCAAAACTCGCACTCGTGATTTTCATTAGAAGAGCATATTGGATTGTGGCCAAATCAGTGTTTATAAACACAAATTTCGCACATGAGCGGCACGACGACCACCACCCTTTCTCTGGTCGTTTAATCAGGTGCAGCCAACGGGCAGTAAAATTGAAATAGTCAATTCTCTAGGACAAAATTTATTTTATGGGCCTTTTAAAGTATGCTAATTAATATAAAGGAAAGAGGGGAAATTAAAAGCTGTTTGTCCTGCTGACCCAATTCATCTTTCCCCAGCCCTCATTAAAAAACAACACTTTTTTGCCTACTCCCCTACGCCAACTCGCCTTTCTTTCCCTCCCGCTGACCAAATTCATCTTTCCCCTCCCCTCATTAAAAACACTTTTTTGCCTACTCCCCCCGCCGACTTGCCCTCCTGCTGACGAAATTCATCATTCCCTCCCCTTATTTAAAAGCGCTTTTCGCCTAGTTTTTTCTCGTTGTGTTGCCTGCCCCTGGGGAGGATGATGCCCTTTCCCCACTGCCCTAAAATCATTCAATGAACACTTTCAGCACACTATTTGAAAGATAATCCCAATTTAGTAAAAACAATATGCTAATTTACATATGCAAATTATCCCCAATAAGCATATGGCATGCAGATTACACCAATGTACATGGATTTAGGGGTCCCGGTGGCACACCCCTACCACTTTTCTAGGTAAGTACGCCCCCAGATCAAATAGATAATCCTAATTGAAGCATTAGCTAAATAGATAATTTACATATGCAAATTACCCCCACGCTAATATGGCATATATATTACATCAATGTACTTTCTACAAAATTTGATCCTTATCTGTTGAGTTTCCATGAGATAGTCCTAATTCAGTAAAAACCATATGCAAATTATCTAATTTACCCTAAACAGATTTGGCCCCAAAACTAATCAGGTCTGAGGAATACCCTGAAGCATACATCAGTATCCCGGGTGAATAGTCACAGTGACAGAACCTACATTGCTGTGCCGATTGGTGGCGTAATTCATCGCGTCATTGGCTTCTATGGGCTTCTTGAATACATTAACCACTCAGCAAATCAGTGGGTGACTCGCATTTTCAGTTATTGATAGCACACGGCTGCCCACATTTAGCAGATGTTTATTCCCTTAATGCTTTTTTTATTATACCCTGCCCTAAAGGCTGGTTTGCCCACCCTGCGATATTTTTTTTTATGTAAGTACCCTACCCACTAAAAAAAAGTTTCCTTGTCCTTGCATTTTTTTACCGGGAAAGCGATGAATATGTTATATAAAATATATTAATAACTCAAATGAAACATTTGAAATACATTTTAAAGGGCGGTGGTCGTCGCGCCACGCATGCGTGAGGTATGAACAAAGATGGCGACTTTGACTGTTTTGCAGACCAACAAGTACAAACTGAGACGTCGCCAAGCTGATTGGAAGGTATCGAAGGTGTCATCGACGGTAATTTGTGCACGTTGCACTCACGTCAAAACTCGCACTCGTGATTTTCATTAGAAGAGCATATTGGATTGTGGCCAAATCAGTGTTTATAAACACAAATTTCGCACATGAGCGGCACGACGACCACCACCCTTTCTCTGGTCGTTTAATCAGGTGCAGCCAACGGGCAGTAAAATTGAAATAGTCAATTCTCTAGGACAAAATTTATTTTATGGGCCTTTTAAAGTATGCTAATTAATATAAAGGAAAGAGGGGAAATTAAAAGCTGTTTGTCCTGCTGACCCAATTCATCTTTCCCCAGCCCTCATTAAAAAACAACACTTTTTTGCCTACTCCCCTACGCCAACTCGCCTTTCTTTCCCTCCCGCTGACCAAATTCATCTTTCCCCTCCCCTCATTAAAAACACTTTTTTGCCTACTCCCCCCGCCGACTTGCCCTCCTGCTGACGAAATTCATCATTCCCTCCCCTTATTTAAAAGCGCTTTTCGCCTAGTTTTTTCTCGTTGTGTTGCCTGCCCCTGGGGAGGATGATGCCCTTTCCCCACTGCCCTAAAATCATTCAATGAACACTTTCAGCACACTATTTGAAAGATAATCCCAATTTAGTAAAAACAATATGCTAATTTACATATGCAAATTATCCCCAATAAGCATATGGCATGCAGATTACACCAATGTACATGGATTTAGGGGTCCCGGTGGCACACCCCTACCACTTTTCTAGGTAAGTACGCCCCCAGATCAAATAGATAATCCTAATTGAAGCATTAGCTAAATAGATAATTTACATATGCAAATTACCCCCACGCTAATATGGCATATATATTACATCAATGTACTTTCTACAAAATTTGATCCTTATCTGTTGAGTTTCCATGAGATAGTCCTAATTCAGTAAAAACCATATGCAAATTATCTAATTTACCCTAAACAGATTTGGCCCCAAAACTAATCAGGTCTGAGGAATACCCTGAAGCATACATCAGTATCCCGGGTGAATAGTCACAGTGACAGAACCTACATTGCTGTGCCGATTGGTGGCGTAATTCATCGCGTCATTGGCTTCTATGGGCTTCTTGAATACATTAACCACTCAGCAAATCAGTGGGTGACTCGCATTTTCAGTTATTGATAGCACACGGCTGCCCACATTTAGCAGATGTTTATTCCCTTAATGCTTTTTTTATTATACCCTGCCCTAAAGGCTGGTTTGCCCACCCTGCGATATTTTTTTTTATGTAAGTACCCTACCCACTAAAAAAAAGTTTCCTTGTCCTTGCATTTTTTTAGAAATCTGCCCTGCCCACTGGGGGGTACTGATATTTCCCGCCCCCTTCAAAAAATAGAAAAAATCCCCTGCCCTCAACAAAAATCCCTTGGAACAACTTTTCCGATGAACAGCTCCATTGGCTGCACCTGTTGTGTACGTTGCTATGAGTCTCATATCCAACAGGACGCGGCGTGACGACCATCGCCCACGGATATTATCATTTTCAGATTGGGTCTTAATATTATTTTATTCAACAAGTATGTGAACGTCTACCATTCATTTGTATATATCAGTGCATATAGGTATATACGAATTGGAGTAGCTATAATCCTGACATAAAATAATTTTATTAGTTTGACAACAGTGATTGTCCATTTATCTTTCCATTATTTTGCGCCCTCCCGATTGCAGTCGTAAACCCTGTTTTCTTTTGTTTTTAAATAACGGAAGTCATTCTCGAATACATGTATTTTGATGCATTTCTGTAAATAGCGCCCTCTTTTACAATTTCAATTTGGCGCTCCAAAGACTAAAGTTAGAGGCGACATATTCCGTCTAGCTCCGTTCATATAAGCGAATTCTTTTCCTTTTGAAATGAAATGTTAAAAGAGCGTCCTGTTCGATATAGGACTCATAGCAACGTACACAACGCGCGTAAAATACATTGTTTGCGGTAAAATACATTGCGGTGTTCATCGCGCTACGCATGCGCGAGATATGGGACTCATTTGAACAAGGATGGCGACTTTGACTTGTACAGACCAACGAGTACAAACAGAGACGTTACTAAGCTTTAATTATGTATTTCTGTTGGTGATTGGAAGGCGTTGAAAGGGGTTATCGGCGGTAATTATTGTACGTTGCGTTCAAAACGCGTACTCGCGATTTACATTACAATATCGCATTGGATTGTGGGAAAATTAATGTTTATCAACATAAATGTCGCACATGCGCGGCGCGAAGACCATCTCCCTTTAACATGAAATTCGAACACGCGCTGCGCCTTTAAACGTGACATGGGGTCTGTAGACTTGACCTTGCAGTAAAATTGATTGCGCAAACGTTCCATCTTAGTTTTAAAATTTACAAAACAAAATGGCGCCGAGGAACTGTAGCCACGTCTATTCAGTTCCCTGCCACGAACGACACAGAAACTTTAATTTTTAATAGCTAATGACAAAAACATGATTACCTGTCATCAGTTCAGTTCAAAATTACTACTTTAAGAAATAGAAAGACCCGCGAAATTGTAACTTAAGAGAGTTATTTATTTATTAGCAAGTTGATCTCAATTAACAGTAATTTGATATTCGCTGTAAGTAAGGAGGGACTAGCTTACATAAGAACTCCGAGATCTTTTCGGATCCATATACGGTGTAAGTACAGCAGGGTTCATCTGCGTTCGATACGTTTAATTAGTTCATATCACGCCGCGGGATCTGTACAACCAATTGTTCTTTTAGTCTGGGTCGTCTTGTATTTAGCTGTGGAATCATAGCCCCCTGAGGGCCGTTTTTGGTCGTCGGTATCTGGCTGGCCCGACTTACAATACAAAATTTGAAAAGAAGACGTCCAAGTAATAAAGAAAACGGTAAAACAGTTGTCAGTCGCAAGATAGAGCTACGGATCCGCAGCTATCTTGTATTAAGCTGAACTGCACTGAGTTCAGGGTCTCGTCGCACAGCAGATGGCCGTACCAATTAACGTTATCTCTAACTTCGACTAAGAATGGAAAGTTGAATTCGTTAGATGAATTTGTCATACACAGTTACCAATGTGAAAATAAATAAACGCACGCACAATGTACCACAGATGTGTATTTTCTTTATAATGGACGCGTGTGTAGGACGTTATCTAAATACTGCTCGCCCGCGAGGCGTCGTATTACAGTTTATCATGCGAGTCGATGAAATCGTAATCTAATGTAGTATACTTGTAGAAAACGCCAATTTCAGAAGTGCTCGGACGCAAAGGTTCTATTTCGAACTCAAACTCCAGCACCAAAGACTAGATCGCACCGCTAATTAATGTAAACCGACAATGACTGTATTTCGGAACTATGATTTGAATATTCATGATCATGACAGCAAATAACCAATCAGCGCGAGTTTAGGAGAAAGATACAGATCGTCTGCTATTACAAGTATTTTGATTGATTCTCTGTATAGTAAGAGGAACACTGAATGATGCATTTGAAAACTACTGAATATCACAACGATTGGAAATCAATAATAGATCACAATCACCATTAAAATCAGGTAGTTATACAGGTGCGCAATGTGAAAACAGTGATTGGCTGACACAGACGAGTTCAGTAGAACGCAGTTGCTCACCGGATGATGTTGATGGGTAGCCAATCTGGAACAATCTTGTAAAAAGTATTAATTTAGCGCCCTCATGTCGGTCAATAAACCATTGCCCTCCACTCATGTATAACTTTCGGCGCAATAAAAGCATTCTTTTCATCTTTATAAATATTTATAAATGTCAATGACAGTTAAACCAAATCAGCCAATCAACGAGCGCATTTGGAAACGTCATTTCAGCTGGAATTGCGATATTTATAAATATTTATAAATTTGTAGGGAATTCTTTTGTTTTGCCAATAGTATCATGTACATAATTCACCGCCATCTTACATGTAAAACAAATCAGTCAAGCTTCAAATATACAGCGTAGACGTATCAGAGGCTCGTGCATGCGCAGCTCCACCCATGCGCAGTTCCAAACATTTACGCATGCACGAGCCTCTGCTTCAAAATATCCGCGTAGACGGGTTGATTCATATTGCTCTGGTGTTTCGATTTTCACAGGATTTAACCCATTTTAGTTCGAATAAAGGAAATGTAAGTCGATCGATAGTTTCTACCGATATCATGCTTGAGTTGTGTGAAGCGGATCGAAATATAATTTGGAAAATCGTGTTATTTTCGGGAAGTTTCGATGTCATGGTGTCAACGCTTTCCTACCTTGTGTTATTATATGAGTAGTAGGGGAATTTACCGGCGACTGACTAACTTTGCCGATCCCACTTCAGGTCGTTTTTTATTAGCCAAGAAACGTTCCGAGCGCCTGTGCCCAAGACGAGAGAAACTATTGCAGAATTAACAATAATTAATAATTCTTGCTGAATTAAAAAGTAGACTGCCTGAAATGTCATTACAGTGTCGCCCAGTGTCATTTTTCAAATACATTTGTTTTTATTTTATTGGTAACGAAAGAATATTTTAAACGAAGTTTCATATAAAAACAAACACAACTGCATTGCGTAGTAGCAAACGATCACAGTTGCGTAATCCGATCATGCTGCGTTTGACAATTGTTGATTATTACTCAGTAGTGATTATAATAACGCACAAAAAATAAATTCGTTGAATTGTTATGAAATTCAAATAAAATTCAATTTAGTTTCATCGTAAGCAAATGATTCCGATCGCATACAAACGCCCGATGCTGTAGGGTATCCGCCATGTTTCTCTTGCATGAGTTGAGGTTAAATCGCTAATTAACCAATCAAAATGCTGAATGATGCCAACGTGTTCAAATCACCATAGCTCATTTAAATATGTTAATGTTATTGAACGCAACGCGGAAGAGATTTACCGATGTTGCGTGTTGTAGTACGATCTTTTGGCTTGGATTTTGATAGGGAAATGGCATGATTTTTTTTTTCAAATCTAAAAATAGTTATTTTCAAAAGATGAACTGAGCATTAGAAGAATAATTTAACATTGTTTACAGTGATAACTGCTCTTTGTCCAAACGAAGCTTATCCATTCACACTCCAAACACGCTCTTGAATAAAGCTGTGAAGGGTTTAATAAAATACGCATTTCACAACCGGAAATTCAACAGACGAACTTGTTACTTCACAGATTTTACTTGTTTTAATTATTAGCAACTGTAATTTCGAGAGTCTACAACAAAAAATCCTAAGGACTCCTAACAAATATCATTGCAGAGAAAGTGTCTAGACATATATTATATGGTCACGTTAAAAAATCGGCGAGGTATATCATATTCCGCTAACTGGTTACTTGTGTAAGCAATCGCAAACTATCATCGACATCAAAGATGAGCTACACAATGTCCATATCAGGATTAACTTGGGTTGAAAAAAAAGGAAATAAGCCAGGCTTAAATGGTCACTTGAGATGCGTTGTGGACCCTTCCGTTAGTACCTCCATGCTCCGAATATTACTGAATGATTGAGATTAGCGTAATCCATTGTAAAAAGGGGCTAAGAGCTAACGTGACCAATGTTTGTGAACGAATATTGACAAACGATCACAGGGTAAAGCTAAAACAATAGCGTCGTGGCTTTTTCCCCGTTAGTACCGCCGTGGTACAATGTAACAAAAGAATTGCGTGAATCCACTTTTACCATTGGTTGATCATGTCTGCAAAGGTCAATGTCATGACAACCAGACAACGATTCATTTTCTGTCTGGTTCCCAGCGGTACTGAGCAACATGCCCATTCACAGGTCGCCGTACACACAAAATCCGCCGAGCTTTACAGGGACCCGGGACTTAGACTAGCAGTATACACATTTTTTATTTAGTTCATATATGCCATCATAATTTCATTTACGAAGATCTATTTTCATTGAGTGTGGCGCCGACCAGAAATAAAACGGCACGTCAGCGATTTAAAAAAAAAATCAACGCTTTATTCCACCATTTACATACAAGTTACAAGTTTACATACGCCGAAGTTGAAAACACAAACTTCCACACAATACCATTTCATACAGTGTATCTATTCACAATTTGTAAAAATTGCGAAGTTCGACCTGCAGTTTCACTGACCATGGAGCTAGTTTCCCGGCCGATCGCGTTGTTTCAAAGGTCTATTAGTTACGATTCACGTGGACAATGACATTCATGTACATACTCAGTTTTCCCACTGTAGCACATTTCCAATAAATGAAAGATACAACAACTTTACGTAAATATTAATTTATTTTCAGACAATTACGAGATGTCTCGACGTCGTTGACAACGCGATATCAATGCCACTCGCACTATGTACATTTTAGTACTAGATCTAGTACCGTTTTAGCACTAGATCTAGTGCCATTTTAGTACTAGATCTAGTGCCATTTTAGCACTAGATCTAGTACTTTTTCGGATTAGTGCTACTAGCACTAACCACTCGCACTAAGTCCATTTCGACACATTTACATACCTCGCCTGTCACGTGATTTTAGTCTGAATGTCAACATCAAAAGAGGCTAATCCATTTACGCAGGTATAACTGGGAATAGAATATGTGAGGGATTGTATCAACAGAGATGTGTATAATGAAAAGTAACATCTATCCTTTTTTTGCATCGCTGAGCATTTCTGTTTTAGTATACTGGTTTGAAAATGTTGAATTTGCATGATTTGCAATGTTTTTTTTTTTACTGAAACTCCCCTATTGATCGAATCCCGGGTTTGAAAGAGAACGGCACACCACGTGAAGCATGACTTACGTTGTCAGCAGTAGTCGCTGAGCTTCACGCTACAACTTCACTTGTGATGTTGCTTGTTAGCCGTGGATTGAATTAATCTTGATTACCGGTTAAAATGTTGCTTATTTGGCGTTGGTGATCTTTATTTGGAACTGGGTAACGTCGCCAGCAGAAACCTCCTAGGATTTTGATGTTGATGGTTGGCCTCCATGGCAATCGCTAATTTTACTGCGGGTGGATCTTCCAAGAGCCCTTCGGGGTTTATAAAACTCATTCAACATACATAAAGTTCTCTCAATCGTAGTAGTCCATGTGATGTACACCTATTATGCCAAACATGTTGCTGAACGATTTTGCCAATGAAAACAAGCCGGTTGGCGATCCACTCCACTAAAAAAAAACTAGCAATATATTTATTTATTTATTTTTTATTAGACGCATAAAATCCTTAGGAAAGGATAAAAAGGGTCTTACAGAAAGAAATTAAAAATAAACTACAATCTAAAAAATAAAACAAAAAATAAAAACTTTAAAAAAAAAATAAAACAAGTCAAAAACAATAAAGACAATATGTTTTCGGCTGTTGCCATGGTAGGACATGAACGTGAAGCTAACGTCGGTTTATAACTAAAACCGGGCACTGTATACAAAGTTCGCAAAAAAACATTCAGTCCTTAGAAGTCATTTTATTTTATTGCTAGGACGTATGCTGTTGTTAGGGATTGGTCAGTTACTTCGGCCTGGGGGTGGATCAGTAGGGGGGTTACCTTGTTTTTGGTTTTTGCGAATGGGGGGGGGGGTCACCCTGTTTTCCACAATTCACACACGCGCTTATGCATATATATTTTTTAAATTTTATTTCAGAACAATAGATTAAAAAGTTAATCGTACAAATGTGTTCTTAATAATAACTATTACCCATATTGCCTATAAATTTGTTGATGCAAAAAATGTTATAGGCTAAATATTTTGGGGTTGAAGTTGACAAATAACTAACAGATTATGCAATGCGGCAGAGCCCCATGCAATTATACAGTTAAGTTTTGAACACATCCCAAGTCCATGTGATATCAGATTATTTTATTTAAAGTCTGAAGTCACCATTGTATAAGATATTTACTGGATTTATCCAATTGTAGCTGGAGACGGAAAAACACAGCAATTAGTACAAAGAGCAGTGACAGTTTTTGTTCAGCAAATCAAAAAAGTTAAATGGATTCATGTATATAAATAAATAGTTTTTTTGTTTTTTTAACTTTTAAATATGCATATTTTGCTCTGTAAAATACCAAAATCCAACACAAATTTAGACAAAAATCAAAGTGTCCTTTGTTTTCATAAACACAGACTGTGCTTCAGGTGTAAAGCTTTCCTGGTCTATAAGATATGAAAGATATATTAAATCCAAATTAGTTTTCAAACCGCCTAGATTCAAATCCTCTTTTCCTATCTTATAAGGGCGTTTATCAAGTGAGTACTCCACAGCTTGTTTTTATTTACTATCTTTAGCAGCATAGATTTCCCTACTTCCTGCAGCCTTTTCTGTAGTCGTTTTTTTTGGCTTTATGCTTCCCCTCCCCTCCTAAGGTGACTGGTCTATTAAATGCAAACACTAAAAATTACGGCAAACCACGATATTTTCAATGCACATCATACATTTTGTAATCATGTCAGAGCCAAAACTGTTAATGTTTCTTTGTTTTTCGGGGGGGTCAGCATGTTTTAAAATATAATGTTAGGGGGTCGCCCACTTTTTGTTGTTGATAGGGGTGGGTCAACTGAGATTTACAGTTGACAAAATGGAATCTGCCGACCCCCCCCCCAGGCCAGAGTAACTGAACAATCCCTTAAATTTATTATTTCCAACCGATAGTATTTTCTAGATTGCAGGCTGCATTTACAGTTCATTCAAAGTTCAAAGTTGCGTCGGGATTACGTTGATACAGTGTAACAATGTCGGCGTCGGTGATCTCTTACCGGTGTGCAACGCGCAACGTAGCCAAAATAAAAGGCATGAATACAAGACTAGTGGGAGGTAATAAATTTGGGGTCGAAAGTATTAAAAAAACAGTTTTTGGCTGTTGCCATGGTAGATGTGGACCAGGATTGTTTTGCCAATTAGTGACGGTACGACCTGCCTGTCAATTATAAACAAAATTAGCCAAGCCAAAAAAAATCTCAGTAAATTGTTGCCCACACTCAAGCGGATTAGAATGAGCTACGTCCATGCTTTTTAATCATAGAAATGTAGGGTGTGATACATTTGGCGTGAAGGTATTAACAAATTCAGTTGTTGGCTGTTTCCATGGAAACGGTGGTCAGAATTTGTTTTCAGATTTTACCAATAGTAACTTTGTGCCCACACTCAAGCTGAGCAAAATGAGCTATGTCTGAGGTGTTGTATCCAAAATTTGTAGGAGATACATTTCCTGATAACTAGGGTGAAGGTGTGACCTACCTGTTAAGTTTGAGCGAAATCGGCCAAGCCAAACAAATCACAGAAGAATTAATACGTGAAAACACTAGAAATCACACACACACACAGATACACAAAATTAAAGTGATTTTATGGGCAATCCAAGTGGAGCGAATCGCCAATACCATGTTCATTTGCATATTGACCGTGAAAATACCAAAAACATCATTGCATGGGTGATATGCAAATTAGTTTTAGTCAAAATAAGTTACTGCTTAGAAGTACCATTACTGTAGTTCAAATTTCATTTCACTCGGCAAATATATTCATGTACTCAAACGTAAAGTATCGTACTTCTAAATATTGTTTATTTCTGCTATGTTTCGAAAAACGCTACTCTTGAACGGACTACTTTATTCGCTCTCAGACTTCATTTGCATATGGGGTGTGGAAGTACCGATTTTGATTTCAGGGACGAATCAATATAAACTGTAGTATATATGTAATAATGTGGAATACTTCCTTTCACTGTGAACATTTTTCCGCTAAAATAAATTCCAGTGAAAATGCCATTTCCCTCATACTCTATTGAGACTTGACACAGCACAGTGAAAATTTGATTCACACCGTATGCTTGAAAACTTTTCATCGAAAATAAATTAAGTGAAATTCTGTGTGATTTCATGAGAGTTGAAAATGAAAAAATTATATGACACCCAACCCTACCACTCCATACACAATGTAACCACACCTCAAAAACATCCTTTCACCAGTGTATTCTATTTGAATTCAGGAGAAATTTAAATAAACAAATTATATGACAACGAACTTAATTATAATTTCAACCTCTAGTTCAGCACTGATTAAATAAACTACCTCGTCTTTATGCCAACTTGAAGTTATTCAATGCCTACACCAGTGACTTCAAAATCTATGTTTCAATTCCAGGAATTTCACTTGCTATTAATTGTATGGGAGTGCCAGTCTTTTATTCAGTTCTATTGTAATGTCAATTTCTTGTGATTACTTGGAAAATGAAGCTGTAACCACAGACCACAGTGCTGCAACTAAATCCTGGTATAAGCACCGGTTAGGCAATCTTGAACTATGCATGTGAAGCCAGCTGAGAGGTATATCCAATCCTATAGATTTCTCATTGTTTGGTAACTATTTGCTGCAAATGCAACAAAAATCAATATAAAAATATTACCCACACAGCATTCTACAGGTTACTTGTTTTGTTTTGTTTTAATGGTGAGCCCATATCATACACCGATTAGTTCATCCCTATAAAGGAAATGGTTTGTCCCTAAACAACGTGTTCCCAATTATTGTGACATTGGTGTTTTAAATATAACCATATGTTGTATCCGGTGAAAGGAAAAGAAAGAGTCTGTTTGTTATAAAACACGTAGATCTAAGTTTACATAACATCGATGTGACCCGAGACATGCACGTAAAACATACAGCTGTACTGTTCACTGATTTCTACTTTATCACCGACAATCAGTAATCCACCCGCATCCGCTGTTTACGCGTATATTTCATAACATGACGTAAACGCATCACTGAAACGCTAATAAAAGTTAAATAGGCCATATGCATGACCTCAAAAAGGTCACACATCCTGGTACTTTCTGGAGGTACAAATTCACTATCAATTCAAATTTAATTATTATTTTCTCACAAAAATGCAAGCAGTTATCTTTGAAATTCAAAAACAGTTAAACATCGTAACAATTGATGTATATTATTAGAAATTCAGTGATGGAGCAAAATGAAAAAGTTGTAATAGTTTCTAGAATTTGAGCATGGATAGAATTCGTTAGGTTACTACATACTAAAAAAATAATGAATGAAAACACAAAATATAATCAGACAGTAAGAATAAATTAAGAACCTACAGAAATTTCCACTATGACAATTAATCTAGAAAAATACCATACCAAACTAGAAAACAGATTTCGATTAGGCATCCATTGTTTGAAAATTGAAACGGTCCCTGGACACACAAAACCGAAAATAAAAACAGGATTTATGAATTATGCGATAAAAGGAAAATAGTAAATTTCACTTCGTTATATCTTGCCACATTTATAAACAGCAAAGACGAAAAAGACATCGCCTGTATTCAGAAGCGTCAAAATCCGTTCACGGCTCTATAAATCAATACAACACAACTAAATTAATTTTGATAGTGAACGAAAATGACAAAACTACTGAAAAAGCTAAATTTATTAAATGCAAATTTTCTACAGGGTAGCAACATCGAATCACAGTCCCTCTATCTATAGAGGTACTGTGATCAAATCATTACATAGAGAGATCGAGTTACTTAAAGCGGGAAGGTCGTCACCTGCGCACGCGCGGGAAGGCTCACGGGTAGACGGTTGTTTGTAAACAATGACACGCTATAATCATCTGACGCATGCAGTTGACGACTCTCCCGCTTTAAGTTTTTAAATTTTAGTATGATGTTTGTTTTGTTTTCCTTATTTTGTTCTTGCTATGTAACTTTAGTGACCTTACTGCTGATCTCTCCGGAGAAAGTAGTAGAGTTGTGTCTAAAGGCTGTTATTTATGTGTTATATGTTCACCCGTGTTTGTTAGTTTTTACCCCACTACATTGTGCCATCTGTTGTTAATCTGTGTGTTAATTGGCACAACATCTCTTCGAAGAGAGTTATTAATATTTAATTATTGCGTAACAATCAAAGTTGCTGCCTTTGTAACATGGAACCCATATTTCGCGCATACGCGGTGCTACGACCACCGCCCGACTCGGAGTTTCACCGACACGACACCCTGTCCTTATCGATCAACTGCAATCGGTCGTGTAACTTCGCTTATCGGCCATTAAACACGCGGGAAAATAAGAGAAAACAAACAAATACAAATAACAATCATTTGAAAACAATTTGCTCACTTTATTTACGAGTTTCTGATGGTCAACCCATAACGACAAAACATGGGAACAGCTTTTCAACTGTGTTTTCCCTCGGGGCTGCCAGGACATTATTTTGTGATGTTATAGTTCTTTGATTTTCCCGAGGTTCACGCAAGCCACACGTATACATGAAGGAAGTGCGCATGGAAAGCAGTCACGTGGAATTGTTTTTCTTTTTTCATAAATTATATTTTGTTGAGATGAAATGTTACAATACTGGTAGCCAAAAGTAAAAGCGTCAAACGCGATATACAAACAGCTAGTACATGCAAAGCTATCTGTTACAAAATAACAACGGACGAACTTGAAGAATTTCCCCCAATTTCAAATGAATTGGTTAGCACGTTTTTTGGGCTGAGCATAAAGGTTTTTTTTTAAGTTCTACGAACTGAGTAGCTGCTTTGATCAGGCGCGACTACCAAAGTATGTTTATAATACTCGAACGGAATATCGGGTGTTTATAGTATGTACAGGAATTATCCTTTTAAATGTCCCGTCGCCGAATTCATGTCATTGTCTACTTGACTTCCTACATAATCGGAATGGTATACTACAAGACGGAAATGAGGCATTCTCAACGTGAACTCCTTTGTAACATTTCCAATTATAATATATATTATCAGCGGGTTTCTTTATCCTAATGGAACGTCGTTCTTCGAAGAAGACGATCAATTAGAAATAACCTGTCACCTTGTTATTAAGACATGTTTTCACAAACCCCGAGGCAGAATCGCAGCTGGATGTACAGAGCTCCTACAACTGGGGATTCTCTGTCATATATCCCCTGGTAACAGCGGATGTCACAATAACACGTTTTCTATTCGTCAAATTCTCAACCTTCCATGTGTTTTAACAACTACATTCGAGAGGAATTAAATTAATAGGAGAAACACAATGGACAATGATTAATTGGGAGAGGGGGTGCAGCTACTGTGGTTCACAATCAATAATGAGTTGCTGTTGTTGACGATTATGCAAACGAGACACCGATTACGCGCGTGCCATCCCCATAGTATCACCACGGTTACTAAAAAAGGTAGTAACCGTGGTATCACAGTAAAGAAAATTAAGTGATTTGTACAACAGTTGGTAATACTAGTATATCGTTCACTCACTTGCACTCACACATCCAAAACTTAGCAAAGCGTATCGTTCAATAAACCAGTTGCGTGTTTCTATTACGCGTGACGTTAAGTCTGCCTACGTCAGTAGGCTCGTTCGAAAATCCGTTAATTGCGCGCACAGTCACCATCTCACGCATACATTAACCAACTTTTCAGGATTTGGAAGTGTTGAAATCAAACATTTACCTGTCATGTAGTATTGGAGTAATAGATATGTATTTGCAGGACGATTTTAGTAAAAAAAAGTATGGTACATTTTTGTGGGACATTATATAAGGCAAAACATGACAGAATTAGAAGCCCGAAGTCCAATACTATTATGGAGTGTGAAGAAAGAATATAATACATGCATCATTTAAGTTTATAGTCAGTCTCCGTCAGAAGAATTCCAAAACAGGTCTTTATTATTTAGTTCTGCCCGTCTGCCAAGTATAATAGAGACTGGCAAACACCGAAAATCATTTTAAAGCGCGGTGGTCGTCGCGTGCTCGAATTTCATGTAAATAAACAATGTATTTTACACGCGTTGTGTACGTCACTATGAGTCCCATATCGAACAGAACGCGGAACTGCCGCCCTTTAACATAGCCGAATTCATTCTTCTTGGTATTAACAGGTGTACGTTATTTTCGCGATTCAATTACAAATGCAAGCATTGAAGTATGTCATTCAGCACTACTAAACAAACTAACACAATAGTTGACATATTTAATAATTTGCCAATCAGATCACGATGGACAGACTTCACAGCTGGCGTACCAGGTGTTGGTGTAGATAATCGTGGTGTCCAGTTGAGGTGTTCAACTTTGTTTACTTCACAATGATACAGTTCTCGTCTTGGCCAACCCTAGAATGGCAGTATGTTATTGCTGTAAAGCGTTGCTTTTGAAGAACACGTACCAAGTGCGATATTTGTGTTAATAAACATTGATTTTCCCACAATCCAATGCGCTCTTCTAATAGAAATCACAAGTAGAAAAATGTACGAGGTTTAACCTGGGCGTGACTTGCCCTGATTACCGCCGGTGACTCCTTCCAATCACCTAAAAATACCGAATTAAAACTTGGTAACGTCTCAGTTTGTACTCGTTGATCTGCACAACGGTCAAAGTCGCCAACTTTGTTTATATGAGACCCATATATCTCGCGCATGCGTGGCGCGACGACTACGATATAGTATTCAATAATCCGCATCGTCAAAAGTGCTGCAGCCTTGTGGGAGGGGGGGGGGTACGTGATGTTTTGTAATGCTAGTCAAAGGTGTCCTCAAATGACGATAACTAGACAAGGGGGTAGAAAATCTTTGTAAAAATTTGTAAAATCAAAAAAACCTTAGTCCCCTTTTTATTTGAAAGCACCCCAAGAGACAACAAGTACAACAAACAAGCTGCTTTCTGATTGGTCTGACTGTTAGGTTTTGGGGTTGGTTAGCCAATCAGGCACATTCTTGTAAGTATTGAACCTATCTTGGTTGATACACCAGTGTTCATTTCAATAGTATTTTTTATTAAAGTTTCTAAGAGTTACATTTTTTTAAAAACTTTTAAATGCCACGAATTCGGTTAAACAACTCCTGGCATAATTGTCACGTGACACATGGGATAACCGGTGAGCATTTTAGTAAAAATGTTGCTCACCATATCAAGATAAGGAATCATTGTCGTAACGTTGAGAAAAATCATTGTCCCTGGAAACGGATTAAGGGTTGACCATTTAAAATCGAGGGGGAGGTCTTTTCACCTACACATGTATACGTAACTTTTCGTTTACACATTCGTCTTTTCAATATAGTTTTTAAATATAAATAGTAAATAGTAACATTAGTTCAATGTGTGTGCTCTTATCTGTTCCAAGGAGATATTTTGCCCACCAATTACGGGGAGGATTTTTTAAGTGATTTGGTCAGCACCATTTTGCCATTTGCCACGGCCTAACAATATAATGAGTTAACATGAAAAACAACGGAAGTCATGATAACTTTTTTGATGAATAAATGTTGCTCCTTTATAATACCCATCCCATGTGCGTGCATCCGGGGCATGCATGACATGTGCGTGCATCCGGGGCATGCATGACATGTGCGTGCATCCGGGGCGTGCATTGTGATTTGTTTAATACGTGATCACATCGGTATTACTAAAGTATAGCCGAGGCGAAAGTGAGATTGACACGTGACAGTACCCACTATGTTTTACACATGTGGCTACTCGTTAATCTGTGTTTATTGGTATTGGTCGTTTATAAAATTTACGGGGTAGTGTTTTATGTCCCGTGCACTCGTATTTTAAAAAACAAGTAGTGTTTAATCGCTAACCAAAGATTGCACAGAGGTTAGGAATCACAAAAAAATGGTTGGGCAAATAAGAGTCACACAAACATTTCGCAACTATGATATTCAAGTAATCTTATGGAATTATTAGTAAATACCTTCAGGAGTGGCTAGAAATAAAGATTTTTTAAAATAATTCACGAAATAGCCAAATGAAGTATTCCACGGGACAACCTGTCAGATAGATTGGACCTTAAAGGTCGGTGGCTATCGCGCCACGCATGTACGATATCTGTGTTGATAAACATTAATATTCACGCGCTCTTCTAATAAAAAATAACGAGTACGAGTTTTGACCTGGGTTCAACGTGTGCTAATTACCGCTGGCGACTCCAAGATCTTTTGATACTTTCCAATAACCAAAGAAATTACCTATTTTAAACTTTGGTAACGTCTCAGTTTGTAACAGTCAAAGTCGCCATCTTTGCTCAAATGACCACCAGAATACATGTATTCCTAAATATTTTTTCGCGTCCTGTTCTATATGGGACGCATAGCGACGTACACAACGCGTGTAAAATACATTGTTTGTTTACATAAAATTCGAACACGCGCTGCGCGACGACCACCGTCCTTTAACGCCCACATTTCTTCTTTTACCCAACAATAATAACTTGTCAATGAATGGTCTGTTTCTTAGCTCGTTCGAAGCATCTACAGCCTATAGCTAGGAATACACATCTGCAGTCCATTAAAAATGTTTCTTTTGGAATTGCTTCTCAAGTCTGATCACCAGCGATGCACACGTAATGGCCCATGTAATGGTTGGTTTTACTGCCAATGTATTGAATCGGGTGACCATGCATTTCAAATGTGAACAACAGCCAGCTGATCCTAGAAGCAAGTCATCGGTTCTATAAAATCGGTAACTGAAGCAGATATGCATGTACATGGAAATAGCCATTAAAAACACAGTGATCTTGATTTCCAGGAAACATATTACGGTTTACAATACTGAACCGGGAATGCTGCCAGGGTAGTAATTGATCAGATTTCTAAATGTATGTATCCTTATTTGTTATATTTTAGCGCATATTACAATTATGCTACTTCGTGTCAAAATCAGGCTATAATTAAAGCGGGAAAGTCATCACCTGCGCGTGTGCCAGTGGTCATAGCGTGTCGTTGTTTACAAACAAGCGTCTACCCATGAGCATTTGCGTTTTATTGTACGTCGTTATCGTTGCTCGGGACCACAGTCAGCTGGCGCACACGTGATAATAAAATAAATACGATATTTACTATATGGGGGCCGCCATCTTGAATGACGCACAAAACTAAATAAGAGACAAGTTGTGAAACGCGTTTTTCAGATTCCTACAAATCAGGACAAAAATACCAATCTTTCACAAAAATACGGTCCGTTGGGGTTATATTAAGCCAACCGATAACAAAATTCGGCCGAATTCGTTGTTTTTGTGTGGAAAAATCCCTTGCATACGAACACCTAATTACGCGAAGAACATAGAACACTAAGTCGGGGTATTTGAAACTAAAAATTGGCATTCCAGCACAGCAGCCAATCAGCGACGGCCTAACGCTTAGATGACAATTTCGGTTTCAAATACCCCGACTTAGTGTTCTATGTTCTTCGCGTAATTAGGTGTTGTCTCTTATTTAGTTTTATGCGTCATTCAAGATGGCGGCCCCCATAAAGTAAATATCGTATTTATTTTATTATCACGTGTGCGCCAGCTGACTGTGCTCGGGACTAATAATTCCCTTGCGTGCAAAGGTGACACCCCTCAGCTTCAATCGTTTTAGTATTAGTCAGCAGTTTGTTTATTCTGTTTTTTTAAAATAAAAACTACTAAATAATTAAAATAATGTGCACTAAATGACACTAATATATCTTCTCTGCCTGACAACAAAACCTAATAAAAGAACTTCCTGGCGCGATACGCGTTGCTACGCGCTATACGCCGGTAGAGAACGCGATTTCACGTTGGCGCTGTAAGGGCGTTCCCTATGGCAGCGTTTGTATTACGTACATTCTTGTCATTCTTTCGAAAAAAATAGACTGTTCTGTGGAAAATTGATTCCCACTTCATCGAATAATTTCCTTGAAAAGTTAACCACTTATTTAGATGAAAATGACACATATGTAAATAAGGCTGTTTTCTATTTTTTCCGAATTGTGATTGGTTCTTGACAAATTCTGAACAGGCCACGCGCACGCCACCAACTGTGCCGTGCTTTCGGGGCAATCATTAATTATTCATAAATGAAGTCAATTTGTGTAGTTTTCTTGATTTATTCTGCAGATATCGGTAAAATATAGATATGGCTTTGGGGAAATTTGAAAGAGCAACCAATATTCTTCAAGCTGGTATTTTTTCATTCTGATTGACTGTTTTTCTTCTTCAAAATTTACAAAATTTGAGCTGGCTAGAACCTTCATCTCTTGTATATTTCTTACACTAGATACCAGCCGATACCCCATCCCTCATAGGGACTGCGTACAGTTGATCATAGTTCCTGGGCTCCCTGTGATACGTATGTAAAATACATTGTTTATTTATTTAATTTAGATATCGCACAAAATTGTCATTCCTAGATGTCCATAGAACACTGATAAAATACTTTTTCATTTCAATCAAATTTCTAACTCGGATTTTCAATACATTTTCACACTGAACTTCCACTTAACAAACATCAGATAGGACGAGAAGTTCCAAGAAAAACCTCCATGATTTCAGTTTTAGGGGTCATTTTTTTTATCTCCTCCCGCGTTTCAAAAGTCAACTAACGTCATCGTTCACAAAATAAAATGTTACAGTTTTCACAGATTTCCCCCAACATTTATTCAAAACCTGTACCTACTATAAAATTATGTCCATGTGGTCCAAACTGATCCAACAAAAAAATCGAAAAAAACTTTAAAATAGTCAAAATGTTACAACAACAACATTGTGGCTGGAACAATGATGGCGCCAAAAGGGACAGCCAATGCCGCAATCGAGTAATATGCTCGGTAATGTGCTCTTCCGCTGTCGTGGGATGGCCCCGAGTGATATTTACGGCAGTATTTTACAACGACATGACACCTCGAAACCCCGAGATCCTCTACGTTATATTGTGACGTTATCGAGCAGTTGACGTTTACCAATAATCATAAGTAATTATATCTCCCAAGTTGCAGCATTCCATCACGTGATTTGAGTCGTCGTGTAGTGCGTGTCCAAATATCGCGCAAACACTGTGCCTTACACGTGTTGTTTATGACGCACGGGATCCATAACAAAACGAACAGGACGCAGCGCGACGATTGGCCTTATCGTAAACTTCTAAAATCGGCGATCGCATCTCAGATAATACAAAAAACGTGTTCTACCCAAACAACCGTGCACACACAAAAAAGTCTTTCTTTATTTATACGATCGATGATTTACGTCCTTATTTTCGGTATCGTTGCTATCAAGTCTCGTAGAAGCCGTCCAATCACGAGGAATTCCTACATTTCCACCCAAACTCTTAAAATACTTGTCTTATCTGCAGCGTGACACGACTTTTCAATTAATCCATTAAAAGTATAACATTCCTTGAACTGTATCTGTGAAGGTCGTTCAGTGCTTATGTTACTTTTATTGAAACTAATATTGTATGGAATAATATTGTATGGAATCATTGTTTGTTGGCGTTTGTTTGTTTGTTGCACACACCCTTAAGCGATTGATCAGAGATTGGAAATTCTGAGAAGATATGTAAGTGATAGAAATATATCAACACTGAGCAAGAGAGAACATTGCACTCGAATGAGTGCACTCGCCGAGAGAACGATTCAGTGAAAATAAAATCAGGCGAATATATCCTTTTTCCTATATTTTACATTCAACTCGTAAAAAAATTGTGAAAATAAATTCCATACAAAACATCCAAAAAGTCTTTTCAGCGAAAATTAATTCCAGCTAAAATAAAGTATTTTACACTACTATGCGAAATATGCAACTTTTTAAATAGCACCAAATTGACAAAGTCATAATCACGACAATTCCAGCGGGTGATAAACTTGAACTCCTTTCTTAAAAATCATCGGATATCGCACACGTTCAATTTCCCATATTCTGTGAGCTTACATTTTTAAATAGATATTTTGAAATAGAGACGCGTGTATAAAAGGTTTCTTTTAAAATTGGTTTGCACAAACACGTTAATACAATGCTAAAAATCATCTGATTATGTGTGTCGAAGGTAGTATTTACTCGTATGCATCAATATACTATAATACCGGAAAAGATATAATTGTGTATAAAAAAAATGATTATTTTGATATTATCTGTTATAATTGTTTTTATTGAAATCTGTGTTATAAATTAGTAAAAATTTAAAACTACAACCAAAATAGTCACTGAAATGTACTCTCAGCACAACAAAGGCATTCCATCATCTTTATAAATATTTATAAATTTCACAATTCGAACTGAAACGAGAGGTTTCCATTGGCCGATTGAATAACTATGGAAAGTTTTCAAATGACGTCACTGCGCTTTGTGCTTAGTGATTGGTCGCCAAGAATCAATCGCCATTGAAATACATAAATATTTATAAAAATGAAAGGAATACCTTTATTTCGCTGAGAATATTACAAATACAACTGCCAACTTTTCAAAATTAGAATTTGCTATTTGTTATGACTTACTGTTTTGAATTGTTGTTTTATTTTAATCATGATGTTCAACAGCTGACATTGTCAGCGTTATTTTCACTAGCGCCAGTTGACAAATATTGTTTAGAATTATTTTTCTGTTGGTTTGGCCATTTAACCTGTAATTTGGTTTAGAGGCTTCCGTGAAAAAAATACTGGGTGGAGACCGTGACCCAGGGTGAATTCGAAACTAAACACGTCCATCATAATTCCCCTCGTTAAACACACAGACGTCAACACATAGCTATTATTTATATTCTCAATAAATGTTAATAGTTGAAATCGCAACAGGAAAGCAAGCAAAAGTTTCACATCGGAAATGCCGAACGCCACCCGCCAGATGAGCTCAGCGACCGAAGCAGCCCTGGGAACAGGAAGTCGATTAAAATATAGACTGAGCATATAATCTGCATACCGCTGGTATATCCACTTGTATGCGAATTAGACAGTGAGTTGGTAGCTGTGATTCCGGTCAGTCTGACGGTCGACTGTGTTCAACTTCACAGCTCGCACTTTGCGAGTGAACGACCAAACCAAGAAATAACCTAAGCCTATTGATAATATGCAGTGATATGATCGAAGTTATTGATTTTTTGATTGCAGACTCGAGTACTAAGCTTGACATATTTCATTCATTGGGACCGCAACGAAGTTTTACACCGATGACTGAATTATAAGAAGCGCAGCTAGTTCGTTTCCTTCTATTGTATATTTATTCAGCACTCGCCGAACAATGTGGCCCAGACTCCCACTAAACTTCACTGTGCAGCTTTTTTTAATAATTTTCCTGACTACATCGAACTTGTTTGTCGACTCGCAACATGTGAGGGATGACATTGCCGTTGAATCCGAAACAGAGGACTTAATACCGCAAGGCTCTTCGACGTTGGCATTTGTGTTCGATGTGACAGGCTCTATGTACGATGATTTGGTTCAAGTCATCGAAGGTGCTGCCAAGATTCTGGCGATTACTTTGTCTAAACGTGAACGTCCACTGTATAACTATGCATTGGTACCCTTCCATGACCCAGGTTTGTGTTATTTATCTTTTCTGTTATTATTCAGATGTATATCATTTTTGATTATATATTAGATTTGACTTTTTACCGTGATGTCAAATGATTCTCCGCAGACTGTATTTTTATTCCGAACAGTCCCCGATCACGAAGGCAACTCGAATTGCCTCGGGTCCCTGGTCAGTATTGTTTTGTTATCTATTTCTTGTAAAGTTCGTTTTTTTTTTCTCCGCATGTTGAACTTTTTCAGTTTCTTTTAAATTATTTTGCAAAGGACAACTCCGAAAACTAGCTTCCCTGTAACTTGAAACAGATTAAGGGTTTGTCTATTTGAAATCGAGAAGGGGGTATTTTCACGTACACATCTATCCAGAACGTGTTGTTTACACATTTTTTTGCTCAATATTGTGGTATACGTATTTCCGTACACCGTTTTGTTGTACTGAATGACTTTTAAACATAAACATAAAATAGCAGCTGAATTTTCTACCCACTCCATTTTAGTTCAAATCGTGGGCCCTTATCAGTTTTAAGGGGATATTTTGCACACCATTCACAACAAAAATTCTGTATCTCATCTGGTGTGAAAACAATTTTGATCATCCAATTGTTCCGGACCCTGCACCCCCCAAATGATACTAAAGTGTTGACACCGAATTAGTCAAAGAAAATTGGTTTGCAGCAGTATTATATACTCACTGATTTCTTTTGGAACTAAAATATGTAGTATCTGTTTTGTCATTTCTCCAGAAAAAAAAAGTGTTTTGGCACCAGGAACTACTACTTGCGTCCTCAAAAATGTCCACAAGTACCCAAGTACCCAAGTGCTTGAAGCAAAAAGCACATAGAATTTGAAGTGTTTCAGCTGAGTTTTGAACAAAAAACAACACTGCTAAAAACAATTGGTCTATTGTTCCTCTGTGATTTATTGTAGAAAAAAAAACATGAGGAGGGCTTATCATTTAGATAAAATCTAAGTTCACAGGAAATATTAAATCACTGTTTAAAATAAATCATTGCTTGCAATTGGTATCAATATGAAACATAGTTTAAATAAGTTAACAAACTTTTTTTAATTTGTGCTATTTTGATCAGTTAGTAGTAGTGAGCCTCTTTGTTTACTGTAGCCATATGTGGCACTATTTATTAACAATGGCTTGTGGGTAATATAATTATGCAAATCATTTCACATACATGCATATTAATTAGATCATCATACACTCCATTTCTTAAAGACATGAATGTTCTTTTATGAACGTTTTAGTTTCAAATGTAAAGTATACGCTTTTATCGGTTATGGAATCCATTACCCACAATTCGTGGCAGGCTCTCTTTTATCATTGGCTGGTTTACTACTGGTTATGCGAAACGGAATTCTATACAGCTGATATGCATCTGATTTTAAATGAAAAAGATATACTGTAAAATACTTTACTTTCGCATGGAATTAATTTTTGCTGTTTTCGCTGAAGGAATGATTCAGTGAAAATAAAATCCAGCGAGTGCATCTTTTTTCCTTTATTTAACATTCAACTCGTCAAAAATCAGTGAAAATAAATTCCATACAAAATAAGTCTTTTCAGAAAAAATTATCCAGCTAGAATAACATATTTCACAGTAACCAATCACAAGGTGTTAACAGATGCATGGCAATGTATCTGTCAAAAATTGATACTCACGGGGTGGGGGTGGGGTGGGGGTGTTGCTGGGTGTTGGTGCTGGACATTGCCAAACGGCTTCTCTAGCCAATAGAAGCTTATTATTAGGACGTATGTAAATTTCTATAAATGTTATGATGGTTGTTTAAGAAGTAAGATCAAAAGTTAAGACACTCAACTCTAATGTTTTTTAAAAATATTTTCACACGGGTAGTCAGGAGGACTGTTGTTGGGTCCCACATGGCATATACAACATGAGAACACGAATGTTTACAAAAGATTTAGATGTGCACTGCGTGATGACCACTGCCTTCATATCTCTATAAACTTTTTGTGACTGCTTGTAATGTTGATACATTTTTCTATAATATAGATATTGTTAACAAAATATTATTATTTTAATGTTTTTGAGAAAAACAGTAGTGTGCGGTACTACATACCCTTTCTCTAGATTTTTATAAAAGTTTAAATGGCTGTTGAATCTAACCACCTAATCAATGAACACAATGACGTAATTTGAAAATGTTCCATCTTATTTCATCGGACATAGAAACTTCTTGTTTCAGTTTCAGTTTGAAATTATTATTATTTATAAAAATCGTTGGAATGGGTTTGTGGCAAATTGTTTTTGCCTCTTACCTGGTACTGTAAAATACTTTATTTTCGCTTGGAATTAATTTTCACTATTTTCGCTGAAGAAATGATTCAGTGAAAATAAAATACCTTTTTCCTATATTTTACATTCAACTTGTCAATTATCAGTGAAAATAAATAATTAATTCCATACAAAACACCAAAAATTTCATTTCAGCGAAAATTAATTCCAGCTAAAATATAGTAATTTACAGTATTATGGTAACACTAAACATGACAAATAGCTTATAAATAGTTGTATAGAACATTTATCAAATTTGTTTTGTTTAGGTGGCTTGTTTTTGATTTGAAACAAAGAAAAGAAAAGGAAGAATGTCTGCCATTGGGGGTGTAATATCTTGTTCATACATATACAGATCAACTTTTTTCTGTTTCATATAAAAATAAAAAAAAATCGTATCAACACATCGTTTACACAAGAAACACATCTTTTTGTTTTTAAAACACATACCTAACCTTTTCACCACTAGACTTTCTCGCCCAAATGTGTCTGTACTTTTTTCTTATATTCTTCAATATTTCTTGAAATGAACCCTAAATTTTGGAGCCAACATACAAAATTTGAGTTAATTTTCAGTTTTTACTCAAAAAATTTGGCCTTTTTTCCCCAATCTTCTAAACGAAAGTGCAGACTATAAATGGGATTATTTTGTGGATTTGCTCTATTGATAATAAATGTGGTTATGTCAGGGATCGCACTACCCTTTCTGACAACAAGTTGTTCTTAACATGCCTCTAATTTAAGATAATGATGTACATATGTCCATTTCTTGCGCATGAATGCATTAGAACGCATGTCATTAATTTAATTCATCAGTGTGATTCTGTCAGAGCAAGTACTATAAGGTTACAAGTAACCTGTAGAATACTGTGTGGGTAATATTTTTTATATTGATTTTTGTTGCATTTGCAGCAAATAGTTACCAAACAATGAGAAATCTATAGGATTGAATATACCCCACAGCTGGCTTCACATGCATTGTTCATAGTTCATATGGTGCTTACACCAAGATTTAATTACAGCACCTAGGCGGTATGTGGTTACAGCTTAATGTTCGAGTAATCGCAAGAAATTGACATGACAATAGAAATTCATTAAAGACTGCCACTCCCATGCAATTAACAGCGAGTGAAATTCCTGGGATTGAAACATATATTTTGAAGTCACTGATGTAGGCAACGAATAACTGCAAGTTGACATAAAGACGAGGTAGTTTATTTAATCAGTGGTCAACTAGAGGCTGAAATTATAATTAATTTGTTTATTTCAATTTCTTCTGACGTCAAATAGAATACACTGGTGAAACACGGTAGTAACTGTGGGTGAAAGGATGTTTTGGGGTGTAGTTTACATTGTATATGGAGTGGTAGGGTCGGGTGTAATGTGTTCATTTCCAACTATTATGAAGTCACGTAGAATTTCACTTAATTTATTTTTGCTGACATGTTTTCAAGCATTACATGTGAATCTAATTTTCACTGCGCTGTGTCTCAATATAGTATGAGGGAAATGGCATATTCACTGGAATTTATTTCAGGGGAAAAATGTTTTCAGTGATAATGAAGTATTATGACAGATACCCTCCCCGTGGCTTTCATTGCGTATGGAAGTTATTTTCACGAGTGATGCGGTGTATCCTGCTGCCGTACTTTCACGAGCGAAGCCACGGGGAGGGTGTGGGGTTCTGTTATTATACACATGTCCCATATTTGATTATTTCATATTAAAAAAAGAACGTGCAACAAACCGGGATAGAAATTTAGATCGGGGAACCCAATTGCCCATTAATATGCTCCAAGACAGTGCTGCGACCTAGTAACGCTTGTCAGTGTAGAACGCGTGTCGCTGTACGTGTGAAAATGAAATAATCAGACGTCTAATTTAAGTCATTGTCCGAATAAATAACTCGTGGAGGTTTAAGCGCGGTGGTCGTAGCACAGCGTGTGTTCGAATTTCATGTAAATAAACAATGTATTTTACACGCGTTGTATACGTCGCTGTGAGTCCCATATCGAACAGGACGCGACACGACGACTGTCGCCCTTTAGTTGGGACCACGACAGAACCAGAACTTAAACTGGGCGACTACGATACACGGTTGATGTTGAAGTTAAAAGTTCCTCCACAGATCTGTACATTGGCAAACATGCCGTGCAACTGCGGTACTCCACTGACGGAATGACTTTCGTTGAAATCGGTCGTCGCTGACTCGTGAGCTGCACACTACAACCTCGTTTGTGATGTTGCTTGCTTGTCGTGGATAGACTGAGTCTTGGTTACCGGTTAAATTTTGCTAATTTGGCGTTGGTAATCTTTATTTGGAACTGAGTAACGCCGCAACGTCGCCAGCAGAAACCTCATGGTATATCGATGTTGATGGTTGCGGCTCCATATTAATCGGAGATTTTACTGCGGGTCCAGGCAGCGGGTGGATCTTCCGAGAGCCCTTCAAGATTTATAAAACTCAGATTCCAGGTGGTCAACAAACATTAAGTTCTCCCAATCCTAGTATTCTATGTGATGTACATCTAACATGCCAAAAATGCTGGTGAACGATTTGAACCTGACAAAAATACTTGAAATAGATACCAGGAAGGGGAGGGGGGTAAAAGAAAAGTTATATAACATTTTATTATTCAATAATTTATTAAAATACACAAGTTTGTCCAACTCCCTGTGATACAACACCTCAGACATAGCTCATTGTCCTCGGCTGGAGTGTGGGCAAAAAGTTACTATTTGAATTTTTGATATCTTTTTTCATTAATGAGAAAGTTGACCCCGAAGTTAAAGTAACTGTTCAGCAGGAATGGCTTTTTAACTCTTCTGTGATTTTTTTTTTGGCTTGGCTGATTTTGTCACGGTTCATACTTGACAGGCAGGTCGTACCATCACTAATTGGAAAAACAATCCTGACCCACCGCTACCATGGCAACAGCCAAAGTCTTGTAATAGCAGTGCCCAAATGATCATGCCTTTTATTTTGGCTACGTTGCGCACTGGTAAGAGATCACCGGCGCCGACATTGTTACCACTGTCAACGGAATCCCAACGCAGCTTTGAACTTTGAATAAAATGTAAATGCTGCTTCCAATCTAGAAAATACTATCGCAAAACGATTGGAAATTATACATTTAACGGTTGAATACGTCCTAACAATAAAATAAAGTGACTTCTAATGACTGCCATGTTATTTTGCAAACCTCGTATCAGGTGCCCGGTTTTAGTTATAAACAGACGTTAGCTTCACGTTCATGTCCCTTCCATGATAACAGCCGAAAACATATTGCTTGTTTTTTACCGGTTTTCATTGGCAACCGAAGTATTTTTATTTTGTAAACAAATTTTCGTCTGCTATTTTTATTCAGTTCAAATCGTTCAGCAACATTTTTGGCATATTAGGTGTACATCACATGGAATACTACGATTGTGAGAACTTGATGTATGTTGACTGATTTTTATCATAGTACGAAGTACCAGGAAGTTACTCAGTTCCAAATAAAGATTACCAACGTCAAATGAGCAACATTTGACTGGTAATCAAGATTCATGTAATCCATGGCTAACAAGCAACATCACAAGCGAAGTTGTAGCATGCAGTAAGTCATCCCGTCAGTGGAGTACCGCAGTAACACGGCATGTTTGCCATCAGCATTGTATTCAAACGAATCACGTGGTGTGCCGTTCTCGTTCAAACCCGGGATTCGATCAATAGGGGAGTCCCATTAAAAAAACACATTGCAAATCATGCAAGTTCAACATTTTCAAACCAATATACTAAAACAGAAATGCTCAGAGATGTAAATGAAGGATAGATATTACTTTTCACTATACACATCTCTGTTGATACTATCCCTCACATATTCTACTCCCAATTACTCCTGCGTAAAATGGACTAGCCTGTTCATGTTGACATTCAGACTAAAATCACGTGACAGGCTGTTAAAATTGGCTGTTGCATACTCTTTCGCCGGTCTGGAAAATGTGTTTAATTAACTCACATTCAAGCAACAATGCAGATTTCCCAGTGGGAGTGAGACTATTCAAACTCTGCCACTAAAAAATAGGGGTGTTTTCAGCAAAAAACGAATAACCCTGGAATACACACAATATACTGTATTTCGGAACAAATCGTGCATTACTTACAGCAGCAGAATACCACAGAAATATCAGACGAAACATGAAAACACTATATATTGTATTTCAGCCTGAACCCTCTATATTGCAATTCAAGGAATTAACCCCATATGTGCATCCATTTCCCACCTTGGTATCACCCACCCCTGAAAACAAACTCTTAATACCACGCTGAAGCGTTTGGTAATTACAAGAATACCTCAAAGTATGCACGAAGACAGTACAGCTTGAGTATCGACCGATGTGCACCGTACTGTCTGAGTGCATACTTTGAGGTATTCCCGTAATAACCTTATGGTACTTGTCATTATTATACATCTTTTCCTCTATTGATACACCACAAGATGCCGAAATTCAAAATGTTTAGAGCAGAATCAGCGAACTTCTTTGTATGGAGTCCGGTCAAACTCTGGTGGCAGCCATGTTTGTTTTTATTATTAGAGGACACTTACATGGGTAATCATTCCATATTTGGAATTCGCATTTTCTAATATGGTAGGATGAAAATACCCCATAAAATACGACAGGCTGTAACTTTTTGCGTTACGATGACAGATGTATAATAAATATTTTTATTCTGAATAATTATTGCACTTATATATTTTATTAGCGAGATCTAATAATGACAAGTGTGTCTATGGTCAAAATAAATACATGGTTCATTTGTGCTGCCAGGGCTTGACACTAAGGCTAAGTTATATTGCCTGGGACAAGTGCAATTGCCATTCGTCAACTGAATAGTAACTCACTTGCCTTAACAGACTATAGTAAATATATCAAAAATACATTTTGTGAGTTCTAACCTTTTCACCACCAGACTTTCTGGCCCAAATTTGTGTGCATTTTTTTTATATTCTTCAATATTTCTGGAAATGAACCAACAGGCAAAAGTTTAGTCAATTTTCAGGTTTTACTCAAACAATTAGGCAAATTTTGTCCCAACTTCTGGAGGAATGTGCAGACTATTAACAGGACAGTTTTGTGAATTTGTGATGAAAAGAGGGAACTGGTGATGTAAAGGATAAACTTAAAATACATTTTGTGAGTTCTAAATTTAATGTAAATTCCTGTATGTTTCTATAGTGTAATAAAGAATATATTTTACTTGATCTTGTTTCTGAAAGATGCTCTAATGCAATTTATTAGTTCAATTTATTTAATTGGCTTACATGTAAGGTAGCGAGAAGGGAAATTTTCACTTTTTTCTTGATTTTTCAAAAATTGATAAAACGGTTACTTTAGACCTTGATACATCACCCCAGGTTTACAAAAGATCGAAATTGCAAAATAACGTTGCTCAAATTAGTGTTTTAAAACACTAGCAGAAAAGACTGCAACTGGCGTTTCGTGGATTATTTGCATAATGTTTATCTTTGAAAAGGTTTAAATGATAACATCTTATCTGTATACTCTGTTGTTGACGATTCTGATATAACGGGAGATAAGCTTCCAGTTGCAAACAATGCGTGTTTATCTAACGTCCATTGTCAGCATTATTGTCAGTCGAGACTTCGTCGGAGAAACATGGTCCTACAGTACTCATTTCGCCCAACC
Organism: Saccoglossus kowalevskii; assembly: GCF_978046115.1. Classification (NCBI taxonomy): domain Eukaryota; kingdom Metazoa; phylum Hemichordata; class Enteropneusta; family Harrimaniidae; genus Saccoglossus; species Saccoglossus kowalevskii. The sequence continues at coordinate 23,775,332 of NC_140657.1, forward strand.
TTCCGCTTTTACATCGACCGCTTATCGCTTAATTTCCGACCACGCGGTCTTGTTCGACTGGAAACCGACCGCATTTTAATCGCGTTTTTTTTTCGCTCGCTCGCTCATTGAAAACATTGATTGCTCGCCCAAACACTGAAAACTGGCACATGGGTGGTCGAAATGGTTTTGATAGTAGAGTGTGAACATACAACTAGTATTAACTATTATTAAATTCTGTACGACACTTCAAATCTAGTAGTTGTATGACACTTGTATCGTGAAAGCAACTGAACTGGGACCTCTTGTTACGTGTTTTGGGTGCTTGTTCTAGATGTAATATTTTTATTTTTATTTTAATGAGACAGTTACGTGAAAAAAGCCTAGGTAACTCCTGTTGACAGAGCAGAGAAACGAGGAAATGTTAGTGATTAATTCCAAAAATAACGATACCGAATCCACATTGGTCCACGTCTGGTAAAATTTGACATTAAATTTTTAAAATTAAGTCACGATCATTAAATGAGCTCGGTCTATATCGTATACGTACCACAAAAGTGTTCCCACAAAAATATTTTCGACTAAGAACGGCCACATGCCCCGAAAAAATCGAACAGAGCTTGACATGTATGAATAATTTATTGGGCTTAAAAGAAAAACGTGTCAAATTTAGTTATAGCCATAACTATTTGGTGGCCAGTCGATGAACAATTCAAAACTCAGGATTCACACGGAAGTCCTTCAGGGCTGAAAATCATCGACGTTACTCTGGTTTACTTTATTTCACAACTTGCAGAGAAAACTGATTCGCGTGAACTCTAATGTATCTTAGCCTAGTATTTTCTTTTTGAACTAAGGTCAAATTCCATCAGTTTGTCAAAATATATGTTTTTCAGCGAATAATTTTGAAGCCTGTCACAGCACAAAAAACTATGTGAATCGACGCCGGTGATTGGATTGTACAACGACCCTTCAATTAGCGTCAAATATGCTTTGTTACAACATCATTGATTGGCTGAGAGTCACCTGATCGGATCACGACCTGGGTCACAGAACCATATTTGTCCGTATTATCAACAGGACTTTGCAAAATAACCACACCCACATTTTCAATCTTTTTTAGCGCGGAAGTTGCCAACAATGTTAAAAAAAAATCGTGAATTTCATGGATTCGAATAAAATAAAGCAAGCGATTGATAAGGATGATTATTAATATTTTCCCCGATGCTCTTCGAATTTTTATTTTTTTTATTTCAAGGTAAGAAATGGCTAGTTGAAGTTGCATCGTCTTCAATGCGGTTGTTTCACCGCGAACAACTCTAGCTCTATTTTGGGCATGGTTTAGTTTTGCGATGTGAAATAAAATATATATTAAAATAATAATACTTGATTAATTATTTGGGGTTTCAGCCCACAAATTACGGACATGATCCCCATGATTGTCACGGTGTTGATCGACGCCTTTCCTAAACTCAGTATGGAGAAACCAACGGGGATCAACATTCCAAACAAACAATCGAAATTATCAACGAAAGACGAGATTTTTCTAGATATTTACAAACATACTGTCATGACAAACATATGTAAAATTAACAAATACACAAAGAGGTGTAATATTAGGTTTTATTTTAGGCTTAGAAATATTTTCTTTCACTCAGCTCATGCATGTAACTGCCATTTAGCTATACGGTCCTTCAGCATCGGGGAAAACAACAATAATTATACAAAACACATTGCGAAGACTTAACAATCAGGAAAGAAACCCCAGAAAACCATGTCGTACTTGTGTTGAAATATTTTGTATTTTACGTCAGAATATTGTTTAAAATAAAATATTCAGTCCAAGCCAAATCGAGGTCAAAGGGTCAGGTTGCGTGCATATAATTATATATAGTTAAAACAAAAAGTATTTGAACTTTTGTCAGCTGTTCAACATCTATAAAAAACAGAAAGACAATTATAAGACAATGTGAACCTCGGAAATTATTCTGTTAGTCCGAATTTTAAATGCCCGCGAGCGAGCAGGTGGGCGGTGATATTTCGGGGTTTGCGCGGTCGAAAATAAAGCAGAAATTGCCTGGTCGAATTCAACAAGCGGTCGCAAAAGCGAGAGAAAAAGGTGACTGGAAAGCGGAAGCGGGCGTGAGGTTGTGCGAAAGGAGTACTGTAACTTTGCACAACTTTCTTTTAAATCGTTTTATTTTCCAAGTCAATATTCTATTTTACTAATACATTTTTTTTCTAACGCAATGGCGAAGAAAAGAAAAAAGCGTTGACAGACGAGGCAAAGAAAAATCTGCCACTCAGTGTCGCACTCTGACACAGCAATTTTTTTTCAAACATCGGCCATTTTGTTTCACCATGAAAACCGTTTTAGATGTCTTATCAGAGACACTTGAAGGATTAGCTTGTTTGTAAACTGTCAGCGTGTACAGTGGGACAGTAATGTTTGTCAGAGGGTTATCCCTCGTTGTTCGTTTGCATAACAATGGAAAACCCGAACGTTCCTGGAGTACGGACTCAAATGCCAGCAGTTTTCTTCATTTTTCACGCTCGAGCTTGAAATTATTTATTATCTGACACTTTTTATGAGTTCTATGATATCAGTGGTTAATATGTTTGGCCATTTTTAGTGTATAATAATGCAAATCTACAGTGTTTTATTAACCAAAACTGTTTTTCGCGTTTTTCTCCAGTTGAAGTTTTGATCGAGTACGACTCATTGGGACCGCCGCCAAATCAAGTGCGTTCGGACTAGGACATTCAAACTCGCAGTTATCGTTCAAAAGATAATGATGGTGCGAAATATGTCTGGGTTTTTAAAGAAAATGCTTTGTCACAGAATAATAGTCTGTTAAAGGTGCCAAGTATGAAATAATTTGGGGACAAAAAAACAAACCTACATAGAAATTGGAATAATAGGTCTTTTGATTGTCGGAGACGCATTTCAATGGACTTGATTACGAACAATGCATGACGTGTGTGCTCTCGCAATCGCGGACTTTTTTGATGTCACGTGATAATTATGTAAACAATGTCTGTCCAGTTTGTGCGAACTTGCACCTCTAAGTCTTTTGATATATATAACCTAAATTACTGTTCTGAACGAGACAACAGACAGAGAATGTTTTATTTAAAAACGTCACAAAACCTTCTCGCTACCTTAAGTTTAATTATCAATATTAAGTCTGGTATTTGCATGCAATCTTGAAATCAGAATTCAAAAAGATTGAAACATAACAGTGTTGTGGTTGCTAAGTTACATGGTTCTAAAGTATTTATAAGCTAAGAAATTCAGTATACTGTGAAATACTTTATTTTAGCTGGAATTAATTTTTGCTGAGAAGACATTTTGTGTGGATTTTATTTTCACTGATTTTTGACGAGTTGAATGTAAAATATAGGAAAATAGTAAATTCGCTGGATTTAATTTCCACTGAATCATTCCTTCAGCGAAAATTAATTCCAAGCAAAAATAAAGTATTTTGCAGTATTTGAGATACAGCATTTACTTGCAGCCTTTTTTGATTTTTCAAATAATATAAACAATTATCATTATATTTTGCACATATTGAAGTATTAAGATCACATTTTCTGTGTTGCAAAATTCAAAATGTAACTTGTCAGAGTTTGGAGATGAGCAGCTGCAATGCTGGTATTGAAAGATGAATTGCTCTCAAATAATAAAATCACAAACCATGATATCACAAAAATTAAATGGTTCACTGTATTTCCTCCCATGTTTAGCTTGGATTAATTTACTGTAAATCATAAACTGTAAGTTTATTGTTATTTGATAAGTTTGTGGAATTTTTTTGAATTTGGGGAACTACATTTTTGTAGACACATTTGCATAACAAAGCATTTCTTTAGTATGGCCATAGTAATGAAACAAGATAATTTAAATTTATTTCTTTAGTTGTAGTAGAACCAACTGTAGCAATTTTCAGGAGCAGAAACATTGGCATAACAAAACATTTATTTTGTATGGCCATATCAGAGAAACCATGTTTACATTTATATCTTTAGTTATTACCAAACGCTTCAGCGTGGTATTAAGAGTTTGTTTTCAGGGGTGGGTGATACCAAGGTGGGAAATGGATGCACATATGGGGTTAATTCCTTGAATTGCAATATAGAGGGTTCAGGCTGAAATACAATATATAGTGTTTTCATGTTTCGTCTGATATTTCTGTGGTATTCTGCTGCTGTAAGTAATGCACGATTTGTTCCGAAATTCAGTATATTGTGTGTATTCCAGGGTTATTCGTTTTTTGCTGAAAACACCCCTATTTTTTAGTGGTAGAGTTTGAATAGTCTCACTCCCACTGGGAAATCTGCATTGTTGCTTGAATGTGAGTTAATTAAACACATTTTCCAGACCGGCGAAAGAGTATGCAACAGCCAATTTTAACAGCCTGTCACGTGATTTTAGTCTGAATGTCAACATGAACAGGCTAGTCCATTTTACGCAGGAGTAATTGGGAGTAGAATATGTGAGGGATAGTATCAACAGAGATGTGTATAGTGAAAAGTAATATCTATCCTTCATTTACATCTCTGAGCATTTCTGTTTTAGTATATTGGTTTGAAAATGTTGAACTTGCATGATTTGCAATGTGTTTTTTTAATGGGACTCCCCTATTGATCGAATCCCGGGTTTGAACGAGAACGGCACACCACGTGATTCGTTTGAATACAATGCTGATGGCAAACATGCCGTGTTACTGCGGTACTCCACTGACGGGATGACTTACTGCATGCTACAACTTCGCTTGTGATGTTGCTTGTTAGCCATGGATTACATGAATCTTGATTACCAGTCAAATGTTGCTCATCTGACGTTGGTAATCTTTATTTGGAACTGAGTAACTTCCTGGTACTTCGTACTATGATAAAAATCAGTCAACATACATCAAGTTCTCACAATCGTAGTATTCCATGTGATGTACACCTAATATGCCAAAAATGTTGCTGAACGATTTGAACTGAATAAAAATAGCAGACGAAAATTTGTTTACAAAATAAAAATACTTCGGTTGCCAATGAAAACCGGTAAAAAACAAGCAATATGTTTTCGGCTGTTATCATGGAAGGGACATGAACGTGAAGCTAACGTCTGTTTATAACTAAAACCGGGCACCTGATACGAGGTTTGCAAAATAACATGGCAGTCATTAGAAGTCACTTTATTTTATTGTTAGGACGTATTCAACCGTTAAATGTATAATTTCCAATCGTTTTGCGATAGTATTTTCTAGATTGGAAGCAGCATTTACATTTTATTCAAAGTTCAAAGCTGCGTTGGGATTCCGTTGACAGTGGTAACAATGTCGGCGCCGGTGATCTCTTACCAGTGCGCAACGTAGCCAAAATAAAAGGCATGATCATTTGGGCACTGCTATTACAAGACTTTGGCTGTTGCCATGGTAGCGGTGGGTCAGGATTGTTTTTACCAAACGCTTCAGCGTGGTATTAAGAGTTTGTTTTCAGGGGTGGGTGATACCAAGGTGGGAAATGGATGCACATATGGGGTTAATTCCTTGAATTGCAATATAGAGGGTTCAAGCTGAAATACAATATATAGTGTTTTCATGTTTCGTCTGATATTTCTGTGGTATTCTGCTGCTGTAAGTAATGCACGATTTGTTCCGAAATTCAGTATATTGTGTGTATTCCAGGGTTATTCGTTTTTTTGCTAAAAACACCCCTATTTTTTTAGTGGCAGAGTCGAATAGTCTCACTCCCACTGGGAAATCTGCATTGTTGCTTGAATGTGAGTTAAAAAACACCTTTTCCAGACCGGCGAAAGAGTATACAACAGCCAATTTTAACAGCCTGTCACGTGATTTTAGTCTGAATGTCAACATGAAGAGGCTAGTCCATTTTACGCAGGAGTAATTGGGAGTAGAAAATGTGAGGGATAGTATCAACAGAGATGTGTATAGTGAAAAGTAATATCTATCCTTCATTTGCATCTCTGAGCATTTCTGTTTTAGTATATTGGTTTGAAAATGTTGAACTTGCATGATTTGCAATGTGTTTTTTTAATTGGGACTCCCCTATTGATCGAATCCCGGGTTTGAACGAGAACGGCACACCACGTGATTCGTTTGAATACAATGCTGATGGCAAACATGCCGTGTTACTGCACTACTGCACTGACGGGATGACTTACTGGTACTGCATGCTACAACTTCGCTTGTGATGTTGCTTGTTAACCATGGATTACATGAATCTTGATTACCAGTCAAATGTTGCTCATTTGACGTTGGTAATCTTTATTTGGAACTGAGTAACTTCCTGGTACTTCGTACTATGATAAAAATCAGTCAACATACATCAAGTTCTCTCAATCGTAGTATTCCATGTGATGTACACCTAATATGCCAAAAATGTTGCTGAACGATTTGAACTGAATAAAAATAGCAGACGAAAATTTGTTTACAAAATAAAAATACTTCGGTTGCCAATGAAAACCGGTAAAAAACAAGCAATATGTTTTCGGCTGTTATCATGGAAGGGACATGAACGTGAAGCTAACGTCTGTTTATAACTAAAACCGGGCACCTTATACGAGGTTCGCAAAATAACATGGCAGTCATTAGATGTCACTTTATTTTATTGTTAGGACGTATTCAGCCGTTAAATGTATTATTTCCAACCGTTTTGCGATAGTATTTTCTAGATTGGAGGCAGCATTTACATTTTATTCAAAGTTCAAAGCTGCGTTGGGATTCCGTTGACAGTGGTAACAATGTCGGCGCCGGTGATCTCTTACCAGTGCGCAACGTAGCCACAATAAAAGGCATGATCATTTGGGCACTGCTATTACAAGACTTTGGCTGTTGCCATGGTAGCGGTGGGTCAGGATTGTTTTTCCAATTAGTGATGGTACGACCTGCCTGTCAAGTATGAAACGTGACAAAATCAGCCCAGCCAAAAAAAATCACAGAAGAGTTAAAAAGCCATTCCTGCTGAACAGTTACTCTAACTTCGGGGTCAACTTTCTCATTAATGAAAACAGATATCAAAAATTCAAATAGTAACTTTTTGCCCACACTCAAGCCGAGTACAATGAGCTATGTCTGAGGTGTTGTATCACAGGGAGTTGGACAAACTTATGTATTTTAATAAATTATTGAATAATAAAATGTTATATAACTTTTCTTTTACCCCCCTCCCCTTCCTGGTATCTATTTCAAGTATTTTTGTCAGGTTCAAATCGTTCACCAGCATTTTTGGCATGTTAGATGTACATCACATAGAATACTAGGATTGGGAGAACTTAATGTTTGTTGACCACCTGGAATCTGAGTTTTATAAATCTTGAAGGGCTCTCGGAAGATCCACCCGCTGCCTGGACCCGCAGTGAAATCTCCGATTAATATGGAGCCGCAACCATCAACATCGACCAAGACTCAGTCCATCCACGACAAGCAAGCAACATCACAAACGAGGTTGTAGTGTGCAGTTCACGAGTCAGCGACGACCGATTTCAACGAAAGTCATTCCGTCAGTGGAGTACTGCAGTTGCACGGCATGTTTGCCAATGCACAGATCTGTGGAGGAACTTTTAACTTCAACATCAACCGTGTATCGTAGTCGCCCAGTTTAAGTTCTGGTTCTGTCGTGGTCCCAACTAAAGGGCGACAGTCGTCGTGTCGCGTCCTGTTCAATATGGGACTCATAGCGACGTATACAACGCGTGTAAAATACATTGTTTATTTACATGAAATTCGAACACGCGCTGCGCTACGACCACCGCGCTTAAACATCCACGAGTTACTTATTCGGACAATGACTTAAATTAGACGTCTGATTATTTTATTTTCACATGTACAGCGACACGCGTTCTACACTGACAAGCGTTGCTAGGTCGCAGCACTGTCTTGGAGCATATTAATGGGCAATTGGGTTCCCCGATCTAAATTTCTATCCCGGTTTGTTGCACGTTCTTTTTTTAATATGAAATAATCAAATATGGGACATGTGTATAATAACAGAACCCCACACCCTCCCCGTGGCTTCGCTCGTGAAAGTACGGCAGCAGGATACACCGCATCACTCGTGAAAATAACTTCCATACGCAATGAAAGCCACGGGGAGGGTATCTGTCATAATACTTCATTATCACTGAAAACATTTTTCCCCTGAAATAAATTCCAGTGAATATGCCATTTCCCTCATACTCTATTGAGACACAGCGCAGTGAAAATTGGATTCACATGTAATGCTTGAAAACATGTCAGAAAAAATAAATTAAGTGAAATTCTACGTGACTTCATAATAGTTGGAAATGAACACATTACACCCGACCCTACCACTCTATATACAATGTAAACTACACCCCAAAACATCCTTTCACTCACAGTTACTACCGTGTTTCACCAGTGTATTCTATTTGACGTCAGGAGAAATTGAAATAAACAAATTAATTATAATTTCAGCCTCTAGTTGACCACTGATTAAAGAAACTACCTCGTCTTTATGTCAACTTGCAGTTATTCGTTGCCTACACCAGTGACTTCAAAATATATGTTTCAATCCCAGGAATTTCACTCGCTGTTAATTGCATGGGAGTGGCAGTCTTTAATGAATTTCTATTGTCATGTCAATTTCTTGCGATTAATCGAACATTAAGCTGTAACCACATACCGCCTAGGTGCTGTAATTAAATCCTGGTGTAAGCACCATATGAACTATGAACAATGTATGTGAAGCCAGCTGTGGGGTATATTCAATCCTATAGATTTCTCATTGTTTGGTAACTATTTGCTGCAAATGCAACAAAAATCAATATAAAAAATATTACCCACACAGTATTCTACAGGTTACTTGTTTATATCTTTAGTTGTAGTAGAACCAACTGTAGCAATTTTCAGTAGCAGAAACTTTGGTATAACAAGACATTTATTTTGTATGGCAGTGAAACCATGTTTAAATTTATATCTTTACTTATTTATAACTTTAGTTGTAGTAGAACCAACTGTAGCAATTTTCAAAACAATTTTCAGTAGCAGAAACATTGGCATAACAAGACATTTCTTTTGTATGGCCCAAGTCAAACTTAGTTGTCAATATTTATATATCTTCAGTAGCTGTAGGATGTACTTTTATAAGCCAGCCTATAATTTATTACCAAACGCTTCAGCGTGGTATTAAGAGTTTGTTTTCAGGGGTGGGTGATACCAAGGTGGGAAATGGATGCACATATGGGGTTAATTCCTTGAATTGCAATATAGAGGGTTCAAGCTGAAATACAATATATAGTGTTTTCATGTTTCGTCTGATATTTCTGTGGTATTCTGCTGCTGTAAGTAATGCACGATTTGTTCCGAAATTCAGTATATTGTGTGTATTCCAGGGTTATTCGTTTTTTGCTGAAAACACCCCTATTTTTTTAGTGGCAGAGTCGAATAGTCTCACTCCCACTGGGAAATCTGCATTGTTGCTTGAATGTGAGTTAATTAAACACCTTTTCCAGACCGGCGAAAGAGTATACAACAGCCAATTTTAACAGCCTGTCACGTGATTTTAGTCTGAATGTCAACATGAAGAGGCTAGTCCATTTTACGCAGGAGTAATTGGGAGTAGAATATGTGAGGGATAGTATCAACAGAGATGTGTATAGTGAAAAGTAATATCTATCCTTCATTTGCATCTCTGAGCATTTCTGTTTTAGTATATTGGTTTGAAAATGTTGAACTTGCATGATTTGCAATGTGTTTTTTTACAGGGACTCCCCTATTGATCGAATCCCGGGTTTGAACGAGAACGGCACACCACGTGATTCGTTTGAATACAATGCTGATGGCAAACATGCCGTGTTACTGCAGTACTGCACTGACGGGATGACTTACTGGTACTGCATGCTACAACTTCGCTTGTGATGTTGCTTGTTAGCCATGGATTACATGAATCTTGATTACCAGTCAAATGTTGCTCATTTGACGTTGGTAATCTTTATTTGGAACTGAGTAACTTCCTGGTACTTCGTACTATGATAAAAATCAGTCAACATACATCAAGTTCTCTCAATCGTAGTATTCCATGTGATGTACACCTAATATGCCAAAAATGTTGCTGAACGATTTGAACTGAATAAAAATAGCAGACGAAAATTTGTTTACAAAATAAAAATACTTCGGTTGCCAATGAAAACCGGTAAAAAACAAGCAATATGTTTTCGGCTGTTATCATGGAAGGGACATGAACGTGAAGCTAACGTCTGTTTATAACTAAAACCGGGCACCTTATACGAGGTTCGCAAAATAACATGGCAGTCATTAGAAGTCACTTTATTTTATTGTTAGGACGTATTCAGCCGTTAAATGTATTATTTCCAACCGTTTTGCGATAGTATTTTCTAGATTGGAGGCAGCATTTACATTTTATTCAAAGTTCAAAGCTGCGTTGGGATTCCGTTGACAGTGGTAACAATGTCGGCGCCGGTGATCTCTTACCAGTGCGCAACGTAGCCAAAATAAAAGGCATGATCATTTGGGCACTGCTATTACAAGACTTTGGCTTTTGCCATGGTAGCGGTGGGTCAGGATTGTTTTTCCAATTAGTGATGGTACGACCTGCCTGTCAAGTATGAACCGTGACAAAATCAGCCAAGCCAAACAAAATCACAGAAGAGTTAAAAAGCCATTCCTGCTGAACAGTTACTCTAACTTCGGGGTCAACTTTCTCATTAATGAAAACAGATATCAAAAATTCAAATAGTAACTTTTTGCCCACACTCAAGCCGAGTACAATGAGCTATGTCTGAGGTGTTGTATCACAGGGAGTTGGACAAACTTATGTATTTTAATAAATTATTGAATAATAAAATGTTATATAACTTTTCTTTTACCCCCCCCCCTCCCCTTCCTGGTATCTATTTCAAGTATTTTTGTCAGGTTCAAATCGTTCACCAGCATTTTTGGCATGTTAGATGTACATCACATAGAATACTAGGATTGGGAGAACTTAATGTTTGTTGACCACCTGGAATCTGAGTTTTATAAATCTTGAAGGGCTCTCGGAAGATCCACCCGCTGCCTGGACCCGCAGTGAAATCTCCGATTAATATGGAGCAGCAACCATCGACATCAATATACCATGAGGTTTCTGTTGGCGACGTTGCGGCGTTACTCAGTTCCAAATAAAGATTACCAACGCCAAATTAGCAAAATTTAACCGGTAACCAAGACTCAGTCCATCCACGACAAGCAAGCAACATCACAAACTAGGTTGTAGTGTGCAGCTCACGAGTCAGCGACGACCGATTTCAACGAAAGTCATTCCGTCAGTGGAGTACTGCAGTTGCACGGCATGTTTGCCAATGCACAGATCTGTGGAGGAACTTTTAACTTCAACATCAACCGTGTATCGTAGTCGCCCAGTTTAAGTTCTGGTTCTGTCGTGGTCCCAACTAAAGGGCGACAGTCGTCGTGTCGCGTCCTGTTCGATATGTGACTCATAGCGACGTATACAACGCGTGTAAAATACATTGTTTATTTACATGAAATTCGAACACGCGCTGCGCTACGACCACCGCGCTTAAACATCCACGAGTTATTTATTCGGACAATGACTTAAATTAGACGTCTGATTATTTTATTTTCACATGTACAGCGACACGCGTTCTACACTGACAAGCGTTGCTAGGTCGCAGCACTGTCTTGGAGCATATTAATGGGCAATTGGGTTCCCCGATCTAAATTTCTATCCCGGTTTGTTGCACGTTCTTTTTTTAATATGAAATAATCAAATATGGGACATGTGTATAATAACAGAACCCCACACCCTCCCCGTGGCTTCGCTCGTGAAAGTACGGCAGCAGGATACACCGCATCACTCGTGAAAATAACTTCCATACGCAATGAAAGCCACGGGGAGGGTATCTGTCATAATACTTCATTATCACTGAAAACATTTTTCCCCTGAAATAAATTCCAGTGAATATGCCATTTCCCTCATACTCTATTGAGACACAGCGCAGCGAAAATTGGATTCACATGTAATGCTTGAAAACATGTCAGCATAAATAAATTAAGTGAAATTCTACGTGACTTCATAATAGTTGGAAATGAACACATTACACCCGACCCTACCACTCTATATACAATGTAAACTACACCCCAAAACATCCTTTCACCCACAGTTACTACCGTGTTTCACCAGTGTATTCTATTTGACGTCAGGAGAAATTGAAATAAACAAATTAATTATAATTTCAGCCTCTAGTTGACCACTGATTAAATAAACTACCTCGTCTTTATGTCAACTTGCAGTTATTCGTTGCCTACACCAGTGACTTCAAAATATATGTTTCAATCCCAGGAATTTCACTCGCTGTTAATTGCATGGGAGTGGCAGTCTTTAATGAATTTCTATTGTCATGTCAATTTCTTGCGATTACTCGAACATTAAGCTGTAACCACATACCGCCTAGGTGCTGTAATTAAATCCTGGTGTAAGCACCATATGAACTATGAACAATGCATGTGAAGCCAGCTGTGGGGTATATTCAATCCTATAGATGTCTCATTGTTTGGTAACTATTTGCTGCAAATGCAACAAAAATCAATATAAAAAATATTACCCACACAGTATTCTACAGGTTACTTGTTTACATGTAGTGTTTATTTGAAATGCCACTAGAATCAATTAAACCGTAACCTCTTCAGTACAAATATTTTAAATTAGAAAATATGGACTGTATCCAGCTCTAAACTATTTCTGTTGTGAGTGTTTACTTCGTATTAAGTTATTCTGTGCCATTTGCTGTCTCCTGTGTGTAGAGGTATTCTGAACTATGTTTTGCTTTCTCTAAATAGACTGAATTGTTATTATTGAGTAGAACAAGTACCAATATTCTGGATTGTATCCTGGAACTTGTGAATTTGTAAAATATGTTTAAAAAATGTGAGTGGGTATGATTTGGCAAAGAAGTGATGCGTGTTGTAGATGTATTCCAATTGATACCATTTTAAAAGGGTGTTAAAAATGCTTATTGTTTTCATAATTTGTCTTTTTATATTAGGATGGTCAGTTGTCAATATGGAATTTGTTTGTACCGACCGCAAGGACTGGTTTGCAAAAGTATCGGTCCTACATAAAATCTGCCGATCTAGAACCGATGGATTGGCGTTAATTTTCAATACTGCTGATGTGTAATGTGAAGTTGATGTGATCCTATACTGCATAGTGTATACAAAACAAGGGCTCTGCGAGCCATCTGTCAGTCAGGAGCCTGACCTATATCTTGGGACCTGTATTTTCAGTTTTGTGTACATGCCTCGGATGATCACATTCACACAGACATCCTATACCTTGGGATGCATGTGTTTCATGATTTGTTTCAAACCATTTTAATGTTTTAATGATAAAAATTCATCAAAATCAAATATTTCTTTGGATTTCATTTAACCTCAGACATTTTTGCAGGTCATTTTCAAAATGGCCGTCTGGTGGCCATTTTGTTTTGATGAATGTGGTTTGAGATCTATATCTCTGACATGTTTTGACTGATCATATTCAGACTTTATATATATTTCATACATTTTATCACACATATGCATGTGTATTTGTTCAAATATAAGATTCAAGATGGCCGAATGATACTGACCTATTACTACAGCAGTTTCAGAACGGTAGTTTGTTCTATGCTAATACATGGCCAATGAAACTGTGCATCCACTTCAAACCCAACCACAAAACACATTTAAAAGTAATTTTTACAGAGGGCTATATTTCATGGTTTTGCAACCGAATATACAATAGTTAGCAATATTTCTGTAATATGTTATAGATTGAGTGCAAACATTTTTTTGATTTCATACTTTTCTTTAATTTCATAGAAATTGGTCCTGTGACAATAACAACAGATCCTAAAGAATTTCAGAAGAATTTACGAGATTTATATGTCATGGGAGGCGGAGATTGTCCAGAAATGAGTTTAAGTGCTATTGAAACTGCATTAACTATTAGTTTACCAAGTTCTTTTATTTATGTATTTACTGATGCCAGAGCCAAAGATTTTGATCTCACGGAGAATGTACTTAAACTCATTCAGGAAAAACAAAGCCAGGTGGGTTATACTATCATAGCCATTGAGCATTTCAAAATTTGGTTATATGTTGTAATCTGGTGTGACCATGGTAGATGAGAAAAGATCTCGGACAACTCTAAATATGCAGCAAATTAAGTTATGTGTATTCATAGCCACAATTTGGTTGGCAGAAACTCCCAATTTGCAACAGCGATGCTACAAATTAGGTAAATCATTAACACTTAATGGTGATGGTTTATATGCTGTAACTATCACATCACCATGGTTAAACTGGTAACATGGGACCCACAGCAGAGTACAACATCTGTGTCACTTTGAAGTGGTATGCATATCAAAGCTGCATTGTTTTTCTACACATATTTTAACCTTAATTTGAATATTTTGAAATATTTTCTACAAATTTATATATTTTCATTGTTAATTTAGCACCTATTTCCAATTGCTAAAGGTATAATAACTTTATTAACATTATTCATTTTTGAATTGAACATATTCAGTGTTCTCCCCCGGAAATTTTTCATAGAGTCGCGGCTAATTTGCATAATAATTAGCATGTAATTAGCATAAATTAACATATTGTTTGTCATATGGGGAAATAAAACAAAACCAGTTTTTTTTCCTTTTTTTCTATTTATTTTATGTACAATCCGTATACAATTATTGCACTGCATGTTTAGTATTGCAAATGTCCTGCAGAAATACTGAGTTTTCTGTTTCTTTGCTTGGCCGGTCCCGGTAAATTAAACATGAGGGTTGGTTATTCTCATTGCTTGTCTTCCGTTTCTGTTGTTTTCCGGTTAAGTACAACAACTGTTACGAGTCACGATACTTATGCTACTATGTTCGAGCAATAATAGTTTTTCTGGCTGAAATTATCCATCTTTATGTATTTTTTTTTAATCATCGATGTTGTTTGTTCAACACAATTGTGAACAATTCGAGACAACAGAGGTCTGAATTACGAATTGTCGCCATTGTTATACCACGTAAAATTGAGGCTTTTCTTCCAAGAAATAACACAAGTGTCACTCCAATTTCCACACGTTTCTTGATTAGAATTCCCGATTTCTTGATAAATATATTATTTTCAATTATGCTTCACTTAATTCATCCGAATCTGAGCACGATATGTGATCTGAGTGGGAAGTTCACGCTCGCTGGATCTTACGTGGGTGACGCCATCTTGGATTCACAATCACGAGGTCAAAATTGTTTACATCATAAATATATATTTTTTCACATTTTGATCTCAAAAAACAAATACAATATCAAAAATACTGACAAAAATCCAAACTTAGAATAATAGTACGACTACATTTCTAAAAATAATAATGAAAATACGTTTCGTACACACCGAAAACATGTGGCTTTTGACCCCAAGTGTGACTATATCATTTGCATATGAATATACATTTGGCAAAGAGCGTTTGACACCGGGGCTTACGGCTTTGTCTTTATAGAACTGCTTTGTTTTGTTAAAACGATATCCAACCAATGAGAAACAACAGGGGATTATCCCGGGAAATTGGCGTTAATACAATGCATTTGTTGATTTAACTAGTTAGCCAGGAAATAAATAGCCAGATAAATAACAGCATCGCGGAGGAAACACATAGCATCACGGGCAAATCCGATCGCTTCGGGGCCCGTGATGCTGTTTTGGCCTGTGGAGAACACTGATATTCAAATACTAAATGAAAAAAAAAAATGACATAAACAATGTAAACAAAAAATAACAAATAAATATACTTTGTATACTATAAAGATTGTAAAAAATATAAAAATTGGTTTTAGTATAAATAATGCTATTTTGACTATCAGCATGCTTATTCACTAATTTATGTCTGATTTCTCCTACATAGATTGTTTTTGTCATGACTGGAGACTGTGGTAACCGTTCACATGTTGGATTTCAGGCATATGAAGATATAGCAGCTACAAGCTCAGGACAACTATTTATGTTAAATAAATCTGATGTAGATGAGGTAATATAATGACCTTCAATAATTTCTGTTACAGTAACTCTGTAACTCCCACCTGTTAATTGAATACAATTCGACCTGTAACCATTATCTGTTATTAGACACAGTTTGACCTGTAATCCCTACCTGTTATTGGACACAATTTGACCTTTAAACCCCACCTGTTATTGGACACAGTTTAACCTATAACCCCCACCTGTTATTGGACACAGTTTGACCTGTAACCCCCACCTGTTAATTGAATACAATTTGACCTGTAACCATCACTGTTATTGGACACAATTTGACCTGTAACGACCACCTCTTATTGGACACAGTTTGACCTATAACAGCCACCTGTTATTGGACACAGTTTGACCTGTAACCCCACATGCTATTGGACACAGTTTGACCTGTAGCCACCACCTGTTATTGGAAACAGTTTGACCTGTAACCCCACCTGTTATTGGACAGTTTGACCTGTAACGACCACCTCTTATTGGACATAGTTTGACCTATAACAGCCACCTGTTATTGGACACAGTTTGACCTGTAACCCCACATGCTATTGGACACAGTTTGACCTGTAACCCCACATGCTATTGACACAGTTTGACCTGTAACCCCACATGCTATTGGACACAGTTTGACCTGTAATCCCACATGCTATTGGACACAGTTTGACCTGTAACCACCACCTGTTATTGCAAACAGTTTGACCTGTAACCCCCTGTTATTGGACACAATTTGATCTGTAACCCCCACCTGTTATTGGACACAATTTGACCTTTAACCCCAACCTGTTATTGGACACAGTTTGGCCTGTAACCCCCACCTGTGTTAGACACAATTTGACCTGTAACCCCCACCTGTTACTGGATGCAGTTTGACCTGTAATCCTCACCTGTTATTGGACACAGTTTGACCTGTAACCCCCACCTGTGTTAGACACAATTTGACCTGTAACCCCTACCTGTTATTGGATACAGTTTGACCTGTAATCCTCACCTGTTATTGGACACAATTTGATCTGTACCCCCCATCTGTTATTGGACACAATTTGACCTGTAACCCCAACCTGTTATTGGACACAGTTTGGCCTGTAACTCCCACCTGTGTTAGACACAATTTGACCTGTAACCCCCACCTGTTATTGGATGCAGTTTGACCTGTAATCCTCACCTGTTATTGGACACAATTTGACCTGTAACCCCACCTGAGTTAGACACAATTTGACCTGTAACCCCCACCTGTTATTGGAAATAGTTTGACCTGTAATTTATATAATTAGTCAGTATCCATCAATATCTCAAGTACCACAATATTTACATAATTTGTATAATAATTTTCTTTTCTTTTCATCAATTTCTGGGAGGGAATTAATCATCACATAATGAAACTTGGAAAATATGTGGCCTGGAACACTACACAGACCTAATGAGTTTTGGGTTGAAATTTATGCATAATAATTGCTTAAATTTTCTACCTATATCTCAAAAATTAATTAGTGTAAAATGCTTTTATTTTAGCTGGAATAATTTTTGCTGAAAAGACTTTTTGGGTGTTTCGCATGGAATTATTTACTATGACAAGTTTGAATTTAAAATATAGGATAAAAGGTATATTCACTGGATTTTATTTTCACTGAATCATTCCTTCAGCGAAAATTAATTCCAATCGAAAATAAAGTATTTTACTAGTATCGTATTTCAATTAGACATTGTATATAAGTGCCTGGGAACAATGCTAAAGACCTGATTAGTTTTAGATTGAAATTCAAGCATACTGATTGCCTAATTTGCATAATGTGCATAATCATTGCATTTCATTGAAATTTGGTTCATATATTCTTTGGATTATAAATATATGTGAATTAGTTTAATGTTGAAAAACATGCATATTGATTAATTATTACATGTATTAGCCAATCTCTGCTATCTCAAATAGTCAGGTTTAAATTGAACTTGTGGTAGAGTTTGTCTGGAATAAATTAGACTGAAAATCACAGATGTCGTGCATCTCAAATAACAGACAAATATCAGTTGCCAAACTTCTTGTTTGAGAGACTAATCTTAAATTTTTAGCTCCGCTGTTGACTTTGTCAAGCAGAGCTTATCATATGAGTGATGGTCCGTCGTCTGCCGTTCGTGTCAATGTTTTACTTTTTCAACTTCTTCTTGAAAACTACAAGCCTGAATGCTTTGATATTTGGTGTATATGTACCTAGGGTAGACCTCCCTCAGATTTGTTCATTTCATGATGATATCTTCAATTCTCTAATTTTGGTGAATATTTTTGTCATTTTTGGTAAAAAGTGATATTTTTGACTTCTTGTTAAAAATTGCAAGTCCAATTGCTTTGATATTACATATATAGGTACTAAATGTGGACCTCTCTCAGATTGGTTCATTTTGTATTGATATCTTCAATTTTCTAATTTTGGTGAATATTTTTGTCATTTTTGGTAAAAAGTGATATTTTCGACTTCTTGTTAAAAACCGCAAGTTCAATTGCTTTGATATTACATTTATAGGTACTAAATGTGGACTTCTCTCAGATTTGTTTGTTTTGTAATGATATCTTTAATTCTCTAATTGGGGTGAATATTTTTGTCATTTTTGGTAAAAAGAGATATTTTTAGTCCCCGTTCGGACATAGTCCGAAAACAGGGACTTATGTTTTGCCCTGTGTGCGTCCGTGCGTGCATGCATGCTCCGTGATCACCTGTATCTCGAACATGCATGGACCGATTAAGTTCAAACTTCACTCATACATCACACATTATATGGGACATATGCACATGCATTTTTTTCATGATCCGATTAACGATAGCCGAATAGCGGCCATTTTAAGGCGGAAAATGCATCAAAATCGGACATTTTCACCATTCCGGACCCGGATCTCAGTTATGCATAGACGAATTTTGTTCAAATTTGGTACATACATTAAACATAATAGGACTTGATGTACGTCATTTTTTTTTTGGATCGGGTTTGAAATGGCCGACTGGCGGCCATTTTGTTTTAAAGAAATCTGTTCTGGATCCGTATCTGGGACATGCTTGGATTGATCGCGTTCAAACTTCACACACACAAGGTACATCATGTCACAAATATGTATGTGCATTTGTTTCATGATCTCATTAAGGATAGCCAAATGGCGGCCGCTTTAAGGCCGAAAATGCATTGAAATTGCACATTTTCATCATTCCGGACCTGGATCTCAGTTATGCATGGACGGATTTTGTTCAAATTTGGTACATACATTCAACATAATAGGACCTTGATGCACGTCATTTTTTTTTTCGGATCAAGTTCGAAATGGCCGACTGGCGGCCATTTTGTTTTAAAGAATTCAGTTCTGGATCCGTATCCGAGACATGTCTGGATTGATCAAGTTCAAACTTCACACACACAAGGTACATCATGTCACAAATATGTATGTGCATTTGTTTTATGATCTCATTAACGATAGCCAAATGGAGCGCTTTAAGGCCGAAAATGCATTGAAATCGCACATTTTCACCATTCCGGACCCGGATTTCAGTTATGCATGGACGGATTTTGTTCAAATTTGGTACATACATTAAACATAATAGGACCTTGATGCACGTCTTTTTTTTCGGATCAAGTTCGAAATGGCCGACTGGCAGCCATTTTGTTAAAGAATTCAGTTCTGGATCCGTATCCATGTCTGGATTGATCAAGTTCAAACTTCACACACACATGGTACATCATGTCACAAATAGATATGTGCATTTGTTTCATGATCCGCTTAACAATAGCTGAATGATGGCTATTTTAAGGCCGAAAATGCATCAAAATCACGTATTTTCACAATTCCAGAACCAGATCTCAGTCATGCATGGATGGATTTTGTTCAGATTTAGTACAATGTGTTGTACATATGCAGGTGCATTTCGGTCATGATCTGCTTTGAATGTATATGTCACTCAAATATGTACGGAACGGGACGTGTCAACTTCTTGTTAAAAACCGCATGTCCAATTGCTTTGATATTACATATATAGGTACTACATGTGGTCCTCTCTCAGATTTGTTCATTTCATGATGATATCTTTAATTCTCTAATTTTAGTGAATATTTTTGTCATTTTTGGTAAAAAGTGATATTTTCGACTTCTTGTTAAAAACCACAAGTTTGATTGCTTTTATATAAAATATATAGGTACTACATGTGGACCTCTTTCAGATTTGTTGATTTTGTGGTGATATCTTCAATTATCTAATTTTGATGATTATTTTTGGTAAAAAGTGATATTTTTGAATTTATGTTGAAAACAGCAAGTCCTGTTGCTTTGATACTATACATATTGTTCATTTTCTAATGATATCTTCTGTTCTTTAATTGCAATGTGCATTGCTAACAGCAGAGCTATCTCAGCCGAGAGGCTGCTTGTTAATATGTTTCCAATACTCTCAGCACACAAGAGTTCTTTCTAAACTTTCTTTGATTAATTTTGTGACAAAAACCACAAAAACATGCAAATATTATGTGTTTCCACATTATTATCTCTGCTGTTGCCGAAAACGGGGACGTATAATTCGGTCTCCGTCCGTTCGTCCGTGTGCCCGTGCGTCTGTGCGTCCGTGCGTCCGTCCGGAGTCATATCTCAGAATCCCTTGGACCGATTCCGTTCATTCTTTGCATGTGTCTAGTACTTTATGTGGGACATATGCACATGCAGTAGTTTAGCGATTCGATTCTAAATGGCCGACTGGCAGCCACCTTGTTTTTTGAAAATGTTGTATTTTGGACATGCTTTGTCAGTTTTCATTCAAACTTGGTACATAGATTATACATGTTAGGATACATGTCCATGATGATTTATTTCACAATTGGATCAAAGATGGCCGACTGACAGCCATCTTGTTTTTTTGAAAATGTCGTATTTTGGACATGCTTTGTCAGTTTTCATTCAAATTTAGTACATAGATCATACATGTTAGGATACATGTTCCCGACCGTCCGTGAGTTCCTGAGTCTGTCCGTCCGACCGTCCGTGTGTCCGTCTGTCCGTGCGTCAGTCTGTCCAACGTCATAATTCAGAATCCTGTGGACCGATTCCGTTCATTCTTTGCATGTGCCTAGTACCTTATGTGGGACATATGCACATGCAGTGGTTTAGCGATTCGATTCGATGTATTTTGGACATGCTTTGTCAGTTGTCATTCAAACTTGGTACATAGATTATACATGTTAGGATACATGTCCATGACAATTTATTTCGCAATTGGATCAAAGATGGTCGACTGGCAGGCATCTTGTTTTTGTTTTTTTATGCGGTATCTTGGACGTGCTCTGTCAGTTTTCATTCAAATTTGGCACATACATGTACTTTATACATGTTAGGATGCATGTCCATGACAATTTGTTTCAAATTCTGGTCAAGGATGGCCGATTGACAGCCATCTGACTTTTTGGCCTTACTACCACATTTCCACAATTTATGTACCATTTTCATTCGATTTGGCACATACATCATACATATCAGTGTGTTTCATAATCAGATCAAAGATGGCCGAATAACGGCTGTTTTTATTTTGGCCATATTACTATGACACGAAACACGTGTTTTGATGTAAATAAACCATCTGTTGTATACGCCACTTGGAACTCAAGTTTTAAGGACACACTCACGACAACCCCTCTGCTTTAATATGACGAGCACAAAGAGAACTTAATGGGTACTGTGTCATTTTCAATGACTTGTGTTTTTTATGTTATTTAAGGTATTAACGTTTGTAAGTTTATCAATCCAAGCAAGAAAGGTTCATTTACTGGCAGTAAATAATGAAGAAAGCGGATCTAAAGTTTTTGTATTACCAGTGGATCCAGCACTAAGAGAATTTGTTGTTAGTGTGAGCGGGGACAATCCATCAATTTCCTTGATAGATCCTATGGGTAAGGACAATACATCTATCATAATAGGCTATTTTCTGTTCAACTGCAAGATCTTGTGAGTTGATTGAAAGACATACAGCGAACGTCTGCCGCAAAAATAGAACAATTTGATTTTGAACTTGAATTCCTTAATTTCGTAGCTCACATCGAAACACCGATTTTTGACAGGGGAATATTGCGTTTGAATACCCTTACTTCATCAAATGTGTACAGCACATTATTAAGCGTAGAAATATACCCAAAATACTTTCGCTTTTGTCAAATCCCACACGATGTTTGTCGCCACTACAGCGGTATGACCTTTGTTTTTACGTTCAATTCCACACATAACACAGGATCTCGAAGTGAACGAAAAAAGGTCTATTGTATAAAAAGGAGATATATTTGGTGAGGTAGCTAGGTCCTGGAGGCATCTTTTACATAAAAAAATTGGTATCCAATCATCAAACAGGGTTTCTAAAAACCTTTAAGTGTAAATTTAGTACCATGAGAATGCATAGTCCTTTCAAGTGTGTGAACAACAGAAGTACACTCTATTTAGCCCTTTCAAGTGTGTGAACAACAGAAGTACACTCTATTTGCATTCTTGGACTACTGTAAAACATGTCTTTTTTGCGAGCATGTCTTTTTAGCAAATTTAGCAAGAGAACTAATTTGCTAATTTAAGATGTCGCTAATGACTTCATTATAAATTCAAAATGGCGGCCAAACAACGTCTTTTTCTCCACACACACACACACACTTTATAAACAACACAGAAAATGTAATAATCTGGAGCACTTCCTTATTACACAGTTTTTACAGTTTTTATGGAGGTGATGATTGCGCATTTGTTTTGGCAGACGACAGACAAGTATTGTGAAAATAGGAAATCAACAAAGAGAAGAGAGATTCGCTAAATCAACATTTCACTATTACGTCATTTTACCACAATTCGCTAAAATAGTGTGTCGCTTTTTCAACATGTTTTACAGTATTTGACAAACATACGATTTATGTTGTTAGAAAGCTCAAAGGAAAACTTTCTGATTTGTCAATGTTTTAGTTTATGTTATGGCAGGCATTCAAGTTCTACAAAAATTTGTGCAACCAATATAAATTCAATATTGACCAGTTTAGAAGAAATTTAAACCAATTTAGATCTGATATTTCCTAAAATATTTCCCCAAAATAAGTGGAAGGGGCCTTCCACTTATTTTTAGCCGAAAAACACACCATTGTTTCTTGTAACCCATTATAATGATATCTGCTTGTGGGCATTCACGGACAAAACCGAGTCAATGTGACATTACTGTAAAACCATTCATTTTTACGGCTATTTAATTTCATTATTTTGATGTTTTGAGCAATTTTACTTGGTCTTAATTTCACAAATTTGGCGAGGAAACAATGTTCACATGGATTTGATTTAATGAATTTTACCGATCAGCGAAAATATAGCATTTATGAATATATTAAAATCTAGTGAATAATTAGTTCATTTACAGTATGTCTTCGTAAATTTGTTTAATAACATTTTTGTATAACAATGTTTCACAGGTCAAGAAATAACAAAGGAAAATGGATTGGTGGAATTACTAGGAATTGACAATGTTTATATCGTAACTGTAAAAGAACCTAAACCGGGATCATGGAAATTGACGGCTAGCAGTCAGTCAACCAATCAACTACGAGTAACTGGTCTCAGTACATTGGACTTTGTGCCGGGCTATTCAAAAAAACCTGTATTTAGGCTTGAAGATGCTTTGCATCGACCAATTGATGGTGAGTTGGTACAACATACTATTGGTAATGTTGAGTGGAGCTATCATTACTGATGTTCATTGGCTGGTATCTGTTGGTGTCAACTTCACATTTTGGACTTCATCTTTAAAAATCACATGCTGTATGTTTTTCATACTTACAAATGTACCTTGGGTAGTTCTCTTGTGATAAAAAAATTAATTCTCTAATTTTAGTGAATATTTATTTTCAGTAAAAAATGCTGTTTTCGACTTCCACTTGAAAATAACTATATTGTAGTTCCTTTGATATTTTACTTATAGACACATTGATTGGACCTCAGTCAGATTTTGTTCATTTTAATTCTATAATTTTAATCTATTTTTTTTGTAAATTTTGCTAATAAATGCTATTTTCGAAATGGCAAGCCCAATTGCTTTGATATTTTGATTGTAGGCACCTTGGTTTTGATGACATATTGACCAATTTATATCCGATATTCACTAATTTTAATCGAATTTTGACCAATTTAAAAATAGTATTGACCAATTTGAATCCAATTTTGACCAATTTAGATTCGATATTGACCAATTCAGATCCTATGTTGACCAATTTAAATCTGATTTTGACCAATTTAAATTCATTAATGACCAAGTCAAATCCAATTTTGACCAATTTAGATTTGATATTGACCAATTTATATCCGATATTGACTTATTTAAATCCAATTTTGATCAATTTAGATTCGATATTGACCAATTCAGATTCTATGTTGACCAATTTAAATCTGATTTTGACCAATTTAAATTCATTAATGACCAAGTCAAATCCAATTTTGACCAATTGATATTGACCAATTTAAATCCAATTTTGACCAATTTAGATTTGATATTGACCAATTTATATCCGATATTGACTTATTTAAATCCAATTTTGACCAATTTAGATCTGATATTGACAATTTAAATTTCATATTGACCAATTTATATCCAATTTTGACCAATTTAGATTCTATATTGACCAATTCAGATCCTATGTTGACCAATTTAAATCTGATTTGACAAATTTGAATTCAATATTGACCAAGTCAAATCTAATTTTGAACAATTTAAATCCAATTTTGAACAATTTAGATTTGATTTTGACCAATTTAGATTCAATATTTACCAATTTAGATTGAATGTTGGCCAGCCAATGTTGAAAAAAAGGACATATATTTTACATATAATTAGATAAATTTGGCAATATTTGTCCACAAAACAAAACTTTGTTTTGATGTTTTGGTGCATTCTAAGTTCATTTTATGTAGTGTTAATAATTTAATTTAATTTAATTTAATTTAATATAATTTAATTTAATATAATTTAATTTAATTTAATTTAATTTAATTTAATTTAATTTACAGGTATCCCGACATACATGATAATAAATGCAACTGGTCTGGAACCTCCTGGCGTTTTCATTAAACTAGAACTTCTAAATCTTCAAGGACAAACAATACGTGAATTCCCCTTACAACTCAATGTTTCAAATCCTTCCATCTATACTATACCGATGTTTCTTCCTCCAAGTGAATTTTTTCATCTGCGAGTATCGGGTATTGATAAACAAAATTACTTGTTTCATAGATTGTCTTCAACTGCAGTCAGTCCGCTAAAGCCAGGTATGTATTATCCCCTAAATGATGACCATGTCTCTCGTCATCGTCGTCGTTAACATTTTTCTTGAGTCCATGATAACTGATAATTGTTTGTCAATCTTTCCCAAACTTATTATACTAAGTTTTCCATCGGATTAATAATCAATTTATCCTCATGACAGAGTTTAGTTTTGGTGTGTCATGTCATTTTTGGAGATATTGGTTAAAATGTGATTTGAGGTAGATTGTACGGAGTATTAAATTCATCGTATTTGCTTCATTAAGTGTGTTTCTATGGGGATATTAAGTAATATTTTAGTGATTCAGTTTTTAGCTCTGCTGTCGTCAAAGTCGACACAGCGGAGCTGTTCATATTACTGATTGTTCGTCATCAGTCGGCGGCGGCGGTGGCGTCAACTTTACAATTTCAACTTCTTCTTCAAAACCGCAAGTCAGAATGTTTTCAAATTTGATATGCAAATGCCTTGGATGGTTCTTTCTCAGATTTTTTTATTTCATGATGATATCTTTAATTTTCTAATTTTGGTGAATATTTTTGTCATTTTTGGTAAAAAGTGATATTTTCAACTTCTTGTTAATAACCACAAGTCCGATTGCTTTGATATTACATATATAGGTACTACATGTGGACCTCTCTCAGATTTGTTCATTTCATGACGATATCTTTAATTTTCTAATTTTGGTGAATATTTTTATCATTTTTGGTAAAAAGTGATATTTTCTTCTTGTTAAAAACCACGATCATTTATGGTGAAAAATGATATTTTTGAATTCTTGTTGAAAACAGCAAGTCCCATTGCATTGATACTATGCATATTGTTCATTTTGTAATGATATCTTCTGTTCTTTAATTGAAATGTGCATTACTAACAGCGGAGCTATCTCAGCCGAGAGGCTGCTTGTATTACATATATAGGTACTACATGTGGACCTCTTTCAGATTTGTTAATTTCGTGGTGATATCTTCAATTATCTAATTTTGATGATTATTTTTGTCATTTTTGATGAAAAGTGATATTTTTGAATTCTTGTTCTGTTCTTTAATTGAAATGTGCATTGCTAACAGCGGAGCTATCTCAGCCGACAAGCTGCTTGTTAATTTATATGACCTTCATCAGAGATTTGTTCTAACAGGGCAAATATGATACCTTTAAAAAAACATTAAAATATTAAATTCTATATATAATTTTGTCACCATTTGTGGTAACTACCGGTAAAATAAAATTTTGAGATATATTGGAAACCTTTTCCCATAGAAACCGAAAAGTAGTTTGGTGACCATATATTTTTATCTAGGTTTTGTGAACAAAATCATAAAATAAAACCATATTGCAAAATTCAAGAAAATGTTATCATTTGTTTTAATGATAACCATTTGGTTAACAAAGATTAAACTTGAGTACATGAAATATATTGTGTATTTTAAATGCATTATTTAGTCATCGAGTTTTACTTTTGCTATTTTTTGCTGATAAGCAAATCTACTAAATTAAATTCATGGGAACATGTAAAATAACAATACAACTCATTGTTTCCTTGACAAATTTGTGAAGTTAGTAAGTTATTAATCTCAAAAACATTAAAATAGTGAAATTAAATGTCAGTGGAAATAAATAGTAACATACTGTAACACATGTTGAAAAAGCGACATGCAATTTCAGCGAATTGTGGTAAAATGACGTAATAGCGAAATGTTGATTTAGCGAATCTATCTTGTCATTGTTGCTTTCCTGTTTGCACAATACTTGTCTGTCGCGTTCCAAAACAAATGCGCAGTTATCACCTCCATAAAAACAAAGAAAAACTGTCAAGTGTAATTAGGAAGCGCCCCATATTTTTATGTTCCAGATTACTGTATACAAATCTCCAAGCCTTGGTTATTTTGAATTTATAATAAAGTCATTAGCGACATCTTGAATTAGCGAATCAGTTCTCTCGCTAAATTTGCATAAGACATGCTCGCGAAAAAGACATGTTTTACAGTACTTGATGACATAGGAGTGAATAGACGAGTTTTAAGTCATAGCGTCATCAGTCGGTTTTCGTCAAAAATGAGGGTTTCAAAAATATATCCTAAATACAGAATTTTAATGATTTTGTGGTTTGAAAGAACAGCAATTTTATGATCTACTTTGTTTTTATTTGTCAGTTGCTCCACGTGTTAAAACGACCACTAAAACACCAGGATATTATGGAGATACAGCGACGCTTACATGCAACGTAGATAGCTTGATACCGTATACAGTGCTTTGGGAAAAAGACTCATCTCCTCTTGGCAAACCACTGTATTATGCGTAAGTAACAGATAACATTTTTACCTTGCCTGTATCATCAAAGATGGAAGGGAAAGGTATATTAAGGGAAACATTTCCAAACCCCTGTATTATGCGTAAGTAACAGATAACATTTTTACCTTGCCTGTATCATCAAAGATGGAAGGGAAAGGTATATTAAGGGAAACATTTCCAAACCCCTGTATTATGCGTAAGTAACAGATAACATTTTTACCTTGCCCGTAACATCAAAGATGGAAGGGAAAGGTATATTAAGGGAAACATTTCCAAACCCCTGTAATATGCGTAAGTAACAGATAACATTTTTACCTTGCCTGTATCATCAAAGATGGAAGGGAAAGGTATATTAAGGAACAAATTTCTGTCCGGCGTTGTCGTCGTCGTTGTTGTCATTAAAAATTGTCACTGTGTGCACAATAACTTTACTAATTCTATTCGAAACTTTATCAATCTTGGTCACCTTATTCATCAGTATAAAGTCTTCCCTTAGTATGAATGACAAATGTCCTGTATTAAAATTTCATGCAAAAATTTTGAAAATCTGATAAAATATTTTAAGTGAAAAGTATATAAGGGGAAAATGTCTATCGTTGTTAATAATTGTCAATGTGTACAGGATAACTTGAGTAGTTCTAATCAAAACATTATCAAATTTGGTCAATTTATTCATCAGTATAAAATCTTTCCAGAGTTGGAACGAAAATGTCCTTCAAAAGATTGTGAAAGTAGTAGTCCAAAATATTCAGATAAAAATGATTTATACTTGACTGATCACATTATGGTATGTGTTCTATTTAACAAATTTTTTAATCTGTATCATCAGTATTGTATCTCCCGAATCTCATGGGAATACTTGACTGGGTTTCAATGTTAACCCATGGATGAATTGTTGCACAATTTGCTTAATACTTAAGGAGTAATTTCTAATACACATTTTCAAACATACCAATTAAATATACCGTATTACCCCGGGTACGTGCCCAGGGGCCTGAACGTACAAAATCAGGAAAAATTGGGGGTGGGCGCTTACCCGAGGACCACCCCAAAAAAGATTTTAAAAAGTTGTTTTTGTGATTGTATGAGAAGGTCAAATAAAGGAATGCTTTCGTACACTTTGTACACGTACTTATTTCTTGATTTATGCGAGGTTTCAATAAACGTGAGCACTCGGTCAAAATCTGTGGGAATACTAAAACACAGGGTCGAATTTCAAGAATAAAACTTGTTTTATGTCAGCGAATGAAGTTGTATTACTCACTGAAATTGACTACAAACTATGGTAAATATTGTAATCAATGCACGGTTACATTTTTAGTAACCGTGATCAGTGCAAGTCGAAACGGCCGGGAAAAACTACCACTTGTAATCCAAGAAGGCGATGACCTCATTAGCATAATTTTGTTCACGCACGTATTGATACATCGCATCGTAATTACTGAAGAATAGCAGACAGGGTTATGAAACAAAAAAACCTTTTATTACTGATGTGGAATGTTTATAAACTATAATAATTGTGAATACATAAACATATCCAAATGGCGATACATAAAAAACAGACTGAAAATAAACTCTGGTCGACCTCACTAACATGATTTGATCACGCACCCACACACAAGACAAAATTATGATGCAACAAGTTCCCATCGTAGGCATGCCTCATTATGGTTATCGTAATGGACTTGAGGTCGGCAAAATGTTTTTTTCTTCAACGACAGAAAAATAATCCACATGACCGTAATGTCATAGCTGTGATGAGGGATGGAAAGAAAGTAGCAATGTCTCAAAAGTGCTAGCTCCCGTTCACAGTCAGCTGGCATCGGTGTCGCTGGGTGTATATGATAGAGGGAAGTTGTGCAACCAAATTTGCCGAGTTCGCAGTTTTTCGCAGATAAAAAAATAACTAAGGCAAAAACTCACGGTTTTTCAGCATTTTTGTAATAAAGACATTATCCTCTATCAATAATCCGCCCCAAATAGAAACATTTCCACTAATTCTTGTGTTTTTTCGACGTTTTTCGAAAAACCTGCGATTAGGATGCGAAAGTAGAACATTCCGGAGGGGGTGAAACGGAAGAGCCAAACTTAACGCGTAAAAATAGAACGTGTATTTTGACCTCTACATGGCCAACCAATGGCTGGACACGGATACGTTTTTGGTTGTTGCCAAAGAGCCCCGCGTCCATCGCCTGGCGAGGCTCTTCCAATGAGTTTTTACGTAAAAACACAAACAAAACGGCCGTTTGTGACAAATAAAATTTTATTGTTGACCTAATTCTTGGCTAAAAATCACCCTGGGTGTTTAACCGAGGATGTCCCCAGCATGTAACTTTTGTGAAAACAGGGGGGTGGGCGCTTGCCCAGGGAGGGGCGCGTGCCCGGGGTAATACGGTATAAACTATCTTAACAGAAAACAAGATGTCAGAGAATTGATTTAAACACTATGAATAACCCTTTGGGTGCCAATCTTTTGATCAAGATCTGAAGCTGATAGAATATTCTGTTTAGTCCAAAGTTATCGAAACAAAAATACATTACCAGACACAATGTTGCATTCACATTTTGAAAGAATACAATAACAATAACATGGTTGTCATAACAACACCTTTCTCTGTCAAAGTAAATAACTTTTGTAAATCAAAATTCACAGGAACACAATTTTATAATACTACTAGTAATTTAAAACACACTTCAAAGACATCAAACTTCTTAATAATTATAATACATAATTATGCATGCGATGATTGCAATCTTATTCATGATATTGTAAAGAAAGAAATAATTCAAATATTGCTGCCATACTTTGTAATTCAGTTGAAGTGATTCTCAAATTTTTCTCAAAAATTGAAACATCAGTTATTTTCTCGTCTAATATGTCAAATAGTGAGTGTTGATCTCCATGGTAACACAATATTTGAACTCTATGCAGTCTTAGTTCATCATTCGACATTATCTCATTACTATGCTTGTATCAAATCTCAAGATGGTAAATAATATAACTTTGATGATGAGTGTGACAGTATTTGATAGAGTAGACACAGTTCAGACAGAACAAGTATATTTACTATTTTATTAGTTCAAATTAGGCACCAGTGTTTTTGTAAGATAATTACATCAATCATGGAGTTTTTGTGGACTGATTTTCACTGATCTTTCAATTTTAAAACTTGTTTGTATTCAAATTTAATTATGACAGTGCATATTCATGCTAAAAAAAAACTTTGAGAAATGAAATAATATTATGTAACAAAGGGTAAGGTCACCAAAGGTTAAATTTGATATAATCCTTTTAATCCACTGAGCCCAAATTACTGCTGTGATACCATTTATGTAAATACTTGGTGATTTTGTTGTGTAACATTTAACCTTTCACTACCAGTTCTCTCCCTTCATCTTAATTTCACAAAATAGTCCTGTTTATAGTCTGCACTTTCTTTCAAAAAAATTGGATAAAAATAGCCAAACTTTTTGAGTAAAAACTGAAAATTTACTAAAATTGTGTCTCTTGGCTTCAAAATTACAGTTTCATATTGAAAGATACATGTAAAAAGAAAAAAGTACAGAAAAATTTGGGCGAGAAAATATGGTGGTGAAAAGTTTAAAGTGGGAGGGTCGTCACCTGCGCACGGGAATTGAGTCCCAATCGACAATAACAATACACGCTAAAAATGCAAAGGCTCATGGGTAGACGTTTGTTTGTAAACAATGAAATGTTATGGTCATTTGACGCATGCAAGTGACTCTCGCTTTAAATATCCCAAAAAGTGTGTGCCAGTGTTTCTTATTTCGCATCAGCCATTTCTAATGAAAATGGATAGATTTCATAGTATTAAACTTGAGTAAAATTTTCTCAACTGGAACAAATCCAAGCATTTAATATTGAACCGATATGTATTCATTATTCATATGTGTACATCATGCCACACTTATGCAAATGTATTTGTTTCATGGTGGGAAAATGGATGAATGGCGTCAGTCAGACAGGTTCTGATTTTAAAATGGCTGTCAGGTTTAAATGTTGTTTATTGTTACACAACAGGGACTGTGTCATATCAGTGATTTGTTGAAACAACTTTGAAAAGATAAAGATGATATGCTGCCCATCATGTCTTCACTGAGTTGATCTAATACATTATAAACTTTATTGCAGAGATTCGGGTGAAGCTAAATGGGAAATCAGTAATGTAAACACATACTCGGAAGGCTTCTATACTTGTACGGCTAAAAGTACCGCTGGAGAAGGACAAGCTACAACATTCCTAGATGTAACAGGTAAGCATACTATGATATAGGAAAAGGCTTAAAAAAATTATGATTAACCTTTTCACCACCAATTCTCTTTTTTCATCACAAATCCACAAAACACCGTAAAAACTTTTGACCACTTTTAAATAGTTGTTTTTGGAGAACGGCCAGGTTTTTAGAATACAAAGTAACTACAAATTTTCGGCCAGTTAAATATTTTAGAGTTGAAGTTCAACAAATATAGAAGTTGGGTTATATACAGTTGCAGAAATAGAATAGTTATAGAAAGTCATGTCTTTAAACAATTTCTTTGAGGAAAAATAAGTGAGCAATTTCTTGTGAAGCCGAAATTTTGGAGGTCAACAAATTACAAAAAATCCGTCAAATAATTAGGTGGCTGAATTTTTAGTGTTGGTGAAATTTTAGAGTTTTTACGATAGTACTGTTTATAGTCTGCATTTTCCTTCAGAAGATTGGTTAAAAAATAGCCAAATTTTTTGAGTAAAAACTGAAAATTGATTCAAATTTTGTCTGTTGGCTCCAAAATTAGGGTTCATTTCCAGAAATATTGAAGAATATAAGAAAAATGTGCAGAAAAATTTGGTTGAGAAAGTCTGAAGGAAAGTGCAGACTATAAATGGGACTATTTTGTGATGAAAAGAGGTAACTGGTGGTGGTAAGGGTAAACATGCAAAAAGTGTTCATTGAAACCCATTATTAACTGCATGTTTCTTTCTATTGTATTTCATTTTCAGAGCCACCACCGAGCATAGATATACCTCTCAATGTAAGCGTCTTACCTGGTAGAAATGCTGTGCTGACATGTACTGCATATAGTACGGTACAATTCAACATGACGTGGACAAAACCAGACAGTTTTGTTGTTTTATCAAGGCACCCAAGAGTGAAGTTTCTTCCCAATGGATCCTTAAAAATCAGGAAAGTTAACCAGGCAGATGGTGGTAGATACCAGTGTATTGCGTCAAATGAAGGTGGTTCGAGTGTCAAAGATGTCTTCCTAGCAATACAAGGTGATGCATTTATTTATTTATTAGTCCCCGTTCGGACGAAGTCCGAAAACGGGGACTTATAATTCGGTCTCCGTGCGTCCGTCCAGAGTCATATATCAGAATCCCTTGGACATGTGGGACATATGCACATGAAGTGGTTTAGCGATTTGATTCAAAATGGCCGACTGGCAGCCATCTTGTTTTTAAAAATGTTGTATTTTGGACATGCTTTGTCAGTTTTCATTCAAACTTAGTACATAGATTATACATGTTAGGATACATGTTCATGATGATTTATTTCACAATTGGATCAAAGATGGCTGACTGGCAGCCATCTTGTTTTTTGAAAATGTCGTATTTTGGACATGCTTTGTCAGTTTTCATTCAAATTTAGTACATAGATCATACATGTTAGGATACATGTCCCCGACCGTCGGTGAGTTCCTGAGTCTGTCTGTCCGACCGTCCGTGTGTCCGTGCGTCAGCCTATCCAACGTCATATTTCAGAATCCTGTGGACCGATTCTGTTCATTCTTTGCATGTGCCTAGTACCTTATGTGGGACATATGCACATGCAGTGGTTTAGCGATTCGATTCAAAATGGCCGACTAGCAGCCATCTTGTTTTTTGAAAATGTTGTATTTTGGACATGCTTTGTCAGTTTTCATTCAAACTTAGTACATAGATTATACATGTTAGGATACATGTCCATGATGATTTATTTCACAATTGGATCAA
The DNA here is from genome assembly GCF_978046115.1 of Saccoglossus kowalevskii. Classification (NCBI taxonomy): domain Eukaryota; kingdom Metazoa; phylum Hemichordata; class Enteropneusta; family Harrimaniidae; genus Saccoglossus; species Saccoglossus kowalevskii. Next base: position 23,808,927 of record NC_140657.1, read on the forward strand.
AGATGGCCGACTGGCAGCCATCTTGTTTTTTGAAAATGTCGTATTTTGGACATGCTTTGTCAGTTTTCATTCAAATTTAGTACATAGATCATACAAATGATCATGGAAACTTCATGATCATAATCAGATTTCAATGAAACTTGGTACATAAATGCTCTGGGATAACGCTCATACCTGATTAGTTTTAGGTTGAAATACATACATATTAATGTCCTAATTTGCATATTAATTTGCCAGTTTTTTCCAGCATTTTCACTTGTTACTTTTAAACAGATTTCAATGAAACTTGGTACATAGATGCTCCACTGGTACTAATTTCTTCCTGCAATGTGGAATACACATAGTAAAGAAATCAATCAACATTGTTCTGGCAACCATGAAAAGCAACTGGTAGTTATAGATTATCAATGTTTCAAATATGTACAAGGTTGAGTAACTCCTGCATTTATTTTTATTTCATATAGAAATGCCGAAAGTCTCCATCAATAGGCGTCACGTGACTTTCATATCAGGCGACAATATCACTATATCCTGCTCTTCTCGAGGTCTGCCAGCACCGTCGGTGTACTGGACTAAAGATGATTTGAAACTAACAAATGGTCCAAAGATTACTGTATCAAAAGATGGAGTTTTGAATATATTCAATGCCAGTACCTCAGAGAGTGGATTGTATGCATGTATTGCTAGTAATACTGCTGGAACGGACAAGAAATCTTTGCATGTTACTTACATTGGTAAGTTTATGTTGTATTTTTTGCTCATCTAAAATCTAAAAAATAAAAATTTAAAGAAGCAACTAATAGCAAAAATTACAGCTCTTGGAAAGAATTGAGGGACACTGTTATGCTACAAGTTTTTTACATCAAGTGACAAAACAGAGTACAGTATAATCCTTTGAAGATAATTTAACACACATATAATTTGTTCATTCTGGAATAAATCAGTATAAATTACCATAATTTCTGAATGTTCTGTTTTTATAGAGGCAGCAAGGATACGTTTACTTAGGCGTAAAGTTTTAGTTAAGTATGGAGAGACAGCTAAGTTGAATTGTCCTGCTAAAGGAATACCTCCACCTATAATCACATGGTTTAAGAAAGGTTTCCCTGTGTTGAGTTCTGGCTTCACTGAGATCCAACCAAATGGTGATTTATTAATCGTCGGAACTAAAGAGATGGATTCCGAAGAATATACTTGTATCGCAACCAACTCTGCCGGATCAGACAGTGATGTTATTACTTTAGATGTTGGCAGTGAGTAAAAAATGAATTATGAGTTTTCCTGCAATTTTTTTATTTATTTGCCATCTTCAGCGTTACTTGTGGTTAAAGAAATAAAATACATTGTGACCTCATTATAATGAACACCTGATATAATGATACAATAGCATATTGTTTGTCATATTGTTTTTCACCACCAGACTACTCCCCACATTTTTCTGCACTTTTTCCCCTATATTCTTCAATATTTCTGGAAACTGACCCTAATTTTGGAGCCAACAGACAAAATTTCAGTCAATTTTCATTTTTTACTTAAAAAAATTTGATTATTTTTGACCCAATCTTCTGAAGAAAAGTGCTGATTACGAACGGGACTCTTTTGTGACTTTTGATGAAAAGAGGGAACTGGGGGTTAAAAGATTAAAAACGCGGATCTTGGTCTGTCTGCTTTTATCATATTGTGCTGTAGCATAATGGGGAGCGTGTCTGCTTAGTATAGCAAGCGCATTTGCTAAGTTGCGAATTGAATGTTTTATGTTTATATGTTCATATTATGTGCCTGTAATTTTGATTGGTTGATTGGAAATGCTGTTAATGTATGCAGCATTAATTGCATTTAAGTTGGAAAATTAAGCTGGAGTATTTATGAGCGAGAGTCTCCACTCATAAAAAACACAGTGTATTACCGGTATATGCTTCATCATGGTGAACACTTCAGACAATCAGTATGGCAAAAAACAATCTACCGGGTATATCGGTATTTCCGGTCCAGCCAGTATGGCAAAAAACAATATACCGGGTATATCGGTATTCCGGTCCAGCCAGTATGGTAAAATCAATCTACCGGGTATATTGGTATTTCCGGTCCAGACAGTATGGCAAAAAACAATCTACCGGGTATATCGGTATTCCGGTCCAGCCAGTATGGCAAAAAACAATCTACCGGGTATATTGGTATTTCCGGTCCAGGCAGTATGGCAAAAAACAATCTACCGGGTATATTGGTATTTCCGGTCCAGCCAGTATGGTAAAAAACAATCTACCGAGTATATTGGTATTTCCGGTCCAGCCAGTATGGCAAAAAACAATCTACCGGGTATATCGGTATTTCCGGTCCAGTCAGTATGGCAAAAAACACTATACTGGGTATATCGGTATTTCCAGTCCAGATAGTATGGCAAAAAACACTATACCAGGTATATCGGTATTTCCGGTCCAGCCAGTATTGTAAAAAACAATCTACCGGGTATATCGGTATTTCCGGTCCAGCCAGTATGGAAAAAAAACAATCTACCAGGTATATCGGTATTTCCGGTCCACTCAGTATGGCAAAAAACACTATACCGGTATATCGGTATTTCCGGTCCAGTCAGTATGGCAAAAAACACTATACCGGGTATATCAGTATTTCCAGTCCAGCCAGTATGGCAAAAAACACTATACCGGGTATATCGGTATTTCCTGTCCAGCCAGTATTGTAAAAAACAATCTACCGGGTATATCGGTATTTCCGGTCCAACCAGTATGGAAAAAAAAACAATCTACCAGGTATATCGGTATTTCCGGTCCAGTCAGTATGGCAAAAAACACTATACCGAGTATATCGGTATTTCCGGTCCAGCCAGTATGGCAAAAAACAATATACCAGGTATACCGATATTTCCGGTCCAGCCAGTATGGCAAAAAAACAATCTACCGGGTATATCGGTATTTCCGGTCCAGGCAGTATGGCAAAAAACAATCTACCGGGTATATTGGTATTTCCGGTCCAGCCAGTATGGTAAAAAACAATCTACCGAGTATATTGGTATTTCCGGTCCAGCCAGTATGGCAAAAAACAATCTACCGGGTATATCGGTATTTCCGGTCCAGTCAGTATGGCAAAAAACACTATACTGGGTATATCGGTATTTCCAGTCCAGCCAGTATGGCAAAAAACACTATACCAGGTATATCGGTATTTCCGGTCCAGCCAGTATTGTAAAAAACAATCTACCGGGTATATCGGTATTTCCGGTCCAGCCAGTATGGAAAAAAAACAATCTACCAGGTATATCGGTATTTCCGGTCCAGTCAGTATGGCAAAAAACACTATACCGGTATATCGGTATTTCCGGTCCAGTCAGTATGGCAAAAAACACTATACCGGGTATATCAGTATTTCCAGTCCAGCCAGTATGGCAAAAAACACTATACCAGGTATATCGGTATTTCCTGTCCAGCCAGTATTGTAAAAAACAATCTACCGGGTATATCGGTATTTCCGGTCCAACCAGTATGGAAAAAAAAACAATCTACCAGGTATATCGGTATTTCCGGTCCAGTCAGTATGGCAAAAAACACTATACCGAGTATATCGATATTTCCGGTCCAGCCAGTATGGCAAAAAACAATCTACCGGGTATATCGGTATTTCCAGTCCAGTCAGTATGGCAAAAAACAATCTACTGGGTATATCGGTATTCCGGTCCAGCCAGTATGGCAAAAAACAATCTACCAGGTATATCGATATTTCCAGTCCAGCCAGTATGGCAAAAAACAATATACCGAGTGTATCGGTATTCCGGTCCAGCCAGTATGGCAAAAAACAATCTACTGGGTATATCGGTATTCCGGTCCAGCCAGTATGGCAAAAAACAATCTACCGGGTATATCGGTATTCCGGTCCAGCCAGTATGGCAAAAAACAATCTACCAGGTATATCGGTATTTCCGGTCCAGCCAGTATGGCAAAAAACAATATACCAGGTATACCGATATTTCCGGTCCAGCCAGTATGGTAAAAAACAATCTACCGGGTATACCGATATTTCCGGTCCAGCCAGTATGGCAAAAAACACTATACCGGGTATACCGATATTTCCGGTCCAGTCAGTATGGCAAAAAACACTATACCGGGTATACCGATATTTCCGGTCCAGTCAGTATGGCAAAAAACAATATACCGGGTATACCGATATTTCCGGTCCAGCCAGTATGGCAAAAAACAATATACCAAGTATACCGATATTTCCGGTCCAGTCAGTATGGCAAAAAACACTATACCGGGTATACCGATATTTCCGGTCCAGTCAGTATGGCAAAAAACAATCTACCAGGTATATCGGTATTTCCGGTCCAGCCAGTATTTCAAAAAACAATATACCGGATATACCGATATTTCCGGTCCAGTCAGTATGGCAAAAAACACTATACCGAGTATATCGATATTTCCGGTCCAGCCAGTATGTCAAAAAACAATCTACCGGGTATATCGGTATTTCCAGTCCAGTCAGTATGGCAAAAAACAATCTACTGGGTATATCGGTATTCCGGTCCAGCCAGTATGGCAAAAAACAATCTACCAGGTATATCGATATTCCAGTCCAGCCAGTATGGCAAAAAACAATATACCGGGTGTATCGGTATTCTGGTCCAGCCAGTATGGCAAAAAACAATCTACTGGGTATATCGGTATTCCGGTCCAGCCAGTATGGCAAAAAACAATCTACCGGGTATATCGGTATTCCGGTCCAGCCAGTATGGCAAAAAACACTATACCAGGTATATCGGTATTTCTGGTCCAGCCAGTATTGTAAAAAACAATCTTCCGGGTATATCGGTATTTCCGGTCCAGCCAGTATGGAAAAAAAACAATCTACCAGGTATATCGGTATTTCCGGTCCAGTCAGTATGGCAAAAAACACTATACCAGGTATATCGGTATTTCCGGTCCAGTCAGTATGGCAAAAAACACTATACCGGGTATATCGGTAGTTCCAGTCCAGCCAGTATGGCAAAAAACACTATACCAGGTATATCGATATTTCCAGTCCAGCCAGTATGGCAAAAAACAATATACCGGGTGTATCGGTATTCCGGTCCAGCCAGTATGGCAAAAAACAATCTACAGGGTATATCGGTATTCCGGTCCAGCCAGTATGACAAAAAACAATCTACCGGGTATATCGGTATTCCGGTCCAGCCAGTATGGCAAAAAACAATCTACCGGGTATATCGGTATTTCCAGTCCAGCCAGTATGGCAAAAAACAATATACCAGGAATACCGATATTTCCGGTCCAGCCAGTATGGTAAAAAACAATCTACCGGGTATATCGATATTTTCGGTCCAGCCAGTATGGCAAAAAACAATATTCCAGGTATACCGATATTTCTGATCCAGCCAGTATGGTAAAAAACAATCTACCGGGTATATCGGTATTTCCGGTCCAGCCAGTATGACAAAAAACAATATCCCAAGTATACCGATATTTCCGGTCCAGTCAGTATGGCAAAAAACACTATACCGGGTATACTGATATTTCTGGTCCAGCCAGTATGGCAAAAAACAATATTCCAGGTATACCATATTTCTGATCCAGCCAGTATGGTAAAAAACAATATACTGGGTATATCGATATTTCCGGTCCAGCCAGTATGGCAAAAAACAATCTACCAGGTATATCGGTATTTCCGGTCCAGCCAGTATGGCAAAAAACAATATACCGGATATACCGATATTTCCGGTCCAGTCAGTATGGCAAAAAACAATCTACCGGGTGTACTGATATTCCCGGTCCAGCCAGTATGGCAAAAAACAATCTACCGGGTATATCGGTATTTCCGGTCCAACCAGTATGGAAAAAAACAATCTACCAGGTATATCGGTATTTCCGTTCCAGTCAGTATGGCAAAAAACACTATACCGAGTATATCGGTATTTCCGGTCCAGCCAGTATGGCAAAAAACAATCTACCGGGTATATCGGTATTTCCGGTCCAGTCAGTATGGCAAAAAACAATCTACTGGGTATATCGGTATTCCGGTCCAGCCAGTATGGCAAAAAACAATCTACCAGGTATATCGATATTTCCAGTCCAGCCAGTATGGCAAAAAACAATATACCGGGTGTATCGGTATTCCGGTCCAGCCAGTATGGCAAAAAACAATCTACTGGGTATATCGGTATTCCGGTCCAGCCAGTATGGCAAAAAACAATCTACCGGGTATATCGGTATTCCGGTCCAGCCAGTATGGCAAAAAACAATCTACCGGGTATATCGGTATTCCGGTCCAGCCAGTGTGGCAAAAAACACTATACCGGGTATATCGGTATTTCCGGTCCAGCCAGTATGGCAAAAAACAATCTACCAGGTATATCGGTATTTCCGGTCCAGCCAGTATGGCAAAAAACAATATACCAGGTATATCGATATTCCAGTCCAGCCAGTATGGCAAAAAACAATATACCAGGTGTATCGGTATTCCGGTCCAGCCAGTATGGCAAAAAACAATCTACTGGGTATATCGGTATTCCGGTCCAGCCAGTATGGCAAAAAACAATATACCAGGTGTATCGGTATTCCGGTCCAGCCAGTATGGCAAAAAACAATATACCAAGTATACCGATATTTCCGGTCCAGTCAGTATGGCAAAAAACACTATACCGGGTATATCGGTATTTCCGGTCCAGCCAGTATGGTAAAAAACAATATACCGGGTATATCGGTATTTCCGGTCCAGCCAGTATGGCAAAAAACAATCTACCAGGTATATTGGTATTTCCGGTCCAGCCAGTATGGCAAAAAACAATATACCGGATATACCGATATTTCCGGTCCAGTCAGTATGGCAAAAAACAATCTACCGGGTGTACTGATATTCCCGGTCCAGCCAGTATGGCAAAAAACAATCTACCGGGTATATCGGTATTTCCGGTCCAACCAGTATGGAAAAAAACAATCTACCAGGTATATCGGTATTTCCGTTCCAGTCAGTATGGCAAAAAACACTATACCGAGTATATCGGTATTTCCGGTCCAGCCAGTATGGCAAAAAACAATCTACCGGGTATATCGGTATTTCCGGTCCAGTCAGTATGGCAAAAAACAATCTACTGGGTATATCGGTATTCCGGTCCAGCCAGTATGGCAAAAAACAATCTACCAGGTATATCGATATTTCCAGTCCAGCCAGTATGGCAAAAAACAATATACCGGGTGTATCGGTATTCCGGTCCAGCCAGTATGGCAAAAAACAATCTACTGGGTATATCGGTATTCCGGTCCAGCCAGTATGGCAAAAAACAATCTACTGGGTATATCGGTATTCCGGTCCAGCCAGTATGGCAAAAAACAATCTACCGGGTATATCGGTATTCCGGTCCAGCCAGTATGGCAAAAAACAATCTACCGGGTATATCGGTATTTCCGGTCCAGCCAGTATGGCAAAAAACAATATACCAGGTATACCGATATTTCCGGTCCAGCCAGTATGGTAAAAAACAATCTACCGGGTATATCGATATTTTCGGTCCAGCCAGTATGGCAAAAAACAATATTCCAGGTATACCGATATTTCTGATCCAGCCAGTATGGTAAAAAACAATCTACCGGGTATATCGGTATTTCCGGTCCAGCCAGTATGGCAAAAAACAATATACCAAGTATACCGATATTTCCGGTCCAGTCAGTATGGCAAAAAACACTATACCGGGTATATCGGTATTTCCGGTCCAGCCAGTATGGCAAAAAACAATCTACCAGGTATATCGGTATTTCCGGTCCAGCCAGTATGGCAAAAAACAATATACCAGGTATATCGATATTCCAGTCCAGCCAGTATGGCAAAAAACAATATACCAGGTGTATCGGTATTCCGGTCCAGCCAGTATGGCAAAAAACAATCTACTGGGTATATCGGTATTCCGGTCCAGCCAGTATGGCAAAAAACAATATACCAGGTGTATCGGTATTCCGGTCCAGCCAGTATGGCAAAAAACAATATACCAGGTATATCGATATTCCAGTCCAGCCAGTATGGCAAAAAACAATATACCAGGTGTATCGGTATTCCGGTCCAGCCAGTATGGCAAAAAACAATCTACTGGGTATATCGGTATTCCGGTCCAGCCAGTATGGCAAAAAACAATCTACCAGGTATATTGGTATTTCCGGTCCAGCCAGTATGGCAAAAAACAATATACCGGATATACCGATATTTCCGGTCCAGTCAGTATGGCAAAAAACAATCTACCGGGTGTACTGATATTCCCGGTCCAGCCAGTATGGCAAAAAACAATCTACCAGGTATATCGGTATTCCGGTCCAGCCAGTATGGCAAAAAACAATCTACCGGGTATATCGGTAATTCCGGTCCAGCCAGAATGGAAAAAAAACAATCTACCAGGTATATCGGTATTTCCGGTCCAGTCAGTATGGCAAAAAACACTATACCGGGAATATTGGTATTTCCGGTCCAGTCAGTATGGCAAAAAACACTATACCGGGTATATCGGTATTTCCAGTCCAGCCAGTATGGCAAAAAACACTATACCAGGTATATCGGTATTTCCTGTCCAGCCAGTATTGTAAAAAACAATCTACCAGGTATATCGGTATTTCCGGTCCAGTCAGTATGGCAAAAAACACTATACCGAGTATATCGATATTTCCGGTCCAGCCAGTATGGCAAAAAACAATCTACCGGGTATATCGGTATTTCCAGTCCAGTCAGTATGGCAAAAAACAATCTACTGGGTATATCGGTATTCCGGTCCAGCCAGTATGGCAAAAAACAATCTACCAGGTATATCGATATTTCCAGTCCAGCCAGTATGGCAAAAAACAATATACCGGGTGTATCGGTATTCCGGTCCAGCCAGTATGGCAAAAAACAATCTACTGGGTATATCGGTATTCCGGTCCAGCCAGTATGGCAAAAAACAATCTACCGAGTATATCGGTATTCCGGTCCAGCCAGTATGGTAAAAAGCAATCTACCGGGTATATCGGTATTTCCGGTCCAGCCAGTATGGCAAAAAACAATATACCAAGTATACCGATATTTCCGGTCCAGTCAGTATGGCAAAAAACACTATACCGGGTATACTGATATTTCCGGTCCAGCTAGTATGGCAAAAAACAATATTCCAGGTATACCGATATTTCTGATCCAGCCAGTATGGTAAAAAACAATATACCGGGTATATCGGTATTTCCGGTCCAGCCAGTATGGCAAAAAACAATCTACCAGGTATATCGGTATTTCCGGTCCAGCCAGTATGGCAAAAAACAATATACCGGATATACCGATATTTCCAGTCCAGTCAGTATGGCAAAAAACAATCTACCGGGTGTACTGATATTCCCGGTCCAGCCAGTATGGCAAAAAACAATCTACCGGGTATATCGGTATTTCCGGTCCAACCAGTATGGAAAAAAACAATCTACCAGGTATATCGGTATTTCCGTTCCAGTCAGTATGGCAAAAAACACTATACCGAGTATATCGGTATTTCCGGTCCAGCCAGTATGGCAAAAAACAATCTACCGGGTATATCGGTATTTCCGGTCCAGTCAGTATGGCAAAAAACAATCTACTGGGTATATCGGTATTCCGGTCCAGCCAGTATGGCAAAAAACAATCTACCAGGTATATCGGTATTCCGGTCCAGCCAGTATGGCAAAAAACAATCTACCAGGTATATCGATATTTCCAGTCCAGCCAGTATGGCAAAAAACAATATACCGGGTGTATCGGTATTCCGGTCCAGCCAGTATGGCAAAAAACAATCTACTGGGTATATCGGTATTCCGGTCCAGCCAGTATGGCAAAAAACAATCTACTGGGTATATCGGTATTCCGGTCCAGCCAGTATGGCAAAAAACAATCTACCGGGTATATCGGTATTCCGGTCCAGCCAGTATGGCAAAAAACAATCTACCGGGTATATCGGTATTTCCGGTCCAGCCAGTATGGCAAAAAACAATATACCAGGTATACCGATATTTCCGGTCCAGCCAGTATGGTAAAAAACAATCTACCGGGTATATCGATATTTTCGGTCCAGCCAGTATGGCAAAAAACAATATTCCAGGTATACCGATATTTCTGATCCAGCCAGTATGGTAAAAAACAATCTACCGGGTATATCGGTATTTCCGGTCCAGCCAGTATGGCAAAAAACAATATACCAAGTATACCGATATTTCCGGTCCAGTCAGTATGGCAAAAAACACTATACCGGGTATATCGGTATTTCCGGTCCAGCCAGTATGGCAAAAAACAATCTACCAGGTATATCGGTATTTCCGGTCCAGCCAGTATGGCAAAAAACAATATACCAGGTATATCGATATTCCAGTCCAGCCAGTATGGCAAAAAACAATATACCAGGTGTATCGGTATTCCGGTCCAGCCAGTATGGCAAAAAAACAATCTACTGGGTATATCGGTATTCCGGTCCAGCCAGTATGGCAAAAAACAATATACCAGGTGTATCGGTATTCCGGTCCAGCCAGTATGGCAAAAAACAATATACCAGGTATATCGATATTCCAGTCCAGCCAGTATGGCAAAAAACAATATACCAGGTGTATCGGTATTCCGGTCCAGCCAGTATGGCAAAAAACAATCTACTGGGTATATCGGTATTCCGGTCCAGCCAGTATGGCAAAAAACAATCTACCAGGTATATCGGTATTTCCGGTCCAGCCAGTATGGCAAAAAACAATATACCGGATATACCGATATTTCCGGTCCAGTCAGTATGGCAAAAAACAATCTACCGGGTGTACTGATATTCCCGGTCCAGCCAGTATGGCAAAAAACAATCTACCAGGTATATCGGTATTCCGGTCCAGCCAGTATGGCAAAAAACAATCTACCGGGTATATCGGTAATTCCGGTCCAGCCAGAATGGAAAAAAAACAATCTACCAGGTATATCGGTATTTCCGGTCCAGTCAGTATGGCAAAAAACACTATACCGGGAATATTGGTATTTCCGGTCCAGTCAGTATGGCAAAAAACACTATACCGGGTATATCGGTATTTCCAGTCCAGCCAGTATGGCAAAAAACACTATACCAGGTATATCGGTATTTCCTGTCCAGCCAGTATTGTAAAAAACAATCTACCGGGTATATCGGTATTTCCGGTCCAACCAGTATGAAAAAAAAAACAATCTACCAGGTATATCGGTATTTCCGGTCCAGTCAGTATGGCAAAAAACACTATACCGAGTATATCGATATTTCCGGTCCAGCCAGTATGGCAAAAAACAATCTACCGGGTATATCGGTATTTCCAGTCCAGTCAGTATGGCAAAAAACAATCTACTGGGTATATCGGTATTCCGGTCCAGCCAGTATGGCAAAAAACAATCTACCAGGTATATCGATATTTCCAGTCCAGCCAGTATGGCAAAAAACAATATACCGGGTGTATTGGTATTCCGGTCCAGCCAGTATGGCAAAAAACAATCTACCGAGTATATCGGTATTCCGGTCCAGCCAGTATGGTAAAAAGCAATCTACCGGGTATATCGGTATTTCCGGTCCAGCCAGTATGGCAAAAAACAATATACCAAGTATACCGATATTTCCGGTCCAGTCAGTATGGCAAAAAACACTATACCGGGTATACTGATATTTCCGGTCCAGCTAGTATGGCAAAAAACAATATTCCAGGTATACCGATATTTCTGATCCAGCCAGTATGGTAAAAAACAATATACCGGGTATATCGGTATTTCCGGTCCAGCCAGTATGGCAAAAAACAATCTACCAGGTATATCGGTATTTCCGGTCCAGCCAGTATGGCAAAAAACAATATACCGGATATACCGATATTTCCGGTCCAGTCAGTATGGCAAAAAACAATCTACCGGGTATACTGATATTTCCGGTCCAGCCAGTATGGCAATAAACAATCTACCGGGTATATCGGTATTTCCGGTCCAGCCAGTATGGCAAAAAACAATCTACCGGGTATATCGGTATTTCCGGTCCAGTCAGTATGGTAAAAAACAATCTACTGGGTATATCGGTATTCCGGTCCAGCCAGTATGGCAAAAAACAATCTACCAGGTATATCGATATTTCCAGTCCAGCCAGTATGGCAAAAAACAATATACCGGGTGTATCGGTATTCCGGTCCAGCCAGTATGGCAAAAAACAATCTACTGGGTATATCGGTATTCCGGTCCAGCCAGTATGGCAAAAAACAATCTACCGGGTATATCGGTATTCCGGTCCAGCCAGTATGGCAAAAAACAATCTACCGGGTATATCGGTATTCCGGTCCAGCCAGTATGGCAAAAAACAATCTACCGGGTATATCGGTATTTCCGGTCCAGCCAGTATGGCAAAAAACAATATACCAGGTATACCGATATTTCCGGTCCAGCCAGTATGGTAAAAAACAATCTACCGGGTATATCGATATTTTCGGTCCAGCCAGTATGGCAAAAAACAATATTCCAGGTATACCGATATTTCTGATCCAGCCAGTATGGTAAAAAACAATCTACCGGGTATATCGGTATTTCCGGTCCAGCCAGTATGGCAACAAACAATATACCAAGTATATCGGTATTTCCGGTCCAGCCAGTATGGCAAAAAAACAATCTACCAAGTATATTGGTATCTCCGGTCCAGCCAGTATGGCAAAAAACAATATTTGTTATCTCTGGTTCAATCATCATGACGAAAAACAATTTTTTGTTAACTTGTTGCTAGGTGAACCATTCATACTCCAACCGTCATATGATATTGGTGTTGATATTGGTATGAACATGTCGCTACCTTGTGTGTCCTATGGTTTCCCAAGACCTCAGACTTTCTGGTATAAAAAAGATGATTCACTAGAAACAAATAAAAGAGCTAAGATTGGAGAAGATGGAACTCTTTTTATCAGAGGTGAGTATCAGTGTTATTTCAAGCATGAAAATGTATCCATATATTGATTTTTCATGTCAAAAATTCCTAATTTTATATTGTTGAATAATAATAATAATTTTTTTTATGTTGTTTTCAGACCTTCAAGTGGAGGATGAAGGTACCTATGTGTGTGTCGTTGAAAATCAATTTGGAAAAGAAGAAGTATCAGCGTACCTCAGAATTACTGGCATTGGTGAGAATTTGTCCTGAAATCTTTTGCTACATTGGCTGTTGTTACAAGTCTTGTGCAATGAATTGTGGGTAAAGTTATATCACCACGATACAAAATCAACACTATCTCAATTATGCTCCTCGGGGTACAGTAACCAAGATTTTGCAAATTGTTGCACAAACATTTTTGTGATTAAAATTATATAGTGAATAGATAGGGATAGCTTATACAACAATAAATGATAACATTGATCGAAATCGACCACTTTTCAGATTTCTGTTCATAGTTATTGCACATTTACATGCAAGCTAGTAAATTTATACATTTTTGCGACGATAAAGTACTACAAATTGTAAGCAATTTTTATATTTTGAACTGAACATAGTGCTCACTATGGCAATGGCCTGAGAACAGAAGAAGAATAATAGAATAGAATGGACACATGTGCAGGTCTAATGTCAGTGTTACTGTAATTAATATCTTACATGTTTTGTTTCAGTGCGTCCAGTGATCGCTTTCAGTAATCCTGAGATCAATGTTGTTAAAGGCAGCCATACTGCCATCACTTGTCAGATTCTGATTGGTAATTCTCCTCCAACTATCCGGTGGTTAATTAATATTTTACATGTTTTGTTTCAGTGCCTCCAGTGATCGCTTTCAGTAATCCTGAGATCAATGTTATTAAAGGCAGCCATACTACCATCACTTGTCAGATTCTGATTGGTAATCCTCCTCCAACTATCCGGTGGTTAAAAGATGGTAAACCAATCAATACTGATGTACACGATAGTCTCACAATAACTGATGAAGGTAGTCTATTTATCAGTAAAGCTAAGATATCAGACGCTGGTAAATATATATGTGTTGCCTCGAATATTGCTGGTAACAGTTCATTTACCTCAACCGTCAAAGTACAAGGTACGTTATAAGTTTGTTATCACTGGCATCTGTTACTGTGGTTTGCATTTAGTACCGTAAAATCTGTATTAAAAGTCGCATCTCTAATAGAAGTCGCACCCATTCTTTTTGAACAACTGAGAAACAAAATTTCACCCCTTCTCATATGTGTAGATGCTCTAATAGAAGCCGCATCCTTTCCATTTCATTGTATCATTTTAATAGAAGCCGCATCCTTTCCATTTCATTGTATCATTTTAATAGAAGCCGCATCCTTTCCATTTCATTGTATCATTTTAATAGAAGCCGCATCCTTTCCATTTCATTGTATCATTTTAATAGAAGCCGCATCGTTTCCATTTCATTGTATCATTTTAATAGAAGCCGCATCCTTTCCATTTCATTGTATCATTTTAATAGAAGCCGCATCCTTTCCATTTCATTGTATCATTTTAATAGAAGCCGCATCCTTTCCATTTCATTGTATCATTTTAATAGAAGCTGCGGCTTCTAATACAAATTTTACAGTCCTACCTGTGGTATTCTCATCCATCATAATCCTAAAATTTGCGAGTTAGTGGACATAAATAATAAAATGAACGATACATGTTGTTTCTGATGACTGCCACCACTTGATTGTTAGTCTCTGGATGATGGTGGGTAGGGCATTGTCAATATTTCAATATACCTCGGTAAATCTCTTCAGTATTAGCCATGAGGTTGCTGAACTGTCAACATATTTAAATGAGCTATGGTAATTTCGACACGTTAGTGCTATCTGGCATTACCATTGGTTAATTGGCGACTTGACCTATCAGGTCAAAGAACACTTACAGGTCAATTCGTGTTTGGAAAGAACATGGCAAATATGACATTGAATGTTTGCATGCAAAAAACAAAACCAATGCCTATTGCATTAAATATACTATTTATAATAGAGATAATGTTTTAACCATTGCATCAACTAAAATTGCCAAATGTCCACTCACACATAATTTGTGGTCTAATAATGTACTTTTTTCTTTTATTTCAGTTGAACAGCGTTGATTACATTGCCTTGGAAACATGATGCTTTTGATGTTTTGTTTGTTTTTTTAAAACCTTGGGATGAGTATTGCCAATTCCCACTCATTTTGTCTATATTATTGTCTTTTTATCGTTTCTGTAATATAAGTTGACAAGGGTGTTACCGTGGCAATCATATTACAAGTCTATTACAATGTTATGCAAGAAATAGATTAGTATAGCTACCTCTTTGGATGACAATTGTAAAGGATTACTCAGTTTTACCCATTTATCATGTCAACTATCAGTCCTCTTTTTATTGTAAAATGACAACCATCTACTTTTATTGTATTTTTGTCATACCAAACTTTTCAGATGTTTAGAGATAAATAAAAGATTTTCTATTTCCAAATCATTTATTTGCATGATTGGTTATGTCATCAGAATTTTGGTTTAAGACAAATGTTCTTGTATGTTATTATTGTGACCTTCAAATCTAACAAGGACAATTCACGAGTGGAGTGTATTCCTTCTCGTATTTAATGAATGGTGCCTGCAGTCTTCAGTTGTATGAATATACAGGGCATTATCAGACTTTTAATGCGCTTATAGAGCACCCAGTGTACTGGCCATTCATGATTGTGTTTGTGTAAAAACCATTGCATGTTAATGTTTCACTGTATTATCAACTCGTGAATATTTATGCGATTATAATGTTGAAAATTTTTCCTGGTAGATAGAAATTTTTAAAATGCAATTTCAAACTCCAGGTTAGTTGCACACAACATTCCCCATAAACATCAAAAGATGGCAACTGCTTCTAAAATTGACAAGTCTCAACTCTGCATCTCGATGGCCAGTCAGACTAGCTGTATCAGGGTAATGCTCTACCATGTGACAATTAGTTAGAGAATGTCCTGTTCATGAGGTACTGTTAAAACCCAAAGCTCTGAATGCATACTATAAAGCGCACTGCACGTATGTACCTATAAATTTGGTTGCTCCGAATTAAGTTTGAGCGGTTTCCTCGATTTTAGCTGTTTTCACAGACTGTACGAGCTGCGTTCTGTAGCTGTTGCGCAGATCCCATAGAAATACATCAGTGGGATTGGCAAGTGAGTGCCGTTCGATCTGGATGGAATCTTTTGATTTAAAGTCGGTCGTCATTGATCGGGAGGCCATCATCAAACAACGTCCCTTTTACAAACAGATGAAATAATTTCAGCGTTTTCTTTACAGAATAATTCTTGACAAAACTTAGAAACATCACATTGAAAAAATACAGGCTCTAAAATTATGTCTATTGAAAAACAATTCGACCGACAACCAGATCGCGCCACAATTTCTTGCTTGAGCCAGAGTTTTACGGGTGATTTTATTGTGTTCAAAAATGTTCCATTTCAAACCGCGCATACACACAGACTGGTTTCTCGAAATGCATACTATTTACGTAACTTGTCATTGATAAAAGTTGGTGAAAACATTTATAGCAATAGCACTAGAGTGAAATATCAACGTGGCTCTGCATTCTCCATGAATAATCGTAACTTGCTATGATCACGGTGAAGAAAAAAAAAATGGTTACTTTCAACAGTTTGCTGGAGTCTAATCAGTGTCTCAAAAAACACTTTTACACCAGTTTTTACCTTGCCCGTACCATAAAAGATGGAAGGTATATTAAGGGAAAAATTTCTGTCGTTACTAATTTTATTCCAAACTTTATTAATCTTCGTCACCTTATTCATCAGTATAAAGTCTTCCCTGATTAAGAGTGACAGATGTCCTGTATGAAAATATGCAAAAATTGAGAAAATCTGATAAAATATTTTGACTGTTTCTACTTGATTCATCACTGGTGATACACATTCAATGGTCACTGATCTCAGTGGAAACATGCATTGTTGTATGTCTTCAATGAAGCAATTCAGTTATCTTGTAATTATATCCTTGGTAATGTATCTCCCAAATCCCATGGGAATACTATACTGGGTTTCAAAACCAACTCATGGAGAGAGTTTTTGCACAGTCTGATACACATTTGCAAACCTAACAATAAAATCTTTACAGAAAACAAGATGTCAGAAAATCAATATAAGCACTCCTATATAATACATAATACATGTACATAAAAATACATAACAAGCAAAACGTTGCATCCACATTTTGAAAAGAAAATTGTACTCAAAATTATGTATTCTGTATTTGACAATCAGTTCATTCGACAAATGAAAATCCACAGGAATTTGTTTCAGCTATTAAAACAGAATGATAGAATTTTTATAATAATTTAAAAACGCATTTCAAAAACAAAGATTGAAATGTTTGAAGATGTAGATTCTCATCAGGAGGCAACAGTACTGTTGACTTCTCCCTCCACTGGACACCAACTAACTATTTAAGTTGAATTGCATACAAAGCAGAGCTTGCAACATGATAGCTATTCATAGAGGGTGTTTTTTTTTTTTTACTTTTCAAATAATGAAGTAGTCACACAATGAATATAATAAGGCAGTTCGTATTTGTCTCAGTGAATCATTCATTTTTCACACCTGTACAAAATACTTGGACAGAAGCCAGCTAAGATTTTCTGTTATCTTGCGTGTTTTATGAATCTATTCACGTCTAAATGCAGCACTTTTTTTCTGAGATGAGGCATTAATTGTTGGAACAGTCCTTTAATTTGGCTGTTACGACTACATTCTGACCGGCAGCCACTAGAGGGCGTTATCACAACTTCAACACAGAATGGTCATGAGGATTATTTAGTTCTCATCACACGCAAGTTGTTACAAACAGTGTGATCGCGCGATACACTAGTCCACACTTCCGAGCTTATGCAAATCGTGTTCAAGCCCTGCAGGGTCAGTACCCAATCAGAAATGTCATGTTACGGGTCTTTTCTGGGGCGACACTGTTTTCTTAAGTCGTGCGCTAATTGGTTAACCAATCCTGTAAAATTACAGTTGCATAATTGAATATTGCATCACGGTGGCCATAGACCAATGGCTGTAGCATCTGACTCCATCAGACTGCTTTCATTCGTGTTGACGTATATTTGTTATACTGTGTTGAAGCAAAGACACTTGTGTCTCTAGTGTATTTGGTTGAAGTTCTAACTATAAATTTAAGCAGTCGGAAGTGTGATATGTGTGATGAGAAAAGAGTGTGATTAGTGTAGCATATTGTTGCGTTGCGCTGCGTTGCGTTGAGAATCTAATCATATGTCCTTTGCTTTAAAAGAGAAACTATCTAAATACAGTGACATTGATGTACAAATTTATTTGAAGGTTTTTGACTGTGAACATTTTACCAATATTGATGTACGCGTTGAAGTTTAGCGTTTTGACAAAAGAGTAAATATTGAGGAAACACAACTCAAGTTTTTTAAATTTATTTAAATTTGCTTAAAACCACAGCAAATCCTGTAATTTCTGGAGAGCTAGGTGGGCTTCCTCTAATCCGTTTGCGTTATATACGTATTGTTAAATTTTGGTTGAAAATTTTAAAAATGCAAACACATCGTTGTTTACCAGTGCTTAAGAATGAAGAAGCTGAAAACAGCCGTAAATATTGGGCTTTCCAAGTCAAAAAATTTTGACACGGTTTAAGTTTTGTTCGGTTAAACCAAGGCGTGGAAGATAATTGTTCCCTTTTGATTCCCGTATGCGAAGCATACAATGGGAGTCTGTGCGGTTAGTGTGGCTGTGTGTGTGTGTGTTGGTGTAGACGTAGAAGTAGAGCCAGTAGTCCAGACATACACAAACACAAACAAAGTGGAGCCCTTTGTACAAGTGGAGCCCCAAACATGGGGCTCCACAATGTTTCATAATTTATATTAATATTTAATCAAATTTAAGTCAGGTTTGCGAAGCTTAGGTTTAGTATCGGGGAAAGTATGGTTCAATTATATTAATATTAATATAATTATACCATACCTTGCCCCGATACTAAACCTAAGCTTCGCAAACATTTCTATGTTCAGTCACGGGATATTCAACTCTAGTTTAATTAAACTTAATTAAACTGCAATTCTCCATTGTATTGCATTGTAATTGAGTTTAATTAAACTCCAATTAAAACGCAACCCTAATAGGAACGTGATTTAATCGAGTTCATATCGCAACTATATTAAAAGTTAATTCAACTATATTAAAAGTTAATCCAATGGTGGCTCCACAATTCATGGGACACCTGTATGTGTGTGTGTGTGAGTGTATGTGTGTGTGTGGGGGGGGGGGGGGGTCTGTGTGTGTGCCTGTTTCACTGATATCTCAAGAACCAATTACCCGGTATCAGATTTTATTGTAATTTCGTACATACATGCTCTGGGATAATGCTCAGACCTGCTTAGTTTCTGGTTGAAATCCGTGCATATTAATTATCTAATTTGCATATTAATTAACTGATACTGAGTATTTTCACTTGTTTCTCCTGTACTATCAAACAGATTTTAATGAAACTTGGTACATGGATGATCTTGGATAATGCTTGGGCCTTATAAGCTTATGGTTGAAATCTTTGCATATTAATTACCTAATTTGCATATTAATTAACCGATGTTAAGCATTTTCAATTGTTTCTCATGTACTATTATACTGATTTTAGTGCAATTTAGTACATATATGCTCTGGGCAATGTACAGACTTGACTAGTTTTTGGTTGAAATTCTGTAGATATTAATTACCTAATTTGCATATTAATTAACTGATTTTCACTTGTTTCTCTTGTACCTTTAAACAGACTTCATTGAAACTTAATACATAGATGCTCTGGGATAATGCGCAGACCTAACTTGGTTGAAATCTGTGCATATTAATTACGTAATTTACATAATATTTAGCCAATTTTAAGCATTTTTAATTAATTTGTTCCAAGTACCATTAAACAGATTTCAATAAAACTTGATACATATACATGTCAATTCTAAGCCATATACATGTTAAGTTTAGGATTAAATTTTGTGCTTACTAATTACCTAATTTACATAAATTAACCAAAATATAGGTGCTCCAAAGATATCTTGAGTACCACTGATCACTCTTTAATGAAACTAAGTACATAGGAGATTTTAAATAATCCACAGATCAGATTACTTTAGGGTTGAAATCCATGCATATTAATTATCTGTTATTAGTTTCATATGTGTTTCTTAATATGCCTAACTGTAATGTAATAAGTACTATTTCAGATAGGGACATGCAACCCGTGCTATAATTGTATTGTCTGACCATATATATGACCAAAATATCAAGTCATCATATATGGTCATTATTTCATTAAACATTTATGATTGTTAAACCATAGCTACTTGGAACCACTCTTATTATTGCTTGCAGTTATATTTTTAAATGCTGTATTTGATTTATTATAAGCAAGTGAGCTTACTGTGAATAAAGTTAGAACACCTGGAAGACGTTATTGGTGGACTGAAAAATGATATAAGCGTCCTAACAACACAGAAGTCAGAACTGGAAGACCGTCAAAAACGGAATAACATTGTAATACGCGGCGTAGATGAAGATCCAAACGAATCGTGGGATCAATCAGAGGATAAAGTGAAGAAATTGTTAGCCGAGAAATTGAATATTACAGGCGTTGATTTTGAAAGAGTACACAGGGTTGAAACCGGAGTCCGGGGTAGGAGACCACTTATTGCAATGTGTTTTCGATTCAAAGATAAGCAGAACATTCTATCAAAAAAAAAAAGAACTGCATGGTACCAACATTTTTATTGATGAACATTTCTTACAAGAAACCAGGTATATCAGAAATAAACTATTTGCAAAGAGAAAAGAACCAATTGCAAACAATATACGAGCCTTTGTTAACTACAAAAAGCTTGTCAGCTATGAAGGTGGGAAAAGGTGTGTATATACTTATAGCAATGCCAGTGACTCTGCTGTTAGACAGGGTACTAGTATTTCAAGATAGGGGTCTGGCACGGATAAAATTAATGAAGGTATGGGTAAAGTAATTAGTTACATGTCTTGGAATGTACATGGTTTATTGAGCAATTTACATGACGCAAGTTTTATCCAGTATTGTATGTAATTCAATATATTTTGTTTGATTGAAACTTGGCTTACACATGGGAATGTCGATGTTCATGAGTATTTCCCTGATTTTCAATTGATCTCATGCATCAGGGAGAGCAATCGGATATGATCACTGGTATCAAGGTGTTAAATACAGGGATGAAAGATGCTATATTTCTAATATTGAAGTCACACTATTTCGGACGGGGCAATGACATATTGTTTGGGACTGTATATATATACCACCAGAAGGTTCTAGGGTGTACGAAAATGAGACTAATGGAATCAGTATCCTTGAACAAGAGTTAACAAGGTTGAAAACCATTTATAATTGTACAGATATTTTGCTCGTGGGTGATTTTAATGCGAGGATAGCAGACGAACCCGATTTTATTGCAAATGATGATACAAATTGCATTCAATTTCTCCCACATCTCTACGAGAACGACTCATTTTGTATGCCACGTAAAGCTAGGGATAATATAACAAATAACTTTGGAAAGAGTTTAGTTTCGTTATGTTGTACTTTTGGCATACATGTTCTTAATGGTAGAGTGGGTGAAGACATACTAGGTAATATTACATGTATAGCAAACTGTGGCAAAAGTACTGTGGATTATGTGATTGCTTCGTCTGGGTTATTTGATGTAGTTTCCAATTTTCGGGTGTCAAATAGAACCGAGTCAAATCATTTTCCCCTTGAATGTACTTTGCAATGTAATTGTAATGATAGTGGTCAGGTAATACATACTCCCCAAGCTAATGAATGGAAAAAGTATCG
The DNA here is from genome assembly GCF_978046115.1 of Saccoglossus kowalevskii. Classification (NCBI taxonomy): domain Eukaryota; kingdom Metazoa; phylum Hemichordata; class Enteropneusta; family Harrimaniidae; genus Saccoglossus; species Saccoglossus kowalevskii. The sequence continues at coordinate 23,830,739 of NC_140657.1, forward strand.
TTGGAAGGAGGATATAAAACAGAATTTTGTAGATAAGTTGAATTCAGACGAAGTGGTGGGGCTACTAGATAAAGCACATGATTATGTAGGCGAAAATAACGACAGGGTAATTGATTGTATTAAGGGTGCATTACAACTAGCTGGGGAAGGAATGGAATGTCGCGGTACCTCTAAAAATATGAACAACCAACCACCATGGTTCAATAAATCCTGCCAAGATGCCAAACGGGAAATATTCAGATGTCTTACGTTGTTCAGGAAAATGCACACTGACGAAGCACTGTTGCAATACAAACTTGCTCGAAATACTTTCAAAAGCATTTGTAATTTTAATAAGAAAACTCACACAGACTTGCTGTTAAGTCGAGAACAAAAATGTTGGGATAATGTGGTTGGTCGGGATGGTATGTGGTCCGTGATTGGTCGGTATTGTAGGGGTACCTCTAGTAGTCCACAAATTTCGTCTAATTGTTGGTTGGAACATTTTGCACAGATAAATAAGCCACAGGTTGTAAACAACGGGGACATCACTTTTGATTCAATGCTTGAGCAGCATAATGCTGAAAATGGTAATTGTGGAGATTTGAATGATTGGATCACTAATGATGAAATTATCAAAGCAGTGAAATCACTGAAAAATGGGAAAGCTACTGGTCCAGACGGAATTCCTGCCGAATTTTTTTAATGTTCTGTAAATCATTTATTACCACTCATGAGTGAATTATTTAACGTTTTTGAAACGGGGAAATTTCCTGAAGGGTGGTCACGTGGAGTAATTATTTCACTTTTGAAAAAAGGTTCAAAATCTGATCCCAATAACTATAGGGGAATCACATTATTGGATGTCTTCGGGAAAATATTCTGTAGCATACTAAACAACAGACTTTATGAATGGGCAGAGGATACTGGGGCCATCTCTGGAGTGCAGGCAGGATTTCGTAAAGGTTTTTGTACTGTTGACAACATATTGGTCTTGTATGCAATCGTTCAAAATTATCTTTAAAAAAAGAGAGGAAAATTTTACTGTATATTTGTTGATTTTGCCAGAGCTTTTGACTCTGTTGACCATAGCCGACTTTTTATCAAATTACACAATATTGGTATATCAGGTAAAATGTTAACCATTGTCAAGTCAATGTACAGTGATGTCAAATCGTGCATCAGACTTGATGGTGGGATTTCTGATTACTTTCCTTGTACTATTGGTGTTAGACAGGGCAGTGTATTGAGTCTTGTTCTTTTTTCTTTGTTTATAGATGAATTATATAATATGATTGGAAATGTGGGATACAGGGGGGTTCAGCTAACGCAAGAAATGTTTGATTTATTTGCTTTATTGTATGCCGATGATGTAGTCATATTTGCTGATTCAATTGTGGGATTGCAGCGGCTGATTAATATTTTAGAACGTTTTTGTATTAAATGGAAAATAACTGTAAATAACAAGAAAACTAAAATTGTAGTGTTTCGGAAAGGTGGCCATAACTCAACTAAAGAAAGATGGTTTATGAATGATGAACCAATTGAAACTGTAAATTCCTACAAATATCTTGGGTTATTGCTGTCATGTAGAAACAGCTGGTCTAAAGCTGTTGCAAATTTGGCCACACAAGCACGCAAAACAATGTTTTCTTTATTTACTTTTGAGTATAAAGTTGGTATACTTAATTATGATGTTTATTTCAGACTATTCGATGCTTTAATTTTACCAATTCTTTTGTACGGGGCAGAAATGTGGGGGTTTAAGCAATATATTCAGGCTGAAAGAGTGCAGTTGAAATTTTGTAAACATTTTCTTGGGGTTGGTGACAAAACATGTACTGAAGCCGTACTTGGGGAATGTGGGCGGTTACCCATTTTTGTAAACTCCTTGTTAAAATGTATAAAATACTGGTTACGAGTCACAGAACTTCCTGAAGGGAGGGTTGTAAAGCATGCTTACAGACTAATGTATAAAATAGATGAAAATGGAAGGACATCATGGGCCACTGAAATTAAAAATATACTTCATATGTACGGCTTTGGTATGGTTTGGATATCCCAGGGCGTGGGGGATGTAAACCTGTTCTTGGTACAGTTCAAGCAGCGGGTAATTGATATTCATAGGCAGGATTGGTACAGTGAAATATGTTGCACTGCCAAACTAAGGTCATATTGTAATTTTAAAACCATGCTTGAACCAGAAAGATATCTTTTTGTAATCACAGAGGCTAAACACAGACATGCTCTAGCACGTATTCGCTGTTCTAGTCATAGATTGCGCATTGAAGAGGGGCGCTATACAGGGTTGGAAATTGATGAAAGAATATGCGAGTTTTGTTTATCTAATGTAGAGGACGAATACCATTTTGTTCTTATTTGCCCATTATTTCACTCTATGCGAAAACAGTTAATTCCTGAGTATTTTTGGCGTCTTCCCAATCCAGAAAAATATTACAGTCTAATGCGCTCAAAATCAGCAAAGGTACTACGTAATCTTGGTAAATTTCTACATAAAGCATTCAACCTTAGAAGGGAGTTTTCGTTACTATCGGTATAATAATTTTGTATATATATATATATATGTATTTTACAATTTCTGTACATTCTCCAGTGCTTGTGTATTCTTTTGTTTTTTTGTTATGTATAGTCATATGGGCCAGTGGCCTAAAAGACAATAAACAATAAACAATTAAATGACAAAGACAATGCTATGGTCAAAATGACACATATTTAAATGATTTTGTTTTATGTGTTTTTAATGTAGTATTTGTACTTTATGCCTCCAATACCTTCAGCACACAGGAGTTCTTTCTAAGCTTTCTTTGAGTGTCACTATAGTCACCGAGTTGTTGATGTTGTCATGACGATGCTACGGGCGACGTGGTGGAGTCTACGTGCATTCATGACAACGCATGCAAAGTATTAAGACTATTGATTGAACAATTAACACTGTCGATTATAAAAATAGGGGGTTCTAGCGTAATAAGGGGGAAAACGACCGGGGCATACGGTGACGATTGTAGTTACAATAAATACCTGTCTATATTATACTACTGGTGTCTTTGTGACTGAAAGGTGCGTATAAGTGTCGAGCGAACCCACTGTACTATCAGGGGGAAATCTTCTTTCTCGGGTTCTCCACACGTGTCAGGGGGGAATCTCGTCTCGTCTCTCTATATCTCGTCCCCTTGAGGTACGGGATCGGGAAAGTCACTTTAACTTTACAGTCAAATAAGGCACACACAACGAAATACGTTTCAGCTCTCGTCTTAGTCGATCTTTCGAGCACTCTATCAGACACAGCGCCCTGGGGAAAAAATCCCCAAGACTCTCGCAAGGCTGACCCAAGACTCGCCCAAGACTGGACTGCCTCGAGGCTCGCCCCTGGACTCTCTCGGACTCACTCGACTGCCCTAGGCTGCGTCTGTCGTGGAGTATTCCCCAAGACCAACTCAAACTCTCTTTATTCATTTTCAAAACTCTGACCAATTACAATGCAGTAAAAAGACTCTAGGGCGTAACCTTCAATCATAAAGCCAATCACACTAAGTACTGAATACGTCATATCTTTTGATTAATCGTTCACTACATTAATAACTACGGATGTCAGAATAGCGACGGTATCTTGTAATTAGTTCCAAACCACTGGTCCAAGTTCCGTCCAAAACTTCAAATAGGCCTACACGATGACAGACATAACACAGCAATTCAGCTAATAATCAGTTAATTAAGTCGGTCAACAGATACGCAAAAACAAATTCATGACAGTACTACTCACTGCCTTGTGAGTTACCCATTCCCCTATGCAACCACTTTCCGCACATTAAACACCTATAACAACCCTGATAGACGAAACCATCACTGTTTACACTATTCACCCCAAAGAGTTCATGATACTAGTATGTACAAACAAACTTTGTTTTATACAGATCTTAATAACTATCCTAAACTTGATAAAAACAGATTTTAAGATCGATTTTGGGTGTGAAAAATATTCGCATTTAATTAAAGATAATAACTATGCCAGCTTAGAATATCATCCCACAACCCACAACCTGGGTGAATCTGATCGTAAATTAAACATACTGAGGAATATGAGAATCTGTAAATTATGTAATTTAACATCATTTTTGCCTTGTATGCCCACGTTATGAAAATCTTAGAAAAAAATATTGTCCTCTATTTTATCAGTCAAATCAGACATATGAAAAAATGTCTTCGTTTAATGCAGTTTGACGATCCGTGGTACATCATGGCCATTTTACAATGTAATCTCATCTTTACAATTAATTAAATAAAAATTTAGTATATTAGTCATATTTTTGATTCGATGTTAACATAACTCTGTACTATGGTGTTGGTGATATATGAATTGGGTGCCATAGGATGGTACTTGACGGCCAACCAACCTAATCAAATATGTAGTTTGCATTGTACGAGTGCAAAATAAGTTATTAGGAAATTAGAACATTAGGATATTAGTACCAGCTGTTTTAGACGCATGCGCATTGGCCGATCCTTTCAAATCTCGTCATCTGTTTTGAGGCGTGTCTGGTCGAAGTGAAATTGCTTCAGCCATTGTGTTTACGAAGGAATTAACTGATGTCTGTGAGAAAACCGCTGTAAAGTGGCGGTAAAATGAGTTTGCGCGGTTTTTGCGCTGCCATTTTCTGAATGATTCGGAGCAGCAATGGAAGCCGACCATTTAATTGATAAAAATCTTGTCCAGAATATGATTTTAAATGGCCGAACTTATAGAAAAATCAGTCTCGTATTGGAAAGCATGTTTCCGGAAAGGAGAGGTGGCGTGGTGAGTAGATTTCCTCCCCAGGACGCCGAGTTGGGCGTCGGTACTGAAAAGAAGGCGGTGAATATGGTGTCGAGCGACCAACATAGTAAACCAAACTTAGAACTCGTGATACTGGTGCAGACGACTATGGTCGAACAACCATGAAAAATAAGTGGCAGGACATTGGTGTTTCACGTTTAGCGCAGAAAAAAGGACACGCCCACAGTTGGACAACCAATCATTTTAATATTGGTCACGATGTACCACAGATCATCTCCACGTCCCTTGTAAGCAACACATATACGATGTGCGGGCATCCAATGGCGGGATGAGCGGCTTCCTTTGTGTACAATCAGCGTCAACTTCAGGAGAGAAACACGACGCACTTGCTAAGCCAGACCGTCTGGTGGCGCCCTACTATTTCATCAATAACCAAATATACTATTATCCTGTTCCCGAATTGGACATTTGTTTATTTGGAGTAATTTCCAGTTCTACGCCAGGTCCTTAGTAATTAATGATTCCACGTATTTATTTGGCCGTTATTTGACATACGTAAAATGCCATAATGTTAATTCGCGGAAATTTAAACACACTGATACTGATAATGAATTAAAAATTTGCCAAAAAATACTAAATTTGCTATCTCATGGAAATAATTGAAATCAAAATATTTGGCAATATATTAATTTTTGCGTCGCATGCACACGATTGAAATATCATATAAAATTGGCCTAATATACTAATGTTGTATTTATTTATTTGTAAGAACGAGTTTACATCTTGGAATGGCCACGATGTACCACGGATCCGCCGATAACCCCTTTCGACGCCTTCCAATCACCAACGAAAATACATAAAGATTAGTAACGTCTCTGTTTGTACTCGTTGGTCTGCACAAGTCAAAGTCGCCATCCTTGTTCAAATGAGTCCCATATCTCGCGCATGCGTAGCGCGACGAACACCGCCCTTTAAAAAAAACAACGTACTGTAAAGGGGTTAATTGTTCACTGGGTTTTAATTTGGCTTATTTCGCTGACTGGAAAATGCGCTAAATTAAAACCCAGTGAATATGTATATTTTAGCATAGAACACATTATCTAAATGATAAAGCCGTGAATTTAAAACCCAAAGAATATGCCTGAAATGGCAAATCAGTGAAATTTAAACCCAGTGAAAATTAGTCATTTTACAGTATTTTACGCGCGTTATGTACGTCGCTATGAGTCCTATATCGAACAGGACGCGGCGCGACAACCACCGCTCTTTTTTACATTTCATTTCAAACGGAAAGGAATTCGCTTATATGAACGGAGCTAGACGGAATATGTCGCCTCTAACTTTCGTCTTTGGAGCGCTAAATTGAAATTGTCAAAGAGGGCGCTATTTACAGAAATGCATCAAAATACATGTATTCGAGAATGACTTCCGTGATTTAAAAAGAAAAGAAAACAGGGTTTACGACTGCAATCGGGAGGGCGCAAAATAATGGAAAGATAAATGGACAATCACTGTTATCAAACTAATAAAATTATTTTACCTTCGTATATAGAAGAATTATCAACACAAGCGTTGTTACTATATCTCAAAGTATGTTCTAATGTACCTCTGTTACAATTTTCCCGTATGTTCATCGATGAGACAGAATGCAGCTTTGCATTCTATTACTGACAAAGGTAAAACTATAATAAATGGGATTACCCATGTCAGGATTATAGCTACTCCAATTCGTATATACCAATATGAATGGTAGACGTTCACATACTTGTTGAATAAAATAATATTAAGACCCAATCTGAAAATGATAATATCCGTGGGCGATGGTCGTCACGCCGCGTCCTGTTGGATATGAGACTCATAGCAACGTACACAACAGGTGCAGCCAATGGAGCTGTTCATCGGAAAAGTTGTTCCAAGGGATTTTTGTTGAGGGCAGGGGATTTTTTAATATCAGTACCCCCAGTGGGCAGGGCAGATTTCTAAAAAAATGCGAGGACAGGGAAACTTTTTTTTAGTGGGTAGGGTACTCACATACAAAAATATCGCATGGTGGGCAAAACAGCCTTTAGGAGTATAATAAAAAACGCATTGGGGGAAATAACATCTGCTAAACGTGGGCAGCCGTGTGCTATCAATAACTGAAAATGCGAGTCACCCACTGATCTGCTGAGTGGTTAATGTATTCAAGAAGCCCATAGAAGCCAATGACGCGATGAATTACGCCACCAATCGGCACAGCAATGTAGGTTCTGTCACTGGGAATATTCACCCGGGATACTGATGTATGCTTTAGGGCATTCCTCAGACCTGATTAGTTTTGGGGCCAAATCTGTTTAGGGTAAATTAGATAATTTGCATATGGTTTTTACTGAATTAGGACTATCTCATGGAAACTCAACAGATAAGGATCAAATTTTGTAGAAAGTACATTGATGTAATATATATGCCATATTAGCGTTGGGGATAATTTGCATATGTAAATTATCTATTTAGCTAATGCTTCAATTAGGATTATCTATTTGATAAGATGTCCTGGGGGGCGTACTTACCTAGAAGAGTGGTAGGGGTGTGCCACCGGGACCCCCAAATCCATGTACATTGGTGTAATCTGCATGCCATACGTTTATTGGGGGATAATTTGCATATGTAAATTAGCATATTGTTTTTACTAAATTGGGATTATCTCGTGAATAAATCAATGGAGTTCAATCAAATTGATGTAATCTGCATGACATATTACTATTGAGGATAATTTGCATATTGTTTTTACTAAATTGGGATTATCTTTCAAACAGTGTGCTGAAAGTGTTCATTGAATGATTTTAGGGCAGTGGGGAAAGGGCATCATCCTCCCCAGGGGCAGGAAACACAACGAGAGAAGAGTAGGCGAAAAGCGCTTTTAAATAAGGGGAGGGAAAGATAAATTTCGTCAGCAGGAGGGCAAGTCGGCGGGAGGGGAGTAGGCAAAAAAGTGTTTTTTAATGAGGGGAGGGGAAAGATGAATTTTGTCAGCAGGAGGGAAAGAAAGGCGAGTTGGCGTAGGGGAGTAGGCAAAAAAAGTGTTGTTTTTTAATGAGGGCTGGGGAAAGATGAATTGGGTCAGCAGGACAAACAGCTTTTAATTTCCCCTCTTTCCTTTATATTAATTAGCATACTTCAAAAGGCCCATAAAATAAATGTTGTCCCAAAGAATTTACTATTTAAATTTTACTGCTCGTTGGCTGCACCTGATTAAACGACCAGAGAAAGGGTGGTGGTCGTCGTGCCGTTCGTGTGCGAAATTTGTGTTTATAAACACTGATTTGGCCACAATCCAATATGCTCTTCTAATGAAAATCACGAGTGCGAGTTTTGACGTGAGTGCAACGTGCACAAATTACCGTCGATGACACCTTCGATACCTTCCAATCAGCTTGGCGACGTCTCAGTTTGTACTTGTTGGTCTGCAAAACAGTCAAAGTCGCCATCTTTGTTCATACCTCACGCATGCGTGGCGCGACGACCACCGCCCTTTAAAATGTATTTCAGATGTTTCATTTGAGTTATTAATATATTTTATATAACGCATTCATCGCTTTCCCGGTAAATGCAGCCAACTTATTATGCATTGCGCTGTATATGCGGTTATATGGACATACTACATAGCATGTGTTTTTTAAGATAACACATCTGTGTAACATGAGGGTAGTGTCTAACCGTGGAACGTAATTTAAAATATTTCTACTATATTACTACATTGTATATTATTTCGAAGTATTTTATGTGAACCAAAAAAATACAATAAGAATATACATTACCTTCTCACCGATCAGAACATTTAGAGAAGGAGAGAGAAATGAGTTAGAGAGGATAGAAAAAGATAAAACTCGGTCATAAATCACTCAACAACTTCTGCCCTGTATCTAACTTATTCTTTCTTTCCAAACTCTTACAGGGGATTGTAGCTCCTCGTCTTATTAATTATCTTACTAAACACTCGCTCTGGCAACTGAATTTCCCATATTTTGATTCACCAACACTACCGCCCTGTCCACCATGTATCACTCAACAAGTCTTGGTATTGGGACAATTGAATTTGTTTTTCTTCTTCTCGGAGATAGCCTGTCGAAGGAAACGCCCCTCCCCCATTTAAATAAAAGCGTGTTATACGACCAATATTACAATAAGAAGCACATTTTACGAATAAGCGACAAAATATTAAAATTAACTACACACATTTCTATCATTCAATTATTAAATAATTATAAACATGGCGAAAAGAACAGAATAATGCATGGTCCACACGCGTGTTGTATGTAACGCTGACGTAATGTCCGGGGCATCATTCTAATTGGAGGATAATCATACATATAACGAGGCTGTATGTATGTATTATTATTATGCAACGTGTCAATTACTCCACTTCAAGGACTCCGCCTAAAGCCTTTTATTCAACTACAGTCTGGTTCAACAAATTACTTCCAAAAACAGATGAGCCGAGAGTTCAAAACACAGTTATTGCGTAATGGTTGAACCATAGTCGTTACGCCTTTGATTCCATATTTTTTCCGCTAAAATTTTGAAGAAGTCCTTTTGCACACTTTAATGTAATTTTTTTGCAACATCTTTGTTAATTATGGATCATTTGAGCATATTTTACAATCAGCTACAGATCTTGATCAAAATTGTTAAAAAATATGAAAACAATTATGCTGGTTTATTTTGTGAAAGTTGACAAAAGCGTTCAAAGGTTTAACGAAGACATTAATCAGTATAGCGCGCGCTCGGGTAATATGTGTGCAAATAGGACACTTTGTTTAGAATATCATATAGGTAGTTCAACATTCAATAGTATTATTCCTCTCAAGCTGTGAAAAGGAATATAAAAAAGTGGTGCTTCATGTATGGTATTATTAGCATTCGCGCATCTGCCATCTAGTAATCTCTACTTCAATTCACCGGATGTAGGCAAGGAATAATCCCATTCATTCTGCCATATATTGTAGAATTACCGAGGCCTGAAATCTAGATTCTGAAAATCGAATACGGAAGTATCGCTGTCATGCTAATATCTTACGTAACGTATCTGGGATCACGTGACCCTTTTTGCATGGACGCAAATATTACCAATAAAGTACACACACGACAGTGACTGTTGGTGAATTTATTAACAATCAACCTGACAGAAAAAAATAAATAGAAGTATAACACAAGCAACTTACTATCAGTACATATTCGTATTAATCTCAATGTTAAAGCGGGAGGGTCGTTACCTGCGCATGCGCGGGAATTGAGTCCCAACCGACGATAACAACACAGGCAGAAAACGCTAAGGCTCAAGGTAGACGCTTGTTTGTAGACAATGACACGCTATGGCCATCTGACGCATGCGCGGTGACGACTCCCCGCTTTAACTGGAGGATATAACTGTTTTATAATAATAATAACTTTATTACGCAGACCACAGTTACATATTTAACTCAAGAAAATTGTATTTTTTAAATAATATGATAAAGCCATATTATTTCCCATTATTTTACATGTAATATAAGCAACATTTATTTGAAAATATCAGTCCCACTTCATAGTGAGTTTTTTTTTTTTTGCATTTCTCCGGGGAAAAAAAACACAATAAATTATTATTACCTGGCAAGTAAAGCCACCAATTGATAAAATATTTCTCATTCAAAAGTAAACGAGATATGCCGATCTCTCGATTAGGTTAAATCGCCCCTGTCGTAGCATGGTTTGTTAGTGTCACTATCGTTCTGGAAAATGACAATGCATGTTTATTTTCATTGACAAGTGGATTTCGCCATGGAGGTAAAAAGAGAAGGCGTGCGTAGCATGCTAATACATCGTAATCCTCACTGCGCTAAGTGGAAACTGTCCTCCTTAGTCCGTTCGACAAACAAACTCCCTGATCTATGTACAAACAGCGGCGACCATCCTGGTACCTTTGATCTAAGCTTGGCTGTGACACGGTTACTAAAGAAGTAACCGTGTCTGTGACTCCTTCTCTTTTTACCTCCATGATTTCGCTAAGTACAGCATTATATGGTTACTTCATTGAAAGGTTGATCATATACTCCAACACTGTTGTTGAAACGTCGAATGGTTTTTCTGTAAGCTCTACGGAGGTCAGCATTGCGAGCGTATATAAAAGGCGAAGTAATACCGTATGTTAAAGTTATACATCTGCTAACGTACACCATCGTTATCAAATCACTAACTGAACAATTATTGCATTCAAAAACGATAAAATGAACAATAAATTGTGGTACCAACATAATGAAAAATAGTAAAACATTTTTAACACTCTCAGAAATTGATCGAATTTCACCTTTCGTCAACACTGGTATTGCTCCATTGGAATTGCCTAAATTAGCGATGCGGCGATTCTGCTCCCGAACTACTGCAGTGATTTTACCATTTGTATAAAAAATAACTATGGACACCAACGTTAATAAAGTCCCATAGAAAATGTTCGAGACCACTTTAGATGAGGTCGTACCCTTATCGATGAGACAGAATTCAGCTTTATTTTGCACGACCGGATGAAGTACAGTAATACAAGGTATTATCCATGACAAAAATATCGCTACTCGAATTTTTACAGATGTAAATATATTGAGATATGCAAATGGGTGACATATGTAAGCATATTTTTCAACTGACATTATAATAATAACGCAACATAACTGAAACAGAATAATTTTAACTGGTGCCGTTATAAAAACTGTGCATGTGACTCTTGTAAAATAACTAGGATCGATCAGAAAGACCAAATGTAACAGCCCAACGATACCAAGATTGGTGTTACCAGCGGCAAGATTTAACACAAACGAATTACGTATACTGTAAAGTCTATTATTCAATATGGTAATTATAATGAATAAATTTTCAAATATGGTACATACAGACTCTAGCGTGAGCACCACACCGAAGATACTTCTCAACACATCAGATATATAGAGTTTATAATCTTCAACATAGAAGGTAGAGTTATTCATCTTCAACGTTGCTTTATCTTGTTATGAAATCCAACATATCACACGCGTACACCAATTATATAAACACGTCAACACGTATCGTCAAAGTTCGCAGCAGTGTCCGTATTTTTTCGGGTGTATTAAATAATGATGTCTTTAGTGAATTTTATCCAAATGCCCGTGGTAATTCGCCAACTGGGAAAGATGTCAGAGGATTGAAATTAAGACTATCAAGCCGGTCTGCAATTATTGAAAACGAGTCGTTAGAAAAGTGGAAATGCACAACGTGGTGTTGTCGTTGACAATACTTATTACAGAAAAGTAATTCTGATATTCTGAACTTGAACATCTATCTAACATTGTTGCCCTGGCAATACTGAGCCGAATACGGTCTACAGTCCTTCGTTCAGGTTACACCTGGCATTGAACACTAAAGGAAGTGATTGTGCCAAAGACTCAACAGAGATGCTGACATATACTGGCCGAGATTAAATTATCAAAACGGGTATGCAGATATATATCATGATATTTATATATACGAAGAATGCACATTTTCGTAATACGAGGACGACTCATTCAATAATCGTATGATCAAACGTAGTAAGTAATTCAAATTAATTCTTTCATACATACCATTGCGAACTATGTAAATATATATATACAACACCTCGTCACTGCCGAGGACAGTTCTGTTTCAGTCATCGAGCGATCTTCGCGGGAAATGCTGGGATTAGGAAGATGTATTCCATATAACAATATGATTATATAACAGACACATTATGATCGTGACCAATTAAACAACTGGTGTTGAAGTTGAAGTGGAGGAACGTGTGTTGAACAATAAATCCATGAAGTACGGTTTCGTCACCAAATGGTCGTTTATAGTCATTAAATGACTTTCTTATATTGGAAAGAAGTTACGCAATCGGAAAAATGAGGAGTCTCTACATGTGGACAATAAAATCGTAAGCAAAGTTTTCTAGTTATTAGCAAGCTGGCTATAGCTTAGGGCTTTTTTCCGGCGTAATACAAAACCTCAATAACTGTTAACACTCGACATGACGACTAAATTGGTTGTCAAAACGAGTAAATTGTTTATAGAACAATCAACGAACATAATTCAGATACCGTTTTAAAATCTCTTAGAGCACCGACAATCATGAAGAGTTCACAATGTAACAATCTACGGATGAGAAAATGGAAATTGTTTTAGGGAAGAAAGTAACTAAAAGTCGCAAACATTTGAACTTTAAACATTTTGTTGAAGATATCCTGTCCATCTCTCGTCTATTACTAGTTTCATAAGAGTTTTATCCAGTTCCATTACCTGGAAGACTAAACTGTTGTATTCAGTAGCGATTCGTATGTATTATCTGCATACAATCTACCATCGACAACATGTTCTAAGATCTTACACCATCATATTCCGGTATTCTTGAATCCCGGGTTCAGTATTATCCGTACAATACTACAATTTGAAATTTCTCCAATTGAAAACACTGGATATTCAAAGAGGTGCAACACAACTTTTTTTTATTATTCTGTGCCGTCATTGAGCTTGTTTCACTACTAGTCAGTTAATCGTTTATTATAGTTAATATACGAAGTCGTATGAGTCAGGAGTGAGTGTAGTTTTCTAGGTTTATATAAACCGCTGGGACTTAAAGCGCGGTAGTCGTCGCGCTGCGCATGTGCGAGATATATGGGTCTCATATAAACAAAGATGGCGACTTTGACTGTTGCGCAGATCAACGAGTGCGAACTGAGACGTTTCCAAGCTTTAATTAAGTAATTTTCATGTTATTGGAAGGTATCGAAGGAGTCACCGGCGGTAATCAGTGCAAGTCGCGCCCAGGTCAAACCTCATACTTGTGATTTCCATTTGAAGAGCGCTTTGGATTGTGGGAAAATCAACGAATGTGGCACATGCGCAGCGCAACGACTACCGCGCTTTAATTGGGTTCACTTATTCAACACGGAAATATACTCAATGCAATGGCTATGGGATATTTAATGGCTGTCAAACGTATTAAAAAATCTGAACGCAGGGCCACTTGTTTAGAATCAGAACTAATCACGTACCAATCGGGAGATTATATGACTTATCCTCGAGTCAGTTTTTAGTATTCGCCAGTGTCGTTCTATCTACCGCAACCGCTATATAGGGACTGTGCTGTAATGGACACAGGATATGATGGTCAGTGGTACATCGTGGCCATTCCAGGATCTAAACTCGTTCTTACAATTAAATAAACACAACATTAGTATATTAGGCCCATTTTATATGATATTTCAATCGTGTGCATGCGACGGAAAACTTAAATATATTGCCAAATATTTTGATTTCAATTATTTCCATGGGATAACAAATTTATTGTTTTTTGGCAATTTTGTAATTCACTTTCAGTATCAGTGTGTTTAAATTTCCGCGAATTAACATTATGGCATTTTACGTCTGTCAAACAGCGGCCAAATAAATACGTGGAATCATTAATTACTAAGGACCTGGCGTAGAATTGGAAATTACTCCAAATAAACAAATGTCCAATTCGGGAACAGGATAATCGTATATTTGGTGATTGATGAAATAGTAGGGCGCCACCAGACGGTCTGGCTTAGCAAGTGCGTCGTGTTTCACTCATGAACTTGACGCTGATTGTGCACAAAGGAAGCCGCTCATCCTGCCATTTTATGGCGGCACATCGTGTGTGTTCAAGTGTGGGCGTGTCTTTTATTTCTGCGCTAAATGTGCAACACCAAAGTCCCGCCATTTACTTTTCATGGTTGTTCGACCATAGTCGTCTGCACCAGTATCGTGAGTTCTAAGTTTGGTTTACTATGTTGGTCGCTCGACACCATATTCCCTCTCGGTACCGACGCCCAACTCGGCGTCCTGGGGGGGGGGGGTCTACTCACCACGCCACTCTACCTCGACACCTCTCCTTCCCGGAAACGTGCTTTCCAATACAAGACTGGTTTCTCTATAAGTTCGGCCATTTAAAATCATATTCTGGATAGTTAAATGGTCGGCTTCCATTGCTGCTCGAAAATCATTCAGAAAATGGCAGTGCAAAAACCGCGCAAATTCATTTTTCTTCTACTTTACAGCGGTTTTTTTTACAGACACCAGGTAATTCTGTTACCCAATGGCTGAAGCAATTTCACATCGACCAGACACGCCCCAAAACAGATGACGACATTTGACAGGATCGGCCAATGCGCATGCGTATAAAACAGCTGGTACTAATATCCTAATTTCCTAATAACTTAGTTTGCACTCGTACAATGCAAAATACATATTTGATTAGGTTGGTTGGCCATCAAGTACCATCCTATGGCACCCAATTCATATATCACCAATACCATAGTACAGAGTTATGTTAACAGCGAGTCAAAAATAAGACTAATATACTAAATTTGTATTTAATTAATTGTAAGGATGAGATGTAATTGTGAAATGGCCACGATGTACCACAGATCTATGATAAGTACAATTAATCAAAAATAGAACAATACATATAGATGGAGTCCTTTAAATAATCATTGAATCTACAACTGGTTAAGTATATTTTCTCTATGTTTAGAAGTGTAAAATGTAAATTTCGAAATTTGAAGAACAGATAAGTTGTCAAACTGCATTGACTGATAAAATAGAGGGAAATATTTTTTCTAAGATTGTCATAACATGGGCATACAAGGCAAAAATGATGTTAAATTGCATAATTTACAGATTCTCATATACCTCAGTATGTTTAATTTACGATCAGATTCACCCAGGTTGTGAGTTGTGGGATGATGTTCTAAGCTGGCATAGTTATTATCTTTAATTAAATGCGAATATTTTTCACACCCAAAATCGATCTTAAAATCTGTTTTTATCAAGTTTAGGATAGTTATTAAGATCTGTATAAAACCAAGTTTGTTTGTACATATCATGAACTCTTTGGATGAATAGTGTAGACAGTGATTATTCCGTCTATCAGGGTTGTTATAGGTGTTTAATGTGCGGAAAGTGGTTGCATCGGGAATGGGTAACTCACAAGGCAGTGAGTAGTACAGTGGGTTCGCTCGACACTTATACGCACCATTCAGTCACAAAGACACCAGTAGTATAATATAGACAGGTATTTATTGTAACTACAATCGTCACCGTATGCCCCGGTCCTTTTCCCCCTTATTACGCTAGAACCCCCTATTTTTATAATCGACAGTGTTAATTGTTCAATCAATAGTCTTAATACTGTGCATGCGTTGTCATGAATGCACGTGGACTCCACCACGTCGCCCGTAGCATCGTCATGACAACATCAACAACTCGGTGACTATAGTGACACTCAAAGAAAGCTTAGAAAGAACTCCTGTGTGCTGAAGGTATTGGAGGCATAAAGTACAAATACTACATTAAAAACACATAAACAAAATCATTTAAATATGTGTCATTTTGACCATAGCATTGTCTTTGTCATTTATATTCACAGTATTCACATTGCTCAATAAACCATGTACATTCCAAGACATGTAACTAATTACTTTACCCATATCTTCATTAATTTTACCCGTGCCAGACCCCTATCTTGAAATACTAGTACCCTGTCTAACAACAGAGTCACTGGCATTGCTATAAGTATATACACACATTTTCCCACCTTCATAGCTGACAAGCTTTTTGTAGTTAACAAAGGCACGTATATTGTTTGCAATTAGTTCTTTTCTCTTTGCAAATAGTTTATTTCTGATATACCTGGTTTCTTGTGAGAAATGTTCATCAATAAAAATGTTGGTACCATGCAGTTCTTTTTTCTTTGATAGAATGTTCTGCTTATCTTTGAATCGAACACACATTGCAATAAGTGGTCTCCTACCCCGGACTCCGGTTTCAACCCTGTGAACTCTTTCAAAATCAACGCCTGTAATATTCAATTTCTCGGCTAACAATTTCTTCACTTTATCCTCTGATTGATCCCACGATTCGTTTGGATCTTCATCTACGCCGCGTATTACAATGTTATTCCGTTTTTGACGGTCTTCCAGTTCTGACTTCTGTGTTGTTAGGACGCTTATATCATTTTTCAGTCCACCAATAACGTCTTCCAGGTGTTCTAACTTTATTCACAGTAAGTTCACTTGCTTATAATAAATCAAATACAGCATTTAAAAATATAACTGCAAGCAATAATAAGAGTGGTTCCAAGTAGCTATGGTTTAACAATCATAAATGTTTAATGAAATAATGACCATATATGATGACTTGATATTTTGGTCATATATATGGTCAGACAATACAATTATAGCACGGGTTGCATGTCCCTATCTGCAATAGTACTTATTACATTACAGTTAGGCATATTAAGAAACACATATGAAACTAATAACAGATAATTAATATGCATGGATTTCAACCCTAAAGTAATCTGATCTGTGGATTATTTAAAATCTCCTATGTACTTAGTTTCATTAAAGAGTGATCAGTGGTACTCAAGATATCTTTGGAGCATCTATATACTGGTTAATTTATGTAAATTATGTAATTAGTAAGCACAAAATTTAATCCTAAACTTAACATGTATATGGCTTATCCTTAAAAATTGACATGTGTATGTATCAAGTTTAATTGAAATCCGTTTAATGGTACTTGGAACAAATTAATTAAAAATGCTTAAAATTGGCTAAATATTATGTAAATTACGTAATTAATATGCACAGATTTCAACCAAGTCAGGTCTGCGCATTATCCCAGAGCATCTATGTATTAAGTTTCAATGAAATCTGTTTAAAGGTACAAGAGAAACAAGTGAAAATCAGTTAATTAATATGCAAATTAGGTAATTAATATCTACAGAATTTCAACCAAAAACTAGTCAAGTCTGTACATTGCCCAGAGCATATATGTACTAAATTGCATTGAAATCAGTATAATAGTACATGAGAAACAATTGAAAATGCTTAACATCGGTTAATTAATATGCAAATTAGGTAATTAATATGCAAAGATTTCAACCATAAGCTTATAAGGCCCAAGCATTATCCAATATCATCCATGTACCAAGTTTCATTAAAATCTGTTTGATAGTACAGGAGAAACAAGTGAAAATACTCTGTATCAGTTAATTAATATGCAAATTAGATAATTAATATGCACGGATTTCAACCAGAAACTAAGCAGGTCTGAGCATTATCCCAGAGCATGTATGTACGAAATTCCACACAGACCCCCCCCCCCCCCCCCCACACACACACACACGCACACACAGCCACACTAACCGCACATACTCCCATTGTGTGCTTCGCACACGGGAATCAAAAAGGAACAATTATCTTCCACGCCTTGGTTTAACCGAACAAAACTTAAACCGTGTCAAAATGTTTTGACTTGGAAAGCCCAATATTTACGGTTGTTTTCAGCTTCTTCATTCTTAAGCACTGGTAAACAGAACGATGTGTTTGCAGGAAGCCCACCTAGCTCTCCAGAAATTATAGGATTTGCTGTGGTTTTAAGCAAATTTAAATAAATTTACAAAACTTGAGTTGTGTTTCCTCAATATTTACTCTTTTGTCAAAACGCTAAACTTCAACGCGTACATCAATATTGGTAAAATGTTCATAAATAATAAATTTGTACATCAATGTCACTGTATTTAGATAGTTTCTTTTTTAAAGCAAAGGACATATGATTAGATTCTCAACGCAACGCAGCGCAACGCAACAATATGCTACACTAATCACACTCTTTTCTCATCACACATATCACACTTCCGACTGCTTAAATTTATAGTTAGGACTTCAACCAAATACACTAGAGACACAAGTGTCTTTGCTTCAACACAGTATAACAAATATACGTCAACACGAATGAAAGCAGTCTGATGGAGTCAGATGCTACAGCCATTGGTCTATGGCCACCGTGATGCAATATTCAATTATGCAACTGTAATTTTACAGGATTGGTTAACCAATTAGCGCACGACTTAAGAAAACAGTGTCGCCCCAGAAAAGACCCGTAACATGACGTTTCTGATTGGGTACTGACCCTGCAGAGCTTGTACACGATTTGCATAAGCTCGGAAGTGTAGACTAGTGTATCGCGCGATCACACTGTTTGTAACAACTTGTTGAGAACTCGCGTGTGATGAGAACTAAATAATCCTCATGACCATTCTATGTTGAAGTTGTGATAACGCCCTCTAGTGGCTGCCGGTCAGAATGTAGTCGTAACAGCCACATTAAAGGACTGTTCCAACAATTAATGCCTCATCTCAGAAAAAAAGTGCTGCATTTAGACGTGAATAGATTCATAAAACACGCAAGATAACAGAAAATCTTAGCTGGCTTCTGTCCAAGTATTTTGTACAGGTGTCAAAAATGAATGATTCACTGAGACAAATATGAACTGCCTTATTATATTCATTGTGTGACTACTTCATTATTTGAAAAGTAAAAAAAAAACACCCTCTATGAATAGCTATCATGTTGCAAGCTCTGCTTTGTATGCAATTCAACTTAAATAGTTAGTTGGTGTCCAGTGGAGGGAGAAGTCAACAGTACTGTTGCCTCCTGATGAGAATCTACATCTTCAAACATTTCAATCTTTGTTTTTGAAATGCGTTTGTAAATTAGTATTATAAAAGCTTATCATTCTGTTTTAATAGCTGAAACAAATTCCTGTGAATTTTCATTTGTCAAATGAACTGATTGTCAAATACAGAATACATAATTTTGAGTACAATTTTCTTTTCAAAATGTGGATGCAACGTTTTGCTTGATATGTATTTTTATGTATTATGTAGGAGTGCTTATATTGATTTTCTGACATCTTGTTTTCTGTAAAGATTTTATTGTTAGGTTTGCAAATGTGTATCAGACTGTGCAAAAACTCTCCATGAGTTGGTTTTGAAACCCAGTCTAGTATTCCCATGGGATTTGGGAGATACATTACCAAGGATATAATTACAAGATAACTGAATTGCTTCATTGAAGACATACAACAATGCATGTTTCCACTGAGATCAGTGACCATTGAATGTGTATCACCAGTGATGAATCAAAAAGAAACAGTCAAAATATTTTATCAGATTTTCTCAATTTTTGCACATTTTCATACAGGACATCTGTCATTCTTAATCAGGGAAGCTTTATACTGATGAATAAGGTGACCAAGATTGATAAAGTTTGGAATAAAATTAGTAACGACGACAGAAATTTTTCCCTTAATATACCTTCCATCTTTTATGGTACGGGCAAGGTAAAAACTGGTGCAAGTGTTTTTTGAGACAGTGCTCGGACTCCAGCAAACTGTTGACAGTAACCATTTTTTTTTCTTCACCGTGATCATGGCAAGTTACGATTATTCATGGAGAATGCAGAGCCACGTTGATATTTCACTCTAGTGCTATTGCTATAAATGTTTTCACCAACTTTTATCAATGACAAGTTACGTAAATAGTATGCATTTCGAGAAACCAGTCTGTGTGTATGCGCGGTTTGAAATGGAACATTTTTGAACACAATAAAATCACCCGTAAAACTCTGGCTCAAGCAAGAAATTGTGGCGCGATCTGGTTGTCGGTCGAATTGTTTTTCAATAGACATAATTTTAGAGCCTGTATTTTTTCAATGTGATGTTTCTAAGTTTTGTCAAGAATTATTCTGTAAAGAAAACGCTGAAATTATTTCATCTGTTTGTAAAAGGGACGTTGTTTGATGATGGCCTCCCAATCAATGACGACCGACTTTAAATCAAAACATTCCATCCAGATGGAACGGCACTCTCTTGCCAATCCCACTGATGTATTTCTATGGGATCTGCGCAACGGCTACAGAACGCAGCTCGTATAGTCTGTGAAAACAGCTAAAGTTGAGGAAACCGTTCAAACTTAATTCGGAGCAACCAAATTTATAGGTACATACGTGCGCTTTATAGTATGCATTCAGAGCTTTGGGTTTTAACAGCACCTCGTGAACAGGACATTCTCTAACTAATTGTCACATGGTAGAGCATTATCCTGATACAGCTAGTCTGACTGGCCATCGAGATGCAGAGTTGAGACTTGTCAATTTTAGAAGCAGTTGCCATCTTTTGACGTTTATGGGGAATGTTGTGTGCAACTAACCTGGAGTTCGAAATGCATTTTAAAAATTTCTATCTACCAGGAAAAATTTTCAACATTATTCACGAGTTGAAAATACAGTGAAACATTAACATGCAATGGCTTTTACACGAACACAATCATGATTGGCCAGTACACTGGGTGCTCTAAGGGCATTAAAAGTCTGATAATGCCCTGTATATTCATACAACTGAGGACTGCAGGCACCATTCATTAAATACGAGAAGGAATACACTCCACTTGTGAATTGTCCGTGTTAGATTTGAAGGTCACAATAATAACATACCGTACAAGAACATTTGTCTTAAACCAAAATTCTGATGGCATAACCAATCATGCAAATAAATGATTTGGAAATAGAAAATCTTTTATTTATCTCTAAACATCTGAAAAGTTTGGTATGACAAAAATACAATAAAAGTAGATGGTTGTCATTTTACAATAAAAAGAGGACTGATAGTTGACATGATAAATGGGTAAAACTGAGTAATCCTTTACAATTGTCATCCAAAGAGGTAGCTATACTAATCTAAGCCCGACTATTTCTTGCATAACATTGTAATAGACTTGTAATATGATTGCCACGGTAACACCCTTCTCAACTTATATTATAGAAACGATAAAAAGACAATAATATAGACAAAATGAGTGGGAATTGGCAAGACTCATCCCAAGGTTTTAAAAAAACAAACAAAACATCAAAAGCATCATGTTTCCAAGGCAATGTAATCAACGCTGTTCAACTGAAATAAAAGAAAAAAGTACATTATTAGACCACAAATTAAGTGTGAGTGGACATTTGGCAATTTTAGTTGATGCAATGGTAAAACATTATCTCTATTATAAATAGTATATTTAATGCAATAGGCATTGGTTTTGTTTTTTGCATGCAAACACTCAATGTCATATTTGCCATGTTTTTTTCAGAACACGAATTGACCTGTAAGTGTTCTTCGAC
This sequence comes from Saccoglossus kowalevskii, assembly GCF_978046115.1. NCBI lineage: Eukaryota > Metazoa > Hemichordata > Enteropneusta > Harrimaniidae > Saccoglossus > Saccoglossus kowalevskii. Next base: position 23,852,543 of record NC_140657.1, read on the forward strand.
CTGATAGGTCAAGTCGCCAATTAACCAATGGTAATGCCAGATAGCACCAACATGTCGAAATTACCATAGCTCATTTAAATATGTTGACAGTTCAGCAACCTCGTGGCTAATGCTGAAGAGATTTACCGATGTTGAAGCAAGATCTTTTGGCTTTGGGTGGGAGGAAATGGCATGATTTTTTTTTTTTAAATCAAGGAATTAGTAAGTTTCAACACTTTTGCAGTGACAACAGGTCACTGACTCAGCAATCTGTTGACACTGCAAAAGTGTTATATTTCTCTTCAATGCTCAGTTTATCTTTGGGATGAAAAAAGTTTACACATTCACGCTAGCCATTAACCTTGTATTCTTGAAAAGGAGTCAATGACTACGAAGAACCAAAATTAGACTTCAGGGAAGATCAAAATGTTAAATAATTATGCTTAAATTAGAAATTTTACGATAAGACTCATTTCAACCATAAACACCTGTTAAAGCATGAGCAGCTAATAGAGCAAACATAGTGTTCTATATCATTTGCATGATGGGCAAGGTTTTTCTACAGTTGCTATGTTTTACAGTTACAGGTAATACAGCAAATACTGTAAGTAAATAAATTATACTTTCTTGCATGCATGTATGCATTCATTTACCTGTACTGTATGTGCAAGTACATTTAAAAATTGTTGCCCATACACTGGGTGTGGATCAGGGTGTCGCACTTAGCAGAGTAGCTGATACGATGCGATCTATTGAAAGTAAGCCTCCAAGGCAATACAAACATTACACGTATACTTACTGTATGATGTGATGTCAATCTCATCTGGCAGTTCTCCGATATTAACTTCAAATCTATCTTGCACTTCATTTAATATTTTGGCATCATTTTCATCTGATACAAACGTTATTGCCAAGCCCTTAGTACCAAATCGACCAGCACGGGCAACCTGACAAAACACAAACGACGTTACTAATCATGCAAGAATTTTCAAATAAAAATCTGTAAATTTAATTAAATTCAAATCATCAATTGGGTTTTAATTTCACAATTTAAGAAGAACTTCAGAAATTTTATCAAACAGTGACTCATGTTTTGGCTGAATATTTTATTTTTGGTTGAAAATGTAATTACAAGTATTTTACTTTTATCAGAAAAATTTGGCATAATAATTGCATCATGAATATTAGTATAGGCCCTGTATAATGTAACCTTCATATGCAAGACAGCATATATACAAGAAAATATTACTCACCCTATGTAGATATGTGTTGGAATCTTCTGGCATATCATAATTAAATACTATATTAACTCTTTCAATATCCATACCACGGCCAAATAAGTTAGTTGCCACAAGAATTCTTTTCTGGAAGTCCTTGAACTGTTGGTATCTGGCCAATCTATAATAGACAAACAAAATTCATACAAATAAAAAATATACAGGCCTCAAAAAAGCACGAGTTTTGCAGTTAGAATGAAGAACAATATTGGAACTTGGTACAACAGAGAAGCACATTTATTACCTTTCTTCTTGATTCATAGCACGATGAATGGCAATGGCTGGGAAATTCTGTTCTACCAATAGTTGTGATAAAGCTATACAACGCTGAACAGACTTCACAAATATCACCACCTAAAACCAAAATGTCCACAAGTTAATATATCTACTATGCAAGATGACCGGGGAATCATTTAACTTGTTAGAAAAGGTTGCATGGTGCCACAAAAAGTGGTGCAGCTAATTTTATACATGAACAATTTTAAAGAACGCTTTATTGTCCTAATAACGCAATGCAAGTTTCATGCAAACAAATTTTGTATTGTGTGATTGCTGTACACAAACTAGGATGTGAAGTTCTTTATTTTTATTTAGTATTAATTTTCGGCATCTTTATCGAGAGAATGAAAATAAAATCAAGTAAAAAAAATGTTTTCAGTAAAAAGTCCAGCTAAATTGAAGTATTTTAGAGTAATGTCCGATGTTCACTTGAAAAGTTATGATAACGCAAGATATCCTTTAAATTCTGGAGGGAGCCACAATGACCACTAAATTCTATGTACCGCAGGCCACCAATACTGCAGATGTGCTGTTAATCGAGTGAATATGGTACACGTCTACATGATCAAGACTATTAGTACCAATATACAAGACCATTGAAGTTAAAGCGGGGGAGTTATCACCTGTGCATGCGTCAGATGGCCATAGCGTGTCATTGTTTACAAACAAGCGTCTCCCATGAGCCTTTGCGTGTTAGCGCACATTGTTATCGTCGCCTGGGACTCGATTCCCATGCGCACACAGGCGATGACCCTCCCGCTTTAACACGTAAATTACAACTATAGCACTACATCACAAAAAGCTAACCAGAGTTGTTATAGGTACGATGTATACAATTTGCCCTGTGCAAAATACATCGCTGCCCTCAATGTCAGTAATCTAAAATACTGTAAAATATTTTGGCTAGAATTAATTTTCCCTAAAAAGACATTTTTAGTGTTTTGTATGGAATTTATTTTCACTGATTTTTGAATAGACCAATGTAAAATGTACTTGTCAACGCCAGCCGGGGTAGCCCCAATGTGATGCTGTACTTGAATTGACTGTACAACAAAACCGCAAAACTTTCCCAGCAAGAACATCTTTTTACTCCAGTCAAATTAGTGCCAGTTAGAAGCTACCTATGCTGAGAGAACTGATAATTAGCCTAAAAAGGATACATTATTGGTCAGTGTGCCATTTTTCTCTTATTAATTCTCACACTGCATCCTCTTGATGAATTACTGAAACTTAAAATATGTGCCCCAAATAAAAAACATTTTAGCAAAAAAACTTTATTTGTAAGGCCGGAAAAAGTGAACATTGTTTTTTGTTCTTGCCGCAGCAGCAAACACGAGCTAAAAATCTATATTTTGTTTTAGACACCCATCCCTCCACACATGGCAAGACATGTACAAGGTAGTGTAGGGTGGATTACAATAACCAAACATGGGTCCTCAAGACGGAAACAAATTAATTAACCTACGAGTTTCACCTTCTAAACATTCACTTTATGATGCAGGTCAGTACAATGGCAAGTTGTGTTACTCTCACTCATAGTACAAGTATAATGCAGTAACTACATGCATCTTTGTGTATTCAATAGACTGCATTATAAAACTAAAGTACAATGTTCTAGTATTTTTCAACTCCAAAAGTATTTTTTGTAAGACCAGAGCAAAATTGTTGCATCTGCTGGATCACATTTGTTTTTATTCACGCCAAAAAATTACCAGACTATTGCCGACGATGTGAGCAGTGACTCTCACAAAGAAATCTCTGACTGGCATTAAGTCATTGTTTACAATCGACGATAGTCTGCTTTCAATGCAAAGATTTTTCAGAATCGCCTGCGTTTTCAGGTCATTTAAAGAATACTCAAGATGCATACAACTAGCATAAACAATACAAAATGTTAATAACGCTATTGTTTTATGAAGTGAGCTATATTGTTCATCCAAAACTGGGAAAAAGCATGCAAACTCGCCAGGAAATACTCACAAATTACTTCATATACAATCAAACGCGTGTATGGCAACCACACAAGAGACTTTATTAAATTGATCCTTATAGACAGGTGGTCTTTATATAGATGTTGAGTTATTTTTCATGGATTACAAGCTTGTACATTCAACACAATATTTATCTAACGAGACTGTGGTACTGTGAAAAAACTGTTTTATGAACAGAATGCTAATTATGTTGGTCTCTAAAAGTTAAATTTGTGGTGGACACTGGTTGCTCATGTTATGCTTTGGGACTGCCTAAAAGTGATCAGTACAGGCAAGTGTGGTTACTTACACAGGTTGGATTGTATTTGGTTATAGCTTGGCACATTTTTTGTTATTTTAACCTCTGCATCATTACAATACACATGCACAAATACATAGAAATCTTATTAGAAGCAAACACATTAAACTTATTAGAAGCCTAAAACTCTGTTGTACCTGATTGAATTCCAAAACATCCAGCAAATCAAACAACTTTCTGTTCTTCTCATTGTCTTTAAGCTTACAGTAGTATTGTTGCAGACCATGCAATGTAAGTTTGGTCTCGTCATCAACATACACTTCCATTGGCTATAGGGGATAAAATCATATACAACATGAAAGTCATATGTGCTTTACACGTAGCACATTTTTAGTAGTTCGGTCTATTTTAGTAAAAAAAGGTCTAAATGAGTTTGGGCAATTTTTTTCCTCTAAAGAGTCTCAAAGAAGCAAGTTTATTTCAGGTGGTAATAATATTTGTATTGAGTACAGTCACAAATTATTGCATACTGCCAGAAACTTGCGTCTTTAAGATTTCTGGTCTAAATGCAATTCTGTTTTGAATTAGGCAGTGTGCTCTCAAAATACCCAGGCCATTTTGTGGAGTTGAGTGCTTATAAATTATTATTCAATAATCCAGGGCTTGAACTTCTCAGAAATCAAAGGCAATCACCTAGACACCAAACAAATTCACCTTGGCCATTGAAGCAATTTTATAAATTTGGCCTTCAAAATTGGTGCTCTGCGAAGTTCAAGCCCTGATAGCCCATTAGTTAAAGTATACAGGGTGCAATTCCATCTGGGCAGCAACTGCTCAATTCCAAGTATGGGGTGCCTGGTACTTGGTGATAGCTCCAGATTACACATACAAGAGGTTGACTGCAGGAGTTGAAGCAGTGGATGGCAACTGTTGACAGCGACTTGTTCATCCAAGCTTGAATCAAACATTACTGCTCTCATGTTGAATCCAACAGGCAGCATTCTTGATGACTGAGATGATGGTATCACTTGTATTGTGGTAGTTAGCTTTGCATTCAGGTGGTTATACGTACAAGGCAAGATCTCTGGCGGGCAGGCTAGCCACGTAACATTGATGGATACTCAGGCTGACACGGTAACAAACTTAAAACTTTATATGCGAGGATTTAGCTCATTCACAGGCGAAGTATGCGGAGCAGACACTAGAGTCCCTTAATGACTGACCAAAAGGCCAACTAGCGATTTTTTTTTGCAGGGAATACTGATATACTGCAATATTGAATCTTCCATGTCGCAACTCATACTGGTTTCAGCGGTTTCCACTGACGATAATATATTGAGAGTTCACAAATATTGAAGAACTAAGTGACGTTAAAATTTGGCGACATTACATGAAGACTTTCCACTGGTGGCAATGAATTATTTTTACCTAACTGACGATCTCCACTATCTCAAACTACAGGACCAGGACAGGGGGTGAAACTTATTTATTTTTCCTCGAAATAAAATGTGGGTTAATCTAACTGGCGCATGAAATATGTAGATATAATGCTTTCCTAGCTGCTGATCAGTGATGGCAACTGATCTCTCATCTTCATTGTAGTACTATACGATTAAATTCCCTAACAGTCCGATATATCAAGAGAGAAAATTAACATTTCCGAACATAAACCAACATTTCCTGCAACTCCGACCGACGACGTAGCTTATCCATCCATAATGCTGCACTGATCTACAGATTGCCTTGCCTTGCCTGCCATTGCTACTGCCACAACAGACATGCTCAACTTCACAGCCTGGAGCATGATCACCACCCAACTTAGCTTAGCTCATCAGGATGAACCCCAGGACATTCTCAACCACTAACAGGTTGGTTGTCACCATACGCTACCAGATCACAGCATGAAATAATAAAGGATTTTCTATTTACATCTTGCATGAATTTCTTGCAGATAGGTCGGATATCTTTGCTGAGTGTAGCGCTGAACATCATGACTTGCTTCTCGTGAGGTGTCTGACGAAATATGTCTTGTACATCCCGACGCATATCTAACAAAATAAGAAATTACAATTGTTAGCATTTTTTTTCAAAGTGTTCTTAATTGATTTATGTATATATAGCTCCAGGACTTGGAATAGATAATTCAATTTATTATAATCAGGACATTTTAAAAAGTTTGAGCATATAACACGTAAAATCTGTATTAGAAGCCGCATCCCTAATAGAAGTTTCACCCATTTTTTTTGAACAACTGAGAACCAAAAAGAATCACAATTTCTCATATGTGTAATAGATGCTCTAATAGAAGACTCATCCCCTCCTTTGAATTGTACCATTTTAATAGAAGCCGCGGCTTCTAATACAGATTTTACAATTCAACAAAAGCCAAACATGCAACAACCTAAACAAACTCGTTAGAACTTACCAAGCTGTTCTAGCATCTTATCACATTCATCTAGAATGAAATGCTTGACATGTTTCAGACTCAGTGTCTTGTTTCTTCCCAAAGCCAGCAAACGTCCCGGGGTTCCTACCACAATGTGAGGACAGTTGTTTTTCAACGTCTGTTCATCTTTCTTGATGTTGATACCACCAAAGAACACTCCAACCTTGATTGTTGGCATGTACTTTGAGAACCTCTCATACTCCTTGGCAATTTGAAATGCCAACTCACGAGTATGACAGAGTACAAGGACAGAAACCTGAAAGAGACAGGAAATTTGAAGGAATGATCTTGGGTAGAAGTTCTGATGACTAATTCTAGCTATTACGTCTGGAATTTGTCCTTTCAACCAGTGAAGGAACTTGTTTGGACCACCCAACCTAGATCGTGCCACACGCAAACTGGTAATATCTAATGTTAAGCACATAATTATGTGATTTCAAATGTTATTAATTACCTGTCCATCAACGGGTTCTATTTGTTGCAGAGTAGCCAGTACAAAAACTGCAGTTTTTCCCATACCACTCTTAGCCTGGCATAACACGTCCATACTCAAGATGGCTTGAGGAATACACTCGTGTTGAACTGCAAACAAAAGATAGGTATAATAACCATGAATTCAATTGCATGTAATCTATGTGTTCTCTGTGGCTTGCTATGGGGGAAGCTGTTAAATTTGTGATTGCACCAGGAAATCACGGACATCATTGTTTATGTTGTTGATCACCCTGGCCTTCCCCATTGTAATGTTAATCCAGTAAGTAACTTTACTGGAGTTTAGCTTAACAGGAGGTCCCCATTTAAAGTTGTATTTCCTTTTTGTTATTATGTACAGAAAACATCTTGCCTTCAAGAGCTTTGGGTCTGAGTAATCTTATCTACCAGAATCCTGAAATTTAATTTAGAAGTGCATCCCAAAATACAGTGAAGGTCTCTAAACATTTTTCATATGTATATTTTTATAATGGATGTTAGAATTAAAATTGATCAATCCAGAAATAACACTGACATCACTGTTAGTTCAACACTATCCAAACATCAAGTTGGCATGCATTACAGGAGTGCTGTGTTGTTGTGCTAATCACTCAAACATTTGAATGAAAGTTGTTGGTCTTGAATGAACAATAAAAACTAGTTTTACTCTGTGATTAGACAATGGGACTTTGTTTCTCAAGTGTAGGGAAGTTTTAGTGCTTTAATATCACAGGAATTGTCACCAAATTTGTTCAACATTTTTCATGTCGATTGCAATACTCAGCGAAAGGTGTTCTGCATACAATACAAATAGAAAAGCAACTTTTAGATATATATATTTATGTGTATGTACCTTCTGACGGATGTTCAAAACCACAATCAACAATAGCACGCAACAACTCTGGTTTGAGAAGGAAATCACGAAATCCTGAACTGTGAATGGAAACGTAGTTTCCTTTCACATCTTTCTTCTTGTCCCCATCACCCCCTGTCTCTTGAGTAGTTTCTTGTTGTTCTTCCTCATCATAATCCAACAACTCTTCCTCTTGAATGTTGTTTTCTTCAGTCATCTTGAAATCTGTATACATAAAAAAAAAATTAAATTGGTACAACGGTTTTTCACAAACACTCATTAAGTGCATGTTTATACGTTCCCAAACATGATTTAACTGATCCACCAAACTTGGTGAAATTTTTTTGGAAAACTACGAAGTCGGACACGATTTTATAGTAAATATAAATAATAAATATTACAAATGTTGTATTTCAATCTTATTACCTCGTGCTAAATCAAGCTACGCTGAATATAGTAAATATTAACGCGTCCTCAGAGGTCAGTCAAAAAGGTTAATTAGATGTCTTTTGTAGCAAGTTATAATAGCACGTTCTGACTAAAATACTATTCCACGCTAAACTGAATTGCATACATGCCCGGTGTTCGACAATAAACATCATTATGAGTTGGTTTCGCGGTTGAAAATATCCTTTCGATATGAAAACTATCGGCTTTTTAAACTACGGTGACGCCATCTTTGTTTTGTTACTCGAATTCGTCATATTCACAATACACACGGACACTGAAAATATCTACATTATTATACAGAAATATATATTCAAATTAACATTAACCCTACCTTAGATATACCAACTGTGTATTGGAAGGTTTTTAGTAAGTGAAAAACTTTAAAAAGGCCCGATGATAGTAGATTTCTTACTGATATAAGCGTTGGTCACAGTGCCAGGAAAACAATGGCGAACAGCAGAATCCTCAAAACAAGGGCAGGCGGGCGAATCCACTAAATAGTGGGTTAATGTTCAGAGCTCGTTAAAGTGCGCGTCCGAAATACTCAAATAAATATATTATCTAAGTGGTGTAAAACTAAAATTCAATCTAATTTACTTAAAGCCGAGTTGAATTGAACAGCATATTTTATTGTATGTAATTTTAAACGAGTTGCAAAAAAATAATTAACACGTCGTTTCCGCTGTAAAAGTGGTATTGCCCACTAATACCTTTTGTGTAAGATGATTCATGATTGGACAATGTGTATTTAGATTTTATGTGATTTTATCGTATATATTCATTTTTTCTTGAAATATATGAGCAGCAGGTACAAACTTGTTCCGTAAAAATTATTCATTGTTACTGTTTTGGTTATCGAACTAATGACCATTAACATAAAACTGCTCAAGAGGTATTCAGTTAGTTGCCAAGCGACCCAATCACAGGCTTTCTTACATAGCAGTTAATTCGACCGCGAATTGAAATAATAACAATAACGCGATCTCGTACCCACGTCCACGCGAGAATTTGCCGAGAGGTCAGGGTTCAAATTTATTTACACAGAAAAGGGAGTATGGCAAATGAACGACATAAAAACCACGATTCAGGAGAGAACAGTGGTTCGAAAGAAAGTGGAAATGCATTTAATTTATATGGCGAAAACTTTGCACCACCAGACTTGCAGGCTAGCGAAACACACGGTAAGTTTCCAACGTAATCTTTTCATTTTAAAATGAGCAATCTAACAAAACCGAACAAAAGTTCAAAGAGCAAAGACATCGCTATTACAACTTAGACTAAAACAGATCTGAATAAAATACAACAAAATTATGATAAAATAAAAAATAGATAAAGTAGAATATGAATAAATAAACTTGAATCAAAACATCATCAAAATTTATGTTTTAAAATGGTGGCTCAATAAAGAGATAATGTTTTTGATAATTGATATTAACAATATACTTTTAGAAAATGTTTGTCGCCCCAAATTTTGTTACAATCATATATTATCTAATCTCTTAATCCCTAAACATCTAATAGATTTAAGTGGCAATACTAGTACATTTTGTAAATGGGTCAATACTCCAAACCTTGTCCATAAATTACTCCTTTTTTTAGTAGTTATAACATATGCATATTTTTCAAATACATATTTTAATTTCTTCATAAAGTCTTACTTTTTGTTGCATTGTTATTCATACATCTTTCTGTAAAAACAGACATATTTCCCTTCTAGTATCCATTACATTTAATTAAACAAATCACTCAATAAAAGTTCCATGTGCAAACAAATTAGGTTAACTGTTGCGAGAATAGGAGACTTTTACCCTATTTTCCTCCAGTATGCCCAAAAAATCCATGATGAATATTTTTTGGTAATGGACAAGGATATGAATTTAACTGTTGGGCAATTCTGAATGCGGACATCTCAAATAAGACATCTTTGCATTGAATCTCCATACATTCACTATACTGTATGTGCATTAGGTATTCGCTGGGTTTTAATTTCATTGTTTTCGCTGATAAGTAAAATCATGGACGTACTAGTACATCCATGGTAAAATCTGCTAAATTAAATCTACGTAAACATGTAAAATAACAATAAAACTCGTTGTTTCCTTGACAAATTTGTGAAATTAAAACACTGTGAATATTCTCAAAATAGTAATTAAATGAGTGAAAATAAATAGTTTTACAGTATGCGGACTGATAACATGTACATGTATACGAGAGTCAACACACAACAACAATGATATAGAAATCACATATATATATACTACTGTAAAATGACTTTTACTGGGTTTAAATTTCGCTGATTAACCATTTCAGGCATATTCAGTGGATTTTAAATTCACGGTTTTATCATTTAGATAACGTGTTCTATGCTAAATTTTACATATTCACTGGGTTTTAATTTAGCGCAATAGAAAATAAGCATCAGGGAAATAAGCAAAATTAAAATAATTTTAGAATTTAGAATAATTAATCCTTTTACAGTAAACAACACTTAGTTAGCTAGACCAACATTGTTTGTCTGCAGTTTAGATTTAGCGTCTTCTGGTCACAGTTACGTAACCTTTCATTCTTCTCTTCAAAAACATGAGATACTTGGCTGGAACATTATACTGTACAGAGCTTAATTATATGCTTGCTGTTATTTTTTGTTTATTTTGCTGGTGGTTCAATGTGCTAAATTAAACCACTGTGAATATTCCAAGATAACAATAGAATGTAATGTTTCCTTACTAATCAGCAAAATTATAACCTTGTGAATATCGTGGTAACATCTAACTGCTGAAATTACACCCAGTGAATATTTCTCCGCTTGCAGTACCTAAAAAATTCTAGATGGGGGTTCAGATGAAAATACACTGAAGTCAACAAAACAAAATTTAAATATTCATAAACTTGTGCAGTGACATCACAGATTTGGTGGGACAAGGGGAAATTTTTGAAAAATAATTACCGAAGTTGTCATAGTCTGTTTGATTGATGTGCGACTGACTCATAGAATGATGGGCATTTGTACTCTGCCAATCCATTCATTTAGTTTGGATTTGAGACTAATTTCAAATGAAAAATGTTGGGTTTATAACTATAAAAATATTTTACAATTACAGGCCTCTAAATTGTGAACATTTTGATCACCATGGAGATTAAATTTAATTAATGGCAATTAAAAAAAAGTACCCAGGTGGCACCCTTAAAACATCTGACTGATGACTAAGCAGATTATAGAGCTTGTCAACTCTTGGTGGCATGCTTCCATCCACAATTGCACATCCACATTTTATTATGTGATACATACCGTAATTATTGTGATGAAATAACCTACAACGATCGATGCATTTTTTGGACATTGTAAGTCGGGGTGATAAACCATGCAATTTGTAGCAGAATGAGGCGATTGAAAGTGGTTCTCCCCCTGTCAGTGAATCAGTGTTGGCCAATAATGATACAAATGACATCGCATCTGAAATATCTGAATTTTAACATAATTGGTATTTCTGTGTAATTAATTGTGTATTTGTAAAACTTATAAATTCTGGCAACCAATAGTTTTTTTTTTTTCATTGGCTACTAAATTTTCCAGTTGGCCACCTACAATTTGAACTTGGTGGACAAATGACCAGTAAGGAAAAAATGAAACTTTTAGAGCTGAATTAATGTTGACCCCCAGTTTGTGGAAATAATAAAAGCCAAAGACTGTATTTAAGCAAACATTGCATATTGAATAATACATCTCTCAAGTCTGTCATTTACACTTGCATATATGTAACTAATAGAGCAAATACGGTACAGAACCAGACAATTCGAATTGACTTAAAACCATGGTTACAAGTCATGATGTATTAGTTATTAAATTAATATACTTTTTTTCCTATATTTCACATTAATCTCATCAAAAATCTGTGAAAATGAATTCCAAGCAAAATGCCCAAAAAGCCTTTTCAGCGAAAATTAATTCCAACGAAAATAAAGTGTTTCACAGTCTTCACAATTCTGTGTACTTTTTTATTCAGGGTGATGCTTTATTTTAGCTACCAGGTAGAATCTATTCACACTGAAAACTAGTTTATTGTTACCAATTGATTCATCAGTGCAATCCATAATGAATTGGTTGGTGGGTCAGGAATTATTTTCGCTGATTTGTTGTAAATCTATCGGTATATATAAAATATTTTCATGTCATTTTCACTCTGGTATCAAATGGAAATAATAATCTGCAGTAATTTATTTTCTTATTGTTGTGAGATATAGTTTTACATCTGATCCCTAGATTTATTGCGATTACATGTCTATTAGTTTTAATTAGTAAATCTTGTGTCCATGGTAACTGCACATCTAATAACTATAAATTAGGATATGACAATAGGGAGAGACAAATTAGTTTTCTCATCAAGTCACATTTTTATAAAGATGCGTGAAAATATACTGGCAACAAGTCAATTGTTGTTGGTGTCAATGTTTTTTGTGGTTTAAAGCTGTGAACTATGTTTTCTATGGTCTGTGGCAAGATGTGTTACTGTATTGTCTTCTTGAATGGTTGATATTATTTTATATAAATTTAATGTAAACAAATTCAAATTTAGTTTCCTAAAAGTTCCCTTTCTATTGTTCCTGTTGGTGAGAAAAATGTTTGTCCTATTGATGTTTCCAGCAAGATAAATTAAAAAAGTTGTTATTAGAAATAAAATTGTCATTCATTGGCTCACCATCATTTCATAGGTTTTGAAAACAATTTTTGTTTTGAAAACAATTTTTTGAAATTAGTAATCAACCATTTGATCAGATAGTAAAAACGTGGTATCCTTATTTACCTGTTAGACCTCAGACAACCAACCTATTTGTAAATTACCTGTCTCACCTAAGATGTACTTGTCTGGAACCAGTGGACAGGCCTCAATTTTTTTTAGCCAACTAGTGCAACTACTTCACAAATGGGGGAGATATAAAAAAAATTAACAAACTTTTCAGAAAATTAGAAAGTGAAATGTGTTCCTGTAGGGTACACTTTATTTCATGCAATGCATTTTCCTGATACTGTGAAAGACTTTATTTTAGCTGGAATTATTTTCGCTGAAAAGACTTTTTTGCGTGTTTTGTTTGGAGCTTATTTTCACTGATTTTTGATGAGTTGAAGGTAAAACATAGGAATAAAGCTATATTAACTGGATTTTATTTTCACTAAATCATCCCTTCAGCGAAAATATTTAAGTATTACTGGGTACATTTCTGTTGGTATTGACATGCTTTTAAATGATTCATATATTTTGAAATTACTCTTAGTCATTAGTCACAAAAGTGATAGAATTTATTGTAGTCAAATGAAATTTGCAATTGACAACTAGCGAAGGGTTTAGTAGAAGTGTCTTCTTTATTTTCTTATGATTTTTTATTTGCTTCACAGAATTTGACACACTCAACCAAACTCTGGACCAACTGGACTCTTGTTTGAGTGTATTGGAGGAGAAAAATGAAAATCTGAACAGCAAACTTCGAAATCTGTTGGACTCAAATAAAAAGGCAAGAGAAGAATTGAAAGAATTGGAGACGAAGAAATATTGAAGTTTGAGTGATTTGTGGTACAGATGGATGATTATGTGTACTCGTAACGTGCAATATTGGTGAAGATGCTATAAGATGCAAATATATAATATTTTTATGTAATAATTTATTAATCCACACGAGATAGGGGAAACCGAAAGTGAACAATTATGAAGATAACAAACCTGCTACACGGCTATACGAGTACATCAACGTTTTTTGTACAAAGCTCTTTACCTTGCCCAATCATCATTACTGGTAAATATGAAGGGAAAATGTCTGTCCACGCGAATGTCTCTGGTGTTAACTTTTTCTTGTGGTTACACCAACTCAAACAGTTTTTATCTGATCATCTTCAAACTTTCGGAAAGTTCGGAAAGAGTTCCTTTTGTACCCCCCATCCCTAACCCTACCCTCCAGCACTCCCCATTTAATTGTACATGCCCCTCCTAAGGACATCTATAGTTATCTATGGGGGCAGAGTTAAGGTTAGGGATGGGGGTACAAAAGGAACTTTTTCCCAAAGTTCAATTTTGGTATTTTTGGTATTAAATTTTGATTAGCATATGTATAATTTTCAAGATAACACATTTGTTGAACACAGAATGAAGACATTTGTAACCAGATGTTTGTAATACATGTATACCGGTACTCTACAAGATCTGTTATTAGATAGTGCAATAACCTATTGTATTGATTTAGCTGTGCTGTCTTCCTGAAATAAAGATGTGTGACTCGAGTGCTGAGTTTTTGTCATATTTGGTGGATATTGCAAATCATGTTGGGGTTGAATAGTTCATGTTCAGGACTGTGGGCTTGCCTGGCTGGCTGAATTATGTGCTTTGGGTCATGGACTTGCAAGATATAAAAAAATAATGGCCACCAGTCGGCCATATTTTAATCAGATCACATACAATAAAAGAATGTGTTGTCATCAAAACTTGTCATCAGATTTGAATTAGGTCAGTGATTGAGTAACAGTTAAAAATGACTGCTACTTTACCATATTTTATTGAATCATAATGCAATTAGTGTACATGTTGTAATGATTTGAGGCTATGATGTTTAGTTTACTTATTTGCATAATGATATTGATACATTGTATGGAATTTATTTAGACTCTGTTCCAGACCTAGCAGTTGAGCAATAAACACCTTGGCTACAAGTGCCCCTCTCCAGTGCGTTATTCTCCTCCTGGATTTGGTGACCAATACGAGCTTGGTTCACTCTACCTTTAGAAGTCTGTTCTCAGTTTACACATGTATACAAATTTTCTATGTCATAAATTTGTAGATGCATGTCTGAGGAATAACTTCAGACTAGCACAAGGACTCAAATTATTTTAATTTCGCCATGTTCACTGATGAGTAAAATTGGCTAAATTAAATCTACTTGAACATGTAAAATAGCAATAAAACTCATTGTTTCCTTTACAAATTGTGAAATGAAAACGGTGAATATGCTCAAAATGTCAAAATATATGGTTTACAGTAGTCTAAATTAACAGGAAGTGACATCCACATGACAAAATGCGAGAAGGAATATACAAATCCTGAATTTTATTCAGAAAGTTATAATTGTACAATATAAAGAGTATTCATAAACTGAATTAATCTGTCCAGGATTCCCATAATACACTGTTGGGTAGATCAGTGGAAGTGAGCAGAGATTACTCTGAACAAAACCACATATGTAGATGCATCATTGGGTAAAAAAATTAGCTCTAAATTAAGTGAAGAAAAATATTTAGTTCATCATAGTGTTTAACCTTGTACACCACCAGTTCCCTTTTTTCATCACAAAATTGTTCCATTTATAGTCTGCACTTTCCTTCAGAAGATTGAAACAAAAATAGCCACATTTTTGAGTAAAAACTGAAAATTGACTCAAATTTTATCTGTTGGCTCCAAAATTAGCATTCATTACTAGAAATTTTAAGAAAACAAGTGCAGAAAAATTTTGGCGAGATAGTCTGATGGTGAATAAATTTGGAGTTTTATCTGTATTACTAAACAAATTTCATGACTACGTTTGATTAATGAACATGGAAACAACTTGCGAAAGTTGATTTCTCGTGAGATCCTGATTATTATCATGCATTGTTATGAAAATTGTATATCCTTATCTTCTATGTCTTCGGTTATACATAAATAATAACTGCTAAGACCCGAAAAATTGCTAAATTATATTCCACAGCAGTATAATACTGTACAAATGGTCATTATCAAATTGTTCTGCATGTTGCAAAAATTTGATTTCCCGAAAAAAATAAATATACAAGACTTCAAAAGTTGAAAAATGTAGGTAGATAGTGTAGGAAAAATTATTGCTGTCATGTGTTGCGAGTTTTCACTGATTTATGATAAATTGCATGGAGTACAACAGTTGCCATATGTCGCACTGATGATATGTTTGGCATCTTTGAATTAATTCACAAATTCGCATATGTTCATATCAAGTAAATTTGTTGAGAAACTAAATTCTGATAAACAAAGCGCAAACATTGACAAAGGTTTATCAACATGCTTTTCAATGACATTCACCCCTATACTTGCGTCATCATTTAAATTAATTCCATAATAAATACTACTGTGCAGTACACTTTACTATGAATAATTTCACCAGTGAATGCACAGTGATGGTTATGAGCTACAAAATTACATTTCAGTAAGTTGATAAAAAGGCTCATTAAATGAGATTTTCTCAAATCTATGTTGCGTTCCACTTTTTATACGCCACTCCACTAACACCGAGAATCTACGCAGCATTCAACTTGCTTTGTGACTCCACTAATGGCTGGAATTTATGTTACATTTCACTTAGGTACTCGCTATTCCCGGGAGCGGAGCTCGCTTGTTTTATGATGATAAGACTCACACCACTGTATCATGCAAGTCTGGGAAATAGCGCAAACTCAACTTTGAGGTAATCAGGAACAACCAAATTTATATATGTGCTGTACATATCTTATTACCCTGTTCAGGGGAATCTCGTTACATTTTTGGCCTTTGTTTTCACCGTGATGGCAGGGAAAATGCTCAGAAGACAACATTTTTGTCAACCAACATAGCTCATTGATCAGCATGTGCAATACTGCAAAGCTTCTAGGTCTTAATGAAGTGATATGCAGCAAGTGGAACGCCACATAGATTTTGGTAAAACAAACTTCCTGAGCTATTCCTGTAATGTACTGTAGAATACTTTATTTTCGCTTGGAATTTATTTTCGCTGAAGAGATGATTCCGTGAAAATAAAATCCAGCGAATATACTTTTTTTCAATATTTGACATTCAACTCATCAAAAAGCAAAACATACAATCAAGCAATAACATCATACAAAACGCCCAAAAAGCCTTTTCAGCGAAAATTAATTAATTGATATCCACAGTATATCAGGTGGGTACATCTGTACACCTGTGAAGCATACATATACAGTACTGTTGCCATGACAAGCAAACAATGCTGATCTTGTGAATTCTTTCATTAATTTGATTAAAAACCTCATGCATCTTTCAACTGATTTTCCTAGAGTTAAAATAATATGAACAGGGAAGTAGAGTTTTTTTATCTACGAAGTTTGTCAGGTGTCCAATAATTGAGCTCATGTTCCTCATCAATAGTGTGGAGTTTTGTACTATTAAGGCTGGTCTTTGTACACAAATTTGAAACAAAATTCAAAGACCCTAGTACAATTGATGTCAATACCAGGTTTGAATGAAATTGGCCGAGACATGTTCGAGAAATAGTTGATAAAATGCATGCATTTTGGGAAAAACATGACAGCCATATGAATGAATTAAAAAAGAAACATGCATGCTTATGATTTCTACCAACGTTGACAAAAATCGGTTTGTCTCGTCAAACATGCACACACATAGAACCCAAAACAAAGGTCCTCTTTTTTGGACTGTCTGACGAGCCAAACTTGCTAGCAGTATTTCATCAATGGTTCACCTATTGTCATCTGAAGAAATAATTATATTTATGCTAATTTTATGCAAAATATTTGACCTAACAAGCGTTTCAGTATTGCTGGAAATATCAATATGCTACAAGCATAAAAATCATAAATCTGGCAGTTATATTAAACTGTAAATATACTAAGCATGCATCGCTGGCCTGCTATCAAAATATTTTTTTGGCAGATATCATTTATGTCAACTCTGAAAATCATAGCGACTAAGGCAGTTAAAAACCAAATCTCAATTTTAACTCTGAACTTTGAAATCTTATTGGCGGATTACTATCATTATAATTAATGCATCTCTTTTGCATGTTTAAAAATCTAAATATTCACTGAGATAGATACGTGTCTAGAAAAATATATTAAACTTTTGCATCTCATTTGCATAATTAATGAACACTCTTGTTTACCTCTTTGGCACTACAGAATTTTTGTTATCTTTTGGGACATAGTTCATGTATGTGTTTTTGATTCCTAACACTTCAAAATAAAATACGCAAGAAAAAAAAATCTATTTTCGGTGCAAAAATTCCTGAAAAATAAAAACCTTCCAAATGTCAGGAATTTGAATATTGTCCCAACAATTACTGCCATATTGTTCTGAATATTGTAAAATACTTTAGTTTAGCAGGAATAAATATTCGCTGAAATGACTTTTGGGGTGTTTTGTATGGAATTTATTTTCACCGATTTTTGATGAGTTGAATCTAAATATGGAAAAAAAAAGTATATTCACTGGATTTTATTTTCACTGAATCATTCCTTCAGCGAAAATCAATTCCAAGCAAAAATAAAGTATTTGACAGTAGCAACATTGCCAGCTAAGCTGTTGACTGGAGTGCTCCTTATGATTGTTACATGATTAGAACTTGTTAGTTCAAACCACTTTTACAAGGGTGCATCGTTCGGCTAAAAAATGTGCTCATGCTCATGACCTCTACGACACATGTCCTGACATTTTATACTGTGTCAGTACATACATTTTGTTTGGATATATTCACTATTTATTATATAGAAATGTATACGATTGAATGAAATAAATTGAAAGGCAATCGCATCATGATATTCTTTATATTCAACATGTCCGAGTCCCCCACTATCTGTTTGACGTCTCCTGTTGAAGTTGGTTTGACCCAACTTGTTTTAATCACGTAACGATCTCCAGGTGTGCATAGCAAACCAGTCAGCAGTGTAGTCGGCAATGTTGCTGTTTTAGTGTTCGGAACAATATAGCGGTGACAGTAGATGCTACGATGAGCAAATCACAACTCATGATGAATGCACCTGGCATACAATTAGACATGGCAAAAGGTCAACACTAGAGGGCACTGTGCACTATACCACAGCAAGTGATGTCACAAAATATACATACACATTTTAATATACCGGGTACCTTATTTGCAAAATGGCCGCCAAGACCTGGTTGAGAGCAACATAAATTGTTTTTGTCCTTTAAATAGTGTTCGATTTTCTATCATTGGGTCCACTCTTCCTAATACTGTTAATTTTTTTTATTTTTTTTTTTTTTATTTAATTTTTAACTATTTTTTTTTTTAAAAAATGTTTTTGTGCCAGGCGACAGTTCCGAACATTGAATGTCACTGTTGTCTCTCCTGACTTTTTTTGTAAGTGCTAATTGCAAGTGCTAGTGCTGACACATAGTGCATTTTGCCACAGAAGTCATTTCCTGTTTGGAACTACATGACAGGGCCGTGTGGCCATCTCTCTGTCAAATGGCAATTTTAATGCGCTATCCTGGCGTCAACCAGGCCCGGTCGAACACAAGCACCTGCGGACCTTAACCAAGGTTCCCCCAAAGTCGCATTCGTTAGTGAATGAATCTCGGCCAGTGGAATTGGCCTTCCCATTGAGTCTGTGGCACACTCACCCAGGGTAGGGGTCGACCCTTTGATGTTCAGCCTAAGGTAGGATTTGAACTCGGGTCTACCGATCATGAGTCTGATGCGACAACCACTATGCTACCAGTGACCGGCCTTCCTTCCTAATACTGTTAAATATTTTATATAAGCTGGAATTTATTATCCCTGAATAGACATTTTGAGTGTTTTGTATGGAATTTATTTTCAGTGATTTTAGAAGAGTGGAAACTAAAAGTATATTCGCTGGATTTTATTTTCACGGAATCATTCCTTCAGCGAAAATAGCGAAAATTAATTCCAAGCGAAAATAATGTATTCTACAGTACTATGGATATGTGAGTCAGGCAAATAGCAGATGCAATGACCAGCAAGAATGGAGTGTTAATTGGGGACAAAAGGCAATTTTCTCTCCCTCAACAAGATCCTGTCGGCCATTTACGAATAAGATTTATTAAAAAGTAAATACTTTTGATTTGATTAATTATGTAGGACCATGAAACCTACATCTTTTTTGATTTTGGGACCAAATATTGAAATATTACACAAAATTTTACCCTGTCATATTATAACAAATATTAACATTGTTCTCCACGCAGTTCCATCGCAATTTTTTTCATAATTATTGTCATCGACAAAGTTTACATAAATTCCGAGAACATTTCCTGTAAAAACAAGATGATTCCAAATTGTGAATACACCTTTAAAATAAAAATTCTAAAAAAAAGGTTTTGATTGTATTGATTTAACACAGTATTGTTCAAAATTTCGTAACTGTCAGCTCTCTTGTATAATTGTATAGGTCACATAAACGTGGTATTATCTGCAGAGTCCCGTGGGCGGCTGGTCTTTGCACGCACTTCAAATAATTCACGTATTAAAGCTTGTTTTTCTCTTTCCAGCTGTGTCACTTTCTCACCTTTCTCCGAGACTTCCTGAAAATTTAAAATAAATAAGATTCAGCCTTTTACAGAATGCTGATGGTCGTATCGACACACACAAATGCACAAATACATGCGCGCATGTGTGAACCTGCACAAATGCACTCTCACACACAGGATCCTCCCACCCCCACAGAAAGACCACAGCTATTATTGCAATATTAACACCAAAGCTAACAAGTGTGCCCTTTGAGCTGATATGATGCGTCACAGTATTGTTGTGATGCGTCACAGTATTGTTGTGATGCAACTCGCTTATTAGGTGATGTGGCTAATAATCATACATGGATGTTATAATAGTAATAAATTTGTAATTTGGTAAATTGAAATTTCACATTTCAAAAACAAAATAAGTGAGAAAACAAGGCGGTACATTAGTTCAGGCCTGCATAAGCTTCCTACAACCACATACAATTTTTATTATTCTTGAAGAACCTACATTTTCATATCTACCCAGCAGTCAAACTGTTGGTAAATAATTTTTGGTATTCCTGCTAGAGGGCACACTTCTGTTGTTCCAGTCAAATAGTGACAAAAGTAGTCGCAAGCATAGAATAATATTTCCATAAAATGTTTGCATTCAGTTTACTTTAACAATTCCACATTCAGCAGACAATGGTTGTCACACGCTATAAAGATCAGTTTTAGTGATAAACACACAAAAATGTTATAAAAAAAAAAAACTTTCATCATAAGTCAATGTCATGAATTTTATTTTTTACCTTGGTTAGTTGCCTGTTTTGTTCTCTCAAAGTCTTTACCATGTAATCTTTCTCTTCATCGGCAGTAAAGACGTGATCTACCGCTAATTGCATATGAGTTGGGAAGCTCTGTGAACAAACATAGCTAAACTATTAGAACCTTGCCATGAATTAACGCATCGGCAGTAAAGATGTGATCCACGGCTAAATGCATATGAGTTGGGAAGCTCTGTGAACAAACATAGCTAAACTATTAGAACCTTGCCATGAATTAACGCATCGGCAGTAAAGATGTGATCCACGGCTAAATGCATACGAGTTGGGAAGCTCTGAACAAACATAGCTAAACTATTAGAACTTGCCATGAATTAACGCATCGGCAGTAAAGATGTGATCCACGGCTAAATGCATATGAGTTGGGAAGCTCTGTGAACTAACAGCTAAACTATTAGAACCTTGCCATGAATTGACGCATGACAGTAAAGATGTGATCCACGGCTAAATGCATATGAGTTGGGAAGCTCTGTGAACAAACATAGCTAAACTATTAGAACCTTGCCATGAATTAACGCATCGGCAGTAAAGATGTGATCCACGGCTAAATACATACAAGTTGGGAAGCTATGTGAACAAACATAGCTAAACTACTAGAACCTTGCCATGAATTAACGCATCGGCAGTAAAGACGTGATCCACGGCTAAATGCATATGAGTTGGGAAGCTATGTGAACAAACAGCTAAACTATTAGAATCTTGCCATGAATTAACGCATCGGCAGTAAAGATGTGATCCACGGCTAAATGCATATGAGTTGGGAAGCTCTGTGAACTAACAGCTAAACTATCAGAACCTTGCCATTAATTAACGCATCGGCAGTAAAGATGTGATCCACGGCTAAATGCATATGAGTTGGGAAGCTCTGTGAACAAACATAGCTAAACTATTAGAACCTTGCCATGAATTAACGCATCGGCAGTAAAGATGTGATCCACGGCTAAATACATACGAGTTGGGAAGCTATGTGAACAAACATAGCTAAACTACTAGAACCTTGCCATGAATTAACGCATCGGCAGTAAAGACGTGATCCACGGCTAAATGCATATGAGTTGGGAAGCTATGTGAACAAACAGCTAAACTATTAGAATCTTGCCATGAATTAACGCATCGGCAGTAAAGATGTGATCCACGGCTAAATGCATATGAGTTGGGAAGCTCTGTGAACAAACATAGCTAAACTATTAGAACCTTGCCATGAATTAACGCATCGGCAGTAAAGATGTGATCCACGGCTAAATACATACAAGTTGGGAAGCTATGTGAACAAACATAGCTAAACTACTAGAACCTTGCCATGAATTAACGCATCGGCAGTAAAGACGTGATCCACGGCTAAATGCATATGAGTTGGGAAGCTATGTGAACAAACAGCTAAACTATTAGAATCTTGCCATGAATTAACGCATCGGCAGTAAAGATGTGATCCACGGCTAAATGCATATGAGTTGGGAAGCTCTGTGAACTAACAGCTAAACTATCAGAACCTTGCCATTAATTAACGCATCGGCAGTAAAGATGTGATCCACGGCTAAATGCATATGAGTTGGGAAGCTCTGTGAACAAACATAGCTAAACTATTAGAACCTTGCCATGAATTAACGCATCGGCAGTAAAGATGTGATCCACGGCTAAATACATACGAGTTGGGAAGCTATGTGAACAAACATAGCTAAACTACTAGAACCTTGCCATGAATTAACGCATCGGCAGTAAAGACGTGATCCACGGCTAAATGCATATGAGTTGGGAAGCTATGTGAACAAACAGCTAAACTATTAGAATCTTGCCATGAATTAACGCATCGGCAGTAAAGATGTGATCCACGGCTAAATGCATATGAGTTGGGAAGCTCTGTGAACAAACATAGCTAAACTATTAGAACCTTGCCATGAATTAACGCATCGGCAGTAAAGATGTGATCCACGGCTAAATGCATATGAGTTGGGAAGCTCTGTGAACTAACAGCTAAACTATTAGAACCTTGCCATGAATTAACACATCGGCAGTAAAGATGTGATCCACGGCTAAATGCATACGAGTTGGGAAGCTCTGTGAACAAACATAGCTAAACTATTAGAACCTTGCCATGAATTAACGTATCGGCAGTAAAGATGTGATCCACGGCTAAATGCATATGAGTTGGGAAGCTCTGTGAACAAACATAGCTAAACTATTAGAACCTTGCCATGAATTAACGCATCGGCAGTAAAGATGTGATCCACGGCTAAATGCATATGAGTTGGGAAGCTCTGTGAACAAACATAGCTAAACTATTAGAACCTTGCCATGAATTAACGCATCGGCAGTAAAGATGTGATCCACGGCTAAATGCATACGAGTTGGGAAGCTCTGAACAAACATAGCTAAACTATTAGAACTTGCCATGAATTAACGCATCGGCAGTAAAGATGTGATCCACGGCTAAATGCATATGAGTTGGGAAGCTCTGTGAACTAACAGCTAAACTATTAGAACCTTGCCATGAATTGACGCATGACAGTAAAGATGTGATCCACGGCTAAATGCATATGAGTTGGGAAGCTCTGTGAACAAACATAGCTAAACTATTAGAACCTTGCCATGAATTAACGCATCGGCAGTAAAGATGTGATCCACGGCTAAATACATACAAGTTGGGAAGCTATGTGAACAAACATAGCTAAACTACTAGAACCTTGCCATGAATTAACGCATCGGCAGTAAAGACGTGATCCACGGCTAAATGCATATGAGTTGGGAAGCTATGTGAACAAACAGCTAAACTATTAGAATCTTGCCATGAATTAACGCATCGGCAGTAAAGATGTGATCCACGGCTAAATGCATATGAGTTGGGAAGCTCTGTGAACTAACAGCTAAACTATCAGAACCTTGCCATTAATTAACGCATCGGCAGTAAAGATGTGATCCACGGCTAAATGCATATGAGTTGGGAAGCTCTGTGAACAAACATAGCTAAACTATTAGAACCTTGCCATGAATTAACGCATCGGCAGTAAAGATGTGATCCACGGCTAAATACATACGAGTTGGGAAGCTATGTGAACAAACATAGCTAAACTACTAGAACCTTGCCATGAATTAACGCATCGGCAGTAAAGACGTGATCCACGGCTAAATGCATATGAGTTGGGAAGCTATGTGAACAAACAGCTAAACTATTAGAATCTTGCCATGAATTAACGCATCGGCAGTAAAGATGTGATCCACGGCTAAATGCATATGAGTTGGGAAGCTCTGTGAACAAACATAGCTAAACTATTAGAACCTTGCCATGAATTAACGCATCGGCAGTAAAGATGTGATCCACGGCTAAATACATACAAGTTGGGAAGCTATGTGAACAAACATAGCTAAACTACTAGAACCTTGCCATGAATTAACGCATCGGCAGTAAAGACGTGATCCACGGCTAAATGCATATGAGTTGGGAAGCTATGTGAACAAACAGCTAAACTATTAGAATCTTGCCATGAATTAACGCATCGGCAGTAAAGATGTGATCCACGGCTAAATGCATATGAGTTGGGAAGCTCTGTGAACTAACAGCTAAACTATCAGAACCTTGCCATTAATTAACGCATCGGCAGTAAAGATGTGATCCACGGCTAAATGCATATGAGTTGGGAAGCTCTGTGAACAAACATAGCTAAACTATTAGAACCTTGCCATGAATTAACGCATCGGCAGTAAAGATGTGATCCACGGCTAAATACATACGAGTTGGGAAGCTATGTGAACAAACATAGCTAAACTACTAGAACCTTGCCATGAATTAACGCATCGGCAGTAAAGACGTGATCCACGGCTAAATGCATATGAGTTGGGAAGCTATGTGAACAAACAGCTAAACTATTAGAATCTTGCCATGAATTAACGCATCGGCAGTAAAGATGTGATCCACGGCTAAATGCATATGAGTTGGGAAGCTCTGTGAACAAACATAGCTAAACTATTAGAACCTTGCCATGAATTAACGCATCGGCAGTAAAGATGTGATCCACGGCTAAATGCATATGAGTTGGGAAGCTCTGTGAACTAACAGCTAAACTATTAGAACCTTGCCATGAATTAACACATCGGCAGTAAAGATGTGATCCACGGCTAAATGCATACGAGTTGGGAAGCTCTGTGAACAAACATAGCTAAACTATTAGAACCTTGCCATGAATTAACGTATCGGCAGTAAAGATGTGATCCACGGCTAAATGCATATGAGTTGGGAAGCTCTGTGAACAAACATAGCTAAACTATTAGAACCTTGCCATGAATTAACGCATCAGCAGTAAAGACGTGATCCACGGCTAAATGCATATGAGTTGGGAAGCTCTGTGAACAAACACAGCTAAACTACTAGAACCTTGCCATGAATTAACGCATCGGCAGTAAAGATGTGATCCACGGCTAAATGCATACGAGTTGGGAAGCTCTGAACAAACATAGCTAAACTATTAGAACTTGCCATGAATTAACGCATCGGCAGTAAAGACGTGATCCACGGCTAAATACATACGAGTTGGGAAGCTATGTGAACAAACATAGCTAAACTACTAGAACCTTGCCATGAATTAACGCATCAGCAGTAAAGATGTGATTCATGGCTAAATGCATACGAGTTGGGAAGCTCTGTGAACAAACATAGCTAAACTATTAGAACCTTGCCATGAATTAACTCATCCGCAGTAAAGATATGATTCACGGCTAAATGCATATGAGTTGGGAAGCTCTGTGAACAAACATAGCTAAACTATTAGAACCTTGCCATGAATTGACTCATCCGCAGTAAAGATATGATTCACGGCTAAATGCATATGAGTTGGGAAGCTCTGAACAAACATAGCTAAACTATTAGAACCTTGCCATGAATTAACGCATCGGCAGTAAAGATGTGATCCACGGCTAAATACATACGAGTTGGGAAGCTCTGTGAACAAACATAGCTAAACTATTAGAACCATGCCATAAATTGACTCATCTGCAGTAAAGATGTGATCCACGGCTAAATGCATATAAGTTGAGAAGCTCCGTGAACAAACATAGCTAAACTATTAGAACCTTGCCATAAATTGACTCATCTGCAGTAAAGACGTGATCCACGGCTAAATGCATATGAGTTGGGAAGCTCTGTGAACAAACATAGCTAAACTACTAGAACCTTGCCATGAATTAACGCATCGGCAGTAAAGACGTGATCCACGGCTAAATGCATATGAGTTGGGAAGCTCTGTGAACAAACATAGCTAAACTATTAGAACCTTGCCATGAATTAACTCATCCGCTGTAAAGATGTGATTCATGACTAAATGCATATGAGTTGGGAAGCTCTGTGAACAAACATAGCTAAACTATTAGAACCTTGCCATGAATTAACTCATCCGCAGTAAAGATGTGATCCACGGCTAAATGCATATGAATTGGGAAGCTCTGTGAACTAACAGCTAAACTATTAGAACCTTGCCATGAATTAACTCATCTGCAGTAAAGATGTGATCCACGGCTAAATACATACGAGTTGGGAAGCTCTGTGAACAAACATAGCTAAACTACTAGAACCTTGCCATGAATTGACTCATCTGCAGTAAAGATGTGATCCACGGCTAAATGCATATGAGTTGGGAAGCTCTGTGAACAAACATAGCTAAACTATTAGAACCTTGCCATGAATTAACGCATCGGCAGTAAAGATGTGATCCACGGCTAAATGCATACGAGTTGGGAAGCTCTGAACAAACATAGCTAAACTATTAGAACTTGCCATGAATTAACGCATCGGCAGTAAAGATGTGATCCACGGCTAAATGCATATGAGTTGGGAAGCTCTGTGAACTAACAGCTAAACTATTAGAACCTTGCCATGAATTGACGCATGACAGTAAAGATGTGATCCACGGCTAAATGCATATGAGTTGGGAAGCTCTGTGAACAAACATAGCTAAACTATTAGAACCTTGCCATGAATTAACGCATCGGCAGTAAAGATGTGATCCACGGCTAAATACATACAAGTTGGGAAGCTATGTGAACAAACATAGCTAAACTACTAGAACCTTGCCATGAATTAACGCATCGGCAGTAAAGACGTGATCCACGGCTAAATGCATATGAGTTGGGAAGCTATGTGAACAAACAGCTAAACTATTAGAATCTTGCCATGAATTAACGCATCGGCAGTAAAGATGTGATCCACGGCTAAATGCATATGAGTTGGGAAGCTCTGTGAACTAACAGCTAAACTATCAGAACCTTGCCATTAATTAACGCATCGGCAGTAAAGATGTGATCCACGGCTAAATGCATATGAGTTGGGAAGCTCTGTGAACAAACATAGCTAAACTATTAGAACCTTGCCATGAATTAACGCATCGGCAGTAAAGATGTGATCCACGGCTAAATACATACGAGTTGGGAAGCTATGTGAACAAACATAGCTAAACTACTAGAACCTTGCCATGAATTAACGCATCGGCAGTAAAGACGTGATCCACGGCTAAATGCATATGAGTTGGGAAGCTATGTGAACAAACAGCTAAACTATTAGAATCTTGCCATGAATTAACGCATCGGCAGTAAAGATGTGATCCACGGCTAAATGCATATGAGTTGGGAAGCTCTGTGAACAAACATAGCTAAACTATTAGAACCTTGCCATGAATTAACGCATCGGCAGTAAAGATGTGATCCACGGCTAAATACATACAAGTTGGGAAGCTATGTGAACAAACATAGCTAAACTACTAGAACCTTGCCATGAATTAACGCATCGGCAGTAAAGACGTGATCCACGGCTAAATGCATATGAGTTGGGAAGCTATGTGAACAAACAGCTAAACTATTAGAATCTTGCCATGAATTAACGCATCGGCAGTAAAGATGTGATCCACGGCTAAATGCATATGAGTTGGGAAGCTCTGTGAACTAACAGCTAAACTATCAGAACCTTGCCATTAATTAACGCATCGGCAGTAAAGATGTGATCCACGGCTAAATGCATATGAGTTGGGAAGCTCTGTGAACAAACATAGCTAAACTATTAGAACCTTGCCATGAATTAACGCATCGGCAGTAAAGATGTGATCCACGGCTAAATACATACGAGTTGGGAAGCTATGTGAACAAACATAGCTAAACTACTAGAACCTTGCCATGAATTAACGCATCGGCAGTAAAGACGTGATCCACGGCTAAATGCATATGAGTTGGGAAGCTATGTGAACAAACAGCTAAACTATTAGAATCTTGCCATGAATTAACGCATCGGCAGTAAAGATGTGATCCACGGCTAAATGCATATGAGTTGGGAAGCTCTGTGAACAAACATAGCTAAACTATTAGAACCTTGCCATGAATTAACGCATCGGCAGTAAAGATGTGATCCACGGCTAAATGCATATGAGTTGGGAAGCTCTGTGAACTAACAGCTAAACTATTAGAACCTTGCCATGAATTAACACATCGGCAGTAAAGATGTGATCCACGGCTAAATGCATACGAGTTGGGAAGCTCTGTGAACAAACATAGCTAAACTATTAGAACCTTGCCATGAATTAACGTATCGGCAGTAAAGATGTGATCCACGGCTAAATGCATATGAGTTGGGAAGCTCTGTGAACAAACATAGCTAAACTATTAGAACCTTGCCATGAATTAACGCATCAGCAGTAAAGACGTGATCCACGGCTAAATGCATATGAGTTGGGAAGCTCTGTGAACAAACACAGCTAAACTACTAGAACCTTGCCATGAATTAACGCATCGGCAGTAAAGATGTGATCCACGGCTAAATGCATACGAGTTGGGAAGCTCTGAACAAACATAGCTAAACTATTAGAACTTGCCATGAATTAACGCATCGGCAGTAAAGACGTGATCCACGGCTAAATACATACGAGTTGGGAAGCTATGTGAACAAACATAGCTAAACTACTAGAACCTTGCCATGAATTAACGCATCAGCAGTAAAGATGTGATTCATGGCTAAATGCATACGAGTTGGGAAGCTCTGTGAACAAACATAGCTAAACTATTAGAACCTTGCCATGAATTAACTCATCCGCAGTAAAGATATGATTCACGGCTAAATGCATATGAGTTGGGAAGCTCTGTGAACAAACATAGCTAAACTATTAGAACCTTGCCATGAATTGACTCATCCGCAGTAAAGATATGATTCACGGCTAAATGCATATGAGTTGGGAAGCTCTGAACAAACATAGCTAAACTATTAGAACCTTGCCATGAATTAACGCATCGGCAGTAAAGATGTGATCCACGGCTAAATACATACGAGTTGGGAAGCTCTGTGAACAAACATAGCTAAACTATTAGAACCATGCCATAAATTGACTCATCTGCAGTAAAGATGTGATCCACGGCTAAATGCATATAAGTTGAGAAGCTCCGTGAACAAACATAGCTAAACTATTAGAACCTTGCCATAAATTGACTCATCTGCAGTAAAGACGTGATCCACGGCTAAATGCATATGAGTTGGGAAGCTCTGTGAACAAACATAGCTAAACTACTAGAACCTTGCCATGAATTAACGCATCGGCAGTAAAGACGTGATCCACGGCTAAATGCATATGAGTTGGGAAGCTCTGTGAACAAACATAGCTAAACTATTAGAACCTTGCCATGAATTAACTCATCCGCTGTAAAGATGTGATTCATGACTAAATGCATATGAGTTGGGAAGCTCTGTGAACAAACATAGCTAAACTATTAGAACCTTGCCATGAATTAACTCATCCGCAGTAAAGATGTGATCCACGGCTAAATGCATATGAATTGGGAAGCTCTGTGAACTAACAGCTAAACTATTAGAACCTTGCCATGAATTAACTCATCTGCAGTAAAGATGTGATCCACGGCTAAATACATACGAGTTGGGAAGCTCTGTGAACAAACATAGCTAAACTACTAGAACCTTGCCATGAATTGACTCATCTGCAGTAAAGATGTGATCCACGGCTAAATGCATATGAGTTGGGAAGCTCTGTGAACTAACAGCTAAACTATTAGAACCTTGCCATGAATTGACTCATCGGCAGTAAAGATGTGATTCACGGCTAAATGCATATGAGTTGGGAAGCTCTGAACAAACATAGCTAAACTATTAGAACCTTGCCATGAATTAACTCATTCGTAGTAAAGATGTGATCCACGGCTAAATACATACGAGTTGGGAAGCTCTGTGAACAAAAATAGCTAAACTATTAAAACCTTGCCATGAATAAATTCATCACAGTGAAACATGTGATCTTGACATGATTTGCATAATTACATAATATAAATTAAAACTCAAAGATTAATTAAAAACAAGTACCTTATCAGAGCTTTCCATGAGAGCTGTTAACTGTCGATTTGATTCCAAGATTCTGGATTTCTGGAATTTTACTCTTTCATTACGAGTTTCTGAAGACAAGTCCTGAATTTAAAGATAAAATACATTTAATTATATCAAGAGATAAAGTCACCTTTCAGAGTCAAAATTAGCTTAGAACAAAAGCTTTTAGTGTCTTCACAACAATCAGCTCGGCATTAGAAGAACATCGTCTTATGCAATGTTTTGTATTCCAGCCTTAGTTTTGTACAGTTTTCAATTGTAAGCAACTAGCTTCGAAAGTTCACGAAATGTTGGAACATATTCAAAACATCAGACTCCAATTGTTACAGGTGCTCATCAAACTCAAACATCAATAACCAGCACAAGTTTAAAGGGCGGTGGTTGTCAGAAACATACTGCGTGAGGACCACTGCCCTTTAATAGATAACAAAATGGTCTCTGGTAAGACAATAAGGAATGGATAGTCTTGTGATCACTTACATTACTTGTTGAAGTTCTATTAAAATATTTTTGTTTATCTTTTATTGTAACAATTTGTTTATGATACCAGTCTCTGGCTCTGTCAACAACTTCGAGTCCTTGTAAAAACGTGTCTTTTTCTTGCTCTAACTCTTTCATTCGTTTCAACTGAAATAAAACGAAGTAATATTTTATTTAATAATAATATTTAATACTTTTTAAATAAACATTTAAAGCGAGGAAGTCGTCACCTGCACAAGCGTCAGATGGCCATAGCGTGTTTATAAACAATTGTCTACCCATGAGCCTTTGCGTTTTAAGCGTGTGTTGTTATCGTCGCTTGGGACTCAATTCCCACGTGTGCGCAGGTGATAACCCTCCCACTTTAATTGATCATTGAATGCAAGCAAAGATTTATAAAGATATGCAAATTTTGTAACATTTTTTTTAAGTGAGTATCATTGTCATCAGTAATTTCAACTTATTCGTTGTAATTCTTGACCTTTTCATTACCTGTTTCCTCTTTTCATCACAAATTCAAAAAATAGTCCTGTTTACAGTCTGCACTTTACTTCAGAAGATTTCGACAAAAATAGCCCAATTTTTTGAGTAAAAACTAAAAATTGACGCAAATTTTGTCTGTTGGCTCCAAAATTTCATTTCCAGAAATTGTGAAGGATTTAAAAAAAAAAAGTGAAGAAAAATTTGAGCAAGAAAATCTGGTTAAGAAACGCACTGTAGTATCAATGCACATTTAGAAATTTTTGAATGCGTACTAGAGAATACTTTATTTTAGTTGGAATTAATTTTTGCTGAAAAGTCTTTTTGGGTATTTTGTATGGAATTTATTTTCACTGATTTTTGGTGAATTGAGTGTAAAATATCGGAAAAGAGGTATATTCACTGGATTTTATTTTCAATGAATCACTACTTTAGCGAAAATACAGAAAATTAATTCCAACCGAAAATAAAGTATTTTACAGTAAACAAAAACAAGTGGGATTATCACCAAATAAACATGACCAAAACCTGAACAGTTCTGCCACAGACTTGCTTATTTGCATTAGTTTACGTTACATTTGTCGTGCGATTTTTTCTATTATCTCACAATTCACGATTTTCATCCCATATAACACTATTTGTATAGCCTCATCATATAAATCCTTGATACAAGTCATTTATGTATATTGACATAATACGTACAGTAAACGTATTAATTATTCATCTGTTTTTAATTTAACGATTTTCGCCAATAAGCAAAATACGCTAAATTAAATTTCAGTGAACATATAAAATAGAATACATTGTTTCCTTGTCAAGTTCGTGAACTTCAACAACAGTGAATCAAATCAAAATCAAAATCAGTAATCAAAGCATTAAAATAGTGAAATTAAATGTCAGTGAAAATAAATAGTTTTACAGAACATACATACCAACGATAGAAAGAAATATAAGGGTAACTGTCATATCCATGTACGGTAATATGCAATAAAAGATCCCATTCTGTTTTTATGTCAATCAATTAGACTTGATTATCTTGAAAAGGCAACAAGTGGATAATTTAGCTGTTCATATCTTAAATGACAGATTTAACCACCTATTCATCCAAAATCTGTCACCTGCTGAAAACCGTTACAGACAGCCAAAATGAAAGGGAAAAATATGACGTGGGTAGACAATGTGTTAAACATTGTAAATGTAATTTGATCACAGTTGAACTCCTTCTAACTACTGCTACAAATCTACGGATGCAAATTACGATCAATATAACCTACATGGTCCTCCACAGAATCCGAGTCAGGCTGAGATTGCAAAGAAAAAGAAAAGCAGAGAAAGAAAATATGTTAAGTTAGTATTGCATTATGGGAAGGTTCTGTGATCTCCTCTCCCACAAATAAAAACATTAAACGCAAGTTTTTGTTGTAGTGCACGTGTTCAAATTTGTTAATATATTTAGCCTTTTCACGACCAGACATTCCCACCAACATTTTTCTGCACTTTTTTCTTATATTCTTCAATATTTCTGGAAATGAACCCTAATTTTGGAGCCAACAGACAAAATTTGAGTCAATTTTCAGTTTTTACTCAAAAAATTAGGCTATTTTTGTCCCAATCTTTTGAAGGAAAGTGCAGGCTTTTTTGAAAATTTGTGATGTAAAAGAAAGAACTGGTGGTGAAAAGGTTAACCCATATGTATGTAATAATAATAATTATCTTTATTGCGTTCGTATCCCTATTAGGATTTTGAATAAAATGCAATACAGATGTGAAGAAAGACAAACAAACAAACAAACAAACAAACAAAACAAAACAAATAAAGTGAGAATATGTATGTACAGGCTTGTATGTGTCACACGTATGAAACATGCGCATTGTATTTGCGTTTTCAAAAATGACATGTTAAAATAGTTAACATAAATGGATCAGTAAGAGTTTGGTGAACTTATAAGTCCAATCAAAATACATTATTGGGGGGGGGGGGGTGTGCTATTGAAGTAAATATAGTAGTACAATAACAATCAGATTTTTGCTTAGTTTTTTGAAATAGATGCACACAGATGCAGTTTTTTATTATTATTATCATTAAAATTATGTTTTGAATTTGTTTCTCATTTGATTTTTTATAATTTTGTCATAAAACCTCTAAACAAGCAGCCTCTCGGCTGAGATAGCTCCGCTGTTATTCATCAAAATTAGAGAATTAGCGATATCATCATGAAATGAACAAATCTGAGAGAGTTCTACCTGTAGTACCTATATATATAATATCAAAGCAATCAGACTTGTGGTTTTCAACAAGAAGTCGAAAATATCACTTTTTACCAAAAATATTCATCAAAATTAGAGAATTGAAGATATGATCATGAAATGAACAAATCTGAGAGAGGTCTACCCAAGGTACATATACACCAAGTATGAAAGCATTCAGACTTGTAGTTTTCAAGAAGAAGTCAAAAAAGTAAAACATTGACACGGACAATGGACAATCACTCATATGATAAGCTCCGCTCGACAAAGTCGACAGCGGAGCTAAAAAGGCTGTGAGGTTTAAACATTTTAAATCGTTTGAGTGCCAAAGTGAACTTCAAATGTTGTGAAAATTTCACAAATTTTGATCAAAAAATAGAAGCAATGTCACATTTTGTCTGTTTAATTAATTTAAAATTTAGATTGAATTCAATGAGAATACAGAAAATGTGAACGAATTCAATTTAATAAGCAGGAAAAAAAATTGGCCCTTAGAGGGTTAAACTGACAGATGTTCTGGGCCTTATATAACATAAATTCAATAGTGGAATATTTTGAATTTACCTGTGATGGGCCATACTAATTCTTTATGATGTCTGTATTTTTGATGGGTGGGAGTCAATCGATCAGTCTACTATTAAATTGGACTCATTATAAAATCTTATTTGTCGATTGTTTTCATGTCTGGCAAACCCATTGACCCGCATTGTTTGGCAATTGACCATGTGACAATGACTATTTGTAAGAGGTCGATGACATTACAAAAACATTCTTACCATATTATAGTCTATACCATTAGCGACGGTATGTCTACGAGGATCACGTCTGTTTTTAGATCTTTTGGTTGTTGGGTTGGCAGTTGGAGCTTCATGTGAACTTCCCACTTTATTACTTTCTCTGAAAACTAAGAAAATGTAAAATATATTTAGTTTAGTGAAATACTATAAGCCACATTTAATTCATTTTGTGAGACAAATTTTTCAGGAAATTCTGGAAAACAATGAAAGTCACATTTCAACATTTCATTGGGCTCTTTTGACAAGTCACATTTCATTGGGCTTTATAAGTGAATCACATTTCAACAATTTACCTGGCCTCTTAAGTCACATTTCAACATTTCACTTGGCTCCTTGAATTACATTTTAATATTTCACTTGGATAAGTGAATTTATTAAGTGAATACTGTGGAATACTTTATTCTCGCTGGAATTAATTTTCGCTGAAAAGTCTTTTTGGGCGTTTTGTATGGAATTTATTTTCACTGATTTTTGATTAGTTTAATGTGAAATATAGGAAAAAAAGTATATTCGCTGGATTTTATTTTCAGAGAATCATCCCTTCAGCGAAAATAGCGAAAATAAATTCCAAGCGAAAATAAAGTAGTCTACAGTATCTAAATATTAAATATCTAGAATTCATAAACCTGGTTATTGTATCTGCATTTAACAATGGCTACATTAATTTCTATGTCACCATTTTTGTTTATACATGTATAATCCACTTCCTATCGACGCCATAAAAAACCATGTGAAAAATGGACACCTATTCTCCCAGCATACTTTTCACACTAACTAGCCAAGACTTATTGTGTAATTTCAACCAATTTCAATTGTCAATTACTGCATTTTAAGTAATCAAATTGACACTAAACTTGGTTTTCCATTTAGAATATAGATTATTGTCTTCTCATTTCATGAAATTCAGACACATAAATTAAATTGTGCGATTAGAGGAGGGTTACAAAAATATGCTAATTAAGATAAATATGACAGCTGTGAATTTTGTTAATAAATCATGAAACCAGAGATAAAAGTGAACTTGCCTAAAAGAGTAAGTCAAAAAAAAACGATACCCCCCAAAATATGGTTTTGCATGGTTTGGGGCGTTTCCAGTCTAAAATCAATTATATGGTATTTTATGCGTTCAGATTGTGCAGAACGTAGGGCATTTATTTTATGGCATTATATGGCTACAGTAATAATTACAGATATGGTACTTTGTGGTTTCAGAAGGAACAAGTATTCAGCCAGACAATATGGGTTTTTATGGCTTGGGAAAGGAAATCGTATGGTAAAATATGGCTTCAGGTTTTATCTAGACATTTGAAAGAATATAATTACCTAAATGAAACAATCAAATTCTGTTAAACTCTGAATATATTTTGAAACTCAAACTGTTGTCAACAGATTTGGCATTTACATGTACTGCCTGTGTAGTAACCTTTTTATGGGCTAAAACAGCTGTCATTTTGAAATGTTAATGATCTTCATTTGTTTATAGACTAGCGGCACTAGAAGAATTTGTTTATCAAAAGAAATGAACATTTCTACAGTTTGACCATTGATATATTTTGGCTAAAGAAAAACTAAGTATAAATATGATAAACAAAAACGTCTGGACAGATAGAAGCAAAATATGTCATTAGTCTAAACAGATTTGCACCTGTGTATCAAATTTGAATGAAATCTTGATGGTATAGTAACACATGATTTAGTGAACTCTGACACCATATATTACCATAAAATTAAAAATTTGAAGCCATAATATACCATTACACAATCAAGTATCATATAAAATGCCATATAATACCATATTTAATCTAACTGTAACTAATTTTACCATAAAAAAACCATAATGTCCATAATAGCTGATAACATAATAAACCATAAATCCATACCAACAGCAATATGGCCCAATCCATAAAAAGTCATGTGTGATTTTTTAGTGATGACTAGAAAAATACCTTTCGTGTACTTCATAAAAGTAGTATAATACATAAAGGACATCATAATAGATAATATGCATACAAGAAGTTGTAAGAATATTCCATAATCTAAAGTTCAGGAGATGTAAAACCAAAAGGGACAATGTGCAAAAATGGCTATGGTATTTTAAGGTATCAAGACAAAAATGCCCTCTATTTTCACATGGTTTTTTATGGTGTCGGTAGGATAACACAAAATATATCGTATTGATCTGTCCTGAAAATAAACAAGCAGCCTATCGGCTGAGATAGCTCCGCTGTTAGCAATGCACATTTCAATTAAAGAACTGAAGACATCATTAGAAAATGAACAATATGTATAGTATCAAAGCAATCGGACTTACAGTTTTTAATAAGAAGTCGAAAATATCACTTTTTACCAAAAATAACAAAAATATTCACCAAAATTAGAGAATTAAAGATATCATCACAAAATGAACAAATCTGAGAGAGGTCCACATGTAGTACCTATATATGTAATATCAAAGCAATTGGACTTGCGGTTTTTAACAAGAAGTCGAAAATATCACTTTTTACCAAAAATGACAAAAATATTCACCAAAATTAGAGAATTGAAGATATCATCACGAAATGAACAAATCTGAGAAAGGTCTACATGTAGTATCTATATAGGTAATATCAAAGCAATTGAAGTTTTGGTTTTTAACAAGAAGTCGAAAATATCACTTTTTACCAAAAATGACAAAAATATTCACCAAAATTAGAGAATTGAAGATATCATCACAAAATGAACAAATCTGAAAAAGGTCTATATGTAGTATCTATATATGTAATATCAAAGCAATTGAATTTTTGGTTTTTAACAAGAAGTCGAAAATATCACTTTTTACCAAAAATGACAAAAAATATTCACCAAAATTAGAGAATTGAAGATATTATCACAAAATGAACAAATCTGAGAGAGGTCCACATGTAGTACCTATATATGTAATATCAAAGCAATCGGACTTACAGTTTTTAACAAGAAGTCGAAAATATCACTTTTTACCAAAAATGACAAAAATATTCACCAAAATTAGAGAATTGAAGATATCATCACAAAATGAACAAATCTGAAAAAGGTCTATATGTAGTATCTATATATGTAATATCAAAGCAATTGAATTTTTGGTTTTTAACAAGAAGTAGAAAATATCACTTTTTACCAAAAATGACAAAAAATATTCACCAAAATTAGAGAATTGAAGATATCATCACAAAATGAACAAATCTGAGAAAGGTCTACATGTAGTATCTATATATGTAATATCAAAGCAATTGAACTATTGGTTTTTAACAAGAAGTCGAAAAAGTAAAACATTGACACGGACGACGACGGACAATCACTCATATGATAAGCTCCGCTCGACAAAGTTGACAGCGGAGCTAAAAAACTTGAATTTAAAAAATTCTTCCGAAGAATTGTTTCCATTCGAAGATACATGTACAATGTACTATGCTAGAAAAAAATGTTTTTGGTCCTATGTTTTGGCAGTGATGAGAGTCTGTTGAACCTGGCAAGATTCCTGATTCCTTTATTAAAATACTTAAAAAACTTACATAAAATTGTTATCAATTGATCAGAATTGAATGTGAAATTCAAACGTAGTGACCTTAAAAAGGTTACATGAATTTAAACGTAATTGTGCGGCTCTCTCTGCATTGTTCGCTGCTTTTAATCAATATATTAGAAATTTAATCAAAATTTTGTGAAGCAAAGAAAGTGAAATAAATGTCTACAACGTCTATAAATACATGGCATAAAATTTCAATTACAGTAACCCGGTAATCAGTGCAAGTCACGCCCAGGTCAAACCTCATACTTGTGATTTCCATCTGAAGAGTGCATTGGATTGTGGGAAAATCAACTACCGCCCTTAACATGCCCTTACTCTGTATAATCATAGACCCTCTAACCCTCTGCTAGAGGGTCTGTGGTATAATCAACTGAGGTGCTCTGTGAAGATTGCTGCTTTTAACAGGCCCCTACTCTGTATAATCAGTTGAGGTGCTCTGTGAAGATTGCTGCTTTTAACAGGCCCCTACTCTGTATAATCAGCTGAGGTGCTCTGTGAAAATTGCTGATCTTAACAGGCCCCTACTCTGTATAATCAGCTGAGGTGCTCTGCATGTGAAAATTGCTTGCTGTGAATAGATTCCCTTCTCTGTACAACCATCCAGGGATCTCTATGTTTTGTATATAAATACAAAACCAGAAGTTGCTGGTACCAACCTGAAACCATTTTATTTCAAGGGGAAGTGAGAGCTGCAACTGTTTCAGTTTTCAATGTGCAGGTGAATAAACTGGTATAAATATGCGTTCAGTGTCCCATTTTTATGGTGTTCTATTTCCAAACATACTTGACATAGCTCTGAACTTTGAAATGCACATTGTGAAATTCAATTTGAAATTGTCAATACTAACAGAAAACTCTGAGAATAAATTTGATTGTACATCTGTGGTTTGTGGTTTATCCCAAAACATATATGCACCAAGTTTCATAGAAATAAAGGGATTGTACATGAGATATTAATGGAACAGATAAAAATTGGCTAGGTACCCTGAACTACGGTGATAGTATTTGTGGAGGATCCCAGACCATTTACATGTACATTGTATATGTACTAAGTTTTATTTAAATCTCTTACAGCTGTAATATCTGATATACTATGTCTGTGGCATTCGGCATATGAAGTAGTACTGTAGACTACATTATTTTCGCTTGGAATTAATTTTTGCTATTTTCGCTGAAGGAATGATTCAGTGAAAATAAAATCCAGCAAATATACCTTTTTTCCTATATTTTACATTAAACTCGTTAAAAATCAGTGAAATTAAATTCCATACAAAACACATAAAATGCCTTTTCCGAAAAAATTAATTCCAGCAAAAATAAAATATTTCACAGTATGTGCAACAATTAAGGTATTCTGGTTCAAAAACTGTTACCATAGCAAACAGTGGAACATTTATGTAGATTGCACTGTAGATCAACAAATCCATCAATCACACGCCAAACTGATGTCTCTCTAGTGTAGACTGGCAAAGTTGGGACTTCTTTTTTGTTTTACAAAATTAAATAATTATTTGTTCTTTTAGTCCTTTTAGCGTGATCGTGAAAATTAATGTGACCGCTAAAGAAATCTCGACTGGACGCATCTGCAGATGACCCCCTGTGTTGAAGTGAAAACGGGAGCGGAATCTCTATCCTCGGGCGCGGACATCCGGGCATTTTCACTCACCGCCTGGCAACCTGCGGCGGTGAAAACAAAGGCCAAAAACTCACAGAAAACGGTACTTCGGGATGGTTGTTGGGACTTCTCTGAACAGTGTAACAAGATTAGCCCTACGTGTGTAACATATACAAATTTGGTTGTTCGGGATTACTTCAAAGTTGAGTTTGTGTTGTTTTCTCGAATTTTCACCGGTTCCACCGGGGCTCGACCGGCGTTCCACAGAGCCCATAGAAATGCATGTACAGTGGTGCGCGTCGTAGCAACGTGGGACGTCTGTGACGTAGCTCCGCCCCCGAGGATAGTGCTTTGTTTGATGAACCCACTAGCCAAGTTGTTCTGTCCATGTTATAATAGATTTCATAGCATTTGTTGCTAATGTGTCCAAATGAACATGGTTTATGGAACATTCCATACTTTCTAAGCTAAGTTGTATTGAGCGTATTCTAAAGCAGGATTCAAAATAGTGTTGCATTTTGTGATTTTAGGATCCAGCGACAACTTCAATTACAAATCAAGTTACCGTATTTGTCTTCAATTAGGCGCCACTTTGTTACACTTTCACGTCATGGTGGCGCTTATTTGTGGTTAAATTTGAGCAACTTTGTTTCAAATGGCGCTTATTTCAAGCACTTCAAGTTCTAGTACCGGTAATTGTGTTACAAGCCATTGTTTTTGCTCCATTCTGGTGATAGATTATTGACAATATTTTACATTACAGTCTGACGCTTAGTCACTGTAGCCTTTATTTTAAATACTGAGTAAATGACCCGTTTTCAGACAGTTTAGAAAGTTATACAAAAAATATCATTCTTTAGAAAACATTCACAGTTTGCCGTACAATCAACAGAAAAATAAAACAAACACAAATTCAACGCTTAGTAGTCAATGATCACGGTAGCAAAATCCGGTCATGCTGCATTCCACGGTTACGATTATTACTCAGTAGTAGTTATAATAACGTACAAAAAATAAAATGCAAGTAAAATTCAACTTAATTTCATCGTAAGCGAATGATTCTGGTCGCATGTAAACGCTCGGCGCGATTCGATGTCTGCCATGCTTCCTGTCTAGGACTTGACCTGGAACGCGTTTTTTGACCTGATAGGTCAAGTCGTTAATTAACCAATCAAAATGCTGGATGATGCCAACGTGATCAAATTACCATAGCTCATTTAAATAATGTATGAACGCAATGCGGAAGTGATTTGCCGATGTTTGCGATATTTTGGCTTTGATTTTGGTGGGAAAAACGGCATGATTTTTTTTTCAAATCAAGAAATTAGTTATTTTTGGAAAGTAAACTGAGCATTTAAAGAATAATTTAACACTGTTTACTGTGACAACAGCGCATTTGAAACAGAACATTTTCGCGTTGTTTTAATTTCGTTTTTATGGACTTACTGCGAAATTAAAAATCACGCTGATATTTTCTACAGTAGACTAAAAAGACATGTTTTAAGAGATTATAGACCGATTTCTTAAAAATTGTTAGAAACAAAACCAATTTTTTTTACATAAAAGCCATTCGTACAGTAACAGCGAGGGACTTCCGCGATCGCGTCCATCGCTACGAACCGGTAACCGGTAGTCGATCCGCCGGCGCCCAATTCACGATCATTACGTGCCAAAATTTCAACTTTGTCTGGCGCTTAATTGAGGTGTAAAATACAAAGTTTTTGTGGCACTGGCGCCTAATTGAAGGTGGCGCTTAACTGAAGACAAATACGGTACCACAATTTAAGCGCCTATATTTGTTTTCATGGTGCATTTGAAGGAAGGATAATGGAGTGATGTATGCAAAGTAACCATCAAGTTGCTATTATATTTATAGTGAATTTCAAAATAATTTGTTAAATATGGTGTTGTGTAGTTAATTTATCTCGTGACATTTTATGGTTACAACCAGGGTTTTCCCCAGCAGTCAGAGAGTGCTGGGCCCTATGAATATTCATGAGCTCATTCATGAAAACTCTTCTTAAAAGGATTGTTATTTTCTTTATTCTCTTCGCTAGGTTTCTTGCATTTACTGAACGTAATAAACTTGAGCAAAGTTTTCTCTGGCTAGAAAATCATAAAATTATGCAGTTCAGCCTGATTGCTGTGTTTTTATCCACTCATTTTTAATAGATTTGACTTGATTGAAGGAAAAATTCAATTTTTTGTATTTTGTAAGTACTGTGGAATACTTTATTTTCGCTGGAATTAATTTTCGCTGAAAAGGCTTTTTGGGCATTTTGTATGGAATTTATTTTCACTGATTTTTGATGAGTTTAATGTGAAATATAGGAAAAATTTTATTTTCACGGAATCATCCCTTCAGCGAAAATAGCGAAAATAAATTCCAAGCGAAAATAAAGTACAGTACTCATTCCGCCCAACCTCCCGCTTTTATCGCTTTTTTTCCCGATCGCTTATCGCTTAATTTCCGACCGCTCGCTGCTTTCCGACCGGAAACCGACCGGTTTTTTTTCCGCTCGCTCGCGTTCGCCTTTGTTCGCTCGCTCACTTGCTTTTGTTCGCTCGCTCGCTCCTGCTATGGCTGGCTTCAGAAACATCGTCCGCTTGCCAACCGACCGCTGGAGTAACAATGATCGTACATTGTATGTATAAACTTAAGTTTTTATTCGTAATAAATTTAGGTTTTAATGACGATTCAAAACACAACGCCTATTGCTTCTCTGTTTTGGAACAAAGACACCTTCAAATCACTTGACACATTGTAACGTTTGCTACGCAAGTCGAACTGTGACCTGTATTTACATATTTACGTCCTTGTGTGTGTAGTTCAAGCAGCTACATGTATATAACTGGTCAATCGCGATATGTATTAAGTACTAGTATTTGTGTGTTGTGTGTGTGTTTTAAAAAAATATGGGTACATATGAAATACACTTCGTTATGAATTATTCTTATTAATATCAATTTCTAAATTATCTTGTCAAAATCAGTTTTTTTTCCAGGGTTTTCCCCCAAAACGAAAGAATTTCATAATGTCGGGAACGAGAAGTTTTTTTTTTTATTATTATTTATTGGGAACGGAAAGTCTTTATCGTAGTGCTTCGCCTCGGTTGACAATGAGCTCTTCGGGTCGCTAAAACTGTATGTCCACCTCTGTTGGGGTGAACATTTGTATTATTATACTGAATAAATCTTAGAACAGAAATGGTGGCACTCAATCATGGCAATCTTCCAGGTCATCGTTAGAAAGATTTTCGGAGGCAAATTTAATCTTGTAGGATTGCAGGAAATTGACCCTTACCGATTCATATTTATGAATTAATCGGGATTCAGGTACCATAGTGTTTGTAACAGAAAAAGAAAAAAAAACGCTTTCGCGTGGGATTTTTCATGCAAACATTGTGAATGGTTCCCCGACACTGATTCCTTTTTAACTTTCAATTTTTCTAAGACGCGGCAAACCCTGCTCATGACCGGAGACGTCGTCGAGATGCAGGTGCGATTCCTCTTAGCAACGCGTTCTATTTATTTCCAAAGCGTGTGGTCGGCGCCTTTGATTGCGTTTATTTTGTTTTTTTATTCACGTAATCTATCACTGGCAGCGTTTGTTTTGTCGCGTCTCACAACTTAATGTCCAAGCTGACTTTGTTTTGGCTGTAAGTGAACTACGTACAGCTCATGAAAGTATTTCGCCCAGAGTTCCCAAAAAACAGAATACCCTGCAAAATTTGAATTTAAAAAACGCAATCTCCATTGATGTCGGCTTCGACAACTTCGGACAAGTAAGATGGGCGCTGGCCGACATTACATTTGCAAGTATTGTATTTGTTTGACAAATTGTACACTACTGTCATTCTATAACAATCGATTGGTCGTTTTTTTCACAGTCTTACTATTCCTGCAGATATTCTTCAATTGTTATAGGTGCCATAGATTTACATAACTACAACTTGACTCGTGTTAAACCCAAACCATGCGTGCATGACAACCGTCACCCTACACACGGTTACTCAATGAATACCATACTCTACAGTAGACATTTTTCGCTCTCCACCAAAAATTGAATGGTTTTATTTCATATTAGT
Source organism: Saccoglossus kowalevskii (assembly GCF_978046115.1). NCBI lineage: Eukaryota > Metazoa > Hemichordata > Enteropneusta > Harrimaniidae > Saccoglossus > Saccoglossus kowalevskii. The sequence goes on from NC_140657.1 coordinate 23,896,196, forward strand.
TGTGTCAGTGTCAGTGTCGTATTTGATTTCACATGTTTGGTTCGATCTTGTTTATGGTGGACATTATTACTACGCGTATGTATTATTACCAATTTTATATGGCCGTGTGATCCACCGTATTTTTTCAACGGTCGTTTTATAAATTTTTGATTGTATTTATTCTTATTTTAATATCATAAAAACAAAAATTACACACTTGTACATGAAACAGTAGGTAATGAACTGTAAATGCGGGCGGTTGCGCTGTCAGGCGAGCGAGCAATTGAGCGAGCGGACACTTCCAGATTTGTGCGGTCGAAAAAAAAGCAGAAATTGCGCGGTCGAATTAAACAAAGCGAGCGAAAAAAAAGTGATCGAAATCCGGAAGCGGGCGGGAGGTTGGGCGAAATGAGTACTGTATTCTACAGTATATCAATTTATAAGCCTCACAGATAAAACAAAAGATTGTTTATCGCGTCAATGAAAGTGATGACACTTGTTTTCTTTCATGTAAACATGACACCATGAAGGTAAAACAAGAAGGAGTCACAGCCAAAATAATCCTCCTAAACTTTTGTTTTAGTCAAGTTTAATCCCATAATTCTTTTTGTCTTACCGTCCTTTCACCCCAGGATCGTCGCCGACACGTCATTTAAATGTGCTCTCAAGCGTTGCTGCGTACAGTACACACTCCAAGGTCTTGTTTTACAGTGTCGCAGTAAATGTCAAAAGCCATAAAGCATGTGCAGATCTTATATACTTACAAGAATCATTTTTGTGAGAAATTAGAATTTTGAAAATCAGAGAATTTCTTGTTCATGTAATTTTTCGTATTTCAGTGCATTTTCTGTTGTATTTTTGAATATTTTGAAATATTTCGAGCACTGTTTTTTAGTTTAAAATAAAGCTAGTTTAATGAACTTTGTAACGGTGCATGACATGGACCACACCGCGTTGTACCAGAGACTGAATTTTGGGGTCTGAAATAACACTTTTCGAAGTTTTTACCCTGTGTATGTCCCACTTCATGTGGCAATGTGTCAATTTTCTTTATACACAATGTACAAGAAATTTGCTGCATTTTGTTTTCAAGCAATCGTTTCGTTCACAGCATATGCAAAACAATTCTTCAACAGTAATGTGCTCTCAGATTTCGTCTTCTGAATTGAAGGATATAGCAGTTTCAGCATCGTAATCAAACTCATGGGCGTTATTGATTGTTGCCATACTTGTATCTAAGAATTTGATTTGAATTGTCACGAAAATCAACGCGTGCTGTCAAAGGCATCGGTAAAGAAAAATCCTCCTGAAAAACTGCGAAATTACCTTAAGCGAAAAGAACAAAGACATAATATTCTTAAAACTTATGGAAAATAACATTGCTCTGTCTCTATATCTTAAAAATACCATATACAAAGCATCGCCTGTGTAAACCCCTGGGTAGGGAGAACCTTTACCTTTACTGTATTTTTATTACTTTCTGATTTTTTGTCGTTATTAGAACTTTTAAATTTGTAATTATTTTTAGTTGCTTTATTTTACACTATTTTTGTAGTTATTTTTATTTGTTTTGTTTTACACTATTTTTACCTTACTGTATCCACAGCAGATTACAGTTGCGTAATAAACTATTATTATTATTTAATAGCTTACCTCTATCTTCCACATACATCAGTTTGTCATTGTTTGACGTGGACCTGCCGTCACCAGATTCGCGGCTACCACTGGTTTTCTTCAACTGCTCTTTCTGCCAACTTCTTAAAGCATCAACAATACTCGTTTTACTGTTCCCACCCCCTGGTCCAATTTGAGGGGCTGCTTTGTCCATAACTCTTGGTGGTTGTCGACCCTCCCCACTATGTGTACGCGCATGTTCAGTTTTGGTGAGTGGATCTTGAAGTTGAGGCATACTTTTCGCTCTTGCTGGGGCCTGATTAGTGCCATTCTGCGGACCAGCTATTGTTTTTACAACCCCTTTTGTTTCCGTCCTCTTTCTAATTAGTGCTATTTTCAGACCGGCACAAAATCTCTCAAAGCTGAGGTATCCGTTTTTTGGAGTGACTTTCCTCAACGCTTCCAATACTCCACTGGGAAGCTCTTGTATGCCGTCCCCTTGCCATCGTGATTCGATATCTGAGAGATGTACCATACCTTTGCCCTCCTCGTCCAAAACGTCGAACAGTATTCTCAAAGACGAAACAAAGCTACGTGGTAAGCCATCCAGGGTAGAACCGGGGTGAACCCTTGGCGGTTTTGTTGTCATCTTGCTCATGTTGAAATGTGATTACGGTCATTTGAGACCCGCTTCAAGTTCAATAAAAGATACATTCCACAGCCAAATCATACCTGCTGTCCGTGAGGTTTTAACATGCTGGTCGCCGCCATTTTGCCGCGTTTTCAACACGATACACCAACAAACAGGTACCAAGAGTTTCCCAATGCGATCCACAGTATAAAGACAGCTGAACTGCACCACTTAACTTCAGTGGAATCGGGAGGAGCGCTGTACAGTGAACAGGTGCAAGCACTCAGTTGTGGATAAGGTGCCAGACTTATTAATGACAGTTACGATACCACACTTCCTGTTTTGTTGCCGGCTGTTTTCAGAGGGCGCACATCATCTTGACGCTGACTAACGAGGGCGCTCTTGTTAACGACACCCTTTTATTTCTTGGAGATGCAACTTGTGTTTGAAGATAGAGGAATGGCAATGGATATTTCCGTAGCTTTTATTTGCGTGAATCTGTAATTTCGATAAATAAAAGACGTAATTCCGTACGCCTAGGAATTCCCCTGCACAATATAATAGTAATCTTTATTGTTTTTGTATCCTCTATTGGTTTTGATAAAAAATTCAAAAGGGATTTTTCCAATAAAGGTTGTAAATTGTACAATAAATGCACAATATCCAATATATAATCGATATTTAATACAATATCCAAATACCCCCTTGTTGACCAATAATTATGTCTTATGAATCTTCTATCAATATTTTATCAGCGATTCAAAAATTATAATTTGTTGCCGAATGTTGCGAGACTGAACTATAGAGCAGTTAGAAAGCAGTACTAACAAAAATCACTGCACTTATAACCTCAATTTTGTTAGTCATCACAGTACGTGTTATAGATACTCGGACATGACCTCGTTATTTAACCAATATAAAGAGAAAACATCGATGACAGCCCAAAATGCCAATGAAAAGTATTTGCGCCAATTAGGTTTGGATTCGTTGACGCAAATCTATTTTAGTCACAGACTACATTGCTGCGTAAGGTGCGAACAATGCGACACACATTTCTCAAATAAATCATTTAAACACATAAAAAACAATTTTGAACATGGTTGTATTTACAGTCACATGAATTCTATTGTATTCACTGCAGGACAATATGGTATTGTATTTTGAAGCAGAGACCTAATTCTCTATTGTTCATGTGAGCAAGGTACTTACATAATGCAGACAGCGAGTGAAAGCTCAAGTAAACAATCTAACTGTGATAACAATTGACAAGATCAGAGTTCTGCAGTTACCTCAGAAACTTGCAGGCATAAGCTCATCAGAATGTCAGAAACCAACGAACAACTTGTGCAAGCTAAAAATCACTGCCACCTCATTCTTGCACAGAAAACAACTGATGGCACAATGACTCAAAACTTGTCTATTGTCCTTCAATTATATGATACATAATAACATGGTCCACATCCTTTATAATCATCTACATGCAAACAAACTCAAACAACTTAATAAATTCAAATTATTTCTAATATTCTTTATTTTACATAAAATTATACTTCACATAATCATTAGGAATCAATCCTACAATTCTAGGATATCAATTAAAAATTTCAGCCCCAAATTAAACTTGGAACCAATCAAAATATCTAGTAATTATGACTTCTTTTCAAACTAGGAAATGCCAACCATAATCAGTAACCATGACAACAATCAATCATCCTGAATTTTGTATGTAACTTCTTCTAGCTGAAATTCAGTTTCCAGAATTTGAAATGCAATGTGTTAATAAAAGTATTATTGTTTGATGTGTGTGGAAGATTGTAAAAAAAATATTCAGTTTTTCAGTGAAAACAAAAGTTCAGCAGTCAAGCCAGATAAAATACTTTTTTTGTGTTCTGGTTTATAATTGATTATCCTCTCTTTCACTGATTGGCTGAAATACTCACAAGCATGTCATGAAGAAAAGGGATTGTGTGACCCATACACCAACCAGGAAATTATTTTATTCCTGTTGAAGAAAGCAACCGACATAAAAAACAAAATAACTTTCAATGACAAATTAAACTTTAAAAGGATCTGCAATAATTGACAGAAATAAAACTGAATGAGAACGAAAGCCAGGTTACATGAATAACAATACCGGTAAATATTTTTGTTGAAAAAAAAAAACATATCTCACAAATTCAGCTACAGCAATAACAATTTCACATCCTGTTTCAATGGATACTAAAATTATATTGCCATGGTGGCTGGTGATGAAGTGGAAGAAAACTGAAAATGAAACTAACATTTTACAATTACCGGTAATATTAATAATATTACCACACCCCACCGTATTAGAAAGTTTAAGATACATTTTTTCTTGTATTTTATACATAACAGAGAGACAAAATTACCTTTGCATAGCCAAATTAATAAGCAAATTAATAAGGTGCTGTTTTCACATGCATAGCCATATGCCGAGGTGATGTTTGTATATAAATAAGCATGAATCACAAAGGTAATGTTGGCTCCGTATTACTAGCTCACATCTCTTAGAGAAGAAAATGGCGTCTTTACTGCAGTGTTATCACAGTACAAGGAATAGGGTCTACTGCTTCAACAACATGCTGCATATCTCAGTTTCTTCTTCTTTATATAACACAAGTATTAATCTTCTTACACTGATTTTCTATCTGTTAAAACTCTGACAATAGATCCTAAACCACCAGCGGCAACAGCCTGCAAATTAAACAATATTATAAATAATCAGCCGTGTTTGTATCTCAGTGAGTATATATGTGAGTAAAATGTTGTACTATATAGTAAGTGATCATTGATATTTGTAGCTCTTATTGTCATGATGAACTTTATTTTCTTTAATTGTACAAAAAGGCGAAATCAACAAAAATAAATTTTCAGCTAAATTAAAGTACTACACATAGACAATTCCTTTCAAGGCAAGCAATTGCTTTTGTGCAATTCCTTCGCACTAAGTTTCCCCCAAGAGAGCTTTTAAAAAAGCTACTTTTAATGTTAATACACACATGAAAATTCCTCCATTAACTCGCCTCAGTATTTGTTGTGAGAGGCAAAGCCTGTATACCGAGAATTTGGAAAATCTCTGACATTTTGCTCTTCATTAGTAATATCTGAATAAAATTGCATCCTGACATACACCCATCAACTTGACTAGTCTTGACTAAATTCTTTAAGCTTTTTTAATCATGTGACCCATCATTTGAACGATAAAAATATTCCTGCAAACTTGCGCCTGTCTCTCAGACATTATGCATTGTTGTGGATATAGTCCTGTGCCAGTTTATAAGATTACACCCACAACAGTGAGGTTTATAATTGTACACCCACTATAAAGCATTACCTATACTAATGTACTATTCTCAGGGTGGGCATCTGGGCATTTTCACCGCATGGCAACCATTTTGGTGAAAACAAAGGCCCAAAACTCTCTGAAAACGGTACTTTAAGATGGTTGTTGAGACTCCCCTCAACAGTGTAACAAGATTACCACTGCATGTGTAACGCATATAAATTTGATTGTTCAGAATTACTTCAAAGTTGAGTTCCTGATGTTTTCTCGAATTTCACCGGCTTGGCGTGCCGCGTTCTTCAGCAGTGCGCGCAGAGCCCGTAGAAACACGTGGTACAGTGGTGCTTGTCTTAGCAACGTGGAACGTTTTGTGATGTAGCTCTGCCCCGAGGATGAATAGTTTAATTTCCGAATGTTCATGATTTCAGGAATTTATGAAGATGGACATTCATGAAATGATGGAATTTTGCGAAAGTCATTGACACCATTTCGCAGAACACCGGACTTATTTTCACTTTTGGAAAATTTTGCTGTTTCACTGACTCGTAATTTTGCAAAAAATCTCTCACAAAATTAAAGTGGTTTAATGTAGCTTTACTGCCATGGGATTACGGCAGCAATATTATTGTCTGTTGCTAACTTATTACCTAGACCAAACTCCCTAGTTCAGTGTTCAGAATACAAGCCCCCTTATGACCATTATATTACATACCTTTTCATGCCATGTGAGGAGGGCAGCGTTACTATTGTCTGTTGCTAGTTCAAATCCTTTATAGATGTATTTCATAAGAATGTCTACTGTCTGGTTGTCAAGAGTTTTTACACTTTTTTCAATCTCGCTTGTTTTAAAAGCAGTAAGCACTCGCAAAACCAACATCATTGCTTTATCCTGTTAAAATAAAGACGAAAAATAGAGGTAAAAACTGTGTTCTCTTCTAAATCAACCTGGACTGAAGAATATATCTGATGATCTAAGAGATGGTGGCAGCGCACAAAGCTAAATGCGAATAAATACAAAAATGGGTCTTGTTTTCATTGATTGCTGCAATAATATTAATCTGGGTATTGGTCCCAGTGTTGGTGCAAGGAATTAGGCAGGTACAATGTTTGTTGAATACAACTATTGTGACCGGGGTACAGTCACTTCGCCCGAAATCCACTTCGCTCAAACTCCTTCGCCTGATTACCAGTTCGCCCAATTACCAGTTCGCCCAATTACCGGTTCGCCCAATTACCGGTTCGCCAGTTTTCCTTTTCGTCCGATTTACCGATGTTACACAGTAGGCCTACTGAGGGTTTCGATTCGAAATGTACATCTGGTAAAATGCATAAAATCTACCATATGATCACATTTTAGTCAGGGTTTTCTTGCTGATGCAAACACTGCAACTGATGTCCGCCATTGCGGGTAGTCATCCCCATTCACAATAGAGGGGTGGCCGACAGGCAATGAGACAGGTATGCATCGGCCGTCATACACAGATTTTTCACTTGTTTCACCATCAGTGTTTGAATAAAATACTTTCACAGTGGTGTCGTTGGCAGAATAATTTCAATCCGCGCATTTTATGCAAAGATTGACCATTGACGGAACCTTTGTACGCCCTCCGGTGTTGGGAACTTGGAAGACTAAGTAGTACCCTAAAGCCAACCTCGGCATTTATCAATCTAATAAAACTCTCAAATCACGACGTCGTTACCGTATTTTTAAAGTTTTAAATACAATTTATATAGTACCAATAATATATTATTTCCTCTTTTTTTACAGTCAGAGAAATGGTTAATGTTAAATGTAACTGGGAATTACCAATATTCAATAATATGCAACATTTTGTACTTTGAATTATGACTACGAGGCCATCGACTGTACGAATGAAAACCCAAGTTATTTTATCTGAGTAATAAAACGGGTTTTATAATTGAAAGTGAGCTTATAACAGAGCATAAACACACTTGTGGCACAACGAATATCAATAGTACATTCATTGTCATTGCGACCTGGTTTTTTTTAGAGAAAAAACCTTGCAACTTAGCACATTATTTCCACATTTACTTTTACAACTGACTGTGTGGTACATTTACACTATTTCCCTGTTATACAAGTCGTTAATCGACGCAATTACACCATGATTACTTTGAAATATGCCCAAAATTTAGCATAGTACATTAACATTTTTTTACATGTTCCCCTATTTATTTAGTCGTTAGCCGTTAACTGATGCAATTATTACACTGGTATAAAATGCGTGAATTAAAATTATTTCTTCCGTACACGACAATGAAACTATTGTAACAGTATTTGATTAAAACGTCGACGGTGATTCGCGAGTTTTATTAGTCAAGTTGATAAACGCCGAGGTTGGCTTTAGGTAAACGTAGTGTTCCAAGTTCCAAACACCAGAGGGCATACAAAGGTTCCGTCAATGGTTGGACTTCGCAAAAGTGTGAGTGTCCCTCAACTCATTGTTTCCTCCCGATACACAAATGGTATGACCCACACAAGATGGCCGCAACAGCATAAAATTACGTCACAACCCTGTTGTAAACTTCACGTTCGTCACCTTATAAAAACAAAGTTCGACTTCTACGTTATCTTGTTTTGACTTTACGTAAATACCAAACATACGAGGAATCAGGCGAACTGGTAATCGGGCGAAATGGCAACCGGGCGAAATGACAATCGGGCGAACAGGTAATCTGGCGAAACCGTTCGGGCGAAGTGGTAATTGGGCGAAATGCCCCTAATTCATTATGACCTTGTCGACTGGTCATGAATGTATATAGTGTTACTCTACTTATGAACCTAAAAATGAATCCATGAAAACTACAACTCCAAATTCACTATCGTTATCAGAGTTGCATACCTTTTATCGAAAAGTTCAATTCAAATTCAATAAAAAATTTGATACAATAGAATTGCATCTGATCTCCCACCTTAACGGCTTGATTTTTTGATCCGATTGGTGCATCTCTTAATACAGCATGCAATGCGTCACTATTTTTCCCTGTAAAAACATCAGTTAAGGAGGCAATATTTGAAATATTGTAAAAAGATCAAGTTGTGGCATCACATTGGACCTATACAGAATACAATGTGACACAGCAGCTGCAAGTCTCAGAAGTATTGAGACAACAAGTTGGCAAACTAGCTTGTGCATTAGCTGTCAGCTTTGGATTTCAATGTGGATAGCACCAATTGATTGCCACACATCCTACCTGAGGTTCACAATATAAAAGGTGATTTTAACAATGTATAATCAACATAAAATTGGGTGACTATGATCAAGTTTAATTTCACTAACATTGAATTTGAAGAGCACATATGCACAAAATGATTAAAATTCAATCATTCGTTTAAATTTTGCATAGTGAATGCATTGAAATGTACCCTGCTCTGCAATGTAACTTAAACGATTCACTGGAGAGTAAGTGAAGTTTGTTTGATACCTCTGAGACCTAAAATATTTATCCTCAAGAGTCGTCAGAAATCTAGACTAGATCAACTTTGATGCAAACTATTTCTTGGCAACGTCCATCGATGTCTGAACACTAACAATCTTTGTTTTTGTTTTGATGGTCAGCTCCATGGTCACAGCATTGTAATTATTCACGTTTTTTCTTGTCGCACTTGTGTGCATCACGGTTACTATAATACTAAAGTTTTTTAGTAACAGTGTGTGCATGAAGGAAAAGTGCGGATAGACTGTGACTGTGATGGAGGCAAAAAATGTAAGCACCAAATAATAAGGTACATGAACAAATAAGTTTATCCGGTTTCACACCCATCATAAAAAAATTAACAATTCAGAAGATCAACACTATATGAAGTGAAATAATTCAAAGGAACGTTTGATATCAGAAGTAAATCTGAAATTTAGAAATGCGGAAGTTACGAGGTAATGTTTCAACTAAAAAAGGATATTGGTTGAGATAACTCATGACTTCTCCTTCGTCGGGCCCACCAGCAACTTCGCCAGTTTGATCATCTTCGTATTTGTTTTCGTCGTATTCATCAACATCTACTTTCCGAAATTTCGAACTTCCAGTATTCTTTGCCATGTTTTGTGACTCTTCGGGAAAACAGGACAGACGAACAAGTCAGAATATTTTACTTCCTGTATTGCCACCACCTTCCAAAATGGCTTCCAGCCTCGTTATCGGTTTACCTCGTTCCTCGGCAGTCTATTTTCTTTCTACATTTTAACACAACTATTATTTTTTTAATAATCAGTCAAATACAGAAAATTGTCATCTTCTTGAAATTATGCGGAAGTATTTTTGTTTATATTATGAAAGAAATTACATTAATAACATTGTGTGATTGATGTGAACATTATGTTGTTTTCTTTATTAGGGGACAGGGTAAAGGTCGTCCTTTCCGGCTTTGACATCAGACAAGATGGTGAGTTGGAAGTAGTTCATGCTGGAAATCAGCCTTCATCCTGCTTTTACTTCAAACATACACCTTATATTTCCAGTCAAATGGAAAGATTACAAATCATTTACCATATTTGTAATAATATTTTCGAAATTTAAGTAGTATCTCCAGTAAAAAAAAAGAAAACAAAATAGGTGCCACTGCCTATAGTTTTAAAGTGCTTTGGAACTCGGAGATGGAATAACATCGACTACCTCAATTATTCACTAGCGTTTTTACATTCGAAAATTTCACTATCACAGTTAACTCATTAACGAACAGAAATGAATGGTCATTGGGACTTTCCATGATAATCTTTTATTATTGCTGCATATTGAATGGGGTGTGCGTTTCACTCTTTGAATTTGGGTGTCTGTTCTCAATCTCCCTAATTCTTCTTGGTGCCTACAGTGATACCGTTGTTAGGATTTATGTCGTTGGGTAATATGCCATCTTTTCGAATATTTCACTGCTTACCTTGAATGGGAATCCACGGCTACAATTGAAAGTGCCTGTTACTTTGATGTGCCTCCAAGCAATCAGTTGCTGTGTGCCAAAAATACCTACCTAAAATAGTCACCGCATTTAGAAATGCACAACAGATTGAATGAACAAATTATATTAAATTAAGTAAATCGGTGTGCATAGGTCACACATCAAAGTTAAAATTGTCAAAACATGCTTCGAACCGAAGACGTGACCCTGGGCTACCAAAACATTTGCACTATTCAGACCATTACCCTAATTTCTACCCCTAGAACTCTATAGCGCTAGAAACTGCACTTATTAAATAAAATGGCAGCGTTCCTATGGAGACGCCAGAATTCTCTATTTCAAACCAATTCTGAGCAGAAACTACTGTTAATGGAAAAGAAGGGCATGCTAACCACATTTGTGTAAAATCAGAGTGCCTAGTTTTATATAGATTTGATTTCTAGTCTCCTGTTTGTCATACTGCTTCAGTGATTCAGATGCTCACTGGACATCAGCAATTGGCAAGTGTTTTTTTTTAAATATCCCAATTTTATTCAATTATTTCAGACAAGGTCCAAGTGTTTTGTGTTGCTTTTACTATTTTACACCCAAAATATGACAAATAATTATCACATGACATTAGCCACCATTTTAGACATTTAAATGTTCTAAACCAATTTTGAAACAACTTAATCCCTGCTGCTCTCAACAATATTGTTATAAAGCAAGATCCAGACTTGAAAAATTTGGGGGGGGGGGGGGGGTGTTCAAAAAGTCAAGAATTTTGTGAATGCACTTAAAAACAACCAATAATTTCACCTGTGGATTGTATCTTTAGACTAAGATCAAGGCACAAGAGCTGCGAGGCAAACGCAAGGAAGACCTGATTGAACAGCTGAATAAACTGAAAGGAGAGTTGGGATCACTACGTGTTACCAAAGTTACTGGTGGTGCAGCGTCCAAATTATCAAAAATGTAAGTGACTATATTACCAGATTGACCCTATTTGTTGTAATGTATTTGCACTGTCAAAGACAAACCTCTGTCCTTGTGTACGTGCATGCGCAAATAATAAGGACTCATACTCGATAATTTGGTTTTACTTTTTGGATCGTTTTTCTTATGAAATGCCTTATTATTGCATGGATTTTATCTTTGTTGTTTTCGCGGAAAGTTGTTTTGCACGGAGGTTAAATTCCACATGATGATCTAATTAAATACTCATAAATATTAATGAACTCCATATTAGTATAATGGATGATACAATGGACTCAAAATACCTGTCCACAATCCTTACATAGAATTGGATTAAGAATAATAATATATTACAACAACCCATGACACTAGGCTTGTGACACTTGTCGTCTGTCTTTGACGCATAAAATTTAATGCTAAAATTTAAAATGCTTCGGTTGAATGGATGGTAATCTGCCTTTGTTAGCAATACAACGCAGAGGGCATGATGGGTGACAGAGGTGATTTCGATTGAGGTAACTAAAGTGGCAACGCAGAGGGCATGATTTTTCCTGCAATGTTTAAACAAATATCTTGTCGCTAATTTTGATGTAATTGCCCAATGCATCGCACAGCTGGCATTGTTACCAAGCGTTAGTGTAGATCAATGAAAAATCATTTACTTCAGTTTTGAAGTTGTGCTGCCGATTCTATTCAAACTTAGAATACTATGGCACATAAGTACATTTTTGTTGAGAGCTTTTGTCATTTTTTTTTGCACAATATCTTAAATTCACATTGCCTAATTAACTCCAAACTTGGTTCACAGATAATTATTTTTTCGTAATACAATTCAAGATGGTCAATTGGCAACCATTTTGTTTTACATTTTACCAATGAAAATCAAGTACAAGACATTTTGAGTGGCTTGTTACTAAGAGGTTCCCCGTTTCATTTGATAGTCTTTTAAAGTGTTTTCTTTTACCTACAGCCGTGTAGTACGTAAAGGTATTGCAAGAATCCTTACCGTAATTAACCAAACACAGAAAGAAAATCTGAGAAAGTTCTACAAAGGAAAAAAATACAAGCCACTTGATTTGAGACCGAAGAAGACGCGTGCCATGAGAAGAGCTTTGAAGCCGAATGAATTGAAAAGGAAAACAAAGAAATTGCAGAGACGAGAGAGATTGTACCCAATGAGAAAATACGCAGTTAAAGAATAGCCTTCCCTGTATTTATCACTTGTGGTACATTGGAGTTTGTAGAAAAATAAACCAATGTAACATATGTGTCAATATTGTCTTGTCATGATTTTTGTACACACTCCCATAATCCTTCATCTGGTCAATGTAAAAGTGCAGTACATCTACTAGTAATTTTTGAATAATTGATAATTTTTCTAATTTAATATACTAGTTAGTCCCCGTTCGGACGCAGTCCGAAAACGGGGACTTATGTTTTGCCCTGTGTGCGTCCGTGATCACCTGTATCTCGAACATGCATGGACCAATTAAGTTCAAACTTCACTCATACATCACACATTATATGGGACATATGCACATGCATTTTTCTCATGATCCGATTAACGATAGTCGAAAAGCGGCCATTTTAAGGCCGAAAATGCATCAAAATCGCACATTTTCACCATTCCGGATCTCAGTTATGCATGGAAGGATTTTGTTCAAATTTGGTACATACATTAAACATAATAGGACCTTGATGCACGTCATTTTTTTTTTTGGATCGGGTTCGAAATGGCCGACTGGCAGCCATTTTGTTTTAAAGAATTCAGTTCTGGATCCGTATCTGAGACATGCTTGGATTGATCGAGTTCAAACTTCACACACACAAGGTACATCATGTCACAAATATGCATGTGCATTTGTTTCATGATCTCATTAACGATAGCCAAATGGCGGCCGCTTTAAGGCCGAAAATGCATTGAAATCGCACATTTTCACCATTCCGGACCCGGATCTCAGTTATGCATGGACGGATTTCATTCAAATTTGGTACATACATTAAACATAATAGGACCTTGCTGCACGTCATTTTTTTCGGGGGATCGGGTTCGAAATGGCCGACTGGCGGCCATTTTGTTTTAAAAAATTCAGTTCTGGATCCGTATCTGAGACATGCTTGGATTGATCGAGTTCAAACTTCACACACACAAGGTACATCATGTCACAAATATGTATGTGCATTTGTTTCATGATCTCATTAACGATAGCCAAATGGGGGCCGCTTTAAGGCCGAAAATGCATTGAAATCGCACATTTTCACCATTCCGGACCTGTATCTCAGTTATGCATGGATGGATTTTGTTCAAATTTGGTACATACATTAAACATAATAGGACCTTGATGCACGTCTTTTTTAGTCCCCGTTCGGACGCAGTCCGAAAACGGGGACTTATGGTTTGCCCTGTGTGCGTGCGTCCGTGATCACCTGTATCTCGAACATGCATGGACCGATTAAGTTCAAACTTCACTCATACATCACACATTATATGGGACATATGCACATGCATTTTTTACATGATCCGATTAACGATAGCCGAATAGCGGCCATTTTAAGGCCGAAAATGCATCAAAATCGCACATTTTCACCATTCCGGACCCGTATCTCAGTTATGCATGGATGGATTTTGTTCAAATTTGGTACATACATTAAACATAATAGGACCTTGATGCACGTCTTTTTTTTTTCGGATCAAGTTCGAAATGGCCGACTGGCGGCCATTTTGTTAAAGAATTCAGTTCTGGATCCGTATCCAAGACATGTCTGGATTGATCAAGTTCAAACTTCACACACACATAGTACATCATGTCACAAATAGATATGTGCATTTGTTTCATGATCTGCTTAACAATAGCGGAATGATGGCGTATTTTCACAATTCCAGAACCGGATCTCAGTCATGCATGAATGGATTTTGTTCAGATTTAGCACAATGTACATATGCAGGTGCATTTCGGTCATGATCTGCTTTGAATGTATACGTCACTCAAATATGAACGGAACGGGGACGTGTCATTGACAATGACTTGTTTCTGTTTGTCTTTATAACTGTTGGTGTCGTACACAAAAAATGACACGAGTAACAACGCAACCTTACCCATTATTACGATACAACTACCAGTTCGTCTAAGTGGTAACCCACAGCACTATAAATTACCATTGATTTGAGGTTTGCTATTTTGGAACCTATTAAATACCTTATTCAGCTGTATTTGCTTTACAATGTGTGATCATGTGTCTGGGAATTTAGACATTTGCTCATTTCACACTTAAAGGACCGACCGAATACTGCGATTAACCACCGCTCCTGATTTTTTTTTTTGGTGAGCTTTCATTTTACATGAAAAAATTTGATGTAGGAAGAAAACTCTTGTTTGCTTTTCAACTGCAGCAAACAGTGTTTACACATCACTACATCTAACCAGTTCTACTTCAACAAGATTTATCAATTGGAAAACATTTAGGTTCTAAGACGCGATTTGCTGTTTTAGAACGTGTGGACTGTAACAAGTTGGTTGGCCCTGCAACACTTTGTCAATTGCAATGTTTGCACGATAGAATTTTTCTGCACTTTTTTCTTGCATTCTTCAATATCTCTGGAAATGAACCCTAATTTTGGAGCCAATAGACAAAATTTGAGTCAATTGTCAGTTTTTACTAAAAAAATTTGGCAGTTTTTGTTCCAATCTTCCGGGGACGGGACGAAGTCATCAATTTGTTATGAAGAGAGTTGTGGTGGTGAAAAAATTGAGACCTTTCATCCAAATTGGGTGATTGAAAAGCACAAATCGAGGTCTAAAGCAAACAAATTAGTCAATTTATTGCATTCTTTGAATACAAAGGTTGTTATTGCAACAAAGGTAAGTTGTAATCCATTAAAACTAATGAAAAAACAAAACAAAATGTAAGTATATACCGGTATGTACAAGTATACGGTTTCAGGTTTTATGTTTCCATCGTGATTTACAATCTCATTATAAATACAACTAGCAGATAATTGCAAAGAAGACCGATAATCAGTTCTGAATCAATGACCTGATTGCTCTTGTCAATTTACAAGTAAATCGAACAGTTTCTACTGGGGGGGGGGGGGACTGACGAGAAATGGTGTTAAAAGAGAAATTGTTTGAATTCAACTGGGCAATCAATGTGATAGCAACAATGTTTTCGGTAGAGATTCCCTGTGCAAATGAAACCAAATATAGTTGTTTTTAGTAAACATGATGTAACAATGAATTTTAGTCATTTAAATTGATTGCTCAGACTCAAAATTCTTGACTTGAATCAGTTGGCTCCAGCATGAGAAGCGACTGCTTGTTTTGTTTTCTTGTACCAGGGTTTTATTGACGTATTGTCGAGTAAATCGTTGAAAGCATCAAATCCCTCTATAGCACTCAGTACTCCATACATAGCCTGCAAGGAAACCAAATAAAATTAATATTTACTTGGTGCATGGATATCTCAAGAACTACTTCACAGATTTCAATAAAACTTGATACATAAGTTTACATATTAATTATCTAAACTGCCTACTGTAGACTACTTTATTTTACCTGGAATTAATTTTTTGATTAAAAGACATTTTGTAAGGAATTTATTTTCACTGAATTTTGACGAGATGAATGTTAAAATATAGGAAAAAAAGTATATTTGCTGGATTTTAATTTAACTAAAGCATTCCTTCAGCGAAAAAGTATTTTACATTAATTAGCCAATTTTCAGTTGTTCCACTGATATCTTAAGAACCACTCATTAGATTTCAATAAAACTTGATACATAGGTGCTTTAGGATAATCCACTGATGCTATCAGCTTTGTGATAATTCACTTCTTTCACCTACGTCATTTTGTTTAGCTCCCCTTTTGCGCAAACAAGATGTTCACAAGTGATCACTAACATTAAAATAGAGATCTGACCTCCATTATCAATTTTGCACAAAACTAAACTTTTAATCGGCGGTGGTCACATTTTGTATTTTCCCACAATCCATTGCACACAAATTTTGACCCAGGCTCAATATGCACTACAAGTATTTACAGTTATTGACTTGTTTGATACCTTCCAATTACCACAGAAATTACCGAGTTACAGCTTAACCAATCAAAGTCACCATCTTTATTCATACGAGATACATATCTTGTGCATGCATAGCATGATGACCACCGCCATTTAAGCTTTTCCACTTTTATCTCTCAACAGATTTAAATCTATAAACAGGTGCTCTGGGACTCGGTAATAGTCTAGAAGCTCTCACACACTGATTATCTAAACCAATGTTGAGAGCATGACAAATATAACATTTTTTACCAAGTCTGCTAGATTTGGAAGATCCCCTCCCATAAAATCTCTATCGGGACCAACAGCTTGCATCCATTTATCAGCTTCTTCGTACAGTGACTGCCTGACATCATCTTTTAAATTCCACCTCAAAAGAAAAAAAACCATTTTATGTCAGTATCTTGGAGAATTTTCTCGCATTGCATCATGGGATATATTGGTGTAACATTTTAGGACCAAATGGACATAATTTTCTATCAAGATTTTGAAGAAAAATTTTTTTTATTTTTTGAATGATAATGAAACTGAAATTTTTACTATTTATGCAAATCATTTTCAAAATGTGCGCCAGAATTATTGAATATTCATTCTATATCGACACTTATTGCGATACAATGACAAATTGACAATGACAGTACTTACTTCCTCTTCAGTAATTTACTGATAAAATACATTGCAGCAGCACCCACGTACTTTGCGATATATTTCTCGACTGTGCTAAATTTTCCCGTTTCACTAATGTAATCAAACGCTTTGACTGCTTCTGAGGGTGTTCTGTAAACATTTGGTGATAGAGTATGTACAAATACGCTATCCACCCAGCTACGCCATTCTTTCTCTTCCCTGGAGTGACGAGAAAATATTAAAAAATAAATAGAAAATGCACCTCGTGTGTGGGCTGTAAGTATTTCATAAATGCATGTGGCGTGCATGTCAGGTTTCATGCCCCCCATTACACAGACTGAAAACAACATGCACAGAACAGTGTGAACACTGGTAGTGGGTCTATTCATATTTATTATTGAGATATAGCTTTTACAAATTTTACAAAAGTGTTTCGAACCCTGGAGAGTACCCATTGCAAGCTGAGCACGGTGGCTAATTTGCATATTGTTTTGTTACAATCAACAAGCACGACTTTTCTGCAGCTAAGCACAATAGAATTGCTGTGTTCCCTTGTTGCCACCAAAATCAACTTTTTTAATCTTTCACACACAAAAAAACAGTACATTTTTAGTCCCCGTTCGGACGTAGTCCGAAAACGGGGACTTATGGTTTGCCCTGTGTGCGTTCGTGCGTCCGTGATCACCTGTATCTCGAACATGCATGGACCGATTAAGTTCAAACTTCACTCATACATCACACATTATATGGGACATATGCACATGCATTTTTTTCATGATCCGATAAACGATAGCCGAATAGCGGCCATTTTAAGGCCGAAAATGCATCAATATCGCACATTTTCACCATTCCCGACCCGGATCTCAGTTATGCATGGTTTAAATTTGGTACATACATTAAACATAATAGGACCTTGATGCACGTCATTTTTTTTTTGGATCGGGTTTGAAATCGCCGACTGGCGGCCATTTTGTTTTTAAAGAATTCAGTTCTGACTCCGTATCTGAGATATGTTGGATTGATCGAGTTCAAACTTCACACACACAAGGTACATCATGTCACAAATATGTATGTGCATTTGTTTCATGATCTCATTAACGATAGCCAAATGGCGGCCACTTTAAGGAAGGCCGAAAATGCTTTGAAATTGCACATTTTCACCATTCCGGACCCGGATCTCAGTTATGCATGGACGGATTTTGTTCAAATTTGGTACACACATTAAACATAATAGGACCTTGATGCACGTCATTTTTTTTTTGGATCAAGTTCGAAATGGCCGACTGGCGGCCATTTTGTTTTAAAGAATTCAGTTCTGGATTCGTATCCGAGACATGTCTGGATTGATCAAGTTCAAACTTCACACACACATGGTACATCATGTCACAAATAGATATGTGCATTTGTTTCATGATCCGCTTAACAATAGCTGAATGATGGCCATTTTAAGGCCGAAAAATGCATCAAAATCATGTATTTTCACAATTCCGGAACCGGATCTCAGTCATGCATGAATGGATTTTGTTCAGATTTAGTACAATGTGTTGTACATATGCAGGTGCATTTCGGATCAGACCACTGAAAGTGGTCTGAGATTTTGGTCATGATCTGCTTTGAATGTATATGTCACTCAAATATGAACGGAATGGGGATGTGTCATTAACAATGACTAGTTTTTCCTATTTTTACTCAAATTTTGATCAGTAGCCAATATAAAATTCTATCAATTTGCTCCAAAATTAAAGCGCGGGACTCATCATTTGCGCATGCGTCAGATTGCATGTCGTTGTTTACAAACAAGCATCTCCCATGAGCTTTTGCGTTTTTAGTGTGTGTTGTCGTCGCTTGGGACTCAATTCCCGCGCGTGCGCAGGTGACACCCCTCTCGCTTTAACCAAAATAATATAGAAAATGTTATCGCAACATTTTGTTCATTATGTAATTTTCAATATTTTTTGGGTTCATTTTGGACTAAATGGGTATAATTTACACACGTATACAGGTATTTATCTAAATAATTGAAGAAATATGGAAAAAATTATGCACAATATCACGACAACAAAATCTATACTCAAAATGTTACAGTTTAAACTAAAACAAGTACTGGTATACCTGGCTAACGGTAAAATACTTTTATTTTAGCTGGATTTATTTTTTGGCTGAAAAGACATTTTTGCCGTTTTATGTGGAGATTATTTTCACTGTTTTGTTGAAAACTCACTGACTTGAATGAATGACTTATTTTCAACGATTTATCCCCTCAGCGAAAATAAATTTTAAGTGATATTAATGTACTTTAGAAAACATGACAAGTGATGGTTCTGACTGAAATGACTTCATTATTGTTGTCATATTTCTAACAAAAATTACTGACCCGATCATGATATAGTCACCGACATTACTCATGATTTCAACATCAGATTAACTTCCATTTTCTGATTGGTTCGTATCTTGTCATACTATCAATTAACATGCATACAAGAGATAAAAACTCAGATCCAAACTCACTTTCTACTTGCCATGTTCTGTTGCGGTTGTCCTAGCATAATTTCATATTTGTTGGTGTATTCTTTCACTTTTTTACCCTTTGCATTCTCACTTGTCATCTCCGGGAAGTATGTTAGGATCTCTGTAAGCTGTTTGTTTTCTCCAATCATGTAAGAATGTAAGGCACTCACAATAAGGGAAGAGTCATTCAGTTGCTGCAAAAATAAATTACATATGATTATTTTACTTGATAAAACAGCTTCAATAGCCTGATCAAATTTTTTTTTCATTTCAGGGAAATCAATTCTTCACTAGGAATTTTCGCGATTTGACTTTTTATGAGTGTTCGTGACAATTTCACACAAAAGGCATTGTTACTGCTGGATTTATCGAATACTCTATTTACTTTAGAACTGATATTCCATTGTGTGCAAAATCTCTCGAATTTTTTTTTTCAGTGTGCGCAGGGGCCTGTCTATTTGAAAAGTTGTATTTTAATCAAGCATACAATAATGTAACATGCATGTGCTTTTATTGAAAATGAGCAAATATGGTAAAGTACCACTGTTGAATTTTCACTACTACATTTCATGAATTTCTTTGTTCGAAATATACATCAAGATTTGTGTCTTCTATTATTAGAGTAGTTTACACACGATGTTTGAAATTTAACAAAATTGTGTACTAGACACCAGGGCAGGCAGCTTTCAAATTTCACCGGCCTTGCCAGAAAGTTAACAGCCCTGCATTAAATCTCATTTTCAAATACCGTCCACCCAGGTCATAACCCCTCCCCTAAATTTTTAGACATTTAACGAATTAAGGGCATCCCCATTTTAGGTTATAGGCCCAGGGTGTTTTTACTGTTGTGTTTCATTGCATAAAAATCACGATTGGTACGGTAGTTCTCTTTTTGAAGTGTACGGTTGCCCAGACACGGGCCGTTTGAATTCTAAGTAAGCACACTAAGTCACTTAGCAGAAGTGAACAATAACAAAAACAGTCTGAATGATTTCAATGTATCTTAGGTTTTCACTTTCGTCTAGATCCGAGAAGTCAGATTTTCATTTAGAGTGAGATTCATCTGTAGTTTCTAATACTATTTAGGATTGTGCCATATTCAGCTAAAATTGTTTGAGTAATTGTAACCACAAGAAAACTTTTCAACAGAGACAACAATGACTTCAACAATGAGGACAGACATTTTCCCCTCCTACATTTTTTCCTTTATCTAACAATATAGGCTGTGCAAAAACAAACAAAAAAAATGTTTGTACGCACTGAATTTGGAAACATATTTGACCAGAAGATTGTTCTTCCTTTTTCTGTGCCTAACTTACTCAGAATAAAAATATGACCGGTAAACATTAAATCATAAAATAAATGGAGGCTTTTGCATATTAAAATTGTGCATTTTTTGGTGACAGACAACAGGGTTTTTCATCGTCTACTCTAACACTGCGCAAATCTGATTTAATTGCAGGTTTTAACTCACCACATTTTCAGCGTTGATGTCGCCATTCTTAGCGGTTACTATGGGAACTTTGCGATAGGGTGAAAATTTGATTTCCTTCCTAAGAACCGGATTCACTTCAACAACATCGTATGAAAAGCCATAAAAATCGAAAAACGCTCGAACTTTCCGACAAAATGGACAAGTGTGGTATTGGAAAATAGTTAGTTTTAGGTCATTCATGTTTGCTGGCCCCTGTATGTGCGTTACACTTTGCAGGTCTTTGGAAATTTGTTCTTTTGCCTCCAACTTCCGGCCGAGCAAAACATACGACGAGAATGCAACAGCCGATGCGCCGGCCACAAGTGAAATCGTTTGCGTTTTTCTATGGTTTCGAGGTCTGTTCGTTTCAGTAGACGAGTTTCTGAACGTATAACACATTCCGATCACAGTCTGCGTCCTTATACAGCGATATTTGGCGACAGGTTTGTGAAAAGTCCCCGCAAAACGTGACACCATGGAGGTCGCCATATTGCCCACTGAAGTTCGGAATGTGGCATGCTGGGAAGAAAAATGAAATAGAACAGAAATTAGAATGAACGTGGTGTTCGTCGCGCAGCGCTTGTTCGAATTTCATGTAAATAAACAATGTATTTTACACGCGTTGTATACGTCGCTATGAGTCCGATATCGAACAGGACGCGGCACGACGACTGCCGCCCTTTAAGGTTTTATGAATGTAAATAAACATTCCCACTTAGAGATTGGTCAGTTACTTCGGCCTAGGGGGGTCGGCAGATTCTATTTTGCCAGCTGTAAATCTCAGTTGACCCACCCCCTATCAAATAAAAAAAAGTGGGTGACCCCCCCTCAACATTATATTTTAAAACATGCTGCCCCCCCCCAAATAACAACAACAAAAAACAAAGAAACATTAACAGTTTTGGCTCTGACATGATTACAAAATGTATTATATGTGCATTGAAAATATCATGGTTTTCCATAATTTTGACATATTTTTTAGCGTTTGCATTTAATAGACCTTAGGAGGGGAGGGGAAGCATAAAGCCAAAAAATGACTACAGAAAAGGCTGCAGGAAGGAGGGAAATCTATGCTGCTAAAGATAGTAAATAAAAGCAAAGCTGTGGAGTACTTACTCAATAAACGCCCTTATAAGATAGGAAAAGAGGATTTGAATCTAGGCGGTTTGAACTCTTTAAAAACTACGTTGGATTTAAAATATCTTTCATATCTTATAGACCAGGAAAGCTTTACACCCGAAGCACAGTCTGTGCTTATGAAAACAAAGGAAACTTTGATTTTTGCTTAAATTTGTGTGGGATTTTGGTATTTTACAGAGCAAAATATGCATATTTAAAAGTTAAAAAGATAAAAAACCTATTTATTTATTTTTTCATCATTTATTTTAATTTATATATCAGCATGTTCACAAATTTAACTTTTTTGATTTGCTGAACAAAAATTGTCACTCCTCTTTGTACTAATTGCTGTGTTGTCTTTCCGTCTCCTGTTATAATTGGATAAATCCAGTAAATATCTCATACAATAGTGACTTCAGACTTTAAATAAAATAATCTGATATCAGCAGCACATGGACTTGGGATGTGCTTAAAACTTAACTGTATAATTGGGGTTCTAGCCGCATTGCATAATCTGTTAGTTATTTGGCAACTTTAACCTCAAAATATTTAGCCTATAACATTTTTTGCATCAACAAATTTATAGGCAATATAGGTAATAGTTATTATTAAGAACAAATTTGTACGATTAACTTTTTTATCGTTTGTTCTGAAATAAAATTTTTAAAAATATATGCATGAGCGCGTGTGTGAATTTTGGAAAACATGGTGACCCACCAATTCATGATATCAAAAACAGGGTGACCCCCCCTATTCGAACAATCAAAAACAGGGTAACCCCCCCCTACTGATCCACCGACCCCCCATAAGTCGAAGTAACTGACCAATCCCTTAGATTTGATTTGTTTACATTCATTGTCTACATTTCAATAAAGCTGATTGGATTTTAGTTCACTGAAGAGTATCTACATATCAACACAGTCTCTATAGAGGGATAGAGGGACTGTGATATCAAATAGCAAAGCGTGCAAGCTGGTAGACAATATCAATTTTGCCAAATTAAAAAAAAAAAACTTCCATGGATGTGGTGTTTGGTAGGTCATTTTCAACCCTAACCCTAACCCCGAAAAGGCAAAGGTATAATGTATTTCAATCTGAAAAGCTTCCACAAACTCTGAAATTCGAAGTGTTAAAGGGTGGTGGTCGTCGTGCCGCGCATGTGCGACTTTTGTGTTGATAAACATTGATTTTCCCACAATCCAGTGCGCTACTGTAATGTAAGTCCTGAGTACGCGTTTTGACCTGGACGCAACGTACATAAATTGCCGCCGATAACCGCTTCGACGTCTTCCAATCACCAACGAAAATACATAATAAAAACTTAGTAACGTCTCAGTTTGTACTTGTTGGTTTGCAAAACTGTCAAAGTCGCCATTTTTGTTCATATGAGTATCATATCTCGCGCATGCGTGGCACGACGATCACCACCCTTTTCATGTAAGCAAACAATGTATTTTACACGATATCCTGAATTGTTCGAGTTACGAACATCGAGTTACAAAAATGACCACGCCCACATTTTCGAAACCACACCCACTTTTGCGAAACCACGCCCAAAAATGTGCAATTAACAGTTAAAGAGCGGTAGTCGTCGCGTCGACATTTGTGTTGATTAACATTGATTTTCCCATAATTCAATGCGTTCTTCAAATGTAAATCACAAGTATGAGGTTTGACCTGGGCGTGACTTGCACTAATTACAGCCGGTGACTCTTTCGATACCTTCCAATCACCTAAAAATATTTAATTAAAGCTTAGTAACGTCTCAGTTTGTACTCGTTGATTTGCGCAACAGCCAAAGTCGCCATCTTTGTTTATATGAGACCCATATATCTTGCGCATGCGTGGCGCGACGACTACCGCCCTTTAACCGAACTTCGAGTTACGAGCAACATGCATTTTTCGTTTTGTTCAACGTTGTATATTTTCAGTACATTGTAGTTCGAAGTTCAGATACTTGATAATTAAAATTCTAGTTACTAAATTGGAAAGTTAAACAAAACAAACGGGCAACATACACTGTCACACAGTATATGACCATTTTATCTTCTCCTGGAGTGAGTTAATAAATATCATCGTTATTATTATTCTTTAGGGACAGGATACGGCGCCCGAGGTCGTGCGGCGGAAGCGCCCGAGCTGGCAAAGCCGTATCCAGTCCATGAAGGTTGTGTCATACACATGTATCTTAAAGTTGTAATTACAATTTTACCACGGCGTGACCTCAAACACACGACGTAATTTAGAATGACACGTTTTCTTTTGATTGATGAAAGCCGGGCGCGCTTGGCCGGGCGTGATACGGGAAATTATTCCCCTGATGTGAGGGCGCACTTCCCAAAGAGTTACGAGGCCGGGCAATACGAGGTACTGTAAGAGGATTAATTATTCACTGGGTTTTAATTTTGCTTATTTCGCTGACTGTAAAATGCGCTAAATTAAAACCCGGTAAATATGTAAAATTTAGCACAGAACGCTTTATCTAAGTCTTAAAACCGTGAATTTAAAACCCACTGAATATGCCTGAAATGGTAAGTCAGTGAAATTTAAACCCAGTGAAAATTAGTAATTTTACAGTATGTGATAAATGATAACACTGGTTACCAACTTAACAACAACCAAAAAAGCTCGCATCATTCAGTCTCAAATAAAGTTATATTCCATTCCCTGCACGCTTGGCCGTCATTTGCTGTCGTGGAATACTCCACCAAATACTTTTTTTTTTTATCTATCATCAAAAAGTCAAAAAAATGAGCTAACCACGAAACGAATATAGTTTAAATACACTTGGCCACCATTTGGTCAGCTCAAGTTGACAAATAATTAAATGCCGGATTTTCGCATATTTTATTTCATACTCGAACACATTTTAAAGTGTAAACCTAGGCTAATAACATAACTCTCGCAGACGAAAAATCTCCACAAATGTAATTTATAGTTTTTTAATATTACTTTCAATTCTCCTGAGATTCAACTCTTCGTCAGTATAATTAGTCCACCATCTTGATTCTTGAAATATGTGTGAAGTATAACATCGTAGCGTATGTTGTGAAAAATTACGGAAATGATTTCATCTATAACTTCTAAAGTCGGACTTCCAATTGGTTGAAAGTGTCATGGTAGCATACCGGTGCCACCCATACATATATTGTTGCCATGGCAACTGAATGCTTACTCGTGATTCTTCGTATAATTTATACAAATTAGCAATGTGAGTGGCACATACAGATTATATATGACCCGTTGACCACAAAAAAAACAATTTTTTTTCAGTGGATAAAATACTATCTTTACTTTTGGTGTCTTTGCAACATTCTATGTTCCATTATTATATACCTGAGTAAAACCGATTCTGGGTGAAATCATTTTTTTTTTATTTTATTTTTTTGTGTGCAACAGATGTTATTTTACTCATAGTCCTTTGCTGGAGAATTTAAAAAGTGGACAACAATGTCAATAGACCGTGACCACTTTCCCGTGGCGAGACTGAGGTGCAAAAAGTCCTAGAAGGGAATTCTATTTTTGTTACGTCATACACATAGAAGCCCAATAGCACACGTATAAGTTTACGTTACACCCAAAAACGGCATGTGTGCGCAGTGTAAATGCCGTATTTTCCACTTCCGGAAAAGTGGTCTATACCACTTAAGAATCTGTTTTGTAATCTGGACAGCATTGCCTGCTAGCAATTGATGTCACCCGTTCCCCTTCCTAAATTTTGGATTTTCTGTTATAACTTTTCCTTGTCACTCTTTTTTATCTGTTTTGTGCACTGCATCCATTACCGTCCATTCCATTCCAACAGTTGAATACTTATAGAAATACAAGTGATGCATTTTGTCATATCTTTTAGTACTAGTATTTATTCTAAACTCTCATTTCTTTATACATGTACTTACTATTTACATTCGAGTGAATCCATCGGTGAGGGCGCAATAACTATCGCCAACCTTGTACATGTACATATAAATCACGCATTATGTATTGACCAGTAATTTACAAAATTAATGATTCCATAATTACTTTATATCGATACTAACGTTTAATAACAACAATTCTTGAATTTGTTTGAAATATAAAACATTTGTGCAGTCAATTCTGTATTTGTCGAGGACAGAATTACCAAACATATAGACAACCAAGAAGTGGGTTGCAGGTTCGTTCAGGTTATTTATTTCCACAACGTGTTAAGTATGAGGTAGGATAGACACAGTTCTCAAATCTTCGTGTACATATATTTACTCATGATGAATTATGTCCTCATATCTCCTTATTATCAATATTGAATAAATAAATTAACAGATGTATTGTACTGTGATCGGTCCGGATGCTACTTTGTATATGTATGTTTATTTTATGTGTCTATCCGGACGCTAATCTGTGCCAGAACAGAACAGAAACTAAAAAAAAGCTAATATTTACTAATGATATCGGACACTGATCAGACTCCCACCACTGTTAAGTTGTAGCGTCACAGCAATTCAGGCCCATTTTTAACAAATCCAAAATCACTCAGGATAATTTTGTTTACTTTGTGATAATTTAGTGTTAATAATTTTAATGAATAAACATGAACGGTAAATACTCATTAACGAAGAGGACATCAATAAATTGAGTACGTACAAGTTATAGTTTATGTTATGGGTTTAACAAAATTAATTGAATTGAATTTTTGCCCACATGTTTCCAGGCAAAAAGGCAGGTATAATGGCAATAAGAAAGGCAATCGAATTGTAACCTGTGTGACTGCAACACGATTGGAAATAAAATTCATTAAATTTTGTTCTGTAACCACCAAGACATCTCTAAGTTTAGATAAAATTTCTTCCATGCTTTGTCTATGCATCTATCCTTCAAAGTTTGAGCAACAAGGATTTGTTTTGTTTTAATTTCTTCAAATATTGACCATTTTATACTTAATTATTTAGCATATTTTGTTTTTAACATTTTAGAATTGTTTTAGTTTGTTTGTTTGTTTGTTTGTATTTGTTTGTATTTACGCAATCTGTATTGTGTACGTTCCAAATTGATTATCCTATCCTATCATATCATATTTCAATGATTGAACAATAATTTCAATACATGCATGTACATTCACAACAATATATTTTCCTCTACAATAATGATGCATTTATAAAATCTCTGTAACTTTATACCAGAATTCTAATCGGCAATTTTCCAATATCAGGGGTTGCCAATGGGGAATATTGTATTTACGGAAAGTAATTTTGTATTTACATTTTCCCCCAAATATTTTTTATTCTGAAGTCATCTGCAAATGTTTCTCTTCTGGCAATTTATCTTCTTTAAAATGCTCAAGTGAATAGTTAGGAGTGTGCGTCTTTGCGTAAAAATCGCTACAATCAACGATGCGCTGAACAGGAATTCCACTTTTTTGTTATACCATTATCAAATTTTGGAGAGTTGATGACAAAAAATCAGCAATAATAACCATATAAAAATCTTTCATGTATGGTATACCTATATAAAGTGGTTTCATTAATTACACATTCGTCCCGTTTAACAGAATACATGCTAGGAGACCCATGTTGGTGTTTTAGTTGACAGTGGATGATCGAATGTAAATATTGGTCACTCTGACAACATTATTCTCAGTATGCCATGATGTCTACAGTTCTATTAGGTGTGTGTGATGAGCCTTTATTAGATTCAATTACTACATGGAAGTGTAATAAAATTGGATCTTTTCCAGTAAGTAACCATAATTATTTGGCAGTGTATATTTGTGTGTGTGGTACAGTACCTACGTTGTGACAACTTTTAACTTTAAACTGACTTGTGACGACAGGGCCTACATTATGACGACCCTCACTATTTTCATAATTTAACGGGGCATATTAAAATTTAATTGAGTTTTAGTCAAGTTCGCGAAGCTTAGGTTTAGTAAAGGGGGAAGTATGGTACAATTTATATTAATATTAATATAATTGTACTATACCTACCCGCTTTACTAAACCTAAGCTTCGCAAACATTTCTATGTTCAGTCATGGGATATTTAACTTTCATTTAATTAAACTTCATTAAAACGCAATTCTACGTTGAATTGCATTATAATTGAGTTTAATAAAACTCCAAATAAAACTCCAAATAAAACTCCAATTAAAACGCAACCCAAATGTGTTGTCACAACGATGGGCGACATGAAAGTGTGTGTGTGTGTTTCTGGCATGGGGTGTCTACCTGCTAAATTCAACAACCCCCAAACCAATCAAGTTGTAGTGTGTGATCCATGTGGTACTTACACAAAGTAGTATTTTTTTTCTTAATAATTTATGGACAAAAGAATTCACATATTTGTATATTTTGTAACTGTTAGATATTAATGACAGTGGTGTTTCAAAGAAACAAACCATTGATCCCAGAGAGTATGGTAAAGCATATTTACTTTAATACTGGACAGATGAATATGAGTACATAAAAAAACGATGCATTACATTAGGAAATGAATGGTTTTATGGAGGTTTATAAAATATTTATAAAACACTCATTCAAATATGGGTTCTTACCCATAAGTCTTTGCAGGTTTCTTCAATCATTGGCCAATTTACTGCCATGCATCCATTAATGCATTTTGATCGGTCACGTTGTTTTCAATCGTCATTTTTTTATTTAATAATATTCATATGTTTTTGAAATTATTTGTACAATTCCAAATATCTAATGTGTTTATTTCACAGGATTGGATGACTGCTGATGACATCATTCTTCCAAGATGTAAATTATGTAGCGAATGCCTCGTATTGTTGGTACAGATTTACTGTCCTGTGTCTATTCCCCACAGAACGCTGTACGTTTTCACATGTATCAGTAAATCATGTCAAAACAAACCAGAAAGGTAGGAGAGATGATTAATCTCAAAAATTTAAAATATAAAGTTCTTTCCTGAAAATGTGAACCATATAAAAATTCACCCTTACAACCAATCTTTGTTACTGAAAATACGTATGGAGGTAGTATTGATAATCATGAATCATAGGTCTAAAGGTCACAATACATATCCTGCCTGGATACGTCTTAACTTTTTCACCACCAGTTCCTTCTTTTCATCACAAATTCACAAAATAGTTCCGTTTATAGTCTGCACTTTCCTTCAGAAGATTGGGACAAAAATAACCAATTGTTTTGAGTAAAAACTAAAAATTGGCTCAAATTTGTCTATTGGCTCCAAAATTGGGGCTTATTTCCAGGAATATTGAGGAATAAAAGAAAAAAAAAGTGCAGACAAATTTGGTTGAGAAAGTCTGGTGGTGAAAAGATGAGCACACAGTGTTCATTGTGAATCCCATGGGATGTGTAGAATGTACATGAAGTACATTAACGACTATGGTGCTTCAACATCTTATGCTTATTACATGTACATATTTTAAATTAAACATGGTATATAGCGTTCTTGAAACGAGCGTATTGTGTTTTTTATATTGTAGCTGGTTGGTGTGGCGTTCACAGTGTTTCGATACAGAGAAACCAGTGGATGTGAAGAAAGAACAAATGGTAACCATGGCTACCAATGACTGGTGTGATGAAGCAGATGACTGGGGGGATGAGGATACCAGTTCTTGTCTCAGCATGGCAACTGATAGTGCTGGATTAAATCAGTCCTCTGTTGCCACAGCGATTAGCTCAGGAGTTGTAACAAAACCTGAAAAGTTGTCAGATATGCAACAACCACTAGAAGGTGCAGACATCACAGCTTCGAAATTAGAAAAACTAAATTTACGAGACAACCTCCCATGTTTTGTTGGTTTTTACATTGCCGTGTTTGAGGAAGAGGATGATGTGAATGAAGAGGAGGTTAACGATCATGAAAAACAATTAGTAACAGAGTATGAAGAAAGAGAAGGGATCAGTTTGTCTGATTTACAGACGTGTGCAGCCAGTACATGGTAAATATGTCATTTGCATTGACCTTAAAGGTCATACATCCTTACACGTATGGGGGCCACAATTACAATACAGTTATGGATGCCATATTTGTGAGATATGTCATTGTCACAATATCTCATGCTTACAAATCATCATCAACAAAACTATCTGGGACTATCTGCATATGTTTCACAATCACGGAGAGAGACGGAAATGCAGTAATGAAAATTAAATACACACCATAGCAACAATATAGTGTTTGTTGTGCGGGTCCCATGCTCTGCATCCATTGCTTAGAAACTACTTCAGTTATTTATCCACAATGCAGACTAGCACTTTAATAATAATTACAAAATGAGGCAAAATTGTATTTGATCTGCACCTTTGATACTATTCCATGTACAACCATATTTACTCTATTAGTAGCATATCTGTTTATGTAAATGACAGAGGTTTGTCAGTGGCCAAACTAAGTTGTTTTTTTTGTGTGACTAATAGAGCAAATACAGTATGTTATCTGTTGTATAAATTCATGAGCCTAAAACTGTGTGACTTTTAAAAATAATCAGTGCATGTGAATTCAACTCACGATGGGGAAATATCATTTTGAATATTCTCAACAGATTTTGATTTTATTTCAGCTCAGCCAAAAGTGAAGGTAAAGAAAAGTATGAAAAAATAGTTGCCAAACATGGAGATAAAACTTTTCAAAAATATTTAAAAAGGATTTCTTTGTGTCCTGAGCAGTGTATTAGGTAAGACTTGTGTATAAATTAATCAATACTTCCTGAAAATTGAAGCTGGCTATCATATTCTTCTGATTTCTATGCAGGTTTGTGTTTTTGTCCCCTAATTTTTCCATATTTTGCACCTTTATCAGACTATTATTCTATGCCAAAGCATTTTCTTAAAAAACCCAGACATATTTGCGATAAGTGAGAGTTTGAATATCCTAGCCCAAATGCACTCGATTTGACAGCAGTATTGAATTAAAGCTTAAACTCAAGAAAAACACGAAAACAGTTAGTTTTGGATAATATCACATTTCACTGACTTCACTGTAACTCATAGTTGTATTTATATCTATAAAGCTAAAAGAAAATTTTTTTTTAACTCCAAATGTGCAGACTACTTTTTATTTTTATTCTGTAATTTATGAGTTTTCAGTACATTTTCTAAAGTTTGAAATTATTTCAAAGAAATGCTGTCACAAGCATGTTTTAAACTAAGAAATAAAGATCTGCAGCCAATGTGAAATTACGTTTATGTGGTCGCAAATAAACAAAGTATTTCATAAAAATATATATAAATGTGAGCAAAATGTCGAACAAACATTTATGCAGAAAAATTCAACAGAAGAGAAATGAATAACAGACTATCAAAATCTAATACGTTCATTGCAGCATTTTTAGCATCATGACGAATAATGTGCTAATAATTCCTCTAATTGTTTTTCAGATACCAGTGGAATGGAACGCCATTACTGATGACATCATCTTGGAGTGATAGTGACGTTCCAAAATGTCAATACTGTGGTGTTAATAGAATTTTTGAACTACAAATCATGCCTGCTATTATACCCATATTGAAATTACAACCATACCAAGGTAACTATAATAATTGTGGATACAAGGGGAGTAAGCGTTAGAATAAACCATTACAATTGTTAGGATCAAAAGTTCAATGTAAGATAAAAAACTTAATTCCTTAATTTCCCCCACCCCCACCCCCCTCTGACACTTAATTGATAAATATTGATCATGGTGTCAGACTACTTTCACCATTAAATACAAATTGATAATCGGACAGTAGTATGGCATAGCAGTTGGTTCTTGGTCCATGCCCTGAAATTTGACGCACATATTTACACTCGGACCAAACCATTTTCTCGTCTTGGATGTTTTTGTTTTTTTCATTTTCTGTTATTTTTGTCCATGATTGAATAAAAAAAAAAAAAACGAACTACAATGCTTGTTTGACTTCATTAAAAAATAAAATCGTTTTTTGTAGAATGGAAACTTTTTTAGGTCACCCCCCCCCCAACCCCAAACTAAACAAGTTTTTTATTCGACATCAATCTTTTGAAGGCGTCCCTAAATCACAGGGACTGTGTATAAATCTAATGCATCTACCAAGATTTCTCAGTATACCTACTGATGTTATGAGACAACAACACTGTACAGAGTTGAAGAACTTGTAAAATGTGCGGGAATTGAGTCCCAAGCAACGATAACAACACACACTAAAAACACAAAGGATCATGGGTAGACGTTTGTAAACAATGACACGCTATGACCATCTGACGCATGCACAGGTGACGACTTCCTCGCTTTAAGGTGATTGGGATATGATATATATAAAAAATAGTAACTTTTTTACAGCAAGAAAAAAAAATAGTTCTAAATAAACAAACTAAAACTATGAATCTTGTAACAAAAGCATATTACATTTTTAGCCCTGAAGTTACATGGTCTTGTATCTACCATGCTAATACATGTATTAAGTGGCATGACTTGGTCAGTTTTTTAATTTTCATATTTTAAATACCCAACCAATCCCAGATCATTACCATGATTACAAGTAAATGATCTGTTTTGTTTCATTTCAGAATGTGTAGTTGATTTTGGCAGCGTGTCTATTTACAGTTGTCGTGACAACTGCTGGCATGAAAATCTCCCATACAGAGAAGAATTTGTTGTAGTAAAACCGGATCCAGATCAACATTACTTCAAATAAAATAAACATTCTCAATAATGCTGTTGTCGCTTTCTCAATGCCGTGGTCCTCAAACATACCTCTGCTAGCTCGCTTTATTTTCCTGTCAAAACTATGGTTACAAAAATGTTCATTTTGTGAATTCGTTTACTGACTTCGATTAAAATTTGATGACACGAAAGCCATTTTGTGTTTTATCATATACCTCGTATTGCCTGGCCTCGTATGGGAAGTGCGCCCTCACATCAGGCCAATAATTTCCCGTATTACGACTGGCACACCGCGCCCAGCTTTCATCATTCAAAACAAAACACGTTATTCTAAATAACGTCGTGTGTTTGAGGTCACAGTATGGTAAAATTGCAATTATACCTGTATTGTATATGATAAAACCTTTATGGACTAGATACAGCTTTAGCTGTCCTCTGTTGTATGGCTTACGTGCCCTCACAACTCTGGCGCTTCTACCGCAAAAGCCATATCCAGTCCATGAAGAATAAAAGCTTCATGTCAGATGACAGTAAGGGTAACATGAACATGTTACTATGATCAATCACTGTTCCTATTTTATTTGAACGAACTAAAGAGAAATTCAAACACAACCCCGTACAAGTCGGATTTGCGCGTACATTTCATTTGTTCTCGACTGTACAGTATTTTAAAGCGGGAGGGTCGTCACCTGCGCACGCGCGGGAATTGAGTCCTAAGCGACGATAACAACACGCGCTAAAATGCAAAGGCTCATGGATAGACGCTTGTTTGTAAACAATGACACGCTATGGCCATCTGACGCATACGCAGGTGACAACTCCCCGCTCTAAAGCCACGCATACGTCTGATTTTTGCGTACGGCAATTGGCATATAGACGAAAATACGCCTCATCTTTTCCATGCGCAACTACACTGTAGAGACACCCTTACATACCTCATTCAGAGTGTGATTTGCTGCTACTATCTATCTGTAGGTTGGCATAGCACAGCCGACGTAAGAGGATGTGGTACAAACGATGTGTAACGCACCCATGCTCCTCCGTCCGCCCGCCCTCTGCGGCAACAGTGGGAATAGTGAAGGCTTTATTTCGATAATGACGGTACATGGTCAGAAAAGTCTCCTTTTTGGCTCATTTTATTGTAAATAATATATATTGCCTTAATTTTATTTTTATAATTTGAAATTGTTTCGAGGCGAATTAGATTTAGAGCTCAAATTGATTTTCCACGTGTGGTGTTGGAGGTAACGATGGAATACCTGGCCATTCTAGGACGGACATCCGGGCATTTTCACCGCCTGGCAACTATCGTCGATGAAAACGACGGACGAAAACTCTTAGAATACTCACGGTTACTAAAAACCGTGGAATACTGTACTTTGGGCTAGTTGTTGAGACTCCCGAACAGCGTAACAAGATTACCCCTACACAGGCAATATAGGTCAATTTGGTTGCTTAGGGTTGCCTCAAAGTTTAGTTTGTACTGTTTTTTTGTCTTTAGGCTTTTCACAGATTCTTCGACCGGCGTCACGGTTCCACATAAGGTTTTCGAGGTGATGCGCGTAGACTGGCCCAATCGAGGCAGTTTTATATGTAATTCTATTTTTAAATCGTGGTCCGACGCGAAATAACCACACCAGTCGTGGAAATTTGCTAATAAATCGCATGACAGTGTTCATTGGTTTATTATGTAAAATCATGAAGCCCCATGTAGCATTCTATTGTGTGTTACCGTGACGTATTTTTTTTCTTTAAAAAAGCGCTATTTTTAGAACAATTCCACCGACTCTGAGCCCTATGTTAAAGAAAAATTACATCTTTTGAACTTTTTTCAAAACCCAGATTTTTTAAATAACTTAGGACAACAATATGTACCCCATCATTAACAATATATTATTTGTTTCGGCTTATTTCACCAGGCTACATTTTGAGATATGGCATGATATCCCTATTGTTAAAATCGTTATA
The DNA here is from genome assembly GCF_978046115.1 of Saccoglossus kowalevskii. Lineage (NCBI taxonomy): Eukaryota > Metazoa > Hemichordata > Enteropneusta > Harrimaniidae > Saccoglossus > Saccoglossus kowalevskii. Next base: position 23,930,931 of record NC_140657.1, read on the forward strand.
ATACTGTAAAAATGGCCAGTATCCACTAAAATACAACGATACTATAATAATAATAATAATAATTTTATTCAACACGAAAAACATACTACAGAAGTTGTTTTTATGGTTGTATAAACAAAAGAAGAAAAAAATTAAGAACAAGAACTACGTAAACAAAAATGTAGTACTTAAACGACGAATAAAAGTTACTATAAAGCACTAATACTACTTAGTTTGGTGGAGCTGTTACATGTATAATTCATCTCTGATTTTCATACCTGACTGGATAAATTGTGCAACATCGATAGAGCACTTCTTCATAATTTCAATAAATTGAACTTCAGAGGGCAATGTGTCGAAATCTTTAATTTTGTTTTTACTCTGTAATATAAGTCTTATACGACATTCAATATAATTTCTACATTCCATCATGAAATGATATTCACTCTCAATTACATTACATGTTTCGCATTTACGTTCTGCCCTTGGTATCCGTCTATGTCTGCCAGTCTCTATTAGCAACTTATGACCTGAGATCCCGAATTTGCATAAAAGTTATCTCAGTTTAGTATTGCTGATCTCTGTTAAATAATGTTCTATTTCAAATTCAATTTTAAGTTTTCTGTATATGACTAATTTATTTGTCTCGCCATTTATTCTTACGTCATTAAATAGTTCACATAAGTATCTCGAAAATTAAGCTGGTGACCCTCCAATAATCGTACAATGCCCGGAAGTACAATTTATTGGAACATGAATAAATCAGTGAGTAGGCGTCCTGTAGGCGTCTGCACCTTTAGTGCGTCGTGGGCGCTTGCTTATTAGTGTTCCCACGACATCTCACGAGATGTCGCTTGGTACCCCGCGAGATGTCGCTTGGTACCACTATGTATTATTATTTGAAGTTGGTCCCGTTCTTTTTCACAGGGTAATCGTGATATTGATCAGCTGGTTCGTATCATACTAGCAAAACACAAACGCGATCGTCGCGTCTATAGAACCAAAGTCACCAGACTGACTGATTTTTTGTAATTGAATACTTACACATTGAGTTTTGTAGACATCAGCAGATTCGTGATACATTGACCCAGTTTAGATCAGAGTTATGTAGACCTGCCCCGGAATTTAAGACTACTCGTGATTTTATTGTCTACTACTACTACTCTCCTGTCACAAGAGTTATTACATGGTAACAAACAAAATTGGGCTGTGCATTGTAAGGGTCAACGGGTAAGAGCACTACAGCAGTGTGCTCCGTGTTTAGTAGAGATGGAATGTGGCCGTATTATTTTATCCCAATGGCTGACGTTGACTCCTACAGTGTCTAGACATGTCTTATAAGACATGTCTTATCGCGTAGCTAGTCTTCACTGGCTATGGCTGAAGGCTCTTTTTTCAAACTTTGATCTAAAACATGCACTTTATGATACAGAATCAACAGTTACAACCAGATTTTGGCTGCAGGGGAGACGCTTGCACTTACGATTGCAAATTTTCAGACCTTCAAATTTCGTATTTTCATGTCGCCCCTTGACAAATTGGCGAATGCTGCTATCTCATAACGATAAATTTATGATCTATTTTTGATCCCATATACATAAAGCCAATTATTTTTTGTCTTTGTTCTTTTCCTTCTGGGACATCTTGAATTTTCAAGGTGAATGTTCCGGCGAAGCACTCCGTAGAGGGAGGAATATCCGAACGGAACAACACCGTGCAGGCGGACGATGGTAAAATTTAGCATAGAACACATTATCTAAATGACGAAACCGTGAATTTAAAACCCACTGAATATGCCTGAAAAAGGTAAATCAGTGAAATTTAAACCCAGTGAATATTAGTCATTTTACAGTACCTGTCACTTGTTTTGAACAAAATAAAATTCTATTTCACGGAGACAGGTAAGTGAAACTAAATGTAAAGTAGGCCCCAGATATTACTCAGGATTACTCATTGGGAATTACCCTATTTTGCTGAGATACCGGAAACTGATAAACCACTTGTTAATTTGATACCCTTGTCTCCCACGAATCTGTTTTTTGGTCATGGGTCATGTCAAGATATCATGATGGGTATTTTAAATTGGAAGGATTGCCATGACAACTGAGATGCCGCTTGGTGCTGCTTAGTATGTGGGTGTCAGGTATTATGCTGCGTAGGTGGTTCTCACACCTCCTCGTTTTCGATATTTGGGGGGAAGCGTGATCCTGACGCACTGGTTAAAATAATGGGTAGGCTGACCGCTCTTTCACTACCATGGAGGTGTTGAACTCAACATCGTACTTTTATTTGATTTATTGTTTGATTTTATTTCATTTAAAGTTCCACAATACCCCCTATCTACCGTGAGTCGCAATCCTGAAGTCTGACAGTAGAAAGGCGCTTGCATTTCACTGTAGAACGCTCACTAACAAGCTACGTGCGGAAACACGCCCGCCCGATAAATAGTTTTCTAGATGAAAATAACCAACAAACTCCTGGGGGGTAAACGACTCGCACATACGTGGATAAAGTACAATGTATTTTGTAAGCTCGTGCATTGACCTCAAGCACGGCCCAGTTATGTCTGAGTTCAGAGGTACCTGAGCTATTAATCCGTAAGAGTGCGGCGTTTCGGTAAAATTTTATTTGATAACTTATCACAAAGGAATGTATGGAACCGAATTGTTTTCACTTTAAACACAATTTAAAATGTATATATAATACTAAATATACATGTATACTAATATAGCCTTTAATTTCTCTGTTAAATGTCGGTGTTCAACAAGTTTCCACCTTTCCATGATTGGTATAAGCTATTACAGGCTCGTCTGCAGTCTGTATGAAGAATATGTTAAACAACAAACTCCGTGCGACCTTTCAATAAAGTTGCAGTAGCCAGTTACAGTGGAGATATTTTTAAACAATTGAACTTAGAACCCCCATTCATTATTGTTATATGGAAATGTACGACACGGGGTTTCCCCGATTCGAGCCCAGGTATAGACTCACACTAAAAAAAACATTACATTACATGTTGGAATGTGGTCTAATGAGATACCTTGACACCGCAAACTCAGAGTTAACACCCCACAGATTCAGACTAAATAGACGTCAAATTGGAATTAGAATTTTGAATAGCTGATTATACGTCCGACACGGTTATTCTAAAGTGACATATCCGAGTAACGTCTGCCCTACTTTCCAAGTAAGCGCGTATTATACTAGTACTTGAGAGACTGTTTCGCATTCAAAACAAAAATCACAGAGGCGGCAATGTCCGAGAAAGTTGCCAGACTAATACATTGTTTACATGTACCGTGTGTTTAAACCTAGAGTCTGTATTTCCCGTGACATTTTACAATAACATGCACACCTAGCCCTAAATGAGTCTGTAGTTCGATGAGCCTTTGTTCTGTGACCTACTTCAAGATGGTCTATAAAAGTTAGAGACGAATGATGTAATGGAGAATATGGAACCCGGTTACAACGAACGTAGCTCAGTGGTCTCTGTAAGTCATCGGGGACGAGTGGGTTACGTTATGAAGGAAAAAATATGAATCGGATTTAGAGACGACGGATTTACGATGTAATGGAGATAATGGAACCGAATTACGAAAAACGTAACTTGGTGGTCTTTCTTTGTTGTTAGAGGCGAATGAGTCGCGATGCGATGAAGAAAATAGAATCGGGTTGAGACGAACGTAACTTGGTGGTCTCTGTAGGTCGTTAGAGACGACGGATTTACGATGTAATGGAGATAATGGAACCGAATTACGACAAACGTAACTTGGTGGTCATTGTATATAGTCAGAGACGAATGAGTCGCGATTCGATGAAGAAAATAGGATCGGGTTGAGACGAACGTAACTTGGTGGTCTCTGTAGGTCGTTAGAGACGACGGATTTACGATGTAATGGAGATAATGGAACCGAATTACGAAAAACGTAACTTGGTGGTCTTTCTTTGTTGTTAGAGGCGAATGAGTCGCGATGCGATGAAGAAAATAGAATCGGGTTGAGACGAACGTAACTTGGTGGTCTCTGTAGGTCGTTAAAGATGTAATGGGGAAAATGGAACCGAATTACGACAAACGTAACTTGGTGGTGTTTGTATGTAGTTAGAGACGAATGAGTTACGATGTGATAATGAAAATAGAAGTGGATTAAAGAGCGGTGGTCATCGCGTCATGCATACGCGAGATATGGCTCTCATATGAACTAATATGCCATACAGACATATTTGTTCATTCATTGACTAATAAGCTACATGTATATTTATCACTGATTTGTATTAATTTACATATTCATTTATTTAGTTATTTATTAATTTGGTCAGTTAATTTTCATATTAATATACTTATTTTTGGCCCTCCACTTTATACATTATAATTTACTTTCAGTGTATATTGGAAATCAGACTACCAGCAGTAAGAAGCTATTTTCTGATTTCCTTTTTACACAATATATATATTTTTTTTTTCTTACTATTTGTTTTTCTCCGTATTTATTTTTGTGTGTGGCTTACTTTTGTTATTATTTTTCAGCGTTTCTTACTATTGTTATTATTATTGGGTAAATAAATATTATTATTATTATTATTATATCCAACAAATAAAAGACAATTTTAGACAGCCAAAAAAGATGGCGACCAAGGAATACAAACTGAGACGTTACCAAGTTTTAATTAGTTTTTTTTGGGGGGGGGTGATTGAAAGGTATCGAAGGAGTTACCAGTAGTAATTAGTGCAAGTCGCGTCCACGTAAAAACTCGTACTCGTGATTTCATTTAAAAGCGCATTTGATTGTGGGAAAATCATTGTTTATCAAGAGAAATGTCGTACATAGACGACCACCGCTCTTTAAGACGGACGTAATTTCATTTACAGTGCTGCGTTCGGTCCATCGCACAAATTAACAATAATGTGTATGGGAAGGTACACAATATTTTACAGTCATATTAAAAAGTTACAACAATTAAAAATTAAAACGATAAATCAAATTCATAATTTCCCGGCGTTTAAAAGTTTTTACAGGTACAAATGCGACACGGTATTCGCAAGATACTCGATCCAGAAGATTGCCGAAAATAGCCGAAAATGACCAAGAATTCCCGTAGATTCAGTTGTGATTGAGTCCACCGAACTACACAAGGGATTTTCGACCGACGTTTCGAATACGGCCTAAAATTCATTTAAATTATATGCATTTAAAAACATGAAATCCATTTACATTTTTAAAAACTTACAAATGATATGTAGGTTGGTAGATTTTCAAGACGCGGTTGGGCAGTGCCATCGAAGCTGATCACACGAACAATGTTATAGGGCGGAAGTTCAAGGAATATATAATTGGAGTTAAAAACGAAAATGGGTTTTAAAAAAAAAACGGATCTTGAAAATAAAAATATATGTTTAAAATGTAAATTGAATATTAAAATGTTTACCGAGAAGTAAGTAATGTAAGTACGTTGAATTGAGTCGGTTGCGTTACACGATTCGCAGAACTGTACACCCCTAAGCTAGTGGTGCGAATTAAAGCTGGTCATATATTACATCATTGTGTGTTGTTGTTTTTCTCAAATCTCGCCATAATTGAGGAAGTTGGTGCAAATGCCATAATTGGTGTATGACGTCACGGTTTTTTGACCAATCTTTGACTGACTACCCTTACCACGTCGGTGTACCATTTACAAATAATTCTGAATGCAAAAGAAAAAAACGATTTTTTTACGTATACACGCTTCACGCATACAGAATTTCCGTTCAAATTTCAATTCAATCTTAATTTTAAACCAAAAAGTCTAAATTTGACAGAAATTTCTAGCTTTTGATCAATTTTTAAATTTTCGTAACATTTTTCGTGGCAGCGAGCAGACTACAAAGTACAATTATTTTGTTGATGGTTGAATTTAGAGCTCAAGGTGTTAAATAAGAAATTACTTCGAATTAGTTGTTTTTATTCATGGGAGTAATTAATCCACTTTCCGGAGGTATCGTCACCTGCGCATGCGCGGGAAGTGAGTCCTATGATACGATAGCAACGCATGCTACAACGCAAAGGTTCATGGGTAGATGCCTGTTTGTTAAAAACGGCACGCAATGGCCGTCTGCCGCATGCGCAGGTGACGGTTACCCCGCTTTAAAAATTAAACCAGTCCGCAATCAAAATAAAGCACGCATATGGACAATCTAGAAAAAATATGAACCACAAGAAAGACGCACAGCCAAAAGGTTGTATCAACTGGCAGCCACAATTTGTTCAGTTAGATCCCATTGTCAACAAATATGTGATGTTGATGTGACCAATGTAATATTTATCCTGAAGCGCATACACACAAACTTAAAGCGGGAGAGTCGTCACTTGCGCACGCGCGACAATTGAGTCCCAAGCGACGATAACAACACACGCTAAAAACGCAAAGGCTCATGGGTAGACGCTTGTTTGTAAACAATGACATGCTATGGCCATCTGAAGCACGTGCAGGTGACGACTCCCCCACTTTAACATTAAATCAACCTATAAAAATAAAAATCTAGCTATAGAGCAAAACAGATTCCGTGGTTCCGTGTTTCATTTTGATATATCATTGACTTGTTATCACAGCATTCAAGTATGTTGATATAAATTAAATTAATGATATATCAGAATTTAGTTCTGCGGGTTTTGTCTCATTTATGTAGAAATTCAGTTATATGCATATAAAAAAACAAATCAACAAGAGTTGAAAGACAATCACTTTATTGATAATTACGCAATAGATCAACAGCATTTGTCATACTAATTATATTTCATCATATATTAGTATTGATAAGGGCAAGATGGGGGGCCCTCAGGCATGCAGGTTGTACAGATTATTATTTTTTTAAATATTTTTTGTTCTGGACATTGGGTATCACTGTATGTGCAAATTGCAAGTGCTAGTGACGACACATAGTGTATTTTGCCACAGAATTTATATTCATGTTTGGGACTAACATGACAGGGCCGTGTGGCCATCTCTCTGTCAAATGGCAATTTGTAATGCGCTATCCTGACCATAACCAGACCCGGTCGAACACAAGCACCTGCGGACCTTAACCAAGGTTCCCCCAAAGTCGCATTCGTTAGTGAATGAATCTCGGCCAGTGGAATTGGCCTCATTGAGTCTGTGGCACACTCACCCAGGGTAGGGGTCGACCCTTTGATGTTCAACCTAAGATAGGATTTGAACTTGGGTCTACCGATCATGAGTCTGATGCGACAACCACTATGCTACCAGTGACCGGTTGTACAGATTATTATTAATTGGTGTCAGATTTTTTTCCTCACAGCATGTCTGAACATTATTTTCAAGAAGTCGTTTTTTTTTAAATTTCTGTTGGGAGAGCATTTGTTTTCTTTTTACCAATGAGCCCACATCAATACTAGAACGTAGTATAAAATAACAAGACATTTAAATCACAAGTCCCTACATGTGAGGTAAATAATTGCAAATGGTTGTGAATAAAACATGACAGTGTAAATAAATCAATCACGATAATTTAGTTTCTTCATTTACGTGGGTGTGAAATGTGTAAGTTGTCTCTACATTGACTGTTTTTTTTAAATTATTACTTTTCATGAATGAACAACTTCGAGCTACGTCAGTTTGTAACTCCTGCAATTACCTATATTTCAGTAGTTACACGCGTGATATATTGCTCTGGGATAACTTGAACTAATTTTAAATGTGATTTCCGATAATGAAATATCATGCAAAAAAAAAATGCATTTCGGGTTAGTAGCGGATGAAAACTGCACTGTGCGTTTTTTGTTAACCAACGTTAGATTATTGTTTATGTATTATCTATGTTAAAGCGTGGGAGTCGTCGCATGCGTCAGATGGCCGTAGCGTGTCATTGTTTACAAACAAGCGTCTACCCATGAGCCTTTGTGTTTTTTTTAGCGTGTGTTGTTATCGTCGCTTGGGACTCAATTCCCGCGCGTGCGCAGGTGACGAGCCTCCCGTTTTAACTACCTGTTGACTACCACATTAATTTCTTTACCACTGTTGTAACCTTGTTTTTGATATTATTGCAATGTGTTGAGATACGTTCATAACATTCATGATACTCGCATTCAAACGCAGGTCAAAACTGTTATATTATTTGAAAAACCACAACCATATTATTTTGACTTCTAATATACATATCTGTACTCATTTAAAAAAATGGTTGCGTTTTGAATCGACAATTTTTTCGGGTATTGTGCAAAATAAAATAAAAAACATTTTAGTTGAAAGCACCTTAATTAAGTTCCCATGAAAATAGTTCCAGAAATATGCATTTTTGGCATGTTTTCAAACAATTCTACTCCAGAAAAATTGCGTAAAAAATTGCAAAAGTTGATGAATTAATTTTTCCAAATCAGCAATTATGTAACAATTTTAAAACAAAAGAACGTGTATCATTTGATATCTCGGGGATGCTAGGGGTTGAGAGAAAATTATGCGGAGTGAAATATACAAGGTAACAAACCCACAGGCTCAATAGTAAGAAAGGTTAATAAAATACTTTTCGGGAAAAAAATAATATTCAGACATGATGTCAAGAAAATAATCTTTGTTTTGTGAAAAATTAAGCCAGAGGCGGAGGCACGAAATGTTGCATGGGGGGGGGGGGTCTGCTCACCAACCCTGCGCCGAATGCGCGACTTTACTCTAGGGGGTCCGGGGCATGCTCCCTCTTAAATATTTAGAAGTCTAAACCCTCTAAATCGCTATTTCCTGCATTTTGAGGGGCAATTTTTGCTGACACAGAGGGTTTCAGCTTGATTTTGGAGGGGTGACGCCCCCAACATTTTTTCGAAGGGGCGACTGCCCCTCTGCCCCCATGTCCCCGCCAATGTGTACGACACCCCCACCCCGTTTTAATCACAAATCAGGAACAAGTAATTTAGAAGAAGTGAACTGTGGACTGCGGGGAGACACTAGAGAGACCAAGTCGTGATATTACCATATAATTATTCTTTCCCTCTAATTCTAAATTCTCACAGTGCGATACGATATGCATGAATCCTTTTGCACGTGACTCCGGGAAGGAACTCGAGAACCGACGAACGTGTACTACCACCCGGATATCCGGCTTGGAATGACAAGGTAGAGACTGGCAAGACGTGCGTGGGAGAGTGCTAAATTGTATAGACACTGCTTTGAGCTATTTTTTATCAATCCACGAAACGACCCAGTTTTATGAGCTTCTCGAATTGAGTTGTTGAACAATAGATACCATAAAATAGAGGTGTTATGTTGAAAAAAACACATGAATATAGGGTCGGGCAAATATGAACCCTTTTTACTGCTCGGCGTCACGTGGTCAGCCGATTTATTGGGGTAACCATGATTTAATCATTTTAACTCCGTGATTTAATTTATAATTTACCATCGCTGTTTGTTTCATGCCGATTTATCGCTATCCACGCATTTTCACAAGCACAAATAGTGTTGTTTTTTACATACTTTAATATCATTCCTGGTTTTAATAGTGCTATTGTATACCCTATGTGCCGTTTGCGTGTATACTATTTTACTTCACTCTAACGTTTCGAAGCGATTTGATACGGGTTCCAGGTGACATTGTTTATATGAAATTCGAACACGCGCTGCGTAGCGACTGTTCTCTTTGTATATTTCGCCTAAACGAGTTAGAAATATAAGCATATTTTGTATGTTTGGTTTTATGACAGAAAAAATAAAACCTGCACACGAAATAGTTTGACGTACTGATTATGTATGGACGCCATCTACATTAAAATTATTCACGTATATGGCGCCTTGAAGTGTTTTGTTGAGTTACCGTGGGTGAAGTCATTTAAACACCGAGTAAAAGTACATTCTTTGTGTGCGCTGTGTTTGGGTGCAACACTCGGGTACTCATCGGAAGACATCCCCTGGTGAAACCCTGCTGCTTCTGTGGTAACACAGAGCATAAGTTATGTAATTCGTGTGGTGTGTCGATACCTCGACCCCGCAAACTATGGCGTAATCAACAAAATGTAATCCGTGACAGGCAGGGGAAATTAAGGGGCTATCTCCCAACTCAAGAATTCTCCGAAACGCAAGACACTTTTCCACGAAGCAAACAATAGAGTCGACCATATTAGTACTACTGCCTTGCTCTCTCGTAACAATAGGCAAGAGCACGTAGATATTCCCCGGACAACCCCCCAATCAAAACCCTTATCAGTTCAAATATCTTTGAAAGTATTTTAATCGTCATCGACGTTCTAAATTAGTATGTAGTTGTGCAAGGTGTATAAGACATGTGTGGATTTTCTATAATACTCTCGTGTAAGATCGTCCTCCACATATCGCGGTGGCAATAGGCGTCATATAAACAGTCTGGTAGAAAGGTACGTGTCATGTTTTTTATCAATATATTTCACCCTTTTCAGTCAATCATTTTTATGCGTTGTAACACGACAACTTGGTTTTATTTCGACCATAGCTGGATGCACTGAATTAAAACCCAGTGAATATGGAATTTTGCTAATCAAATTCATTGTTCACTTCACAAACCAGTGAAAATATTAAAACGTAGTGAATATCAACAGCTAATCTGTTACAACTAAACCAAGCGAGTTATTTCCCGTCTACAGTATATGGAATCTCGGTCATAAATGTATGATTTAGCTTACGCACTTCTCAAATAATCAGCGATCAGTGGCTGTTTTGGAACATTTGAAAATATTCACCTAAAGTTCTAAGACGCATTATACTTAAGTCCCACGACGTGTCATTAGTGTAACAAACTACTACTAGTACACATTATTTGACGCTCTTTATTAGAACGCATTAATATTAGGGGGGTGTTTATACAGGGTTATCCTCCATATTATGTTCCATTTTGACCCCAAATTGAACCTGTGCGTCGTACCGTGGTTAACGACGCGTTGTTCAGCTCGTACCAGGCAGGGCATAGTGGTACTATTCCCCTCAGCTGACTGTTACGGGCCGACCAGCAGTATATGTATTAATGCGGAAGTATGTCTGGGAGAAAGACGGCCACGTTGATACGATGCATTTCCTAGTTCTGGATGTTATCCCCTTTAGGATTTACAGAGCTTCGAAGTCCTAATGTCCTAATAATGATTTTAAACCAATCGCGTCGATCAATGATTTAGGCAGAAATTGGCGCAAATCCATTTCGAGTAGTAGTTCTGCCCAGAAATTGGCGCAAATCCATTTCGAGTAGTAGTTCTGCCCATATGAAACGCCTTATACGATTTCATATGGTTTCAATGGTTGTCCTCGCCTTCGATACTAGTAATTAAATTATTCATATAATATACAGTGAAAGTCGCCGCAACATCTGCGAACACAAATGCGATGTTTGAGCGCGTATTCACTCGCTGGTTTCATGACGTTTTTGGCAACGCCAGGCTGTTCCGGAGAGCCGAGCTCTGGATGTAAACATTACAAAAAATAAAAGACGTTTACTATCACTAACGTATACGTCATACGTCACATTTCGCCAGATGATACAAATAGTTTGCATTTGGTAATTTATGCAAATACTATAATTATCTGGAGATTCGACGAAATACTAATTTGAATACAGCGATATGCATTTAAGACAGCTCGATTGACCTTTGACTTCTTTACAGACACACTTCCTCGCGAGCGAGACAGTGAAACAGTACAGGTAAGTGGTTTGACGTTAGCGTCAGGTACGGACACCGCAGCAGAAACCAGCGAAGCGCATATTTAGATGAGTCATAAACTCGATTTCTAATGTAAATAAGCATATTTGCGTCGTGTATGTGCAAGATGCTTCGTGACGAACTACTTTCAGACGAAACGCAACGCCCAAGTTGTGTTATGGTTTCTCGGTCTGTTTACGCCGACCGGATCAGACCATATAACCAGGACTTGGATGTTTAATGATTTAGACAATTATCCCTGCAATTGTCGGGCATTACGTGGAGAGAAATCTCTTTTTTTGTTTGTTTTTTCACGATACTTGTGCAAACTCATAGCAAGTTTGCGCCAGGGTTCGTACGCAGTATGTCAGTTGTTGTCAGTGAGTAAGCGTCTTTTATTATAATCACGAAGTGGTAAAATGTCGTAATTGTTCCTAAAAAGCTTCAGTCTGTGACGCATAAACCAGTTAATTTTAAGAACCACAACACATTTATATTTAATCGATATGTGGCACGTCATGTCATTACCACAAATTGTAAAGTTACTGTTTTGATCATGTCTGGTCTCCGTGTGGATGGAATCAAGCATTGCAACACAATGCTGGTTACTCGACATGTTTGAAAACACCTGTTGTTGTTGTAGTTGAACCAACGACACGAGAAACGTGTCTTTAGTTAAACGTAAAACATTTAAATGATAATAACTCCCTTGATTTGTTCCTCTTGATAGTTTCCTTCTACCCCCGGGAAGAACGCAGTCGATCAATTACTTAACCCTTTAATCAAAACTGTAAGCACCGTCTGGTGTTGTCTGTTTGGTCTAATAGTATCATAAATAGACGAACTGCAAAGTATTCAGGAATTGATACTGTAATGTCGGTGGGTAAAATGTTTTATCAGGTTGAGTTGTAAGGTAAATCCTTCTTTAAGCTAGCTTGCAAGTGAATATGTCAATCGACACATGGCTGGCAAGCACCAGAACAACTTTCATATGTAAACTCTTATTAAAAGGGGCCACTCATAAGCTGTAGGTATACCATGACTTGAATACGTTTAAAACACGCGCTCCCTGGAATAATAACTGTTGTGACCCTTGACCTCGCCTGCCAGTGAGTATTCCCCCTTTCAGTCTATGAAATCTCGGTCATAAATGCAGCTTAATTGGTTTTTTTATTTACAAATAAACATACTGATTTAAATTATGAGTGTTAAAATTCGTCATCCTTATACATGGCAGAGGTATTATCAATTCGAAGTGTCGCAATTATTGATTATTACTCAGTAGTGATTATAATAACGTACAAAAAATAATTTTGTTGAATTGTTATGAAATGCAAGTAAAATTCAACTTAGTTTCACCGTAAGTTTTTTTCCATTCACGAGTTGACCTGAAACTGTGTTCTTTGACCTGATAGGTCAGATCGCTTATTAACCAATCAAAATACTGGACTGATCCATCGTGGATCCATCTTAAATAGGCGTCAATGACTACGGAAAACCTAAATTAGATTCTAATTTAGGCATTAGAAAGGATTGAAATGTTCGATGAATGACGCCTAAATTAGAGGGTGTTTTTATTTAGAACAATGGCGATGTACGTAGCCTTTTAATAGGAGGCATGTATTAAAACCCTTATAATCCGACAAAATTTTCAACAACAAATACATTTTAATTAACAGCACATACACATAATATTAGGCAACTATAAAAAAATCGCAAGATTTACTTTCTCTTCCACAACCCCGAGGGAAAATTAAACGTATATTAGTGCCCGAATTAGGCCATGCAATATGTGTTTTATAACACATTACACGTTCATGCTAGGAAGGTGCATAGATCGTCTGCCGTCTTCTTCTCGACGTCTGCTAGCGGTGTCCCGATTTCTTCACAAAACGATCTAAGGACGCTTCTAGAAAACCTGATTGCGTCCTTCGTCGGTGCATCTTTATTTTATACTAGTGTGCCAAGTTCTTCTTCTGAACTGAAGCTAAATCGTCCAGTCTTTCGAGGCGGACCATCGATATCAGCGACCGAGCTAGCAGACGACATATTGGAAATCACACGATCAGATGAAGAGTGACGTCATCCCCGGGCACGAGTTGATGGACTAGTCTTCCTAGGGAACTTGTAATTTCCCTGGCGCTACTATGGTAATTCAGCCGATAACACATGACTCTGTTTTGACCAATTACAGTCCAGTATTAACGAGTGATGTGTTACAATATTTATTAGAACGCATTGGGGTGTTGTTTAAGCACTTAGAGTCGTTCTTCATATTATCTTTCGAGTCTCATTGCTGTTCCATTTACCGTCGTGTGCCGCGTTATTTCTGGAATACGCTCTTTATCACCACGGGCACACCATTGGGATATAACAGTAAACACAGTATTCATTTCATCAAAACGATGATATTATTTCTGGCTCGTGCTTTCTGTGGCGACATTTCAAATTTGCGAACACGATTTTCACTGTCTTCGTTAAATCCTCTATGTGATAACGAGAACCGCATTGCGGATTAGGAACTGTGTAAATGTTTGCGCGTCCTTTTCATCGGTTCGTCAATCGAGTCCATGAATTATGACAGTCGTACGCTTTTTGGTGCAAGGCAGACGATGTCTTCCGAGACGATCATTATCGAATTAATTGTTGGTATGTCCTTCAGAGTCAAGATGTACTTCCATGTTCTCGGCTGACTTCCGCAGTTTCTTATTACCTATAGCAACTATGATGGTGTCATATAAAATTAACGGGCCCAGTCCACTGCTCTGGATATATAATTACTGAATGACAGGCCAGGGTCGGCCATGTCAACTGTAAACATCGTGTTAATATGCCTGTCTGTCGAATTTGATAAAAAGATAATTAGTATTTGAACAGGTGCATTTCTGTAGGCCGTATATCTATCACCTGCTTGATTCAAAGTTTCCGAATTTGTATGTACATTAATGATTTGCTTGATTTGTTCAAAGACACTAGAAAAAAAAAACTTTTTCTAGTGTCTTTGTTTTCCAACCAGCGTGCATCAAATTTGATTATTTTTTTTTTAGTTTTTTTTTGTTATGTGTATTTTTTTATGTTTTATGTATGCTATTTATTTTAATTCGTTATTTAATTCCTGGTAGCTGGCAATTTAGCTCGACGCGCAAGGTACTATAAGTAATTAAAATAATACAAAATAAGATGTCAAATTATAATAAAAAACAGCAACAAATCAATAATGCAAAATGTTTTGAAATTTATATAAAATATATAAAATTAAAAAATATACGCCATACAATATATCACATGTTAATTAGATTGTCACGTGCCGGGCAAACAGTACACCTTAACTATAAACTCATTATAACGAAGAGTTTTTAGAACAACATTTTGTAAAAATAAAAAAAAAATAATCCTCAGAATTTACTCGTTTATCCTGACATACAATGTATATATACAATATATGTATTGTAATATTAGTTGTGTTCACGTTACACGAAGTACCCCGGCTAAGATTTAAGCTGATTTAGGCTTATCTAGCATATTTGCATTTTGGCTAGACCCAATTGCGTCCACGCACAGGGAGGGCCAGTCGTTAGCACGGGCTAAGGGGTGCCATTAGTCGGTGACCTTTGGTAAGCCGCTATTTACGAACGAAAAATGGATGACACGCGCGAGGTTCTGTTTCTGCTGCTGGCATGTTTCGTTCTAATTTTGAAGCGACGTGCACAGGAACGCGATAGAAGACGGACCCAACTTATTTGGATGCACACAGAAACAGTATACAACGGCGTAACAGAATACAGAATTTTATTAATGCATGTCGCAGACAGCGAACCAAATTTATTTTGTCTACGATTGGAGCTGCTGTACGCTCCACTACTACAGTGACCCGATTAGTGTGGAAGCGAGCGCGGAGTAATGACTGGTGGAATAGTGTCGTTATACGAACATGGGACAATTTTCACACCCAAAGGCCGGCGCAGAGGGCGCTTAGCCCTGGGCTAAGCGTTCGCGCATACTTCGTTAGCCCGTGCTAAGGTCTAGACCGCGTCTTAAATTCGAATCAGATTTAACCCGTACTTAGCATTCCTTAGCCCGTGCTAAGCGTTCACACACGTTTTCTTAGCACGGGCTAAGGAATTTGACCTCTTAGCCCGTGCTAAGGAGCTGTGCGTGAACGCAACTACATGTATTGAGTGAAGAAATAATGGCTTTTTCCGATTTTTAAAAATCTTGAATATAAACCTCTGTATTTTTCTATTTACATTTAAATTCATGTTTATACATCAGCAATGAGATGTTGAAGCCTCTTCAGGGTATTGTTGCCAGGCAACACACCTCCCAGCATCCCTGACGTGCCGCTCTGTTGTATGTTAAAGTAATTTTACACCAGCTTTCTTTTTTTTACATTATTTGCTTCTGAAACTACTAGTATTTTGTGTCCAGTTTCTTTCTGTTTGTTTTGTAATCAAAGTACAATCACGATGGCAACGTGGGTTGTCATGGAATCTGCACAAATAGAGCCGCGGCTAAACCGCATACACTGAACAATGTATTGTACAGCAACAACAGAAACTGGGTATTTGTTATACCCTCGAAAGAAAAAAAAACTGAACTGAACGCCTGACACAATTATAACCACATACATCCACTCGGCGGGGAATTAGCCATTAAAACACTGCGATAAAGACTTTCCGTTTTCGATATTGCGATTTTTTTTCGTTTTTTTTTGGGGGGGGGGGGGTGGAAAAACTGATCTTGACAAGATAATTCAGAATTACTGATTACACAAGAATATTACCAAAAAAATGATATATTCTCCATATTTTTGCTGGTGGAGTCATGTGCTCTATTTACATGAGTGCTGCCCACTCAAACACGCTATGGATCCCTGCTTTCGAAAAACGGCGTAGATAGTACTGTTTATAGTTTATATACATTTTTAAAGGGCGGCAGTCGTCGTGCCGCGTCATGTTCGATATGGGACTCATAGCGACGTATACAACGCGTGTAAAATACATTGTTTATTTACATGAAATTCGAACACGCGCTGCGCGACGACCACCGCGCTTTAAGAATTCCGGTTTCTCGGGGCTTTAAATTGATTCCTACCATGACGTTTCAGTGAGTAGCGCTACGATGTCGCCGTTTAGCTTTTCGTACTGTCGAATATGTTGGCTTCGTATCCGTATTTACATTTTTGCGAAATTCTATCGCGTATTTTCACAAACCTCGCGCAAACCACCGATATACACTAACTTCAACACCAAAAAACGTGCTTGAATTTTTTGATTTTCGGAGAGGAAAAAAAAACTTAATTTAAAAAATAGAAATACGGATTTAAACTTCAACTTGCTTCAAAACAGTGTAAAGTTTTTGGCCGCATGCATGACCGTAGAGCTGACATTTTAAAATGTATTCACATTAGTTAATTATCAGCCGCGCCGATTTTCAGAATCACGTGACGCTAAAACAAACACAATGTTCACAAAATATTAATAATAGAAAAGTACAGGTCAAGGGCTTTCCAAACATATATAGATTGTATGGGTTCTTGTAAAATTTATTCTGATAATAGGTGTTTACATTTTCCATGCAAAAAAACTATCCTGTACACACTCGAGTGTTTGTCGCAGGATAAGATAATAATCAATACAGAGACAAACCGGTAAACTGGTTGGCGTTCCGCTCCGCTAAAAAAACAAACAAGTATCATGTTTCCGGCCGTTGTCATGGTAGAACATGAACGTGAAGCTAACGCCGGCCCAATATACGAAATTCGTAAAGGGGATACAGCGTCTTCTCGAAGTTATTTCACTTTATAACTATCGCGTCTTTTTCTGTTATCGCTATTCACGCATGTTGACCTTTGACCCTAGATTATTTGATTGTACCGACGCAGCATTCATAGTTCAGTCAAAGTTTAAAGTTGCGTTGGGACTTACGTTGATACAGTGTAACGATGTCCGTTTCCTGTAATACTGGAAAGCGAAATAGCGAAATAATAAAAATTCAGCAAAAATTCAGAGTGTGATTGATTTATCGTGATTCTCATCACATTTAAAAATACGTGGTCGCAATACTATTTATTGACAGCCCACTTATTACGCAGATCACATTTTAAGATAAGTTCACAGAAGTGTGAAGTCAACATCAATCAATTTTGAAATTTTTAGACAGCGTAATTAAAAACAATTGCCACTAACGTGTGAGTGCTGAGTAATTTTCTGACGCTTCGGTTTTCGCGCCACGTCACTGCTTCCTCTTACATAACACACAGTCTCTCTATCATCGCATGTTGTATTTCTGTCCCACTATGAAACTCGCTCAACAGCCCCACCATGATGGTGAAAATGAAGTTGGCTTCGCATTCGGATTCAGAATTTTATAACTGAACGCACACTCGGGCGACCTCATGCGTCAAGAGCGGGCGGGGGTTTGCGCACATAGGCCAGCGTTATAAATAAGACACCAGGGCTACCAACTCTCAAAAGTTAGTGGCTCTGATGAGAAGTTGGTGGACCAACTTGCCAGTGCTTTTAAAAACAGCACAAGCAACGTGTAGTATGTGCACTTAGGAATGGAACTGAATCGTTTCCGAATCTTCGCCGCTGCATCCCCCCCAACATATCCCTCGCAGTATGATTATTGTCGTCGATTGGAATGACACTGACAGATACGAATATTATCAAAGCAAATTACCATGAAAAACAACAACAATCCAGACGAGTATGAAAACAAGAAATTTGTTTCATGCTTTATGTATTTGCTGTTTTCGAGCCTTCGAACTGTCTGGTTCCCAGTTTACCGATCAGTTCGTAACAATAGACATGATGTCTGCACATTCAATGTTTTCCGTACGTCTTTTTTTAGTGAAAACACTCAAAAAGGCATATTTTCTAGGGAAACACACAAAACAATAACATTTTCACAATTCACACAGATAGCTAATTAAAAATATATGCAGGTAGACAAGTTCCATCTTTACTGTGAAATACAGGTTTGAATATAAGCGCAAACGAACCTATGTCTTATCCTTCAATAAATTCAACACTGAATAATCACGTGTTTCCTTGACACGAATACATATGACAAAAACATTGATAGGAATACCATGGAACTACTATTGGGAAAATAAGTCACAACGATTTTGGATAACTTTTTTTTTATATATTATTCACTTCATTTTGTTTGTTTTTACATTCAGATAGTAACATTTCTAGAAAGTTCTGAAATTTGCATAGAATAATTTGATATATTTATAGATACTATTGCATCTAATTCGGAATAAGTCTTGGTATTGACCTGCTGAGTCATTTTCTCTGCAGAAGTTTCACCTTTTGTTGCATCTTTATTTTTTCTGATAATTTAGAGCTAATTGGTGAATTTCACCTTTCTCGCACTATTTTAACCTTCCTTTCTTGAGATAGATACTGCCAGTAACAAACTTGCCTTGTGCATATTTCTAGTATGTATTCCTACACCTTTCGATTGACAGAGAGGGCAACCATAATTTGCAGTAAATTGTCTTTGAACGGTGTTTGTTTTTAAATCCATAGAAGTCCCTAGGCCAGCTGATTTTCCTTATAATCGTTGCTGGCGGGCGATATTTGAATCCTCTTTTGGCTAGTTACTTGGTGGTTGTATTCCAAAAATAAAAACGATGCGATATTCAAGGGGCAGGCGAACGACGCCGAACAAAGAAACCCGAGTTAACCCCACCTTGCACGCGATCGAGTCGGTAATTATGCATCGTCCATGCATAATTATAAGTTTAGTTGCCAGACTCGCATATTAGTTGCAAGTCGGCTTAACACATCCACTCGTATTGCCGATGAGAACCACTGTTAGTTCGGCTTCAAAACATTTCCATACGTGCATACGTGATGTTGTAATACTATTACTACATAAACGCAGGTAGACACTATGTTTCTTTTTGGAAATGAAACAGGTAGCGGCAACTATGTGTTTATAATAAAAAATACAAAGCGAAACAGCCTGAGGTATACTAGATATTTTATTACTGACGCTCGTCATACAGGGTTTTTAAAAATAGTGTTTCGATTTGGTGGTTAGATTAGATGCATGAATGTAGAATTATTCGACAGCCAAACATTGAGAAAAATCAGGCTGCACTCTTTAAAATTTTAACCAAAATGTGATCACATTGTAACACTTCGTTTACTTGGCGTCTTTACTACAAACTACGTGGACAAGAAAGCCCAATCGTGCCCGCCGTCCGTGTCAGTGTTTCAGATTCCGATGTAATATTGGTTATGGCAAACTATAATTGTTACAACAGACCCTACCAGAAGGGAACGTCACTCAGCGATGATTTATCTCAAATAATCATAAAGGAAATCAAATCGTGGAGAGTGTTGGTAATATGAATACCGGCGAGGTACCGAGAGCAGTGTTCCCTGCAGAAAGGGCGTAAGTTTTCAATAACCGCGGCCGGTTCATCTACTTTTGCTTTTTTTTGTTTTTTTCAAATGGTCACGAACCTTTGCTGACATTTAATGCTGCGCGTTCATCTGCGTGTTGAGGGTGGTTGATATCGCCACAAATCTTGGCTGAGACACAACGCTCGGTCATACAGTTTTTGCGATTGTGATCACCGACAAGGTGACAAGATCCACATCGTTTTTTTGGTTGGGTCGCGGAGTTGTTATCGACACACTGTATTGTTTATTTAACTCGTTGAATGAGGACTCTGCATGTTGAACTTCAAGTTGGAGTTCATTGATTCCTTCATTCGCTACCTGTACTCGTTTCTTGTTGTACTTCACTATTAACAACGGGATTCATGGCAGGTTGTGCAAGAGAATATCCTTCGGTTATTGTTATTTTATAATCGATGGTAGTCGGCACCAACGACTTCCAGTGCACATCGGAACATATCAGTCATATCTCGGATGTCGTCGGATACTAACGTTATAAGCATGCCTTCCTCGTTCAGATATTGTACAGAAAACACACTGTCTTTCAAATATGCAATGTTTAACTTCACCTGCTTTATAAAATTATTTTAATCTACTGTGTAGTTGTGTGGGTAATATTCGCTGTGTGCTGTTCAGTGCTCGGAATATGAGTGAATTTGGCGGAAAGTGTTTATTGTACCATGGAGGTACCAAGGTATTGTCACAATGTAGCAATATGTACGAGTGCTGTAATATGATGCAACAAATAAGGCAGTTATGGTGTTATGTAGCAATAGCCTATACTTCAATCCGTATACTGCCGAGTACTTAATCGAAACACTATTTTTAAAACCCCTGTATAAACTAGTGCTCACAAAATTAGGTGAAAAACCGGGCGACGACGTTATGAAACTTTGTTGCCCGGCAGAAATCTTGATGGACTCGGGCGACCGGTTTTTCAAACACTGTTCATACCACAGTCACTTGGGGGCTGAAAATCAATAAATACTAATTTTCAAAAACAATCATCCGCTATACGTATATAAATAAAGTTGTGAAACACGGCACCTAGTAAATCGACACCCTGTCGGTTTCAAATGTCGATTTCTTACCTTAAAATGCAAAACAAAAATTTTAGAGGGGGTCAGGTGTTACGTTAATTACCATTGTTCATAATCGCTAACTAGGTTTTATTCAAAACTGCACAAATCGCGCGTTTTCTGGCGATATCCGACAATTTCATGATCGAAAATGGCCAGCAGCCAGAATCAAGGGGGATTCGCACAGAGTTCTGGGTAAATCAAGTGCGCATACTAATTTTCAGCCAATCAGGCGTGCCGTAACAGCGAGTATTTCCTTCATTTACCCAGAACTCTGTGCGAATCCCCCCCCTGATTCTGGCTGCTGGCCATTTTCGTTCATGAAATCGTCGGATATCATCAGAAAACGCGGGATTTGTGCAGTTTTGAATAAAACCAAGTTAGCGATTATGAACAATGGTTATTAACGTAACACCTGACCCCCTCTAAAATTTTTGTTTCGCATTTTAAGGTAAGAAATCGACATTTGAAACAGACAGGGTGTCGATTTACTAGGTGCCGTATTTATTTATTTATTAATTGATGAAATGCACTATAAACTTTCATATGATAAAGTCAACATAACATAGAATGTCATGTAAGTTGGTTAAAATGTATATTTTCTGAAGGGAAGCAAGGCAGCCTCAGTAGTGTTTTCCAAAATCAACAACACAGGTTTAATCTGTGTGCCTATAAGTTTCAAAGATAAACTCAAAACAAAGCAATGTTAGGATGTGTTATCAGTAGCTATCTGACACACAATGAGTGTTTCCAAACATTCAAGTAGTTTGTCTCCGTCCTTGTTTGTTTCACAGATTAGTCATTTGCATATGAATGTGTCAGACACAAGGTCACACAGCCACTGAAAAAAATCATTGATTTTGGTGTTTTCGTATGACGAATTTATCCAATTATAGCTATCCCATTCCTTTATTTTTTTGGTTTCTAATAGCCTTACACATTTGGATGCCCCTACACATGGTAAAACAGACCTTGATGGGAAAACAAATTGATTGTGCCGATAAACAAGCTTGAAAATCTTTGCTGTTACTTCATGGACGTTTTCTAGGAGTTTATGTTTTTCAAAATACAAGGTCTTTAACAAAAAATAACGTATACTTATTGTCGTCGGATTAACACCAAATTTTCACAGTTTTAAGGTGACAATGAGAGGAACTTGAATGTGTCCAGACAAACTATTTCATCGATTATTTACCAACGAGTTGTGGTTTGAGTTGGGGGCAATGTGACTAAAACAGTAATTGAAATTCAGCACACTATTTTTTAAAACGCGTTGCTTGAGTAAAACTGACCAGATACATTCAATTTACCAGAGTATTGAACAACTAGGAAAAGTGAAAAAAATACTTCTTATCGCCAGCATAAATGCGTAATTATTTTTTTTACAGAAAAAGTAATTTTACACCTTTGATTGAGTAACGCGTCGTAGAATGCAGATACGGGCATGCAAAATACACTTGTGAAAAGCTTGAAGTCTGGCGATTCTAAAAATATATACTTTCCAGGGTCTATTTGTAGTCATTTAGTCACAATTAGAAGATGAAAACAAGTGTGCAAATAATAGTCCCGCTACCTTAAGCATGTTAAAAAGGGTGTTATGTCAAACGGCACCTTGAGGTAGAAGCCTAAAATTGTACTCCAAGACAATATAAGGATATTGACCTAAAATATGTTGGGTGTCACCAGCCTTTTTTCGAGAAATTGATGGTTGTATTTTTGTGGAAAGTCGCCATTTTGACACTATTATAACACTTTTACAACAGGTTCCTATGGCAGAGATATTATGCAATATCTTAAAATCTAGCCCGGTGACATAGGCTGAAAGAAAATCATATAATGTTAATGATAGGGTACATTTTGTTGTTCTGAATTATTAAAAAAATCTGGGTTTTAAAAAGTGTAAAAAAATGCAATTTTTCATTAACATTGTGTGTTCTATGGAATTGTTCTAAAAATAGCAATTTTCAAGAAATATTAGAACACGTTTCTCAAAAACACACAACATAATGCTATTTCACCGTACCACGGGACATTTGCTTCATGATTGTACATAATAAACTAATTAACATTGTCATGCGATTTATGACCAATTTTGTCAAAAATTATGATTAGGTTTCTATGTTTTGGTGTATCAAATCGACATCTCCCAGGAACACATAAACCAGTTTGAATCAGACCAAAACATCACGTGTGTCTTTTAGCGCATAAATCAAATATATTAACAAAATTGCTCTTCCCCCACCTAAAAATGGACTCCTTCAACTCAAAACTAGTATAATGATTTACAGACATAGATACATGAGTGAGCTTTGGAAAATCCCAAACGTCACCAGTGAAATGACTGCAGTTTCCGGAGGTCGGATGTCTGTTTTTTGTATCATATCAAAATTCGGGTCATTTAATTACATCGATACACTTAGTTACTGTGGGTACGAAACAATGCAGATTTCGTAGACGAATATTCTCATCTGTCCGAATCGGTTCACCTTAGTTCTATACGGAATATTTTAAAGTTGTTTGGCGTTTCCCTTGCCGACTTTAAAGACTGTCACAGAAAGTTCGCGAAAACAGCAGCAAACAAGCGTACAATGAAGCCCCCTCATGCACGATATTTCGTTTGTATTTTTTTTTTTCAAATGCAATTCATTGTTGCTCGAAAGGCGGTGGGAATTGGAAGATTAAATACTATTGGACAATCTATAAGCGCTCTCCGCGAACTTGGACCCTAGGATTCATCATTAGACAAATACAGTACGTGATTTCCGGTTAAATAAGACTCGGACAACCACAGTGTTGACAACTTCCTGCTTAGATGCTTTGATTTATAGTAATTTTAACCTGTCTAGGGAGTCTAGTAAAACATTTTTTCCCCGCAGTTTCCACATATCTATTTGAATGGTTTCGCAATATTAGTGTAATATTATCATTTATTAGTGTCATTTCCGTCGAAAGCTGATGCTTGTTCACTTGCCTCTATAGCTTGAAATAGTTTATACCAGTTTACCAAGTATACATATATGTACATATTGAACGTCATAATGACTAAGACATCAAAGTCAATGCTCCATGTTGCACACCCACCAGCAAATAACTTACTGAACCAACCAACACCGTCCTGTACATATGCAATAGAGGGGGGATATGTTCACAGATATTTTATAATAAAAATATTTGCATTATGTTTATAATAAAGAAAATGACAAAATATAAAGCAAGGCATCATCGGTATTCCATAATAACAAAGTCCAAAATGACAGGTGGTTATGCCACATTAAAATCGCCTTCCATCGACCATTCAACATAATCTGCTACAATTTACAACACGTATAATACAAAGTAAATATGTTCATTCACAGTTCTGAATAAATATTTCAATGCAAAATGTTATAGCTATAAGACCGACTTTTAAGGTTTCTGTCGCCATTAAAATGAGAATTTTGTTTATGTTTGAGTTCAACCATAACAAATAATTTTACATTTTGTGCTGTTTTTGGAGTAACTTGCTGATTTATGTGATTTTTTTCGGCTGTTGCATATCGATGAACATATCTCTTTACTCCTGTATTAAATTATCAGTAGATGGACGTTTTTTAGGGGAAGGGGTTGTGCACTGATCGAAGATTCAGTAGGTAATGACTTGTTTGTTTATTGGTTCATGGTATTATGAGGCTGGGCATTGCCTTTATTATTAAAGCTAAAACCTGGCCCGTTTTTTATATTCCTCGCTCATTCAGAGTTCAGTTTGTCCTAAATAACTCGATTTTATTTGTGACGAATACTAGTACGCATGCGCCGCATGCACGCTAGCTGAGTCGAATCTTATGTACTAGTATTATACTATTATATATAATATCATAAACACTTGGACACTATTTTAATTTATTTTATTTTATTCTATTCTATTCTATTTTATTTTATTTTATTTTATTTTATTTTATTTTATTTTATTTTATTTTATTTTATTTTATTTTATTTTATTTTATTTTATTTTATTTTATTTTATTCTATTCTATTCTATTCTATTCTATTCTATTCTATTCTATTCTATTCTATTCTATTCTATTCTATTCTATTCTATTCTATTCTACTGTACAAGGCAGAATTTGTTACGTCGGAGAAAAAAAAAGTTACTCACACAGGAAAACTTATGAGACGGAAGTGGAAAGTCATAAACAGCGCGACAACATGGTTTTGATGAACAAACGTGAGGTGTACAGGTTTAAAGGGCGGCAGTCGTTGCGCCGCGTCCTGTTCGATATGGGACTCATAGCGTCGTACACAACGCGTGTAAAATACATTGTTTATTTACATGAAATTCGAACACGCGCTGCGCGACGACCACCGCGCTTTAAGGCATAGCGGTGGTCGTTTTCTAATGGAAATTACAAGCATGACTTTTGACCTGGGCGCGACGCACACTAATTAACGCGAGGAAAGCCTTCGATACCTTCCAAAAAAAAGTGTTCTACGAAAAGATTCATGAAAACTAGCTTAACGGATAAATATATGAGATATCATTCCATGATAAATATAGCCTTGTAATAATCAATTCACAAAACAAAAAGATGTGCATGAATAGCCCACGATGTGTCATGCCAAATTTGAAATCGGCAAAAGCTTGTCTGAGAAACCGTCCATGTACCAAATTTATACCAATTCTGTAAAGATATATCCGAAGAACAAACACTACCAGTTGCAGTGGCCATTTTGAATCAAATCGCAAAATGACGTGCATCATTAAGATTCGTGACTAATTTTAAGTTTTTTATTTTTTTATTTTCTGGACCTAAATCAAAATATCCAAATAATAGTGTAAGTCACAGAATGAAATGTTTAGAAGAAAAGTGATAAAAAGCATACACATTATATCTCTCAGGATCTATCGAGTTGGTTGTATTGATTTCGATTCCGGCAACTTAGCAGTTCAAAGATTACAGCACATTGAATAAAAAATGTCAGGATTGAATGAAACCGGAAAAATGTGTCAGAGAAACTGTTGATGTTCAAATGGGGATCTTTGGTGTACTACAAATAGACCCAGGATAGTATATATTTTTAGAATCGTCAGACTTCAAGCTTTTCAAAGGTGTGTTTGTCATGCCCGTATCTGCATTCTACGGTGCGTTACTTAATCAAAAGTGAAAAATTACTTTTGTTGTAAAATAATAATTACGCATTTATGCTGGTGATAATAAGTTTTGTTTTCACTTTTCCTAGTTGTTCAATAGTCTGGTAAATTGAATGTGTCTGATCAGTTTTATTTAAGCAACGCGTTTTGAAAAATAGTGTGCTGAATTTCAATTTCTGTTTTAGTCGCATTGACCCCAACTCAAACCACAACACATTGGTAAATAATCCATGAAATAGTTTGTCTGGACACATTCAAGTTCCTCTCACTGTCACCTTAAAGCTGTGAAAATTTGGTGTTAATCCAACGACAATAAAATCGGAATTTTCAACACAAATAATAGTCTCGCTACCTTAAATGCTAACAAATCACTATCTCTTTTAAGGTAGCGAGACTATTATTTGTGTTGAAAATTACGATTTTCACATTTATTTATTAATTGATGAAATGCACTATAAACTTTCATCTGATAAAGTCAACATACCATAGAATGTCATGTAAGTTGGTTAAAATGTTGATTTTCTGAATGGAAGCATTTTCTGAATGGAAGCAAGGCAGCCTCAGTAGTGTTTTCCAAAATCAACAACACAGGTTTAATCTGTATGCCTATAAGTTCCAAAGATAAACTCAAGACAAATCAATGTAAGGATGTGTTATCAGTAGCTATCTGACACACAATGGTGTTTCCAAACATTTGAGTGGTTTGTCTCCGCCCCTGTTTATTTTACAGATTAGTCATTTGCATATAAATCTGTCAGACACAAGGTCACACAGCCACTGAAAAAAAATCATTGATTTTGGTGTTTTCATCTGCCGATTTTATCCAATTATAGCTATCCCATTCCTTTATTTTTTGGTTTCCAATAGCCTTACACATTTGGATGCCCCTACACATGTTAAAACTGACCTTGATGGAAAAACAAATTGATTGTGCCGATAAACAAGCTTGAAAATCTTTGCTGTTACTTCATGGACGTTTTCTAGGAGTTTATGTTTTTCAAAATACAAGGTCTTTAACAAAAAATAACGCATACTTATTGTCGTCGGATTAACACAAAAATTTCAAAGATTTAAGGTGACAGTGAGAGGAACTTGAATGTGTCCAGACAAACTATTTCATCGATTATTTACCAACGAGTTGTGGTTTGAGTTGGAGGCAATGCGACTAAAACAGAAATTAACTAGGAAAAGTGAAAAAAATAATTCTTATCGCCAGCATAAATGCGTAATTATTTTTTTTTACAGAAAAAGTAATTTTTTTCACCTTTGATTGAGTAACGTGTTGTAGAATGCAGATACGGATTGTCGAGAAACTTACACTTGCGCGACTTTTGGCCACGATTTTGTCGTGGCAAGTCGAACTGGGAGGCTCCCGCACTGTGCACGACTAATTCACGAATAGTTCACGAATGCGTGCCCATCATCGTCCACATTGACATTAATATTTTATCATTCATTGACAGTCCTTTATTGACAACTACCTGGTTACCAACATTTTTATAATTCTTGCTTTACTTCACAAACACCATTCCATAATAATATCCCATATTTTAGGGTCCCTAAAACGTTCTAATAAGAGTTCCATCTTATCTCACGACGCCGTGGGCCCAGAACTAGTTTCTGTGGACACATTCAACAATGGGTAGGTGAAAAGTCAAAACTGTGTTTAGTTTTCACACCTGCATACACCCGTGACCATCATATATATTAACAACCTTCCTTCTCCCAATCAAAATTAATGTAATGATTTACAGATTTATTGTGTTATCTTTGGAAATCCCAAACTTCAGTGAAATAAATTCGTAATGCCGTTTCCGGTGGTACGATGTCCTTAAATGCAATTTATTGGTGTTCGAATATGAGGTGGGGAGCCTAAAAGATTGCCAGGTTTACTCAGCCTTTTATCGAAGCCGAACTATGGTTGTTAACGATTTGTACAATCGCCGCCGACGAACAAATCGAGGGGTGGTAATTCAGTCATTAACTCATAGACCTAAAAATAAATTTGTAGCATTTGTCTTTGATGAATACCGCAGTTGCCTGTCCCGGTATTTCAAAGTCTATGCATCAACTGTTTTTGCAAAAAAATACGAAGACGATAGAGGGCGTGATTTCGACCCGATGCGGCCAGGGCCATGTCAGGGTCACGTCTAATCGGAGCCCAATCCCGAGACAGCTCGAGTCAAACGTTGGGTTCCGATAAAATGCTGTCGTGTAAGCGAGGCAATAGTTGCGTTCGCGCACAGCTCCTTAGCACGGGACATAAACCTTAGAAATAGTTCTCTTGGCTAGACCATGGAGGTAAAAAATGGCTCAATGGCTCTGTTAGTACTTTCCATGGCTAGACCATGGAGGTATAATATCTGTTTATACCTCCATGGCTAGACTAAGTCCTAGTTTGTTTGATTACAAGATTACAGTTTATTTATTGACACATGACTGACTTTGGAAAGTACAGCAGTAAGAACAAAAAAAGTACAAGATAGTAAAAAATAATTAACAGTTCAAGATAAAAAGTGGACACAAATTACAAAGTTATATTAAATTACAAAATTCATCGACAATCAAACATACAAAAATACATAATATTATATCTATAATTAAACTCCCACCATGTGTGTTCCGCAAAGACTCATAGAAATAAACCATAGACCCTCCAGTACTGGAGGGTCTATAAATAAACTGACTATGGACTGACAAGTTATTTATTCACTTTCTCGGTTGTTTATAATTTGGACTAGACATTGTAAGATGGAATTTAATATAAACAAGAAACATAATATTTGTGACTGCCGTGTGCAAAGTACACAATGGAAGTCTGCAGTTACGTAGTGCGTCTGTTAGTGTGTGTTATGTACTACTGCTGTTTCAAGATCCCCTCATTGGATTTTGATGAAACCTGGTACATAGATGCTGTGGAATAATGTACAGATTTGATTTGTTTTGAGTAAAAAACCATGCATATCAATTACCTAATTTGCATAATAATTAATCAATTTTCGGCTTTTCCATTTATATCTCAAGTACTAGTAATCACATTTCACCGAAACTTAATACATAGATGTCATAGGACAGACCTGATTGGTTTTAGGATAATAATATTTGCATATTAATTACCTAATTTGCATAATTAACTAATTTTTAGCTTTTCCGTCAGTATCTCAAGTACATGTCATTTTATTTCAATGAATCTTGGTACATATATACTCTGAAACAATGCGATGATCTAATTAGTTTGATTAATGTTTGATTTGATTAATCTAATAATTGATCAATGTGCATAATAATCCATTTGGTTTATTGAAGTAATCCACAGATATGATTATCTTACTATGTTGGAAAACATACATATTGATTATCGAACTATGATTAGTCCATTTCTGATATCTCAAAAAATCAGATTAAATTGAATTTATCACAGAGGTGCTCTGCAATTAATTAGACGGAAAACCACAGACATAAAATCAAATGTATTTACTGTAAGCATTAAATGTAGATAGCAGACAAATATTAGTTGCCAAGCTTCTTGTTTCGAACGAGCCAACAATTTACCTTACTTCGTCCGACATAATCTCGCGCGTACTAGAAAAAAACGCGAATGGTCTATTCGAAAACGACAAAAGATAGAAATAACATTCAAGGGATTTTACTTATTGTCACTGTGCAAAATAAAGCAGGTAGGTCGTACATTGCTGACTTTTTAACTTAAAATACTCTTCAATGTATGTTTGTAAGAATATTATATATATTAAAGCCCCACATCGCTCCGCTTTGTGATCAACCGATTCGCCAACATTTCGTCTAGTGCGAATCAAGTGTGGCAACCAAGTCATGTTCGGTGGATGACACAAAATGGTACTTGCTTCCAACACCATGGTCGAGCGTTTAGTGGTCAGCGGGTGAAACTAAACGATAAGCGCTGCCAACATCGATTAATCTTCCAGGTTTTCAAACAATGTTGTCAATAGTTACGTATTTCCCAATGCGACACAGTCACGCATCCGTTATTTGAACCATAAACCACAAAATGAGAAAGACCAATATTTGTACTGAAATTTATAAATATTCACAAAGATGGAGAGAATGTCATTGTTGCACTGAGAATATTTAGACAGGGACATTTAAAGTGATTGAAAACATATTCTTACACCTTCTATATTAAAATGACCGTTATCCGACATAAGACGTCATCTGTGACGACTGCGCATGCGCCCGGCGTTCAGTTTATTTTCGTGTGTAGAGTTACAACATATACCCTCTAACAGGTTAGAGGGTCTATGGTTACACGTTCGAACTCAGACTAATTAGAACTAAGGTTTCAGTGAACTAATTAACATACTAGCTCAAACGAGGATGTATATAAAATTAAACCCGCTGTGAATTCCGCGAAGGTTTTTTTTTTTTAATTTTCCTAATATTCACTGCACCGATTCGCACTACTTAACGCTGTCCACAGCAGGGAATTCCCCGCGCACACTCGACAGGGAGTGTTTTATAGCTAGTACATGATTTATAGCCTGGTCAATATCCAGGGTGTCATTTCGTAAAAATATCCAAGTACATCAACCTACAACGCAACATATTACAACAACTTACGTGATACTCCACACGACACAGCGTCAAAGTCAATTCGAAGCAACGAACAAAATTGAATGATCTTGATTGGTTACTCAAACATAACGCATAACAGCTGGACCAATCAGATAGCTTGTTTGTTGACAATTTGTTTCGACGTGTCAAATTCTTCCTTGTATAAATGCTTCGACTCAACTTCAATATCATACCCATACTATTACCATCAGCAAAGACGTGGATACTTAGAGTTTCTGGCGTGACTTGTCCATGTTGCCCGGCACAGCGGAAACATAATTCCGTCTCCGGGGAACAGTACCGTTTTGGGACAAATCTCGATAAAATCTCAATGTAATGATAACTTTATGGACATTATTTATTTAATATTCATGTACCAGGTTTCGCACGGGAATCAAGTTGTGCGGTAATTTTATGCACTGCAAATCCGCATCCCGAGGGAAAATATACAACTATATCGTGTATATTGCATCATAGACAGTATAGTAGGATAGCATAATGGTGTTCGTGTGTTTGCTTTTGTTGGCCCGGTGATTAACCCCGCCCACTTTTATCAGTTGAGATTTTTCAGATGATAGCTATGATTTAAGCAATATTTGCAAACATTATGTACATTATATGTTTTTGTAAATATATTGAATCAATTTAGAACTGTTTAAACTGTTGTTGTTTTCAGTTTGTAGTAAAATTTCAGATAACAGAGCTTAGTTACGCCACAGCCGTGTACATACCGGCAAATGCGGGGGATACCAACAACCTACAAGTTAGGGTGCTAAAACAACCACGTACGCAGGGCTACTTGGCGGTGTTTATCCAGTTTCTGTATCTCATACATATATAAGTGCTGGGAATTCCAGAAAAAAGACAATAGTGTTTCTGACTGCGTGGGTTCGTTATTGCCCTGCGCACCTATATAAAGAGCCAAATCTTCCCCATCGCCCACACTCAATGCTTACTGCGCCGCTACACACACTGGCGCTCTACTTAGACAGTCTATAAACTAAAGGCGGATCCACAAATACTCGGTACGTTCTTGCGGATAACTTTATAGTTGGCTCATTAATGTAAACCATCTGTTGCGTGTTGAAAGTGGGACACTCTGCCAACTCATCGAACACTTGCTTGTTTTTGATCGTGACACAATTCCCCCCAAAATATTCTAAAGCCATTTTTGTTCTTTAAGTTGTAATTAATTGTCATTTTCACTCTTATTAGGCGTACTATGGTGCGTTATAAAGTGGACGATTTCGAAGAGGATGCGATGGGTGAGTCCTTTCACCAGGGTACGATCTTGTCTGACTTGAACCCGTTTCGAATCGACAGCACCGGGGACCTCGAATTTGTAGCTGGTTTGGACGAAGAAAAGGCGCTTGGAAATGCGGAACCGATAATTCAGGTTTGTATTTTGTACAATTTAATTACGTTGGAGTGGTGTACTATAGAACCACTGTAATGTAATTGCGTGACAACTTAATAGACATCTGTGTTGATTTTGCGTATTACTAAAATACACAAATTAACCCATTCACCCAGAAAAATGATACTTCTTCAACGTGTACTTTGGGACGTCGCGGTTTTGAATAAGATATTTGGTTTACTAAAAGTGAGGTGCTATACAAATATAAATGGGCGTGCCGTACATACGTACTAACATAACAAGGGTCTACCGTACGAGACGAATTACCCAATGTGAACCACATTTTAGAAAACTCCAAATTTGATCTTCAACACACACAAAAAAAGATTTGTGGCCGTTTTTTCGTTTGACGTTTTTACTTCGGGCGACGACGATTTTCTTTCCAAATACGGCGTGCCAAATAACTGTTATTACTATTTGATTGATCATAGCTTCTTCTCGAGTTTGTAGTATTTTGTTTTTTTGAAAACCAAAACTTCCCTCACTCCAGGGACGTACGAACACTCCTGAATGGTTTCACATCCACATTAAAAAAAAAAAAAAAATACTGAGCAATTCGTGACCACCTCCTATAAAATAAAGTTGATATATTCTTCACATTTCGTTTTTAATTATGTATTGCAATGTTTTCTGGGTTTAGCAACATCAAGCTTATACAATTCAGCATATTTACCAATTTTGTGTGGAATCGCCAGAAGTTCCCGTTGAAATGTTCCTGGTCGATGCGAGTCCCACGCAACTTATACAACGCATGTCAAATATTTTGTTAATTATGATGTAGCATAGACCTAAGAAAGCAATGTGTCAAAGTCTACGATTATAGACGATATGCGCTTGAATCTCACCGGCTCAAAATACTACGTCACGGTCAGGTTGTTGCTGAGCGTGCTATCAATCAAGACCCACTTTGTTAGCCGCTTATGAAATGACTGAGAACACTCCCGTGGCTCAATCGTAAAAATTCATTTTTTTGTACAAATCATTCCATGGTACAGGGATGACGAAAATAAAATAAAAAAGACTTGGGTCACGTTTCTCGGTTCAGAGAAAATCCATGGAGTTAAAAGAACTATGTTTTGTCATTTTACCATTTCTTGGGTTCAATGTACACGTTCGCGTCTATTTACGAAATATGTTTGCAACGTCACAGTCTATGAGAGAAACCGCCGTTGAATTGCCTAATTATGCATATTATTTGACAGTTATGCGCACATGTAAAATAAATATAGAAATAGTATCCCATACATTTCCACTGTCAGGAGTTCAAAATACAAAGCAGCGGTAGCGTCGTCACGATATTGGCATTTTAAGAATTCTCTTTAATCACGTCAATTGCTCGTAATCAGTATGTCCATTTCGTAATCAGTATGTCCATTTGGTAATCAGTATGTTCATTTCGTAACCAGTATGTCCATTTCGTAACCAGTATGTCCATTTGGTAATCAGTATGTTCATTTCGTAACCAGTATGTCCATTTCGTAACCAGTATGTTCATTTCGTAGTCAGTTTGTCCATTTCGTAGTCAGTATGTCCATTTGGTAATCAGTATGTTCATTTCGTAACCAGTATGTCCATTTCATAACCAGTATGTCCATTTCGTAGTCAGTATGTTCTTTTCGTAATCAGTATGTCCATTTCGTAGTCAGTGTGTCCATTTCGTAGTCAGTATGTCCATTTCGTAATCAGTATGTTCATTTCGTAACCAGTATGTCCATTTCGTAGTCAGTGTGTCCATTTCGTAGTCAGTATGTCCATTTCGTAATCAGTATGTTCGTTTCGTAACCAGTATGTTCGTTTCGTAATCAGTATGTTCATTTCGTAACCAGTAAGTTCGTTTCGTAACCAGTTTGTTCATTTCGTAGTCAGTATGTTCGTTTCGTAACCAGTTTGTCTTTTTCATAATCAGTATGTTCATTTCGTAATCAGCATGTTCGTTTCGTAACCAGTATGTTCATTTCGTAACCAGTATGTTCATTTCGTAACCAGTATGTTCATTTCGTAATCAGCATGTTCGTTTCGTAACCAGTATGTTCATTTCGTAACCAGTATGTTCATTTCGTAATCAGTATGTTCATTTCGTAGTCAGAATGTCCATTTCGTAACCAGCATTTTCATTTTGTAATCAGTATGTTCAGCTCTTTTTGACACAGTTATAGATAAGCCATTTTGTCATAATAGTTCCGTACGTTGCTTGGAGTCTCATACCGAATAGGATGCAACGACCGCTGCCCTTTAATAGTTTGAACAGTGGTCATAAATGCTTTGGGTGATTGTTTTAATTTGCAATCAAAATTCACATTCCTAGATACTCCCCATTTTGAATATTATGATTTACAATGTATTGTTTAGGGGTAAAAGTCGTCAAAAAACCTTTTCACCACCGGTTCCATCTTTTCATCACAAATTCACAAAATAGTCACTTCAGAAGATTGGGACAAAAATAGCCAGCTTTTTGAGTAAAAATAGAAAATTCACTAAAATTTTGTCTGTTGGCTCCAAAATTAAGGTTCATTTCCAGAAATATTGAAGAATATAAGGAAAGAAAGTGCAGAAAAATTGTGGTCAGAAAGACATGTAGCGAAAAGGTTAAACTATTTTCTTTTGTAACCTTTAACCTTTCCCAGTAGATTGTTATGAGTTAATAAATAAATAAATTGGCAATGAAATTTATTATAATATATATATACCCCAGTATATAAACAAAACGTTATAAAACACTCGAGTCTGCCGAAACCTAAGTCGACAGTATTATTTCCCTCATTTTGACAAGCGGAAAACAGGGTGATTATGTTGTAGTCGCTTACACAAGATCTGCTCACCAACCTCGCACCAAAGACGCGACCTTACTAGGGGGTCCGGGGCATGCTCCCGCCTAATATCTACACCCTGCTATTTCATGCATTTTGAGGGCAAATTTTGCTGACAAAAAGTGTTTCAGCTTTGGAGGGGCGACGCCCCCCCCATAATTTTTTTCATGGGGGCGTCACTGCCCCCCTCTGTCCTGGCAG
Source organism: Saccoglossus kowalevskii (assembly GCF_978046115.1). Classification (NCBI taxonomy): domain Eukaryota; kingdom Metazoa; phylum Hemichordata; class Enteropneusta; family Harrimaniidae; genus Saccoglossus; species Saccoglossus kowalevskii. The sequence continues at coordinate 23,966,194 of NC_140657.1, forward strand.
ATCATTTCAGTGTCGCACATGCGCAGAATAACAGAATAATCAGAAAGCACGTACAACGAAATAGGTAATTAAGTAATAGAAAGCCCACTGTGGTACTACTTCCACCTCCGGTTCTATTATTTAGTTTGCTTTAACTAGTTAGTGAAGTAGCCCCCCCCCCCCCACTTCAAATACTCATGCACCCTTTTTAACGTATTATTTATCTTCCAGGGTTCAGAGTGTGACCTCTTCTTGACTGAGTCACTACAGGATATTTTTAATGATATAGCTACAATTATAGGCGGCCCATACCCAGCAAGTAAGTGCTTCAATCTGATTAAAATAAGATCCTAGTTTGGGCTTTATTTTTTTTATAAAATATTTTATTATTTATTTTTATATACAAATACTTTATTTTTTTTTAATTTCTTTATTTTCTTGGGCATTCAATAAATGTGTACATTTCTAGACAAGACAGATTAAGACACTCTAACCGATCCATTAGAAAATGTTTAATGTTACTTTAAGTATGGTATTAAAAAAAGACCACTTCTTTTTATGTAATGTTTTTTTCTCCTTTGGTTTGGCAATTGGACTCTCAATTTAGAAAATGATGCTTTAGTAAATTCATCAAATTTGCATAGTTTTTGTTTCATTTCTTTTCTTTTGAATAGTATATATGGTTTTTGTGTCAATTGATAATCTTGTAACCATTTTGTACATTTTCATTCATTCATTTTGTAGATTTATTTATTTTTTGCAAAGAGCATTCACTTTTTGGCCTCAGAAAAATTTCACTAACGAGTTTTTTAGCTCAGCTGTTGACTTTGTCGAGCAGAGCTTATCATATGAGTGATTGTCCGTCGGCGTCCATAGTCGTCCGTGTCAACTTTCTACTTTTTCGACTTCTTCTTGAAAAGTAATTGCTTTGATATTACACATATAGGTACTAGATGTGGAACTCTCTCAGATTTGTTCATTTCATGATGATATCTTCAATTCTCTGATTTTGATGAATATTTTTGTAATTTTTGGTAAAAAGTGATATTTTCGACTTCTTGTTAAAAACCACAAGTCCAATTGCTTTGATATTATACATATACATGTAGGTACTCTCAGATTTGTTCATTTTGTAATGATATCTTCAATTTTGATGATACTATACATATTGTTCATTTTCTAATTTCAGTTCTTAATTGAAATGTGCATTGCTAACAGTGGAGCTATCTCAGCTGACAGGCTGTTTGTTTTAAGTACCGGTACATTTCTGTATCTACTGGTGCTGGACCATGTTTCATTTCCTTCATTTCATTGTATATCCCAATCCATTTTAGTTTATCAATCATCGATAGGCCCTTCTCTTTGTAGTTATTTCATAGTTTCATTTCACCATGGCAATACAAATACGATACAAAACTAATTCCCAATTTTCCACCTATTAAATTTACTTGTTGTTCTAGAAAATCAAATCTACATCATCTTGCATATCATGTCTGTCATAAACTCATTAAACTTCACTAAAAGCAGACTGGTGAAAAAAAGTTACATTGCATTAACATTGCTCCATCTAGCTTCTTTTATGATTTTTGCATTTTATGACTTGTATTATCTTATACATACAGTAAATTTGTTTTCAGTTGACATTTTTCAAGTTTGTTTTATAAATGGTACTTATGATTCCCATTTTTCTCGTCTAGGCCAGACTTTTTTATTCCTTGTTTCTCGAGTTTTTATAGGTCAATTTTTTTGAGGAGGGCGAAAAAAAAAAAATTCTTTTTTCCATTAGATTTGTGTGATTCTCAAAAAATTGTAAGTGAGATCATTGATCGGAGAGAAGAAATGAAATAAAATTTTATTGCATATATAACCTTGTTTCTCATCTGCACGAGACTTCGGTTCTTTGTTCACGATATTCCCACAAAAATGCAACTTGGATTTGTTATGCGGCGGGCGGTAAAAAAAATGAAGATAAAAATAATATTTCTTTGGCATTTTTTGGCGCTTACAAGTCGGCAGGTAATTATGCTGAAATAAAATTTTATTTTGATTTAATTTTCGGCTCCTGTTTATTCGGCGGGTTTGCCAAACAAGGGATAATAAAAGTCTGGCCCTAGCTTGTGTAATTTTTTTTTTTACAAAGCATTTCCATGTACGAAATACCTCCCTGCTTATTGTATGTTTTATCCATAATATTCTTTCTATATTTTTCTATGTTTTTTCTCTGCATTGTAGTTTTGCAATATAAAGCTGTCCCAAAAAAAATTTGTCTACGCCGAAGGATTTTAAATTCCAATTCATTCTTTTCAGATATGTCAACCTGGTCATCCACGCTGGTCTCAGAATTCTTTAAATTTATAAATACAAAGTTTGGGTTGAGAAACTCCTTTCCAGACATTATATTGTTCCATGATGTGAATGGTGAAAAGCTTCTCAAGATGATAAGCAACCCGGAATACAATGAGATATTCGATGTACATCCTGATAAAGATGTCGTCATTGGTTACATCCAGTGCCTTACAACTGGTAAATATAAATAAGTTATGGGCAATTGAATTTGTAAAACGGGAAGGGGGGAGTTTTACCGTAAAAGCTCAATCAATTCGGCCACTCAAATAGTTCGGCCACCTATTTTTTGCGACATGGTTAATTTTAAAATGTATCCGTTTAGTTCGGCCATCTGTCCAGTCAGTCTATTGTTTGTATTCAATTAGTTCGCCCGGTGATGACACCGCCCGATTTTTACGTCACTCTCTCAACAAAGGTATATTTTCACACATCTATCACGTAAATACAATGTACATGTATAAGCATTTACATCCATGGTATAAGCAATCGGGATATCCGCCAGATGTGCAGTCATGGTGTCAACCGTGGTTGTACAAAAGACGTGTGAAATCTCTAGTACGTCCATGGTGAAATATACTCTGTTGATTGTCATTACAAATTACCCAGTACATCAGTTGTAAATAATCGCTAAGAAAATTCTCATCACGACGCCAAAAATATCGACAACGAACAAATATTTTAAGTCATTGCATCACTGACGAAACGAAGCTCCATGGTTTAGGGAAAACAAAATTCAGGCCGACACTTGATTCTCGTCTTTGGAATTTCAAGCAAGTCATACAAAGTCGCAAATGTGTTACGTGAAAGCGTCATTATTATTGGACGTAGTTTTGTTTACACAGTCACGCAGCACGTCAAAATATCTTCTTTTTTTTTGGTTGACCCAAATAAAATCACCGGCTGGATTGTTTCGACACAGTCGTCCCAGTTATGTTCTAAACTTCCTCTTGCAACGTTGTTCGTTTAAAAGTCGGGTGGATTTTTTGTTTTGTTTTAACTGTGGGTAAAAAAACATGACCGTGAAGTGAAGACTGCGCTCTCATAGAAGCGGTTTCAGTAGCGGTGCGTGGTTACGGTAAAGTGGCAGACGAGACGACGTGAGGTGTGAATCCTGGGCCTATCATTTCGACATTGTACGTCAGACCGAGTACTGACTGATGTACATCCTTTACGGTAATTTCAAAAGAATATGCGATAATGTTGTGGCTGGTCAGAGTATCATGCTATAAAAGTGGCGATTTCTCTGGGGAAAGACACTCACTTTTAGTTTTCCCACAAGCTATTAGTACTTATTTTGTCGCTCGCTAGCCATGTCTCGAATCGATTCATTTTTTACTAAGGCAACTGCCGAGGTCCCAGCTGTACCTGCTTCTATGTACCGGACAACACCTTTACTCCAATCCCGCAAAAGATATATTTATTCAGTTTTTCACGTTACCATGTTTGTTTACATTTACGGGGAGCGTGACGTAAAACTGTCGTCTCCACGGCAACAAAACAGCAGGTGGCCTGGTTGCGTCAGATTTCTTGAACGCGCTCGTAGTTTGTTTTAAAATTGGGTCAAGTCTCAGACTAGTACTACACCTTTACTCTAATCTCGGGAAAACGATATATTTATTCAGTTACCGGTGATACACACTTCGAACCCAGTTTTAAAACGTTGAAAAATTATTCAAACAAATCGACCACTTCGGAAACATATTTTCTATATTTATTCAATCAATTGGCCCACCCCCAAAAATATTTATTTTTACATGGCCGAATTGATTGAGTTTTTACGGTAGATCATTTTCTGTTCACTGTGAGAATCAAGCGTTATGCATGAAATCGATTGTAAAAACAGGACAAACAAAGGTCATAGCGTCGTAGTGGCGTCAAGCATCGTATGGGATTCTACAAACACGAACATATTTTGGGGGACATTTCCATGCTTAATAATGTGCTGTACACATTTGATGATAGACAATTTCGATTAAAGCGTGGTAGTCATCGCAATGCGCATGTGCCACATTTGTGTTTCCCACAATCCAACGCTCTCTTCAAATGGAAATCACAAATATGAGGTTTGACCTGGGCGCGACTTGCACTGACTACAGCCGGTGATTCCTTCGATACCTCCCAATAACATGAAAATTACTTAATTAAAACTTGGAAACGTCTCAGTTGTACTCGTTGATCTGCGCAACAGTCAAAGTCGCCATCTGTGTTTATATGAGACCCATATATCTCGCACATGCGCAGTGCGACGACTACCGCGCTTTAAGTGAGGGTATTCAAAAGCAATATTCCTCTGTCGAAGAACGGCCGGTCGATGTGAGCTATGAAATAAGGAAATTCAAGTTCAAAATCAAATCAATGTTTGCGGCACGTACGACGCGCGTCTTTCATGCATCTCGCGAGATCTCACAGTTGAACGGAAAATCACCTATTGATATTTCCGAGTGGCAAGTACAGAGTATCTTTATTTTATTCCACAAAAAATTGTACCACAACTGAAAAGATCAAGACTTGTACTCTCAGCACAACAGAACCATTCTCTTCATCTTTATAAATATTTATAAAGTACAGCGTGTTGCAGTAGTAGCACATTTTCACTGGGTTAAATATTTGATACACTGGGCTTTAAAGAGCGGTGGTCGTCGTGCCATGTCCTGTTCAATATGAGACTCATATTGCATGTAAAATACTTTGTTTATTTACATGGGAATCAAACACACGCAGCGCGACAACCACCGCCCTTTAAATTTACTGGATGTACTGAAAACGATGCATTCTATTGTTAACTTTGAATTCACAGTAGGTTTAAATTTTGCACATTATCGAAATATGCAAAAATAAAAGCTTTATAGCATAGGGTAAAATCAAATTTTCAGTGAAATTCACCTACATTGAAACATACATCACAATTGTAAAAAATATTGGTTAGTGTTATATAAATTTCAAGTGACGACTGAAAACTGAATATAAAGAAATTGAATATAAACACGACACGCTTAGTTTACTGTGGACTTTGCATTTTGTCTTTTCAATTCACCTGTGGTTTGGGGTTATATGTTTAAGTGCACTTTTGGGTTTTTTAAGAGCAATACAGTAAATTTGCCTTTGTGTTTGTTCTGCATAAGTTTGTCATAGTTTGCAGCTGTGCTACTGCAGTTATTTAAAGGATGTTATATATCAAAATGATTTTATTGCACCAATATAACACCAAACCCTTTGACATACCGGGGTACTGACCTGGAACGACAAAATGCTAAGTCCACAGGAAACTAAGCGTGGGATCATTATATTCAATTTGTTAATTAGTTACTGTATTTTAGCTGGAATTAATTTTCGCTGAAAAGACTTTTTGAATGTTTTGAATGGAGTTTATTTTATCAGTGATTTTGGATGAGTTAAATGTAGAAATAAGTGTATATATGCTGGATTTTATTTTTACTGAATTATCCTTTAAGTGAAAATAGCAAATATAAATAACTAGTAAAAATAAAATATTTTACAGTATCAGAAAAAGAAGCAAAAATAAAAACCTTGTACGTAATAGAAACCGCACCCCGAACTTGAGCTTTTGATCCCAATTTTTAAATTGATACATTGTAATATAAACCGCGGTTTATAATAGGACTTTAACGGTACTGACCTGGAACGACAAAATGCTAAGTCCACAGGAAACTAAGCGTGGGATCATTATATTCAATTTGTTAATTAGTTACTGTATTTTAGCTGGAATTAATTTTCGCTGAAAAGACTTTTTGAATGTTTTGAATGGAGTTTATTTTATCAGTGATTTTGGATGAGTTAAATGTAGAAATAAGTGTATATATGCTGGATTTTATTTTTACTGAATTATCCTTTAAGTGAAAATAGCAAATATAAATAACTAGTAAAAATAAAATATTTTACAGTATCAGAAAAAGAAGCAAAAATAAAAACCTTATACAGTATTTTGTTTACCATCTTGTTGCCATGAGACCTGAAATGAAGTTTAATAATTTCACTCCACAAAAAATTGTACCACAAATGAAAAAATCAAGACGTATACTCTCAGCACAACAAACCCATTCTTTTTTCTATAGGATTATTTATAAATTTCAGTTCCAGTTGAATCCAAGCAGCCAATCATTGTGCATTGACAAAATTTATTAATATTATTATTATTTACTGTTTATTTTGTTCATTCTTTATAAGGGTCATGAACTAGACGAGTTCTAGGGAACTATTTTCGTGATCCTCACTATAAACAATTTATATATTAAAATATCTAAAAATATATATATTTAAAATTCAAATTATATGTTTATAGTGAAATAAACTTTATTCATTCATTCATTTTGAAATGTTCCAATGTTATTCTATTGGCCAATAAAAAACCCTTGTTTCAGTTTGAATTATGAAAACTACTAATATTTAGGAAGACAAATGTGACTAGTAAACAAGCGATTTTATAAATTTAAAGGGCGGTGGTCATCGTGCCACGTCCTGTTTGATATGGGACTCATAGCTTAGTAAAATACATTATCCGTTCACTGCGAGATTCCGTGTTATGCATGAAATCAAACGTAAGAACAGGATAAACAAAGGTTGTAGTGATGAGAAACATCGTGTGGGATTCGACAAAACGGGAATAAATATTGAGGGGATATTTCCACGCTTAATAATGTGCTGTTCACATTTCGATGAAGTAGGGGTATTCAAACCCAATATTCCCCTGTCAAAGATTGTCCTATCGATGGGAGCAACAAATTATAGATATTTGAGTTCAAAATCAAATTGTTCGATTTTTGCGGCAGATGTTCAACACACATCTTTCACACAACTTGTGAGATATTGCAGTTGAACGGAAAATCACCTATTTTAACAAATACTTCGTGATGACCACCGCCTTTTAAATTCTTGATATTACCAGAGGTACATTACTTGGGGTTTGCAACGTGCATAGTACTGTATGGTGACATCATGCCAAGATCCCATTCAAGTCTCATCTCATAGATAGCGAGACTGATGCTACGACCTTCTGACATGACATAGGCGGTGTGTAATAAACACGTATTACCACATTCATAGTGAAAAAATGTAATACATCAAAAATCAACAGAAAAAATAGTTATCGTAATCCGTCATATTGTGAGCAGCTATTTTGACCCACCTGGACATCCAAGTATCCTAGTTACCTCGGGCATGCGCATTCGCATTTTTCTGAATTGGAACGCTTATGCGAGAGCGAGATTGAAACAGGATCTTGGTATCATGTCACTGTAGTTGCAAACCCCAAGTAATGTACCTCTGATATTACTTAATATAAAAACAAATTAATACATGTAAATGTTTTTGTTTTTGCTTGTAGTAATGGGAGTCGCTCAAACCCCAAGTGACAATCCAAATCAGGTAAACTTTCAGTCATTCATGATTTCTCATTTCATTTTTTTTCATTCATTTAAATAATCTCCATGAAGCAATGCACAACATAGAGCGAAAACTTTCCAAAGTTGCACATGTTACCTATGATGCAAAAAAAAAAAATTGTTCCAAAATTGCCCATTTCCCATGATGCACTGCAAAAATAGAGTGAATACCAAAGTCGCACGTTTCCCATGATGCAAGGTGCAAAAAAACAAACAAAAACATTTAAAAGTCACACACATTTTTACTTGAAACACTGTGATTATAGACTGGAAGTGTGAAGTCAATGAAGACAACGATACTTTTCCTGTTGAACAATAAAATTACTTTCATATCTATTATTTTTACTTCTAGCTATCTCTATCCATGGATCACAGCGACCAAGAAAATAACAAAACAACTTGTAATACAAATACAGTTGTTAAAAGAAAGAGAGGACGACCAAGAAAACACCCAATAAATGGAGAAAAAAAGAAAGGTAGACATACAAACCATTGTTTCAAGTTATTGTAACGAATAATATTCAGTCTATTGTTTATTTTTATAGCATTTTCACATTGCAGTTCACAGCTGCTGCATTTTTTACTTTTTTTAAATTTGACGTTAATTTTATCAGGTATTTCTTATACCCAAATTATAAGGCTATAATTATGAATTATTTTACACATAGTAGAGGCAAAATTGTTTGTATATTATATATTGGGTCAAAACTATTTATTTATCAAATCATGCAGAAAATAACCAGAGGAATAATACAAAGAAAGACATATTATGACCAACGAAATTAAAAATTCAAACAATTGAACCATGGTAATATCAATTCTATAGTGAGGGCGCCCTCACAATTATGAACAAAAACTTCAGACAACTGAACTTTTATTTTCCCATTCCTTTACAGTAAAAGTAGAAAGAAAAATATTATGGAAGTTCATTTTTCATCTTCTTGACACAAACTCGCTTGACGGCTGCCTGAGCTGGGTAGATCGGCAAAAAGGATTATTCAAGTTTACCAGCGGTGATGGCAAAGAAATGGTAGCCAGAAGATGGGGTAAAATTAAAGGCCACCATAAACCAATGACGTATCAGAAAATGGCGAGGGCTCTCCGAGATTACAGGAAAAAAAACATTATGGAGAAATGCAAAGGAAAATTGTATTACAAATTCCGCCCAGCGGCACTTGCGCAGTTCGGGAAGTGAGACACACAAGTACAAAGGAACAAGTACAACCTGAGGGTTGAATGCTAATATGGCTGCCTTTAGAGTGATTACAATTAGATGTTGTCGAGTCCATAGTATAACTGCTGTATTTCTACTATTGAATTTCATCACCATTTAATGAACACTCATAATTTTTGATCAATAATGTTTTGATAAATATGAGATAATTTGGTAAATGTTGTACGAGCCGCTGCAAGAACAGCGAGAAATTGCGATGAGGAGTGTTTGGCAAAACCGCACACTCACATCTATCAAATTCCAAAGCTTGCTGCCCACTGAGCTTTTCACCAACCAGTTCCCTCTTTTCATCAAAAATTCACAAAATAGTTCCATTTATAGTCTGCATCAGAAGACTGGGACTAGGACAAAAATAGTCAAAGTTTTTGAATAAAAACTAAAAATTGACTCATTTTTTGTCTGTTGGCTCCAAAATTAGGGTGCATTTCCAAAAATATTAAAGAATATAGGAAAAAATTGCAAAAGCATTTGGGTGAGAAAGTCTGGTGGTGAAAAAGTTAAACACAATAGTCAACTTTTTTGATATCAATTATTTTTGGATCAAGATTTGTGGAAAATGAAGAATTTTTGCCTATTTTGTCCACAATTACAACACAAAATACAGAAAAATGTGCAAAATGTACCAAAATTTTAGTGGATGAAATTACGACACTTAAAGATTAAAAAATGCAAAATGGCGACAATTTGGAAACCAATTTGATGAAATCTTGTTTCAGAGAAAAATATTGATGATACCACAATTTTTTGTTTACAAGAATTGTTTTGCATGAAACGTGGTAGTATGCTCAATAAATGACATCAGTCTGTGTGTGCTTGAAAAACATATAGGGAAAACAGGTTGAATAACAACAATTATTCGTGTCGTTTAATGACTATAAAGAATAAAAGTTTATTACAAAGAAAAAGAGTAATATTTCTGTTGATTTTGAAAACCATTGGTGGCCATAAATGCAATAAACGTCTGCTGATACAATTGGATGTCATACCTAATTAGCATAAATTTCCAATTGCGGTTCCGTAAAATCATGATTTCTCTGTTTGGAGTTGGTCATGTGATAAAAGACTATCATTTGACATCACTTATTTGTAGAACTGGCTGATGCTTATGTTCTTAAAGGTTTTATTATCCACTTACTGCAATTCAGGAATAATACTAGACCATGATGCGACTCGTATCAACAAGCTTTACGAACAAGTGATGTCAGTTAATAACCTCATAATGTACGTTTCCATTCCTGATTCAAATTTGAAATACAACACATTTATTTTCAAACAATATACATATTCAAGGGCCTAAAGGAATACAATACAATATCATTATACATACATATTCAGGGGCCTATGGAATACAGTATATATCGAAATTCTGAAAAATTAAGATATCCTCGTTTACAAATTCTTTACCAATATATTGTGCTGCCAAATCAAAAATTTCATTACAAGGATTACAAGCAAATATCTGACAAATGTTCTCATTTTTTTATGATTTGTCCATTTCCATTCATCACTCCACATTATAGTGTGAGTCCCATGCAATGTACAATAGACATAAACTAGATTGTTTGTAACACATGTAAAATACAGGAAAGTTGAATGTATGGTGATTAAGACATTTTTAACATATCTTGCTTGGTTAGAGGAAAGAGATTTACTAGTAGTTAAATATCAGAAGAAACGTTTTTAACCTTTTTACCACCAATTCCCTCCTTCCTCACAAATTCATAAAATAGTCGCATTTATAGTCTGCACTTTCCTTCAGAAGATTGGGACAAAAATATCCACATTTTTTTTGAGTAAAAACTGAAAGTTGACTCAAATTTTGTCTGTTGGCTCCAAAATTAGGGTTCATTTCCAGAAATATTGAAGAATATAGAAAAAAAAGGAATTTGGGCGAGAAGGTCTGGTGGTGAAAAAGTTAAGGCATGACTCATAGTCCCAGGGTAGTACATTACTCTGAATTTCAAGGCATGAACAACTTAACTGAAGACATTTAATAATGTCATTACCATGAGTCAGTCAGTCATTGGCCAATTTACAGCCATGCATCCTGAACACGTGGTGATTGGTCTAGTGGTTTTAAACCATCATTTGAATTTTATAAAACATTTATAAATGTTTTTATAATTCATGCCTTATGAAATTCACAATAGTGAATGAAATGTATTTACAGTAGAGGTATTTATTTCAGTTGAATTCTTAAAAAGGATATGCTTGCCAGTAATGCAAACACGTTGCATGCTCAACCATTTTGACACCTACGTCAAATTTCACAAATCAAAATTTCCATTTTATTTTTCAAAAAAATTATCAACCATATAGAGAACATTGAATTTGGCACATTTGGTTCAAGGAATTATTGTTAAAATACATAAAATTTGGCAAAATTGTGGACCAAAAAGTGGATAGTTACAGTCGAACATGAGAACTCAAAAATAATCAATGAAGATTTTTGTAAAATAATTTTACACCATTGGTTAATTTGTAATCTACTGTCTCTGGAATTGTAACATAGACAACTAAAATATAGAAACCTCTCAGGACTAATAAAGACAAAATTCAGGAAACATGAGTAATGTAAATTTTAAATTAGAAAATACCGGTAAAATGTAATATAAGGTTAATTTTTTTACCAAAATTTTTTACAAAAATCTAGTTTTATAATTGTAAGACATTTTTGTCATCAAAATAATTGTAAATAATTTGATTAAGTTACAAACAATTTCAGTCACACTTTTTAAATAAAAAGTAACAAAATCTTGTTTATTTTTAAGCAGAATAAAGTGAGAAACAGTATCATGGGTCTGAGTCTGTTATTGGTGCTATGGTAACCATCAAGAAAACACAACAACTAGTAAAAGTATGTTACTGTTGTTATTGTAACCAACAAAACTACACTATGTTGCTATGGTAACTACCAAGAAAGTGTCAAGTCTGACATTCTGTGCGTTGTGTCTTTTCATCGAATAAAATTATAAAAATGCAGTTTTCAACGTCTTTTTACTGTTAAATTTGTCAACTCTATTCAAACTTATGTTGTCTATATTTACACATCACTGGAAAACATCAACACATCAACTCATCAGAATATTGGTTTATCAATAAATCAAACCTCCAAACATACCTGTAATGTTAGAAATACAACTCTTACTACTCTCCTTCAACCAAGAATCCAAAATGGAAACTATTTGCTCAATATAAAATGTTATTTTATATATTGTTTTATTCAACATCCTATTTTATAACATGTCAGTTCAGATATGGAACCAAGTTCAGATTATTCCCATTCATTGTTCTGTCCACTTGCAACCCGTAAACTTAAAGCGAGAGGGTCGTCATTTGCACACTCGCGGGAATTGAGTCCCAAGCGACGATAACAACACATGTGAAAAACGCAAAGACTCATGAGTAGACACATGTTTGTAAATAATGACACGCTATGGCCATCTGACGAATGCACAAGTAATGACTCCCCCGCTTTAATATGCAAATTTTATTATATATTAATATGCAGTGATCTTATTTTTTCATGTTTTCCAGCGAATAAAACTTGTTCTAAGTTATAATAAGATTAAACCTTGTCACTCACTCAAATATTTCAACATATTTTGGACAGTCTCTAACAAGTTAACACTCAGAAGAACGTCAACCAGTTCTTTGATTGTATCATGCAAATGTCTACAATGTCGACCTTTTGCCCATGATGCAATGCGTGAAACACAGTGAAAATGTTCCAAAAACGTGCATGTTCGTATTCAAGGTACTGAGAATTATAACATGGTTAGTCTTAATCTAGCCATCTGATTGGCTGAAGCAAGGTCTTATATCTGGCACTAGAAGACATGTGAACTTGCCCTGACACTGAATAAACTGACTTAAATATCTAACTGAATTGAGATCACACGACTGTATACACTGTTCATAGTGATTGCGGGTATATGTGATCAACTGGTCAAAACAGAGAAACCTGGTACAAATACCAATAACTATTATTAGCAACAATGTACATTTTGCGATAAAACTCTTTTGAGAACTTGCAAGTTCATGACATGTGATGTCATAGACATGTCCATCGTTGCCACTTGCCTGGTCTGTCATCTATTTTGTAAAATGATGCAAAGAATCACAACTAAACATTGTATTTTTTTAACTGCTTTTGCATTGTTTATATGCCACAAATCCACAAAGAAATCATTATATAACGCAATATAGTGAAAATCACTCAAATTATCACACTATTAGGTACATGTATTAGTAAAATAGGAAAGAAAAAGCAATGGTATAGGTGGTACAATATATAAATGATTCATACCTAGGTGGTACAATGTATAAAATGATTCATACCTAGGTAGTACAATGTATAAAACGATTCATACCTAGGTGGTACAATGTATAAAATGATTCATACCTAGGTGGTACAATATATAAATGATTCATACCTAGGTGGTACAATGTATAAAATGTTTCATACCTAGGTGGTACAATGTATAAAACGATTCATACCTAGGTGGTACAATGTATAAAAGGATTCATACCTAGGTGGTACAACATATAACAATGTTTCATACCTAGGTGGTACAACGTATAAAATGATTCATACCTAGGTGGTACAATGTATAAAACGATTCATACCTAGGTGGTACAACATATAACAATGTTTCATACCTAGGTGGTACAACGTATAAAATGATTCATACCTAGGTGGTACAATGTATAAAACGATTCATACCTAGGTGGTACAATGTATAAAATGATTCATACCTAGGTGGTACAATGTATAAAATGATTCATACCTGGGTGGTACAATGTATAAAATGATTCATACCTAGGTGGTACAATGTATAAAAGGATTCATACCTAGGTGGTACAACATATAACAATGTTTCATACCTAGGTGGTACAACGTATAAAATGATTCATACCTAGGTGGTACAATGTATAAAATGATTCATACCTAGGTGGTACAATGTATAAAATGATTCATACCTAGGTGGTACAATGTATAAAATGATTCATACCTGGGTGGTACAATGTATAAAACGATTCATACCTAGGTGGTACAATGTATAAAATGATTCATACCTAGGTGGTACAATGTATAAAACGATTCATACCTGGGTGGTACAATGTATAAAACGATTCATACCTAGGTGGTACAATGTATAAAACGATTCATACCTGGGTGGTACAATGTATAAAACGATTCATACCTAGGTGGTACAATGTATAAAACGATTCATACCTAGGTGGTACAATGTATAAAACGATTCATACCTAGGTGGTACAATGTATAAAACGATTCATACCTAGGTGGTACAATGTATAAAACGATTCATACCTAGGTGGTACAATGTATAAAACGATTCATACCTAGGTGGTACAATGTATAAAACGATTCATACCTAGGTGGTACAATGTATAAAACGATTCATACCTAGGTGGTACAATGTATAAAACGATTCATACCTAGGTGGTACAATGTATAAAATGTTTCATACCTAGGTGGTACAATGTATAAAACGATTCATACCTAGGTGGTACAATGTATAAAACGATTCATACCTAGGTGGTACAATGTATAAAACGATTCATACCTAGGTGGTACAATGTATAAAACGATTCATACCTAGGTGGTACAATGTATAAAATGATTCATACCTAGGTGGTACAATGTATAAAACGATTCATACCTAGGTGGTACAATGTATAAAACGATTCATACCTAGGTGGTACAATATATAAAATGATTCATACCTAGGTGGTACAATGTATAAAATGATTCATACCTAGGTGGTACAATGTATAAAATGATTCATACCTAGGTGGTACAATGTATAAAACGATTCATACCTAGGTGGTACAACATATAAAAATGTTTCATACCAAGGTGGTACAATGTATAAAATGATTCATACCTAGGTGGTACAATGTATAAAATGATTCATACCTAGGTGGTACAATGTATAAAACGATTCATACCTAGGTGGTACAACATATAAAAATGTTTCATACCAAGGTGGTACAATGTATAAAATGATTCATACCTAGGTGGTACAATGTATAAAACAATTCATACCTAGGTGGTACAACATATAAAAATGTTTCATACCGAGGTGGTACAATGTATAAAATAGATGATCCTAAATGGTACAACATCAATAAATTCACAAGTCATCTTCTTTGACCTTCTACATTCTGAGAAACAGGTAGTAACATCATAATATAACCAATAATGATAGTGCTTAATGACATAATTTTTGTCCAGGACAATGAAACCTCATGTAACAACATATCCACTACTGAAAAAAAAAAACACAAAAAAAATATATACAACAATAAAATATTGTATACCACTTTTGTTCATTTGACCCATTGTTAAGATCATAATTACTCCCATAAATCTACATTTGTTTTTTATTGTAAACCAATATAGTTGCATTCACATGGAGATGTGAGATGGTTGTGATCACATACAATGTATTAGATTGTAAACTAATCACAAGTTGCAACTTTGTGGATGTGGAAGCTATGAAATTGAAAAGTAAGTGTGAATTTTTGGATTGGTAATTAATTATTAATGAACAAATAACAAAGCATTCAATGAATTCTATTGCGTATATGCAAATTATCTGCTTGCATTTACGCCATTTTTTTTTTCATACTGTAAATACCACTTTTGGCCTTGTTCTCTATTGTTCAAACTATGGTTATTTTCCCCCTGAATCTATAAGTTCCTTGATTGAAAACTGTACTAGTAAAGTTTTTTGTTGTTTTTTCAGATAAGGAATGTCGTGGACTGGTCCCTCTACTAAATGACAGGTTAGGGAATGCAACAAATGACCCATGTATTTATATATAATGTGTGCCATGTGCATTGCAGTCATTTTATTCTGATCAATGATCCACCAGAAGTTAAATAATATACAGACACAGCAGGAAATCCTCATAACTTGGTATAAGACATGTGTGGTTAACTGACATGTACATGAAGGGTTAGAAATTTTAACCGTACAGTGTTTAGTAAATCTCTATAAACTGTATGGTTAATATTAATAAATCTACCTGTTAGTTAACTCAAAGTGTGCAATTACCTATATTTCATTATGAGCAGTTTCATTCAAAATACTCACCAGCATTTATTGGTATCCCTATCACAGTCCCCAACGACACAACTACTGGTGAACTTACACTGTCCCCAAGGACAATGAGACAGTTGAAAACTAAAATAAAAAAAAAGACACAGATGCATTTTTGATACTCGTAATAACTAAAATAATTATTGTTATCTTACTTATAATGACCAATTAAAATGCTGAAATTGTTTCTTAATGTTTTATGATTGGTAGAATATTCTTGTTGAATACTGGTGAAAAAGTCTTGTTGATGACTGGTAAAAAGTCTTTGTTGATGACTGGTAAAAATTTCTTGATGATGTCTGGTGAAATATTCTTCTTGATGATGTCTGGTGAAAAATTCTTCTTGATGACTGATGAAAAGTTCTTGTTGATGACTGGTGAAAAGTTCTTGTTGATGACTGGTGAAAAGTTCTTGTTGATGACTGGTGAAACGTTCTTGTTGATGACTGATGAAAAGTTCTTGTTGATGACTGATGAAAAGCTTGTGTTGATGACTGGTGAAAAGTCCTTGTTGATGACGGGTGACAAATTCTTGTTGATGACTGGTGAAAAGTTCTTGTTGATGACAGATGAAAAATTCTTGTTGATGACTGGTGAAATGTTCTTGTTGATGACGGATGAAAAGTTCTTGTTGATGACTGGTAAAATGTCCTTGTTATTGACTGGTGAAAAGTGCTTGTTGATGACTGGTGAAAAGTCCTTGTTGATGACTGGTGAAAAGTCCTTGTTGATGATTGGTGAAAAGTCCTTGTTGATGATTGGTGAAAAGTGTATGTTGATGACTGGTGAAAAGTTCTTGTTGGTGACTGGTGAAAAGTCCTTGTTAATGATTGGTGAAAAGTTCTTGTTGATGACTGGTGAAAAGTCCTTGTTGATGACTCGTGAAAAGTCCTTGTTGATGATTGGTGAAAAGTTCTTGTTGATGACTGGTGAAAAGTCCTTGTTGATGACTCGTGAAAAGTCCTTGTTAATGATTGGTGAAAAGTTCTTGTTGATGACTGGTGAAAAGTCCTTGTTGATGATTGGTGAAAGTTCTTGTTGATGATTGGTGAAAAGTTCTTGTTGATGACTGGTGAATAGTCCTTGTTGATGACTGGTGAAATGTTCTTGTTGATGACTGGTGAAAAGTCCTTGTTGATGACTGGGGAAAAGTTCTTGTTGATGACTGGTGAAAAGTGCTTGTTGATGACTGGTGAAAAGTCCTTGTTGATGATTGGTGAAAAGTTCTTGTTGATGATTGGTGAAAAGTTCTTGTTGATGACTGGTGAATAGTCCTTGTTGATGACTGGTGAAATGTTCTTGTTAATGACTGGTGAAAAGTCCTTGTTGATGACTGGTGAAAAGTCCTTGTTGATGATTGGTGAAAAGTTCTTGTTGATGATTGGTGAAAAGTCCTTGTTGATGATTGGTGAAAAGTTCTTGTTGATGACTGGTGAATAGTCCTTGTTGATGACTGGTGAAATGTTCTTGTTGATGACTGGTGAAAAGTCCTTGTTGATGACTGGTGAAAAGTCCTTGTTGATGATTGGTGAAAAGTCCTTGTTGATGATTGGTGAAAAGTCCTTGTTGATGATTGGTGAAAAGTTCTTGTTGATGACTGGTGAAAAGTGCTTGTTGATGACTGGTGAAAGGTCCTTGTTGATGACTGGGGAAAAGTCCTTGTTGATGACTGGTGAAATGTTCTTGTTGATGACTGGTGAAAAGTTCTTGTTGATGACTGGTGAAAAGTCCTTGTTGATGACTGGTGAAAAGTCCTTGTTGATGATTGGTGAAAAGTTCTTGTTGATGACTGGTGAAAAGTCCTTGTTGATGATTGGTGAAAAGTTCTTCTTGATGACTGATGAAAAGTTCTTGTTGATGACTGGTGAAAAGTTCTTGTTGATGACTGGTGAAAAGTTCTTGTTGATGACTGGTGAAACGTTCTTGTTGATGACTGATGAAAAGTTCTTGTTGATGACTGATGAAAAGCTTGTGTTGATGACTGGTGAAAAGTCCTTGTTGATGACGGGTGACAAATTCTTGTTGATGACTGGTGAAAAGTTCTTGTTGATGACAGATGAAAAATTCTTGTTGATGACTGGTGAAATGTTCTTGTTGATGACGGATGAAAAGTTCTTGTTGATGACTGGTAAAATGTCCTTGTTATTGACTGGTGAAAAGTGCTTGTTGATGACTGGTGAAAAGTCCTTGTTGATGACTGGTGAAAAGTCCTTGTTGATGATTGGTGAAAAGTCCTTGTTGATGATTGGTGAAAAGTGTATGTTGATGACTGGTGAAAAGTTCTTGTTGGTGACTGGTGAAAAGTCCTTGTTAATGATTGGTGAAAAGTTCTTGTTGATGACTGGTGAAAAGTCCTTGTTGATGACTCGTGAAAAGTCCTTGTTGATGATTGGTGAAAAGTTCTTGTTGATGACTGGTGAAAAGTCCTTGTTGATGACTCGTGAAAAGTCCTTGTTAATGATTGGTGAAAAGTTCTTGTTGATGACTGGTGAAAAGTCCTTGTTGATGATTGGTGAAAGTTCTTGTTGATGATTGGTGAAAAGTTCTTGTTGATGACTGGTGAATAGTCCTTGTTGATGACTGGTGAAATGTTCTTGTTGATGACTGGTGAAAAGTCCTTGTTGATGACTGGGGAAAAGTTCTTGTTGATGACTGGTGAAAAGTGCTTGTTGATGACTGGTGAAAAGTCCTTGTTGATGATTGGTGAAAAGTTCTTGTTGATGATTGGTGAAAAAGTTCTTGTTGATGACTGGTGAATAGTCCTTGTTGATGACTGGTGAAATGTTCTTGTTAATGACTGGTGAAAAGTCCTTGTTGATGACTGGTGAAAAGTCCTTGTTGATGATTGGTGAAAAGTTCTTGTTGATAATTGGTGAAAAGTCCTTGTTGATGATTGGTGAAAAGTTCTTGTTGATGACTGGTGAATAGTCCTTGTTGATGACTGGTGAAATGTTCTTGTTGATGACTGGTGAAAAGTCCTTGTTGATGACTGGTGAAAAGTCCTTGTTGATGATTGGTGAAAAGTCCTTGTTGATGATTGGTGAAAAGTCCTTGTTGATGATTGGTGAAAAGTTCTTGTTGATGACTGGTGAAAAGTGCTTGTTGATGACTGGTGAAAGGTCCTTGTTGATGACTGGGGAAAAGTCCTTGTTGATGACTGGTGAAATGTTCTTGTTGATGACTGGTGAAAAGTTCTTGTTGATGACTGGTGAAAAGTCCTTGTTGATGATTGGTGAAAAGTTCTTGTTGATGACTGGTGAAAAGTCCTTGTTGATGATTGGTGAAAAGTTCTTGTTGATGACTGGGGAAAAGTCCTTGTTGATGACTGGTGAAAAGTCCTTGTTGATGACTGGTGAAAAGTCCTTGTTGATGATTGGTGAAAAGTTCTTGTTGATGACTGGTGAAAAGTCCTTGTTGATGATTGGTGAAAAGTTCTTGTTGATGACTGGTGAAAAGTGCTTGTTGATGATTGGTGAAAAGTCCTTGTTGATGACTGGTGAAAAGTTCTTGTTGATGACTGGTGAAAAGTTCTTGTTGATGATTAGTGAAAAGTCCTTGTTGATGATTGGTGAAAAGTTCTTGTTGATGACTGGTGAAAAATTCTTGTTGCTGATTTGGGACAAGTTCTTGTGAATGATCAGTGAAAAGCTCTTGAGAATGAATGTCACAACATTGAAGACCGGTGAACAAAGAGTGTCACATATTCTGCATAATTAATGACAAGCACGATGACAAGCACTTTGACAAGACTTTGACTATTACAAGCGAGTCAACAATTACTTGTACTAACCTAGACCTGCTAGGGAGGACAAGAACATCATAAACCATGGTACTTCATCCCAGGAATATTCTTCAACATTAAAATAATACAACAAACAGACAATTGGCCATGCACAAAACAGATTACATAATCCTAATAATGTTAACAAATACGAGGCATCACAACTCGATGATGCACCTGATAAATAGTGCATAACAACCTGAAAGTAAGACATAATAATATACAGTTTTATTGAAAACCAATTTTGTTTAAACAGGTTATGAGAATAGTGTTGTCAATTGTTCCTAGTGGATTTCATAGGATCACAAAAAGTTGATGTACACCATATTATTAAAATTGCTTTGTGTCAAGAGCTCGTTGCCTTTCTAAGTATATAACCACTGCCGAGAATTATAGGTTAGATCACGGTCACTGAGGGGTGTGATCTAACAAGCTTAGCACTGGACAATCAGCCCAAGAAAAGATTCGTATTAGCCAATCAAATGATGACATTTTGACTTGTGAAATTTCGAAAAATGTTACAACGTGCTGCCAGTATTGTCAGTTGAATCGAGCATGACTCAATGGATACTTTGATCTTGGTGTCATAAATAAATTGTTGCAATGAAAATCTTTTGTTTTCTTGAATTTTTTCAGCAGTGATCTAAGTGAATTCATGGTGAAATAGAACCACACTTTATCGCAACTCTGATTGGTCGAGGGCTGTTGGCCATGTGTTCTGTGGCATCAAATATTTTGATGAGTTCAGAACCTATCGCTTGAACCCATGTAATATATTTAGTGTATTACAAAGACTAGCTTGTTATGAATGATTTATAATGAGTCAAAGGAATGACAATGTTTTATTTGCCTGCACGCTGTCATCTTACATGTGAGAAATGATATAACAACAAATGGAATTAAACATGTAAAGAAACATGAGCTGCATTTTTGACATTTTTATTTCAAATTGACACGTATTGTATGTATGATAATAGCATGAGAATAGCATGCAAATTACTGAAAATGTACAAACATTCATTCATGTGTATTTGGATGAACTTGCATCTAAGAATACAAAAGGGAGAACTAATAATGACATGAAAATAAGAATGCCTATTAAACAATTATGCTTTTGTTCAAAATTGAAGTGTCAGAAAAATTGAGGACAATTAAAAAAAGAAAAACTGGCTGCCAACTGGTTAAATTTTATTGGAATTCAAAAACAGTAGAAAAGAATAAGAAAACTTTCATGTTTGCTCAAAGAGGGTAATACAATATCTTGTTTTAGAGCAACTTCAAACAAAATATGCATGTATGAGAAATTAAATTGCATGTACAGAACCCAAATTAATAATTGCTTGTGATGGACTAGTTCCAATGGTAACTAAAATATGCCACATTAAAAGGTGGTGGTCATCGTCAGCACATGTTTGAATATCCAATAAACAAACAATGTATTTTACATATTGTAAAATACTTTATTTTCGCTATTTTCGCTGTAGGAATGATTCAGTGAAAATAAAATCCAGCGAATATACATTTTTTCTTATTTTTACATTCAAACAAATTCCATACAAAACACCCAAAAAGTCTTTTCAGCGAAAAACTAATTCCAATGCATGTACAGAACCCAAATTAATAATTGCTTGTGATGGACTAGTTCCAATGGTAACTAAAATATGCCACATTAAAAGGTGGTGGTCATCGTCAGCACATGTTTGAATATCCAATAAACAAACAATGTATTTTACATATTGTAAAATACTTTATTTTCGCTATTTTCGCTGTAGGAATGATTCAGTGAAAATAAAATCCAGCGAATATACATTTTTTCTTATTTTTACATTCAAACAAATTCCATACAAAACACCCAAAAAGTCTTTTCAGCGAAAAACTAATTCCAGCTAAAATAAAGTATTTTACAGTAGGTTATATACTTCGCTATGGGTTCCATATCAAACAGGATGTGACATGACAACTACCACCATTTAACAACTAACTGTAGAGGGAGCTCTACATTACAAGTTGAGATTGTAGTTACCTTATAAATAGAGGCTGACAGCGCTGAGATGAGTGACAAGATACTTCCAACAAAACCAGGATAAAATTTTCCATTTATTATTAGTAGACAAGTAAATCCAAGAAATAAAAGAAAAAACGATGTCACCTGAAAAGACAACAATGAAATACTATAAAACTAATTTGAATTTGTTGAGGGAGAATCTCATTTCACAGACAGATTTGTAAGTAAGTTTTACTGGGATCCCCAGGGTAACTTTCATTGGGGTCCTAGGGAGTCACAATGGCTTTCACTTGGGTCCCAGGGAGTAACAGTGACTTTCATTTGGTTCTAGGGCGTCACAGTGACTTTCATCAGGTTCCAAATGATTCACAGTGGCTTTCACTTGGGTCCTAGGGAGTCACAGTGCTTTCATTGGGCTCCTAGGGAGGCAGAGTGACTTTCGTTGGTGTTCTCGGAAGTCACAGTGATTTTCATTAGGTTTCAAAAGAGTCACAACTCATAAAGCTCATAAAAACTGTGATTTGTATGTTGTGCACGGCAGGAGAGTTAGTTACTGAAAGTGCCTCAGACATCGCGAAGAAAAATTTTGTGTAAATAAATATGTTCCAATTTTAAAATAAGTATTGAAAGCAAAAGAATACAATATCAGTAGGTTTTCATGTAGAACAGTTAGACAGAAAAGACAACAAACTGTACATATATACAATAGATTAGTAATTGTAACAGACACTAGAGAATACAAGAACAGGCAACTGCAGTTTTTTCTGTATTTGATACAGCATGTTTTGTAAAATCGAGTCACATAAACTACTTGGATAAGTGTGATACAGACAGTGCAGAGGACTCAATGCTACACACACCTAGATGACTACATAATAGAACGAGATGTACAAAGAAATGTTGTACGGAACACAATTCTCTTCCATTTGATGGTTTCCATAGTTACCTGTCCCTGTATATTCTATGGTAACATATATATAAAAGGATTGATAAGGATCTGCAACCTAAATGTACGGTGATATACGATCCAATTCAGCATGTGTTCCATGCTCACATCAGTTGAACTAATCTCTGATCGATGGTATCCCAGAATGCAATGTACGCTTTTGAAGGCTTGATTTTTAAGACAGAAATGAGCAAATTTATTTCTCCATTCAAAATGGATGGCAAATCCACATAGTATGTACGCACTCAATGAATATGTACGAACATTAAAAAACAACTTGAGATTATATCAGTCATTTTTTTCATAGACTTACTTATTTGCATTAAGTATTTCTAGAAAATTTTGTGATCATCCCAGGTGACTTCAAATGGGATCTGAATAGCATATCACACTGATTGCATGCCCTTACCTTATAAACCCTTAATGCCAAAGTTTACATACCCTCAAAACAAAGAAAGACTCTTGAAATAAGATTACAGTGAAAAGATAAAGAAAAGCTGCTGAAGTTGTAAATATTGCTGAGACGTCTGTTACCGTGGTGACTGTTAAAGCTTGCATGAATACATAATTAGTTAGCAGCCACAACAGACAGAGTAAACAAATCTTAGTAAAGAACACACGAACAGACAAACCATTAGTCCAATTTATCCTAAAATTAATAATAGAAACCAATTAGTAATTGACAGAGCCTTTGATTTGATTTGATTTTAAATTAATATTTATTTATAGAGTGAATAATGATCTGAAAAAATAAAATAATGTGTATTCAATGAATGTTTCAACTTCAAACAAAAACTGTGGGTTTCTGTGGGTATCAGAATGTGTATAAGAGGTCATACAAAAGCCATTTAATCAATTTATGACTCCATCCTTGGCATATTAATGGTTACCCACAATGCAATCCATGTGATATATGATAAACTAATTACTATTCCTAAGTTCCTCATTGTGAGAAATGTTAAATTCTGAAATGAGGAATTTGAAGGCAAATATATTAGAAAATGTCTCGGGACCACTAACAGAAAAGAATAATTTCTGCACACGACAATGATAAGAACAGAATATTTAAAAATTTAAGAAAAAAGTTACAGCATTCAAAATTAAAATCTAGATAAGAAAAACAAATACTAATCTGGCAGTTTTTCCACCTACCTAAAGTTTCTAATGTTTCACGCCTATCTGTTGAAATAAATCAAAAATTGTAATTTCAAGAGATCCCATACAGTTTAGGTTATAGGACTCCATCCAGATCAATATAGTGAAAAATTTACCATTTAAAACTCTGGGAGGGTAGAAGGTTAAAAAAATTGGGCAAAATATTTTTGTTTAAGATGTATTTACTTTTTTTCTGTAATAAATATTTGTTTTTCCTCAATTTCCCTGTGGCAATTTTTTATGAAGATTTACTTTTTATGTCCATCTTCGAAATGTATAAATAGTCAACTGAATGTTCACATTGCCCAAGAAAAATTTACCTCCAGGGTCAAGTTTTAAATCTGCTTGCTCACGAATTAAAAATATAAGAAATTAGCCGATACAGTCTCAAGAATCATGAGCCACACTGCCAACCATTAGAGCAGGAAAGACTTTTTGCTCATGTAAGAATTCTTTGTTGTCATGGTACTGACAACAAACAAGTTTTTCAACACGTAGCAAGATTCTATCTTCATTACACTAGTTTAAAAAACTAATTGTAAATCATTTTATTTCACAAATCAAACTGCAGAAATTAAATATTGAAAATATGAATGTACCTGTACTGTAGAAAGAGAAATATTCATTGTGCTTAATTTTAGTAGATTTTATATTACAGGGATATTTTCTATGTTAAATTCACTGATTTGTGAAGAAAACAACAAAGATTTTTTTATTTCTATTATGACAGTTGTCTGATCGATCGATCAGCCTTACCTTGCGTCCTTTTTTTCACAGCTCATGTTAAAAAGAGAATAGATTGGATAGCAGGCTATGAGCCATGACGTTGAAAACCATATATAGACGAAAGTACCATTATACGACGGTGAATAAATACAGGATGCTAACTGCGTGGTACAGACCCATGATGAACCAATCCCGATAACCACTAAAATATCGATAATATATCGGAATTTATCACACGAAGTTGATGACATTGTTGATATTATTCCTATAACATAAGCATGGGATAAAAAATATTACTGATACAGTAAAACAAGAAATCTAACTCTATCCAGAATGCAATATATGGCTAGCACTGAATACCTTTTTCTAAATACCGGTATTGTAAAATCTAAACAATGGAAATTACTACTCTCTTGTTATCAGTCAATTTAATCACAGTAGTTTCCAATTGTAATTGATTGACTGTATTTTTAATCAACCAATCAAATTTACACTTTTGACGATTGCATATATTATGCACCAATGCTAGGCACTATTGTAAAGATCACACTTTTGAATGCACATGAATTCTAGGCATACTGTACAGGTCCTAGACTTTGGAATGTACATAGATTCTAGGCATACCTTAGAGGTCCATACATTGGAATGCATATAGATTCTAGGCATACCTTGGAGGTCCCAGACTTTGGAATGTACATAGATTCTAGGCATACCTTAGAGGTCCCAGACCTTGGGATTCACATGGATTCTCGGCATACTGTGTACGTCTTAGACCTTAGAATGCGCATAGATTCTAGGCATACTGTACATGTCCCATACCTTGGAATACATATAGATTCTAGGCATATTGTAGAGGTCTTAAACCTTGGAATGCACATAATTTTATACATACTGTATAGGTCAGAGATTTTGGAATGTATATAGATTCTAGGCATACTGTAGAGGTTCCATAACTTGGAATGCATATAGATTCGAGGCTTATTGTTGAGGTACCAGACGTTGTAATGCATATAGATTCTAGGCATAATGTAGAGGTCCTAGACATTGGAATGAACAGAGATTCTAGGCATATTGTAGAGGTCCCATACTTTGGAATGCATATAGATTCTAGGCTTATTGTAGAAGTCCCATACTTTGGAATGCACAGTGATTCTAGGCATATTATATACATGTAGGTCCCAGACATTGGAATGCATAGATTCTAGGCATATTGTAGAGGTCCCATACTTTGGAATGCACAGTGATTCTAGGCATATTATATACATGTAGGTCCCAGACATTGGAATGCATAGATTCTAGGCATATTGTAGAGGTCCCATACTTTGGAATGCATATAGATTCTAGGCTTATTGTAGAAGTCCCATACTTTGGAATGCACAGTGATTCTAGGCATATTATATACATGTAGGTCCCAGACATTGGAATGCATAGATTCTAGGCATATTGTAGAGGTCCCATACTTTGGAATGCATATAGATTCTAGGCATATTGTAGAGGTTTCAGACATTGCAATGCATAGATTCTAGGCATATTGTAGAGGTCCCATACTTTGGAATGCATATAGATTCTAGGCTTATTGTAGAAGTCCCATACTTTGGAATGCACAGTGATTCTAGGCATATTATATACATGTAGGTCCCAGACATTGGAATGCATAGATTCTAGGCATATTGTAGAGGTCCCATACTTTGGAATGCATATAGATTCTAGGCTTATTGTAGAAGTCCCATACTTTGGAATGCACAGTGATTCTAGGCATATTATATAGATCCCAGACATTGCAATGCATAGATTCTAGGCATATTGTAGAGGTCCCATACTTTGGAATGCATATAGATTCTAGGCTTATTGTAGAAGTTCCATACTTTGGAATGCACAGTGATTCTAGGCATATTATATACATGTAGGTCCCAGACATTGGAATGCATAGATTCTAGGCATATTGTAGAGGTTCCATACTTTGGAATGCATATAGATTCTAGGCTTATTGTAGAAGTCCCATACTTTGGAATGCACAGTGATTCTAGGCATATTATATACATGTAGGTCCCAGACATTGGAATGCATAGATTCTAGGCATATTGTAGAGGTCCCATACTTTGGAATGCATATAGATTCTAGGCTTATTGTAGAAGTCCCATACTTTGGAATGCACAGTGATTCTAGGCATATTATATAGATCCCAGACATTGCAATGCATAGATTCTAGGCATATTGTAGAGGTCCCATACTTTGGAATGCATATAGATTCTAGGCTTATTGTAGAAGTCCCATACTTTGGAATGCACAGTGATTCTAGGCATATTATATACATGTAGGTCCCATACATTGGAATGCATAGATTCTAGGCATATTGTAGAGGTCCCATACATTGGAATGCATATAGATTATAGGCTTATTGTAGAAGTCCCATACTTTGGAATGTACATAGATTCTAGGCAAACCTTGAAGGTCCCAGACTTTGGAATGAACATAGACTCCAGGCAAACCAAAGAGGTCCCACACCTTGAGATGCACTAGGATTCTAGGCATGCCATAAGAGGTCCAAGACTTTGGAATACACATAGATTCTAGACTACTACAAAACAAAATATTTTGCAAACTAAACATCTCTGTAAACACATGAATAAATACATCACCTCCCGATAAGCCATTTTGTTCAATCATTTCTGCTATCCGTAGAGGCTTTCATCAGGGTATATGTTAACACAAAGCATAATTATCTCATTCTCAGGGGGTCAGATAGACTGGCGCAGTCGGGGCGATTAATTTGTTTTTGTAGTTTAAATAAAATTTTAAAAAATCGCGAAATGTTTCGCAGTTACAAGAGATTTTGCGCTAACACCTCCATTTCGCAATTTATTTAATTTTATTTCCACTACAAAAACAAATTAATCGCCCCGACTGCGCCAATCTAGGGGTCAGAGGCAAAACTTAAAATGTTATTCATAAATATTCCACCAAAGTATTTTCTGGCAAATTGAATCAGGATCGGATCCTATATAAACTGCCTTGCATACACGTTATATAACTGTTATTTACTCACTGGACGATGACGTTTGATGATCAGGTTGATAGATTGTTAGAAGAACAAGAAAGCGACCACACTTTTCCCGATCATTTTGTAAACAGCACGCAGCAATGTTGGTAATAGTGAAGCAGTCACGTGATCGGTCAGGTGGTCTATGTCAAAGTTTAAAGTTCGCGTCAACCTTGTGGCTGATGATCCTTCGTGGATACAACTCACGTTTGCCCGTATTTTGGGAATTTTGGACGAATCTAAGCGATTTAACTAGAGGTAATGTGAGATATAAATAACGTTATTATCTTAACCATATATAGTTTTGTTGATGAATAAGTTCAGGATCAGTGTGCAGTGATTTCAAGGGGCCAAGTAGGGTAAAACCATCACCAACTAGTTATACTAACTTTTAGTTTACTGCCTACTGCTGAACGCAAAAGAAAAAACAACAAATAACAGCTCACTGATTTGCAAACAAAATAGCAATTTTGATAGTTCAAATGTAACAGTTTGTCAGCTGATATCAATACCGCTACTTTATTATCAAAACATCTATATTACGAAAACTACTGGTTGGGTCGCTTTTTCGTTCTCTGTCGAACTAGCAACATGTTTTAGTTATATTTGGTGCATACATAGCTGCAGTTCTGTAGCTCTGGATTTCGCTGGTGTCCGTTTTTTGGCGTTTTCTGTTGCATCGGTAGTCTGATTCGGTCGTCTACTGGTAATTGCGAAACCCTACCGATGCAACAGAAAACGCCAAAAACGGACACCAGCGAAATCCAGAGCTACAGAACTGCAGCTAGTGCATACACTACATGCTAGAAAGCCATAAATGTTTTTTTTTTCATATATAAAATATGTCTAAACGATTTAGGAATTTCAAATGAAGGTTTAAAACAATCACAATGTCTTTGACGATTGTAATCCATGTAGAATTCCTCGCCACGACTTGCATATGCCAATTATGTGGTAGGTCAACTAATCAGGACGTGGTCAATTAAGGAACAAACAGGACAGGAAGTCAGTTATGTATATTTAGTAATCAGAAGATCCTAATTTGTACGTTGTAGCGCCCGACTCGATTGAGAATGAAACGGAGTACCCAGATGTACCACAGTGGATAAAATCAAGTTCATCCACTGTTTTTTTTTACCTACCAATGGTTTTGCATCGTTTTGGATTAGACATGGCTACTGTGTAATTAACAGATGCCCTATCTGGACTTGAACTTTGTGGAACCATTGTTATCATTGACATGTAGCAAAAATCTGAAATTAATATAATAATATTTATTCAATAATAATATTTATTCAATATGTGTAACAATCAAATGTTCTGTGATGATACTACTTGTACTATATTTAAATTATATATCTGTGAACAATCAATTTGCAAAGTAAATTAACCATGACTGCGGCTATATAGAATATAGACTCTTGGGTAGCAAGGAGGAACTCTGCAAGGAAACAATCCCCCAAACACCCCTTTGATTAATGTACCTTGTGTTACTGAGGGTTAAACAGTAGCACGAATTCTACTTTAGTGAATATGAGTGACATCTCGAAAAGGTAGCGTAAGGTAGCGTTGCCAAATAAAATAAAGGTAATTTAGCTTCGCATATTCACAAGGTCCGGCTTCAGTTATCATAAATTTAAGGCTTATTTCCTAATGAATGGCTGGTACACTGGGTCATGACAATGGGAGATCATACCAGAAGGGCGAAGGGGTCAACTGGGGTCAGTTCCTATTTCGATAAAATATACTCAGACAAAGGAAATATAAAGTTAAAATGGTTTAATAATACAACATGGAAATAGAGAGAAGAGATACAGAAAATTTGTATGGTCAGATGCTATTTAATTAAGTTTCAGAAATACATCAAAGATTGACAATATCTGCGGTTGTTGTTTTTACAAGGATTAAGTTAAGTCTTTTATGAAAGAGTACAGAGCGTACTTGGACTCAAACCTACATTCGAGCTATTGAACCAAGTCTGGATTTTTAATGCGGTATCGCTATTTGTAGACGCAGAGTCTTGTGATGACACTGGACAGTACTGCGTGCTACTCAGTTTCCCATAGCCTAGGTTGCTATGCCAACTGAATTCCACTGTAAATCAATACATGGACTTGGACACTATCACTTTACAAGTATCTGTAAACCCGTCAACTAACAATGAGAGTATTTGGTTTCACCACAGGCACGATGATAAACCAATTAAGATACTCTTGTTTAGCTATCAACTCCAGTTATAACTTCACTGCCAATTGAAGCATTATATAACCTTTAAGAGCCGAAACAAATCAATTAATGAACCACGACTAATAATAAGCCGAATTTTAGGTCCAGAATTAATAATCTTACTAGGGTTTCTACTTCGTAATGAGGTGCCTCTCTGTGAATTCTAAGCGATCTCACAAACCATTCAACAACTATTATCGCGATTGTGTTGCCATTTTCGGTTTCCAGACTTGTTCCAAAGCTGAAATAATAACGGGAGGCTTTTTCCCGGGTTCTGGTCACTAACTGAGAGAAGACAAAGATCCTGTCTCAAATTCCAAAGTCTATTCAAAGAGTTATCAGTTTGCTTACCCGAAAACTATGAAAATCAGTATCGAGTCAGGTTTCTTCGTGTTCCCACATCAAACAGAAGCTCTTGCTGGAAAATGGTGAACTTAGCAGGCACAACTCAAACTTGGACAGTCTTCTCCCAGTCCGTAGTCAGAGACAAGTTTACAGTGAAAAACAGGCCTTTTTATACGAAATACGGCATAGCAAGAATTTCTCAGATTCTACGGAATTATTTGGGATTTGTACTGTCATTGGCCAATTTCTCTAAATGTCCTTTTTAGGTAGAATTTAGGAATCTTGTTATTGTCAAAAGCGGGCTATGTTTACATCCATATTTAGTAATACCACAATTTGGGAGATACCTGAAGATGATATTTCACCTGTAATAAATACGCTTCACTACTTGGGTGCTATTAAATTTCTCAATTGGAGGTCATAAACAAGTGTATCTATTTCAAGAGGCCTCTTCGGATGTTTTCAAATATGGAAAATATTTTAGGGATCGAATATCATCAGCCACCTGGTTGCTGGACTTGAAACAATATACTCGTGGCCTGTAAAGTATCAGTTGTCATCCCAGCACTTCGGATGTATCTACTTGTTGATCTGTCTTCACGTGTCTTCGAGATTCTATTACAAGAGTTGATATACGATCCAACCAAGACATGAAAAAGGGAGGGGGTGTACAATGTACTAGGCGGCTATTTTATTACAATAGTCATTAATTACGAAAAAGGTTCTGTAGTCAATGGTTGCGAATAAATCTACATTCAAATTCAAACGGTAGATTGTGATTCACTATTGGGATGCTCTTTTTGTACCGTCCTCTTTGCTTATTGGATGATGCTCAAGTCATTTCGAAATTGTCTTGTATTGTATTCGTCCTCACTAGTGATACCAATTTCACAGTTGCTGTGATTGGTTGGACAGTTTTCATCTCTCAATTTGATTTTTCAAAGATTTTTTAATCAGTGTGCACTGACAGGACTGATTTTGTAGAAATCTTGAGTCAAAATGGAACTCTTCCACTTGTTTATTGCTAAGAAATTCTGTCTTCAAGAGAAAAAATATTGTATTTGACTGTATAAATGGCTTGAGGCACATGAATGCTGTGGCTCCTGAATTCCTGTATTTACACTCATTTTGTTTATTAAATGTAAATTTCGTTTTATCAAATTACAAATTCTGTGACTATAGTAAAATGTTTATAAAGGTCACTATATCAATGTATGATTTTCTATTGCGCAATTATTAGCACAATTAGTTGCGTCACAGCAAATCTTTGTCCATCTGTGGTCCAAGAGGGCGCACTGTTTATAAATTAACCAAAAACCACATTCAAGAGAACCTGAAACAATGTACAATTTTCAATATATTAAAGTTTCATTTTTAGATTGTAAAATCTTTAAACAGACTATATGGGTTTGTGTAAGCGATATATGCACTTACGGCGATGCGCGGATGGTGGTTTTTTGTTAATGGGTGGACCACTCAAAAACAGAAACCTGAGTTAGCGTCCTCGGCGATGCAGTTCAAATGGGATGCTTTGCGGGTGTCAAATTTTCCACCACCAATTCCCTCTTTTCATCATAAATTTGTGTACCATAGTCCCATTTGTAGTCTGCACTTTCCTTATAAAGATTGTGAAAAAAATAGCGAAATTTTTTAGTAAAAACTGAAAATTGAAGCAAATTGTGTCTGTTGACTTCAAAATTAGGGTTCATTTCCAGAAATATTGAAGACTATGAGAAAAAAGTGACAAATTTGGGTTAGAAATTTTGGTGGTGAAATGTTTAAAACATGTTTTTCCTTTGGGATATTTGTTTAGATTTGACACAGCTATATACTGTAAAGTAATTTAATTTCACAAGAGAAAAAGTTATTGAAATCATGAAATTTTGGAGAGGTGAAAATTTCTTTGAAATGCTATGACACTGAAGATGCTGAATCGTTAATAACTTCACTTACAAGAATTAAGTTAATAACTTCACTTACAAGAATCGATATAGGAAACAATTTTTAGAAACCACACCAAAATTCTAACTCCATGTTCAATTAAAATTTGACCAAACTTTGAGTCAGGGGCAACATAGCGTGTCAGCGACTTTCGTTAAAGTAGTTTACAGCTATCGTCTCATAATTGATGTGGTATAAGATTGGAAATATGCATGAATATGATTTTTATTGACCAATGCACATCGACTGATGTAATCCTGTGCTGCCTAAATACATACTTTCTGGTATTCTCATGATATTATTATTGTACATTTTGTAGTCATATTTTTTGTGAGATAACCCGAAATGCCAACGAACATAGATTTTATGTGATTTGTGTTCAAGTATTTGAGTATGCATTCAAGGACATTCTACTAGGTTTACCATATTACAAGTGCAACTGCAATAGAAGTGCATATAAACCAAAAATCACATTGACTGTATACTAAATCATTAGAATATTACTAATTTTAATCATGAAAAAATGCACTGCTAATAGAGCAAATACATTACATTTTTAATGTTGATACAAACAAGGTAATGTGTTCTAATGTAATGTAAATGTCAGGGGTTTTTCTAGAAAAAAAATGCAAAAGGGAGCACTGCAATTCAGCGGCGCCACCAAGTGCGGGAGATAGGGTGTTCTCCCTACCAGGGTGTGGAGTTTTTGATAATTCTAAGTTAAAGTGGAGCATTCTATGGCTTCCTTGGGGCCAAAATTACTATCAGACAGATCACAGTTGAAGACTGTGGCCACATGTGATCCCTGGTCAATCAGAATTTTATGGTTGCCAGAGGATCTGCTTTTCATGGCCATGGCATGAGGGCGCTGTGCCCCTGTTCCCTTGTTTAAAAAAATCCCTGAATGTGATGCAACTTTTAACCTTTTCACCACCAGTTCCCTGTTTTCATCACAAATTCACAAAATAGTCCCGTTTATAGTCTACAATTTCCTTCAGAAGATTAAAATAAAAATGAACAAATATTCAGTAAAAGCTGAAAATTTACTCAAATTTTGTCTGTTGGTTCTAAAATTAGGGTTCATTCCCAGAAATTGAAGATTGTAAAAAAAAAAGTGCACAATAATTTGGACAAGGAAGTCTGGTAGTGAAAAGGTTAAAGTACGATGTTTTTCACAATTTCAAATGTGTCCATCCATTTAAAAAATGTTTACAGATTGTTTTCATTGCCAGATGTATTTTATTGCAGAATAAAATCAAAATGACGTCTGTTCGGATTATTCAACATTTCATAAGAGGTGTATCAATAAGAAGTCAACAACCAAGAGTTCTTATAAACCAGACTTGTCGATTTCACCAGCTACAGTATACTTTGCCTTGTAGCAAAGTATCACAAGTGAGATTTTATGCTAAAAAAGGTAATTTTTATTAATTTAACTAAAGTACACTTTTTTGAACCAACAGGTACAGTTTTTTGCCTTTCACTGTACATGTGTTTCAAGGTAGAAGCCTACTCATAAATTAAAAAACCCAGAATTTATTCATTTTGCAATAAATTGTACTCCAAGCCAATATAAGAATATTGACCTAAAAAAAGTTGGGGGTCACCAGCCTTTTTTTCAACAATTTGATGGTTGTATTTTTATGACTAGGCTTCTACCTTAAGATTAAATAAAAAATTGACCAATCTATTTGACATCACGAATAAATTACCAGTAGGCAAGTATTTGAACCATGAATTTTATTGGATGTAACATGTGAGTAATCAACAGAGGGCGGTATCAAGAACATTCAAATAAAGAATGATGGCCCATATTTTAATCTACATTTATAAATATTTATAAAATTTATCATACACTGAAAACTTTGGGTATTCTCAATTGTGTTGAAATGGCTTTTGATTATTCTTTTTGGTGAAATATTATAACCATCATTTTAAAAGATTTTAATAAATTAAATATTGAAAATTGAAAGTTTGTTTCATTTCAAGGTAAAAAACATTCAAGTCGGATTGATTTAAAACATTCTGCTGATGAAGAGATACTGGATTTACATGATGTAGAACATAAAATGCAATCGGTATTGGACCATCTGAAAGAAGATTATGTCAAACAATTATCGGTTAGAACATCACCAGGTAAATAACTCAAATATTGCCCTGTTACCAGGTAAATAACTCAAATAATGCCCTACTACAGGTAAATAACTCAAATATTGCCCTATTACCAGGTAAATAAACCCCTGTATTGCCCTATTACAAAGTAAAAAACTTGTATATCGCCCTATTACCAGGTGACAACCTATACATTACCTATCTGGACACTAGAGCAAAACAATAATTGGTGGACGCAAATACTTTTGAGGACATGGGAAACAAATCACATGACTTTCTCTTTCGGCCACTGCAATTGTTGCTGGCAACTATCACCTTAAAATTCGCTCAACTTTCTTTTCACTTGTGCTGTCGTTCTATTTCAATATCTTCTAAGCAGGCTTGGGAATATAACAATGGTTTTGTTTTGTTGCCTTCTCTCACAGCCATGGTTGTTGCGATTGTGAAAAGGTTTTGATGCTGCGCTACAAAGGTCATGAACCTAATTTGCATATTCAGTCTAGGATAGTGGTGGTTTCGTAATATGATGATTGTTCATATGGTAGTTAGTCTGGTCTAACCCAGGTATTAAAATTAGGGCCGACCCTGGCACCCCTTACAAGACTTCCTTATTTATTTTGGTTTCGTGTTCGGACACAAAATTTAGTCAAGCCTGAAATTTGAGTAAGCTAAAGACCTATCTTATTTTTTTTAATGTGAATCCACCTAATACCCTATATATTGTTATTAAATGCATCTTAGGGTCTTTGGATCATATCTTGGTGATGACGAAAGATGGTAAAATTCCGTTAAATCAGCTCGGACAAATCAACATGGTATCTGCCCAGAAATTCAGCATTAATATGACAAGTGCTCCTGAGGTAGGCATTGTTTAATTACACGTCTCTCTGAGATTATTCTGCCTGATTTCAACAAAATTTGCTTTTTGCTTCGATAAATTTTTACATGTTCTCCACAAAATTTATGAATACCATATTTGCTCTGTTAGAAGCGCATCTTTAATAGAAGCACATCTCCAATAGAAGTGCATCTCAAATAGAAGCGCATCTTCAACAGAATTACATCTCAAATAGAAGCACATCTCCTACAGAAGCACATCTAAAATAGAAGTGCATCTCGAATTGAAGCACATCTTTTATAGAATTACATCTCAAACAGAAGTGCATCTCTGATAGAAGTGCATCTCAAATAGAAGCTCGTCTCGAATAGAAGCACATCTCCAATAGAAGCGCATCTCAAATAGAAGCACATCTCCTACAGAAACACATCTAAAATAGAAGTGCATCTCGAATTGAAGCACATCTCCTACAGTAAACATCTTTTATAGAATTACATCTCAAACAGAAGTGCATCTCTGATAGAAGCGCATCTTTAATAGAAGCACGTCTCCAATAGAAGCACAGCTCCTACAGAAACACATCTAAAATAGAAGCGCATCTCGAATTGAAGCACATCTCCTACAGTAAACATCTTTTATAGAATTACATCTCAAACAGAAATGCATCTCTGATAGAAGCGCATCTTTAATAGAAGCACATCTCAAATGGAAGCGCATCTTAAAAAGAAGCACATCTCAAATAGAAGTGCATCTCCAATAGAAGCACTACACTGTCGACAGTCCTCGGGTCTAATGTAATTGTGTTATCCAGACATTCAAATGCCTTTTCTCATTTCTCACTATTTCTCACAAGGGACTTTAGTCTCGAGAGACTGTCCCCGTCTGCAGGTTTCTAGTTGATATGAATAATTCATAGTTGATGCTGACGTCACAAAATAAATTATATTAACATAATGTATGCAAATTTATTCTAAATGATCCCATGAATGCATTGGTTGAACGAATACATTCACTCCAACCAAAATAGCAAAGAAAATTATTAAATCGCCTAGAACCAAGGAAACAACGTGCATTGTTTGTGGCAGTCATATAGATCAACAGAACTACGACATGCGAAGAAAACGAATTTGTTCTGGCAGAGACGATCGATCTAAGCAAGAGTTATTGAAAGGTCTCAGGCATTTTCCTCTAAGAGAATGGCAACTGCATGAAAGTGGGGGGTCCCTGGTTTTGAAACAAGATCTTTTTAAGAAGACGAATGTCAACACGACATGCAGATGAACACATCTCTCCCCTCTGTGTAGTTTGCGATAGTGTCTCGCTGGTATTCTTTGCAAGAAATATCATGGTAGTCTAAACGTTGCAGCACTTTTATAATGCATTCGTCAAGATTTGTTTGTATCATGATATCAAAAACTGCTGTGTAATGTGTCGCGATCGCATATAGTACAGTCAAAACAAACTTCGCGTAAGTCGTGGGCGATCCTAGTAGCCAGCGACCCCTGACCCTTTTCACGATTGACCACGATAAAATGATAGACATCTGCGTGACTATTCATTTGCATATGAAAGTACCCGGATCTGGTAAGAAATCTTACCAGTGAATTGCAGAACAGGACAGTTGGTCATGCCTAACAGCACTCCATACTTCCTGTCCCGGCGTTTGCAATTTATTCACGCATATTACGTTTATACACAATATTTATTAATAATAACAGACTAATATTAGGTACGACCGACTGTCAACAGTCTATAGAAGCACATGTAAATCAAACTGGATCATGATAATATGTACCGTAGGCACATATCTGCCATTTACTCAAACACGTGTAATTTTTATAGATAAAAACACAGAATAAAAAATATTTCCATGTTTCCAAATTTATGCTGTATTTAATTGATGGAAGCAGGTCAAAGTTGATGATGGAAGAGTTTTAGTAACATTTGATTATACTCAATGATATTAGACAAGGCCATTAAAAGTCAAATCGGGAATAGGAGGAAAATACTCGAAATAAAATTGTCAACTTTGCAAAGAATATGGTTGTAGTGAAACCGTATAATAAGCATATGTTGTTCTTTGCAGGCAGTTAATGCGGCCGTTAAAGCAATAAGTGATGCTGGTATGAATTTAAATCCACAGTCTGAAGGAACCATGATACAAGTGCCGATACCAAAGTAAGGGTATCTCAGTTATGTAATTATTAGACCTAGCACAAATTGCCACAATGGTCTTATTGAGAGCTACATACCATGCTTACAGGGAAACATTGGACATGTTGAGTCATGTGACTCACTCTCTATGTGATCTAATCCAATTCTATCTACAGTCTATTATCTCTCAATCATGCGACCTACTAAAACTTCCCAATTTGTCTTACTTTGGCTATGATTAGCTTCGCTGTTGACTTTGTCGAGATGAGCTTATCATATGAGTGCTTGTCCGTCATCGTCCAGGTCAATGTTTTACTTTTTCGACTTCGATTTGTTCATTTAATTCATGATTATATCTTCAATTCTCTAATTTTGATGAATATTTTTGTCATTTTTGATTTCTTGTTAAAAAACGCAATTCTGATTGCTTTGATATTACATTTATCAGTACTACATGTGGACCTCTCTAAGATTTGTTCATTTAATGATGATATCTTCAATTCTCTAATTTTGATGAATATATTTATCTTTTTTGGTGAAAAGTGATAGTTTTGAATTCTTGTTGAAAAACAGCAAGTCCAATTGCTTTGATACTATACATATTGTTCATTTTCTAATGATATCTTCAGTTCTTTAATTGAAATGTGCATTTCTAACAACGGAGTTATCTCAGATGACAGGCTGCTTGTTGTCATTTTTGGTGAAAGTGATATTTTCCACTTCTTGTTGAAAACCGCAAGTC
This sequence comes from Saccoglossus kowalevskii, assembly GCF_978046115.1. NCBI lineage: Eukaryota > Metazoa > Hemichordata > Enteropneusta > Harrimaniidae > Saccoglossus > Saccoglossus kowalevskii. The sequence goes on from NC_140657.1 coordinate 24,004,296, forward strand.
TGATTGCTTCGATACTATACATATTGTTAATTTTTTAATGATATCTTCAGTTCTTTAATTGAAATGTGCATTGCTAACAGTGGATCTATCTCAGCCAACAGGCTGCTTGTTACCATTTATTTTGGCTCTCTGTGGAGCCATTTAGTAGGCGATGAAATGGGAGGGGGTGTGTGTGTATGCGTGCATGTGTGTGTGTTGGGGGGTCGAGAAATATATTACTACACTAGTTATGATTATAAAATTTCCTCCAGTCCCCCTTTTTTCAAATGATTAACCACAAATGTAGAAGATTTTCTACAGAAAATAAAAGACAAATAAAATCCACTTGAAACTTCATAATTTAACATTTTTCTCACTGAAATTTGTATGCATTTTTATATCATTTTCTTGTTGAGTTGAAGCAAATAACGTAATTTTTGATTGGCTACTGATGAAATTTTTTTTTAAATCTGAAAACAAAATTTTGTAGGTTAATAATTAATTTGTGGCCTTCATATAACAATCTCTTTTTCTACATGCTTTTTTCAGAGTCACCAGGGAACATCGAGAACACCTCTCAAAAACGGCGAAGACAATGTGTGATAAAGCGAAAGTGAACGTTCGTAATGTGAGGTCAAAAGTCATGAATGACATCAAGCAACACAAAGACCATGCTTCGAAAGATGTTTTAAAAATGTTGGAAAAACAAGTACAACAGCTAACTGATGATTTTAATGCCAGTGCTGAGCAACTATTAGTTGCGAAAAACAAAGAATTATTAGGAAAGTAAAACAAATATTATTGGTATTAAACTGAAATCGACATTCTGAAATATATGTATAAACATTCATGCTGCATCGAAAACAATCAAAAAAATCAAGATATTCACAGCGGCCATTTTTATCATGACTCAGCAATATTTTGCATCAAACTTATTTTCGGGAAAGTTGGCACTGCTGCACTGTAGTTTTGGATTTATTTTTTAGGTTTAAATTTTTCTAGAAATTTTATTTTTGAGTTAAGTTTCCTATCTTGGTATTCAATGTATTAGTTGTGCGTTTGTTTGGTACTTCTCAATTTTTTAGTGTACTACTTTGAGGTCAAATCACTCAGGTCAATTTATCTCTGTTTCAAGTTCAAGAGAGACAAAATGTTTGCAAAATTTGAGTTTGGTGCTTCTGTAGGCTCATACAATATGTAAATAATCTTTTGATGAAGACACCATTTTTGATTTGAGATTGAACTAGCTAGGATGTATGGTATCAATTATTGACAAATTTACCGTAGAGTGGAATTGCCGGAAACATGAAAAGTTATAGGATCAAATTCAATCAATTTAAAACATTTAAATCATTAAAAGATTAATTGAGAAAATACAAGATACTTGCTTGAGTTTTGCAAAGGTCATGTGGTCAGGTGATAAAATCAGCCAATCAGTGGGTGATGAAATATCATCAGCGGCCATTTTGACTTTCTATGGCATTTGACGCCCCCAAGAGGCTGGGTTTCGCGCCATTTGTTTGAGGATAGTATATTGCATTGCAATCATGGACATTGGAGAATTCTAACCCTACCCACTAACTTATTTTTTTCAATTTTGGTCACTGCCAATTTCAAGTTTTCATGTTTCCATGTTTCTGAGGTTTCCAGCAATTCCACTCTATGCAAATTTACTACTCTGCCTGTTTGCTTTAATAGAAATTGTTTTCAGTGACAGATTACTCCATTTGCTTTATTAGTGTGTCTATTGTCCAAGTAAATAATAATATAATAATGAATTGATCCTGCATACATTGGTTTTTATGCTTTTAGTAATTAACTTCTAAAAAACATAGTGAACAAATATTACAAAATCTGTCACTGACTTATGTGAATATTAAATATCAAATCGTTATAAATTCTAGTCCCAATTCTGAAAACCATCCACGCTTGTGTGCGTCCATTCCTCCCTCACCTATATCTCTGACATGCCTTGACTGATCTCACTCAAACTTTGCACGTAAATTATGCATCTCGGGATAAATATGCGCATCCATTTGTTTATGATCTGTTTGGTGAAGGGCGGCCATTTTGGGGATGAAAATCAAGTGTTTCTGCCAATCTGGAACCAGATCTTGATCATGTAAAAAGACAAAAGTGACATTCGATGTCTGAAACTATCGTTCAATACCAAAAAAATTAAAAATTTTCTTATTGGAGCAAATGTTCATAAGACTTGCTTTTTATTGGGCGTACTTTTTTTTTCTCTATCTGGATCATAAAAATAACTGGTCAACATTGTGATAGTGTACAGCAACCTCATAATACAATCTTTGATTACTATATCATACAATTAACATGAAAACAAATTTTCTGAGAAAATGCATGTGCTAAAATTCGGTGGTGCTGAATAACCCCAAAGAAATCATCAAAAAAATGCATTTATTGTTTTCTGAATCATTAATCATGTTTGATAATAAAAGTGCACATAAAACAAATATTTGATTTATTGTATGCTTGATTATTAAAATGACATTGACCATAGATGCACGTCGGTAATTTATATATCCTATATCCAAATATGGTTTGCTATAAATCACATGTTATGTGTGTTATCACCTTTTAGGACAGATCAAACTTTAATCTTAAAAAAATTAATTAAAAAGTTAAATTATAGTTTCCATTTTAGTATATCATGCACATATATTGTATGGAATATCAAAGATTCTGAAATAAACTTTTTTTTAAATACAAAATATTCTGATTTTAAAGAGTTAACCATAATTGGTTCCACACACTTCTCCATCATACAGTAGACTTAAATATGGGTGTAGAATATTGTGATTGGATCAGAATATGATAAACTACACAGGCCTGTTCTATTCTCAAAGTTTGAAAACATTAGCTTGGGCCCAGTTTCCATTTTGTGCTCTTATTCATGACAATTAACCAATTTTCAAGATATCGTATGTCACATTATTTTGCGTTTTATGCTTTTTAATTAGTCCCCGTTCGGACGAAGTCCGAAAATGGGGACTTATAATTCGGTCTCTGTCCGTACGTTCGTCCGGAGTCATATCTCAGAATCCCTTGGACCAATTCCGTTCATTCTTTGCATGTGCCTAGTACTTTATGTGGGACATATGCACATGCAGTGGTTTAGCGATTCGATTCAAAATGGCCGACTGGCAGCCATCTTGTTTTTTGAAAATGTATTTTGGACATGCTTTGTCAGTTTTCATTCAAACTTGGTACATAGATTATATATGTTAGGATACATGTCCATGATGATTTATTTCACAATTGGATCAAAGATGGCCGACTGGCAGCCATCTTGTTTTTTGAAAATGTCGTATTTTGGACATGCTTTGTCAGTTTTCATTCAAATTTAGTACATAGATCATACATGTTAGGATACATGTCCCCGACTGTCCGTGAGTTCCTGAGTCTGTCCGTTCGACCGTCTGTCCGTGCGTCAGTCTGTCCAACGTCATAATTCAGAATCCTGTGGACAGATTCCGTTCATTCTTTGCATGTGCCTAGTACCTTATGTGGGACATATGCACATGCAGTGGTTTAGCGATTCGATTCAAAATGGCCGACTGGCAGCCATCTTGTTTTTTGAAAATGTTGTATTTTGGACATGCTTTGTCAGTTTTCATTCAAACTTGGTACATAGATTATACATGTTAGGATACATGTCCATGACGATTTATTTCGAAATTGGATCAAAGATGGTCGACTGGCAGGCATCTTGTTTCTGTTTTTTTATGCGGTACGTGCTTTGTCAGTTTTCATTCAAATTTGGCACATACATGTACTTTATACATGTTAGGATGCATGTCCATGACAATTTGTTTCAAAATCTGGTCAAGGATGGCCGATTGACAGCCATCTGACTTTTTGGTTTTACTACTATATTTCCACAATTTATGTACCATTTTTATTCGTAAAACATACATCATACATATCAGCATTTCATAATCAGATCAAAGATGGCCGAATAACGGCTGTTTTTATTTTGGCCATATTACTATGACACGAAACATGTGTTTTGATGTAAATAAACAATCTGTTGTATACGCCACTTGGAACTCAAGTTTCAAGGTCACACTCGCGACAACCCCTCCGCTTTAATATGACGAGCACAAACAGAACTTAACGGGACTGTGTCATTTTCAATGACTTGTTCTCTGTTAACCACCACTTTAAACTTCAACTTGGCACATTTGATGTTCTGCAATGCACTTGGTTTTGCAGGGAGGGCTTGTGAAAATAAATGTGTGGTACCGGTACATTTTTCCTAAATTCACCCCCATTGTTTATATCCTTTCTTTATTCAGATTCCCTATGCAGTATGTTTATCTTTATGAAATATATATTTTATTTTCATTATTACAGAAAAATAAAAATGTACAATTAATATTTGTTAAAAAGCACAAATTCATCCTTTAATGTCTAAAACTCCCATAGATGACAACTTACTTGAAAAGCATGGCTACCAGTATTTTACACATATCGAGTAAAGTACTCACAATTTACTGTCACCGCCTTATTGTTCCGAGCACCAAAACCGCAACATTTCCAGCTAAGTTGCTGACTGGTTTGCTATGCATGTCTTAAGATTGTTGTTTCATTAGAACTAGTTATATCAAACCATTTTTATGAGGGCGTGTCGTCGTTTGGCTACATTTTTATATTTTGTTGGATTTTTTTGAAGTTTGTCGTACAGTAATTTATACGATTGATATACGAAGGTAAATAAAGTGAAAAGTAATTACAATCTTGCAATTTTGACATCTGGAACACTGTGGCAGTGACAGAAAAAGATAATATTCAATTCTAGAAAATAGACACGCCTATCAGGTTAACACCAGACAGTTTGCACAAATGCAGTATGATCATATCAACCAAAAATATCCTTGCCACAACAATGTGAAAACATTTTTTAAATGTACAACTGGAATCCACTATTGAATCAAACTCGTAACACGTATCTTGGTGAAAGCCTTCACAAAAATTATATTGCAATAATGGAATGTTTAGTAAAACTTCACGTCTGTTATTGCAGGCACAATCCTGCCAACATTTATAATTCGGCACCAAAGCTAACAGGGTTTTTCATTTTTGACCACAGAGGGCGCACATCGATAGCTAAATACTCCCTGTATCCTCGGAGGCAGACATCCGGGCATTTTCATCGCCTGGCAACCTTCGCAGTGAAAACAAAGGCCAAAAACTCTCAGAAAACTGTACTTTGGGCTAGTTGTTGAAACTCCCCTGAACAGTGTAACAAGATTAGCCTTACGTGTGTAACATATATAAATTTGGCTGTTCAGACTTTAACTTCAAAGTTGAGTTTGTGTTGTTTTCTTGAATTTTCACCAACTTGGCCGGCGTTCCACAGCAGCGTGCACAGAGCCCATAGAAATGCATGTACAGTGGTGCGCGTCTTAGCAATGTGGAACGTCTTGTGACGTAGCTCCGCCCCCGAGGATTGCCCAAGAGTACATGGCTAGTTGTCAGACTGATGATCCAACGATTAGTATACTAGTAGCTACTAAAGAGAAATAACAAATGGTAGTAGTTGATAATAATATTAGGAAAAATATAAAGCATTATTTTTTTCTGTTAATTTGAAGCTACATTTACGTTTGTAATGCAAATAATGGTAATAACTAAATGTCATCCTTTATAACATTGTTTTAACATCGATTTTTCTGAAAAAATGCTTGATATAGAACTTGATATTTTATGTTGAACATGAGTATAAATTTAAGTTGAAATTGAAGTACATGTAATCTTAACACTAAATTTAAAAATTAATTCATCAGGCTGGTTAATGTAAACATTTGAATAAAAACTATTCCGTTTGCTGGAATAACTTGTCTAGTATCACTTGTCTTGGCAGTGATGCATTCATTTCATAACATATCCTTTGTCGTGGCAGTGAAATCTGAATCTTGTCTTTAGCCTTCAGTATACAATGCTGGGAATGGTAAACTCTCAGAAGGCTGTAACCTGAACATTGAAGACAAAATATCACAGCATTAATCTATGTATATAACATCCATTGATGAGAATAATTCTATCAAAGATCTGTTTTTTTTTTAAATCAGTTGAGGTAGCAACAGAAAAAAATCAAAGAAAGCTTAGAAAGAACTCCCATGTGCTGAGAGTATTGGAGACACATTAAATATAATTTGAAATTACTTAGCTGAAAACTAATTATGCAAATCAGAAAATTAATATGACCAGATTTGAGTGTAAAACTAATGAGGTCTGCGCAATGTAACAGAAAATCTATGTCTCCAAGTTTAATTGAAATGTGATTAGAACCAAAAAACCAAAAAATTATGAATTATTATGCTTATTAGGGAATTAATATGAACAGATTTTTACCCCAAACTAATTAGGTTTGTACATTGTCCTAGAGCATCTTTGTACTAAGTTTCATTGAAATGGAATAATTATTACCGTGAAAACTCTAAAATTTCGACCCCTCTAAAAATTCGACCGCCTATTTATTTGCCGGGTTTCGGTGTTTTATTTACCTCCAAATTTTCGACTCCACTAAAAATTGCCGACTCATTCTTATTCGAAAATTGCGACCAGTTTTAGTTTTCCCCCAAACGAAAAAAAAACGATGTGAGCGTTCAAACGGGACCTTCCTCGAAGGCATGAATCCAGGTTTCTGATTGACTGAGAGATTTTTATTTTATTGGTAACGAAAATATATTCTAAATAAACGAAGTTTCAAATAAAAACGAACACAAAAATCTCGGCATGCTGCGTTTCTGAATTGTTGATTATTACTGTACTCAGTAGTGATTATAATAATGTACACAAAATAAATTTGTTGAATGGTTATGAAATACAAATAAAAGTCAACTTAGTTTCATCGTAAGCGAATGATTCCGGTCTCGTATAAACGTTTGATGCTGTAGGATATCCGCCATGTTCTCTTAGGTCAAATAGGTCAAATCGCTAATTAACCAATCAAAAAGCTAGATGATGCCAACGTGTTCAAATTACCATAGCTTATTTAAATAGATTGATGTTGTAGTACGATATTTTGGCTTGGATTTTGATGCGAAAACGGCATGATTTTTTTTAAATAAAAAAATTAGTTGTTTTTAAAAAATAAACTGGTCATCTGAAGAATAATTTAACATTGTTCACAGTGATAACAGCTCATTCTCGAAAGGAAGCTTACCCGCTCACGCTAGTCACGATAAAAATCATACACGTGTACTCTTGAATAGACAAACGTCAATGACTACGGTAAAACTTAGACTCTATTTTAGCCGGCAGGATTGATTGAAATGTCCGAAAAATGACGCCAAAATACACCTTAAAAGTCCCATTTTATTTTCTTAAATCCCATTTTATTTTTTAATCCAAGGGCGAATTTACGGCAGAATTTGGTCCCTCAAATAACGGACACGTGAGCTTTGATTCTAACCGGATACATTGCACTGGGTCGGGGAGATAGTTTGCTAAACTTCCATGCATCTTTTGTCCAATGGGTACCTGTACTTCGAACATTCGCAAGTTTTTCTAGGTAGTGCGAGACAGCTTTGTCTTTTGACCTATTAGTTTTGTGCTGACCTCTTCTCCGCGTCTTGATGTTTTGTTTTGCTTGTCATAATACTCACTGATTGATGACTTTGTTTAGATTTTGAGTTACAACTCGGCCACGACCTTTGCTTTTACCGTGAAACATGAGGAAGTTTACGTCAATTGACGGACATTGCATTTTTTAAAAACTAATGAAGCACACTGTCTATCATCCCCATTTTTTCATTTGCTGATTTCTATTCTGAAAAATTCGACCGTCCGAAAATGCACCTTAATTTTGACTCTAAAAACACGTCACATATCTAACACCAATTATTTAAAACCGGTCGAAATTTTGGAGTTTTTACGGTACTTTAGATATCAGTGTGAAAGCTTAAAATTGGTTAATTATGCAAATTAGGTGATTAATATGCACAAATATTTACCGGAAACTAATTGGGTCTGCATAATTCTAGATTCATTGAAATGTGATGATTAGTACTTTAGATATCAGTAGAAAAGCTGAAAATTAATTATGCAAATTAGGTAATTAATATGCACAATTATTTACCCTAAAACTAATCAGGTCTCTGCATAGTCCTAAAGGATCTATGTACCAAGTTTCATTGAAATGCGATGATTAGTACTTGAGACACCCGTGGAAAAGCTGAAAATTAACTAATTATGCAAATTAGGTGATTAATATGCACAAATATTTATCGAAAACAATCAATCTCTGCATAGTCCTTGAGTATGTAAGTACCAAGTTTCATTGAAATGTAATGCTAACTACTTATATCAAATGCTGAAAATTAATTAATTATGCAAATTAGGTAATTAATATGTACTGATATTACCATAAAAACTATCAGGTCTGTGCAGTGTCGTATGACATCTATGTACCAAGTTTCATTGAAATGTGATGATAAGTACTTGAGATATCAGTGGAAAAACCGAAAATTGACTAATCATTATGCAAATTAGGTAATTAGTATCCACGGATTATTACCAAAAACTAATCAAAACCTAGCATGAGTTCAGAGCATCTATGTACCAAGTTTCATCAAAATCCAATGAGTGGTTGTTTAGATATCAGTGGAACAGTCATGGAACCACTAAAAAATAGCTAATTATCATGCAAATTAGGTAATTAATATGCACGGATTTTTACCAAAAATTAATCAAATCTGCGCATATGTTCAGAGCATCTATGTACCAAGTTTCATCAAAATCCAATGAGTGGTTCTTTAGATATCAGTGGAACAGTCATAGAACAGCTAAAAATTAGCTAATTATCATGCAAATTAGGTAATTAACGAGCATGGATTTTTACCAAAACCTAATCAAATCTGCGCATTGGCCCAGAGCATCTATGCACCAAGTTTCATCAAAAACCGATGTATGGTTCTTGAGATAGCAGTGGAACAGTCGGACACACATACACACACACACATACACACATACACACATACACACATACACACACACATACAGACACACTAACTGCAAAGACTCCCATTTTGTGCTTCGCACATGGGAGTCAACAAATAAAAATTTGATCTGTGATTCAGATATAACTTACTAAGCATGATACATCCTATACATCCACATAGTGTGAAACAAATCTTTAGATTTCTCTGACCTATGAAACTGGTCGTCAGGTTATCCCTTTGAAAAACATTGATACATATGCACTACCATACTACCATATTTGGCTATACCTGAGCCTTCAGATGATGTACATGTTGTTATAGAGTAGAATCACAGATTGATTTTTTTAGATTATCGATCACTTACCAGTTCTTCTTACTGTATGTTGTATTGTGGGACTCACATATATGGAAAGTATAAATATGCCTGGATTTATCAGACGTATTCAGCTCACTTTTATGAATCACTTCACCATGTATCACCACCATGCTACCTGTATGTAAAATATGCAAATAAGATGCAAATGAGATGTGGGATCTAATTTTAATAGGTGATTTTCCGTACAATGGTGAGACCTTGCGAATTGCGTGAAAGACGCGCACCAAGCGTTTGCTGGAAAAATCAAACGATTTGATTTTGAACTCAAATTTCTTTGTTTCGTAGCTTACATTGAAAGGCCAATCTTCGACAGGGAAATATTCTGTTCGAATACCCTTACTTCATCGAAATTGACCATAATAAAACTGTTTACAGCACATTATTAAGCATAGAAATATCCCCAAAATATTTTCCCTTTTGTCAAATTCCATGTTCGTCGCCACTACAACGCTATCACCTTTGTTTGTCCTGTTTTTACATTCGATTTCACACATAACACAGGATCTTGCAGTGAACGGAAAATGGTTTATTATGTAGTCATATTCACACATGCACACAGTCAGACGGACTAATGAACAGACGCACACAAAGTAACACAGACACAGACAGATTAACTTCAACTCAGCAGCCATATTTTTTTTCTGACAAAAGTCTGTTGCAGCATTTTGTGTGTTTTTAAGTATTTTACTAAATATGTTTCGATAATTTTGCATTAAATTGACATAATTTTGTATCGGCTACAGATCTGGTATAAAATTTCAGCAAAATTATAAAATAAATTTGTTGGTTATATTTTGTGAGAGGCAACAAGGGTTAACTTTTGTGCTCAAAATGTACGTCATTACCTTTTTTCACAGGTACTGCTACGAACTGTGATTCATCATATTTCAAAGGTTCACCTTGGTAAATCATGTGTGTACCACTGCTATCAGTATTACGAATCCATTCTTGTGGACAACCATCTACCGATATAAAAAAATAATAATGGAATTTACTTGTTTAGTTTGTCAGTTTGATATGCAACATTGTAAACTGTATTTGCATATTAAATTTACATATTTAGACCCAAAAAACTTCTTAATTAAAGTATTGTCTGCAAAATTTCACTTTTGAAGATTTTGACATGTCAATGCATGTATTCACTGCTGTTATGGTATCTAAAAAATGCCCATATCAGAAGTTTCTTGCTATCTTCAATAGCACATTCAGTTTTGATTGAGATTGTAGCATCTTAGAATGTCATCAAATTACCAAATCACACACAAATTTCCTGTGATGATTAAAATGGACTATATTATTACTGGAACAAACATATTAATTATCGACCAAACTCTAACTATTGCCATGCACTCTCTCTTTAAGAGATGGTGCCAAAATAAATGCGACCCAAGAACGAATTTTGCTTTTTTTATGTCCCAGCTCAAAACAACTATTAATAATGAACTACATCTAAATTATGAAAAGGCAAGTAAGAAATGGACAGCAATATTAATTGATACGGTTGAACCCGTATAAAGTGTTCTTCTGCAGTGTATAAAAATATTATTATTTAAGTATTAAACTGATATGACGATAATAATTAAAAAAAAATATATATATATATTACAAACTTAATATTTGATGTGTTTTCCCTTATTAATTTTAAAAATTAGTCAGATATGACTCTGGAATCTATATTTATTTTTTCTGTATGGTCATAAGGTTCCTCCATTTTTGATTTATAAATTATAGGACGACTTTCTTAATTGTGTTACCACTGCATTGGAACGAACATCAAACATTATTCTTTATGTATACAATTTTGCAGCCCGAGGTTCGTGTGGCGGAAGCTTGCGAGGCCACGTAAGCCGTACGACCGTGGGCAGCAAAAGTCGTATCCAGCCCATAAAGGTTTTATCAAAAACCTTATAGATGTAATTATAATTTTACAACGGTGTGTCCTCAAACAGACGACCTAATTTAGAATGACACACTTTGATTTGAATGATGAAAGCCGAGCACATTGGGCCAGGCGTGATACGAGAAATTATTGCCCTGTGAGGGCACACTTCACATAGCGTCAAGAGGCCAGGAAATTCAAGGTATATGATAACATTATTACCGGTAGTTGTTTTTATCATGCTTTCAAATGCATGTCTGGATTTATGGTAGTGAATTTGGTTGATAAACAACCAAAGGTAGGACTAAAATGGCATTGGTTCATGAAAAATATAATGATTTTGTTCACAATTTCTATGAGAAGAACATATAAACCAAAGATTGCATGTGTTGTATACTAAATCAATCAATTTCTCTAAAAAAAAACACGATCTGGGCATACACTTCTAATAGAACAAATACGGTAAATTACCATAATCTTCTGACTTAGCATCTTGCTATTTTCGTTGTCACGTTTGGTTAAGCACGTGCACCCATCCTCTTCTAATTCCTCAAATTTGACTGTCTTATCATAAAACCTAGTCTTTGATCATTGTTTGACTTTTTTGAACACTGGTTATCGAATTTATACAATACAGCGTGGATATGAACTGCCAGAAATATGTTGCAAATGCATAGACCATGGTAACTATGCATAAACTATTTTTCAACATTTTTCATACCATAATCAGTTTACCACTCAAAAATTGCTAAGTACTGTGAAACCATATTTTCACACTATGGTGTTTAGTTTCAATATTTTGATGTTTTGAGTAAGTTCACAAATTTGGCAGTAAAAGAAAAAGTCAGTTTTATTGTTATTTTACATGTTCACATGGATTTAATTTAGCAAATTTTACTTATCGGCAAAAATGGCAAAATTATGACTCAGTGAATAATTAATGCTTTTACAGTAATAAAACATGTGAGAATTTAACATAAAGACAATTTCTTACTTTTATGGGATCCAGGTATAAACCAGAGACATCCATTTTCCAACGTAGCATCTTCTAGTGCAATCCACATTCCAATCACTTTCAGTGGTTCAGTCCGAAAATAAGTTGAATCTTGATGGGGATTAACTGCAAACAAAAACAGTTTATATATGATTTCAATGATTAATGTTGATACTCAGGTTTATGGCTAATTTTTGTAATTTTTTGGGGTTTTGGTCAGATTTCACAATTTTATGATATCAGCTCAACAAACGTGGCCGTATCAAATATGACGATATCAAACATGACCTGCAGTTACATTCAGGAATACCCATTGTGTAAGGTTTATTTTCATTGGATTGAAGTGGAGGGGTTGTCACTTGCACACACCAGGGAATCGAGTCCCAAGCGACGATAACAACTCATGTTAAAATCGCAAAGGCTCACGGGTAGACACTTGTTTGTAATCAATGACACGCTATGACCATCTGACGTATGCGCACGGGACGACTCCCCCGCTTTAAAATGTTATATGCTTAAAAGTTTCCTAAGCAACTAAGGTAAAAAAAAAACAGTAAAGATTTTGATTATGATTCAAGACTATGAGAAAGGCCAGAAATAATTTTTATGCAAGATGTCCTATTTCTACTTTTTTTTTAATTTTTTTTTTAATTTTAATATATGCATATAGCGCTTCATCAGGGCTATTAAGTTTTAAAAGTTGGTAGCGCTGGTGTCTAATTTCTTACACTGGCTATACTCTTTAATAATTTCTTCACTTAGGGATGAACCATTTGAAGCTCTGGGAGGGGGTGATGGCAGAAAAACTATGCAAAATATTTGTTTTCTTTCAAGTAGTTTTAGGCGATTTATGATGAATTTGCTGTAATTTTTTATTACTTCTGTGTCAATATAATTTCCCTAGGAAATATGTGTGCAGATTGTTTTTCTGTTATTTTTTACCCCCACCCTTTTTTTTTTTATCATCCATCCCTTACTCACCTTCGCCTCCAATGCCAGGCTGCTTGAATATGTACATGCCCTGTGCTATCACTGGCTTCTGGAAACCAATGGCACGAGCAATGTCCTGCAAAAACAAATGAACAGATAACGTTAATATTTAGTCACCAATACTGGTATGTACATGTATAGTAAGCGGTTGATAGACAAGAACCACGATTGAAAGATCAAATCGTATCTGGAGTTGAACATGAGACCAGAGGTGTGCTACATGTACTGCCTAAATAACAGGAGAGACAGCCACAACTCATCCAGTAGAAACACAAGCGACCTGATGGTCGAAATAGCTCCGCTGTCTTCATTATCATATAACAAGAATCAGTAAAGTAGCATTGTGGTTGACTGTTTCGAACTAGTTGTCGAAAATACCATTTTTTACCAAAAATGACAAAAATATTCACTAAAAATCCAAATTTGCATATTTTGACACAAATTTAACAAATCTGACAGAGGACCACCCCAAGTACCATTGCTGTAAATATCAAAGCATTTGGACTTACGGTTTCGAACTAGTTGTCGAAAATAATTTTTTTTTACCAAAAATGACAAATTTGCATATTTTGAGACGAATTTAACAAATCTGACAGAAGACCACCCCAAGTACCTTTGGTACAAATATGAATGTAATTGGTCAAGTACTTTTGAAGAAGAAGTTGCTTAAAGGAAAACTTCACGCGGGGTGCGGACGGATGACGCCAGAGAGACCCCCATACCAACAGCTCTGTTGGGTCATCTGCAATGACAGCGGAGCTAAAAACTAAAAAGAAATCAAACATACCTGTACTATTTGCTTATGCGTTACTTCCTTAAACTTTGGATTTAACGCATGTAAAGCATGTCCAATTTTGTTCAATGATAAATGTTTGTCTCGCAGTAAATCACCTGCAAATTGAAAGAATGAACCAATCAGGGATCACCATCTTTGTTTATCAGGGATGGACAACCAATCAGGGATCACCTTCTTTGTTTATCAGGAATGGACAACCAATCAGGTATCACCTTCTTTATTTATCAGGAATGGACAACCAATCAGATATCACCTTCTTTATCAGGAATAGACAACCAATCAGGGATCACCTTGTTTGTTTATCAGGAATTGACAACCAATCAGGTATCACTTTCTTTATTTATCAGGAATGGACAACCAATCAGGGATCACCTTGTTTGTTTATCAGGAATGGACAACCAATCAGGTATCGCCTTCTTTATTTATCAGGAATGGACAACCAATCAGGTATCACCTTTATTTATCAGGAATGGACAACCAATCAGGTATCACCTTCTTTGTTTATCAGGAATGGACAACCAAACAGAAAACAACTTGCATGTTTATCAGAATGAAAACTAATTTGAAAATCACATTCTTGAAAACTTATCTAGTATTCAGTTATTTAATGTGCCTGTGCAATGCCCACCCACACGTTTCCCATTTTAGATCTGTGTCCCACTGAAATGGGCAATTATTGATTTTTTTGCTGAAAATGATTACTCGTATCCAAGTAAATTTGAGATATTTCCCGTGCTGTAGCCTCGCCCACCTATCCAGAAACGGTCGACTGTTTCCGGATTTCCGACTCTCGTCGAAAGTTCACCACCAAATGCTAAAATATAAGAGGAAGCTATACCCCTGGGCCGTACTTTTATATCACTGTGCCATTCAACATACTTTTAAAAGATATACATTTTTATTTTATTTTTGAGAGAGCAACAAACATTAATACTGGTTAAACGTTGTGTTGTGGGCGGCTGTAGTAATGAGTATAGTCATAGTGTAAGTATTTAAACGTTTCCAATCGATCCGAAGGTGCGAAATCGGTGGACGAAAGCCGTGAAAATAACGAGAAAAGGTTGGGGTGGACTTCCTCCTTACAGAGGCATATGCAGTGTCCACTTCATCACAGATCCTTTTTTTCAAAAAACTGTTCTTGTCCATGACAAAACAACTAGGTTTTAACAAGAAACGCTGACAACTTAAACCTGGCGCAATACATAACGTTTTCGAAAAAAAATTCCGGACCAGCCCATGATCACTGCGGCGGATTTCAGAAGGAAGAGAGACGTCGGGTAAGTGTTTCAAATGATTTGATTTTGTTTGCGATCCTGATTATCGGTTTAAGACCACCCATGTTATGTAAAAGGTAGCCGTAATTTTGATAACTTGACACGAAAACGAAGCGTCGGACAAACAGAAAATCACGCAGCCCTCAGGCTGTTTTCGTTTTCGCAGGCTAAAAGTGTCTGAATTGTTCTGTGAATTGTGTTGAATGTCGAATTCACACCTTTGTTGCCTTTACTTGCAGCTTGATCTGCGTAATAATTTATGGAATAAGAATCCGGGCTTGGGCTGTCAATGTATTTTTTTAATATGATGTCATAATTATGAAAATCACGCTAAATCCACTCAATCAATTTGTCTGTATGTGAGTCGCTCTCAATTATTTTTGTTATCCAATTAAACGCCACCATTCACGCACTTGTCCCCATCATTACCGACGCGTTACAACAAATTTATTTCCATGCGGCAGTCATTTATTTAGTAACCTTGTTTTGTCGTGTTTTTTTTAATTATTTCTCTATTTTAATCACTATAATTTAATGTTTAGAATGTCAAAATATGTTCGCTTTTTATTTTAATTTTGAATGTATTTTTTTTACCCAGACGATCGATGAAAAAAACAATGTAGTGACAAGCCTAGTAACCTGCTAAATAACAAGACGATTCAGCGACAGTGTACAAACGCGCGTCGGTGACGGTGGCGACCACGGTGACTAGCTACACCGGACCTGACAAATTTCGCATCTGACTCAACCCGATGCAACAAACTTGATATTATGTGTTCATTATGATCCATTCTTCCTCAACGAACAAGTACGTATAAAGTGGCAATTTAGTCAAAGACGAGAAAACAGCACAAGAAATTTGCCTTATTTACACGTATCGGCAATGCAAGCTACCCAGCAACTTCCCCTTCTGACGTCACAGGGGGAATTTCTGTATGCAAATGAGAAGCTAATGAGGAGCCTCGTTTTAAAATACACAAAAAAAAAGTTGATGTAGACTGAGTTTAAAACGCATTATTTCACTTAAAAAAATAATTTATGCTTAGAAACATAAAAATTAATAATATTTATGTATCAATGGATAATTTTAGGCGTGAAAATAGCAGCCATTTCACAGGCACTTTATGGAACTTGCAAAATTTGCTGATATTGTATTTCTTACCATTTTCACCAATAGTTCCTTTTTCAAAGAAAAATCTGATCTTATCATTACTTGTAAGGAAGTAATCATCTGTCGTCTGAAAAACAAATTTTTGTAATTTAACTTATTATAACACAGTGCATGTAAGTGTTATGGAGGTTATAATCCTTTTCACCACCAGTTCCTTTTTTATCACAAATTCACAAAATAGTCCCATTTATAGGCTGCAGTTTCCTTCAGAATATTTGGACGAAGAAAGCCAAATAAAAACTGATAATTGACTCGAATTTTGTCTGTTGGCTTCAAAATTAGGGTCCATTTCTAGAAAATTGAAGTTAAAAAGTGCAGGAAAATTTGGGCAGGAAAGTCTGGTGGTAATAAGGTTAACAGAAAGGTATGCATGAAGGCAATACAGCGAGAGTATTGATCGTTAACTGTTCGAGTGTATAATCACAGCATCCTTGCAATAACTACAATGTATTATTAACTTTTTATTATACATCTTTGTGTGAACCAATCGCTTAGAATTGAAAGACTAAAGTTGTACAAAATGGTTACAATTATTAGAACATTCTTGATAAGAACTTTATTATTTTCATAAACATTTATTAAATGCCAATAAGAATTAATTTCTCAGTACACCTGTAACTACAACGCCATAAATTACATCATGTCGTAATTTTATGGGTTATTTTCATCCTACCATATTCAAAATATGGAATGATTACGCACATAAGCATCCTCTAATAATAAAAACAAACATGGCTGCCATCAGGGTTTGACTTGACTCCACACAAAGAAGTTCGCTGATTCTGTTCTAGACTTTTTGAATTTCGGCATTCCCATGATGTATCCTTGGAAGGAAAAGATGTACAATAATAAGGTTATTACGAAGATACCTCAAAGTATGCACTCAGACTGTACGCCGTCGCATCGACCTTCGCTGCATGTCAGTCGATACTCCTGCTGTACTATCTTTGTGCATACTTTTCGGTATCTCCGTAACCTCATAATGTAAAAGTTTTAATTTTCACTCTGTTGTAATTTAGCTTGTTTACAAGTGAAATCCACGAAATTAAATCTGTGTGAACATAAAGTGCATTGTTTCACTAGCAAATGCAGAAATTTAAAACTGATTGACAATATCAAAACAGTAAAATTGAATGCTAGTGAAAATGAATGCTTTCACAGTCTGTACATTCACCATTGGATAACAAACCAAGGAGAAAATGTAAAAAGTTTTTGGACAATTTATCACATGCCTTTTTAAATATTTTTGTTTTTGTGAAATTTGTGAAATTCTTTTTCATTCATAACCAGACAAAAACTGTTTTAACTGTTATGCTTAATGAGAAAAAACATTAATAATTTCTATTTTGGGCTTCGACATACCTGTTTTTCTCCGGTCACAAATTCCGCAGACAAGTGTTCTTTGGGGTTCATCTTTTCTATTAAGGAATGGCATTCTGCTCTCAATTCGTCAGCTTCGGTTTCAGTAAGTACATTCTCCACTACAATGTAGCCATTATCCTTAAACTGCATTGAAAAAAAATATATAACAAATAGTAAGTTTATGAACAAGCAGTCACGAATAATATGCTAATTTATGTTAATGATCCATGCACTGATGAATGCATATTTTCAGTCATGGTCGGTGACGGTTTTCGGCAGAAATATTCCCGATACCCTTCTATTGACATTTGTTCGAAATAAACTCTCAGTCGATATTATTACGAGTTGGTATCATTGCACCACGTGAGTAGTTGTTCCACTATTACTGTTTATGTATATATAGCTGGCGATGAATCCAAAATTAGTTTACCTTTTTTATAATATTTACTGCATCCTTACGACTTTTCTATTGGTCATTTGCATATTGCTAATGATAAGATAATTCAAAAACGAATTTTATATTATAGATCAAGAAAATGATGGTTTATTAAGGCAATTTGAGCTAATTCAAATTTCACACTACTGAGCAGGCAGTGAGTTGCATGACGTGATTGGTTGTGTTATGTCCTCATTTGAATATATGAATAATTCATTACTACAAAAAGTTTGTCAACTTTACGACAAATTAAAACAAAATATTATAGTTTAATTACCATCTACTAGTATATGTAACTAGTGCATGGTTTCAAGTGTTTTAATAAGAAATGTTGTTAAAAACGATTGTTAAATAGCATTTTTGAGCTAGTTTTTGATTGATGTTTCCCGCGTGTACAGAAATCAATATGTGGTTTTCATGTAATACAAGACACTGAATTCTCTGAAAATCACACAAAATGTACATAGACACTACTTATTTACCACAGTGTGATTGCGCCAAATTGTGCCTCCCGTTTTATGCTTTTTCTAAGCGTGCAAACTGTCCTAATTAGTAATCATATTTTCACAATATGAATTAGGTTGTTGCATGACCTACGAGTCACGTCACTTTAAAGATGGCGATGTAAACACAATTGTTGGATACACTCCTGCTATCTTCACAGAATTTCTGCTTATTTCCTGAATATTGGCGATATTATTTTTCTGTCAAGAATTTTGACATGTGAATATATTTATTAACTTAGTGTAGTTTTTAATGGTGTAGTTTGGCATCTAGACATATGACAGGGATGTATGATCTGTTGTAATACTGTCTGCAGTCCTCACAACAATGATTATACTATAGAGCGACGATGTCGTATCGTTAATAACAATGCCTAAAACGCTGACCCCAAATGGATACAATAGAAAAGTTTGCCATAGCTATCCATCAGGGGAAAAAAAAAGAAGAGAAAAGTGCAGAAGGTTCTTGATGTTTTAAATACCTAATACCTGTATAAAACACCAGTAAAGCTGCGCATACCGGATGTGTACGTATTCAAACAATGCACCAGACATGGACCGGATGTTACTCCCAACACAACGTAATTGGTAATATGAGACAAAATACACTCCGTTGAAAGAAGGGCGCCCTCACATGCGATTCCACCTCTACTACTGAGCATCGTTCCAGCACATTTATGAAATGCATTATGGGATAGAACCTCCCATTGTACAATGTATATACAATCATTGCTCTACTGTAAAATACTTTACTTTCACTTGGAATTCATTTTCCCTGAGGTAATGATTCTGTGAAAATAAAATCCAGAGAATATACCCTCTTTCCTATATTTTACATTCAACTCGCCAAAAATCAGTGAAAATAAAGTCCATGCAAAATACCCAAAAAGTTTTTTCAGCGAAAATTAATTCCAGCTAAAATAAAGTATTTCACAGTATTTAGGAGAACACATACACACTAAAAATCACATTTGTTGTGTAGTATAATATTAAAAAAATACCAGTAATACTTATTTTGACCATAGACACACATCTATAATTTACATAAATCATGCAATAATTGGCCAAATATGATAATAGAAAACTATTAATGGTTTTGAAAATACATGTATGTATTTGTATCTCAAAACATCGTCCTATGACACCATTGTCGGTATCCTGATGATGAAAGTATGACAAACGTCAATTCTACTCAAACTTCCTCAAAAATTAGCAAATACATTTGCTACCACGTTTCATCAAATAAATAAATTTCTGTAGATTCTTTTTTGAGAATATAATTTTCTTAGTTTTTGTTGGGTGTGTCTACCTTTTTACTTACTGTAGAATACTTTATTTTAGCTGGAATAAATTTTTTGTTGAAAAGGGTTTTTTGGGTGTTTTGTTTGGAATATATTTTCACTGATTTTTGAATGTGAAATATAGGGGAAAAAGTATATTCGCTGGATATTATTTTCACTGAAGCATCCTTTCAAGCGAAAATAAATTCCAAGCGAAAATAAAGTACATGTATTCTACAATATTCTGGATATCACGTCCTACAACTACGACGCAAATACGATTTCCGGGCATGTCTGTAATTACACACAGTGGAGTGCACAAGAAGCACATAAGAACATGTAGGTATGAACAGACTGATATCTGTCGGAAAGAGTTCCTTTTGTACTCCCCATCCCTAACCCTAACCCTACCCTCCAGCACTCCCCATTTAATTGTAATAATAATAATCTTTATTGATAAACGTATCCTTAATTGAGATATTGTTCGTGATACAATAAACTTAAATGTTGAAAGTTAAAAATAGAAAAAATAAAAAAACAAAACAAAAAAAAAAACACAAAACAAAGCAAAAACATGATGCCCCTCCTAAGGACATCTATAGTTATCTAGAGGGGGCATATACAAATGAATTGGGTAACTGGGAGTGAGTGTTAGGGTTAGGGATGGGGGTACAAAAGGAACTCTTGCCTATCTGTCTGTATTCTGTCTTTGAATCGTCCTTTTGTAAGATAAATTGGGATAAAGGTTACAGTAGGAAGGTCATGCGTTATTATTGTGAATCACGTTAACGCAGTTATAGTCAGTTAAATACTCATCAAGTTCTCCTACCCTGACAGATATTCACTCTTAATATGACTTCACACGTGATAACAATAACGACTCAGTAAATACAATGTTTGCACGCATAAACACAGACCCACCTCTTTCACTCTGTTTTCGTCCATTTCTATTACGCAGCCAAAGGTCACTCTCTGAGGTCACTGCTGGAGTTTGGCTGGCGGTCCCCGCCTCTACGCGCAAGCTCAATCACGCCCGGCCGGGTCACGTGATCTGACGCACAGTTCAGCGAATGCTGGAGTCTTCTGATCACTGCGCTATCTCTATTATTATCTTCTTATCCGAACTCCAAGTCAATTTAAATATTAGTTATCTTTTAACAAAAAAATTGTCAGAATGATCACTGCCATCATTTCTAAAAGTGTCTGGTCATCATTTCGAGAAGGACAACCCCAGCGGAAGGTCAAGCCAACACCGTGGTCACGTGACCATCACTCGTAAAAAAAACAACAACACAACATGGCTGGTCTGTGTAGGTTTGTTGCATTATCCCGCGTTTTATATCTCACGCTGAATATAGCAGTGTTTGTATCGATATTTAATTTATGCAGCGGATACAAACCCGTAATCGTTGTACATGGAATTTTGGACAACCCGACCATGTTCACGGGACTGAAGGATTTCATTGAAGAGGTAAAGTACAAGACAAGAACGTAGTATTAAAAAATAGGCGTTTACATACCTCGTTTTATTTATTTTCACACGTGATGAGGGCTGATGGCGTGATATCACAGGATATCGCATATGTAACTTCCCAGAACAGAACAGAACAGAACAGAATAGAATAGAATAGAATAGAATAGAATAGAATAGAATAGATTAGATTAGATTAGATTAGATTAGATTAGAATAGAATAGATTAGAATAGAATAGTTGACTCAGAATAATTTGCATTGATGTGCTGTCTACAAAAACTAAACAAATTGAAACAAACAAATAAAGATAGAATTGGTTGTTTTATTTTTAAATACACAAAATACAGTTGGTAACCAACGTCAACGACACAAAAATACAGCAAAGTAACATAAAATAACCAGCTCTAAAGAATTTCGGATTTGAAAAGAATAATCGTCAAAATGCTATAAATAACTTATAGCAAAATAGATCATATATGTTGGTACTCTCAGGCTGGTACGTACACATATGGAGCTACAGTGATTTGTAATATTTTTCGTCCCCACTACATTGCAATCATGGAGATTATGTAATCTATGAATACAGCAATTGTGGACACACCGAGCGTTGGAGTGAATCACACCTGTATTTCTGTTTTGCAAGGTTTATTCAAGTAATTTTATGTTAGCAACAACTTTGATATACTGTAAAATACTTTATTTTAGCTGGAATTAATTTTCGCTGAAATGACTTTTTTGTGTGTTTTGCATAGAAGATATTTTCACTGATTTTTGGCAAGTTGAATGCAAAATATAGGGGAAAAGTTATATTCGCTGGATTTTATTTTCACTGAATCATTTCTTCAGCAAAAATAGCAAAGTATTTTACAGTATGTATAATTGTCACTAATTTTTCACAGTTTGAAAATATGTGTCACTTTTTTTGGTCATCATGTACGACTATGAGTCAGTTAAAATGTGCATATCAAGCTTTTTATTTCAGGTTTTTTTATTTTAAAAAAATAATAGAAAATTTCCAATTTTCAAAAAAAAGATAAAAATGAAATAACTATTTTATGACAAGTTTAAAATAAAAAACTTTAGGAAAACAAATTGACAATTGACAGATAAGTGACAAAATCTCACAAATTCACAAACATTTTGGAGTAGTGAAAATTTGTGGAATTCCAATCATGGTGGAAAACATGCATATCAAAAATGGCTGCCGTGTACAGAACAGCTTTATTTGCATAATCTAAAAATAACATAGTTACCAAGTAGCATAGAGGGCGCTGTTGTCAAATCAACTTGCATAGGAAAATACAGGCCAGGAAAAAAATGTTCACGTTTCTGGTCATGTTGCATGTCATTTAAATACTTGACACTTTGTTTTCTGGACAAGTACAATGTGAGTCCATTGTTATGTGTCAATCACGTAACTGACTAGAGCGCCCTCTATGTTCTTTTGTTAGTTTGCCCCTGAATAAAAGGTATACTGTAAAATACTTTATTTTATCTGAAATTAATTTTTGCTGAAAAGTCATTTCAGCTGTTTTGATGAGTTGAATGTAAATTACTTCAGCAAAAACAGTGAAAATAAATTCCATGTGAAAAAATAAATTACTTACAGTAGTTGGCACAATCAGTGTCGTTCATCATTGGTTTCTTGTGACCTATGACCTATTCCAAACTGATGAATCTTGAACTGTTTTGCGTTTTGCGTTGTGAGCTTGATTTTGTATTGTACTGAATTTCAAGAGACAGGATGTCTTCACCAGAGCGCCCTCTATGTTCTTTTGTTTTTATAAATGTACATTTATTTTCAATGGCAATATTACTGTAGAATACTTTATTTTCGCTTGGAATTAATTGTCAAGGAAGGAATGATTCAGTGAAAATAAAATCCAGCGAATATATCTTTTTTCCTTTATTTTACATTAAAATTATCAAAAATCAGTAAAAATAAATTCCATACAAAACCCCAAAAAGTCATTTCAGTGAAGATTAATTCTAACTAAAATAAAGTATTTTACAGAATGCTCAAACTCGTGGTGCTCATGGCATTTTATTTCAGGTAAATAAATTGTGAAAAAATTACGTTATTTATTACGACACATCTTAAAACTAATGTTACCCGGTACAATAATTGTGTGTATTTTCGATGGCATTATTATGCTTAAACTCATGGTGTTCAAGGCATTTTATTTCTAGAAAATAATATATAAAAAAATTACTTTATTTAATTTCAGGCACATCCAAAAACTAACGTTACAATAATTGATTTGTATGACGATATCGATAGTTTGCTGCCGCTATGGCAACAAGTGGTAAATTTTAGCAAAGTGATGCGACCAATCATGCAATCAGCGCAAGATGGCATTCATCTTATTGGTTTCTCTCAAGGTAATAATCTAATAATTAATCCTTGACTTTTAATTTTTGACAGAATGGACGAAATATATATCGCATAAACTAGTACAAAAATGGATTTACATGTACGTCTACCATTCATTTGCATACATTGCAATCTCTAATGCCATTTTTAGTCCCCGTTCGGATGCAGTTAGAAAACGAGGACTTGTGGATTGACCTCTGTGCAATCGTGCATCTGTGTGTCAGTGCCTGCGTGTGTGCGTCCGGACCAGTATCGTTTGACAATCAGATACAAATGTCCATTATTTTAATGTTAAACAATCAACATAATCATATTCCTGACATGTTTATATTCCAGCTATATTACTATAAACAAAACTATATATCTTAAATTCGATAACTAACAGGGACTGTGCCATGCATGGCTTGTTTTTATTGGTGCTACATGTCATTACAAGTGCATGTGTGATCTCGTCACCTGATCCCTGTGTATTTGGAAGGCAGGGCAGATTGTACTGGGATTTATACTGCTGATTCAGCTCAGAGACTCAGACCCAGAATAATATCCCTACCCACTGAACCGTCACTCAGTTCTATATTGCATGGTACAGAGAAGCATTGCTCTGATCAAGAAAAATCTCACATTCACGTTTTTTTTTATGTATTTGTATTCGACTAGATATAAGAACAAGCGATATGCCATGTATTGCCTTGCATTATAAAATGTACATTTTGTTGAATCAAATTCCCAAGATGGACCCAACACCACTGAACATTAAAGCCAGTGGTTTTAATTGCTATGCTTGAACCAGGATAACTGACTGTTGAATCAGATGAGTCCAGTACCACGGGTCCTAATTGTCAAGCTGGAACAAGGACCACTAACATTAACATCTGGTGGTCTCAATTGGCACACAGACCTTTAAATCAAGTGGTCAGAATTGCCAACCTGGACCCAGAATACTAACCATTAAATCAAGTGGTCAGAATTGCCAACCTGGACCCAGACTACTAACCATTAAATCAAGTGGTCAGAATTGCCAACCTGGACCCAGAATACTAACCATTAAATCCAGTGGTCTGAATTGCCAACCTGGACCCAGACTACTAACCATTCAATCAAGGGGTCTGACTTGCCAACCTGGACCCAGACTACTAACCATTCAATCAAGTGGTCTGAATTGCCAACCTGGACCCAGACTACTAACCATTAAATCAAGTGGTCTGAATTGCCAACCTGGACTCAGACTACTAACCATTCAATCAAGGGGTCTGACTTGCCAACCTGGACCCAGACTACTAACCATTCAATCAAGGGGTCTGACTTGCCAACCTGGACCCAGACTACTAACCATTAAATCAAGTGGTCTGAATTGCCAACCTGGACCCAGACTACTAACCATTCGATCAAGGGGTCTGAATTGCCAACCTGGACCCAGACTACTAACCATTCAATCAAGTGGTCTGAATTGCCAACCTGGACCCAGACTACTAACCATTCAATCAAGGGGTCTGACTTGCCAACCTGGACCCAGACTACTAACCATTAAATCAAGTGGTCTGAATTGCCAACCTGGACCCAGACTACTAACCATTCAATCAAGTGGTCTGAATTGCCAACCTGGACCCAGACTACTAACCATTCAATCAAGGGGTCTGAATTGCCAACCTGGACCCAGACTACTAACCATTCAATCAAGGGGTCTGACTTGCCAACCTGGACCCAGACTACTAACCATTCAATCAAGGGGTCTGACTTGCCAACCTGGACCCAGACTACTAACCATTAAATCAAGTGGTCTGAATTGCCAACCTGGACCCAGACTACTAACCATTAAATCAAGTGGTCTGAATTGCCAACCTGGACTCAGACTACTAACCATTCAATCAAGGGGTCTGACTTGCCAACCTGGACCCAGACTACTAACCATTCAATCAAGGGGTCTGACTTGCCAACCTGGACCCAGACTACTAACCATTAAATCAAGTGGTCTGAATTGCCAACCTGGACCCAGACTACTAACCATTCAATCAAGTGGTCTGAATTGCCAATCTGAACCCAGACCACTAACCATTAAATCAAGTGGTCTGAATTGCCAACCTGGACCCAGACTACTAACCATTAAATCAAGTGGTCTGAATTGCCAACCTGGACCCAGACTACTATTCATTAAATCCAGTGGTCTGAATTGCCAACCTGGACCCAGACTACTAACCATTAAATCAAGGGGTCTGAATTGCCAACCTGGACTCAGACTACTAACCATTCAATCAAGTGGTCTGAATTGCCAACCTGGACCCAGACTACTAACCATTAAATCCAGTGGTCAGAATTGCCAACCTGGACCCAGACTACTAACCATTAAATCCAGTGGTCTGAATTGCCAACCTGGACCCAGACTACTAACCATTAAATTAAGTGGTCTGAATTGCCAACCTGGACCCAGACTACTAACCATTCAATCAAGGGGGCTGACTTGCCAACCTGGACCCAGACTACTAACCATTAAATCAAGTGGTCTGAATTGCCAACCTGGACCCAGACTACTAACCATTAAATTAAGTCATCTGAATTGCCAACCTGGACCCAGACTACTAACCATTCAATCAAGGGGGCTGACTTGCCAACCTGGACCCAGACTACTAACCATTAAATCAAGTGGTCTGAATTGCCAACCTGGACCCAGACTACTAACCATTAAATCAAGTGGTCTGAATTGCCAACCTGGACCCAGACTGCTAACCATTCAATCAAGGGGTCTGAATTGCCAACCTGGACCCAGAATACTAACCATTAAATCCAGTGGTCTGAATTGCCAACCTGGACCCAGAATACTAACCATTAAATCAAGTGGTCTGAATTGCCAACCTGGACCCAGACCACTAACCATTAAATCAAGTGGTCTGAATTGCCTACCTGGATCCAGATTACTAACCATTAAATCAAGTGGTCTGAATTGCCAACCTGGACCCAGACCACTAACCATCAAATAAAGTAGTCTGAATTGCCAACCTGGACCCAGAATACTAACCATTAAATCAAGTGGTCTGAATTGCCAACCTGGACCCAGACCACTAACCATCAAATAAAGTAGTCTGAATTGCCAACCTGGACCCAGAATACTAACCATTAAATCAAGTAGTCTGAATTGCCAACCTGGACCCAGAATACTGACCATTAAATCAAGTGGTCTGAATTGCCAACCTGGACCCAGACTACTAACCATTAAATCAAGTGGTCTGAATTGCCAACCTGGACCCAGAATACTAACCATTAAATCAAGTGGTCTGAATTGCCAATCTTGACCCAGACTACTAACCATTACATCAAGTGGTCTGAATTGCCAACCTGGACCCAGACTACTAACCATTAAATCAAGTGGTCTGAATTGCCAACCTGGACCCAGAATACTAACCATTAAATCCAGTGGTCTGAATTGCCAACCTGGACCCAGAATACTAACCATTAAATCAAGTGGTCTGAATTGCCAACCTGGACCCAGACTACTAACCATTCAATCAAGTGGTCTGAATTGCCAACCTGGACCCAGACTACTAACCATTAAATCAAGTGGTCTGAATTGCCAACCTGGACTCAGACTACTAACCATTCAATCAAGTGGTCTGAATTGCCAACCTGGACCCAGACTACTAACCATTCAATCAAGTGGTCTGAATTGCCAACCTGGACCCAGACTACTAACCATTAAATCAAGTGGTCTGAATTGCCAACCTGGACTCAGACTACTAACCATTCAATCAAGTGGTCTGAATTGCCAACCTGGACCCAGACTACTAACCATTCAATCAAGTGGTCTGAATTGCCAACCTGGACCCAGACTACTAACCATTCAATCAAGTGGTCTGAATTGCCAACCTGGACCCAGACTACTAACCATTCAATCAAGTGGTCTGAATTGCCAACCTGGACCCAGACTACTAACCATTCAATCAAGGGGTCTGAATTGCCAACCTGGACTCAGACTACTAACCATTCAATCAAGTGGTCTGAATTGCCAACCTGGACCCAGACTACTAACCATTAAATCCAGTGGTCTGAATTGCCAACCTGGACCCAGACTACTAACCATTAAATCAAGTGGTCTGAATTGCCAACCTGGACCCAGACTACTAACCATTAAATCAAGTGGTCTGAATTGCCAACCTGGACCCAGACTACTAACCATTAAATCAAGTGGTCTGAATTGCCAATCTTGACCCAGACCAATACTAACTATAAATGTACTGTACTTTTAGGTGGTCTCCTGTGTCGAGGCATTCTATCAACAATGTCAGATCACAATGTTGACACATTTATATCTTTATCAGCACCACAAATGGGACAGTATGGAGGTAAGAACATACAAACAAACATTTATTTCATATCTTACCATCTGCCATAGGAAATAAATATCGTAACACTTGATTAATCAGGTTATGAAATTTGCTGTATCATTCTACATGTAGTCTCATTTTCAAAAATTATGGCAACTTTTATTGACTTTTCATCGTAAAGTTATAGTAAGGTCGTTACCAAACATGGTTATGGCAAAATTTACTTGTAGCGAGGTTACATCACTGCCTTTTTGTTGTGGGATTAATACAAGTGTTTTTTATTGCACAGACACTGAATATCTGAAATGGTTGTTTCCAAACTATTTGCGAGAGGAACTTTATAAGTGAGTATTTCTATTTTTGTTGTTTTCACAAAACCTACAAAATGCACACTGATTGCATATGGCAGCCATGTTTCATATGTTAGCTGCTCCTCAATGCTGGTATTCCTTTCAACTCAAATTTAAACTATCATGAAGTCTGAGCACTTACATTGTACCAATAGAACCTATAAACTTTTCTGTTTTTTGATTTATTAGTCCTGTCCGACATAGTCCGAAACAGAGAATTGTGTTTTTGGTTCCGTGCTTCCGTCTGCATCCATCAGCATTTCTCAGAGATGCCTGGACAAATTTACTTCAAAGCTCATACAAAGAAAAATCATAATGGAAGACATGCGGCCATTTTGTTTTTTGCGAGTGTACTGCTCATTTTACAGAGTTGATTGGTTTTACAGATTGGGTTTAAATTTGGTACAAAGGCAAGATATAATGGGTTAAATGTTATTGTTTTTTCAAAGTTGGGACATCACAAATAATGATACATGTGAATATCGCTCTGTTTTTGTTGTTTTTTGACCTTCAACTAAAAGCCATTAATTGTCCCAAAATTCAACAGTTGGACATGTCATTAACATTTTCTGGGGCATACATTGACCAATTTCATTCAAACTTAGTCCTTATACCTGTTTCATGCGCATTTGTAGTTAATACATGTATGTTTAATACTAATATTTAAACATAATCTGACTACTGTGGAATACTTTATTTTTGCTTGGAATTAATTTTTGCTATTTTCGCTGAAAGAATGATTCAGTGAAAATAAAATCCAGCGAATATACCTTTTTTCCTATATTTTACATTCAACTCACCAAAAATCAGTGAAAATAAATTCCATACAAAATACCTAAAAAGTCTATTCAGCGAAAATTAATTCCAGCTAAAATAAAATATTCTACAGCATGCTATGCTTCAGTCACTAAAAACATGACAGGGACTATGTCATTTAATGTGTTTTCAAAACTTTCTAAGTTTTCTTTGATCTACTATGCCATTGGCTGCTCAAACTGTACAGCTTTTTAAAAAGTAAATAAATAGCAATATAAAAAACCAATGCTCGAAACATCAAGCTATTTTGAATAGTTACTCAGTCAAAAATACCTACTATGTATGACAGACGTTACGAGTATCTAAAAATGGCTATGTTCATGTTGACGTTTCTCTATCTTCTCTATCAGCTCTCATTTGTGAATAGGTCAAACAAATGTAGGATTTTTTTGCTATTTTATTTTTTGCTTACTCAAGAGAAACATAGTAGAATTATATATTTCTCACACATTCAAAAAAAAGTGTTGAAAATGAAACTATTGATAAAATTACAACGAATATACACATAACATTGTATGTCCCTCATATGCTAATTGTATTGATGTAACAGTGTTCTATTTCACACAAACACCTTGCATTCGCTATGTGACCATTCTTGATATTTGCTCAAATGAGTCAGAATTTTATTCTGAGCAACTGAATTATAATACTGAAAATTTTGCATAAA
Organism: Saccoglossus kowalevskii; assembly: GCF_978046115.1. Lineage (NCBI taxonomy): Eukaryota > Metazoa > Hemichordata > Enteropneusta > Harrimaniidae > Saccoglossus > Saccoglossus kowalevskii. The sequence goes on from NC_140657.1 coordinate 24,034,301, forward strand.
TCATTTTTTTTTATAATCCTGTAGACAACCGTTTAGTCATGTGTGCTATGAACAAAGGATCTGGCTGTATGTCGATCAAACTATGAGATATGTATTTCTATCTTTCATGTTGTTCATGTCTTTCATGTTGTTTTCAGGGTTTGTTATAAAGTCTTTGGTCAGGATGTGTCTGTCTGTAATTATTGGAATGGTAAGCTATTATGTCACTGTAATCACAGCGTTTATATTTTAAGTCTCTGTTCTCAAATCTGCTTTATAAGGGCACTTTGCTGTAGCAAATCTACTTTTCTCAGCTTTCAGAAAAAAAATGCATATTTTGTTCAACACTTTTTTTATTCAGGCCTATAGCTAATTCAAAATTATGGACGTTTGGTAAAAAATTAACTAAGAAATGAATCTAAAAATTAATAAAATATGGGGTTTTAATTTATACAAGCCAGTCTTGAATACCTTTTATTATTATGATTTTCTGTAAAACTGTACTGTAAAACCACTTATTTTCACTGATGTTTAATTTCACTATTTTAATGTTTAGAGTATATTCACTGTGCTTAATCTCAAAAATTTGGCAAGGAAACAATGAGATTTATTGTTATTTTACATGTTCACATAGATTTAATTTAACAGATTTTACTTATCAGCGAAAATAGAAAAATTAAATCACATTGAATAATGAATGCATTTACAGAAAACCCCAAACATGAATAGCCTGTAGTAAGGTTAAATCCTTCTGTCAAGTGAAAATCGACGAAAATATTATTTTGTACTCAGGTATTTTGGCTTCAAAAAAGAAAGGCATTTGATCCATGCCTTCCACGTGAGATCTCTCAGTGAAAAGGAAAATCATTTATTGCAGGAAATTTTTTATAATTTTTAATATTCCTACATGTTAGTTATAGTTTCAGTTAAACATTTTGAATTTGTTTGCGATTTGAATTCACTCAAATTAATCCTTGCCCCAAACTACTGCAGCCTACAACATTTAAATAAAGGGAACATCAAGCTAAACAACATAATGACCCCCCCCCCCATGAAAAAGCTCCATAAATGTAGGAGAATGCAATTTACAGTTTTTTTTTTTTTTTTTTTATATCACTTTTCATTCTCTAGATATTCAACTTTTTATCAGTATTATATAGTCAGCTATCTTGATTTTCAAGCAAAGGATTATGGGTAAAGTATGACATCATAGAAATTGTTGTCAGAAAATGATTTCATCTATAACATTTCGTTTTTCAGATCCCCATCACCATGACCTCTATCTTAAATTCAATTCATTTTTACCAGTTCTTAATAACCAAGTGAATGGCAGTGAAGGTGAGTGCACATATAAATTTTGTATAATAGTTAACAAAATTTCCTAAAATTTTCTTAAAATTATTCCTTTCTATTATTGAAAGTCCGAAGAAATTATGAACCTTAGTTGTATTTGTTCTGACTAATTTTCAATTCAAAATGGCCACCAAAATATGGCTTACCGTGGAGAATTGACAAGGTCATCGTTTCCATGGTAACAAGTTCTGGCAGCCCTACTTTTTAATTTGCTATTGAATATCAAGAATGTTAAATATTCTGGATTCAGTTCAAAGCGAACACTGTAGTTCATTTTTTATGCAAAAATTTTAGTTGAACCTGAATTGTCTATATTTAGGTATTTTTTGTAATTTTTATTGATAATTTTGGTCCAAATGAGCATAATTTCCTATTGACTACAGGTTTTGATCAAAATTTTGAAAAAATTATATGAAAATTATTGTAGGTTTTTAAATTTGTGATGCTGTGAAAGTTTACTTTACCGCTCGAATGTTTAAGCATTTGCATAATAAAAGTTAAAAAAGTGAAATGATTTCTATAACAAGATGTCCATCTGTCCTACAATTTAATCCCAGAAATTTACACTTACCTCTTTCAAAGATGTTTACATGCTTGTAATGAAATTACCTATATGTATATTTTTGTAGAATATAAAAAGAATTTCATAAAATTGAAGAATCTAGTATTGATTGGCGGTCCTGATGATGGTGTTATCACTCCATGGCAGTCCAGGTATGAGACATATTAGACTTTCAAAAAAAAGTATTTCTTCTCACCATTATCACACGCATCAGAGGGTAATTAAAAAATAATCAAAAAGGTTTAATTATTCAGTAAATTTACTCAGTGTTTGCATCATCATGTTCGTTGCAAATGTCAAGTTTTATTTGTGTTTATCAGTGCGTGTACGCACACTTTTGCATGAGTTGGGTCATTGATTTCTGTGTCAGTAGTTTCAGTTTGTGAATTTGTCCCACCTATCCTCCCTGTGAGGCTGGTTTCTATGCATTTGCTTGTTACAATAGTTTTCTGAGAGGTTCATCATGTATGTCTTTTTTTTTCTCTATTATGCAGTTCTACTTAACCTTTCCATCACCAGACTTTCTTGCCCAATTTTGTCTGCACTTTTTTCATACATTCTTCAAAATTTTTTTAAAATGAACCCAAATTTTGAAGCCAACAGAAAAATTTGTGTAAATTTTACAGTTTTTATTTTAAAAATTTGGCTATTTTTCTCCAACTCTTTTAAAGTGCACACTATAAATGGCACTATTTTGTGAATTTGTGATGAAAAGAGAGAACTGGTGGTGAAAAGGTTAATTTTGGACATGTTTTTATTTATTTATTTACTTTTTTCCTGAGTACAGACAAGGATGTCTGTAAACCACTGCTATCCTTAGCTATGTTGTAAGCATTACATTCCTATTTTACCCGCCAAAACTCTTGTGTTTCAGAGGATATTTTGTTGATTTAAAATAACCTTTAATGCATGTGTTCTAGCTGCTAAATGTTGAACATTTATCTTCTTGTTGTGGTAGTGAATAATCTTAAAGCGGGGGAGTCGTCACCTGCGCATGCATCAGATGGCCATAGCGTGTCATTGTTTACAAACAAGCGTCTACCCATAAGCCTTTGTGTTTTTAGAGTGTGTTGTTATCGTCACTTGGAACTCAATTCCAGGGCGTGCGTAGGTGACGATCCTCCCACTTTCATACGAAATTTTTAATTTTCGGACATCAAAGAGAGAAATGCACACTTTTGGTTCACATGTTGTTTGCTAAAAAACCTGCAAGGAAAGCCAATATAAACAGTATATAACAGTGCGAGCAGGCGATGTGTTGACATCTAAAAGTTCGACGGGGTGTGTCGAACTATGTCTGTGAGATTCTGACCAAAAGTAACTTTCCCATTTAGAGACCTGTATGTCCTGTTTTTTTCATTGTGTAAAAAATCTAATGTCACATGACAATACTTAAGACGGAGAATGAAACAAATACATTTAACTTTCTTTTTAATAATTTTATTTCAGCCATTTTGGTTTCTACGATAGTAGTGAGAAGGTTATAGAAATGACTTCACAGCAGGTATGTTGTCATGTCGTCTGATTAGTTGAAGATGCCTTCTGTATCAATCATGTCTCAGTTATGTCTTTTGATATTTGTTGTTAATGTCAACATAAGTGGACATGTCTGAACATCACTTTGCAATGATGAATTACCATATTACATGCATGTTGTCTGTGTATTGATTTCTTTAATGTCACAGTAATTTTATCCACATACACAACAATAATTGCCCCCTCCCCAGCAAAGGTGGCTTCTGTGTATTGCCCTCTCAGCAAAGGTGGCTTCTGTGTATTGCCCTCTCAGCGAAGGTGGCTTCTGTGTATTGCCCTCTCAGCAAAGGTGGCTTCTGTGTATTGCCCTTCTCAGCAAAGGTACGTGGCTTCTGTGTATTGCCCTGCCCAGCAAAGGTGGCTTCTGTGTATTGCCCTCCGAGCAAGGGTGATTTCTATGTATTGCCCTCCCAGCAAAGGTGGCTTCTGTGTATTGCCATTCCCATGCAGCAAAGGTGGCTTCTGTGTATTGCCCTCTCAGCAAAGGTGGCTTCTGTGTATTGCCCTCTCAGCAAAGGTGGCTTCTGTGTATTGCCCTCCCCAGCAAAGGTGGCTTCTGTGTATTGCCCTCCCCAGCAAAGGTGGCTTCTGTGTATTGCCCTCTCAGCGAAGGTGGCTTCTGTGTATTGCCCTCTCAGCAAAGGTGGCTTCTGTATTGCCATCCCCAGCAACGGTGGCTTCTGTGTATTGCCCTCTCAGCGAAGGTGGCTTCTGTGTATTGCCCTCCCAGCAAAGGTGGCTTCTGTGTATTGCCATCCCCATGCAGCAAAGGTGGCTTCTGTGTATTGCCCTCCCCATGCAGCAAAGGTTGCTTCTGTGTATTGCCCTCTCAGAAAAGGTGGCTTCTGTGTATTGCCCTCTCAGCAAAGGTGGCTTCTGTGTATTGCCCTCTCAGCAAAGGTGGCTTCTGTGTATTGCCCTCCCCAGCAAAGGTGGCTTCTGTGTATTGCCCTCCCCAGCAAAGGTGGCTTCTGTGTATTGCCCTCCCCAGCAAAGGTGGCTTCTGTGTATTGCCCTCTCAGCAAAGGTGGCTTCTGTGTATTGCCCTCTCAGCAAAGGTGGCTTCTGTGTATTGCCCTCTCAGCAAAGGTGGCTTCTGTGTATTGCCATCCCCATGCAGCAAAGGTGGCTTCTGTGTATTGCCATCCCCAGCGAAGGTGGCTTCTGTGTATTGCCCTCCCAGCAAAGGTGGCTTCTGTGTATTGCCATCCCCATGCAGCAAAGGTGGCTTCTGTGTATTGCCCTCCCCATGCAGCAAAGATTGCTTCTGTGTATTGCCCTCTCAGCAAAGGTGGCTTCTGTGTATTGCCCTCTCAGCAAAGGTGGCTTTTGTGTATTGCCCTCTCAGCAAAGGTGGCTTCTGTGTATTGCCCTCTCAGAAAAGGTGGCTTCTGTGTATTGCCCTCTCAGCAAAGGTGGCTTCTATGTATTGCCCTCTCAGCAAAGGTCGCTTCTGTATATTGCCATCCCCATGCAGCAAAGGTGGCTTCTGTGTATTGCCATCCCCAGCAAAGGTGGCCTCTGTGTATTGCCCTCTCAGTGAAGGTGGCTTCTGTGTATTGCCCTCTCAGAAAAGGTAGCTTCTGTGTATTGCCCTCTCAGCAAAGGTGGCTTTTGTGTATTGCCATCCCCATGCAGCAACGGTGGCTTCTGTGTATTGCCCTCTCAGCAAAGGTGGCTTCTGTGTATTGCCCTCTCAGCAAAGGTGGCTTCTGTGTATTGCCCTCTCAGCGAAGGTGGCTTCTGTGTATTGCCCTCTCAGCAAAGGTGGCTTCTGTGTATTGCCCTCTCAGCAAAGGTGGCTTCTGTGTATTGCCCTCCCCAGCAAAGGTGGCTTCTGTGTATTGCCCTCCCCAGCAAAGGTGGCTTCTGTGTATTGCCCTCCCCAGCAAAGGTGGCTTCTGTGTATTGCCCTCTCAGCAAAGGTGGCTTCTGTGTATTGCCCTCTCAGCAAAGGTGGCTTCTGTGTATTGCCCTCTCAGCAAAGGTGGCTTCTGTGTATTGCCCTCTCAGCAAAGGTGGCTTCTGTGTATTGCCATCCCCATGCAGCAAAGGTGGCTTCTGTGTATTGCCATCCCCAGCGAAGGTGGCTTCTGTGTATTGCCCTCCCAGCAAAGGTGGCTTCTGTGTATTGCCATCCCCATGCAGCAAAGGTGGCTTCTGTGTATTGCCCTCCCCATGCAGCAAAGATTGCTTCTGTGTATTGCCCTCTCAGCATAGGTGGCTTCTGTGTATTGCCCTCTCAGCAAAGGTGGCTTTTGTGTATTGCCCTCTCAGCAAAGGTGGCTTCTGTGTATTGCCCTCTCAGAAAAGGTGGCTTCTGTGTATTGCCCTCTCAGCAAAGGTGGCTTCTATGTATTGCCCTCTCAGCAAAGGTCGCTTCTGTATATTGCCATCCCCATGCAGCAAAGGTGGCTTCTGTGTATTGCCATCCCCAGCAAAGGTGGCCTCTGTGTATTGCCCTCTCAGTGAAGGTGGCTTCTGTGTATTGCCCTCTCAGAAAAGGTAGCTTCTGTGTATTGCCCTCTCAGCAAAGGTGGCTTTTGTGTATTGCCATCCCCATGCAGCAAAGGTGGCTTCTGTGTATTGCCCTCTCAGCAAAGTTGGCTTCTGTGTATTGCCCTCTCAGCAAAGGTGGCTTCTGTGTATTGCCCTCTCAGCGAAGGTGGCTTCTGTGTATTGCCCTCCCAGCAAAGGTGGCTTCTGTGTATTGCCCTCTCAGCAAAGGTACATGGCTTCTGTGTATTGCCCTCCCCAGCAAAGGTGGCTTCTGTGTATTGCCCTCCGAGCAAGGGTGATTTCTATGTATTGCCCTCCCAGCAAAGGTGGCTTCTGTGTATTGCCATCCCCATGCAGCAAAGGTGGCTTCTGTGTATTGCCCTCTCAGCAAAGGTGGCTTCTGTGTATTGCCCTCTCAGCAAAGGTGGCTTCTGTGTATTGCCCTCTCAGCAAAGGTGGCTTCTGTGTATTGCCATCCCCATGCAGCAAAGGTGGCTTCTGTGTATTGCCATCCCCAGCAAAGGTGGCTTCTGTGTATTGCCCTCTCAGCGAAGGTGGCTTCTGTGTATTGCCCTCCCAGCAAAGGTGGCTTCTGTGTATTGCCATCCCCATGCAGCAAAGGTGGCTTCTGTGTATTGCCCTCCCCATGCAGCAAAGATTGCTTCTGTGTATTGCCCTCTCAGAAAAGGTGGCTTCTGTGTATTGCCCTCTCAGGAAAGGTGGCTTTTGTGTATTGCCCTCTCAGCAAAGGTGGCTTCTGTGTATTGCCCTCTCAGCAAAGGTGGCTTCTGTGTATTGCCCTCTCAGAGAAGGTGGCTTCTGTGTATTGCCCTCTCAGCGAAGGTGGCTTCTGTGTATTGCCCTCTCAGAAAAGGTGGCTTCTGTGTATTGCCCTCTCAGCAAAGGTGGCTTCTATGTATTGCCCTCTCAGCAAAGGTCGCTTCTGTATATTGCCATCCCCATGCAGCAAAGGTGGCTTCTGTGTATTGCCATCCCCAGCAAAGGTGGCCTCTGTGTATTGCCCTCTCAGTGAAGGTGGCTTCTGTGTATTGCCCTCTCAGAAAAGGTGGCTTCTGTGTATTGCCCTCTCAGCAAAGGTGGCTTCTGTGTATTGCCATCCCCATGCAGCAAAGGTGGCTTCTGTGTATTGCCCTCTCAGCAAAGGTGGCTTCTGTGTATTGCCCTCTCAGCAAAGGTGGCTTCTGTGTATTGCCCTCTCAGCAAAGGTGGCTTCTGTGTATTGCCCTCCCCAGCAAAGGTGGCTTCTGTGTATTGCCATCCCCATGCAGCAAAGGTGGCTTCTGTGTATTGCCCTCTCAGCAAAGGTGGCTTCTGTGTATTGCCATCCCCATGCAGCAAAGGTGGCTTCTGTGTATTGCCCTCTCAGCGAAGGTGGCTTCTGTGTATTGCCCTCTCAGCAAAGGTGGCTTCTGTGTATTGCCCTCTCAGCAAAGGTGGCTTCTGTGTATTGCCCTCTCAGCAAAGGTGGCTTCTGTGTATTGCCCTCTCAGCAAAGGTGGCTTCTGTGTATTGCCCTCCCCATGCAGCAAAGATTGCTTCTGTGTATTAGCCTCTCAGCAAAGATGGCTTCTGTGTATTGCCCTCTCAGCAAAGGTACGTGGCTTCTGTGTATTTTGACCTCCCCAGCAAAGGTGGCTTCTGTGTATTGCCCTCTCAGCAAGGGTGATTTCTATGTATTGCCCTCCCAGCAAAGGTGGCTTCTGTGTATTGCTCTCTCAGCAAAGGTGGCTTCTGTGTATTGCCCTCCCAGCAAAGGTGGCTTCTGTGTATTGCCATCCCCATGCAGCAAAGGTGGCTTCTGTGTATTGCCCTCTCAGCAAAGGTGGCTTCTGTGTATTGCCCTCCCAGCAAAGGTGGCTTCTGTGTATTGCCATCCCCATGCAGCAAAGGTGGCTTCTGTGTATTGCCATGCCCAGCAACGGTGGCTTCTGTGTATTGCCCTCTCAGCGAAGGTGGCTTCTGTGTATTGCCCTCCCAGCAAAGGTGGCTTCTGTGTATTGCCATCCCCATGCAGCAAAGGTGGCTTCTGTGTATTGCCCTCCCCATGCAGCAAAGATTGCTTCTGTGTATTGCCCTCTCAGAAAAGGTGGCTTCTGTGTATTGCCCTCTCAGCAAAGGTGGCTTCTGTGTATTGCCCTCTCAGCAAAGGTGGCTTCTGTGTATTGCCCTCCCCAGCAAAGGTGGCTTCTGTGTATTGCCCTCCCCAGCAAAGGTGGCTTCTGTGTATTGCCCTCCCCAGCAAAGGTGGCTTCTGTGTATTGCCCTCTCAGCAAAGGTGGCTTCTGTGTATTGCCCTCTCAGCAAAGGTGGCTTCTGTGTATTGCCCTCTCAGCAAAGGTGGCTTCTGTGTATTGCCATCCCCATGCAGCAAAGGTGGCTTCTGTGTATTGCCATCCCCAGCGAAGGTGGCTTCTGTGTATTGCCCTCCCAGCAAAGGTGGCTTCTGTGTATTGCCATCCCCATGCAGCAAAGGTGGCTTCTGTGTATTGCCCTCCCCATGCAGCAAAGATTGCTCCTGTGTATTGCCCTCTCAGCAAAGGTGGCTTCTGTGTATTGCCATCCCCATGCAGCAAAGGTGGCTTCTGTGTATTGCCCTCTCAGCAAAGGTGGCTTCTGTGTATTGCCCTCTCAGCAAAGGTGACTTCTGTGTATTGCCCTCTCAGCAAAGGTGGCTTCTGTGTATTGCCATCCCCATGCAGCAAAGGTGGCTTCTGTGTATTGCCCTCTCAGCGAAGGTGGCTTCTGTGTATTGCCATCCCCAGCAAAGGTGGCTTCTGTGTATTGTCCTCTCAGCGAAGGTGGCTTCTGTGTATTGCCCTCTCAGCAAAGGTGGCTTCTGTGTATTGCCCTCTCAGCAAAGGTGGCTTCTGTGTATTGCCCTCTCAGCAAAGGTGGCTTCTGTGTATTGCCCTCTCAGCAAAGGTGGCTTCTGTGTATTGCCCTCCCCATGCAGCAAAGATTGCTTCTGTGTATTAGCCTCTCAGCAAAGATGGCTTCTGTGTATTGCCCTCTCAGCAAAGGTACGTGGCTTCTGTGTATTTTGACCTCCCCAGCAAAGGTGGCTTCTGTGTATTGCCCTCTCAGCAAGGGTGATTTCTATGTATTGCCCTCCCAGCAAAGGTGGCTTCTGTGTATTGCCATCCCCATGCAGCAAAGGTGGCTTCTGTGTATTGCCCTCCCAGCAAGGGTGATTTCTATGTATTGCCCTCTCAGCAAAGGTGGCTTCTGTGTATTGCCCTCCCCAGCAAAGGTGGCTTCTGTGTATTGCCATCCCCATGCAGCAAAGGTGGCTTCTGTGTATTGCCCTCTCAGCAAAGGTGGCTTCTGTGTATTGCCCTCTCAGCAAAGGTGGCTTCTGTGTATTGCCCTCTCAGCAAAGGTGGCTTCTGTGTATTGCCCTCCCCAGAAAAGGTGGCTTCTGTGTATTGCCCTCTCAGCGAAGGTGGCTTCTGTGTATTGCCCTCTCAGAAAAGGTGGCTTCTGTGTATTGCCCTCTCAGCAAAGGTGGCTTCTATGTATTGCCCTCTCAGCAAAGGTCGCTTCTGTATATTGCCATCTCCATGCAGCAAAGGTGGCTTCTGTGTATTGCCATCCCCAGCAAAGGTGGCCTCTGTGTATTGCCCTCTCAGTGAAGGTGGCTTCTGTGTATTGCCCTCTCAGAAAAGGTGGCTTCTGTGTATTGCCCTCTCAGCAAAGGTGGCTTCTGTGTATTGCCATCCCCATGCAGCAAAGGTGGCTTCTGTGTATTGCCCTCTCAGCAAAGGTGGCTTCTGTGTATTGCCCTCTCAGCAAAGGTGGCTTCTGTGTATTGCCCTCTCAGCAAAGGTGGCTTCTGTGTATTGCCCTCCCCAGCAAAGGTGGCTTCTGTGTATTGCCATCCCCATGCAGGAAAGGTGGCTTCTGTGTATTGCCCTCTCAGCAAAGGTGGCTTCTGTGTATTGCCCTCTCAGCAAAGGTGGCTTCTGTGTATTGCCCTCTCAGCAAAGGTGGCTTCTGTGTATTGCCCTCCCCAGAAAAGGTGGCTTCTGTGTATTGCCCTCTCAGCAAAGGTGACTTCTGTGTATTGCCCTCTCAGCAAAGGTGGCTTCTGTGTATTGCCATCCCCATGCAGCAAAGGTGGCTTCTGTGTATTGCCCTCTCAGCGAAGGTGGCTTCTGTGTATTGCCATCCCCAGCAAAGGTGGCTTCTGTGTATTGTCCTCTCAGCGATGGTGGCTTCTGTGTATTGCCCTCTCAGCAAAGGTGGCTTCTGTGTATTGCCCTCTCAGCAAAGGTGGCTTCTGTGTATTGCCCTCTCAGCAAAGGTGGCTTCTGTGTATTGCCCTCTCAGCAAAGGTGGCTTCTGTGTATTGCCCTCCCCATGCAGCAAAGATTGCTTCTGTGTATTAGCCTCTCAGCAAAGATGGCTTCTGTGTATTGCCCTCTCAGCAAAGGTACGTGGCTTCTGTGTATTTTGACCTCCCCAGCAAAGGTGGCTTCTGTGTATTGCCCTCTCAGCAAGGGTGATTTCTATGTATTGCCCTCCCAGCAAAGGTGGCTTCTGTGTATTGCCATCCCCATGCAGCAAAGGTGGCTTCTGTGTATTGCCCTCCCAGCAAGGGTGATTTCTATGTATTGCCCTCTCAGCAAAGGTGGCTTCTGTGTATTGCCCTCCCCAGCAAAGGTGGCTTCTGTGTATTGCCATCCCCATGCAGCAAAGGTGGCTTCTGTGTATTGCCCTCTCAGCAAAGGTGATTTCTATGTATTGCCCTCTCGGCAAAGGTGGCTTCTGTGTATTGCCCTCTCAGCAAAGGTGGCTTCTGTGTATTGCCCTCCCCAGAAAAGGTGGCTTCTGTGTATTGCCCTCTCAGCAAAGGTGACTTCTGTGTATTGCCCTCTCAGCAAAGGTGACTTCTGTGTATTGCCATCCCCATGCAGCAAAGGTGGCTTCTGTGTATTGCCCTCTCAGCAAAGGTGGCTTCTGTGTATTGCCCTCTCAGCAAAGGTGGCTTCTGTGTATTGCCCTCTCAGCAAAGGTGGCTTCTGTGTATTGCCCTCCCCAGCAAAGGTGGCTTCTGTGTATTGCCATCCCCATGCAGCAAAGGTGGCTTCTGTGTATTGCCCTCTCAGCAAAGGTGGCTTCTGTGTATTGCCCTCTCAGCAAAGGTGGCTTCTGTGTATTGCCCTCTCAGCAAAGGTGGCTTCTGTGTATTGCCCTCCCCAGCAAAGGTGGCTTCTGTGTATTGCCCTCTCAGCAAAGGTGGCTTCTGTGTATTGCCCTCTCAGAAAAGGTGGCTTCTGTGTATTGCCCTCCCCAGCAAAGGTGCTTCTGTGTATTGCCCTCCCAGCAAGGGTGATTTCTATGTATTGCCCTCCCAGCAAAGGTGGCTTCTGTGTATTGCCATCCCCATGCAGCAAAGGTGGCTTCTGTGTATTGCCCTCTCAGCAAAGGTGGCTTCTGTGTATTGCCCTCTCAGCAAAGGTGGCTTCTGTGTATTGCCCTCCCCAGCAAAGGTGGCTTCTGTGTATTGCCATCCCCATGCAGCAAAGGTGGCTTCTGTGTATTGCCCTCTCAGCAAAGGTGGCTTCTGTGTATTGCCCTCTCAGCAAAGGTGGCTTCTGTGTATTGCCCTCTCAGCAAAGGTGGCTTCTGTGTATTGCCCTCCCCAGCAAAGGTGGCTTCTGTGTATTGCCCTCTCAGCGAAGGTGGCTTCTGTGTATTGCCCTCTCAGCAAAGGTGACTTCTGTGTATTGCCCTCCCCATGCAGCAAAGATTGCTTCTGTGTATTAACCTCTCAGCGAAGGTGGCTTCTGTGTATTGCCCTCTCAGCAAAGGTGGCTTCTGTGTATTGCCATCCCCATGCAGCAAAGGTGGCTTCTGTGTATTGCCCTCCCCAGCAAAGGTTGCTTCTGTGTATTGCCCTCTCAGCAAAGGTGGCTTCTGTGTATTGCCCTCCCCATGCAGCAAAGATTGCTTCTGTGTCTTAACCTCTCAGCAAAGGTGGCTTCTGTGTATTGCCCTCCCAGCAAGGGTGACTTCTATGTATTGCCCTCCCAGCAAAGGTGGCTTCTATGTATTTTAATTTCTACCAATTGGCTATCCCAGAAAGGTTGGAATCTGGATATGCTAAGTAATATGCTCAGTAGATAAATTTAAAATTTAATTAAAAAAAAGTATGGTCACTAATAATTTTAATTTTCTCATTTTTTCAGGTATTTAAGAATGATACGTTTGGTTTACGGACATTAAGTGAACGAGGTGCGATAACAACCTACTCTATTGCAGGTGTAGAGCACACAACATGGCACAAGAATTTAACTGTATTCAATAAAGCTATAAAACCATGGTTAACATGATATTTATATTCTAATAAAATCCTGGGTAACATGATATTACACTATAAGTATAATAAAACCATGGCTGATGTGATAATGCCTTATAATAAAACCCTGATTAAAATATATTTTAAGTTTAATAAACGCTGAATAATGTTATGTTACACTGTAATAAAACCCTGATTAACATATATTTTAAGTGTAATAAAACCCTGGCTAATGTGATAACACCCTGTAATAAAACCCTAATTGACATATTTGATATATATTTTTAGTGTAATAAAACCCTGGCAAATTTGTTGCAGTGCATTAAATATATAACACTGATGATTTCCAGGTTCTAATAGTACAGTGTGTAACGTAAAACAGAAAAAAACAACAGTTTCGTTTTCTGGTTCCAAAAGACACTTTTTTTTTCTTATTTTTTTAAATTGCAGTGAAAATTCTTTTTTTCTTTCATTTTTTATATATTTTGACAAAATTAGGTGATTTGCAAACTTTTCAAACTCTTATTTATTGATTAAGGTTTTGATCTAAAAAATCTTTGTGGCTATGTATGTATTTTATTCATTTCCTTAACTTAGTGTTAGATTTCATTTTTTCACAATGATATTTCTGTATAGTATAGGTGTGTATACATGTTTTCTGTATTTTTATTTATTTATTTATTTTTCCAGGAGCATAAAATTTCAAATGAAATCAGTTTAAATATTATAAACTAACTATCGCTTTTCATTTGTAAAACCATCTCTTAGTGGTCAGGCTTACTAAACCAATCAAAATGTATGTTAAAAACTACTCTATTGTGGCTGACTGTGTAAATTTTTTTACAGAATCTTTGATTTTATACATTTTTTTTTTTTCAAACTTGAGATGGAATCTTTCATTACTTGTTGTTTGTTTTTAATATTTCTTTTTTTTGATTAATGAAAATTTCATGTTCTTGTGTAAATATATAGGACAGTAGATGTTTCCAGCTATCATACAGGTCAAAGCTCAAAGTTCAGCATTGATCATTTATCAAATGAACTTCTTTCCACTTACAGTATCATATCATATTACTGACCATATATGGAATTAATTCTAGACAGTATGAAATATCCCATAATATTACCAGCCATATATGGAATGAACTTTTTGATACTGTCAGACAATGTGTCATATCCCATAATAATACTGGCCATATATGGAATGCACTTCTTGACACTTCCAGGCAGTGATATATCCCATATTAATACTGGCCATATAAGGAATGAACTTCTTGACACTTCCAGTCAGTGTGTCATATCCCATAATATTACTGACTATATATGGAATGAAAATTTCTGGGTAATGAATTTTTAATTTTAGTTGCGTATATATTATGATCGGTAACGGTGCTATTGCATTATGCAAATAACTTCAGAATAAATGATGTGTCATGTATAAAATATCAAGGATTTATAAGATGCAGATATGCAATGTATTCAGGTGATATGTAATAAAGGTCCCATTTCTCACGAGCTCCACACAAGTGTGCAGTTCACATGCTCTGACCAATAAAGTTACAAAATGTCGTAGACACTTCTTGATGATTATGGAAAGATTAAATCATGGAAACAAAAACTAGTAGGATTATTGGTATATTAAAAATGACGAAAACATTAAGTATGCGAAGACATTTAACCAGTTCCCTCTTTTCTTTTTTTTTGAGTAAAATCTTAAAAATGAGTTCTTTTTCATCACCTATCAAGTTGCATACCCTCAAACCATAAATCCTTGATAGTTTACATAATATACACAAGGGAGCTGGCAATTAGCTATATACTGCCATTTTTACTTCAAATTTACATCTTTTCTTGGGTACGCTGTGTTCTGAATACATGACATTTTTTATCTTTGTATAAATAAAGCGCTTCCATTGAATGTTGTGAATTACTTGTGCCTTTTGTTCACTTTGTTTGTACGTCTGTACTAAATAAAGTTGCACTCTGAGCATTTATAAAGCTGTATTAACCTTTTCACCACCAGATCACTCTTTCATCACAGATTCACAAAATAGTCCTGTTTATAGTCTGCACTTTCGTTCAGAAGAAGGACAAAAATAACCACATTTTTGGATTAAAAACTGAAAATTAATTAAAATTTTGTCTGCTGGCTCTAAAATTAGGGTTCATTTTCAGAAATATTTAAGAATATAAGAAAAAAGTGCAGAAAAATTTGGATGAGAAAGTCTGGTGGTAGAAAGGTTAAGATATATTAGGATATTATGTGAAATATTTAATACTCTGAATCATGGGAAATATGAAATTACATATTCAAATGCTTTTCAGCACGTTTGGACATAACTGATCCCGGGCTATGTGTGAAATCAAACAGCAAAAGGACAAACAAAGGTCTTTTTTGTTGTTGAGGGACTGTGCTTCAAACTATTTGACAAATGCCAAAATATTTCTAAGGACATTTCCACATTAGATAATGTGCTATACACATTTAATGATGGTCAGTTTTAATGTAGTAAGGATATCTCATTGCAATATTTCCCCCTCAAAGATTAACATTCGGACATTGAGCTATAAAAATGAAATTCAAGTTCAAAATCATAATCAAAATCAGACGTTTGGTTTGCATGTTTCACGCAGTACAGTGAATGAAATATCACTTATTGTTTCAGGGTTCCAATGGCCTTGAATTTTTGGTTTTTGAAATAGCTGTGAAACAAAGAACTAACATTCAAATTAAGCTAATTAATTTGCAATATACACTTTGCCATTGTAACATAGTATATTGCTATATGTATGAATTAGCATCATCCATTGGAACAGAAGGTGGCTATTATCCATTCGTAGCAGAGAAGTGACTATTGTTTACTGGTAGGTAAGATAGCTATCATCCATTGGTATGTGAGGTGGTTATTATCTACTGGTAGGGAAGGTAGCTATCATCCATTGGTATGTGAGGTGGTTATCATCCATTGGTATAGGAGGTGGCTATTATCTACTGGTAGGTAAGATAGCTATCATCCATTGGTATGTGAGGTGGCTATCATCCAGTGGTAGAGGAGATGGCTATTATTTACTGGTAGGTAAGATAGCTATCATCCATTGGTATGTGAGGTGGTTATTATCCAGTGGTAGAGGAGATGGCTATTATCTACTGGTAGGTAAGATAGCTATCATCCATTGGTATGTGAGATGGCTATCATCCAGTGGTAGAGGAGATGGCTATTATTTACTGGTAGGTAAGATAGCTATCATCCATTGGTATGTGAGGTGGTTATTATCCAGTGGTAGAGGAGATGGCTATTATCTACTGGTAGTAAGATAGCTATCATCCATTGGTATGTGAGGTGGCTATCATCCATTGGTAGAGGAGGTGGCTATTATCTACTGGTAGGTAAGATAGCTATCATCCATTGGTATGTGAGGTGGTTATTATCCAGTGGTAGAGGAGGTGGCTATTATCTACTGGTAGGTAAGATAGCTATCATCCATTGGTATGTGAGGTGGCTATCATCCAGTGGTAGAGGAGATGGCTATTATTTACTGGTAGGTAAGATAGCTATCATCCATTGGTATGTGAGGTGGTTATTATCCAGTGGTAGAGGAGGTGGCTATTATCTACTGGTAGGTAAGATAGCTATCATCCATTGGTATGTGAGGTGGTTATTATCCAGTGGTAGAGGAGGTGGCTATTATCTACTGGTAGGTAAGATAGCTATCATCCATTGGTATGTGAGGTGGCTATCATCCAGTGGTAGAGGAGATGGCTATTATTTACTGGTAGGTAAGATAGCTATCATCCATTGGTATGTGAGGTGGTTATTATCCAGTGGTAGAGGAGATGGCTATTATTTACTGGTAGGTAAGATAGCTATCATCCATTGGTAGAGGAGATGGCTATTATCTACTGGTAGGTAAGATAGCTATCATCCATTGGTATGTGAGGTGGTTATTATCCAGTGGTAGAGGAGATGGCTATTATCTACTGGTAGGTAAGATAGCTATCATCCATTGGTATGTGAGGTGGCTATCATCCATTGGTAGAGGAGGTGGCTATTATCTACTGGTAGGTAAGATAGCTATCATCCATTGGTATGTGAGGTGGTTATTATCCAGTGGTAGAGGAGATGGCTAATATCTACTGGTTGGTGAGAAAAGGGTGTTATGTACTGGTGGGTATAGTAGCTATTATCCATTGTTAGCTGAGGTGGATTTTATCTACTGGTAAATATCCAGTGGTCGATTAGATGGCTATTGTCTTCTGGTATTTGAGGTGGTTATTATCCACTGATAGGTGAGATGCATATTATCTACTGGTAGGAGAGAAGAGGTTGTTATCCAGTGGCAGGTGAGGTGGATATTGTTTACTGGTAGGTGAGAAGTGGCTATTATCCAGTGGCAGCTGAGGTGGACATTGTCTACTGGTAGGAAAGTCAGCTATTATACATTGGTAGGTGAGATGGTTATTATCCGCTTGTTGGTGAGGTGGCTAATATCTACTGATAGGGAAGGAAGATATTATCCATTTGTAGGTGAGGTGGTTATTATCCACTGGGAGGAAAGGGGTGGATATTATACAGTGCTTGATTAGTTTGCTATTGTCTGCTGATATTCGAGGTGGTTATTATCTACTGGTAGGAGAGAAGTGGTTATTATATAAAGTGGCAGATGTGGTGGATATTATGTACTGGTAGGTTAGGTGGCTATTATCCAGTGGCAGATGAGGTGGAAATTATCTCCTGGTAGGAAAGTCAGCTATTATACATTTGTAGGTGAGCTGGTTATTATCAACTGGTAGGTAAAATAGCTATTTACTGGTAGGAAAGGCAGCTATTATACATTGGTAGGTGAGATGGTTATTATCCACTGTTAGGTGAGATGGCTCATATCTACTGGGAGGAAAAGGGAGGATATTATCCAGTACTTGATTAGCTTGATTGGTTTGCTATTGTCTACTGATATTCGAGGTGGTTATTGACCTACTTTTGTAGGTGAGGTGGTTATTATCCACTTGGAGAAAAGAGGAGGATATTATCCAGTGCTTGATTAGTTTGCTATAGTCTACTGATATTCGAGGTGGTTATTATCTACTGGTAGGTGAAAAATGGCTATTATCCAGTGGCAGATGTGGTGGGTATTATGTACTGGTAGGTTAGGTGGATATAATCTACACTAGTGCGTGAGAAGTGGCTATTATTTACTGGTAGGAAAGGCAGCTATTATACATTGGTAGGTGAAGTGGTTATCATCCACTGTCAGGAGAGGTGGATATTATCTACTGATATGCGAGGTTGTTATCATCCATCAGTAGGTGAGGTGGATATTATCTACTGGTAGGTGAGATGGCTAGTATCTACACTGCTGGGCGAGAAATGGTTATATAGCTACTGGTGGGTAAGGTAGCTATTATCTACTGTGAGTGAGGTGACTTATCCACTGGTAGGTGAGGTGGCTATTATCCAGTGATATGTAAGGTTGCTATTATCCTGTTGCAGGGGAGTATTATTATTTGTAGCAGTTGTAGAAGTAGCTATTATACAGTGGAAAGTTGAATTGGCTACTATTCAGTAGTAGGTTGGGTGGGTGGCTGTTATCCTATAGTAGGTGGCTAGTATCTGTTCCTAGTATCCAGTGGTAGGTGAGATGACTAATATCTAATCGTTGGTAAGGCATCTAAGGCAGCCACTGGTGGGGAGAGTGGCTATTAACCACTGAGGGTGAGGTGGCTATTATCCACTTGTAGGAGAGAAGTAGCTATTATCCAGTTGTAGGTGGGGTGGTTATTGTCCAGTTGTTGGTAAGGTGATTATTATGCAGTGGTACGTGAGATGGTTATTGTCCAGTTGTTGGTAAGGTGATTATTATGCAGTGGTAGGTGAGATGGCTATTGTCCAGTTGTTGGTAAGGTGGTTATTATTTACTGGTAGGTAAAGCAGCTTTTATACATTGATAGTTGAGGTGGTTATTATAGAGTGGTAGGTGAGATGGCTATTATCCAGTCGTTGGTGAGTTGGTTTATATCCATTGTATGGATGCTGCTATTGTCCAGTTGTAAGGAAGTATTATTAATGGTCAACAAGGTGGCTATTTTCACACTGTGGGGGAGGTGCATATTTTCACACTGGGGGTAATGTGTAATACTTAGTAGGTAATGTGGCTAGTATCCATTGGCAGTGGAGGTGGCTATAATCCATTCATAGTATCCAGTGGTAGGTAAGGTGACTATTATCCACTGGTTGGTGAGGTGACTATTATCCACTGGTAGGTAAGGTGGTTATTATACACTGGTAGGTGAGGTGACTAATATCTCATTGTTGGTAAAGCATTTAGGGCAGCCACTGGTGGGGAGAGTGGCTATTATCCACTGAGGGTGAGGTGGCTATTATCCACTGGTAGGTGAGGTGACTATTATCCACTGGTAGGTGAGGTGGCTATTATCCACTGGTAGGTGAGGTGACTATTATCCACTGGTAGGTGAGGTGACTATTATCCACTGGTAGGTGAAGTGACTAATATCTCATTGTTGGTAAAGCATTTAGGGCAGCCACTGGTGGGGAGAGTGACTATTATCCACTGAGGGTGAGGTGGCTATTATCCACTGGTTGGTGAGGTGACTATTATCCACTGAAGGTGAGGTGGCTATTATCCACTGGTAGGTGAGGTGACTATTATCCACTGGTAGGTGAGGTGACTATTATCCACTGGTAGGTGAGGTGACTATTATCCACTGGTAGGTGAGGTGACTAATATCTCATTGTTGGTAAGGCATCAAGGGCATCCACTGATGGGGAGAGTGGCTATTATCCACTGAGGGTGAGGTGGCTATTATCCACTGGTAGGTAAGGTGGTTATTATACACTGGTAGGTGAGGTGACTAATATCTCATTGTTGGTAAAGCATCTAGGGCAGCCACTGGTGGGGAGAGTGGCTATTATCCACTGAGGGTGAGGTGGCTATTATCCACTGGTAGGTAAGGTGGTTATTATACACTGGTAGGTGAGGTGACTAATATCTCATTGTTGGTAAGGCATCAAGGGCAGCCACTGGTGGGGAGAGTGGCTATTATCCACTGGTAGGTGAAATTGCTATTATCTACTGGTAGGTGAGATGGCTATTATTCACTGAGGGTGAGGTGGTTATTATCCACTTGTAGGTAAGATGGCTATTATCTACTGGTAGGAGATACACGGTTGTTATCTAATAGCTAGATGTTATTCATTGTTAGGCGAGGTTGATATTATCTACTGGTAGGAGAGAAGTAGCTATTATCCAGTGGTAGGTGGGGTGGTTATTATCCTGTTGTTGGTAAGGTGATTATTATGCAGTGGTACGTGAGATGGCTATTATCCAGTCATTGGTAAGGTAATTATTATGCAGTGGTACGTGAGATGGCTATTATCCAGTTGTTGGTAAGGTGATTATTATACAGTGGTAGGTGGAATGACTATTATCCAGTTGTTGGTAAGGTGATTATTATACAGTGGTAGGTGAGATGGCTATTATCCAGTTGTTGGTAAGGTAATTATTATACAGTGGTAGGTGGAATGACTATTATCCAGTTGTTGGTAAGGTGATTATTATACAGTGGTAGGTGGTATGGCTATTATCCAGTTGTTGGTAAGGTAATTATTATACAGTGGTAGGTGGAATGACTATTATCCAGTTGTTGGTAAGGTGATTATTATACAGTGGTAGGTGAGATGGCTATTATCCAGTTGTTGGTAAGGTGATTATTATACAGTGGTAGGTGAGATGGCTATTATCCAGTTGTTGGTGAGGTGATTATTATTCAGTGGTAGGTGAGATGGCTATTATCCAGTTGTTGGTAAGGTGGTTATTATAGAGTGGTAGGTGAGATGGCTATTATCCAGTTGTTGGTAAGGTCATTATTATACAGTGGTAGGTGGTATGGCTATTATCTAGTTGTTGGTAAGGTAATTATTATACAGTGGTAGGTGGAATGACTATTATCCAGTTGTTGGTAAGGTGATTATTATACAGTGGTAGGTGAGATGGCTATTATCCAGTTGTTGGTAAGGTGATTATTATACAGTGGTAGGTGAGATGGCTATTATCCAGTTGTTGGTAAGGTGATTATTATACAGTGGTAGGTGAGATGGCTATTATCCAGTTGTTGGTGAGGTGATTATTATT
The DNA here is from genome assembly GCF_978046115.1 of Saccoglossus kowalevskii. Classification (NCBI taxonomy): domain Eukaryota; kingdom Metazoa; phylum Hemichordata; class Enteropneusta; family Harrimaniidae; genus Saccoglossus; species Saccoglossus kowalevskii. Next base: position 24,054,700 of record NC_140657.1, read on the forward strand.
CAGTGGTAGGTGAGATGGCTATTATCCAGTTGTTGGTAAGGTGGTTATTATAGAGTGGTAGGTGAGATGGCTATTATCCAGTTGTTGGTAAGGTCATTATTATACAGTGGTAGGTGGGATGGCTATTATCCAGTTGTTGGTAAGGTGATTATTATACAGTGGTAGGTGAGATGGCTATTATCCAGTTGTTGGTAAGGTCATTATTATACAGTGGTAGGTGGTATGGCTATTATCCAGTTGTTGGTAAGGTGATTATTATACAGTGGTACGTGAGATGGCTATTATACAGTCATTGGTAAGGTGATTATACAGTGGTAGGTGAAATGGCTATTATCCAGTTGTTGGTAAGGTGATTATTATACAGTGGTACGTGAGATGGCTATTATCCAGTTGTTGGTAAGGTGATTATACAGTGGTAGGTGGGATGGCTATTATCCAGTTGTTGGTAAGGTGATTATTATACAGTGGTAGGTGAGATGGCTATTATCCAGTTGTTGGTAAGGTGATTATTATACAGTGGTAGGTGAGATGGCTATTATCACGTTGTTGGTGAGGTTATTATTATACAGTGGTAGGTGAGATGGCTATTATCCAGTTGTTGGTAAGGTGGTTATCATAGAGTGGTAGGTGAGATGGCTATTATCCAGTTGTTGGTAAGGTCATTATTATACAGTGGTAGGTGGGATGTCTATTATCCAGTTGTTGGTAAGGTGATTATTATACAGTGGTAGGTGAGATGGCTATTATCCAGTTGTTGGTAAGGTCATTATTATACAGTGGTAGGTGGGATGGCTATTATCCAGTTGTTGGTAAGGTGATTATTATACAGTGGTACGTGAGATGGCTATTATACAGTCATTGGTAAGGTGATTATACAGTGGTAGGTGAAATGGCTATTATCCAGTTGTTGGTAAGGTGATTATTATACAGTGGTAGGTGGAATGACTATTATCCAGTTGTTGGTAAGGTGATTATTATACAGTGGTAGGTGAGATGGCTATTATCCAGTTGTTGGTAAGGTGATTATTATACAGTGGTAGGTGAGATGGCTATTATCCAGTTGTTGGTGAGGTGATTATTATTCAGTGGTAGGTGAGATGGCTATTATCCAGTTGTTGGTAAGGTGGTTATTATAGAGTGGTAGGTGAGATGGCTATTATCCAGTTGTTGGTAAGGTCATTATTATACAGTGGTAGGTGGGATGGCTATTATCCAGTTGTTGGTAAGGTGATTATTATACAGTGGTACGTGAGATGGCTATTATCCAGTTGTTTGTAAGGTGATTATTATACAGTGGTACGTGAGATGGCTATTATACAGTCATTGGTAAGGTGGTTATTATAGAGTGGTAGGTGAGATGGCTATTATCCAGTTGTTGGTAAGGTCATTATTATACAGTGGTAGGTGGGATGGCTATTATCCAGTTGTTGGTAAGGTGATTATTATACAGTGGTAGGTGAGATGGCTATTATCCAGTTGTTGGTAAGGTCATTATTATACAGTGGTAGGTGGTATGGCTATTATCCAGTTGTTGGTAAGGTGATTATTATACAGTGGTACGTGAGATGGCTATTATACAGTCATTGGTAAGGTGATTATACAGTGGTAGGTGAAATGGCTATTATCCAGTTGTTGGTAAGGTGATTATTATACAGTGGTACGTGAGATGGCTATTATCCAGTTGTTGGTAAGGTGATTATACAGTGGTAGGTGGGATGGCTATTATCCAGTTGTTGGTAAGGTGATTATTATACAGTGGTAGGTGAGATGGCTATTATCCAGTTGTTGGTAAGGTGATTATTATACAGTGGTAGGTGAGATGGCTATTATCCAGTTGTTGGTGAGGTGATTATTATACAGTGGTAGGTGAGATGGCTATTATCCAGTTGTTGGTAAGGTGGTTATCATAGTGTGGTAGGTGAGATGGCTATTATCCAGTTGTTGGTAAGGTCATTATTATACAGTGGTAGGTGGGATGTCTATTATCCAGTTGTTGGTAAGGTGATTATTATACAGTGGTAGGTGAGATGGCTATTATCCAGTTGTTGGTAAGGTCATTATTATACAGTGGTAGGTGGGATGGCTATTATCCAGTTGTTGGTAAGGTGATTATTATACAGTGGTACGTGAGATGGCTATTATACAGTCATTGGTAAGGTGATTATACAGTGGTAGGTGAAATGGCTATTATCCAGTTGTTGGTAAGGTGATTATTATACAGTGGTAGGTGGAATGACTATTATCCAGTTGTTGGTAAGGTGATTATTATACAGTGGTAGGTGAGATGGCTATTATCCAGTTGTTGGTAAGGTGATTATTATACAGTGGTAGGTGAGATGGCTATTATCCAGTTGTTGGTGAGGTGATTATTATTCAGTGGTAGGTGAGATGGCTATTATCCAGTTGTTGGTAAGGTGGTTATTATAGAGTGGTAGGTGAGATGGCTATTATCCAGTTGTTGGTAAGGTCATTATTATACAGTGGTAGGTGGGATGGCTATTATCCAGTTGTTGGTAAGGTGATTATTATACAGTGGTAGGTGAAATGGCTATTATCCAGTTGTTGGTAAGGTGATTATTATACAGTGGTAGGTGGTATGGCTATTATCTAGTTGTTGGTAAGGTAATTATTATACAGTGGTAGGTGGAATGACTATTATCCAGTTGTTGGTAAGGTGATTATTATACAGTGGTAGGTGAGATGGCTATTATCCAGTTGTTGGTAAGGTGATTATTATACAGTGGTAGGTGAGATGGCTATTATCCAGTTGTTGGTGAGGTGATTATTATTCAGTGGTAGGTGAGATGGCTATTATCCAGTTGTTGGTAAGGTGGTTATTATAGAGTGGTAGGTGAGATGGCTATTATCCAGTTGTTGGTAAGGTCATTATTATACAGTGGTAGGTGGGATGGCTATTATCCAGTTGTTGGTAAGGTGATTATTATACAGTGGTAGGTGAAATGGCTATTATCCAGTTGTTAGTAAGGTGATTATTATACAGTGGTACGTGAGATGGCTATTATCCAGTTGTTGGTAAGGTGATTATACAGTGGTAGGTGGGATGGCTATTATCCAGTTGTTGGTAAGGTGATTATACAGTGGTAGGTGGGATAGCTATTATCCAGTTGTTGGTAAGGTGATTATTATACAGTGGTAGGTGAAATGGCTATTATCCAGTTGTTGGTAAGGTGATTATTATACAGTGGTACGTGAGATGGCTATTATCCAGTTGTTGGTAAGGTGATTATACAGTGGTAGGTGGGATGGCTATTATCCAGTTGTTGGTAAGGTGATTATACAGTGGTAGGTGGGATGGCTATTATCCAGTTGTTGGTAAGGTCATTATTATACAGTGGTAGGTGGGATGGCTATTATCCAGTTGTTGGTAAGGTGATTATACAGTGGTAGGTGAAATGGCTATTATCCAGTTGTTGGTAAGGTGATTATTATACAGTGGTACGTGAGATGGCTATTATCCAGTTGTTGGTAAGGTGATTATTATACAGTGGTAGGTGGGGTGGCTATTATCCAGTTGTTGGTAAGGTGATTATTATAGAGTGGTAGGTGAGATGGCTATTATCCAGTTGTTGGTGAGTTGGTTTATATCCATTGTATGGATGCTGCTATAGTCCAGTTTTAGGGAAGTACAAGGTGGCTATTTTCCCACTTGAGGGGAGGGGGCTATGTTCCCACTTGAGGGGAGGTGGCTATGTTCCCACTTGAGGAGAGGTGGCTATTTTCCCACTTGAGGGGAGGTGGCTATTTTCCCACCTGAGGAGAGGTGGCTATTTTCCCACTTGAGGGGAGGTGGCTATGTTCCCACTTGAGGGGAGGGGCTATTTTCCCACTTGAGGGGAGGTGGCTATGTTCCCACTTGAGGAGAGGTGGCTATGTTCCCACTTGAGGGGAGGTGGCTATGTTCCCACTTGAGGAGAGGTGGCTATGTTCCCACTTGAGGGGAGGTGGATATTTTCCCACTTGAGGAGAGGTGGCTATTTTCCCACTTGAGGAGAGGTGGCTATTTTCCCACTTGAGGAGAGGTGGCTATTTTCCCACTTGAGGGGAGGTGGCTATGTTCCCACTTGAGGGGAGGTGGATATTTTCCCACTTGAGGAGAGGTGGCTATTTTCCCACTTGAGGGGAGGTGGCTATTTTCCCACTTGAGGGAAGGGGGCTATGTTCCCACTTGAGGGGAGATGGCTATTTTCCCACCTGAGGAGAGGTGGCTATGTTCCCACTTGAGGGGAGGAGGCTATTTTCCCACTTGAGGGGAGGGGGCTATTTTCCCACTTGAGGGGAGGGGGCTATGTTCCCACTTGAGGGGAGGGGGCTATTTTCCCACTTGAGGGGAGGTGGCTATGTTCCCACTTGAGGGGAGGTGGTTATTTTCCCACTTGAGGGGAGGTGGCTATGTTCCCACTTGAGGGGAGGTGGCTATTTTCCCACTTGAGGAGAGGTGGCTATTTTCCCACTTGAGGGGAGGTGGTTATTTTCCCACTTGAGGGGAGGTGGCTATGTTCCCACTTGAGGGGAGGTGGCTATTTTCCCACTTGAGGAGAGGTGGCTATGTTCCCACTTGAGGGGAGGTGGCTATTTTCCCACTTGAGGGAAGGGGGCTATGTTCCCACTTGAGGGGAGATGGCTATTTTCCCACTTGAGGGGAGGTGGCTATTTTCCCACTTGAGGGGAGGGGCTATTTTCCCACTTGAGGGGAGGTGGCTATTTTCCCACTTGAGGGGAGGTGGCTATGTTCCCACTTGAGGGGAGGTGGCTATGTTCCCACTTGAGGGGAGGTGGCTATGTTCCCACTTGAGGGGAGGTGGCTATGTTCCCACTTGAGGGGAGGTGGCTATTTTCCCACATGGGGGTGGGTTCTATACGAAAACACTAGATACACATTATATTGAGAGTAAAGATTCTATTTTACAAAGAGAACACCCTGTTTATTGTCATGCTGCATATAATTTGTTGAATGATATACCTTCATATAATATAACATTAAACTGAGCTTTGGAAAGAAGCCATTTGAAAAGTATACAAACAGAGCACATTTTGAGATCAAAGACAAGCAAAACACCTCTTTTAAATAAAAATTGGACAACTTTTTTCATAAATAAGAACATATGATAAATTTGTAACATTTCTCAATATGAATCTATAATGGAGTATCCATAACAACAGAGCTTTGATTGGTTAATAATTTTATGGGAGAAGTAGCCAATTTGAACTCTATATCACCTTGGGAAGAAAGTGCAATTATTACCATATTTGGCAGCTCCAACAAAAGAGCACTTTCTGGAAATACAAAGTCACACATCCTGGTACTTTCAGGGGTATAAGTTCAGAATAAATGGGAGTTTTACGAAAATAAGAGTAAGAAGTTTGTGATTGAAGATCAAAACCTATTTAACATTACAAATTCCAGTAGAATATTTTAGATAATTGATATCATAGGACAACACTACCCCCAAAAGTACCAGGATGTGTGACCCATAAGGGTCATCCATAAGTCTATTCAATAATACCAGAACAATTTAGAAACATCGGCCTTTTTCGCTAAGCTGACATAAAGATACATTGACACGACCAACACTTGATTTAGGGGGTTCCTCAGTCTCCCTCATCCATAACTTTAATCTAACCCTGCCCCTCGGTAGCCTCAGTGTTAATTGTATACACCCCTCCTCTTCAGGACATAGTTAACTGGAGGGGCATATACAATTACACTGGTGTGGGAGTTTCTGGTTCAGGTTAAGAATTGAGTGAGAGACCTTTAAATAAGGAAGTCTTTCCAATTTCCCACTTGAGGGGAGATGGCTATTTTCCCACTTGAGGGGAGGTGGCTATGTTCCCACTTGAGGGGAGGGGGCTATTTTCCCACTTGAGGAGAGGTGGCTATTTTCCCACTTGAGGGGAGGTGGCTATGTTCCCACTTGAGGGGAGGTGGCTATTTTCCCACTTGAGGAGAGGTGGCTATTTTCCCACTTGAGGAGAGGTGGCTATTTTCCCACTTGAGGAGAGGTGGCTATTTTCCCACTTGAGGGGAGGTGGCTATTTTCCCACTTGAGGGGAGGGGGCTATTTTCCCACATGAGGGGAGGGGGCTATTTTCCCACTTGAGGGGAGGGGGCTATTTTCCCACTTGAGGAGAGGTGGCTATGTTCCCACTTGAGGGGAGGGGGCTATTTTCCCACTTGAGGAGAGGTGGCTATTTTCCCACTTGAGGGGAGGTGGCTATGTTCCCACTTGAGGGGAGGTGGCTATTTTCCCACTTGAGGGGAGGTGGCTATTTTCCCACTTGAGGAGAGGTGGCTATGTTCCCACTTGAGGGGAGGTGGCTATTTTCCCACTTGAGGAGAGGTGGCTATGTTCCCACTTGAGGGGAGGTGGCTATTTTCCCACTTGAGGGGAGGGGGCTATGTTCCCACTTGAGGGGAGGGGGCTATTTTCCCACTTGAGGAGAGGTGGCTATGTTCCCACTTGAGGGGAGGTGGCTATTTTCCCACTTGAGGGGAGGGGGCTATGTTCCCACTTGAGGGGAGGGGGCTATTTTCCCACTTGAGGAGAGGTGGCTATGTTCCCACTTGAGGGGAGGTGGCTATTTTCCCACTTGAGGGGAGGGGGCTATGTTCCCACTTGAGGGGAGGGGGCTATTTTCCCACTTGAGGAGAGGTGGCTATGTTCCCACTTGAGGGGAGGTGGCTATTTTCCCACTTGAGGGGAGGTGGCTATGTTCCCACTTGAGGGGAGGTGGCTATTTTCCCACTTGAGGAGAGGTGGCTATGTTCCCACTTGAGGGGAGATGGCTATTTTCCCACCTGAGGAGAGGTGGCTATGTTCCCACTTGAGGGGAGGAGGCTATTTTCCCACTTGAGGGGAGGGGGCTATTTTCCCACTTGAGGGGAGGGGGCTATGTTCCCACTTGAGGGGAGGGGGCTATTTTCCCACTTGAGGGGAGGTGGCTATGTTCCCACTTGAGGGGAGGTGGTTATTTTCCCACTTGAGGGGAGGTGGCTATGTTCCCACTTGAGGGGAGGTGGCTATTTTCCCACTTGAGGAGAGGTGGCTATTTTCCCACTTGAGGGGAGGTGGTTATTTTCCCACTTGAGGGGAGGTGGCTATGTTCCCACTTGAGGGGAGGTGGCTATTTTCCCACTTGAGGAGAGGTGGCTATGTTCCCACTTGAGGGGAGGTGGCTATTTTCCCACTTGAGGGAAGGGGGCTATGTTCCCACTTGAGGGGAGATGGCTATTTTCCCACTTGAGGGGAGGTGGCTATTTTCCCACTTGAGGGGAGGGGCTATTTTCCCACTTGAGGGGAGGTGGCTATTTTCCCACTTGAGGGGAGGTGGCTATGTTCCCACTTGAGGGGAGGTGGCTATGTTCCCACTTGAGGGGAGGTGGCTATGTTCCCACTTGAGGGGAGGTGGCTATGTTCCCACTTGAGGGGAGGTGGCTATTTTCCCACATGGGGGTGGGTTCTATACGAAAACACTAGATACACATTATATTGAGAGTAAAGATTCTATTTTACAAAGAGAACACCCTGTTTATTGTCATGCTGCATATAATTTGTTGAATGATATACCTTCATATAATATAACATTAAACTGAGCTTTGGAAAGAAGCCATTTGAAAAGTGTACAAACAGAGCACATTTTGAGATCAAAGACAAGCAAAACACCTCTTTTAAATAAAAATTGGACAACTTTTTTCATAAATAAGAACATATGATAAATTTGTAACATTTCTCAATATGAATCTATAATGGAGTATCCATAACAACAGAGCTTTGATTGGTTAATAATTTTATGGGAGAAGTAGCCAATTTGAACTCTATATCACCTTGGGAAGAAAGTGCAATTATTACCATATTTGGCAGCTCCAACAAAAGAGCACTTTCTGGAAATACAAAGTCACACATCCTGGTACTTTCAGGGGTATAAGTTCAGAATAAATGGGAGTTTTACGAAAATAAGAGTAAGAAGTTTGTGATTGAAGATCAAAACCTATTTAACATTACAAATTCCAGTAGAATATTTTAGATAATTGATATCATAGGACAACACTACCCCCCAAAAGTACCAGGATGTGTGACCCATAAGGGTCATCCATAAGTCTATTCAATAATACCAGAACAATTTAGAAACATCGGCCTTTTTCGCTAAGCTGACATAAAGATACATTGACACGACCAACACTTGATTTAGGGGGTTCCTCAGTCTCCCTCATCCATAACTTTAATCTAACCCTGCCCCTCGGTAGCCTCAGTGTTAATTGTATACACCCCTCCTCTTCAGGACATAGTTAACTGGAGGGGCATATACAATTACACTGGTGTGGGAGTTTCTGGTTCAGGTTAAGAATTGAGTGAGAGACCTTTAAATAAGGAAGTCTTTCCAATTTCCCACTTGAGGGGAGATGGCTATTTTCCCACTTGAGGGGAGGTGGCTATGTTCCCACTTGAGGGGAGGGGGCTATTTTCCCACTTGAGGAGAGGTGGCTATTTTCCCACTTGAGGGGAGGTGGCTATGTTCCCACTTGAGGGGAGGTGGCTATTTTCCCACTTGAGGAGAGGTGGCTATTTTCCCACTTGAGGAGAGGTGGCTATTTTCCCACTTGAGGAGAGGTGGCTATTTTCCCACTTGATGGGAGGTGGCTATTTTCCCACTTGAGGGGAGGGGGCTATTTTCCCACATGAGGGGAGGGGGCTATTTTCCCACTTGAGGGGAGGGGGCTATTTTCCCACTTGAGGAGAGGTGGCTATGTTCCCACTTGAGGGGAGGGGGCTATTTTCCCACTTGAGGAGAGGTGGCTATTTTCCCACTTGAGGGGAGGTGGCTATGTTCCCACTTGAGGGGAGGTGGCTATTTTCCCACTTGAGGGGAGGTGGCTATTTTCCCACTTGAGGAGAGGTGGCTATGTTCCCACTTGAGGGGAGGTGGCTATTTTCCCACTTGAGGAGAGGTGGCTATGTTCCCACTTGAGGGGAGGTGGCTATTTTCCCACTTGAGGGGAGGGGGCTATGTTCCCACTTGAGGGGAGGGGGCTATTTTCCCACTTGAGGAGAGGTGGCTATGTTCCCACTTGAGGGGAGGTGGCTATTTTCCCACTTGAGGGGAGGGGGCTATGTTCCCACTTGAGGGGAGGGGGCTATTTTCCCACTTGAGGAGAGGTGGCTATGTTCCCACTTGAGGGGAGGTGGCTATTTTCCCACTTGAGGGGAGGGGGCTATGTTCCCACTTGAGGGGAGGGGGCTATTTTCCCACTTGAGGAGAGGTGGCTATGTTCCCACTTGAGGGGAGGTGGCTATTTTCCCACTTGAGGGGAGGTGGCTATGTTCCCACTTGAGGGGAGGTGGCTATTTTCCCACTTGAGGAGAGGTGGCTATGTTCCCACTTGAGGGGAGGTGGCTATTTTCCCACTTGAGGGGAGGGGGCTATGTTCCCACTTGAGGGGAGGGGGCTATTTTCCCACTTGAGGAGAGGTGGCTATGTTCCCACTTGAGGGGAGGTGGCTATTTTCCCACTTGAGGGGAGGGGGCTATGTTCCCACTTGAGGGGAGGGGGCTATTTTCCCACTTGAGGAGAGGTGGCTATGTTCCCACTTGAGGGGAGGTGGCTATTTTCCCACTTGAGGGGAGGGGGCTATGTTCCCACTTGAGGGGAGGGGGCTATTTTCCCACTTGAGGAGAGGTGGCTATTTTCCCACTTGAGGAGAGGTGGCTATGTTCCCACTTGAGGAGAGGTGGCTATTTTCCCACTTGAGGGGAGGGGGCTATTTTCCCACTTGAGGGGAGGGGGCTATGTTCCCACTTAAGGGGAGGTGGCTATTTTCCCACTTGAGGGGAGGGGGCTATGTTCCCACTTGAGGAGAGGTGGCTATGTTCCCACTTGAGGGGAGGTGGCTATTTTCCCACTTAAGGGGAGGTGGCTATTTTCCCACTTGAGGGGAGGGGGCTATGTTCCCACTTGAGGGGAGGGGGCTATGTTCCCACTTGAGGAGAGGTGGCTATTTTCCCACTTGAGGAGAGGTGGCTATGTTCCCACTTGAGGGGAGGTGGCTATTTTCCCACTTGAGGAGAGGTGGCTATGTTCCCACTTGAGGGGAGGTGGCTATTTTCCCACTTGAGGAGAGGTGGCTATGTTCCCACTTGAGGGGAGGTGGCTATTTTCCCACTTGAGGGGAGGTGGCTATGTTCCCACTTGAGGAGAGGTGGCTATTTTCCCACTTGAGGGGAGGTGGATATTTTCCCACTTGAGGAGAGGTGGCTATGTTCCCACTTGAGGGGAGGTGGCTATTTTCCCACTTGAGGAGAGGTGGCTATGTTCCCACTTGAGGGGAGGTGGCTATTTTCCCACTTGAGGAGAGGTGGCTATGTTCCCACTTGAGGGGAGGTGGCTATTTTCCCACTTGAGGAGAGGTGGCTATGTTCCCACTTGAGGGGAGGTGGCTATTTTCCCACTTGAGGGGAGGTGGCTATGTTCCCACTTGAGGGGAGGTGGCTATTTTCCCACTTGAGGAGAGGTGGCTATGTTCCCACTTGAGGGGAGGGGGCTATTTTCCCACTTGAGGAGAGGGGGCTATTTTCCCACTTGAGGGGAGGTGGCTATGTTCCCACTTGAGGAGAGGTGGCTATGTTCCCACTTGAGGGGAGGTGGCTATGTTCCCACTTGAGGGGAGGTGGCTATGTTCCCACTTGAGGAGAGGTGGCTATGTTCCCACTTGAGGGGAGGTGGCTATTTTCCCACTTGAGGAGAGGTGGCTATGTTCCCACTTGAGGGGAGGTGGCTATTTTCCCACTTGAGGGGAGGTGGCTATGTTCCCACTTGAGGAGAGGTGGCTATTTTCCCACTTGAGGGGAGGTGGATATTTTCCCACTTGAGGAGAGGTGGCTATGTTCCCACTTGAGGGGAGGTGGCTATTTTCCCACTTGAGGAGAGGTGGCTATGTTCCCACTTGAGGGGAGGTGGCTATTTTCCCACTTGAGGAGAGGTGGCTATGTTCCCACTTGAGGGGAGGTGGCTATTTTCCCACTTGAGGAGAGGTGGCTATGTTCCCACTTGAGGGGAGGTGGCTATTTTCCCACTTGAGGAGAGGTGGCTATGTTCCCACTTGAGGGGAGGTGGCTATTTTCCCACTTGAGGAGAGGTGGCTATGTTCCCACTTGAGGGGAGGTGGCTATTTTCCCACTTGAGGAGAGGTGGCTATGTTCCCACTTGAGGGGAGGTGGCTATTTTCCCACTTGAGGAGAGGTGGCTATGTTCCCACTTGAGGGGAGGTGGCTATTTTCCCACTTGAGGAGAGGTGGCTATGTTCCCACTTGAGGGGAGGTGGCTATTTTCCCACTTGAGGGGAGGTGGCTATGTTCCCACTTGAGGGGAGGTGGCTATTTTCCCACTTGAGGAGAGGTGGCTATGTTCCCACTTGAGGGGAGGGGGCTATTTTCCCACTTGAGGAGAGGGGGCTATTTTCCCACTTGAGGGGAGGTGGCTATGTTCCCACTTGAGGAGAGGTGGCTATGTTCCCACTTGAGGGGAGGTGGCTATGTTCCCACTTGAGGGGAGGTGGCTATGTTCCCACTTGAGGAGAGGTGGCTATGTTCCCACTTGAGGGGAGGTGGCTATTTTCCCACTTGAGGAGAGGTGGCTATGTTCCCACTTGAGGGGAGGTGGCTATTTTCCCACTTGAGGGGAGGTGGCTATGTTCCCACTTGAGGAGAGGTGGCTATTTTCCCACTTGAGGGGAGGTGGATATTTTCCCACTTGAGGAGAGGTGGCTATGTTCCCACTTGAGGGGAGGTGGCTATTTTCCCACTTGAGGAGAGGTGGCTATGTTCCCACTTGAGGGGAGGTGGCTATTTTCCCACTTGAGGAGAGGTGGCTATGTTCCCACTTGAGGGGAGGTGGCTATTTTCCCACTTGAGGAGAGGTGGCTATGTTCCCACTTGAGGGGAGGTGGCTATTTTCCCACTTGAGGAGAGGTGGCTATGTTCCCACTTGAGGGGAGGTGGCTATTTTCCCACTTGAGGAGAGGTGGCTATGTTCCCACTTGAGGGGAGGTGGCTATTTTCCCACTTGAGGAGAGGTGGCTATGTTCCCACTTGAGGGGAGGTGGCTATTTTCCCACTTGAGGGGAGGTGGCTATTTTCCCACTTGAGGGGAGGGGCTATGTTCCCACTTGAGGGGAGGTGGCTATTTTCCCACTTGAGGAGAGGTGGCTATGTTCCCACTTGAGGGGAGGGGGCTATTTTCCCACTTGAGGAGAGGGGGCTATTTTCCCACTTGAGGGGAGGTGGCTATGTTCCCACTTGAGGAGAGGTGGCTATTTTCCCACTTGAGGGGAGGTGGCTATGTTCCCACTTGAGGGGAGGTGGCTATGTTCCCACTTGAGGAGAGGTGGCTATTTTCCCACTTGAGGGGAGGGGGCTATTTTCCCACTTGAGGGGAGGGGGCTATTTTCCCACTTGAGGGGAGGTGGCTATGTTCCCACTTGAGGAGAGGTGGCTATTTTCCCACTTGAGGAGAGGGGGCTATGTTCCCACTTGAGGGGAGGTGGCTATGTTCCCACTTGAGGGGAGGGGGCTATGTTCCCACTTGAGGGGAGGGGGCTATTTTCCCACATGGGGGTGGGTTCTATACGAAAACACTAGATACACATTATATTGAGAGTAAAGATTCTATTTTACAAAGAGAACACCCTGTTTATTGTCATGCTGCATATAATTTGTTGAATGATATACCTTCATATAATATAACATTAAACTGAGCTTTGGAAAGAAGCCATTTGAAAAGTATACAAACAGAGCACATTTTGAGATCAAAGACAAGCAAAACACCTCTTTTAAATAAAAATTGGACAACTTTTTTCATAAATAAGAACATATGATAAATTTGTAACATTTCTCAATATGAATCTATAATGGAGTATCCATAACAACAGAGCTTTGATTGGTTAATAATTTTATGGGAGAAGTAGCCAATTAGAACTCTATATCACCTTGGGAAGAAAGTGCAATTATTACCATATTTGGCAGCTCCAACAAAAGAGCACTTTCTGGAAATACAAAGTCACACATCCTGGTACTTTCAGGGGTATAAGTTCAGAATAAATGGGAGTTTTACGAAAATAAGAGTAAGAAGTTTGTGATTGAAGATCAAAACCTATTTAACATTACAAATTCCAGTAGAATATTTTAGATAGTTGATATCATAGGACAACACTACCCCCAGAAGTACCAGGATGTGTGACCCATAGGGGTCATCCATAAGTCTATTCAATAATACCAGAATATGATTTTACTCAAACAATTTAGAAACATCGGCCTTTTTCGCTAAGCTGACATAAAGATACATTGACACGACCAACACTTGATTTAGGGGGTTCCTCAGTCTCCCTCATCCATAACTTTAATCTAACCCTGCCCCTCAGTACCCTCAGTGTTAATTGTATACACCCCTCCTCTTCAGGACATAGTTAACTAGAGGGGCATATACAATTACACTGGTGTGGGAGTTTCTGGTTCAGGTTAAGAATTGAGTGAGAGACCTTTAAATAAGGAAGGCTTTCCAATTTAAAAATTCCTTAAAATTTAGCTGAATTATTCCCCAGCGACTGGCTATTTGAAAGTCTGAAGAAAAAAAGTTGAAATATGAACCGGAATTCTATGTATTTCATCACACGAATAAATCGGGGTTGGAATTATTATAGACCCTGTATCATATATGGTATTTTAGTAGCACATGTTTATGTAAATGATGACCCTGTTAAAAAAGTGTTTGGTGTCAAATTTAATATAATAATAAAATCCAACCAAAACACTTTTTCAAGTTCATGTGTGCTTTAGAGATGCATTTCAAATAAAGCAAATATGGTACCGAGAAAATATGAGACCTTTTATTTTAATAAGAGGTTGAACATTAGAAAGTTGGGGGATAGTAGAACTAAATTTTTTATAAATACACTTTTTTTTATAACTTTCCGTCTGTAGACATTTTTTTCTCAAAATGTTCTCTGTGCAGATTACTTTTTTGAAATCAACAATCTCCCCTTTCGCCAGAATTTCAAATGGTCAATCCCTAATTCATGCAATTTACATGTATGAGAATTCTACAAGTTTTTGTTCATAAAATAGTCATTACAATACTGGGGTGTGTGCATTCTGTATTTCACATTGATTTATTTAGTTTATGCCAAAGCATAATTTGCTCAGTTCATATGAACTACTGTAAAATACTTTATTTTAGCTTGAAGTAATTTTCGCTGAAAAGAATTTTTGAGTTTTTGTATGGAATTTTTTTCAGCAATTTTTGACAAGTTGACTGTAAAATTTAGGAAAAAAGGTATATTCACTGGATTTTATTTTCACTGAATCAATCCTTCAGCGAAAATTAATTCCAAGTGAAAATAAAGTATTTTACAGTATTAGTAAAAGCCTACTGTGTCAGATGTTCGTAAACTTCAAAAACTAGTCCTTGAGAATCGCTTTCATTTGTAAAATCATGGCCAAAAGTATATTTTCTAGTTTTACATTGATAGATGCACAGATACAGTATAGAAAAAACAAATTTGTGATTTGGAAAATAAAATAACAAACAGGTCCCTTTTACCTTATTACAATTCAAAATGGGAATTGCCTGGACTGGCAAAAGATTGTAGGTAACTGGAAAGTTATATTAAATAGATACAAATATATTGAACTTTGACCTGGCAGCCTCAAACATCTATATAGTTCTATGTACATTACATAACAACACAACAAACTGAACACAGAATTTTATAAAGCTAGATTCTAAAGTTTGATATATAAATACATTATTTGCAAAGCAATCAAGCTATAAACCTATTTTACAATAACAATATGAGCTTACTTTCTGTATGACTGTCAAAAATTACATCATAGATAAAAAAAAAAATATTTTGATCCCGAAATTCAATGTTTTTATCATGGTTACCCCAACTTGACACAAATAATGGCAGATAAATTGTCCCCCTAAGTTCTTGTGAACAAAATGTCACTCAGTAGTAGTGAAGAGGGGAAAATAGTCCCCTTAAGTTACACTGCATACAGATCATTTCAGTTTTGTTATAAACCCTTTGAACACCAGTCAACTTTTGTTACAAAAAAAAAGAAGGCCGTGAAATTTTTTTCACATTTTTTCAAAAATTTGATTACCCCTTGTAGCCAATGGAAAATCATGTCCATTTGGTCCAAAATTAATGATGAAATTATAGAAAAATACAGAAAAATGTGAAAATAATGCTTCAAAATGTTGGCAGGTGTTCAATGGGCTATTAATATTAAGTAAAGATATTGAAAATGTGCAACAAATATACAATTTGATAAATATGATTCTCTAAGATTTTTAAAAAATTTAAGTATTCATTCACTTTTTATTTTGGAGCCATTTGGGTTTGTGTCATAATTAAACAAAATGGTTGCTAAGCTACAAAAAAAATTGTATTGACAAAATGAGCAGTAAAAAAATGATTTAAAGCTTAAGGTACTGTACATCATGGTTACCCAGCCAATATTGCACTTAGATAAAATGCTAGATAACTTCAAGCATACACAGTGAAAGACAAACAGACACAATCACCATGGTTACATCAAAATATAGAAGTGTGAAAAATGGTGAAAATATACTAGTTGATAAGATTGGACTGATAGGAAATGCAATCATATTACTTTGTATCAATGCTTCTCAAATTCTGGTCAATTTCTACCTTTTATGTATCATTCATTATTTTTAAAAAGTGGCACCAGCCATGTTGAGACACAAAAATCTGTATCTTTGAGGGATCAAACTGGCATCAACTTCTGAATAAAGAAATGAGATTTCTGTACAAGGACATGAGCATTCCATATAAGGATATCAGATTTCTATATAAGGATACAATAATTCTATATATGGATATCAAATTTCCATATAAGGACATGACCACTCCATATAGGGATATCAGATTTCCATATAAGGACATGCCAATTCCATATAAGGATATCTCATTTAAATAATACTGCATCATATTTCCATTAAAGTTCATGTCATGATAGTAACAATGCGACTGAGAAGACGCAAACACAAATATAAACACAACGTAAATAACATTTCTAGTGAAACTGAACTCCTATATATACTATTCAGATCCATTGAAATATGAATTTTGCATTGAGTACAACTTATCAATGGGATTTCCCATTCTACCATTGTTACCAACTGTTATATGATCAGGACTGTGGTTAGTCTGAGCGGTTGCTAGGAGACCACTCTCATCCATCATTCTTCCATCCATTGGTGCAGCATCAAACATGTGATCTGGTTGTCCTGGATACATACTTTGACCTTGCATTGGGGTCATGGGGTTGCTTGGAAACATGGGAGTTTGTGGGTAGGAAGGTTCCATATTTGGTGGTAAATGGGGGAGGGTAGGTTGAATAGATTGGTGATGGTAACCATGATTCATCATATCTTCGGGCATTGTGTATTTTATATCTTTTAGATCTGTATCTTCATCTAGACTGTAGTTACCTGGAATTGAGAAAAAAAAAATTCAGATGATGACATCATGGAGACAACATAAACATTCGATAGTTACAACTAATAAAGATGTTTTTCATTTTTCTTTATCATAAATGAACATAATTATGCTATACACCACAATATTAAGCTAAAAACACTTCAAAACTACTTTTGTGTTTGTCAAAACCAATGTTTTGATGCTATGACTTTTGTTTGTCCTATTGTAATGTTCAATTTCACGCATAACATGGGATCTCACAGTGCAAGGATAATTGTCTATTATCGGGGGCGGACATCCTGATAATTTCACCGCATGGCAACCATCACAGTGAAAACAAAGGCCTAAAAATCTCAGAAAACTGTACTGTGGGCTAGTTGTTGAAACTCTCCTGAACAGTGTAACAAGATTACCACTACATGTGCAACATATATAAATTTGTTTGCTCAAGATAACATCAAAGTTGTTTTTTGTGTTGTTTCCTTGACTTTAGCTTTGTGATGTGGAAAATGAAATAACAAACAAACAGGTCCATTTACCTCATTACAATTAAAAAAGGCTGCCTGGACTGGCAAAGGATTGTGGGTAACTGGAAATTTATATTAAATAGATACAAATATATTA
The DNA here is from genome assembly GCF_978046115.1 of Saccoglossus kowalevskii. Lineage (NCBI taxonomy): Eukaryota > Metazoa > Hemichordata > Enteropneusta > Harrimaniidae > Saccoglossus > Saccoglossus kowalevskii. The sequence goes on from NC_140657.1 coordinate 24,071,840, forward strand.
AACTTTGACCTGGCAGCTTCAAAAATTCTATGATAATTTTAGACAAAAGTCACATTGGCTTGATTTTTTTCTTCTCTCCAAAAAAGTATATGCAGGTTTATTTTGAGAAAGATGACAAAAGTTGACACACACAGAAATAATTTTAAATTCTCTTACTTTCATCTTGTTTATCTTTGAGTGCCCTCCTATTTTGTGACCGTGACGACAATCGCCTTGGTGATGTTCCATCAGTATTTTGTCCCTGTTCTTGCAATTGACGTCTTTGTATTTTCTTCATCTACAAAACAAATAATATATGAACATGAGAATATTCAGCCTTCAGAAATAATTTTAAGAGGAATACATGTGATATTCTCAAAATAACTTCATATTATTATTTATTCTGAACGTAAACTGTGTGAAGACCCACCAGGGACTCATGACAATGAAGAAAATTAGGTAAATCAGGAATGTCATAGTTACCTTGGCTCTTTGGTTTTGAAACCAAACTTGCACGACACGTACACTAAGTCCTGTATCTGCAGCAAGCGATTCTCGCACCTGAAAACAGAATGTGGTAATCAAAATGTGAATTTCTTAGAAAAGAACAAGGTAGTCATGTGCAAGTACTTCAATAATATAACAAGTTTAAGTTTTAAGGTGATTATGAATGGTTTGGATTCTGGATATATCTTCAGACTGGTTTGGATTCTGGATGTATCTTCAGACTGGTTTGGATTCTTGATATATCACCAGACTGGTCTGGATTCTGGATATATCACCATATTGGTTTGGATTTCATGTTATTACACACCCACGCAAATTAAAATTAAAGTCACAAAATATGAGCCAAGAACAAATCTGGAGCTAACTGATATTTTTTTGGACTTTCACAAAACATAGCCCTGCAAATTTTCAATATTTCATGACAATCAGTAACTGTTATTACCTTTCGACATGGTTTCTGTGAAACTTCAAAAGACTGTTTGAAAGCCCTTCTTTGTGCTGTGGTTAATATTGTTCTTGGTCGCTTTGGGCCTTTTCGACCATCTCCACCATTGCCTTTTGTATCTGTGCTGTTTGTGTCACTATCGTTTCCAGAATTATCATCCATAGTATTGGAGACGCTGTTGTCAAGGTAACCTTCGTCAATGACATCACTATCATCTTCTGAATGGTGACCTGGAAAACGAAATTATATAATAAAAGGTTATTATGAAAGGCTATCACATTAACTCTGTTTTCTCTCATTTAAATTTGAAAATAGCAAAAAATATTTTAAAAAAGTAATTAAATAAGTCATACCTTGTGGACTACTGAGCTGCACTGAACCATACTCTTTTTCATAGTCTACTTTACAAAATAACTGGTTATCTCGGACAACAAACTCATCACCTTTCTGTAACCGTTGGTTACATATGATACAGTTAAAACACCTGAGGTGGTAGACATTACAGAGCGCCCTCATCACAAGTTCATTTGATGTGATAGACTGCAAGCAACCATTGCACTTTGTTCCAAATAATCTGCAAAAAATTAATATTAGAAAATTATTATTCATACTTTTATTAATTAGTTACAGCAAAAGATCTTTCGCACATTTTTAATTTTTATCAAAATTTTCTTGGAAAAAAATACATAAGTTAGTTAAAAATTTGATTATTATAATTTTCCCGCCAACATTTTAATAAAACGTTACATATAGTTTTCTATAATTTTTTTCCTAATTTTATACCAAAGGGACATTTTTTTGGCTACAGGTTTTTCAGTACTCTATGTGCAATTTACAAAAAAACATTTTAGATTGGTAAACTTTATTAAAAAATACAAAATTAGTAAAAAATGCAGCTCATATGCTTTTAAAAAAATATATGAAGTAATAAGCTGAAAAACTTTACTTCTAGAAATAATAGTGACGATCATTTCAACCAGAACTAAATTTGCCTAACTTTGCAACAAACATTTATCATATTCATCAATAGAGGGCGCTGCTCACCATAAGCCATTTAATATTCCAGCACATCACTTTTATCAATCCAAAAGCCAGTGATAATTCCCATTCTATTTCATTATACAACTGCCATACATCATGTAAAATAAGTCTCTAAGTTGAAGACCACTTGACCTCCAACCCCCATCATTTACATATCTCCTTTTCCCGAAAAATAAATGGCATAGCTGCCCCAACAGGAGCACACTACCTTTTTCTACATGACTGAGTTTAAAGTAAGATAAATAAGAATTCAATCTCTGATCCAACTGAGTTACGGGAATCCCAAGTATGTCTACCACTACCCCCTGTATCTATCATTGTCTAAGCTTACTTAGCAATGGAATAAAATCAGACATTTTGAAATTAGTCGGATGCGTTAAAAACTCCAAGAATCCTAACTGGTTAATGAGAGAAATAGAAAACATACACATAGTGCCACAATATTATCACAGTGTTATTTCTCGGCCATGGCCATTCCACAAATACACAGATAAAAAATGTAAAAAATACTTCAAGAGCTAACTGCCTTAACACATATTGATGTGCCAGCTGGTGGACTTCGATGGAATGGAAGACTGAACAATTCTTGATTTTATTAGAAACACTGTATCATTTTTTTTATTGATTCTAGCTGCTCCTCATACTTTCTCAAATTTTCTACGTTTATTAAACTGTTCACCATTTGGTGACTGATTTATACATTTTTAAACTTCATTCAAAAAGTTTTGTGTTGGGTCGATTTGTGCACAAGAACATACTTTGCTAGTGGATTTGCACTGCAAAAGATTTTCTAAATATATTTCCATTAAAAGCTCAACCAGTGACAGTCGATAGGAAAAACACTTTTAGAATTTAAACAGATATAAAGTACGAGAAATAACATTTAAACTATTGTAATTTCAAGTCTGTGTCATAACGCAAGCAATGACAAAGAATAAAATAATATTCCACATTTCAAACCATTTTTAACATTATTTTTAATCTAAGAAATACAAATGCAACTCAACTATAAAGTTGCAATAAAAGTTAGAAAAGCTAGATCAGCATTAAAGCTGGCTGACTGAAGACCGAACTTAAAAACAAATATTATCTTAGTTGAAACTTGAACTCAGACCTTCACACTATCTTAATTTTTAAGCATGACTGTAATTCCCTTTAAAGAGTACTTGCCAAGAGACGTAGTTAGGGGGCATGTCCCACAAATCATCAGTAGGGCCTGAAGGCGAGACCTTTGATCAAACTATTTGCACTAGTATTTGAAACAGACAACCAAGAGAGCTAACTAGTATCGGATTTGTTATTTGAGTAGTAACTTTCTAGATGATGTGTTTTTACTTGCCACCTGCTGTAGTGATTGGTATCACACGTCTTTACATGTGTTTGGAGGGTTATATCTTATACAGTAGCTATAATGTAATGTTTGCATTACATCTACTCCAGTTGATAACATTAAACAGCTAATTTGTTGCAAACTGGATACACAGTAGGTAATATGTAGCTACTGGTGTCTCGAGCTTCACTCCAATACAAAGCATGCATTACACAGAAGGCAGTCAGAAAAGAAAACATTGAATTGGTGCATGTTAATTTTGGAGTGTCAGAGATGAACTTGTCTGTGGGTGGCAACTTCTCCAACATAAATATAGTTCTTTCCATGCACAAAACCTCACCCTCCAAAATTGAAAAAACAAACAAACTTAAAATGGCTATTGAATGATGTTGACCACTCCATGGATAGAGAAAAAAAAGAAAGAAAACTGTGCACATTTTATCAAGGAGAATGCATCATTGTTTCTTAACACTCTCCTGGAAATCTCAAAACTATGTGAAGAAGAAACAGAAAATTTGCGCAGTTTTTCTACCTAACAAACAAAAATAATCACATAAATTTGTTTGATTCAAAAATAATAATAAATTCTGCTTTGTTTCAAAAAAGAGACTGGAATGTATTTTGGTATTCTGGAAAGTAACCATTAAACAAAAGGTGGATCTAAAAAAATTTTATAATACTTATACACATTAAAAGCACAGAAACTTTATAGGGCAGCCATTTTTTATGGTAGTGTGAACAACTTTCATCCACGTGTTCAGTTGTACTTCATTGGAATAATTTACCACAACTGTGCACGGAATTAAACATTTATACTGTGATATGCATTTTCACGATTTGTTTATGCATGTTCAGTGTATTTACAATGAGCCACGTTCATTGATTCGCCTGAGTTGTCATGATGCATGCTATTACACATTGGATTTAGATCACTGTCGATGACTTTACATGATTACTGGCGTTGCAGACCCCTTCGTTAGTGGTACAATTGCCAACATAAGTGAAACATTAGTAATTCCAACCTGTTATCACAGATTACGTGTGCAACACTGATGGCACGTAGCTGTTACATTTATGCCTGCTGGTATTCGGAGACTAAGTACTATTTCATTCAGCAAAAAAAAAAAAAAAACGTGAATCATGTGGATGAATTATGACAAATGCTTTATAGTAGTGATTTAAATATCTCCAATATAGGTTAACTTTTTGTGTGCCATGTGACTACTGAATTGTAACCAATTAACGAAAGAGCATGAATGAAAAGCCCCCAATTTTTTTATTATTTATTTATTGCTCATATCAACTTGCAATATAAAATGTCGCACTTGTTTATGTTTTGCTCGCATACGTGCATGTGCCGATAAAAGAATAATAGTGTTTGTTGTTGTTTAAATACACATGTATCTGTTCCAGTAAACAACTTGTGGACAAAGATGTCACAGCAGTTCGTCAGCTAGTACTGATCAGTGATCGACATTCGTTTACAGATAGTCGCATGATGGTCAGCATAAATTTAAATACATAACGTCACAGTGCAACGGCCTATAGAGATATGCGGTCCCTTTCATTTTGCTCTTACAAGGTCTGTTGCGAAAGAAAACACCGAATCACAGAAATCTACTATTGTACAGTAGAGGACCATATTTTTCAAAAATTTGCATTGATGAATGGGGAGTGTTTGTATCTTCTAAGTTTAGGACACGCTTTTTCTAAACATAATCCTAAAACTGAATAGTTGTAGGTTTATACTAGCTATACACATTTTTATAAAAATTGAAAAAGCAACAATTCAAATAATATCAAATAAAAAATATACCAAACTTTATTTTCCCTTAGATTGTGCTATTTTAATGTCTTTAAACTTCAAATTAACCTAACCTTGCTGTGAATTATCCTATGTATAATAGTTAGAACTGTAAATAAAAATATCACTTTGAGTGCGGCCATGAAAAAAATAAATAAAAAAGTTTTTATAGTTGATTTCTTTCATGGAACCAATGTGAGAGTGTAGTTTTTTTGTTTAATTTTAAAATTTTCATAACAATTTAGGTTTTTTGTTGTTGTATTTTTGGTTGTGTAGCTGTGGCGCACTCATTTGATTACCAATCTGTTCCAAAATTTTAAAATTATAAATTAGCAAATTTAAATTACAAATAACAAAATATCAAACCAATATAAAGCTAAATAAATTGTTTTTTTCAGAAACTTTGAGTATATGATAATTTAAATATATATATATATTACAAACATAGGAATGTTATGTGTTCAAATGTCCACACTTATTTGCATAATCTTTTTCGCAAGTGATGGTCACAAGGTCGAAGGTCATGCTCCCTGATATCTAAGCTTTCAGAAAAAATATGCTTTATAAGCATTCCTAAGTTCAACAAACAGTGGGGAATCCTTTTTTTGCAGAGTGTAAATTACCTTGGTCACTGAAGTGTTTGATCAGAATGGGTTTAATCATCCTCGGATTGGGAGGGAGGAGGGAGGGATCTATTTGACAAGATTATCCTGCAATGCGAACAATCCTTGAAGCGTGATCGGCTTATATGCAAATTAACTTTGCAAGTGTCACTCATCCGTGGTGCAGGGACAGTGTGTATGGTAACTATGGTAACATACCTAGATCGTGAAAATCCCCAGACCCTGGACACATCACGTTAAAACTCAGGCTGAACACGCAAGGATTCAAAAGACTATTAATACATAATCAGACTGACACCGACAAAGATGATACAGGTCTACGATCACGATGATCCTTTGTTGGCCAGTCTGTTACATTGTACCAAAATCTGTTACAAGCTATATCAATCTTTATAAATAGTTATTTTTCTTAACAAAAATAAACCACATGTATTTTTATGGTATTTATTTGGTAACCAAGCCTACTATTGTCTGTTAAAACAATATTATTAGAATTTTTTTCAAATGGGGATGTATCATTAGTATTAAGTAAACAGAAAAAAAAACATCCCATTGTATTTCATGTAGGTATACAAAGAGTGTGTACTAGTAAGAGATTTACAGATCACAACCAGAGAGACTTTAATAAAATAAAACAATCAAAATCAAATTAACACATTGACTGTTGGGAGCCTCCACAGTTACAATGTAGCTACAGTTTGTCGAAATCAATTGTATAAAAATGCTCCGGCTGGCGATTTGTTCTCAACTAGAATATTTAAATATTATAATTCTGTAGGTTTTTTAATATCACTCTTGCAGCAGGACCAGCTTTACTAATTCTATCTCTCAAATAGGGTTAAACTAGGATTTGAAAAGACGTTTTTGATAAAAATTGGATTTGGTGATGTCCTATTGAAATTAACAGATTTATTTATGTTAGACTATAGTGTGGAAACAGTGTTGGCATTCGACATCTGTGACAAAATCTACTTATATTAGTATGTAGAACAAGAGTCACAGCTGCGGAGAATCATCCACGAGGAGGGGGAGGGGCACACGTGGTCTCATTGGTGAAAACTGACAAACTTAATACATTATCATCTAGGATTCTAACACGTACATTACTATCTCTAAAATAAATTCTCCTTGATTGAAAAAATGTTATTATTTAATTTTAAACCATTTTCAAGTTCAGAATTTTTAAGCAACACAAGATTCCTATTTTTCATTTATTGTGTGTAATGTGTTATTTTAAAATTTATTTACATTTTCTATAATTTTAAATCTTCACAGTTATTGCTGTATCATTTGTTGTTGTTGTTGTTTTTTATAAAAATTGGATTTTTATTCCATGTTTTTAAAATCATGAACAAAAACTTTAAAAAAATCAATATTATATTACCATACGTACCCTCTCAAATGTTCATCGGAGCGTTAGAGATTAAAAAATAAATTAAAAACAATTTTTTTTAATTCTTCAGTTAATTCAGCAGTTTTCCCTCTAAGCTTATTCGGCACTAGCGACTGAAAGTCAAGTTTAATATTAATTTGTTAATGTTGTACAATGTTAAAAAAACTTTGCAAAACTTGATGATGGCACAAGTTAAAATTGGCTCTGAAAAGAATATTTCTTTGTCTGGTTTTAGTGTGAGTGTCACTTAAAATAAGTTTATTAGTTAAAAATACAAAATATTTATCAGTCAATAGAAATAATAGGGATATTTGCTAAATATGTTTGCTAGCACTTTTACTTTTTGCGAAAGGTGTTGTGAATAGAGTTACCCCTTCCATTCTAAGTGGACTTGTTTGTTATTGTTTAGATATTTATTGCCAAAACACCAAACTTGGCCGTCCACTGGGAACAACAGGAGAGGCATCACATTAGGATTAAAACAAACCTTGATGTGGATACAGAATTATTAAATCTCTTCCACTAAATGCTAGACTGCTAATATTTTGGAACATAGAATGATGACATGTAATAATACCATTAAAGTCCAACAGAGCTAACGAGATTATTGGACTGATCCTAATTGGAAAGTTGTGGTTTTTTTTAATTGATTGATTGCTACACTGTTATATTTTCCAACATGATCCATATAATCTATAAATACAATACAAAAATTCACCAATATTATGTGCTGAGTAGGTTCAATAGTTCTACTCGGTGAACCTTTCCAGAGCATAAATACAGTAGAGCGGGTCAACAATGGAAATTTGAACACTGTCCAAACCGGTCATGCTCCAATGCACCCTTTACATGTGGTGTCATTTGTGTTCCACCTCGTTCTACATGTACAGAGAACTATTGAAAAAACTCCAGTGTGAGCCAATATTTAGGCAACAGTGTTTGAAATATCAAACATGTAAAGTGTCTATTGATCTATTAAAAAAGGTGACCCAAAATTTTGCATCCCAGACCCACAATATTATAGAAGGTACCCACTTTTAGGGTCAAGAATGGTTGCCGATAGTGATAGTGATAGTTTACATCCCAATCTACAAGGTAAGAGAAGGAACCATATTTAGAGGAGGCACAGAAATAAGGTTCAATTCATCTAGACTTTTCCATCGGAACTCAATAAAAATGTTACCGTAATGATTATAAAAAGTTAGCTTGTCTGCAAATACTACATTATTGTTCACCTTGTTTAGCTACAAAGCAAACTTAAACAAATAACATTATAAAAACTCACAGTATTCATGTAGCAAATTAAAAAATGCTACTATAACATAAATCTATTAAGGAACAACATCAAAAAATTTTCCCCCAATATTGGCATAAATTTAACCTCATTTTTAGGAATGGTGCAAAACCATGTTTTTTTTTATCATAATAAACTCATTTCCTGATTGGTTTATCAATTAATTAGTGAAAAAATGAAATGAAAAACATTTTACAATATGAATAACTTTACCACTTTAAAACAAAGTATTTTATAGACAAGAGCTCTTTAAAAAAAAATTTTATTGTGACTAATAGAAACTTTTCAGGGACACCCATCCCCACCTCACCCCTGCCTCACCCTAAACCAAAGGAATTATATTTTTTATGCAACATGAATTTTTTGACGGCATTCTTGTTTTCCTTTTCTGTAGACATGCAAGGATTATTCAGGGTGCGTGATGTATATATATCTTAGCCATTGAATCAACATATTACCAACAGCCAAATATAAAATTTATTTACCATTGCTGACTGCTGAAGGATTATTAGAAGTTCAGTTTTTCTAAAATATTTTATAAACCCAAGTTATGTTCATAGTCAAGGCTCACCCTGTCAAATGAAAAAAATTGACAATTTAAAACAAAAATATTAAAGTGTTCACTTTTATCAGCATAAATTTAAATCAGCTTGACTATTACTGTAAAATCTGTATTAGAAGCCGCGGCTGCTATTAAAATGGTACAATACAACAGAGGGGATGTGGCTTTTATTAGAGCATCTACACGTATGAGAAATGATGAATTTTTGGGTCTCAACTGTTCAAAAAGAATGGATGCGGCTTCTATTAGGGATGCCGCTTCTAATACAGATTTTACGGCCTCCATGGATAGCAAAATAAATGGGGGGGTGGTGTTAAATCTACAGAGACATAATTATTCATACACTATATCTTATAGCCATTATAATTGTAAAGCATATTAATGTAGCAATTAATTGGTACAAACAATATAAAAAGTGTCAATTATTTGCAACATAATTTCAATGAGTCACATGTAGCCAAAGCTGCTGGTTTCAATTTGTTTGTTGTTATTGGTGCCCACTGGGATACGTCAGCACATACTACATACTGTTTATTTTCCAACACTTGAGTGAACTTAAACACTTTTTCAAAAGTTCAAGGTATGATGTTACAACTAGTAGCTGTTAAGTCAGCTCCTTAAGTATATCTGGGTTATTCCCAAGAAACTTTATTAGTAACATGAACTGATCAAATCTGACTGGTAGAAATATTACAAATCAAAACTCATTTGATGATGGATACATCATTAATCGCACACAAATTTGTCGTCATTTGGATTTTCAAATGAAAATCTACATGTATTTTATTGCACACGCGATGGAAGGGGGGGGCACAAATGTAACAGGTCCTACTACTCTGCTAATATCTAAAATGTAATTGGCCAAGGAACTAAATGTCTAGTCAAATCAGAAACATTAAAATAGACTCAGACTGTAACTTTGAAAAAAAATATTTTTAAAACATATTTCTTTTGTTTTTGAATATGGGTCCCATGCAATGCACAATACATATGTAAAACACAATGCTTTTTTTCTATGACTTTATGACTGTAGCTTTATGTGACAATAAGTAGTGTTTCCGAAGAAACATCAAATAATTTCAGAAAGTATTGTTCTTGAGAAGAAAATATGCTTTTTGCTTTATGTACAATATTAGAAATTTACAGTATCATTAATTATTTTAATATAACTTAACATTATGTATGTACACTACATGTTATGTTCATTATTACCATGACGATGATTCAAGCATCAGAGTTTGAAGAGATGCAGGACATGAGAAGGAAAAAAATAAACATTATAAAACTCCTTAAGAGCAATTTAGAAAATAGCAAAAAGAATAATATGAACTTTCTTGTTGGATTTTCAAAAGTCATAACAATGATGGACCGGTATTCGGTCCTTTGTTCTCCATCGCCCCAGGAGAAATGCAGTACAAACATAAATCATGGTCAACTCTGACAGGACCACTTTGCATATCAAAAGCGATATGTAAATTGGGTGAAGGAACTTGATAAAATTTGATGGGAGCCATGATATGTCATGGAAACAATTTCCTGTGTATCCATGGAAACATTCACATCATGTCAGACTATCATCGTGCTATGATTAATTTCTTACATGGTACGGTTTCATAAAGACAAAAAATCATAAAAAAGGCATATTTCACTGATAGATTTCAGTAGCAGAGTTGATTAAAGTCACCAACAAGCATTGTTTAACTTCATATCTCCCCAATCGTCATGCCAACAAAAATTCCATGCTGAATCCAGTGAATAATATCGAATGCATATCTTGGTTGTCATAGAAACTGATTCTCTTAGCATAAATACTGTAAAGTATCAAGGAAACCCAAACTAGCCATTGAGGTAACCATGGTGACAGAAATGCGGGATACTTTCGGGTTCATCAAGCCATTTCTCTGAGCTTTTGACAAACTTTGGCAAATGTCACGACTGCTCAAGTTCAGCTGCTCTATAAAAGCACTTTTCAGCAGGGTCTATGACATAAATACCAAGTTACAGTAGTAATTCATGATATATTCATGTTTTCAAAGCTTACTAGTCTTTTGATGGCTCCATAAGTTGGCTGCCATTTTAGCCTCGGGGCAAAGCGTCCATTTCCCGGCTTCCTGTAGTTACGTTCTTGCATCATTGCCTGTTCTACTATAAAATCCTGTCAAACCTGCCCACATTTGGCTCCCCACAGCCAGGTGTTACTTCACTCTAAAATACTTGAATAAACTACCTAAATCAAGATTTCTCATAAAAAAAAATAAAACGTACCGAGCAGTACTAAAAAACAACATTTGACAAAGTTAGATGCAGGATTCTATCATCAATATTTTATTAACTACAAACAAATCACTAAAAACAAAATTCACCATGTTTTCCCGAAATTTGCCACATTTTCTTTAAAACTCACCACATTTCTCTATGTTACGATTTAATAAAATAGGTATTTCATTAATTTAAGTTCAATGTTTTCTTTAATTGAGAAAATATTTCTTCTATTTCTTCTTTGAACACTAGTCTTTTTTCACCTTTCACAAATAAACTCTCATACAGTTTTCTATTTTCTCAAAAAAAATTATGAAGACCTGCTGGAAATGGGGAATTATGTTCATTTGGTCTAAAATTATTAAAAAAATTATAAAAAAATACAAAAAAATGTAATATGTTGTGCCAGAATTTTTGGCGGGAAAGACAACAACATTCAAAGGGTTCCTCAACAACAAAATTTGATCAACAATATTGGAATTAAAAACACATTAATTTGGATCAGAAAGCCAATGAAAAATCCTATTTAAGAAAACAAGTTATATCTGGGATACAATTTAACACTTTTAATACCTAAAACATTTTCCAACATTTCAGGTACAATTTAATTAATAATTGTTAAAACAATTTGAATCCATAAATGAAATTGTTTAAATATCAAAATCAAAATTCACAACAATTACATTGATTCATGTTATTATTATCTATTTACTTTCTAAAAACTCAAAAAACTAAAATATTTAGCATGTTCACCCAGTTATTGTATTTTATTTCAACTCAAAGTTATAATAATTTTTCAAAAATATATATTACAATGATCAAATTTCTCAATATTGATAATTAAATTCTGAATTAAAAAAAAAAATGGAAATGTTTGAAGATAATCATTTTCGATGCATTTAAAAAAAAAAAATCACGATGAATGCAACACGTCAGTACGTGATGGATGGCTGCATCCTATGCTTTACTGACCTAAACTGTGCTGTGGGGAAAACTACAGGTGTAGTGACGGGATTTTCTAGCCTCAAGCAAACATACAGACGCATCCTGACTACTTCTTTCTATTCTCTATATCCTTTTTGTCTCATAAAATCTTCCGTTGTCATCCGATGACTCTATTTTGATGTTTTAATAACACAATGCCGACATATGTTCTTGTTATTGTATTGTTCTTTTTGTATACTATCCCCTCAGGCTCATCTTGTTTCTCCATTGTAACCTACGCAGACCTGGCTATTAAACAATAACATCCAAGGTGAAAGCTAACTAAAAACGAGTACATTTTAAAAGTCATTTTTTATGATATCGTGTCAAACGCATGCCAGTATGATATATTACTGTGATAGAAGCGTTTTTTGTTGTTGATAGTACAACATATTAAATTTTTCACCGTCAGACTTTCTCGCCCAAATTTCTCAGCACTTTTTTCTTATATTCTTCAATATTTCTAGAAATGAACCCTAATTTTGGAGCCAACAGACAAAATTTAAGTCAACTTTCAGTTTTTACTCAAAAAAAATGTGGATAATTTTGTGCAGACTATGAATGGGACTATTTTATGAATTTGTGATGAAAAGAGGGAACTGGTGGTGAAAAGGTTAATTAAACTGCATCAGTGATTAAGAGCAGTATATTTAATAGGATGATTTCATAGTTTGCAAATGAGAAAAATGAAAGCAGTGACAGAAAGAAGACTAACAACACATCTCACTCAGAAACTTAATATTTCAGCGTTCCAAACCAAAACTAAAATTGAGAAATATTCCCTATGTCAAATTAGTAGTAAAATTAACTTTCAGAGTTCCAAACCAAAACTAAAATTGAGAAATATTCCCTATGTCAAATTAGTAGTAAAATTAACTTTCAGAGTTCCAAACCAAAACTAAAATTGAGAAATATTCCCTATGTCAAATTAGTAGTAAAATTACCTTTTAGAGTTCCAAACCAAAACTAAAATTAAGACTTAGTCCAAATATCAAAATAATGATAAATTAACTTTCACGGTACTAAACCTGGACTGAAATTGGGAAATAGTCCCTGCGTCCAATTAATGGCTACTGTTTGGTACTCATAATATAAACAACAATTTGGTGCTCATAATATAAACAACAACCAGGCAGCTTCAAATTCAAGGAGCGATTGTGTACTCTTCCAGTACAATTGGGTGGAAGCCATACACGCTAAACAATAGTGCTTCTAACAGTGCCTGGGGGTGCCTTTTTGTTGCGTATTGGTATAACTGGTGACGGTGTGGCGGTAGAAGAGTGTGTCAATTTACAAAGTACAGTATACTACAAGCATAGACGTATAAACATAAGTCCTCAAAGTTGAGTTGTGTATGAACAATGAATGCATATACCTCTATTTCAAATTGAATACACTATTCAGTATTAAAACATCAAGTATAATTTCCCTGCCTAATGATGGAAGCAAAGTAAGATCAACTTGGAGTATACAACACTGTAGTGAATAGGTGGCAAGAGAATTCGTGATTGCTTTGTGTGTTGCTATATAATGCAAAGCAGCATGGAGGGGTAGGGTTGAGTTGAAGTGAATGTTTACAATGCCATATATGCACATGGCTGCACAATGTACGAAATCAAGTGGTTCTGTTTTTGTTGTGCATCAGTCAAGTTGAAAGTTTGGCTAATGCAACGATATGGATTCACTATGGAGAATTCATCAATAATTGCCCTCACCAAAGTCATTGTGTCCTACTCTATGTGTGTCACAAGTGTGGGTGGGTGGTGTGAGGAGGAGAATGAAGGGCGACTATCATGGGTGATGATTCGGTATGATGGGAGACCAATGGGTGATGGATGACCACTGGGTGTGATGGGGTTGACTGGGATTAGTGGTGGACGACTGGGATTGGTGAATGACCACTGGACGATGGATGACCACTGGGTGTGATTGGTGACAACTGAAATTGGTGGGTGACCACTGGGTGTGGTGGGTGACCACTTGGTTTTTTATATAATAATTAATTTTAATGATTTATTTAAATTATGGCATAACTGGGTGTCAGTTGACATAACTGGGTGTCAGGTGATAAAATAATGATCTTGTCTGTGGGTTTTGAAGTCAAGATAAGATCATTTGGAAGAAATTACCAATCACAGATGCATTTTGGGAAATATATAAACAGTCTGTCCATTTCCTGTTAACCTCACCAGAAATACAGGCTGACACCATAGATTTGCCTAAAATGTAATAAGGAATATTATTTTTCTAAAAATTGAACAGAGAATAAAAACAGAAGCAAGAAAAATTTGGGTAATTCTCCATCATATTTTGGGAGGGAAAATACTGGCTCAAAGATGCACTATTTTTGTTTGTGATAGTTAGTAAATCCCAAAGCATTATGGGAAAATAAATCCACAATAGCATGCAAATATATGAATTTACTGTTAATGGATTTAAATGAATTCACAATTAGGAGAAAAATATTTGAAAATGATGCGAGTCGAGGGAAAATCTTAAAATTTTGTAGCTGTTTACATTTCACTTTAGATAGGAATGGAACCGCGGAGATTTTTGTGGAATTGCGGCTTTGTGAATGTCCTCATATAATTAAATCATGAATGCTGCTAGTGGAACAAATTCAGCGATTAAGGATTTGTTTCTGGTCAGCACGTATGTCAGTTCAAAAGGGGACACTCACGACTGTTTTTTCTGGCTTCTGTCAAATTTTTGTGAAAAAAAAAATGACAAAAAAGGCTCTCGTCATGACATTTTTTTTAAGCCTTTTAATACATGTATATGGTTGGGATTGAGAAAACTGAAAGTGAAAGTTTAGAAAGGTGTAGGTGTCTCAACAGGAAATATATATGTCCGTAGTATAGCTACAAGATCAAATGCAACCACAATTTTCACCAAAACAATAAACCATTTTAGCATAAATTCTCAGTAACGGAAATTTGACAGAAAGACTTTGAAG
Organism: Saccoglossus kowalevskii; assembly: GCF_978046115.1. Lineage (NCBI taxonomy): Eukaryota > Metazoa > Hemichordata > Enteropneusta > Harrimaniidae > Saccoglossus > Saccoglossus kowalevskii. Next base: position 24,087,017 of record NC_140657.1, read on the forward strand.
ATAAATCCATCAAAGTTAGCATGACAGCACTGCGCTCAAATTCAGCTAACAATCAAGCGTCATTATCCAATAATTTATTCTGTCATTTTTCTTGATTCTTGTTTCAATTTCTGTGGGTGGTAATTTTTGCGAAATATTATCCATCAATTTTGTAGTTACTTTAGACGCGGGGAAATACTATCAGATTTGATTATTCTCTGAACTCGCAGTTGAGGTGGTGAAAATATGGTATTTATTAAAACACACAACTGAACTAAAAAAAAATTGCAATTTACTTATTCAGCAATTTTGTCTAAAGATGCTCAAATGTTAACTTTCTTGTTGTCATAACAACTATTTTATTGATGACCTCAGCAACGATCTGTTTATTAACCGCATTACTCTCCAGCTAATGTTGCTTTTATTTTAACATTGACCACCATTATTTTTGGCAACAAAATTTTGGGGCAATATGTTTTTAGTGTATTTTTCTATAATTATAATTTTTGACTAAATAGGCATAATTTACCATCAGCTACAGGTTTTGTTCAATTTTTTTTAGACTAAGCGAGCAATTACGCAGGTTGTTTGTGAATGATGATGTTCAATGTTCAAATGGTAAAGGACAGACATGAATACTGGTAATTCACTAACCTGCCATGAAACTGTAATTGTTAATGCACAAAATTAGTTAAAAACATAGAACATATTTTTCTGTTAATTTTGGACTCAATTAATATAATTTTCCATTGTTTAAAATTGATTAAAATTTTTGAAAAAATATGAAAAAAAAATTAGGCAGTTTTATTTGGTGGAAAGTTGGCAAATACAATAAAATAAAATAGCAAACCATATTTGGACAACTCAGGGCTGAAGATTTATTTCAAGGGGAAGAGAGGACAAATTAAGATCTTACATGCATTTGTTTAAAATGAACACAGAAATAGAAGAAGATTAGGCAAGGAAAAAAAATTCTCGTTTTAATGGAAATTTTAAAATGAGGTGATTTTTTTTTTTTTTTTTAAATACTGAGCTAAAATAGGGGAAATTTGAGACAAGTGCGAGAACAAGTGCATTTTGGAATGCTTTAGAAGGAAAAAAAACGTCTGAGGCGCACAGTTCAAAATGATGTGCGCGGAAATGAGAAACAGTGATATATTTTTTCTCAGCCTTACAGAAAATCGTTCACTCGATTTTTGGTGGAAAAACCATGCTGTTCCAAGATAAAGGTAAGTAATATGTAGGAGATTGAAACCTACATTCTATAGGTGATTTTACGTTCAACTGCAAAATCTCGCGAGATGCATGAAAGACACGCGCCGAACGTCTGCCGCAAAAATCGAACGATTTGATTTTGAACTTGAATTTCTTTATTTCGTAGTTAACATCGACCGGCCGATCTTCGACAGAGAAAAATTGCTTTCGAATACCCTCACTTAATCGAAATTGTCTATCATCAAATGTGTACAGCACATTATTAGGCATGGAAATATCCCCCAAAATATTTTCGCGTTTGTCGAATCCCACGTGATGTTTGGCGCCACTACGATGCTATGACCTTTGTTTGTCCTGTTTTTACATTCGCTTTCACACATAACGCGTGATTCTCGCAGTGAACGGAAAATGGTCTATTTGCCCAACTGTCATCACCTATACTCAAAAGCACAGGTCAACAGTTGTTTGTCAAACTGAAGTAGAATTCTTACAACCATTCAGCCACCATCTATCTACTTTGACAGGCTCAGTCAAAAATGTGACTGCTATGCACTCAAGTATGCTGACCAATAAGTCATAAACCGCGTAACCGCCTTACACAATAGTCAGTTAACTATAAAACTTATACGAGTAATGAAATTATTACTATTTCTTTCTTTATTTATTTATTATATTGGTTATGAAAAATTACTTTATTACAGCTATAAATAAAACCATATACCATCATAATCATAAAACAAGACATGTTCAACAAAAAAACAATTATAAACAATTCTATAAAAAAATAAGACGGAAAATGTGGAAGAGATATTCAGTGACTATATGGATGTCAAAGTCAACTTTTCACAATCTCACAAAATAAACTCAAGCCATATAACATTATAATCATAAAACAAGACATGTTCTGCAAAAAAACATTTATGAACAATTCTATAAAGAAAGGGGTTTTCAGTTTATGGCCTAGACCACGTGGATATCAGTCAACTTTTGTCAATTTCACAAAATAAACCCAATTTTGGCAATTTTTTTCAGCATTATAGAAAAAGAGGCGAAATGCTCCACAAAAATGTTAGAAGGCAGTTATGTTATGGTGTATGAAGGGTATATACTATTGTATAAAGACCATCTTGAATAATTAAGGCTAATCTACCCTTACTAGTAGTTAATTAGCATATCATATTATCATGCTAATTAGCAAGAACATTATATTTTTGGATTGGAAGGAGGCCAAGATAAATACAATCTTACTGGTACTTTTGAATAGACTGGTATTAACATTGAATTCTATTCTAGTCCTACTTCTGTTCTTGCGGGCAGAGCTACGTCATTGAACGTTCTACTTTACTAAGAGCGCACCTCTGTAATTTGTATTTCTACGGGCTCTGTGCGAAGCTCTGTGGAACGCTGATCGAAGAGTGAAACCATCTAAAGTCAAGGAAACAGCACAAACTCAACTTTGAAGTAATCCTGAGCAACCAAATTGCACGTATAGGGGTAATCTCGTTACACTGTCAGGGGAGTCTCAACAACCATCCCAAAGTACCGTTTTCTGATAGTTTTCGGCCTTTGTTTTCACCGTAATGGTTGCCAGGCTGTGAAAATACCCGGATGTCTGCACTAAGAATTGGAGGCAAAGTTACAATACCTTTGTTTATTTCTAGCCCACTGAAGTAACCGGTTACAATGTTTACAGCAAACATTGCGCTGTGTTCTCTGTACCTATACAACTATTGCTAACATTATTGCCATGACAACCAAGATAGTGTTCAAAGGACAATATGTATCTAACAAGATAATGTAATTTTGACCTTGCAATAACACCACAAATATTTACACTGAAACTATAAAATATTTCTTGTTTCTCTTATACAAAATATTGCAATGAAGTTTAAACTATTTTAAAAGTTATACTTTTCATGTAATAAAAACATAAATTAGATTTCAAATTATTAATTAAAGTACAGAAGTGATTTAAAAATAATTCTTTTCATTTAATAATAAAATTTCAAATACATACACAACTCTGAAATGTACGTAAGCACATGTGCTACTAATAGAGCAAATACAGTATTGTATACTAAATCATTAAAATATGACTTATTTTGAAGATCATACCTCTGAAATTTTGTGAGAACAATTATGGCATTTAAAATAGGGTTAACAACAAAAACAAAGTTATTTTAAGCTGTGTAAATTATGTAGCCGATACAACAAAGGAAAAGAATTCCATTATCTGGGAAACCCATTCCACGACTAACGTAAGCCGAACTAGCCAGCAAACATGGCGGTTCATTAAACGAAAAGCAGTAAATGAAAAAATCGGGTTATCAGACATTATGGATACAAGTTGTTATTAACACACCAGAATTTCAATTCGTGGCGGTGTTTTGAGACGCAAGATGTTGACGTTTTTTTTGCCCAGTGATAAAGCAATCATGTAAGACTCGGTAAAATGAGAGAAAGAGAGCGATATTGGATGGTAGTATAACAAGCATGCATGTCAAATGTCAGAGCCAAATTGTTTTCTTTCTGCTACAACTCCTACCTACATTCCGTTCATTTATGCTAATAGTAAGGGTTTAATATAAAGACTTTAATAGTTCGCTATCTATCGAACTTCTTTGATTGTACCGACAATGACCTGACTATAGCATGTCAGGCACCTAAAACGAGATCAGGAATTATTCTCAGATGAAGGAGAACATTTTCATATCCTGTTGAAGCTAACTGGTAATGACACAGCATGCACAGCAGAATTGATCAGAAATACTTTTGTATGCATTATGTCTCGAGTTATTGCTCTGAAGTTTGCCCAGTATATTAGACGTACGACTTCAAGCTATGAAGCAGTAACTCGGTGAAATTACTCCCACTATTATCTCCGTCAGACCAATTTGTTCCACCGTTGCTATGGCATGCAACACTACAAACATATTTAGAACCAAATTTATGAGAAAAGAAATGTAATTGGTTAGGGAGTGTTATACAAATATCCAGCAACCAATCAACAAGCCTGTACCTCCCCAGAATCAATTGCATGTATTTTTCCAGAATTGAGTGTATTTTTCTAAGTTTATTTACTTCACTTTTTTTTTATTGCAAGAGACATTTCGCAACATATCACTATTGTCTCTCCAGAAACTTCTTGAAGCGTAAATTGCAAGTTTGAATTCTGATGGTACAAAAAGTGTGTACAATTTTAACACTGATGGTACAAAATTATCCAGCAACCAATCAACAAGCATATACTTCCCCAGAATCACAGTGGCATATATTTTCCCGAGATTGCATGTATTTTTCTAATTTTATATATTTCATTATTTGTTGTTGTTGCTGCAAGAGATATTTCGCAACATTGAATATCACTATTGTCTCTACTGATACTTCTTGTAGCATGGAAAAAACAAGTACGAAAGCTGATGGTACAAAAAGTGAGTACAATTTCATCGCTGATGGTGCAAAAAGTGCATACAAATTTATTTATTACAATAGCCCAAATCTAGTGGAAAAAAACTAACTTTTTTTAACATCACACATCTGGTACCCTTTTTCACTTTTGTATTCACACTGAAAGTGTCACCTCAACCAGAATGTATTTGCCATCCTCAAATATGTGATATCATGTATAACAATTGTCAAGTGATTTCTGCAAGTTTTGTAGCATTTATTAAAAATATAAACCATTAAGCCACTGTTACAATGTATTATAAATATTATTTTACTATGAAAGGCAATAATAAAATAAAGATAATAATTTCATTAATATACAAAATGCATATGTCTCATATGAAATTAACGAAAGAAAGTTCTACCGTGTATTTTATAATGCCTAAAAAATGAATTGGTAAAATTGTAATATAAGTTTTGTCATAGATCCTAAAACATAAAATATTGCTTTCACGGAAATGGATACTTTGCTGTTTCAGTCCTTGACAAACCGTGTACCACACCAAGCTTTGTCACAGTATAGACAAACACAATTCATGGCATCATCAATATGGCTAAAAACTAATATAGTGAGACAATGATAAGACAACGACAAAGAAAGAGATGGAAATAAAATGAAACGACATATAGTAATTTTAAAAAAAATCTTTACGTTGACCTGCTTGAAGTGGCTGAGGTTAATACAATATCATTACTTCTATTCGGGGAAATAATAACCATGGGAACGAGCTGAAACACCACCAAGGTTGTTAACAACCAAAAAATGTATATTTTCACAAATTCTATAGCTTCATCTCAACTACTGCGAGGTGAAAGTAAATCTCAACAATGACATTTCGTGAAAAATGTTCATTGTTAAAAAGATTTTTGTTCAGCAAAAAAATTAGCATTTGATATACAAAGTCAGGTGTTATACGGGAAAGGTGAAAAACTGACATTTGACACAGAAGAGGAAGTTTTTTTTGACAAGATCCAGGCGTTGAGCCATTTTCTCTTGATTATTAATATTATCTATGCTATATTTAAATAATCATCGATATTAATGCACGTTTTCAATAAAAATCAGACTTCATAGTTGGAAAACCTTTATTCTGATGCCTGGTAGAGTATCGGGGAAAGGTAGAACACTATTCATACACAGCTAGCTCATGGAGATTGTTTAATTAAATAGTTCATTTGAAAATCCCATGTTTTCTCAACTCTCTCTAGGAGGTAGTGGTAGGCATGCTGTCATCCTCTACCAGTTTATTAAAATTTTAAATCCTCTATCCACACTTTGTACAAGACGCGCATACAAAATAGTCCACACAAAATTTGGTATCTGAAAAATACTCCATAATTTGGATTTCATACTAGCATACATTCTTCTTAACACAGATATGAAAATTAATACAATATAAAAAATACTAGCTGTATTAATTTTTTGAGAAAATTGTTTCACTTTTGTGACACTTGTGCCAACGTCAACTTTTGTCACCGTTCAAAAAATGACATTATAGAAATTTTCATCCTTTTTTTGGAATTTTTTTTTTGAAAATGTTGTTCAACCTCAGTATTAATGGCAAATTATGTCCATTTAGTCCACAAAAAAACAAGTTATGGGAAAAATGCATGAAATCTGGCAAATGTTGCATCAAATTTTTTACAGTATATGAAGGGTTGAGAATAAAGTAGTCCGAGTTACAGATCAGTGGTATAATAAAAAGTTCACAAATCATGATTTTGTCAAAATGCTTCAAAGAATAATTTTTTGTAATTCTCTGATTTGAACCTCACATTAACTCCTCTTTCTCGTTTCTAACTTCATATTGGTCTAAGTTGGCGGCTAACTTTCTAAAAAAAATATGAGCTTTTTAATTTTATAAATAACTGCTCTGTAATTGGTAAAATGTGTGCGATTCTCCAATAATTGAACTGTTGGTATCGATTGTTCATGAATTACCATCAGGGTAACAATGTTCTTTTGTTCCAAATCGTACCTCTGACTATCAAAGTCGCATCGACAATAGGCACGTCATCGTACAGATTACACCACAATTATGATATGCAAATCATTTTATCAACCGACTAATTTATACTTTTATGCTTCAGTGATTTTGTATTAATTAAGAAAGATACATTGTATCAGCAAAGTAAATCATAGCGGGGATGTCTAGGAGGGGGGTCTTTTCATTCCCGAGGTGAAACACGCACTCAGGAAACGAATGAATTGAAAACCACCACACTGCATACTGATCTGATTTTCACCATTTCCAGTTTTCAATCTCAATAATTTATACACACCAAACATTTTGACTCTTTCACAAGTTGGTTACCATAGCAACCATAAAAGCGGTTGATACATGTTACACCCAGTAAGCTGATTTGAATTTCTTGTGTTCCGTTGTGAGGATATTTCTGAGAGAAAGTACTACCTGCGAGGGAAACGAACTTGGATGCACGACCTAACGGGGTAAAGTCTATTCAAGCTTTCACAGATTTTCCTCCACAAATAACCCAGAATCAAACCAAACACTTGTAAATCAAGGTTAGTATGTGTAGACAGTTGAATGAGATGTAGATGGCTTTAGTATGTAACGAGTAGATATGGTCTTTGTCAACATTAATAAGATTATACAGTGTCATAGCCAATCCTTTAAGTGGCTAAAATGACCAGTAGCTGTGTAACGACGACAGCGGCACAACGACTGGCCATGCATACGTTGATCTATCCATTGTTCCCTTACAAGCTATTCTTCCTTATTCTCCCCAGCTCATTTGCATAACAATAGGATTAAGACACATTGAAACTGACACAATGGTCTGTTTCTATAGATGTTAGCTTAGATTGTACGGCTTCTGTGTGCGACTATATAAACACGGGGATCTCAAACTGACAAAGATAAGTGTACTTGACTTAGCATGGAAAATGGGATATAATAAAATAAGACAAAGAAAAATACAACTTTTATTGTTCCCCGCACATCGTACAAGTATTTGACCACAACGACACGAAAGAAAAGACACTTTTAAATAAAATCAAAAGTCGAGACATAAAGTTGTATGGGCAAATAAAAAACCCTGACCATAACCTTGTATTTATGTGAAATAGTTAAACTTCAGAATCCCAGGAAGAGTGTATGCGGCATCACCTTAGTGCTACAGTGAAAGAGACAAATATATACTGTCAGTTTTGCAACAGCCATCAACGATCAAAGCATTCGGCAGAGCCTTTGATCGACCTATCACAAGACGTGATAATTTCATACAACAATTAATTTTAATTCAGCATTTAGAAAAGCTATTTGTGGTGGGTGCATAAAGAAGCTTTAGTTAAAAAAAAATGCACGTTTTTGGTATCAGTTAAAAACATGCACCTCAGCTCTTATTTAGGTTTTTCATCGCAACATTTGTGGTAAAGTGAAAAAAAGTTTGACATGGCGCACAAAGGGTTGGCAGGAAAAAAACATAGATATTTATGGTTATCGAATAAATATCATAATACAAATTGACCAGACATTTTTTTCTCTTTTTTTTTCACTCGTTATGGTTATCGAATAAACTGTCTATAAATATCAAAATGCATCAACAAAATGTTTTTGATTTACCTCTGATGAAAGTAGGGGTGGTTTGGGAAGTATATTAAAGCATACTTTATGGAGAATGTGATACGATAACATCCAGCTATTACTTATAATCTCATTTATTGCAACACTGACAATGAAATCCATTTGTACGCTAAGACCATCTTTAATTATTCCTTATACTGTCAGTGTATTTCAAATTCTCTATCCCCGGGAGAGTTTTTCAATAATGGAACATTTTATTGCGCTAACAAGACAATCATGTAATTAATTGTTTTCAATTAACTATGTCTTTTGTCATGTCTTTTTATTATTATTACGTTTTGTACCTTAACCTTTCCACCACCAGACTCTGCTAAATTTACTGAACATTTTTCTCATATTCTTCAATATTTCTGGAAATGAACCCTAATTTTGGACCCAACAGACAATATTTAAGCCAATTTTCAGTTTTCACTCAAAAAATTTGGTTATTTTTGTCCAAATCTTCTGAAGAAAAGTGCAGACTATAACTAGGACTATTTTGTGAATTTGTGATAATAAGGTTAACCTGCCAACTAATAATTCAATTCACACCCAATATTATACATTATTTATTTTTTTACTTTTTTAAAATAAATATTGAATGAATTGATGTAATTTTTTTTCTATTAACTGAATCTTTTTATTATTATTAGTTTTTGAACCTTAATCTGCCACCTAATAATCCTTAGTTCTGTCAATAATTCGCACATATACATTATTTTTTCACTTTAAAAAACATAATAAAATGAAATGATAATTAATTGTTTTATATTAACAGAATCTTTTGTAATGTTTATTATTATTATTATTTGTAGCTAAATTGATAATCCTTACTTCTCTGAACAATTTGCACATTTCATACCTGACAACTGTTTTTTTAATTTGGCCTCGCTAAAAAAAACAAATTAAGAAAGATTTATCTATTCTTCAAAAATATATATTTTTACAGCTACTCTACCGAATTTTCACCAAACTAAATGTTTGTTTTTCTCATTCTCTTCAAATTCAAATTTCTAATCAGGTTTTAAATACAACTTAAAATTAAAAATTAATGTATTTTATGTTGCATGGGACCCACCTTGAATGCAAACTGTGGCTCTGTGGAAATTAAAATTATTTTAAAACTACTTTGTGTAATTGCTTTATTATGCTATAGCATTTCATAACTGTATTGTTTAATAATTATCTATCTTCATGATTTACTGTTTTGGTTAAAAAAGATGAACAGATAAAAACTCATTGTGGATTCACCAACATGATCATGTGACAATGCATTTTTTAGATCAACTAGTATCGCAAGGTGTAATCAACAGAAAGCTTCAAAATTTATCAATACATATCAAAATTTATCTCCTCCACCAATCCTCTGAACCAGACTGCAAAACCAACTCCAGAAAATTTGAACGACGACACAGATGGGTCTGTTTTATCTTTATTACAGCAGACCTCCCTGTCAATGTAGCCGTGCTTCTCGCTTTTTTTTTTTTTTTGCTGAATTCACAGATTACACAAAGCCGGCTACGGTGTTTGGTTTTCACACCCACAGCATACTTAGGTAAACACTGGTAGGAAGCGGTAAGATCAAACAATTCATGGCAATGGAATAAACGAACAGACAGACAATAGGATGAGATACGGTACAATCTGTTGTTTGGTTTGTTTTAGTACCTTCGAGAAAAATAGGTTATTGTTTTAACTGCTCCGTCGACACTGTCAACTTTCTGTCATTTTTATGAAATAGATGCTGGCATTCATCTTAAATTTTTGAAAAACTGAGGGGAAAGTGTTTTTGTTAAACAAAATCTATAATCTCTTCTGGAATGACCTTTTTTGATACATGTTTCGAGAAAAAAAATGGAAGGAAAATAAATTTTGTTCTTTTACCATAAAATAAAATTATTTATTTTTTTTCAATTCCAAAACACTTTTTATTCTTAGTATTAAGTTTACAGAGATAAAACATGAAAAATATAAGGTATGAATAAATGGTTCCAGTGACACATTCTGGAAAATACATCCATTACTAACCGAATTTAACAGTGACAAGAAACATTCTAGTTCAATACCTAAATATTAAATTCAGGATTTTAGACTTCAAGGTCCATTTACATAGATTTTAAAAAGTGTTCATTTACTGCACAGTTGGAGATTTTAAGATTTGACTGACTTATTTATGTTTTTTTAAACAAATATTGCTGCTTCAGTGACTGCATAGAACTACGTGGCTACCAATTTAGTTTGCATTCAAAAGAGAAAACATTTTTTATTAAAACTTGATTATGAATCTTCAAGCTAATATGATGTTATTCAAAAATGAACTAAATATTACTTTTAGTTCCTACAGTAAAATTATTTTACTGGTACTAGCAATGTTTTTTTTTTTAAATTAGAAACATTAATTTGGTAGTGACAGAAAACTTATCATTTTGGCGCAAGCTATCATAATACAATCTGACTAAATGGCTTAAAAACACAATTATTAGCCAATTAACAGAATTTGGGTACATTCTAACTGATTGGACTAAAATACACCACAAAATACACATCACCCAATCAAAACAAAGCTTAGAAGTACAAGACTGGCAGTTTAAGTTATAAAACTATTAAGTGCGAATGAATGGTACCGTTTGTACCCTGCCTACAAAATCAGTGAGAAGTGTTATTTCAGTACTTGCCGTGAATCGTACAGGTGTAAAATCTAGGGTGAATTATATAAACATAGTAGAACTATAGCAAGTCACGCATCACCAATCACCATTGACAGCTACATGAGACCAAGCTTCCACAGGTGTCGCTAACAATACAGACTGGGGTCAATACAACGTTATGTTTAGCAGTGAACCTAACTTGGTGTATACATCTATGTTTATGGTACCAATGAAGTGCTCGAATCCATAGCTGCCGTATACAGGCTAATTGTAGAAGTTTAGAAATGCATTATGTGAACATCGACAGGCGGAGTAAGCCACACAGAGACCAGGTGTATTGGGTACATGATCCACGGTTTCCTGTACACATGCATCAAACGAAACCTTATTCTTCCCCCTTCCACGCAATTACAATCCACAAACTCAGAAAAACAAGCAGTCAATTTCACTGAGAAATGCAGGTGTGGGTCGGCATTGAAAAATCTACAGTCGCTATAAAAAACTAAAATAACCAACTCAAGTTTAATTAAGCTCTCCCATCAAATCAAACGTGCGCAAACAGTTTTCTTACTTCAGTGTTATGTATATATTGTTGTTTTTACTATTATTTAGAAATGAAGTGTTATAACTCTATTAAAATGTAATCATGGCCAACAATTAAAAAAACAAGGTCAACAAAATGAACACTGAATAAATAGCTAGCTTAATTGTCAGTTGATTTTTCAGTTCAATGTGTTGATTACCACAACTTTGCGAAAAGGCAGTTAAATCTGCAGAGGGGGACGCATTTTGGTTAAGTAGTTGGCTTAAAGTGAAACTCCAGTAGCTGCTGATAGCCATGTAAACAGGGAGTACATAAACTATACAATTACTTGGGGGGACTTGCTGAGACCAACCACTGCAAAGCTTTCAGAGCCTTCAGGCATGGACTGCACAATCACAGTAACATAGGGACCCCAACTGTGCTGAAAACATGTAAATCACATAGTGCACCCCTATCAGTGACCCCCTAGGGTTGTTATTAATCAAAGCTACAAATGTACACAACTAAAGTGAATTCAATATTTCATTGGGTATAATTTCATGTTAGCTTTTAACCAATTAGCAATTAAAAGCAATTAGTTGAAATAGTGTACACCGGCTAATTAAATTATATTCAGATCGACTTTCATCTAAATCCTATTAGAGATCATTAGAATAATATTTAGGAAAAGAAACTATAGTTAGATCAGTAGAAGAATATTTAGGAAAAGAAACTATAGTTAGATCAGTAGAAAAATATTTAGTAAAAGAAACTATAGCTTTTTGAATTGCTATGAAAGACTTTACCTTCGACATCATGATAGCTATATAATCCCACATCATGCTTAGAATTCATACCACCATGGGAAGCTATGATTGTAGTTTCATGGTGGCTGGTCAGTATACGCACTCAATGACTAGTATTGAATCGTCTTTTCATGTCTCCATTTTGACAATGCCAGATATATTAGCATTGGCCAGCATGCAGCTGGCAGACTGTCTGTCCCGCGCGTAAACGCATACAGCTTTAATTGCAGTGCTACGTTGACATCCATATTATACTTAAGTTTAAATGGTGAAAATGGCCCGAAAAACTCCACACCTTAGGATGTAATGACATTATTACCGGCAAGCTTGATGGGAAATCCTTGGGTAAGTTCTATTTCAAGTCAAGCCTGTTTCCTGGTACATAGTATAGCTTTAATATGGGTGTAGAAAACAAGACTTGGTGGAACAAATGAACAGTTGTGTGTTAATTGACTCGCATAGTCCACACTGCTGCTTTACACATGCTGTCTGCCATTGGTTATTTAGACTGCAGTTTTTGAGTAAGAAAAAAATGCTGAAATAAACACATGTTTACAACCCCCTCAAAAACAACAACAACAACAAATACATGTTTAAAAATTTGTCATTATTAGAGCTATAATATAAGATTAAAGTTGGAAACAGCAGTCAAGCCCATTTTTGGACAGAACGCTAACAGGGCAGTGAACAGTTTTGTGGTATAAATCTAAATTAACAAAATATACAATTATTAAATCAACTTATTCACCAACTTATTCACCATATTTATTTTTATTTGGATGATACCCGGTACTATTTATTTTAACACTGTCCTTCCAAAATGTTAGCAAAATTACTCAAAAATAATATATTTTCAAATTCAGTTGTTTTTTTCTCTTAAAATATGATTTTGACTTAAGCACTAATGTGGATGAAAAAGATTGATGTGTTGTAACTTAACGACGGTATTTTATAAAATGTTGATTGCTATTATAGCTGAAAGGAATACTCCGAAACAACAGCTAAAGAACAAAGGCAGATGTCAAGCACAACGCTGTTAAGATATGAAGAATGACTGAGTAATGTTTAAAAACACTAAGATTTGAACCCAAGTCTCTCTGTACCTAAGGCTACCTATAACTATTCGCAGTGTGTGATCGTAAAACTGCCTTACACATTAAAAACAACAGAAAAAAGCAACAACAAGTAATTGAAAAAGTAGATTTTTGCTGCCTAGTTTTAACTGAATTTATTGCAGAATAACTAATATTTTCATTTTCCTTGTTATAAAATTAAGTTTGACTTTTTTGGACAACTTTAATGATTTATAATATTTTTTAATAATTATTTTGTGTGGTGATACAAAAAAAAAATGTAATAGTTTTTAAACTTTTAAATGTAATTATAATATATGACCCCTTTCACAAACAATATTGTTTTTATCTTTTTTTAAAATTGGTAACAGCATCGGGGGTGGGGTTTTGTGGGGTGGGTCGTTGTGGGGTGGGGAGTGTGGCGATTAGGGCTATACAGTTAGAAATATAAGATGCAGACGCAGAAATTGCTTGGAAAGAAACAAATTTGAAAATGAGAAATTGAAAGTGGAATAATCAGTGCACAAGACAGGACAGAAAAAGACTGCAAAGTGAGAAAAAAATGAAAACGAAATGAGACACTATTAAGACAAAGTGAGCCAGAGACTGTGTACATATGTGCTTGATCACCAGCAGTTGGTTCAACTCCATCACCACCATCAACTGTTAGATATATTGTTACTGCCCTTATATTGGCCTTTTTGTTTCTTCATTAATGGTTATATAAACAAACAGATAAAAGTGCTTTAGTAACCAATCTATCACAGCCTGTGCAGTTCTCTGTATTTTGTGTCTCAGACAAATAAAAAATGAGCTAAAGGTCAAAACATAAAACCCTAAACATACACAGCCTCCTTAGTATATCATATATCACCTACATCACCACATCATCTCTGGCATCAAATGCTATCCTCTTTCACACTACATTTACTGTCATAATACACAGTAACTTTTTAATGTCAAACTTTCATTTTCATTGAAGCAAACTGACTTAGATATTCTGAGACAAATTAAAATTAGTATTATCACATTAATTCCTTATCAAAGTGATGTTTAAATAAATTATAAAAAAATTACATTTGTCTAAATTTTGACTTTCATTTTAATTGATGCAAACATTAATTCCTTGTCAAATTAGTATTTAAAAAATTGGGAATTTTTTTAGCTTAAAATTAACATTCACACATTTTTCTAAAATTCAGTATGATCAGCTTAGCATAAACAAAATACAATTAGGATTTTCCTATTTCAAAAATTAATAGCATATTTTGATTTGTTCTAACTACTGAGATAAAATATTGTGATTTTCCTATTTCAAAAATTAATAGCATATTTTGATTTGTTCTAACTACTGAGATAAAATATTGTGATTTTCCTATTTCAAAAATTAATAGCATATTTTGATTTGTTCTAACTACTGAGATAAAATATTGTGATTTTCCTATTTCAAAAATTAATAGCATATTTTGATTTGTTCTAACTACTGAGATAAAATATTGTGATTTTCCTATTTCAAAAATTAATAGCATATTTTGATTTGTTCTAACTACTGAGATAAAATATTGTGATTTGAGTTGGAGGGGGTTGAACACAGTCTTGATTTATTATACTTCAAAAAACAGAAATGTTAAAAAACTTTTTGGGAAGTAAAACGCATGTATAAATTGTATAGTACGATATTTACATTAAGTGAGGGCAATGTGTTGAAACAGAGATTGAAAAATGTTGTGCAGTTTTATTACACTTTATGATTAAATTGTTTTTTTATTATGATATAAGCTCTAACAATTATATTTTTAAAAATTGACTCATTACTATTTTTTTTATAATTAAATCTAATTTTATTGATTATTAAACGTCCAAAATACTACAATGGAAGGGAATGAACACAAGTCTTTTTTTTGACAATTTAACTGAAAACATTGTTTTCAGAGATTTTCCTTAACAAGGTCGATGGTTTGAGTTCAGGTGGTGGAACTCAATCAATTCCTGCTCATCAATACCCACTTTTTTGGCATCTGAAAGTAACTCCTTGACATTTTTAATTTTAAACCGATTTTAGTCGTTTTTCACCCAAATGTAAGTAGACATCCTGCTAATAAAGAAAATATTTGACTTTCTACCATTGTCATTCATAAAGCAGCACATTACCCAAACAACCTCTCTCGAAACTAAATATTTGAACAAAGTCTTGTTGTAATTCTCAGAATAAAATATTCTGCTCATAACAAAGAGATAATTTAAAGTTTCTTGTCTAACATTTATCATCTCTGGCACAATGTCTAAATATTCATTAAATGTCTTCTATCAATAGCCTAATATGACAACCGAGTCTTATTATGTATCGTTCCATGCCAAAAGTAAAGCTAACATCATTGATCGGTTACGATTCATGTCGTCTCTCTCGATCACCGGATGATGTTTAAGATAGTAGCATACTGTCAATATTGAACAGTTGAACCATTACTGAAGGAAGTTCAAACTTTTCAACATACTGGTTTCCTCAATTTATTTAAAACACAACAATTAATGTGTGCAGAGTATGCTAAACTTCTATCGACATACAGCTATGTCTAAGTACTTATCTTGAAATACAACATTATGATGTTGATTTCAATATGACACCCACAGAGACAAAATTGTACATTGTTTTTAACAAGATTTAACTTCAATAACTAGTGTACATTATGGGGCAAACTAAAATAGCATATTTTCAAATCTTTGTTTTATTTTGCAATATTTGTTTTCTCTTTGTCAGGAGTATATTTTTCTGATCCATTTTACCATCAGGATTAATAATTTGAGTATTATAATTTTCTCTAAATGTAATTTTTTGTTAATTTTAGACCAGACAGATTTTATTTTGAACTCAGAACTACAGGTTTTCATCAAACTTTTTGAGAAACTGCAGACAAAAATTATGGAGTTTTATTTTGGTGACTTAAAGTCCTGAGCAGAGAAATAAGCAATAAATTTGTAGAAGATGGACTACGGGTACATTGAATAAAATACTATGTACTTTCAAGCATTTGTTGATAGTAAAAACAAGAACACATGCAGACTCAGCATGCATGTTTTCTGAGTAAGTTCCAAACTACTGATAAAATAAATACTGTTATCTATCCAGGAGGCTAACCCCACGCAAAGCCCCCCCCCCAAACAATGAATGAGAAAACCTAGGTTTGAACACACCTGGAATGGGTTGATTTCCAACTATGCCCATTCATCAGATTCATAATAAAGGGTCTTGATTTAACTCGTGTTTTGTTGTCTCTATTGCAATTGCTAAACAAACCATGAAATTCTTTTCTTTCCCTTTTTACACTCGACTTGAATATGTGGTATTTACTTCGGTATCAAAGCCTTCTTTTACTGTCTGTCATCCCATTCAACGCAGTCTGTAAAGTGTAAGGCGGCAGCGTTGTCAGCTGAAGAATCGTAGTAGCGGTGGAAGCACTTACACAGTAGTGGTAGAATTTCACCTGGAAATATTCACTTGATTGGGCGTTGATGTTTACGATATTCTGGTTATTGAATCACGCACGAAAGGTGTAAGTTTAAAACCAACATGTCTATGTTAAAGTTTGGGTGCTAACCATGCTACATTCCTTTCAGTCATTTCAGGGTCAATTCTGTCACGCTACAGTGATTTTTCATTCTCTAAAGAATCAACCAAAGTCTTCACAGATCTTACCAATTCATGGATTTTGTTTTGTTCTATTCCATACTCAGGCCTGTCAACTATCATTCGTGACCGGAAAAGAAACAAATTAGTCCCCCAAATTGTAAAATCAAATAAACGCCCTTAACCTTTCCACAAACAGTTCCTTCTTTTCATCACAAATTCACAAAATAGTCCCGTTTATAGTCTGCACTTTCCTACAGAAGATTGAGACAAAAATAGCCCAATTTTTTGAGTAAAAACTGAAAATTGACGCAAATTTTGTCTGTTGGCTCCAAAATTAAGGTTCATTTCCAGAAATATTGAAGAATATAAGAAAAAAGTGCAGAAAAATTTGGGTGAGAAAGTCTGGTGGCGAAAAGGTTAAAGATGTCAAGACATTGAAAAAGCAGCATTGAATATACTCACAAAAGTGGAAATGTTTAAAAACAACTTTTGTGGAATTAGTAGGTGTGCATTGATTGTATAACATGAGCTTTACATTGAGAGAGTGCAGTATAAAACATAAAAAATTTTAAATTTCCAAATTTTAAATTGAATGAAACTGAAATTCA
The DNA here is from genome assembly GCF_978046115.1 of Saccoglossus kowalevskii. NCBI lineage: Eukaryota > Metazoa > Hemichordata > Enteropneusta > Harrimaniidae > Saccoglossus > Saccoglossus kowalevskii. The sequence goes on from NC_140657.1 coordinate 24,104,531, forward strand.
AAATTTAATAATACTGTACACCATTACTATGCTGTTTCATCAAGTTCCAATATAATGGAAGTTTTTGGTTTTGATACAATCAAAATCAAGACGTAGCAGAAAGCGGCATTTATTACCTTAAAAAAAACAGAAATGTGGAGAAAAAAAACTTCTGTGAAATTAACAATGATAATTAATCTTTACACTGAATGAGTGCAGTGGAAACAGGTTTTTAAATTCCCAAATGTAACAGAGATTCAAACATAATAATTATTCCTCATAATTATTATTGCTGTTTTATTATGTTCTAATGTAATTAAATTTACCTTTTTGTTTTGTTTTTAATATTAGGTTTGATAATTATATATTTTTAAATTGACTCATTACTACTTCTTTATTAATAGTTTTATTGTGTATTGTGAGTATAAAATACCGTAAAAACTCCAAAATTTCGACCACTTTTAACTGATTGTTTTTGAAAAACAGTTGGGTTTTTAGAATACAAAATAACAATAAATTTGAGTAAAAATAAGTGAGCAATTTCTGGTGAGGTCAAAATTTTTGAGATCAATAAATTACAAAAATCCGTCAAATAATTAAGTTTTTACGGTACTAAAAATTTAGGAAACTCTCAATTCTGTTTTTTTTTTTTTTTTTAGAATGACTAGTTTTCCATCTCTGAACACGAACTAGGATAGATATCATGATTATTTTTCACAGCTGACTTGATAAAAAAAATTTATATTTGGAAAATACTGAGGTTCATTGGTTTAGAAAATATAAATGCACTTTACAATTATTCCAGTTCAGTTTTATCAAAACAACACTGACATTTAATAACTGAAACTTTAGACTTGAAAAATCTAGAATTATAGAGAATAATATTTACTCAATTTAAATTCTAAAAATCTTATATTTATTCCACTTGCTTTGTGGTGTTACTATATAGCTCCCTGCTGTGCCACCATCAAAGTCTCATATTTATCTTCTTACTTTTAGGTTTTACATTTGGAGTTTCTGAATAAAGATATGTGCAAAAACAAAACGAACAAGAGACCAGGCAGGGTAATCAATTGGTACAGAGAAGCTCAAGGATTTTGGTTGTCATAAAGAAGAAAGCGGTTCTAATCTGCTTATTGTCAGTATGAAGTGTAACGCTTTCACCACGTCATACATACGAACGGCAAGGTGAGACCATGTCGCCCCAAGGGAATCGTGTATAAATATTCGGTATTCCAGTATTTACAAAGGTTCGCTGCATATGTATGGGGGAAAATCCCAAACACAGCGGTGCAGCAACACCAGTCTAGGCATTCAATTGCAGTCTTATTTTGTAAAGCATATGGTCCTACACATAAAATAAAACACAATTATTTGTAAAAATCAAGCACTGCTTATGTATGTTAAAACAGAATGCTAGTCACAGATATCAAATACATTTTTTTTATATTTACTATTTTACCATATTAAGTTGTTTATGTCATTGCAAATTTTTTTCCACCCAAAAAATAGTGTAAATGTTTTTAGCTTTTTATGTTTTCTATATAGTTGGTACATTTTGAAGCAAAAAGTAACTTTTTTTTAATTTCTTTTTTTACCACAAAAATTCACCATAGGTAATATTTAATGACTAAAATTTATAAAAAGTATACATACCGGTATATCATTTTTAAGTATTTCATGATATTTAAGTTGCCTTGGCAATACAAAGGCGAGCAAACAGATAGTACCCCGGTAGGTTTATTTTGTCAAAAAACGACAAAAGTCACACATATGGTTGTACAAAAAGTATAAAAATAAATAAGAAATTTTAAAGTAAATACAACCTTAAGTATTAAAAATTTAAACCGAAAATACTAAACATTTTCAAACATGAAATTTTTTTTTTTTTTCTCAATTTATCAGACTCACATTTTGTTTTGAGTAAAACTGATGTTTTTTATATTTCTTGAGAATGACTGGAATATTGTTAATTTAACCTTTGCACCACCAGTTCCCTCTTTTCATCAAAAAATCACAAAATAGTCCTTTTTATAGTCTGCACTTTCCTTCAGATGATTGAGACAAAAATAGCCCAATTTTTTGAGTAAAAACTGAAAATTGACTTAAATTTTGTCTGTTGGCTCCAAAATTAGAGTTCAATTTCGAGAAATATTGAAGAATATAAAAAAAAATAGTGCAGAAACATTTGGGCAAGAAAGTCTGGTGGTGAAAGTTAAGTTCATAGGGAATTGGAGAATGAGAGGGGAATTTAGGTGAGAGAAATTAGTAACATTTAAGTTTATCCAAGTGGTTGTAGTGTTGAGCAGGTAGCAGGTAACTCACAACAAAAATGGTATTTCTACACGGGTAGGTGTTGTGTGGAGATGAAGCAAGCATAGCTACAGCAGTTTTTTTTCATGGGGGAAATACCATACATAAGAGAGTGTACACCTGCTGAGATCTCTACTTGTATTGGGGAACAGAACCCATCAGACAAAAAGCATTAGAACAAAGCACACTAATCTAAAGGAAACTACCTAAGCATTATCCAATCTTCGCTTGCCAAAAGCATTTTAGTACTTAGCCAGCCTTTCTGTCTGATTGATGGCCATACCAGAGAGGACAACATACTTAGCCGTTAACACAACAAATGAAGACTAGATAGTAGGGGGCAGTTAGAAGATACGAGAATTACAACACTTGTAATGCGCGTCTATAAAATAAAAAAACATACGTTATAACAACACTTGTAATACATCCACATAATAAAAAACAACTTACAACACTGTGTACATGTGCTGTGCAAAAAATAATAGTTCCACGTCCAAATTCTGAACATCTATGACAACACTTGTAACACATTCAGAATATTTGAACATCTCTGACAACACTTGTAATACATCCACATAATAAAAAACAACTTACACACTAAATAGTTACATGTACTATGTAAAAAATCATAGTTTCACATCCAAAATCTGAACATCTCTGACAACATTTGTATATATATTTCAATGTTTTTTGTCTTTCAAAACAAAATTAAATATGCACTTTCATGCATGAAAATATTACAAATTTTACAAATTGAAACTTTAAAATAATATTTTGATGTAAAAAAATATTAATCAAAATCACAATGTTCTGAAACGAGTGTTGCATAGGAAGTATTTTTGAGTGAGTTAGAACCGCCTGGGGCAGTAAGCCTGAACCAGCATGGGTACACATAAAGATAGCCCTGATAGTGGGCCTATTCAGTACCACATGACAAACTACATGACTTGTGGTGTCTTTCAAATACAAATAACAAATAATTAATCAGTATAATAAGGCCAAATGCATGTTTTTCTTTTTTCTTTACTGCATCTCTGTGCACTACAGCAGTGTACTAGGGACCCTGAAGAGCATACTAAGGTAGGAGGGCTAAGAGAATGAGACGCAGGCAGAAAGTGGTGCTTCAGAACAGCGGGAAGTCTGCATGAACTGCCAAAATATTTGAAAACTTTAATGGTGTATTGGAGTAAACACTTGCCCAACAGCGGACGTTTACTCTCTAAGACCCCAGGCAACATTAATGGATTTCAGCTTTGCAAGGGAAACTGCTGTGCTAGCTAACTGTGTAGACACTCTGATTGGGAATGGCTATTTTACACAGCCTTCAAACATGCCTCTGGCAATACATTCACATGTACCGTACTACGCTCTCGTAAAATAACACTAAACTAACATGAGAAAACACACACAGGAAAAGTTGGTAAAATACTATAGAATTGGAAAAATTTACACAAATTCTAGAATTTCACACTAAGAGAAGAAGGGGCAAAAAGGATAAACATTTCCTATTGAAATTGTATAAACAATGAACAATAAAACCTCCTTAAATCAGAAAAGACTTTTAATTCTTTCATTTTAGGTGAAAATCTCCTTAATCTCCAACGATCTATCTCCCAACATTTTCCATTCCATTTGTGTAGACAGCCCTTTATAATAATTTTATAGAATGTTTAATTGTTAATAATATTTTAATGCCAGTACTCCATCATTATTACACATTTTTCAACTAAGTACAAATCTTTTTTTTTGGCAGGAAACAACGTCAATTGTTATTAAAGCGCTCTTCTCTCTTAACTACTCTGTGACGGTAATTTTTGCGATATTTTGACAACTTCAGGCAAAATTAAATTGTAATGACTTTTATTTAAATGTTCAACCGATAAAAAAACTAATTTTCACACTAAAATTATTCTCTCTAAAATGTGATGGAGAACTACTATTAATTCAAATCAATTAGAAAGTCTTTTACGAAATTGGATAGATTCAAGAAACAATTATCTTATTCAATTTGATCACTGCATTCATCGTGACAAAAACGACAGTTGGGTTGAATTAACGACAACAATTCTAAACTTTTTCTAAATTGCAGGCGATTAAAGGTAATTTTCTGAAGTGTTATGATATATTAAATCGGCCCCATTTACATTCACACAGATCGCAATGAGTTCAACTTTCTATCTCTTTGTATGCCACAATGCTCTTTTTTTCACCCAACCTTTAGTTACTGTTTTAAATTCAATTTTTGATTATTTTCAAAATTTATTTTCTGTTTTTAGCTAGCAGATAACTTAGGCAATGATAGATCTCATAATCTCCTTCGGTTTTAAAGTCAAAACTTGATAATTTTTTTTTGGTTTCCTAGCTGCAACAAATCACATACTGTATATGTTTCATTTCATTCAGTTGGGGAGGGGGAGGGGCAATTCTCATCCCCACCCAACCACAGACAATGAAACACCTCATGCAACAGTGATTTATATATTTTACCACCACCAAAAAAAACAAAACAAAAAAAAACACAATTGTTCATGATCTGATCATTGTAGTAACACAATATCGTCACTTGAATGAGGCACAAACATTGTGGAGAATTCTGACAAAAATGACTCCGTAATAAAACATTCATAGCGAGGGCAAGGGGAAATGCACACATATGCAAATGATAACAGTGCTTATGAAAGCATTGAAAAGTACATACGTGAGGACAGTCTTTGTCAATAAATTAACATAACTGTGAGCATGGTTCATTTTGGAACCGCTTGTTTAGTTAGACACTGCTGCATATGCCCTAAAAACTGTGCTAATAGCTGAAAGCATCGATTTTACTAAGTAGATTAAATGAGATGGTCTGAGTTGAGATAGGAATGAAAGTGATAGGCATAAGTGTCAAACTTTGCACACAAACTATCTGGCTATACTGTCAGTTGACACATCTTGACATACAATACTCCTTAACTTTAGTATATGTGATTGCGTTACTTATTGGGATTTAAATGCCTCCAGGTACATGACACATCCCACATAAGTAACCCTAGACTTATAACATTGTCTCGTTTCTCCCACTCGCTCGTCAGTTGGTGAAAATACTCACTCAAAAGGTGGCTGCTGACAGAGCGTAATTAAGGGATACATTTCAAAACCATGCATTAGGTGTCCTGGAAATTACACTTAAGGGGTCAACCATTGCTGACTCTGGGAGGGTCGATGCTGAAAAACTTTGCAAATCATTTGTTTCCTTCATTTAGTTTCAAGCTAAAATTTTTTTCAGGGTGATGTTCCAGTAAATTGTAGTTGTTTTCCTCCATCAAACGTGTGTTTTATTTAAAAGGCGGTGGTCGTCACATCATGTTGTGTTCGATATGGGACTCACAGTGATGTATACAACAAGTGTAAAATACATTGTTTGTTTACATGAAATTCAAGCATGCACGCCCACCGTCCTTTAAATATAAATAGTAATATTCTGTGATGTTTTCCTGAGTTTTGTTTTAAAATTTTTCCTCATGCAGATTTTCTTTCAAAACTCACCTCACCCCCATAGTTTCTAATGGTCGACCCTTAAATCCAGCTCCTCTCTTCCACTTCTACAAAGCAAAGCATGCTGGGAGATTAATAATATCTTAATATTAGTTTTTTAAGCCCATGAATAGGACATAGAAAATCAACTTTGGAGACTACAGGGCTTTTCATAGCGGTTACAAATTAAAAAGAAAATATTAAAAAGGATGACCTGTTATTAAGTCAGCCTATTCGTTGTCAGTAAGTAGAACATCAGCATATGTTTTAGTCTGTTCCGCCGATAATGTACTTTGCATTGACTTTTTTGATTATATGTATCATTAACTATAGTCTAATCTATATTTTATTCATCATATAATATTATTATTGCATACACTAATTTCTTTACCCATGGGCATCCCGCAAGCATTCATCCCACCAAAAATTATATTAAAATTACAGCTAAGAATTATTGCCGTTTATTGAAGGGTTTCAATACCTTTACCTACAAGGCAAATAGTTGCTTCTAAGCCTGTTGATACCTTTTTTCCCGATAGTTCGTTGTTTTTATTACTTTCAGCTCAGCTCTAACTACAGGCAGCGGTCTCCAAATATTTATTAAATTACGCTATGTTAAAAGCTTGGATAGTGTTTCACTTTTAACCTCAATTCCAATGCATATTAAAGAGACCGTCATCATGGTTTTGTTTCCTTGCCAACATATTAGTTTTTCCTCAAATGCTAGAAATCCATATTTTGGTAATATGAGTGACAGAGAAAAAATTACTAAAATACTAAACAGAGTAAAGTAAAATGTTAACCAAACATAAGCCTATACAAAAAGTAATATTACAAAAAGTAATATAATTTCAAATCAAAAAATGATATTTCATTCATAGTTTCACAGTATTCCATTTTTCATAGTTCCATTTTTACAATTTCCATGGCAACCTCAAAACCTCAGATAAAAAAATGCTATTTAATAAATCAAATTGATTTTACTTAAAAAGAGATAAATATTAATATGGAATTATTTATTAGATTTATTATTTATTTATTTACCAATAAATATAGTTTTACATACATAATAACTAATTTTTATATTGTAATATATACTAATAAATATATAAAGAGTGAAAAAGAATTTGATATCAAAAAGAATTTGATATGGTGGATGGTTTTCCATATCCAAACACCATACAGTAGTCTTGGTATCAATAACATCTACAGATCAAACTCCTTGACATCGGCGCTACTTAACATATACTCTATTTAAAACTATTTTAAATAAACATTATTTCAAATCTTTTTAAATATTATCCATCTTAAAAAAAACAAAAAACAATTCTTTTAAATGTATTCTCACCATTTTATAGTGAGATGATTATTTTTCTTGTTCTTTTAAAATTGTAATTAATTTATCCAATACAACTTATAAAAACTTTGCTACAAATTAACAAAAAAATGCTTGAAAAACGTGAAATCAAATTTGTAGTAAGATCTCTGTTGTATGCAAGAAACCTGTCACATGAGCTAAATAACAGGAACTCATAATACACAATAATAATGCTATGACCCCTATATAAAATGGTATAACCCTAATTAGCATACATAAATGCATGACTAACTTTAAAATTACAAAAAAGTTACACTAAAAAAAATGTAATTTTTATAGAATATAGTTTTCTAAACTTTAATACCCTTTTTTGTTATAAAAAAAAATTTAAGAAATATTTAACAGATGAAATAGTATCAATTTCTAACCTAAAAATTAAAATTTGTTAGAAAATCATAAAACACAATCGAAAAAATATTGAATTTATTTTTCTGATTGTAGATCTGAATTATAGCAAATATGTTTGACTCAATAAGGTAACTCTTTTGTACGGTTATTATAAAACGAGTTACTGTAGCTACTTTAGTGGTAGGTCAGCCTGGGTGAAGTGAATTGTTGTTGAATGTTTACATGATACATACAAGCTGATAGGCAGAATAACTATACAAATGTCAATTTTACTGACAAAGTAGAACGAAACAGGAACGTGACAATTTCGCCATTTAATCTTTAGCAAATACGCAGTGATATTTTAGTATTTAACAGCAGCGCCGGAATCCCCCGTCTGGCTTGCAATCCACTTATGCGGCATTACTGTGATCAATGGTGGTGGCACAAATCAGGCACAAGAAGTTACACACATTTGCAGCAGATTCAGAGGTAAAATAGTTGCACCCGACCCGAAGAGTCATGGTTACTTTGTGCAACCACAGGTGGGCTTATACAGACTGGTCGATCCTCACACAGGTGTCGGCAGGCATGCCGATAACATTGATTAGTACATAGCATACATAATATGCGGGAGTACGGTTTAAACTCAAGAGTAACAACATTCCAAGCATTGTTTACAATCAAAGACATTAACACCAGTGACCACCTGGTGAATTTAAAAAAAAAATAAAAACATTGAATCTAAATGAAAAGCCCAAGTTTTACAATTATAATATCATATTTTTATTAATAACAGCATGTATGGCATATATATGGAATAAATATTTAATAGCAATGGGAATAGTTACAGCTAAAGCTATGAACTGAGGGAGGTTTGAAACTTAAGATGTAACATTACCAAGGACTGGGACAAAGCGTGTCTGAGAAATGTACATAGCTTGTACACCAAAACTGAACTGTAAACAAGGACTGCTCAACCATAACCAACAGAAATATTTGCCGTTTAAGCCAGTGACCATGTTCCTGTAAAAGACCCCTCTCCATCTACACAAGGTTTCAGTGAGTCCTGAGTGAAACGAGACAGTGTACAGTAATCAAAGGTCAATGAAAAAAACAGGCATGCCTGTCAGTGATGAAGCAGCTGCAATATGGATGACAATATCAAGTGTTAAAATAAGAAAACAATTTGGTTTCTTCCGCAACACTTGGCTTCATTAATTATGATAGACATCAGCGCTAAGCATGATGGGAAACTGTCCGAACCCATTATATGTCTGGGTAAATGGGTTTAAGTGATTTATACCATATTATACCATGTGTGTGGTATCTATTGTCAAATAAAAACAAATACTTAAAATAAAGGCAGGCATTTGCTCTTACACACCAATAGAGGGTATTAAATCACCACTTTTAGCAGTCAACCATCCAAAGACCAGCAATCCAGGGCTACTATCTCAGACTTCTTTACCACCACCCAAGTCATTAACTATCCTCCAGCCAACTGCCCTTTGACCAGTCAGTCAAAAAGACCTCAAAGCTTCTTGGCCTGGGTCATCAGTTTTCTTCCAGGCAACTGCCCCTTGATCAGTCAACCAGGGCTGCTAACAAACCTCTAGACCCTGGGTCATCAATTTTCTTTCATCTATCCATCCCTTGACCAGTCAGCCATTTTATTTTTTAGTATCCAACAGCAGGGATTACCACACTGGCTTTTCTCTATTATAGTCTGGGTGGGTGATCATCCAGCCATGTGCATTGGTCATAATTTGAGATCAAGGATATTCCTGGTCAATTGACCAGCTGTCACGGAAACCAGTTAATCCTTCCGATAATAAATTCATCACAACCGGTCAAATGTTCACTATCTAAATTTGAGGCAGGCAATTAACTAACCGGCTAATGACTGGAATTTTGACCACTGCAACTTTGGCCAATCAAATTCAACCAACCGTATCACAATATTTTTTTTCGCCGCTTACCATGCATGATTAAACCAGTTATTGATTTTTATGTGACAATAAATGCATATCTTATTGCCAAATGTTTTTTATTTTAATAATTTAGAACTTTAATCTATCAGCCAATATTGGTATTAGCACATATATATGCTAGTATTGATTCAATATGTAACACTAATCTTTGTTACAATCATTTTATGCCAGGGTGTTTGGTTTGTGCCTCATCTGCTGGAATTCCCACGTTAGCAAAGACTACCTAACAATTTGCACACATTCATACCATACATATCAAACCAACTGTGCAACTGATGTATCAAATTTAGTTTTGTTATCAGGCAAGTTTGTATGGTACTATGTTTGGATACAGCTGGTATCTTTGATCAGACCAAACTGGAAACCAGCTACAGAATCAGAATATGTGTACTTGTGAATTGTGCATTGTCGATTGAAATTGATTTTTAAAAACATTGAGAACTTGGGGGAGGGGAGAGAGGTTGTAATTAATTAATTAATAGTTTTCAGAAAAAAAGTAGTCAATCTACAGCAATTCATTTTAATTTTACCCTGATTACACAATGATAGGGGAAAAGTTAAAAATTTGTTCATAAAAAGAAACTTTGATTGAAATCTATTGCATTTCAAGAAAATAAATGTGTTAAAAACAAAATAAATCCGAATTCAGTTTTTATATTTTGTTTTATACTAAATTGTAATGAGGGTTTGGAGTAGTGCCGCCATCGTTGCTTAGCGCATGTTCAAATTTTATGTAGCAGACCACATAACATGAATTATTTAATTTTCAGGATTTGATGATTTTATGGTGTTCGCGAGAACAAAATTTTGGAAAAGTTGTTATTTTGGACTTCTACGAAGTGTTCACTGTTACAACATTTCAGGATTGTCACCGACTTTTTGTCTTGTGAAATTAGAGCAGTTTACCGAATAAATTTTACACATGTGTACGTTGCACGAGACCAATACGAAACAGAACGTGATGCAAGGACTGTAAACGTAAGAAATAATACAGACACGCTGATTTTACGACCCTTTCCAGTTTCCGTGATTATAAGTACCATTTATCCTTAGGTAATACCGATCAAATTAAAACAGAATAGCAGTCAGAAACAGTTACTTTTCAACGAGAATGGCAGATCAGAGCGACAAAAACATCTGACAATAACAATAACATAACAGAAAAGTTATAAATGTCACTGTAATGGGTTTGATGGCTCCATAGTTTGGACTATTATTTGGAACAGATGTAACTGACATGACAAGCCGTACGGGTATGGGTATGATATAAACGTTGACAACAAACGACTCACTGTAAATATGGCAACAAACCTACAAACTATCACATCTCATATTTCACCAAAAATATCATATTGCTTTTTTTTTCAAAATTACAATAATAATTCAATAATCCTGACCAAGGTTTGCTATATCACAGACGAGGAATTGATCATTTAAGATATTTGGAGAGGGGGAAATATAATTCTGTATTGTGCTGCTGATTTTTGAAGCTAAAAGTTAGAGGTTACCAACATTTAATAAAGAAGAAGAAATTTTAAGAAAAGTAACTTTTATAATGATTCCAAACCCTTTCCTTCCTAATTGGTTCATCCCTTACAAGCACATAAATTCCCCCCCCCCAAAGTAATTGTATTATCCCTGATAATGTGACTAAACTTACAAAACAAAATTTGGTATATCATTTTTTTTTGGTAAAAAACTCAAAGAAAATAAAATTTTGGATAAGAATTTTGTTGTGCAAAAATCTCACAAACGAAAATGTAATTTTTAAAAATATGCTTTTTGTTCTGTTGTGATTGACAAGTGTCCGAATTTCCAAATGACCAGTGAGCCCCCTCGATCAGTTTCTTATCTTTACAGGACCTCTTCTAATCCCCTTTAGTCAATATTTCACTTCATCTTGGAGCCTTGTAAGCTGCCAAAATGTCCCAGTTTATCTTTTACAACCTAACTTGTTTGACCATCGCTGTATAAAACTGCCGAACAAAGGTTGTCTACACTCGACATCGCACCTGACAACAGCAAACTGCATCATGAATTTCGTGTAAAAAACACTTGTATGTGTTGAAATCTGATGATTTATGTGACAGAGAAGGGGTTGGAGAGCTCTTGTGTGTGTACACCAAGAGCAGAACGGTGCAGTCTGGATAAGAGGTATACAAACAAAACCACATGTCTTGTACTACAACATACAGGAGTCATATGTATCTATGTAACTGCTGACTGTTAACGACATCAGATTATTTTACTAGGATGTGAGTATTTGATTGAAACATTACTGCCTTGACTTTTGTTCTTTAAAACATCAAAAGTATCCAACTTACAATACATGCCACACTTTGGTGTTAAAATTTACCTTAAAATAGAGTACTAACTGAGCATATACTAACAAATTATGAGAAATCACAAAACATACAAAAAGATAGAAAAATTATACAGAAAAATGTTACATTTGAACTGCAAAACTATGTTTTCCATGGGTTTGATTGACTTACTATTTCTATGCCCCACAAAAATTCAGATTTTTTGTAATTTGAGAGCCCCTCTGAAAATAAAATAATATTTTCCACCAAAATCTTGGTATAACATTTTGTACATTTTATGCATTTTTTTATGATTTTATCATTTTTTTATGATTTTATCATTTTTTTTTATGATTTCTTCTTTAATTTTGAACCAAATGGACATAATTTCCTATTGGCAACATGTCTTGACCAAAATTTTAAAACAATGTGGGCAAAATTGAAGTATTTTTACGAATTTGATGGTATTTTGTGAAAGGTGACAAAAGTTGACTTTGGCGTTGAAAATGGTGGAATATTTAGAAACCCTGATTACAAGACTGAATGAATGACTAAACAAAGAGTAAAACAAACAAACAAATGAATGAATGAAATAAATAAATATCTGATCACGAAAACTATTCACTGGATATTTCAACCACAGACCTTAGAAAGATTTGGGTAAATCAAAAGCTTCGCAAATAAGCACGTTATAGATTCTAATTTCACGTGTGATAGGGAAGTGAATGTGTTGTGTAGCTGCCACCTAGTATTCACAACACAGAATGTAATCTTCTGGAAAAAAGGAAGGTAAAATGGGCTTAAAGTTCTTCTGGTTCGATGCATAGTATAAAGACCAAATAAGTCTCCAATTGTTTTCCTGTCTACAGACACAGATTTTCCCGCCAAAGATTAGAATGTCAAATTCTTCAGCGCTTCAGAAAAACTTCCATTTTCCCACAGTTTTCTCCACCTTTCATATTCACCAAGGATTGCTACATTCATATAACCTTGAATATTAATCCAATTTAAATTAAGAATATTATAATTTAACTGAAAGAAGATCAATTTCATTCGAAATTTTAATCTTAATTTTCAATATTAACTACAGATTAGACTAAAAGGCGAGTAAACCAATTCAGCTACTTTTTTTATATTTTTTGATCCAATTGTGATCCTCACCTTGACTGAATTAATAATAAATGTTTACAATCTGTTTAGATATTACACTGAGATTTTTCCCGAATTATAAAAAGCTAAATAATACTTTTGAGTTGGCATGAGTGGGTGAATTTCGGGAAAATATGCAAAATTTGACGACAAATGAACATTTTAAGGGTGTAGCAGTGACTTTCATGAATGTAGTTACGGTAATTCAAGAAACTCACAAAAATTGGTACTGGAGAAAATTTAAGTGTCAGATTTTCCAGATATGTATGTGTTCATCTTTCATAAAATAATTTAATTTAGAAAGATATGATTTAATTTTCAAATCCTGTACTGTTTTTTGCTCAATTTGCTGAAGTTGATCAAATACAAACACTGAGCCTGTTAACAAATATGATATACAACCGATATACAACCGCTAAGATGACATTGAGTACGAGATAAAGAACACATTAACATCAATCTTTCCAACGGGACATGATTTAAACCATAAGTTTATGAGTTTATAACTCAGAAATCTGATACATTTTAACTTGTGTGTGATTGTTGATCATTCAAAAAAATTATAAAAAAAAAATTCAAGATTTCTTAGCTTTGCTATTTAATGCAATTATTTACAAACAAATTTTAATTATTGTGATGAAAAAATATTGATCGCAGGACATTTTAGACAAACTGCCAAAATACACATTTTTTTTCATAGCAGGAATGAATGATAAACACATGTCAGATGAAAGATCACACATCACAACTGTTTAGAGTTGTTTTTTTTCACATAGGTGGAAATTTCATTCTTCAACATTCGATTATATCGGGCAGAGGAACGATCGACGTTGTACATCGAAAATAATTACAGAATTGTGAAAACATGTAAAAATAAAGCAGCCACCCGCTACGATAGATATTCTTTGCAATTATTGGTGTTTGTATAAGAGAAGCTACTGGCCTAGAGCGTAACACGCTTGGTTCTTCCATTCAGTTATATAGCCTAAAATTACATTCAAAGCCTGACCATGTTCTGAAAATATTTGCTTTATTGATCAACATTAGACTACAACCAAAGCACACTCAAGCAAGGCAGGCATCTTTCCAATAAAATGATTCCTGTTTTTAGTGTAGATATTGACAGCTGTTTTTTTTTAACTAGGAGCCAATGATTTTTTTCTCATTTTGTATATCGGTTGTTGTGTGTGTTCAGGCAAATTCACTGTATGGGAAGACAATATAACATGTACATAAATTAGTGGGACATGATATCTGTTGAGATCTGCACAACATTGAATGCAGAGATTGGAGAAATCAATAGTTACAATGCCAAGTACAAATACTGCACATTATGCAAAATTAAGCCAAACCATCCTCAGTAATGATTGCAACACATAACACAGAATGTGTCAAAATGTGCAAGTGGACACATGTGCAATAAATGAATCCTACAGCTCAGCGCACATTACAGACCTGTTTAAAACCCCCAACATAACTTTAGAGCGGCGCAAAGCACTGATCTAGTCCGATATACATCACATACACACACTATACAACAATCCTTCTACGGATAAAAAGAACACCGACAAGCCCTAGTTTTTTTAAGTCCAGATTTTCACCCGATTATCAGTCACCATCAATCTCTTCCCCCACCCCCTTCCCTATTTTTTTTAAAATCCTGAATTGGTCGTTAGTATAGTGAATAGAGTGGCTCAGTACTGCGAGTCTTAGACAGTGGCGGGCACGACATAACAATATCATAGAATGCACTTAAGACAAATTTGGTTTTTGTTCTATCCTTTCTGGTCCACTGGTCAGTAAGAATCGTTGCAAAGTCAGCACAAAAGACGAAAAGGACATAAAGAAATCCTTCTGACAGAAATTTACTGCTCTTAACACACCTCCATGATGTGAATGTAACCAGTCAAAGGTGAAAAAAAAATCAAAGAAAGAAAAAAAAGCAACTGAACTGCTCACCTAAAACATCACGGCAAATTCGAAAATATATCGATGTGTGAGCAATTTTCAATTAAATATCAGTTAACAAAGTAATTAAGGATTTTAATTTATTACTCAGTCAATTAGCAGGGTGGTGTTATTTGTATGGCAATCACACAAACACTGTAGTATATGTGTTTTTTGTTACATTTATTAATTAGCTATGGTACATTGTAACAATATCAGCAAGCATTTGCAAACCTATGATAGCTAGTTAACTACTTAGTCGGCTAGCTTTAATTCTGCATTGTGAACAGATTCAGGCCTAACCAAAACAGTTTTTGTTCCCCGATTTAATCTGTGTTTTTGCGATCACAAAGACAAGTGGGATTTCTCAATGGATCTGATGGTGACGAGGTCTGCAAAGACTTCTTTTCCTTGAATGGTAAGAAACACCTTTGTTCTTCAAAGAGTACAACTAAACAAACATCAAAGACTGAATAGATACTGGTCACTGCATTAGACTACTTAAACACTGCCATGGTAGAGTTTATATTACGATATAAATACACGTTTACAACATGGTTTCATAGCTAAATCTCAGTTGAAGTAAAAATTGAAAATGAAAATATTTTCTGAGATTAGGGAGCCATGTTTTAAACCAGTAGTGGAATAATCATGGTTGCTCGATGTAAAGAAAACGACATATGTTCTTTGAATTCAACAGGGACGGTATACAAACAAACTACTAACATATCTCACCCTACGTGATACAACTAATTCAATCAATTACTTGTGGTAATTCAGATATTTAATAAGAATATGTTAACAATAAATAGTTAATAATTATACAATTAAAGAAACTGGCCTCGAAAAATGTGAAATTATTAGCAATAGTTTCTGATGACAAGAAAAACAAACATTAATCAATTGTCCATCATATTGGGCAACACATTTGGATTATAATGAAGATTAAATGTACATCAATTTTAAAAATGGTGAAGTTACATTAGAAGATGATTAAACTGAGTTTAATTGTTCTCCAGAGAGAACCGGTAGCTGAGGTGAGTTTTTATAACTTGATAAGCTTACAGTAAACGTTGAAGGTGACACGGTAAGAGATGGGAAAGGGGGAGGGGGTATCAGTGACCGAGCTGTCTGTGTGCTACTTTTATTGGACATATTTGGAGAGACAATAAAAACAATAGAAAGTTTTTCTCACCCCGGTTGTAAATTTTAACAGTGCTACTAAGTTTGTTATTTTACGATTGACTCTAAACTTCACACCTCCATACAGTAGAAACAACGGTACCCGATAATAGGTTTACTCCCACATGACACCAATTGCGACAATTCACTTTTTTCCGGGAGGGGGGGGGGGGTAAAACATTAAAATAAGGAATAGCAAAACCTACTTTTCGTAGTCTCCCTTGCAGTACAGTTTTCTGTCTTTAAAATAACATGATCGTGACAGCGGCGATTGGCACACGCTGCATTGCAAACATTGTTCGTGCCACGAGTTTTCCATGACTCGCATCAGAAAGCGGTCCTCGATAGGTTGTTGACAACCGGCGCAAAGCGCCTTGCAGCATTTGCCGTTCTTTTTTAAACCGTTGTCGCCTGAAAACGAAAAACACCCAAGGACAATTCAGTATTTTAAAAATACGCTTTATGTAATTTAGATGAATAAATTATGAAATATAAATAAATTGTTCGGGTGGTTATTTCAAGTCAAACTCGTAAACTGAACAGGTAACGGCAGCCTAGTGAGTTGAAAATTAACAAGTTACCCACACAGTACGGCGAAGACGCCTAGGAAAACACGGCATAGGCATAACCTTAGATGTCAATCGGATAATTTCAAACTTCCATTTTATTCAAAGTTAAAAAAAAATTGTAATGGTATCCAAATTATCGATACGAGTATTTTTGTTCGTTCATTTTTATCGGCAAAGTGGATTTGGATATTTAGACTTCAAATGTTTTCGGACGACAACGCGCGGGCATTCAAGGGCAGACGATCTACACGACGTGACTAAAAAATCCAAGGTTCTTAAAACAACCACCGATTAGGAAAAGAAAACAACTAGCTCAAAGAAAGGCTGTTCTTGGTGTATAAATAAAGCTGAATAATAACCATAACATGACCAGGTTTAGTATTGCAGCGTCCAATGTTGAGATAAGTTGCGGCCCGTTGCGTTCATTCTGACAGGTAGCAGAGATGGGAGCTCGAGCAGCGACGCCGACTGCGATGTGTCCATGCCCACCGGGAGCGATGAAATTTGGCAATAGTGGTGAAAAGGGGGAAATCCTACATCCAAAAAAATTAAGTAAATCAATAATTGTATGATAGCGATACTTACCAGTGTTAACTGTTGTTTGTATGAAGTCAGGATGTATCGTTGTGTTTGTTACGTCTTCTAGTTTTAATGATGCCATATCACAATGCGACGAAACACTGGAAATATCTCGCACCGTAGTCAGTGTCGTTATATCCTAAAAAAATAACGGTGATTATTAAAAAAAATGACACGCTAACAGCATTAGGAAGAAAGTTTCTGATATTCAAATACATAATTCCTGGGAAATTAAGTCAGAAAAACCTGATTTGGAAAAAAAATAGAAAATTAATGTCAAAAGTTTTTTAAAAAAAGATGAGCAAAAAAAAAATGTCACTGTACCTGACAGTACGGCATATGGGTGGCACAGCTTGACTCGGTATGGTTCCAAAAAATCTCAGCAAAGATATCTGTCTAGCTGTACGCTAATAGTCGCACGTTGCATCGACCAGTGTAGGTAGACCGATAGACTGCCACGGTGTGTGCTCAGAGTTTAAAGTTTAATACACACACGCCGAGAAAACACCGACACCTGCCAAAATATTGAATTTGTCGGTCCAGTTTTTGGGGTTGGTGTTTAGAGAACCCGGGCTCAAATCAAGCAAGTGTTGCATGTACTAGTTGAGTTATTTGCTAAAAATCCCAGTGTTTACAATGAGTGGCGAGCCGGGTAGATACAGATGGAACGTTAAAGTTTACCGCTATATACTGTGTTATGTATTACAACGGGGCCATGAATGAATAAGCACTTACAAGCCGAATCACATTAAACACTTTACAGATAACGCTCCGCTGTTCGCGTAATGTTTTTTTGAAGGACGGCCTCAAATAAATGTTGAAAAATTTAAACTAATAATTTATGCGTTTGAAGTGTTTAAGATGCTATGCTGAAGTAATTGTTTTTGAGTTGTTGTATATGGAGATGAACACAGACGAGCTATTTGATTAGTGACACGATACATAGTATGGCGGTGATGCGGTGCAATGGGAAACCATATCTCCGCCTGAACCGAGGGCACAGATTTGTAAAGGGGCGGGACATTTCATCACTACGCGAATGAAAGTCGAAGCAATTTTTTCCGAATTTTATCTGACAGTTCTCCTTCCCCCGACAAAGTAAGCTATGGCGTATACAGCCGGTGTGTCCCGACTATATGCACCAGTTACGCAGAGTACATATGTTTTGTAATGGCCCGTGCGAGCTCACAGCTGAAAAGGCGATAAATTTCTGCAGCGTTGAAAGTTTACCCAAGGGGTCAAGGGTCAAGATTGTAAGCCATTTGTTGACCAACGACTACGCCAGTTACTCTTCAGAATTTACCACAGGCAAAAATTAAAAGAAAAAATGTTTTTTAAATATTTAAAACTCATTGTAAAATTTAACCCGAAGCTGAATATCTATGTTTTAAAACGTGTCATTCGTATGAAATTAGTACCGACGTCCTGTGGGATAAGAGAGGACAGTAATAGGCTTACCATCTACTGGTATTGTTCAATACTTTGTTCCAGATTGTACGCGGATTTGACTGTAAACGATTATCACAAAAAAATTAATTTGTTCAGGTTTAATATCTAACATAGCACATGATAATAGAATTTTCTCAAAATGCGTTTCCTGAAACCTCTCACCATTTTTATGATTTCCCTCGAAGTTCGGACTACCGGTCCCTCGTGAAAGAACACTCACGTACCAGAGATATTTTCATTTCCCCGTGAACTTGTAATTCAAATAAATCGTATCCTTTATTGTAATTCGCCCCGTATTTACTGCAAAAATCTGTCCTATCAATGAACTTAAATAACCCATTCTGTTCAGAACGATAACGTAGATAATGAAATTAAAACGTACATCATTAAGCGGGTGCGTGCAAGTAGCTGGGGGGGGGGTGTTCAGTATTCAAGGTTCGGCGCACCGTGGTTGGTAAGGACAGGCTGTATCTCGTTCCCGTTGCGTCGCTATCGCTAACACACTTCAACAACCACGCGCACGTATGTAACTCACAAGTCAACGCTACAAACGAAAACAGTCTAAACTTAACAGAAATACTTAGTCACTGGTAAAAGGAGATTTATAACAAGTTTGCCGACACTTTGTAATGATATCACCCGTCTAAACAATTCCTCGGGAGAGTTCTCAAGAATGTGGCGGATCGGGAATCAAACGGGAGGGAATCACTGATAAAGAGATTCTGCGAAGTATAGTGTGAAATAGCGTGTAAAAGTGTCGATTGCTAGGACGCACATTGCTCTTTGACAATCTAAGTTCCCGCCGACTGTCTATTTCGCAATCTTTGTTAGACTTTACAGTTAAATATATGTAAAACTAACTCAAAAACTGGATCGACTATTTTTGCGGTTTATCCATAATGTTATTTACTAACAATATTTACCGGATTTTAGTTCGTTTTTTTTTGCTTTGATATTGTTGGTGAAGCGTTTCAACAATGAACGACAATGAGCGAAACATGCTGAACTGGAATTGTTCCAAATAGACTGGTAGAGATTTTAGCTCACACTGAACCCTATTCGCAATTTAATATTTGTGACAGAAAAAAGGTATTTAGCCGTCATATCTCAGGTGGACGGGTTTATTTATTTCTTTATTTATTTGTTTATTTATTTATTTATTTGTATACATACTGTATTTATTTACGTAAACTGTGGCGACACGCTGTTTTCAACGGAGTAATAGTCGTGGGACTGGTTATAATGCAAATGTTTGCAGTTTCAACAAAACTTACTGATGAAACCGCCAGTTTAATCGAGAAAAAACACCCCAATCATAAAAACGTCGAGCGTGACGGTTGATGTGTCGACAGTAACTAGACCGACGGAAAATGAAGTCAGAGTGTGTAGAAAGACGAAAAAAGACGAATGCCAATTACATCAACAAAGGCAAGGGAATTGAGCGTAAATTTAGTCACCAATATCGCCAGTAAAGTAGTGCGATGTATCATTACAGGACACACGAAGCAGACATTTGACTACTTCGACGTATATAAAGAGAAATCATCCACGGTCTCTGCTCGATATAACTACTTGCAAAAGTGGCGCTCTTCCTGGACTCAGCTTGTAGCGACAGTTCGAGTCATTGGCACGTCTTTACGGTTCGCCAATTCGATCGGACAAGGGAACAAAGAACGAGCATATACTACTAATTATCTACGACTAAATTATAGGAATAAAGAGACTCTATTTTGAGGGCAATCAGCTTGCATGTAAAGTTCACATCAACACTCCTGCCTCAGTTTGACACGAGGTTGAATTTATCGTTTACAACAAACGAACGAACGAGCGGCTGGCTCCGGGCTGGACGACTTGCAGTTGCTATGACCGAGACGCCCTCTTCTTGTTTCTCATTCGCAAAAAATTGACAGATACGAGTAAAATACCAAAGAAGGACTCACAAAAAACGTATTGGCAACACTGACTTCGAACAGTTATCAGACTTTGATATTTAAATTTATCATCACAAAACAACTACACTGCCTGGAAACGCAAACTCACAATGGTGTGGGGGGGGGGATAATTTACGGATACGTTGCTCGCAGTAGACAGCGATAAAAGTACAGTTTAAATGTTAAGGAAGGAGGAAGAGGGCAGGTAATGTGTTTTTATCAAAGAGAAGTGGTAAAACAACCAGTGAAATATGGTGTAATTTAAGTAAAAATGACAGCACTTTTATGCCTATTAAAGTCAGGATAGCTGTAAACGAGAAAACTATCAGATGCGCTAAGGTGCGATAAAGAGCAGTTGCACCCTTCCATAATCAAGAGCGGTCCCTTTATTTCGTTCCCAGCATGCAGTGGGCGTAGTGACTCGTGTCTGGAGGCATTTGGCCTAGGGTAATGCCTTTTACCTCGTAGGGGGTAACTGCCTTCTTGAATGTATTAGGGGGGCAATAAAGTAGCTTCAACCAGTTATAATCAAGCTTTCAGATCTCTGCTCAACAAAACAGACTTCCAGGAAGGAGATCTCTCGTCACGGGGTTAGATATTTGAATCACAGAAGAACTCGTATTTTTTTTTTAAATTAGGTTTGCTAAAGTGTATGCGCCTATACACATGCCTTTGTGAATATATAAGGTAAATAAAATTAACCGGAGTAATATCTTGATTTAAAAATATACAATTGTTTCTTTAGAGCCCAATACGTGTACGTATTGGTGAAAAAGCCCGTCTGTATTACCATTAATAAAAAGCCACAGTCGTCGCATCGACGCGTTCGGTATGGGTTCCATGCACCGCCTACAACGCACATAACATGCATTATTCCAACGCGCGCTGCATGACGACTGTGGCGCTCTACCCTTTGAGGACATTAAAATGTACCTTCAAGTAGCTCCCCTGGGATACCGGTCTAGGATCCCACCCCAAATAACCACAGTAAATGTAAACATTAGTACACTTTGGATCACAGCAGCACATCAATACCACTTTTAGCGACTAAATTATTACCACGGGGTTTAATGCTATGGCGAAACTTTCCCAACATTTGTTGCCGTTTTGGATGAGTTGACTGAAATGATGCAAAGACGTCATGTGTATATTCTCGGTACAACAAACCCGTTCCCTTTATTTTTATAAATTTCAATAGCAGCTGAATCCAGCCAGTCAATCAACAACCTCGATGCGCAACGACGTCCGCTGAAAACGTTCAATGTTATTCAATAGAGGTGATCTGAGATGTACAAATAAGATCAAATATTGAGAAAGTGTTTAAAAAAGAAACATCACCATGGCGATGAGGATACTGTCTTGGTTACCAGAAACTTTTGACACAAGGGATATTCCCGTGAAAAAAAACAGTTACATTTTTATCGATTTGCTTTATCGAGCCATGGCAGAAAACGGAAAAATGCGATCAGTTGTTTAATTTTGCCAATAGGAATTTGATACAACACTCCACGTAAGATTGAATAAAAACAGTCGAATTCTACAACGAGAGAACAAACAAAACCAAATTGGGCTTAATATTTCAAATCCTGTTCATGAAAGCTTTTAAGAAGAAAAATGCGGAAACAAAAAAAAAAGAGTTTATAATGCTGCGTAATAAAATGAAAAGTCAACAAGGACAGCCTGTTCACTGTTTTCTCCATTCTCCGTTTTCTCACCAATTCATATCCTTTTTCGAACACTCATCCACTTACGATGGCTATCTAATTAAACAACAGAGGCTTATATTTCATACGCTAACGTTAAACCATTCTCCGAGAGTGTGCAAGAAAATGGGACGAATACACATTACGCATGCATAACGTTATATAACAAAAGGAAAAACGCTAGAACGAGGAAATTGTTTCTCCAGCAGTTTATTAGTTGTATGAACAAATAAGTTCATCTTTTTTGATCAAGTACTTTTTAATAGTCACTTGACATTGCTGTCAATGTCTGACCTGGGAATTTCGGAAATTGAGAAGTAGGTATTCAGTATTACGTGAATCCTTATTTAAGACGAGTTAAATGACATACATTTTTTGGACAGGTACTAAGTGGTCTTGATTTCTGGAATCTATAAATTATTCTTGTCAATTGGTGTGCTCAATCGTATTAGAATCCCTGGTAATTGCTCTGAAGTTTTGGAATTCCTGGTGATGTACTCAGGGTTTCACAACTTCTGGCGATGTGCTCCAAGGCATCAACATTTCTGGCTATGTTTCACAATTTTTGGTGGTGTACACCGAAGTTTTCAAAACCATGATAATATTCCCTAAGGTCTTGGTGATTTTTGTGATGAGCCCCTGGTATTGCTCTGAAGTTTTAGAATTCCTGGTGATGTACTCGAGGGTTTTCACAACTTCTGGTAATGTGCTCCAAGGCATCAGCATTCCTGGCTATGCTTCACAATTTCTGGTGGTGAACACCGAAGTTTTCAAAACCATGATAATATTCCCTAAGGTCTTGGTGATTTTTGTGATGAGCCCCTGGTATTGCTCTGAAGTTTTAGAATTCCTGGTGATGTACTCGAGGGTTTTCACAACTTCTGGTAATGTGCTCCAAGGCATCAGCATTCCTGGCCATGTTTCACAATTTCTGGTGGTGAACACCGAAGTTTTAAAAATCATGATAATATTCCCTAAGGTCTTGGTGATTTTTGTGATGAGCCCCTGGTATTGCTCTGAAGTTTTAGAATTCCTGGTGATGTACTCGAGGGTTTTCACAACTTCTGGTAATGTGCTCCAAGGCATCAGCATTCCTGGCCATGTTTCACAATTTCTGGTGGTGAACACCGAAGTTTTAAAAATCATGATAATATTCCCTAAGGTCTTGGTGATTTTTGTGATGAGCCCCTGGTATTGCTCTGAAGTTTTAGAATTCCTGGTGATGTACTCGAGGGTTTTCACAACTTCTGGTAATGTGCTCCAAGGCATCAGCATTCCTGGCTATGTTTCACAATTTCTGGTGGTGAACACCGAAGTTTTAAAAATCATGATAATATTCCCTAAGGTCTTGGTGATTTTTGTGATGAGCCCCTGGTATTGCTCTGAAGTTTTAGAATTCCTGGTGATGTACTCGAGGGTTTTCACAACTTCTGGTAATGTGCTCCAAGGCATCAGCATTCCTGGCTATGTTTCACAATTTCTGGTGGTGAACACCGAAGTTTTAAAAATCATGATAATATTCCCTAAGGTCTTGGTGATTTTTGTGATGAGCCCCTGGTATTGCTCTGAAGTTTTAGAATTCCTGGTGATGTACTCGAGGGTTTTCACAACTTCTGGTAATGTGCTCCAAGGCATCAGCATTCCTGGCTATGCTTCACAATTTCTGGTGGTGAACACCGAAGTTTTCAAAACCATGATAATATTCCCTAAGGTCTTGGTGATTTTTGTGATGAGCCCCTGGTATTGCTCTGAAGTTTTAGAATTCCTGGTGATGTACTCGAGGGTTTTCACAACTTCTGGTAATGTGCTCCAAGGCATCAGCATTCCTGGCCATGTTTCACAATTTCTGGTGGTGAACACCGAAGTTTTAAAAATCATGATAATATTCCCTAAGGTCTTGGTGATTTTTGTGATGAGCCCCTGGTATTGCTCTGAAGTTTTAGAATTCCTGGTGATGTACTCGAGGGTTTTCACAACTTCTGGTAATGTGCTCCAAGGCATCAGCATTCCTGGCCATGTTTCACAATTTCTGGTGGTGAACACCGAAGTTTTAAAAATCATGATAATATTCCCTAAGGTCTTGGTGATTTTTGTGATGAGCCCCTGGTATTGCTCTGAAGTTTTAGAATTCCTGGTGATGTACTCGAGGGTTTTCACAACTTCTGGTAATGTGCTCCAAGGCATCAGCATTCCTGGCTATGTTTCACAATTTCTGGTGGTGAACACCGAAGTTTTCAAAACCATGATAATATTCCCTAAGGTCTTGGTGATTTTTGTGATGAGCCCCTGGTATTGCTCTGAAGTTTTAGAATTCCTGGTGATGTACTCGAGGGTTTTCACAACTTCTGGTAATGTGCTCCAAGGCATCAGCATTCCTGGCTATGTTTCACAATTTCTGGTGGTGAACACCGAAGTTTTCAAAATCATGATAATATTCCCTAAGGTCTAAGTGATATTTGGTGATGAGCCCCTGGTATTGTAATTTAATTACGCCATGTTTTCAGATTTCCCAGCGATGTGCTTTATAGCTTCCTAATTCCTGATAATGTTTTGTAATTTCTGGTAATATGCACCATTGATTTGGCAGTCCTGGCAACATGCTTCGGGGGGTTCAGAATTCTCGATGATGAGCTCCAAGATTTTTGAATTCCCGAGAAATCCTTATGATATGCTTCAAGGTGTTGACCGTCAGTATCGAAATGTATCCGAGGATTTGAGAACTTCTGGTGATAAACTCAAAGGTTTTAGAGTTCCTTGCTACATGCTCGTGAGTTTTCAGAATTCCTGGTGATATGGCCCGGGTTTTTGAATTCTTGGTGACAGGCTTTAAAATTTTAAAATTCATGTTTCTGTGTTTTGTAATAAATGTGCCAGGGTTGTTGCAAAATTCCTGGCATTGTGTGCCAAGTTTACAGTCAAGGCAATGTGATCCAGGAGTTCCCAGCGACCCAATTTCTGGTAATACATGTATGTTTTGTAGTTCCTGGTGATGCGCTTCACAGTTTTGATGGCCTTGGCAATAGGCCCCAGGGTTTTCAAAATTTATGGTAATGCTTTTTGTAATTCCTGGTGTTGTGTCCAAAAATGTTTGAATTCCCTGCGATGTGGTCCAGCTTTTCAGTATTTGTGGTAATATGCTCCAGGGTTTCAGAATGTCTGGTAGTGTGCTCCAGGGTTTTTGAAATTGCTGGTGGTGTGCTACAAGGTTTTAGAATTCCTGGTGACCTGCTCCAGGGTTTTGGAATTCCTGGTGACGGGCTCCAGGGTTTTAGAATTCCTGGTGACCTGCTCCAGGGTTTTGGAATTTCTGGTGATGTGCTCCAGGGTTTTGGAATTCCTGGTGATGTGCTCCAGGGTTTTGGAATTCCTGGTGATGTGCTCCAGGGTTTTAGAATTCCTGGTGACCTGCTCCAGGGTTTTGGAATTTATGGTGGTGTGCTACAAGGTTTTAGAATTCCTGGTGACCTGCTCTAGGGTTTTGGAATTCCTTGCGATGTGCTCCAGGGTTTTGGAATTCCTGGTGATGTGCTACAGGGTTTCGGAATTCCTGGTGACCTGCTCCAGGGTTTTGGAATTCCTGGTGATGTGCTCCAGGGTTTTGGAATTCCTGGCGATGTGCTACAGGGTTTCGGAATTCCTGGTGACCTGCTCCAGGGTTTTGGAATTCCTGGTGATGGGCCCCAGGGTTTTAGAATTCCTGGTGACCTGCTCCAGGGTTTTGGAATTTCTGGTGATGTGCTCCAGGGTTTTGGAATTCCAGGTGATGGGCTCCAGGGTTTTAGAATTCCTGGTGACCTGCTCCAGGGTTTTGGAATTCCTGGTGATGTGCTCCAGGGTTTTAGAATTCCTGGTGATGTGTTCCAGGGTTTTAGAATTCCTGGCGATGTGTTCCAGGGTTTTAGAATTCCTGGTGACCTGCTCCAGGGTTTAGAATTTCTGGTGATGTGCTCCAAGGTTTTAGAATTCCTGGTGGTGTGCTCCAGGATTTCGGAATTCTCGGTGATGTGCTCCAGGGTTTTGGAATTCCTGGCAATATGCTACTGCTACAGGGTTTAGAATTTCTGGTGATGTGCTCCAAGGTTTTGGAATTTCTGGTGGTGTGCTCCAAGATTTCGGAATTCTCGGTGATGTGCTCCAGTGTTTTGGAATTGCTGGTGATGTGCTCTTGGTTTTGGACATTCCTGGTTCCTAGTAATAAGCTTCCTTGTTTAAGAAATTCTGGTAATATGCTCCAGTGCAAAATTCCTGGTAATATGCACCATGGTTTTGACAGTCTTAGCAATGAGCACCAGGGTATTGGAATTCTTGGTAATGAGCTCACAAGTTTACTGGTAATGCGTTCAAAATTGTTTTAGGATTTCAAAGGAGTGTAATTCTGGAGATGTGATCAAGGGTTTCAAATTTCTGGTGATGCGTTTCACAATTCCTGGTAATGTGCTCCGGGAATTTAGAATTCCTGGTTTAGTTATCTAGAGGTTCGAAATTCCTAGTGAATGAACTCCAGTGTTATTGAATTCCAAGTGATGTGCTTTGACGGTTTGGATGTGCTCCAGGGTTTTTAATTTTTTGTGATGTGAACCAAGGTTTTGGAATACTCAAAGAACTCCAGGGTTTCACAATTTCTTGTGATGCGACTCAGTTTCGAAATTCCTTGTAATGCAATGCAGAATTTTGGAACATACAAAAATGACAAATCCTAGTATAGCATATATGTAGTTAAATAGATGTGAGTACCTAGTGTTGTACCAAGAGAGTTGCAGAATTCCTGGCGACATTCTCAAATGGTTTCAGAATTCCCAGTGCTCTGTGGAATTACTTGGGATTTGTGCTCTTACTGATGAGCATAACCCTAGCACCGCTGAAAAACTTGATAGGTCAAAGGTTACCACAATACACAACTTAAGCAATTTTAAACATATATTACTGTCATGCAACTGGGGCAGAGATCGAAGGATGATATAAATTTTGCGAGGGAGTCATCACCTGCGCATGCGTCAGATGGCCATAAAGTGTCAGTTTACAAACAAGCATCTACCCATGAGCCTTTGCGTTTTTAGAGAGTGTTGTTATCATCGCTTGGGACTCAATTCCCGCATGTGCACAGGTGACGACCCTCCCGCTTTGAATTATTTTTTCTGGTTTATATTTCTATTTACAAACAAACAAAGCAGGTAGGATATTTTGCATCTACTCCTCCTGCACAGACAACCCAACCCTGGTCTAAGAATGGCAATGACAACACTTTGGAGTGGTACAAGAGTCAATATATTTGTCACTATTCCATACAGATAAACAAGCTTGCTTGCCTTGCAATGATACTTAAAAAAAAAAGTCTTCCGCTTCAGCAGGAATTATAATTCGCATTTACGGTTACATTTTATAATAATTTTAAAATAGTTACTGTAAGACAATTTAATTTCACTATTTTGATCTATTTTACTGAGTTTTAATTTCAAGCATTCGTCAAGAAAATAATGAGTTCTATTGTTATTTTACATGTTTACAAGGATATAATTAACAGATTTCACTCATTAGCATAAATAGCTAAATTAAAAACTGGTGAATAATTAATGTGTTGACAGTAATTGGCCGAACAATTAACGCAACATGCTTTTCAGTCAAAATTCTCTTGAAAAAGTTTCGCTTTCTTTCTTCTTCTAGAATTCCAATTTCATGTTTGGGAGTACTTTTATATAACCAAATATGTCTTTAAAATCAGGCTTGAACATGTTGATAACCATACAAATATATTTCCCCCAGGACTGGGCGACGCAGGCAAGATTTATTGCCGCAGGTAATCTAAAGTGTGTTCCTTGATGCGAGGACACGCCCATCAACAAACACATACATAGACAGCATTATCTCACCTTTATCTTGTTTTATCTGCTATAACTTCCATGGATTGGAGTCACCACAGCACCAGGTCACTACACATACCACACTTCAACACTGCCATGGCGATGCTTTACGGTAGCCATGGTGATTTGCAGATCAACATCTTGAATTATTGACTTAAGGTATTTGCACTAATCCAACCAACAAAACTGAAAACTTCAAAACATTGGAAACCCCTGAACATATAGGCCAATAAATTCATCTAGCAGATGGATATGACGATGAAAACAATTCACAAATGTTTATCACTAGGGTTAGCCTTAAGTACTTAAAATATCAACTGGGAACAGATCAACAAGCCACTCGTATAACCTGTAACACTTCAGACACCAAAACAGCTCAGTAGATAATATCTATTGTAGATTTTTTTTTTCATTTGTACTCATCCAATTTTATATAACTGGAAAAGATTAATATTACTAATTAATTTTGGCATACAACAGTACTGTAAAATACTTAATTTTCGCTATTTTCGCTGAAGGACCTTTTCCCCCCATATATTTTACATTCAGTGAAATCAGTAAAAAAAAACTCCATACAAAATACCCGAAAATGTCTTTTCACCGAAAATTAATTCCAGCTAAAATAAAGTGTTTTACAGTAGTTTAAATGGTTGGTTCTCATAATCACTAAAGTAGTGTGTTCAAATTTCATGTAAACAGAGGACGTTTACACGTTGTAAGCATCGTATGTGACTCATATCGAAAATGATGTGACAACTGAGAAATTTATTTTCATACCACAGGATGGGTACAAATAAAACTACACCAATATATTTTGTTTACATTTTTAAGCCATCTAAACCAAAAAGAGAAAGAGAAAGAGAAAAGAGAAAAAAGGAAACTGTCCTAAAACCAAAACCTGTATATTGAATGCCTGTCTTTAAAGCGAGAGGGTCGTCACCTGCACACGTGCGGGAATTGAGTTCCAAGCGACGATAATAACACACGCTAAAAACGCAAAGGCTCATAAGTCTGACGTATGTGCAGGTGACGACTCCCTTGCTTTAAACCAAACTGAGAGAAGTAGATATCTGTTCAGCTGAAATGTTTCAAAAACTGTAATAAGAATGAACTGGAAATCAAAGTAAACTGCAAACTTGGGTCAAACATAAAAACTATTTCTTCATGACCCGTACAGCCCTGTAACCTGAATAATTTATCAAATTTGTATTTAATGTTCGGTTTAGACATCCTTGACTGCTGTGCCTTAAAGTGGGGCAGTTCCATTTATACCCGGGTCTTCCACACACCTTTGTTATATTTCAGATGCATGTCTTGTTATTACAACGGCGTAAAGGAGCATGTATGGCGCCACAAATACCCTGACACCACCTCGTGTGAACTCAAGTCAAATATTTCAAGCAGAAAATAAAACCATTTTGTGTTTCATTAGTTTGAATAGACAATTTAAGATTTGTGAAAACGTGCCATGGTAATTTTTAATCCCGTAAACTAATTATCGCTAAACTTTAAATTTTTTATTGTATAGTTTTATATTTTGAAAAGTGCTAGGCAAGTTTTCACACAGACTAAAATTGGGACAATTTGTTCTTTTTTATAAAATTCAATGGAATCATCAATCTTTTCACCACCAGACTTTTCCGCCCAATTTTTCAGCACTTTTTTCATAAATTCCCCAATATTTCCGGAAATGAACCCCAATTTTGGAGCCAACAGACAAAATCTTAGTCAATTATCAGTTTTTACTCAACAAAATTTACTATTTTTGTCCCAATATTCTCAAGGAAAGTCAGACTATAAACGGGACTATTTTGGGAGTTTGTGATAAAAGAGGGAACTGGTTGTGAAAAGGTTAAGATAAGTCACCTGAGTTGAGCACCCTCGTCTGATTCACTATTCATGGGGAGGATAAACAAATCAAGGCGAAATCAGGATTCAAATATTATAAATGAGATCACATAGCTCTAGTGAGTTGTTTAGTATGTGATTTTTCATGTTTCAACAATGTCAACTGACAAAGACAAATACAGCACATATGGTTATATTGACTCTATGAGCTACTCACAGGAGACGTAGATACAACGTAATGTAAACTGTTACTAGGGTCTCGAAACATGGACTGCAAATACCACAACGAAAAAGTTCAATAAAAACTACTCTTTTAAAAAAAAAATGTTTTTAGGTTCAGTGGAAAGCAGAAATGTGTACACTTGTAAATGCCTAACTCTGTTACATATGTCGCCTAACTTCACATGTTATTCATGTTATTTATTGGCTGTCATTATATTTCACATGTTTCTGCAGGACCAACAGAAAATGCCCAGCATCTCAATTGTAACACATATCCACAAGGCAGTGTAGATACAAATTGTAGATAAAAATTTAAAATATTCATAAAAGCAACGAAAATTTATGCAATAGTAGTATCCCACTCACAATCAATCACTTCACTTGCACCTTGGTACAATCACTATGAAAATGCTAGTAATATCTCATTGTTTGAATATAGCCTAGAATCTATGCAGTGCACTCACTACTGTATATATGCTAATACACTATATGCCTATGTACAATGCTAGTAATATCTCATTGTTTGAATATAGCCTAGAATCTATGCAGTGTGCCACTCACTACTGTATATATGCAACTACACTAATGCCTAGGTACAATGCTAGTAATATCTCATTGTTTGAATATAGCCTAGAATCTATGCAGTGTGCCACTCACTACTGTATATATGCAACTACACTAATGCCTAGGTACAATGCTAGTAATATCTCATTGTTTGAATATAGCCTAGAATCTATGCAGTGCACTCACTACTGTATATATGCTAATACACTATATGCCTATGTACAATGCTAGTAATATCTCATTGTTTGAATATAGCCTACAATCTATGCAGTGTGCCACTCACTACTGTATATATGCAACTACACTAATGCCTAGGTACAATGCTAGTAATATCTCATTGTTTGAATATAGCCTAGAATCTATGCAGTGCACTCACTACTGTATATATGCTAATACACTATATGCCTATGTACAATGCTAGTAATATCTCATTGTTTGAATATAGCCTACAATCTATGCAGTGTGCCACTCACTACTGTATATATGCAACTACACTAAAGCCTAGGTACAATGCTAGTAATATCACACTAAATGTAGCCTAGAATCTATGCAGTGCACTCACTACTGTATATATGCTAATACACTATATGCCTATGTACAATGCTAGTAATATCTCATGAAAATACTATATGCCTAGGTACAGAGCTAGTAATATCTCATGAAAATACTATATGCCTAGGTACAGTGCTAGTAATATCTCATGAAAATACTATATGCCTAGGTACAGTGCTAGTAATATCTCATTACTTATTCAGATTTATACAAACATCACACATTACTGAATACCGTAACATAATCTTTGTTCATTGGTGAGTTTGAAATTTGCTCGCGGAGAATTTCTCATAATAATGTGATCTCTAGGTAATTGACAATGTTCACGTTGATAAGATTTTCAAATACTACATAGATCCTAAAACGGTGTTAAAAGGCAATAGTCTGTTTCCATTCTCTCTCACACGCCAGTGACACTCACAACCATCATGTTATCAAAATGTTATCAGCATGACGACCAATAAAGATAGTACGACATGAAGATAAGCTGGATTTAAGTATAAAAATAATCCTTAGTAAATCCCAGATTAGCCGTTATCATGCATCTTATCTGTGTTAGACACCGAGGGACACGTACAAGTTCAGGGATGTTTATGTTTGATCTGCGCTTGTCTTCAAAGTCTTCAATGCGAGATCCACCTCTGGTTTGGGTCAAAGGGTCATTGCTTTTCATGGGTAAATGCTATTAACATTGTACAGTATTTTTTTTTCATGTAAGTTGGTTACAAGATTATAAGTGCATACAGGTATGCTTATATCTAAGTGAATGAAGTGTCTGAACTAATTTCAGAAATTTATTTGATTTTTCAGAAAAAATTATTTTATAGTATTTAGATAATACACATTGGTACGTAGAAGTATTGTAAATTACTTTTGCGAGGAAATGAAAAATTTCCTAATTTGCTGCTTAACAATTTTGCCAAACTATTGAAAGAAATGAAAATTTGGGCAAAAAAAACAAACAATTTGGTGAAAATGTGGCAGAATAAGGAATTTTTTTTCAACCCAATAATTATTGTAATGCCCATGAGAATTAATTGTATATTACAAGGATACCTCAAAGTATGCACAAAGACATTACAACGAGAGTATCGACCAACGCGCAGCGGCGTACTGTCTGAGTGCATACTTTGAGGTGTCTTGGTAATAACTTTATTATTATACATCTTTTCCTTCCAAGGATACATCATGGGAATGCCAAAATCCAAAAAGTTTAGAACAGAATCTGTGAACTTTTTTGTTTGGAGTCCGGTCAAACCCTCGTGGCAGCCATGTTTGTTTTTATTATTAGAGGACGCTTACGTGCTTAATCATTCCATATTTGGAATTCGCATTTCCTAATATGGTAGAATGAAAATACCCCGTAAAATACGGCAAACTTACGATACACTGTAACTCATGGCGTTACAGTGACAGATGTATAATAATATTATATAATAAACAACTTGATCAATGAATTTTTTCGACTCTGTTTTGACGTTGTTATAAACTAGTGATCATTAATGTCAATGAATTACATAAAAATATTGTACAGTTATGGTTATTGTAGAGAAATAACCATGCATGAACATTATTATCAATGAGTTTTATTCTAAAAAATGGAAATGAAATGTAGATAATTCATACATTAGATTAATGGTAGTTGTTTAAAAATAGTTAAAAGTTTATAAATGATACAATATATATACTACTGTAAAATGACTAATTTTCACTGGGTTTAAATTTCGCTGATTTACCATTTCAGGCATATTCAGTGGGTTTTAAATTTACGGTTTTATCACTTAGATAATGTGTTTTATGCTAAATTTGACATATTCACTAGGTTTTAATTTAGCGCATTTTCCAGTCAGTGAAATAAGCAAAATTAAAACCCAGTGAATAATTAACCCCTTTACAGAAAACTTACATCTTCTACGTGTAGGTGACCATAAGCAAAATTAA
Organism: Saccoglossus kowalevskii; assembly: GCF_978046115.1. Classification (NCBI taxonomy): domain Eukaryota; kingdom Metazoa; phylum Hemichordata; class Enteropneusta; family Harrimaniidae; genus Saccoglossus; species Saccoglossus kowalevskii. The sequence goes on from NC_140657.1 coordinate 24,137,835, forward strand.
AAGCAAGTATACAGTCTGAGCGTGACTTAACATTTAGTGAGTTTTTAGTTGGGTCTTAACCTTTTCACCACCAGACTTTCTCGCCCACATTCTTTTGTACTTATATTCCTATATTCCTCAATATTTCTGGAAATGAACCCTAATTTTGGAGCCAACAGACAAAATTTGAGTTAATTTTCAGTTTTTACTCAAAAAATTTTGCTATTTTTGTCCCAATCCTCATAAAAAAAGTGCAGACTGTAACTGGGATTATTTTGTAGATGTGTGATGGAAAAGAGGGAACTGGTGGTGAAAAGGCTTGCTAAGCTTGCTTTTAAAATCACCATATATCTGAATTGTGCAGAGAAATCCACAAACATACATCTCATATTAGTAACACAGGCAAAAACTACAAGAATATTGGTTGAAATTATTAAAATGATGCTCACTTTAAAAATTGTATGTTTTTACGCAAAACCACCTGATAGCTGTATGAAAAGTAAGTTACGCTTCGACTGTACTGTACACATGCTATAAATCCACATATGAGAGTTGGACTAACGATTCCTGAAGACTATATCCTGGCACATTCTGGGAATATTGTTATCCTTTATACAACAGAACAGCAATAATTTCCAGTTATATATGGATTGTTCCCACGTTAAAATTACACTCTAAGATCATTCCTTTATTGGGGTTGCTACTACCGTACTGGATCGTGTTAGTGCCCAGTGTACTCAACTCAGAAAATCATGGTTTTTAGGGGTCGGCGGTTACCGGAGCACCCTCTTTGGAAAAGAGTGCAAATGACAATTTTAATTCACCATGTGACAGATTGAGGGGGATATTATGTCTTTGAGGGAAAATAAAATAAATTACGAAATTAGTTGTGTCGTCATTGAATTTTACAATAAAGAAACAGAAATAGTCACAAAAAATATGCACATGTATTTATATATAATACCTTGAATATTTTAACATCAAACTTTTCAAAAGAACACAGGTTCCCCTCTGTTCCAAATTACTGTGGTCTGCAGTAACTCAAAACAAGGGTTAATCTGGCAAATCGTCAAATATTTTGCACATTTATGCAAATTTATAAAGGTCCAGAAATGATCCCAGAGTGCAGCCTTAAAGTGCTTTTGAACTTCAATGGCAAATGCCCGCAATTAAAAAACCAGGATATGAGACCTTTAGGGGTCATGACATTTAGGGGTCATGTTGGAGACATATACCTGGTACCTGTGTTTTGGTGCAGTGGCAAAAATTTGGAATAGTGGTACTAATGATAGCAAAAACTTATCATATTTACATTTTTTTTGCAACATAAAAAAACAGTATTAATAAAGTTATGAAACACCCATGAAGCTGACAGCTACACAAAGCAAACATTTTTTCTAAGTTCATCTGTAAATATTAAGTGTGTTATTATTTACTAATGAGCTTAAAATCAAAATAAATATTAAGTACTTGTACAATTAAAGCTGACAACAAAACAACTAAAAAAAAACTAAAAATAGATTCAATTTTATGTAATAATCTATATCGTGTAAATATTAATAATTGAATTCTCTCAAAGTAATACTTTTGTTTAAATACAAGAGCATGGCAAACTAAAGTATCTGAAGTTTCAAAATCCTGTACATTTATTTAAAGATACTCTGTTTTGCAATGCAATAATTCAAATAGTGATTGAGGTAGATTTATGTAAACTTGCCAGACTGTGAGAATTTTTTTTTCCCCTCAATTTTCTGAACCTATGCTTAGAAATAAAATAATTGTCAAAAGGAATTTTTTTTAAGTACAGTAAGGCTACAGCGATTTAATTTTATGGATGACATCTGCGCGCGCATTAGTTTTCGCCTGTTCTCAAAAAAAAAAAAAAAATCTCCGACGACGAGTCTCTAAAGATCGGTTTTCTGTCCGGAACTTGCCGACTCATATTGTCGCAAAGCGCCGACTCGTCGTAAAACTCGTTTTGGACTACCTCAAAACCAAACTCCACACAGTTAGATGCGCGTTACGTAAAGCGCAAAGACCTATGGGAAAGAGATTGCCTCAAAACATGCAAATTTTGCCATAAATGATCCAACATGGCGACCACACCACCAAAATACGTGAGCATAAAAGTTCAGAGGTGACACGGAGGGATTGTTGTAGACTGGTACGCAATTGACGTTGGCCAGGGAGACGTTTACACAGCTATATGAGAGGTCGGTAGCGGCAAGCGAGTTTCGCCCAGACAACTTTGAGAACATATTGTCCAGAGTGGCTGTCCCGCGTTTCTTCTGCAATGATGAGAGAAATGGGAGAGGAGTGGAGGTGTATGGTGGCCTAAAAGTGGGTCAGGCGACAAATCAGTTCAGTTGTTTTGTCCGCATTAAAGTCAACAAAACTGCAACGAAAGCAGCAGAAGCTCCTTGGCCGAAGTCCCCTTACGGGGTGAAGAAAACTTTCTTTATTATTTTTTTTTCATTTTCTGATTCGGATAATTTGCTTGCACACACAGTCAGTAATATTTTGATCATATGATGCATTTTCATCAAGATACATGTACATAATTTTCTGCATCCAAATTTTTGTTGACTCTCTGTTGGTGTTTTTTTTTCAATATCGAGCCTCTTATAATTTGTTACATAGTTGAAGTAGTTCTAGAGCATTTGTGTCTACACTTAGTCTATCTGAAGTGTCACTTTAAAAGCTGTAGTTTGAATGTCAAAGAAGTTAATTTCCAGGTTGCTGTTGACAAACTTATTGTTCATTTTTAATTTTTTTTTTTTCAATACAACACAGTAAGTTTTTCTTTATTATTGTGTTGATGTGTATGCATTTGGCAAAGCTAACATCTGCCTTATCTTCTTGCCTTTTCAAAATCAAAAGTGATGATACCTGTGACAGTAATACAGTACGAAATGTGTACATCAGCATGTGCCTCCTACAAATTAGGACTTGTTGTTTTTTTGATACACTGTGGTTAAATTCGTAATAATAGCTCCGTAGTCCTGTGGTTTTAGCAGCATTTTTTTGGGGGGGCCGAATTTTTTTTTTCTCGCCCTCTCGCATTAGTTTTGGGGTCTTCAGAGGATGTCATCCATAAAATTAAATCAGTGTGGCCTAAACAGAACTAAGCCAATGAAAACAAAAGCAGATAATATATTGACCCATAGAGGGCAGTATGTGAATGACACATCACAAAATTGGTAAAAGCATCAAAAGCTGTACATCAATCAGTTTGGTTAAAAGTAATTAGTATTAGTTAAAAATATACAATCCTCGGGGCGGACATCCAGGCATTTTCACCGCCTGGCAACCTGCGGCGGTGAAAACAAAGGCCCAAAACCCGCAGAAAACAGTACTTTGGGATGGTTGTTAAGACTCTCCTGAACAGTATAACAAGATTAGCCCTACGTGTGTAACATATATAAATTTGGCTGTTCGGGATTACTTCAAAGTTGAGTTTGTGTTGTTTTCTCGAATTTTCACCGGCTCCACCGGCGTTCCACAGCAGGCGCACAGAGCCCATAGAAATGCATGTACAGTGGTGCGCGTCGTAGCAACGTCTTGTGACGGAGCTCCGCCCCCGAGGATTGTCTGAAAATGGTAAAATATGGCCGATAAGTTCAACACATAAAAGATACAGACAGGCTTGTATTGATTTGATCCACAGCAGGATCTGCTCAAAAAGTATTTATACTGTCATCAAGTCAGCTCATGCATTTACATTTTCGCACCCCGAAAATTTAAATGTAGACAAAATAACTTGATTCACAGATTTGCCACTTGTAAAATTTTCAAATAAGTAATATTTTAATTATTCAGAACAAAACAAATTATTGGTTGATGTGTTTCTAATAAGACAAATACGGTACATATGCTCTAAAGAAACAAGAGTATTCATCATACCAAAATATAGAGGGCACTGTTTGCTATTCAGTCAATTTCAATGTGACGGCTGCAGCACCAGAAGCAACCAAGGCTCCTCCAGGAGTGAAAGCACACATATGCACATGCTCTATTTTACCCTAATGGAAAACACAAATGAAAACATTTTTCGTCAAAGAGGTTATAGACTGATTTGATAATTATTTTTTTGTCTCACTTTTATTTTGAATTCATTTCATTAATACAGAAAATGATAAAAGTGAAAAATTTGGATTTTGTTTTTGCAGTGATCATATTTGCTAATGTATAAAAGAAATTGATGTGATCCTGTACTGCCTGAGAGAATACTTCGCAGTATTCTCGTGATAATGTTTCCCTGCTTGCAGCCACAATTTAGTGAGATATATCGGCCCAAAATGCCAGTGAAAACATTTTCGTGACATTCAGGGTCCAAATGTCTGTTTGTGCTCAGTGATGTCATTGTTGCTGAATCGCATTTGTTCAAATATTTAAATAACGTGAACAGAACATCAGTCTAGCTCTATCAACTGAAACAGCCAGGACAATTGATGATATAAACTATGGCAGATCCAGTGACTAGTACTGGTAGTGCAAGTATGCCCTCTAGTGGCAAAGCTTCAAATCTGAACATCCAATCAAATCTTTATAACCGCTAACAGTACCAGTATTTCTGAGAATACCTCAGTAAATCGTAAATCGCTTCATTTTCACAAGAAAAATGTTCGCGAGTTGGGGAAAACCATTTTGTAGCATTGAACATTTCATTTGAATTTTTAAAGATGCAACATAGATGAAAAATCATATGTTTTTTTTAATATTGTTGTTTGATACTTCATACTGTAGACCAAATCGGATTAATATTTGTCATAAAAAGGTTTGCATTTGTAAGACACACAACAGTATTCATTGGATGAAAAATCAAAACCACTTATACAGATGTGCAGTGATGTTATTGTATGTATCAAAGCAAACGAAACGTAATGGAGAATTTACTGTACAACATGTTGAAAAAGCGACATCCAATTTTAGCGATAACGAAATGTTGATTTAGCGAATCTCTCTTGTCATTGTTGATTTCCTGTTTTCACAATACTTGTCTGTTGCGTGCCAAAACAAATGCGCAATTATCTCCTCCATAAAAACAAAGAAAAACTGTGTAATTAGGAAGTGCCCCAGATTTTTATGTTCCAGATTACTGTATACAAATCCCCAAGCCTTGGCCATTTTGAATTTATAATAAAGTCATTAGAAACATCTTAAATTAAAAAGACATGTTTTACAGTAATTCTTTCATCAACGAAAACTCAGATGTATGCTACAAGAACAGAATTTTCATGTCTTTATTAATCATATTCCAATGTATTTATCAATATACATTATCAAACAACAATACTAAAAATTATATTTTCTCATAAATTAAGACAGCAAGCAGACTATCACATAATTTCATCCTTATAAATACCTTCAACTTAGTATACCCCCCGGTAACACCAAATATTTATTTATTTATTTATTTATTGATTTATTTATTGTTGTTTTAAACATTATACTGGTGTGTAATATTTTCACTGATTCTCTGTCATAAGTAACTTCAAGTGAATTAGTAAGACTCTAAAAAATTTAATTTTCAAGTTTCTGGTCATCAAGCACATCAATTCAAAATGTGCATGTCAAAGATTTTTTTTTATTGATTTTTTTTTATCAGAGTTATCAAAAAAAACAAAAAACATAAATTTTCATGAAAAATCAAAATAAAAGCACATTTTTTATGTCAATTTCAAAACAAAAAATATGTAAATGTGAAGTCAAATAACTGCAAACAAAATGGAAATACAGTGGCCCCTCGCTAAGTCGCGCCTCGGTAAGTCGCGATTCGGCTAAGTCGCGGGTACTTGGATGGCTCCCAAAATTTCTATTGTGTTTTGACAGCAGTTTTGAAGTACAAAGACTAATGTTTCGTGGCATAGTGTTTTTAACTAACCGTTAAAGAGACAACTTAACACCCACTGTCCGTCAATTGCTGAGACGAAATGGGTGACGGCGGCCTTACTCAAGGTGTCAACAGGGGTGTCGAGTAGTGACCGTACATACTTCTTGGCCGGTCCCATTTGGTATACCTCTAAAAAAACTCGCCACAATGAGTTGAATTCATAGAATTCTGATCTCTATTTCTCAATTGAGCAGCATGTCAAAGCAAAAGCTATCCAGCCTGTTCGTACGCCATAAACTCACGGCGATCGACCGTGTCAAGTAGAAGTGAAACCAAGTTATGGGTTGCACGTGATCTAGCCGTGGTTGAGCCCACTATTCGTGGGTGGGTAAAAAATGAAAAGTAAATTTGTTTTCAAAGTTGACTGAACAGAAAAACATGCGAAAGTGTCCTACAATGATGACACCAATAAAGCTGTTTACGTTTCTTTAAGAACGGTCTGCCGGAACTCCACTATCTGGTCTCATCACCCAATGCAAAGCATACAACTCAGATATGACGACTTTGAATTTGAGGCCAGTTCAGGGTGGTTCTTGCGATGGCAAAGAGGACACGCTATCGACACACGCAGTCTCAATCCAAGCTCGATCTGTGAACATGGGCGCTGTCAGAACTTTTCCCGAAAAACTGAGAGAAATTATCTATGAAGGTGGTTATTTTGACGAACAAGTTTATAATTGCGATGAAACTGGTTTATTTTGGAAGCTGTTACCGTCGAAGTCGCAAGCAACAGCAAGCGACCCACATAATATCGGACACAAACAAAATAATCAACGCAATGTTTACAGCAAACATAATCATGATTTTATTCGAATACTACCTGACACATATGATGATACATCAATTAGCTAAACCGAGGATTTATATGCGCTTTTTATATGTTTTTCAATGCACGATCTCCCTCTTTCACGAGGTCCCTCGGTAAGTCGCGGCCCTCGATAAGTCGCGGTTTTTGCTTGGATCCCGACACCCGCGACTTAGCGAGGGGCCACTGTATATGCAGAATATATACAAATAAATATCTACCTCCAATACTTTAATACATTCGCCACTCACAACATCCCAAAGACGTACCTGAAATAATAAAATTCGCAATGACATCATAGATTTCTATGATTAAAAATATACCCACTGTTTCATCATCAAAGGCACTTACTAAAAGTATACCATTCGTAGAGAATGTTACAGCCTACACATATTCATTATAACCATCTAATATGTCAATAAACCCTGAGAGCTGTGAGGTTGCATGAATGCAAATGAGCTAATTAAATATTCAAAAAGGCAGTTTGTTGGCTATTCACTGTTTCATCACCAGAAACAATTATCTAGATCATACCATCAGTAGAGAATGTTACAGCCTACACCTATTCATTATGGCCATCCATTATGTTCAATAAATCCTGAGGGCTGTGAGGTTGCATGTATGCAAATGAGCTAATTAAATATTCACACATAACAGTTTGCTGGCTACTCGCTATTTCATCATCATAAGTACTTCCCTAGAGTAGAGTAGAGAATGTACAACAAACTTAGAACTGCAAGACTGTGTGTATGCAAATGACCTAATTAAATATTCATACATGACAGTTTATTAGCTTTACTAACGATTTCATCATCAGAAGCACTTCCTGAAAGTGTATCATCAGTAATGAATGCTACAACTAACACCATATCCTATCCAACCAATATGTGCAACAAACTCTTGGAGCTGCAAAATTGTATGTATGCAAATGAGCTAATTAAATATGCACACTTGACAGATTTTTGGCTATAACTCACTGTTTCATCATCAGAAGCACTACCTAAAAGTATACCATCAGTAGAGAATGTTACAGCCTGTACCCAACCATCATGTCCAGCTAAGATATGTAATAAACCACCAGATTTGGGATTCCAAAGCCTTACACTTTTATCCCACGATCCTGAAGCCTGAAATGAATATATACAGGAGTAACTCACGTTAAACCTAATCTCAACAAAACATACTTAGATTAATTTAAATGAAAGATTAATCTGAGCTGTTTTGCAATGTCCTTTCATAGAAGACTAACACTTTAAGAAGATTCAAGCAGAATTCAAGATTATATACCGTACTTCTCCATCATAAGCCCAGGGGCCTGAACATGTAAAATCGTGAAAATTGCGGGGTGGGCTTATACTCTAGGACCACCTCAGAAAAGAAAATTTATTGGGAGGTTTAAAATTGTAACCATCTTCCCACCCACAAAAATTTAGTTAAATTACATTTTTTGTTCACAGCGCCGGTCTCATAGAAATATTACGTCTTTTTGAGGAAAAAATGCGAAATGAGTCGTCATTGATTTTCACAACACTTCTTACAATACACACACATTTTATCACAATATGATTTATATACCGTCTGAATTTACGGTGCAAAAATGGGTAGGGTCTGTGGAAAAACAGTCATTGTGGAATGCAGGGTTTTACATCATTTTTTTAGATGTGGGGGTCATTGGGACCCCTTGTCTGAAAATTTGGGGGTCACAATTGCAAATTTGAGGGCCATACACAAATCAAGAAATTGATATTTGTTAAATAGGGAAAACAATACATTGGAGAGTTAATGAGATTATTTGAGTTCAATGGAGGAGTCCCGGTATGAAAACAAGATCTAATTTACTAAGTTTTATCCAGGTCTTTATTCATACAACAAATTCTGAACATGCATGAAATCGGTAAAAACATCGCAAGGGAGATCCCGTTTAGCCATAACAAACAGTTCGCAGCTGAGCTGCGTATGATTTCAGACTGTCACTTGTACATTGATATTTCCTCTCTTTTGCTACCTGACGAGGGGCCGTAAAGTCTGACTTCATGGACAACACACGGACACTGTTTATGTGACTTCTAGAGTCTTGATGCCGGATGAGAGTTGAGTTTCGAAAATGTGAACACTCGTCAGTGAAAGGGTTTTTGGCTTTCGCTCTCACACAAACTTCACATGTAAACTAATATGTAACAAAGCCATTTAAAACGATTTAGCCACCCATTGTTGAAAGAACGATCCTTCTTTGGTAAAACGTGGGGCTTTTCAATGGATGTAGCTGGTGAAGCTTCAACGGGAGAACTAGTAGACGGCCTGCCGCCAAAGAAACAACAGAGATCGGCCTGCCTTGGCACTGTCGCCATGTTTAAATGTTGAGGACCATTAGAAGTTTAGAGCCAACAGAAACAAGCTAACACCTTGAAAAAGTATAAACACAAAGCGTCTACGTAGTACATTGTTTGTGATTGGTGTAAATGGCGACGCACATACGAATGACGATTTGGAGCGTTCCATTTGAAATCGAGGGAGGTTCTAGTGTTACAAGAGCCCATTTAGCAACTACTACAGATCAAATGGAGGGATGGATTACTCACAACTTGACGCCAAAATTTCGGCATCCCGCAGGACGCACTGCTGATTTTTATGAGGGTCATATGGTCATAATTATGCATCAAAGACACAATATATTGCGTCATGTAAAACCCTGGTGGAATGTATTCGATCGTACGCAAACTCTCGATACAAAGCAATTTTTGCCTAGGTGTTTTTCATCAAGATTTGATCTGAACAACTTCCTTTGACCTAATAGATCACGTCTTTCATTAACCAATCAAAATGCTGTGTCGTACAGACAAAGTTTTCCGATTATTGATGAAGTAATTTGTTCAACGCAATACGGAAGTGAATTACTGCAATGTTAAAATGCAATCTGTAAATGTTGATTTTGACAAAAAAACAGATTTTTTCCCTAAAAGCTGTTGATTCACAATTTTCGAAAGATAAACTGAGGGTGAAGGAAGTATTTAAACCTTTCACGGCCGCTGACAAATCAGGTCGAAGAATAGTTTGCTCGTTCACATCCCATTCACGATAGCCCTAATGAACATGATTATTTGGGAATCATGATGTTCAATGACCAGGTTTCACGACTTGACGATCACATCTTTGGTGTTTCGAAAACTACTACCATACTCAAAAGGGGCTTATGATCGGGGAAGTATGGTATGTTATGTTTGTCATACTTTCAACTGCAAATTAAATATGCATTGCATATATGTGCAGTAATAAGTAAAATGCTGAGTATAACATTAGAATTATACTAAAACTCCCTTAAAGACTGGTATTAAAACATTAATGCATAGGTTCAGACATATGTTAAACTCACCAGCATTCCTGGCCTTGAAAATGCCACAGAATGTACATTACTAGTATGTCCTGTGAGTACTTTAACATCATTAACGCTGCTTTCCAATGGCCATACACGTACAGTGTGATCCCAGGAACCAGTCGCCTGAAAAAAAAATTATTTGAGTCAATTGACATTTTCCAAGTTCCCTCATTTTGCTCATGCTCTAATCTGCCATGTAAGGGTGCTGCAAATACGTCATTCACAGACATACATGTATATAGCATAGTAACAGCCGTTACATTAGAAGCAATTAATACTCAAAATTGTTCTTCTGTACTATCAATTTTTCTCTGAATATGTACAACAATATATACATAAAGGCAAGTAAACAGTTGCGTCAATATAAAACAGTAATGACTACCGGGGTAGTATGTCTGTGAGAAATACAAAAATTAGAGTTTACAAGCACGGTGATAGTGGACTGTGTTTATGTAACTATCAGTTTGTAAGCTGTGATAATTAATCTTAAACTAAATAAAAAAAATAAATTAAAAAAAATGGTTATGTAATGTATTGAGAGTATTTTGGTGTGAACATTCTGTATGAAATGATACAGGTCTGTTGCGGTCTGTCAAGAATGTTTCTCCATATTGCGTCCTGCTCAGCATTCTGATCAACCGAAAGAATAGTGACCTACATGTAAACCCAAAGTATGCCTGATTACAGTGGAATTGAAATAAACTTTTTCACAGAGAATTCATCAATAACTGCCAACAAACAAGGCATTACCTGATTGGCTATATGATTAGGGCTCAGAATCCCATTTTATAAGTTATTTCTGACTGAAGCTAAAATCCCAGGTATGGTGTACAACAGACCGTGAACATTGGAGCCAAGTAATCTAGCTGTTGTAAACAACTACCATCATGGTTTCACATTAATCCACGGTTTATAGCCACTATGCCCACCGACCAAAATTTGATATATATGAATATGATTTAGGCCACAAAAATGACAATAAATTGCACATACATGGAGATTTTTATCCACAAAAAATGAAATTTACAAACAGAAAAAACACCACCATAAACAAGAGTTATTGTTCAACACATGTTTTCATTCATACCAAGAATTGCTTTTAACATGGGCACCAGAAGGCAAAAAGAACGTGGAAAGACTGAAAGAGAATTGGTGATTTTCCGTACAACTGCGAGATCTCGCGAGATGCATGAAAGACGCGCGTCGAACGTCTGCCGCAAAAATCGAATGATTTGATTTTGAACTCAAATTTCTTTATTTCGTAGCGCACATCGACCGGCCGATCTTCTACAGAGGAATATTGCATTCGAATATCCTCACTTAATTGAAATTGCCCATCATCAAATGTGTACAGCACATTATTGACATTGAAATGTTCCCCAAAATACTTTTGCATTTGTCGAATCTCACGCGATGTTTGACGCCACTACGACGCTATGACCTTTGTTTGTCCTGTTTTTACATTCGATTTCACGCATAACGCGTGATTCTCGCAGTGAACGAAAAATGGTCTATTGTGGAAGATCTGTGGAAAAGGAAAGAAATCAATAGGGAAACAAGACTTGGGCAGAGGCAGAAGTAGCAGTTCAAGACAGAAGCATGGAGGAGGAGAGATGCTGGCTCTATTCACCACCAGGAGACAGTCAAGTCAGGACATGTTTTTATTGGAAGTTCGGTTGTACACTACCTGGTAATAATAAGGTTATTTTGGGAAAAGTTGAAAGCATGTTTGTGAGGACTTTATTGTATATTTAGTTGCAGGGCAATGTTTGACATTACTGTACTTACCAGATATTTCATATCATATGAAAAGACACAACATTGCACCATATTCTTATGACCATTTAATATGAATACTGCGTTACCTTTCTGTAATGATACAATGTAACTGAAATGAATTGGTCTATCCAAACACATGTTTACATCATATTGCACACTCACATCCAATTTGCACACTCGCATCCAATTTGCACACTCACATCCAATTTGCACACTCGCATCCAATTTGCACACTCGCATCCAATTTGCACACTCCCATCCAATTTGCACACTCACATCCAATTTGCATACTCGCATCCAATTTGCACACTCGCATCCAATTTGCACACTCGCATCCAATTTGCACACTCGCATCCAATTTGCACACTCGCATCCAATTTGCACACTCGCATCCAATTTGCACACTCGCATCCAATTTGCACACTCGCATCCAATTTGCACACTCGCATCCAATTTGCACACTCGCATCCAATTTGCACACTCGCATCCAATTTGCACACTCGCATCCAATTTGCACACTCGCATCCAATTTGCACACTCGCATCCAATTTGCACACTCGCATCCAATTTGCACACTCGCATCCAATTTGCACACTCGCATCCAATTTGCACACTCGCATCCAATTTGCACACTCGCATCCAATTTGCACACTCGCATCCAATTTGCACACTCGCATCCAATTTGCACACTCGCATCCAATTTGCACACTCGCATCCAGTTTGCAAACTTGCATCAAGTTGCCACACTTCCCTCAACTTGGCACACTCGTATTCAGTCGGCAGTCACATCAAATTGGCACAATCACATCAAGCTGACACATTCACATGAAGATGGCACACCCTCATTAAGTTCACACACTCACATCCACTCAGCACAGTTTGCATCAAATTGGCACACTCACATCAAGTTGCACACTTGTTTAAAGTTCACCAAACTCACAGACCTGCATTATATGCTTTCACTGTATAAAACAACAGACTGTTGCAGTTAATACTTACATCAACACTCCAAACTATTGCTGTATTATCCCAGGATCCTGAACATAGATATCTACCATCAGGTGAAAAACTGATAGTCTCAACACTGCGAGAATGTCCTATGCAAAAGATAAATGGTAACAAATTTCCAACACGCAACTTGTGTTTATCATAGGGTTGCTAGGACGATCATGGCAACCTAGTAACAAGCTACCCCATGGCTGAAATAGCTCTGTTGTCTTTATTAAAACAAAGTTGATAATGTTCTGTTAAAATGAAATGTTCTTGCTACAAGTATATAACAAAAAATGATAGTTTATATGATTGTTGCCATGGCAATTACAATTGTTATCATCTGGTTACAAATCTCATAGAGATACCCTTATGATACCTACATACCAAGTATCAAAGCCAGTGTGCAGGTAGTTTTCAAGAAGTCATCAAAAATAGCATTTTTTACTAAACATGACAAAAATAATCGCTAAAAATAGAGAATTGGAGACGGCATCACAAAATGAACAAATCTGACAGAAGTCTATCCAAGGTATCTACATACAAAGTATCAAAATAATCAGACAGATAGTTTTCAAGAAGTCAATGTTGATGGACAGACACGAACAATCATCTACATGAACAGCTCCATAATGTGAACTTTTTTAAAAGCACTAGTACAAATTCTTGAAATTTTGCTCAAAGGGTCCATCAATAAAAAAATAAATGACATTATAAAATAAAAAACAGGGAACCAGACAGGTTTCCATAAAAACAATGACTTAATGATATCCAGGTAGTGTTAAACTTTGGTGGCCAGATTTGATTGGAAATTGGGCAAAATACATACATCTGTGATTCATAATTAAAAAAAAAAATCAACAATCAACAATCGTTACAATAGAACTTTAAAAGAAAATGTGATCTCAGATGTCCATACACTTCTGTAATTGTTTTACTAAGTTACTGATGAATTTCTTCTAAATATAGGTGTGATTGTTACCAGCTTTAAAGGGCGGTAGTCGTCGTGCCACGTATGCGCAAGATATATTTGTCTCATATAAACAAAGATGGCGACTTTGACTGTTGCGCAGATCAACGAGTACAAACTGAGGCGTTACCAAGCTTTAATTAGGTATTTTTAGGTGATTGGAAGGCAGTGAAAGAGTCAGCGCAGCGAACATCATACTTGTCATACTTGTGATTTCCTTTAGAAGGGCGCATTGGATTGTGGGAAAATCAGTGTTTATCAACACAAATGTCACACATACGCGCCGCGATGACTACCGCCCTTCAAACATTGTAGACACCTCTGTCCACTTGGTTTACATCAATTGGCACCCGTCTACCCTCTCCCAACTAAGCAGCCAAAACTGTTATTGACAAACCTTTCAACTCATGTACAACTTTAGCTGATCTTGTTTTCCATATTAGTACTTTGTGATCAAAGGCAGCACTGGCAAAATATTTACTGTCAGCTGTGATGGCAACACTTTTAATCGCACCTGAAATATACAATTATTAATTATTAAACACTGCGATGGAAGTCTGATGTAAAGTGGTAAAATGGTATATATTTGCTTTATAGAAGTGCATAAAAAATATCGAAAAAAAAAACATTTGTTGTATACTAAATGATTCTAAATCATCATCATCTTTAATTCACATATGCGCATTGTCACACGCAACGTAATATTACCGTAATTGGTATAGTACAGGTGTGATGGTTCAAATATCAAAATGGCAACAGTAACAGAAAGACTTCCCTGGCGATGATAACATACGAACACGAAGCCAACAGAGGAGGTTTCAACTGGTACTGGTATTATTATACTCTGCAAACATCAAGTACAATAACGCGGTAAAACTCCGCTACTCCAATAACTAGATACTTAAACTCCAATACAATTCAACGAGATCTTCGATCTGAACTCAGTGCTGAACAACTTCCCTATATATACCCCCACTGTCTATAAATAGACCATTACATCAGCATACATAATGAGTCTGGCACTTACTACAAATTTCTGGAATGTTCCATTACCTTCTATTGCCTCCTACAGTGTTCTATTACCTATTCAACCAGTTTCTAAAAAAAATCTAGAATATTCCACCCAGACACAGTACGGTTCTAGAACATTCTCAGTGACATGGAAGTGGTAAATAAGTCGTATGTGACATGCCTCCCCTTTCAAGAATATTATAACATATAATATTACATGACTAGCAACGACGTCAATAATAGGAATACGATAACAATTTCAAATAAAACAACAATACAATTCAACGAGATCTCCGATCTGAACTCAGTGCTGAACAACTCCCCTATATATACCCCCACTGTCTATACATAGACCATTACATCCACAGTCAGCTGGCGCACACGTGATAATAAAATAAATACGATATTTACTACATGGGGGCCGCCATCTTGAATGACGCATAAAACTAAATAAGAGACAAGTTGTGAAACGCGTTTTTCAGATTCCTACAAATCAGGACAAAAATACCAATCTTTCACAAAAATATGATCCATTGGGGTTATATTAAGCCAACCGATAACAAAATTCAGCCTAATTCGTCGTTTTTGTGTGGTAAAATCCCTTGCATACGAACACCTAATTACACGAAGAACCTAGAACACTTTCCTGGGGTATTTAAAACTAAAAATTGGCATTCCAGCTCAGCAGCCAATCAGCGACGGCCTAACGCTTAGATGGCAATTTCGGTTTCAAATACCCCGGCTTAGTGTCTCTTTATTTAGTTTTATGTGTCATTCAAGATGGCGGCCCCATGTAGTAAATATCGTATTTATTTTATTATCACGTGTGCGCCAGCTGACTGTGATTACATCAGCATACATAATGAATCTGGAACTTACTACAAATTTCTAGAATGTTCCATTACCTTCTATTGCCTCCTACAGTGTTCTATTACTTATTCAACCAGTTTCTAAAAAAAATCTAGAATATTCACCCAGACACAGTATGGTTCTAGAACATTCTCAGTGACACGAAAGTGGTAAATAAGTCGTATGCGACACACATGTGCTACTAATAGAGAAAATACGGTATATTTTTTAAGACAGATTTTAAACTTTTGACAAAAATAACCATGGACAAGAGAGAAAAAAGAATCATTTACATCTTTTTTGATCTTTGTCATTTTGCCACACATCTATTACTCAACATGTTCCATGTCTCTATTACTATTGTTTTCAGTGATTAACGTATAATTAATTGGGTTACACCCACCTGCGTGTCCTTTCAATTTACAAACCATATTCGCTGTCACCCTATTCCATACCCGTACTCTGCCGTCATCGCTTCCAGTCACCATTATCTCCATGTCAGGTGAAAAGGCACAACAGTTAACCTAACATTTTAAGTAAGAAAAACCAACATTTATTCCAAACACACTGGTTCTATAGCTATGACTATAAGAGTATAATGGAGAGGATTGGAGAAAACAATGCCAAGCACCAATTCACATAAACGCAGTTTGAGTCACATGCTGCTGAGCAGCTGCCTCGGGAGCCCTGGTGGAGGCAAGAGACTAAGGTTACTACTAAGGTCATAGTGTTGTATCTGACAATCATTTCATGAAAAAAATTATGTTATCAAAAATAACACATGTATATTAAGAGAATCAGTCAATGACTGGTCACTTGTGTGTTGTTTACATTCACTAATGTTATAATGATTTTAGTATACAGTAAGTGTCAGTATGCACAAATTCACAAATACAACTGGACTGGACAATAGAAAAAACCTCTGTGTACTAGGACGAACAAACACATATATAGGTCCAGTTGAATGGCGTAGAAATTTAAAAGTTATACAAAGTGGTCTGTGGTTGCAAACCATCTATGTTTAGAAGTTGTAGTTAACAAAATGTCAGTAATGCCACTAAATTAAGGTTGAATCCAATGTTTAGATCAAAATTAAATCAACATTGACATGATAGTTTATCGATGTCACTTTCAAACACTTTCCTTAGGATGCAAAAAAGGGATATACTACCACAGACAAATTTCTGGTTGTGTTTCTATTGATCAATTGAGAATGACCCCTGCAAAGTTTAAATTTAAAAATTACGAGCACATAATTACGGGCAAATGAATGAATGTTACTTTATTCCACCAGAAATAGGGGAGACGTTCACGTTAGAGATCGCGGCATATGCCGAGACTCTGGAACGTGTGTGCGAACGGTCGGGCCGAGTCAACACATGCCGAGAAAAACTTGACCTCTGTCCAGATTGATGCTCGGCATGTGCTGAGATCCCATAACGTGAACGTAGCATATAAAACAGAAAAATTTTGTTGCATCCTACTTAGTTTATAAATGTTAATTTGAAATATGGAGCGATAGTAGGAAAGTTGCACTAATTTTCGCCACCTTGCCCAGTCGGGAAGATGTATTAGAAACAATCACAGGATATCATGAAGTTTCAAATAATAAATAAACTTTGACATTTAATACACGGTTGCATCAACCGCTTATTCACTATGAGGTATCCTCATTAATAAACTTTTGAAAATTATTATTAAACTAAATACAGAATTCAATATCAAATGCAAGTCCTTCTCATTTAATTGTTACCAAAGTTCAGGAGTACATTTAACATCTTATCATATGATTTATCACTAAATTGCATTGCGCACCAGAAAGAGAGAAAACAAGTATCTTGCGAAAATACATTTAATATTCCAAGTAAAAAATAAGTATTCAACAGTATAACAATCAACATACTACATGTATATGATAATATTAACATAATAATTATTTTATTAATTAATATTGTGAACACGGTATACAAATTCAAAGTAAATTGTTTGAAGCAGTTATGTTGGCACATTGGATTTGTTTACTATTCAATTTGGCGGAATCAATACGTGTGCTTGGACCATGGCACACTTCAAAAGTTAATATTAAGTCGTAATTTATTTTGACACATGGCGTATTGGCAATATACGCAGTGACCGGCCGGGTTCACAACACAAACATTGAACTGACTTGAAAGACTGAGCTAAACACCTGGCCAAACATCAGAAAAATAATTGCATTCGTAGACCTACCTCGTCTTTATGTCCGTCATAGTTCCTCAGATCAACGTGACAATAATTGTCCTCAACGTGTTTCGACAACATATTTACAAGTTGACAGGAAATTAACGATATAAACACCAACACGAACTCCAAATCAGACGACAGCGGGCATATCGGTAACTTTATCGCTGTTGTCTGCACGATCACTTCACAGTTACAGCTGCACTCGTCAAGTGTGCAATACAGGAAGGAAGGCGATATTTTACGCACTGTGGCTTTACCTTAATGTCAATATGAGGTAAAACGACACACTCGTGGTTTCCTAAGTGACATGATTAATAAACTATTGTCCAATAAACCATTACTGAACTCATATTTGCGTAAATCTTAGCAAATACAAATGTTTTGCCGTGACAACAAATCAACAAGTCACTACCGTGAAATAGGGTGGAACCTCTAAGACGCTATAATCTTGCAATATGGCTGTTGTATATTCTTACAAAAGCGAGGACAACCCTAATGTTCACCCGGTAATGATTGAGTTTTATCTAACACAATTACTATATTCACTTCTAGTAACGCAAAAAAACTAAGTATTGAGTTTCACTCAATAACCATTGGCAACGACCAGTAAGATAGCTCGTCTATCTGTGGATGTATTTGAAAACGAGGCTAGCGGGAAAATACTTTTGGACTACGGCAGTCAAAGATGGTCACAGTCTAGTCAGCTGGCATCGGTGTCGCTGGCTGTATATGATAAAGGGAAGTTGTGCAACCAAATTTGCCGAGTTCGCAGTTTTTCACCAATAAAAAAAAATAACTAAGGCAAAAACTCACGGTTTTTCAGCATTTTTGTAATAAAGACATTATTCTCTATCAATAATCCGCCCAAAACAGGAACATTTCTACTAATTCTTGTGTTTTTTCGACGTTTTTTGAAAAACCTGCGATTAGGCTGCGAAAGTAGAACATTCCGGAGGGGTGAAATGTATGTTATCATTCAATAATATACTGTCAGTGAATTTATAAAGATGAAAGAGTGCAATTGTCGCGCCAAGAATAAAGTTGGGTCTCCCGCTGATTTAATTTGTTTTTATTATTCACTAGTAGTAACGAACGTCAAATTTCACTCTTGATTAATAAACGAAGGTTAACGTGCAGTGCGACGTTTGGAGTCATGGGGTCTACGCTGGAGTTGACAACAAAACAAATGTTTTCTTCAATTTGTGGATAAAGTTAGCCAAAAATGAGGTTCGAATTCACAACATTAACCACAGCTAGCAGAGACTCTAACGACTTAACTATTACGTATGGATTCCGATTCTTGGGAAATATACGACTTGGAATTGTCATATTGATTGTCACATGATTCCGTAAGCAAATAAAAATCGCACAGTATGTCTGGTTTACAGATATAACACCTGCAACACCACAATTTTGTTCAGAGTCAAGTAAACACGCGTATTTGAGTGTTTCGGACTTATACCACAAAAAACACAATCGAACGAGTCCCTCTATAAGGGAATTTCGATCACTATATTTTTTTTACAAAACAAAACAGAAATCCCAACTTTGACAGTGTGCTGTCGAATACTTACAGCGAACTTACACATAAAAACAAGTGTCAGAAAAAATGGATAGTTAACTATTAGAGGGCGTACATCAACATTATCAAAATGGCGACTCACAGCGAAGCACACGAGTTCACCGGAGAATTCGAGTTTTGTCCTTCCTGTGGATCTATCTTACCTCTCCCTGGACACGAACAGTTTGTGTCTTGTCAGACGTGCAGTTATAAAGTTGACGTAAGAGGTAAGTGTCACTATTTCCCACAAGTTAGGCATGACAGGCGAGAGTCCATTGCAATGTGTCTATTGATAATCGTAAGTCTCTGACATAATCCGACATTTCAACAATCCTTAGTGGGTCGGCAACTGTAGACAAATTATTAGACATGTTTTCGTGTTTTTTTTTCTTAGATTTTGATGGTATCGAAGTACATTCTAGTATTGTATTTAACAAAAGACAGATAAGGTCCTCAGAAAAATCAGCAACCAGCAATTTACTGGATGGACCCAGGGTGGGTAAACAAATAAAAAGAAATTAATGCATATTTACTACAATCATATATACAAACTGCATTAATTTTTACTGCCTAATCTTATGTTATTTTAACGTTTTGTTTTTTTACTTACCTTTTTACCTTACCTTTTATTACTTTCAGCCAGAAATGAATTTGTAATTTCATTACGGTGTAATAAAACTGTATTATTATTATTATTATATTGCGGTCATTCTATACACTCTGATGATATTACAGAACCAAAGTAATTAATCATCACTCAGTATCAATTAATCAATGAGATATCTAAAATTTATGATCAGATTACCTCGCTAGCCGTGCAAATTTATTTGAATGTCTGAACCGCTTGATGCTAAAATACCCTCCCCTCATTGGTCAGTTTAATTGTTGCATGCTGGGAAATCCCTATAATTAAGTGATCTACAGGTGATTGACATTATTGTAACTGTAAATTGTTTTATTTCAATCAATCAAGTTTTTCTTTGCAGTTCATTGTAATTCTGAAACGATGGGAATATATTCTCTGGCAGAATTTACTTGTAGTCAAAGTAATAAGCAAGACAGTTTATTTCAAAAATTCCTTTTTTTTTATTCCTCTTCAGGTTGAGAGAAAGTGCAGTCAGTGTGGCAATGACAGTATGATATATCACACAAAACAAACCAGATCCGCTGATGAGGGACAAACTGTGTTTTATTTATGTCCAAAATGCAAGTAAGTAGGTTGCGTGTAAAAATGGTGGTTATTTTCACAGATTCTTGACGAGCTGAACGTAACGATAGAACAAAAGGTATATTGGCTGGATCTTATTTTCACTGAATTATCCATACAGTAAAAATATAGTACACTGCATGACTCGCCCTCATCACTCAAAAGGGTGCATTATTTTTAACAAATCAGGCGATGAAATGAATCATATTCCAAGGTCCATTACTGCCTGCTCTAGATATATGAATGAATCATATTTGTGAAATACATGTATGAGTACTAACAGCTGCTCCACTCGCTACTGAAAAGTAGTGAAAAAAGATGGAGACAGCTGAGGTGAATATCTCTTGATACATACAGTGTTTTTGCTACAGATTCTATTTTCTTTGTTCAGGACTTGAGGACATGGATATATTTGATGACTGTTGCCTTATGACCCTTAAAGTTGCACTCCGAGATCATTTTTAGAATTTTATTGAGATATTGAAAAAATTACGTTAAATATTTAATGGTATGAATATGAGGGAGACGCAGTAATTTAGAATGGATGCAAGCTGTGCATGTGCAAAACTATTTGAAAAAGTTAGCAAATGATATTAAAACAATCAAATGAGAAACCGAAAAGATCACTAACTTTTGGATGTATTGAATATTATTAAAAAAATTAGATGTTTAGTACATAATTGTAGAATGATCCCAGAATGCAACTGTTGTGTAACATATTTAGTAATGTTTCACAGCTGGACCCTGGACCCTAGACATTTGATAAGTTGAGCATTGTGATCAAACAAATTGATAAAATTTATAATGGTTGAACAGTGTCAGTTAAAGGTGTCACTTGTCCTACCACATGATGGTTACCCCTATGATGTATATTCTTGAGTAAAAATGTGTTTCTTTCTTCAAACTGCTCAGGAAATTGACCTCCACTTTACGACAATTTACCAAGCTATAATAATTAAAGCAGCATACCAAGTTATTAGCAGTAACACCTGTTCCCCTTGAAATGATTCTAATCCCAAAGTTTCACAGCTTTAGTTTTTTTAGGAAATTAACCTTTTTAACCAGACAGTGCCTGAAAAATTAGTGAGCTTGTTTGTGTGCGTGTTATTAATATTACTCTTTTTGTTTTCCAGATTTCAAGAATCAGAATTCTCATGACCGGACACCCCAACCCTTCCAGTTTTAATTTATTTGTCATAACTTGTTTTTTCTGAAATGTTGTTGAAATTCTCAATAAAGGAAAGAAAATCCTCAAGAGGGGCCTAGGTTAATTTGTTTATGTTCAGAATCTGCATCTCGCTTCCAGAAGGTTGGTTTTTATGTATCAGTCAGACATTTCTGAAAATTAACAATTTACAAAATGTTGTAAACATATTTTTGTTATTGCCAGCCAATGTAAATATGCAGGTGGTAATAATGAATATTAAAAAGCGATGCTCGCTGCACTGTGTCCTGTTCGATATAGAACTCGTAGCAATATACACAACATGTGTAAAATACATTGTTTACATGAAATTCAAAGACGTGCTGCGTGACGACCACCGTCCTTTAATTAAACCAATGTATCCGCTGTACTAAGATTAAAATATGAATCCAGAGCATAGATACACCTAATGCCCCATATTTGTCACAAAAACAATCAACTACAGAAATAACCAATATGTTTAATATCAACCATTACCATGACTACAAGATCAGATGGTGAAATAGTGCATTTGGAACATTTTTGTTTTCAGTTATTACGTGTAATTTAAAGCGGGGGAGTCGTCACCTGCGCAGGCGTCAGATGGCCATAGCGTATCAATGTTTACAAACAAGCGTCTACCCATGAGCCTTTGCGTTTTTAGCATGTGTTTTTATCATCGCTTGGGACTTGATTCCTGCACGTGTGCAGGTGACGACCCTCTCGCTTTAATATTAGAAAATACTTTAAACAATAAAATTTTTACTGACTCGCAAAAACGACGATTTGATAAAAAGAGACTGACCTTTCAACAACTCAATATCTGAACCATTTCACAACCATTCAGTGTTCTACAATTACTAAATGTTTGTTTTGTTGGAAAGTAATAGAAAAACTGCAAGAATGATGCAACAGTGAAGTAAAGTTATGTCTACTGTTATTGTGTTTTAGCCCAAGAAATGAGACATCGTTTTTAGCTCCGCTGTCGAGCGGAGCTTATCATACGAGTGATTGTCCGTGTCAATGTTTTACTTTTTCGACTTCTTGAAAACTACAAGCCTGAATGCTTTGATACTTGGTGTATATGTACCTTGGGTAGACCTCTCTCAGGTTTATTCATTTCATGATATCTTCAATTCTCTAATTTTGGTGAATATTTTTGGTAAAAAGTGATATTTTCGACTTTTTGTTAAAAACCGCAAGTCCAATTGCTTCGATATTACATAGATAGGTACTACATGTGGACCTCTCAGATTTGTTCATTTTGTAATGATATCTTTAATTCTCTAATTTTGGTGAATATTTTTGGTAAAAAGTGAATTTTCGACTTCTTGTTAAAAACCGCAAGTTCAATTGCTTTGATACTACATATATAGATACTACATGGTACTCTCTCAGATTTGTTCATTTTGTAATACCGGTATCTTCAAATTCTCTAATTTTGGTGAATATTTTTGACTTTTTGTTGAAAACCGCAAGTCCGATTGCTTTTATATTACATATATAGAAACTACATGTGGACATCTTTCAGATTTGTTAATTTCGTGGTGATACATTGCATCTTCAATTATCTAGTTTTGATGATTATTGTGATATTTTTGAATTCTTGTTGAAAACAGCAAGTCCCATTGCTTTGATGCTATACATATTGTTCATTTTCTAATGATATCTTCTGTTCTTTAATTGAAATGTGCATTGCTAACAGCAGAGCTATCTCAGCCGACAGGCTGCTTGTTGATATTTTGATGCAAACATGTTCTCTTACGCCCCTTAAAAAAATGTATCAAACAGTGAAATTCATATTCGACATACTGAGAAATCTCTATAATAACACAGTGACATTTGCATACTTGTTTCAAGAAATAAAATAGAGAATTTGATAGCCAAAGAAATGCAACAACATTTTGATGCAAAAATGTTCTCTTATGCCCTTCCCCATCACACAATTTATCAAACACAGTGAAAAGTGAAATTCATATTCGACATACTGAGATTTCTCTCTATAATAACCTGGTAACATTGCATACTCGTTTCAGGAAATAAAATAGAGAATTTGATTGGATTTATTGATGTAAACATGATAGTAATGTACAGAAGCAGGCAACAATTACCAAGCTTACAACAGGATGACCTATGTGATGACCACAAATTATGGAAAAATTCATTGTACATAATTTTACTAATTAAAATTCAGTGAAAATGATTTCTTTTCTACTTGCTATATACAAGTGACATCAATACCATATTTGCTCTATTAGTAGCACATACACTTGCATAAATGACGAAGATGGGTCTGTTATCGTTTTTTATAATCAAGCATACAATAATGTGATTTTGGGTTTGGGTGCGCTTCTAGTAGAGCAAATACAATAGCAAACCAATTCTATGCTGTACATGTACATTACATATTATTGCAAATCAAACTTTTTGAAGAGAACGATACATTTCATCACATTTCAATAACTTTGGCGCTATGTTGCATCTACTCCAGTAATAATCTTTATCTACGCAAGCTTTTCGTCTTGCATAGTGGAGCGTGCTTCTAATAGTGTAAATACAGTACATTATTCTTAGGTAACAAGACTGACCCCCCCCCTCCAATCTGTACACGTTAAATAATAATTAGGCAATAAATAGTTGTTCGTTATTTAGTGCTTTGCAAAACACAAATTTGTGTGTCGACAGACATACTGTGCACATTGTTTTTCAGTCTGTGCACGTAGATGTGACACCTAATGTACATACCGCCATGCATGTAGGAAATTTAAGTCAATCCTCAAAACAATTGTACATTTCACTCCATGGTGGTCTAATGACATGAAGCACAACAAAATGAATACCATATTTTCTTTATTAGTAATGCATGCATTTTTGTAAATGACAGAATTGTGAGTATATTCAAAATAAGTTCTATGTTATTATTTGAGGTAAAGCAAATATGGTAGCAACATTTTCAGTATAAATTTTTTTTAACTTGTATATAGCCAGAATGAATGGGAAACAATCAGCTGGCAATGTGTTAACAGAAAACTACCAGTGTATGAAAATATGAATATTGTCGCGAGGTATCCAATAGAAATGGGAAGTGTTCAAAAGTACATTTACATTACTTTCAAACACTCTCCTTTGTTTACTTCAGACACAGAAGCGCTATCAGCACGTGATAAAAATGAAATCCCATCACTTAAACTCTATTGCCATTTTTGGCTGTTATTAAAGATGATATCAACATTCAACATTCTTGATCAATGAATCAATCAGAAACCTGTAAATAATATATTTACAATTTTTCAAATCAAGAAATCCTGTTTAATAAAACAAACAGTCGAACAAACACTCATAAAACATCAAAACTACACACTGTAAGATATATGTAAACTAGGCACTACTATGACTGTGATGCATCTTGGGATTTTGAGTCAGGGCTTTGGTGTTTTGGGTCGCTCTTACGGTGTCCATGACAATGCTCGCAATCGTCATCTTCGTCTTCACTAGAACTTTCACCAAACATTCTTGGCTTTTCATAAATACAACAGCCTGTGAAAAGAAAAACAATTAAAGCTGCAAGCAGCATCACAGGGGCCCAAGTATACATGCCATAAATAATGTCAAATGATACACATGATACACAATTAGTTTGAATGATTAGTACCATGAGGTCGAAATGCAGTTGGTTCCATATATTTATTTGAGATATAAAGGTTATTAATATATGGTCATTTTAATCAAATCTCTTGTTCAACATAGTCATGATAACACAGGATTCATCTTCCTAACTGCAACCCTGACTGCAACAGTGTTTGAGATACAACGATTATGCATATTAATGAGCTCACATGACCATATATGGTCATCTGTTATTTTATTCAAATCTCTTGTTTAACATCATCATAATAACACAGGTTTCATCCTACCTGCAACAGTGCTTGAGATATGACAGTTATGCATATTAATGAGTTCACATGACCATATATGGTCATATGTTATTTTAATCAAATCTCAGGTTCACTGTTGTCATGATAACACAGGAATCATATTCCTACCTGCAACAGTGCTTGAGATATAACAGTTATGCATATTAATGAGTTCACATGACCATATATGGTAATCTGTTATTTTAATGAAATTGCTTGTTCACTGTTGTCATGATAACACAGGAATCATCTTCCTAACTGCAACAGTGCTTGAGATATAGCAGCTATGCATATTAATGAGGTTAGAAGCCCCCCACCCCATGGGCGCGTAGCCACATGACCTAGCCATATGCCATTCAGGGGAAAGAATGTATCTAAAGAGTAGAATACACATACAAAATTTTATTCCAATCGGACTAATACAAAACATGTAGTTGCATAATTTCTATTTTCACAAAATCCAAGATGGCGGACAAACCACGTGACTGATCAAAATAATATTATTTTTCTCGTATGGAGCTAAGGCCAGGCATGGTAAATATAAAAACATCTCGTAGATTCGTTGACTCACCTCTGAGAAACAAATGCCCAAACTTTTAATCAATTTTGCTTAATATCCAAGATGGCGGCCAAACCATGTGACTGATCTGAAATTTTTTTTAGGTTTCTGAAAGGGTTAGTTAGAGACATGCCATGACGCAATATTTGAGATAATCGCTCAAGTGCGGCATGAGTAAAAAACTACTTCCTGTTGAGAACAAACCCAAAATGGCGGCCAAACCACGTGACCAATCATAATGAATTTCTCAAATCTAAATCTGCTCTATATGTAGAAGCTAAATACTGTATATGAGAACATTTTACTTGGCGGTTCTGAAGAAGAAGATTTTAAAGTGTTTTTTGCCGTTTTTAGGAAAAACAAAATGGCGGGAAAAGTCACATGACCGCTAAAGTTTTTATTTCTGATATTTATTACACATGAGTTGTACTACATACCATAAAAAAATCTAGACGCCTAGACCCTCAGAAAGTGGTCAAACAGCCACTTCCGGTTTTATTTCAATCCAATATGGCTGCCAAACTAATTGGCCAATCAAAATTCTGAAAACATGTTGCACCAGTTCACATTAGGGAGTATCAGTATAGAGCATTATCAGACCATTTCGCTCAGCGGTTTTCTCAAACGGCTTGACGAAAAAAGTTACGGAAGAAAGAAGAAAGAAGAAAGAATTAAAGCCGCAAGCGGCGTCACCGGGGCCCAAGCTGACAAGATTCTGTTTCATAATTAATGTGGTCACATGTTAGACAATCAGGTAGCTTGAATTATCAGTAACATGAGGTCAAAATGAAGTTGGTACCATGTATTTACCTGGTTTGGTTATCGAAATATGGTTTTCAGGATATATAATGAGCCATGTTCTTATGCACAAGAATGAGATTACATAATCATATATAGCCATTTCTAATGTCAGTTACATCTTTCATTCAATGTCTTCATAATGACACTAGTTACATGTCCTGCTCTGCGACAGTGTTTTAGATATGACTGCTATGCATATTAATGAGTTCACATGACCATATATGGTCATCTGTTATTTTAATCAAATCTCTTGTTCACTGTCGTCATAATAACACAGGATTCATCTTCCTAACTGCGACAGTGTTTAAGATATAATGGTTATGCATATTAATGAGTTCACATGACCATATATGGTTATCTGTTATTTTAATCAAATCTCTTGTTCAACGTTGTCATAATGACACAGGATTCATCTTCCTAACTGCAACAGTGTTTGAGATATAACGATTACGCATATTAATGAGCTCACATGACTATATATGGTCATCTGTTATTTTAATCAAATCTTTTTTTCAATGTTGTCATAATAACACAGGATTCCACTTCCTAACTGCAACAGTGTTTGAGATATGACAGTTATGCATATTAATGAGTTCACATGACCATATATGGTCATTTGTTATTTTAATCGAATCTCTTGTTCAACGTTGTCATAATAACACAGGATTCATCATCCTAACTGCAAAAGTGTTTAAGAAATAATGGTTATGCATATTAATGAGTTCACATGACCATATATGGTCATCTGTTATTTTAATCAAATCTCTTGTTCAACGTTGTCACAATAACACAGGATTCATCACCCTAACTGCGACAGTGTTTGAGTTATAACAGTTTTGCATATTAATGAGGTTAGAAGCCCCCACCCCATGGGTGCCCAGCCACGTGGTCTAGCAGTGTGCTATTGGGGCAAGATGATGCATCTGATGACACAAATGCACATACAAAATTTGAAAGAAATCAGACTAATACAAAACATGTAGTTGCATAATGTCTATTTTCACAAAATCCAAGATGGCGGCCAAACCATGTGACTGATCAAAATAATATTATTTTTCTCATATGGAGCTAAGGGCAGGCATGGTAAATATAAAAACATCTAGTAGATTGGTTGAATCGTCTCTGAATAACAAATACCCAAACTTTTTGTCAATTTTGCTTAAAATCCAAAATGGCGGCCAAACCATGTGACTGATCTGAATTTTTTTTTAGATTTCTGAAAGGGTTTGATACACTGATACCATGAAGCAAAATTGAAAATAATCCCTCAAGTGTTGCCAGAGTAAAAAACTACTTCCTGTTTAGAAGAAATCCAAAATGGTGGCCAAACCACGTGACCAATCGTAAAAAAATGTTCAAACATAAATGGGATTCATATATAGAAGCTAAATACTACATATGAGAGCATTCTACTTGGTGGTTCTGAAGAAGAAGATTTTTAAGTGTTTTTTGCCGTTTTTACGAAAAACAAAATGGCGGGAAAAGTCACATGACCGCTAAAGTTTTTATTGCTGATATTTATTACACATGAGTTGTACTATATACCATAAAAAAATCTAGACGCCTAGACCCTCAGAAAGTGGTCAAACAGCCACTTCCGATTTTATTTCAATCCAATATGGCTGCCAAACTAATTGACCAATCAAAATTCTGAAAGCATGTTGCACCAGTTCACATTAGGGACTATCAGTATAGAACATTATCAGACCATTCCGTTCAGCGGATTTCTCAAACGGCTTGACGAAAAAAGTTACGGAAGAAAGAAAGAAAGAAGAAAGAAGATTAAAGCCGCAAGCGGCATCACCGGGGCCCAAGCTGACAGGATTCTGTTTCATAATTAATGTGGTCACATGTTAGACAATCAGCTGCAGGTAGCTTGTATTATCAGTAACATGAGGTCGAAATGAACTTGGTACCATGTATTTACCTATTTTGGTTATCAAAATATGGTTTTCACGATATACAATGAGCCATGTTCTTATGCACAATAATGAGATTACATAATCATATATAGCCATTTCTAATGTCAGTTACATCTTTCATTCAATGTCTTCATAATGACACTAGTTACATGTCCTGCTCTGCGACAGTGTTTTAGATATGACTGCTTTGCATATTAATGAGTTCACATGACCATATATGGTCATCGGTTATTTTAATCAAATCTCTTGTTCACTGTTGTCATAATAACACAGAATTCATCTTCCTAACTGCAACAGTGTTTAAGATATAATGGTTATGCATATTAATGAGTTCACATGACCATATATGGTCATCTGTTATTTTAATCAAATCTCTTGTTCACTGTTGTCATGATAACACAGGAATCATCTTCCTTACTACAACAGTGTTCGAGATATAATGGTTATGCATATTAATGAGTTCACATAACCATATATGGTAATCTGTTATTTTAATGAAATCAATGGTTTAATGTTGTCATAATAACACAGGTTTCATCTTCCTAACTCCAACAGTGCTTGAGATATATCAGTTATGCATATTAATGAGGTTAGAAGCCCCCACCCCTCAGGCGCCCAGCGACAAAACCCAGCCACGTGCCATTCGGTTAAAAGAATGCATCTCAAGAGTAGAATGCACATATACAATTTTAGCCAAATCCGACCAATACAACACATGTAATTGCACAAGATTTGTTTTCATAAAATCCAAGATGGCGGCCAAACCATGTGACTGATCAAAATAATATTATTTTTCTCATATGGAGCTAAGGCCAGGCATGGTAAATATAAAAACATCTATTAGATTGGTTGAATCACCTCTGAGAAACAAATGCCCAAACTTTTGGTCAATTTTGCTTAAAATCCAAGATGGCGGCCAAACCATGTGACTGATCTGAAATCTTTTTTAGTTTTCTGAAAGGGTTTGATATACAGATGCCATGAAGCAAAATTGAAAATAATCCCTCAAGTGTTGCCAGAGTAAAAAACTACTTCCTGTTTAGAAGAAATCCAAAATGGTGGCCAAACCACATGACCAATCGTAATAATTTTTTCAAACGTAAATGGGATTCATATATAGAAGCTAAATACAACATATGAGAGCATTCTGCTAGGTGGTTCTGAAGAAGAAGATTTTCAAGTGTTTTTTGCCGTTTTTAGGAAAAACAAAATGGCGGGAAAAGTCACGTGACCGCTAAAGTTTTTATTGCTGATATCTATTACACATGAGTTGTACTATATACCATAACAAAATCTAGACACCTAGACCCTCAGAAAGTGGTCAAACAGCCACTTCCGGTTTTATTTCAATCAAATATGGCTGCCAAACTAATTGACCAATCCAAATTCTGAAAGCATGTTGCACCAGTTCACATTAGGGACTATCAGTATAGAGCATTATCAGACCATTCCGTTCAGCGGTTTTCTCAAACGGCTTGACGAAAAAAGTTACGGCGGAAAGAAGAAAGAAAGAAAAAACCGGACAATAAGAATAGGGGCCTCGCCCTTCGGGCTTGGGCCCCTAATTAAAGCCGCAAGCGGCATCACCGGGGCCCAAGCTGACAAGATTCTGTTTCATAATTAATGAGATCACATGTTAGACAATCAGGTAGCTTGAATTATCAATAACATGAGGTCAAAATGAAGTTGGTACCATGTATTTTCCTGGTTTGGTTATCAAAATATGGTTTTCAGGACATATAATGAGCCATGTTCTTATGCACAATAATGAGATTACATAATCATATATAGCCATTTCTAATGTCAGTTACATCTTTCATTCAATGTCTTCATAATGACACTAGTTACATGTCCAACTCCGCGACAGTGTTTTAGATATGACTGCTATGCATATTAATGAGTTCACATGACCATATATGGTCATTTGTTATTTTAATCAAATCTCTTGTTCACTTTTGTCATAATAACACAGGATTCATCTTCCTAACTGCAACAGTGTTTAATATATAATGGTTATGCATATTAATGAGTTCACATGACCATGTATGGTCATCTGTTATTTTAATCAAATCTCTTGCTCACTGTTGTCATAATAACACAGGATTCCACTTCCTAACTGCAACAGTGTTTGAGATATGACAGTTATGCATATTAATGAGCTCACATGACCATATATGGTCATTTGTTATTTTAATCGAATCTCTTGTTCAACGTTGTCATAATAACACAGGACTCATCATCCTAACTATAACAGTGCTTGAGTTATAACAGTTATGCATATTAATGAGGTTAGAAGCCCCCACCCCATGTGTGCCCAGCCACGTGGCCTAGCAGTGTGCTATTGGGGCAAAATGATGCATCTGATGACACAAATGCACATAGAAAATTTGAAAGATCTCAGACTAATACAAAACATGTAGTTGCATGATTTCTATTTTCACAAAATCAAAGATGGCGGCCAAACCACGTGACTGATCAAAATAATATTATTTTTCTCATATGGAGCTAACGCCAGGCATGGTAAATATAAAAACATCTAGTAGATTGGTTGAATCACCTCCGAGAAACAAATGCCCAAACTTTTGGTCAATTTTGCTTAAAATCCAAGATGGCGGCCAAACCATGTGACCGATCTGAAATCTTTCTTAGGTTTCTGAAAGGGTTTGATATACAGATGCCATGAAGCAAAATTGAAAATAATCCCTCAAGTGTTGCCAGAGTAAAAAACTACTTCCTGTTTAGAAGAAATCCAAAATGGTGGCCAAACCACTTGACCAATCATAATAATTTTTTCAAACATAAATGGGATTCATATATAGAAGCTAAATACTACATATGATAGCATTCTGCTTGGTGGTTCTGAAGAAGAAGATTTTTTAGTGTGTTTTACCGTTTTTAGGAAAAACAAAATGGCGGGAAAAGTCACATGACCGCTAAAGTTTTTATTGCTGATATCTATTACACATGAGTTGTCCTATATACCATAAAAAAATCTAGACGCCTAGACCCTCAGAAAGTGGTCAAACAGCCACTTCCGGTTTTATTTCAATTCAATATGGCTGCCAAACTAATTGACCAATCGAAATTTTGAAAGCATGTTGCACCAGTTCACATTAGGGAATATCAGTATAGAGCATTATCAGACCATTCTCTTCAGCAGTTTTCTCAAACGGCTTGACGAAAAAAGTTACGGAAGAAAGAAAGAAGAAAGAAAAAACCGGACAATAAGAATAGGGGCCTCGCCCTTCAGGCTTGGGCCCCTAAAAAAACCGGACAATAAGAATAGGGGCCTCGCCCTTCGGGCTTGGGCCCCTAACAAGCGGCGTCACCGGGGCCCAAGCTGACAAGATTCTGTTTCATAATTAATGTGGTCACATGTTAGACAATCAGGTAGCTTGAATTATCAGTAACATGAGGTCAAAATGAAGTTGGTACCATGTATTTACCTGGTTTGGTTATCGAAATATGGTTTTCAGGATATATAATGAGCCATGTTCTTAATAATGAGATTACATAATCATATATAGCCATTTCTAATGTCAGTTACATCTTTCATTCAATGTCTTCATAATGACACTTGTTACATGTCCTTCTCTGCGACAGTGTTTTAGATATGACTGCTTGCATATTAATGAGTTCACATGACCATATATGGTCATCTGTTATTTTTAATCAAATCTCTTGTTCACTGTTGTCATAATAACACAGGATTCATCTTCCTAACTGCAACAGTGTTTAAGATATAATGGTTATGCATATTAATGAGTTCACATGACCATATATGGTTATCTGTTATTTTAATCAAATCTCTTGTTCACTGTTGTCATAATAACACAGGATTCATCTTCCTAACTGCAACAGTGTTTAAGATATAATGGTTATGCATATTAATGAGTTCACATGACCATATATGGTCATCTGTTATTTTAATCAAATCTCTTGTTCAAGTTTGTCATAATAACACAGGATTCCACTTCCTAACTGCAAAAGTGTTTGAGATATGACAGTTATGCATATTAATGAGCTCACATAACCATATATGGTCATTTGTTATTTTAATTGAATCTCTTGTTCAAGGTTGTCATAATAACACAGGATTCATCATCCTAACTACAACAGTGCTTGAGTTATAACAGTTATGCATATTAATGAGGTTAGAAGCCCCCACCCCATGGGTGCCCAGCCACGAGGCCTAACAGTGTGCTATTGGGGCAAAATGATGCATCTGATGACACAAATGCACATACAAAATTTGAAAGAAATCAGACTAATACAAAACATGTAGTTGCATAATTTCTATTTTCACAAAATCCAAGATGGCGGCCAAACCACGTGACTGA
Source organism: Saccoglossus kowalevskii (assembly GCF_978046115.1). NCBI lineage: Eukaryota > Metazoa > Hemichordata > Enteropneusta > Harrimaniidae > Saccoglossus > Saccoglossus kowalevskii. The sequence goes on from NC_140657.1 coordinate 24,171,194, forward strand.
TCAAAATAATATTATTTTTCTCGTATGCAGCTAAGGCCATAGGTGGTAAATATAGAAACATCTAGTAGATTGGTTGAATCGTCTCTGAGAAACAAATACCCAAACTTTTGGTCAATTTTACTTAAAATCCAAAATGGCGGCCAAACCATGTGGCTGATCTGAAATTTTTTTTAGGTTTCTGAAAGGGCTTGATACACAGATGCCATGAAGCAAAATTGAAAATATTCCCTCAAGTGTTGCCAGAGTAAAAAACTACTTCCTGTTTAGAAGAAATCCAAAATGGTGGCCAAACCACGTGACCAATCTTAAACATTTTGTCAAACATAAATGGGATTCATATATAGAAGCTAAATACTACATATGAGAGCATTCTGCTTGGTGGTTCTGAAGAAGAAGATTTTTGAGTGTTTTATGCCGTTTTTAGGAAAAACAAAATGGCGGGAAAAGTCACATGACCGCTAAAGTTTTTATTGCTGATATTTATTACACATGACTTGTACTATATACCATAAAAAAATCTAAACGCCTAGACCCTCAGAAAGTGGTCAAACAGCCACTTCCGGTTTTATTTCAATCCAATATGGCTGCCAAACTAATTGACCAATCGAAATTCTGAAAGCATGTTGCACCAGTTCACATAAGGGACTATCAGTATAGAGCATTATCAGACCATTCCGTTCAGCAGTTTTCTCAAACGGCTTGACGAAAAAAGTTACGGAAGAAAGAAAGAAAGAAGAATTAAAGCCGCAAGCGGCGTCACCGGGGCCCAAGCTGATAAGATTCTGTTTCATAATTAATGAGGTCACATGTTACACAATCAGGTAGCTTGAATTATCAGTAACATGAGGTCGAAATGAAGTTGGTACCATGTATTTACCTGGTTTGGTTATCGAAATATGGTTTTCAGGATATATAATGAGCCATGTTCTTATGCACAATAATGAGATTACATAATCATATATAGCCATTTCTAATGTCAGTTACATCTTTCATTCAATGTCTTCATAATGACACTAGTTACATGTCCTGCTCTGCGACAGTGTTTCAGATATGACTGCTATGCATATTAATGAGTTTACATGACCATATATGGTCATCTGTTATTTTAATCAAATCTCTTGTTCACTGTTGTCATAATAACACAGGATTCATCTTCCTAACTGCAACAGTGTTTGAGATATAATGGTTATGCATATTAATGAGTTCACATGACCATATATGGTCATCTGTTATTTTAATCAAATCTCTTGTTCACTGTTGTCATAATAACACAGGATTCATCTTCCTAACTGCAACAGTGTTTAAGATATAATGGTTATGCATATTAATGAGTTCACATGACCATATATGGTCATCTGTTATTTTAATCAAATCTCTTGTTCAACGTTGTCATAATAACACAGGATTCATCACCCTAACTGCGACAGTGCTTGAGTTATAACAGTTATGCATATTAATGAGGTTAGAAGCCCCCACCCCATGGGTGCCCAGCCACGTGGCCTAGCAGTGTGCTATTGGGGCAAAATGATGCATCTGATGACACAAATGCATATACAAAATTTGAAAGAAATCAGACTAATACAAAACATGTAGTTGCATAATGTCTATTTTCACAAAATCCAAGATGGCGGCCAAACCACGTGACTGATCAAAATAATATTATTTTTCTCATATGGAGCTAACGGCAGGTATGGTAAATATAAAAACATCTAGTAGATTGGTTGAATCGTCTCTGAGAAACAAATACCCAAACTTTTGGTCAATTTTCCTCAAAATCCAAAATGGCGGCCAAACCATGTGACTGATCTGAATTTTTTTTTAGATTTTTGAAAGGGTTTGATACACTGATGCCATGAAGCAAAATTGAAAATAATCCCTCAAGTGTTGCCAGAGTAAAAAACTACTTCCTGTTTAGAAGAAATCCAAAATGGTGGCCAAACCACGTGACCAATCGTAAAAAAATGTTCAAACCTAAATGGGATTCATATATAGAAGCTAAATACTACATATGAGAGCATTCTACTTGGTGGTTCTGAAGAAGAAGATTTTTAAGTGTTTTTTGCTGTTTTTAGGAAAAACAAAATGGCGGGAAAAGTCACATGACCGCTAAAGTTTTTATTGCTGATATTTATTACACATGAGTTGTACTATATACCATAAAAAAATCTAGACGCCGAGACCCTCAGAAAGTGGTCAAACAGCCACTTCCGGTTTTATTTCAATCCAATATGGCTGCCAAACTAATTGACCAATCAAAATTCTGAAAGCATGTTGCACCAGTTCACATTAGGGACTATCAGTATAGAACATTACCAGACCATTCTGTTCAGCGGTTTTCTCAAACGGCTTGACGAAAAAAGTTACGGAAGAAAGAAAGAAAGAAGAAAGAAGAAAAAACCGGACAATAAGAATAGGGGCCTCGCCCTTCAGGCTTGGGCCCCTAATTAAAGCCGCAAGCGGCGTCACCGGGGCCCAAGCTGACAAGATTCTGTTTCATAATTAATGTGGTCACATGTTAGACAATCAGGTAGCTTGAATTATCAGTAACATGAGGTCAAAATGAAGTTGGTACCATGTATTTACCTGGTTTGGTTATCGAAATATGGTTTTCAGGATATATAATGAGCCATGTTCTTATGCACAAAAATGAGATTACATAATCATATATAGTCATTTCTAATGTCAGTTACATCTTTCATTCAATGTCTTCATAATGACACTAGTTACATGTCCTGCTCTGCGACAGTGTTTCAGATATGACTGCTATGCATATTAATGAGTTCACATGACCATATATGGTCATCTGTTATTTTAATCAAATCTCTTGTTCACTGTTGTCATAATAACACAGGATTCCACTTCCTAACTGCAACAGTGTTTGAGATATAACAGTTATGCATATTAATGAGCTCGCATGACCATATATGGTCATTTGTTATTTTAATCGAATCTCTTGTTCAACGTTGTCATAATAACACAGGATTCATCATCCTAACTGCAACAGTGTTTAAGATATAATGGTTATGCATATTAATGAGTTCACATGACCATATATGGTCATCTGTTATTTTAATCAAATCTCTTGTTCATCGTTGTCATAATAACACAGGATTCATCACCCTAACTGCGACAGTGTTTAAGATATAATGGTTATGCATATTAATGAGTTCACATGACCATATATGGTCATCTGTTATTTTAATCAAATCTCTTGTTCAACGTTGTCATAATAACACAGGATTCATCACCCTAACTGCGACAGTGTTTGAGTTATAACAGTTATGCATATTAATGAGGTTAGAAGCCCCCACCCCAAGGGTGCCCAGCCACGTGGTCTAGCAGTGTGCTATTGGGGCAAAATGATGCATCTGATGACACAAATGCACATAACAAAATTTGAAAGAAATCAGACTAATACAAAACATGTAGTTGCATAATGTCTATTTTCACAAAATCCAAGATGGCGGCCAAACCACGTGACTGATCAAAATAATATTATTTTTCTCATATGGAGCTAAGGGCAGGCATGGTAAATATAAAAACATCTAGTAGATTGGTTGAATCGTCTCTGAATAACAAATACCCAAACTTTTTGTCAATTTTGCTTAAAATCCAAAATGGCGGCCAAACCATGTGACTGATCTGAATTTTTTTTTAGATTTCTGAAAGGGTTTGATACACTGGTGCCATGAAGCAAAATTGAAAATAATCCCTCAAGTGTTGCCAGAGTAAAAAACTACTTCCTGTTTAGAAGAAATCCAAAATGGTTGTCAAACCACGTGACCAATCGTAAAAAAAATGTTCAAACATAAATGGGATTCATATATAGAAGCTAAATACTACATATGAGAGCATTCTACTTGGTGGTTCTGAAGAAGAAGATTTTTAAGTGTTTTTTGCCGTTTTTAGGAAAAACAAAATGGCGGGAAAAGTCACATGACCGCTAAAGTTTTTATTGCGGATATTTATTACACATGAGTTGTACTATATACCATAAAAAAATCTAGACGCCTAGACCCTCAGAAAGTGGTCAAACAGCCACTTCCGGTTTTATTTCAATCCAATATGGCTGCCAAACTAATTGACCAATCAAAATTCTGAAAGCATGTTGCACCAGTTCACATTAGGGACTATCAGAATAGAGCATTATCAGACCATTCCGTTCAGCGGATTTCTCAAACGGCTTGACGAAAAAAGTTACGGAAGAAAGAAAGAAAGATTAAAGCCGCAAGCGGCGTCACCGGGGCCCAAGCTGATAAGATTCTATTTCATAATTAATGAGGTCACATGTTAGACAATCAGCTGCAGGTAGATTGTATTATCAGTAACATGAGGTCGAAATGAAGTTGGTACCATGTATTTACCTGGTTTGGTTATCGAAATATGGTTTTCAGGATATATAATGAGCCATGTTCTTATGCACAATAATGAGATTACATAATCATATATAGCCATTTCTAATGTCAGTTACATCTTTCATTCAATGTCTTCATAATGACACTACTTACATGTCCTGCTCTGCGATAGTGTTTCAGATATGACTGCTATGTATATTAATGAGTTCACATGACCATATATGGTCATCTGTTATTTTTAAACAAATCTCTTGTTCACTGTTGTCATAATAACACAAGATTCATCTTCCTAACTGCGACAGTGTTTTAGATATGACTGCTATGCATATTAATGAGTTCACATGACCATATATGGTTATCTGTTATTTTAATCAAATCTCTTGTTCACTGTTGTCATAATGACACAGGATTTATCTTCCTAACTGCGACTGTGTTTAAGATATAATGGTTATGCATATTAATGAGTTCACATGACCATATATGGTTATCTGTTATTTTAATCAGATCTCTTGTTCACTTGTTGTCATAATGACACAGGATTCATCTTCCTAACTGCAACAGTGTTTGAGATATAACGATTACGCATATTAATGAGCTCACATGACTATATATGGTCATCTGTTATTTTAATTAAATCTTTTGTTCAATGTTGTCATAATAACACAGGATTCCACTTCCAAACTGCAACAGTGTTTGAGATATGACAGTTATGCATATTAATGAGCTCACATGACCATATATGGTCATTTGTTATTTTAATCGAATCTCTTGTTCAACGTTGTCATAATAACACAGGATTCATCATCCTAACTACAACAGTGCTTGAGTTATAACAGTTATGCATATTAATAAGGTTAGAAGCCCTGACCCCATGGGTGCCCAGCCACGTGGCCTAACAGTGTGCTATTGGGGCAAAATGATCCATCTGATGACACAAATGCACATACAAAATTTGAAAGAAATCAGACTAATACAAAACATGTAGTTGCATAATTTCTATTTTCACAAAATCCAAGATGGCGGCCAAACCACGTGACTGATCAAAATAATATTATTTTTCTCGTATGCAGCTAAGGCCAGGCATGGTAAATATGAAAACATCTAGTAGATTGGTTGAATCGTCTCTGAGAAACAAATACCCAAACTTTTGGTCAATTTTGCTTAAAATCCAAAATGGCGGCCAAACCATGTGACTGATCTGAATTTTTTTTTAGATTTCTGAAAGGGCTTGATGCATAGATGCCATGAAGCAAAACTGAAAATATTCCCTCAAGTGATGCCAGAGTAAAAAACTACTTCCTGTTTAGAAGAAATCCAAAATGGTGGCCAAACCACGTGACCAATCGTAAACATTTTTTCAAACATAAATGGTATTCATATATAGAAGCTAAATACTACATATGAGAGCATTCTGCTTGGTGGTTCTGAAGAAGAAGATTTTAAAGTGTTTTTTGCCGTTTTTAGGAAAAACAAAATGGCGGGAAAAGTCACATGACCGCTAAAGTTTTTATTGCTGATATTTATTACACATGAGTTGTACTATATACCATAAAAAAATCTAGAAGCCTAGACCCTCAGAAAGTGGTCAAACAGCCACTTCCGGTTTTATTTCAATCCAATATGGCTGCCAAACTAATTGGGCAATCAAAATTCTGAAAGCATGTTGCACTAGGTTACATTAGGGACTATAAGTATAGAGCTTTTTCAGACTATTCAGTTTAGCAGTTTTCTCAAACGGCTTGACGAAAGAAGTTGTGGAAGAAAGAAGAAGAAGAAGAAGAAGAAAGAAGAAGAAAAAACCGGACAATAAGAATAGGGGCCTCGCCCTTTGGGCTTGGGCCCCTAAAGAAAGAAGAAAAAACCGGACGATAAGAATAGGGGCCTCGCCCTTCGGGCTTGGGCCCCTAAAAAAACCGGACGATAAGAATAGGGGCCTCGCCCTTCAGGCTTGGGCCCCTAATTAAAGCCGCAAGCGGCGTCACCGGGGCCCAAGCTGACAAGATTCTGTTTCATTATTAATGTGGTCACATGTTAGACAATCAGGTAGCTTGAATTATCAGTAACATGAGGTCAAAATGAAGTTGGTACCATGTATTTACCTGGTTTGGTTATCGAAATATGGTTTTCAGGATATATAATGAGCCATGTTCTTAATAATGAGATTACATAATCATATATAGCCATTTCTAATGTCAGTTACATCTTTCATTCAATGTCTTCATAATGACACTTGTTACATGTCCTGCTCTGCGACAGTGTTTTAGATATGACTGCTTTGCATATTAATGAGTTCACATGACCATATATGGTTATCTGTTATTTTAATCAAATCTCTTGTTCACTGTTGTCATAATGACACAGGATTTATCTTCCTAACTGCGACAGTGTTTAAGATGTAATGGTTATGCATATTAATGAGTTCACATGACCATATATGGTTATCTGTTATTTTAATCAAATATCTTGTTCATTGTTGTCATAATGACATAGGATTCATCTTCCTAACTGCAACAGTGTTTGAGATATAACGATTACGCATATTAATTAGCTCACGTGACTATATATGGTAATCTGTTATTTTAATGAAATCAATTGTTTAATGTTGTCATAATAACACAGGTTTCATCTTCCTAACTCCAACAGTGCTTGAGATATATCAGTTATGCATATTAATGAGGTTAGAAGCCCCCACCCCTTAGGCGCCCAGTGACAAAACCCAGCCACGTGCCATTCGGTTGAAAAAATGCATCTCAAGAGTAGAATGCACATATACAATTTTAGCCAAATCGGACCAATACAACACATGTAATTGCACAAGATCTGTTTTCATAAAATCCAAGATGGCGGCCAAACCATGTGACTGATCAAAATAATATTATTTTTCTCATATGGAGCTAAGGCCAGGCATGGTAAATATAAAAACATCTGGTAGATTGGTTGAATCACCTCTGAGAAACAAATGCCCAAACTTTTGGGCAATTTTGCTTAAAATCCAAGATGGCGGCCAAACCACGTGACTGATCTGAAATCTTTTTTAGGTTTCTGAAAGAGATAGATATACAGATGCCATGAAGCAAAATTGAAAATAATCCCTCAAGTGTTGCCATAGTAAAAAACTACTTCCTGTTTAGAAGAAATCCAAAATGGTGGCCAAACCACGTGACCAATCGTAATAATTTTATCAAACCTAAATGGGATTCATATATAGAAGCTAAATACAACACATGAGAGGATTCTGCTAGATGGTTCTGAAGAAGAAGATTTTTTAGTGTTTTTTGCCGTTTTTAGGAAAAACAAAATGGCGGGAAAAGTCACATGACCGCTAAAGTTTTTATTACTGATATCTATTACACATGTGTTGTCCTATATACCATAAAAAAATCTAGACGCCTAGACCCTCAGAAAGTGGACAAACAGCCACTTCCGGTTTCATTTCAATTCAATATGGCTTCCAAACTAATTGACCAATCGAAATTTTGAAAGCATGTTGCACCAGTTCACATTAGGGACTATCAGTATAGAGCATTATCAGACCATTCCGTTCAGCAGTTTTCCCAAACGGCTTGACGAAAAAAGTTACGGAAGAAAGAAAGAAAGAAAGAAAGAAGAATTAAAGCCGCAAGCGGCGTCACCGGGGCCCAAGCTATCGGACGAATTTCGTCATTAAAGTGGTCACCGAATTGCCATTAAGGTACTTTGAACGATTTGTACCTTGAGGTTGATGTGCCTTCTATTTACCTGGTTTGGTAATGAGATATGCTTTTTAGAATATATAAGGAGCCATGTGCTTATGCATATTATTGAGGTTACAATGTCATATATGGTATTCTTTTATATTAGTCTTTTGTTTGATTACTTCATTATGGCACTGGTTGCATGTCCCGTTTTGCAACAGTGTTTCAGATATGACAGTTATGCATATTAATGAGTTCACATGACCATATATGGTCATCTTTTATTTTAGTGCGAGCTCTTGTTTACCATCATCTTAATAATGTAGACCAGGAAGTTTGAATGAACAGTTACATTAGGTACACATGCAGTTAGTTGCATGTATTTACCTGGTCTGGTTATTAAGATATGGTTTTCAAAATATATAATTAGCCATGTGTTTATGGATAATAATGAGGTTTGTTTGATGCCTTCATTATGGTACAAGTTAGATATCCCGTTCTGTAACAGTGTTACAGATATGACAGTTATGCATATTAATGAGCTCACAGGACCATATATGGTCATCTGTTATTTTAATCACATTTCTTGTTCAATATCATCATAATAATACAAGTTTCATCTTCCTAACTGCAACAGTGTTTGAGATATAATGGTTATGCATATTAATGAGTTCACATGACCATATATGGTCTTCAGTTATTTTAGTCAAATCTCTTGTTTAACGTCATCATAATAGCGCAGGTTACATCTTCCTAACTACAACAGTGCTTGACATATAGCAGTTATGCATACTAATGAGGTTAGAAGCTCCCCACCCCATGGGTGCGTAGCCACATGACCTAGCCATATGCCATTCAGGGGAAAGAATGTATCTAAAGAGTAGAATACACGTACAAAATTTTATTCCAATTGGACCAATACAACACATGTAATTGAACAATTTCTGTTTGCACAATATCCAAGATGGCGGCTAAATCATGTGACTGATCAAAATTATATTATTTTTCTCATATGGAGCTATGGCCAGACATATTATTAATGAAAACATCTAGTAGATCGGTTGAAGCAGCTTAAAGAAACAAATGCCCAAACTTTTGGTCATTTTTATTTGAAATCCAAGATGGCGGCCAAACATGTGACTGATCAAAACTATATCATTTGTTTCAAATGGAGCAATGGCCAAACATGATATATACAACATATCTAGTTGATAGGTTGAAGCACCTTTGAGAAACAAATGGCCAAACTTTTGGTCATTTTCATCTAAAATCCAAGATGGCGGCCAAACCACGTGACTGATCGAAAATATATTATTTTTTTCAAATGGACCTATGGCCATACATCTGATATACAACGTATCTAGTTGATCGGTTGAAGCACCTCTGAGAAACAAATGTCCAAAATTTTGGTCAATTTTGCCTAAAATCCAAGATGGCGGCCAAACCATGTGACTTATCTGATTTTTTTCTTTGATATCTGAAAGAGGTCATTATAAAGCTGCAATTTAGCTGATTAGAAAATGATCACATAATTGTGGCTTGATAAAAAAAAACTACTTCCTGTCTAGAAGAAATCCAAAATGGCGGCCAAACCATGTGACAAATCATAACAATTTTTTCAAACTTAAATGTGCTTTGTATATTGAAGCTAAATACTATATATGGGAGCATTTCGCTTGGTAGTTCTGAAGAAGAAGATTTTCAAGGGTTTTTTCCCGTTTTTGGGAGAAAAAACATGGCGGAAAAAGTTGAGGTTTACGTTTAGAATTTTTTTTCATATATCTACTACACATGAGTTGTACTATATGCCATAAAAAACCCTGATCGCCTAGACCCTCAGAAAGTGGTCAAATACCCACTTCCTGTTTAACTTCAATCCAATATGGCTGCCAAACTAATTGACCAATCAAAATTCTAAAAGCATGTTGCACCAGTTCACATTAGGGACTATCAGTATACAACATTATCAGACCATTCTCTTCAGCGGTTTTCTCAAACGGCTTGACGAAAAAAGTTACGGAAGAAAGAAAGAAAGAAGAATTAAAGCCGCAAGCGGCGTCACCGGGGCCCAAGCTGACAAGATTCTGTTTCGTAATTAATGTGGTCACATGTTAGACAATCAGGTAGCTTGAATTATCAGTAACATGGGGTCAAAATGAAGTTGGTACCATGTATTTACCTGGTTTGGTTATCGAAATATGGTTTTCAGGATATATAATGAGCCATGTTCTTATGCACAATAATGAGATTACATAATCATATATAACCATTTCTAATGTCAGTTACATCTTTCATTCAATGTCTTCATAATGACACTTGTTACATGTCCTGCTCTGCAACAGTGTTTTAGATATGACTGCTTTGCATATTAATGAGTTCACATGACCATATATGGTCATCTGTTATTTTTAAACAAATCTCTTGTTCACTGTTGTCATAATATCACAGGATTCATCTTCCTAACTGCAACAGTGTTTAAGATATAATGGTTATGCATATTAATGAGTTCACATGACCATACCCATGGGTGCCCATCCACGTGGCCAAGCAGTGTGCTATTGTGGCAAAATGATGCATCTAATGACACAAATGCACATACAAAATTTGAAAGAAATCAGACTAATACAAAACATGTAGTTGCATAATGTCTATTTTCACAAAATCCAAGATGGCGGCCAAACCATGTGACTGATCAAAATAATATTATTTTTCTCATATGCAGCTAAGGCCAGACATGGTAAATATAAAAACATCTAGTAGATTGGTTGAATCATCTCTGAGAAACAAATACCCAAACTTTTTGTCAATTTTGCTTAAAATCCAAAATGGCGGCCAAACCATGTGACTGATCTGAATTTTTTTTTAGATTTCTGAAAGGGTTTGATACACAGATGCCATGAAGCAAAATTGAAAATAATCCCTCAAGTGTTGCCAGAGTAAAAAAACTACTTCCTGTGTAGAAGAAATCCAAAATGGTGGCCAAACCACGAGACCAATCATAAAAAAATGTTCAAACACAAATGGGATTCATGTATAGAAGCTAAATACTACATATGAGAGCATTCTACTTGGTGGTTCTGAAGAAGAAGATTTTTAAGTATTTTTTGCCGTTTTTAGGAAAAACAAAATGGCGGGAAAAGTCACATGACCGCTAAAGTTTTTATTGCTGATGTTTATTACACATGAGTTGTACTATATACCATAAAAAAATCTAGACGCCTAGACCCTCAGAAAGTGGTCAAACAGCCACTTCCGGTTTTATTTCAATCCAATATGGCTGCCAAACTAATTGACCAATCAAAATTCTGAAAGCATGTTGCACCAGTTCACATTAGGGACTATCAGTATAGAACATTATCAGACCATTCCGTTCAGCGTTTTTCTCAAACGGCTTGACGAAAAAAGTTACGGAAGAAAGAAAGAAAGAAGAAAGAAGAATTAAAGCCGCAAGCGGCGTCACCGGGGCCCAAGCTGATAAGATTCTGTTTCATAATTAATGAGGTTACATGTCAGACAATCAGGTAGCTCTTATTATCAGTAACATGAGGTTGAAATGAAGTTGGTACCATGTATTTACCTGCTTTGGTTATCGAAATATGGTTTTCAGGATATATAATGAGCCATGTTCTTATGCACAATAATGAGATTACATAATCATATATAGCCATTTCTAATGTCAGTTACATCTTTCATTCAATGTCTTCATAATGACACTAGTTACATGTCCTGCTCTGCGACAGTGTTTCAGATATGACTGCTATGCATATTAATGAGTTCACATGACCATATATGGTAATCTGTTATTTTAATCAAATCTCTTGTTCAAGGTTGTCATAATAACACAGGATTCATCATCCTAACTACAACAGTGCTTGAGTTATAACAGTTATGCATATTAATGAGGTTAGAAGCCCCCACCCCATGGGTGCCCAGCCACGTGGCCTAACAGTGTGCTATTGGGGCAAAATGATGCATCTGATGACACAAATGCACATACAAAATTTGAAAGAAATCAGACTAATACAAAACATGTAGTTGCATAATTTCTATTTTCACAAAATCCAAGATGGCGGCCAAACCACGTGACTGATCAAAATAAATATGATTTTCAGGATATATAATGAGCCATGTTCTTATGCACAATAATGAGTTTACATAATCATATATAGCCATTTCTAATGTCAGTTACATCTTTCATTCAATGTCTTCATAATGACACTAGTTACATGTCCTGCTCTGCGACAGTGTTTTAGATATGACTGCTTTGCGTATTAATGAGTTCACATGACCATATATGGTCATCTGTTATTTTAATCAAATCTCTTGTTCACTGTTGTCATAATAACACAGGATTCATCTCCCTAAATGCAACAGTGTTTAGGATATAATGGTTATGCATATTAATGAGTTCACATGACCATATATGGTCATCTGTTATTTTAATCAAATATCTTGTTCAATGTTGTCATAATAACACAGGATTCCACTTCCTAACTGCAACAGTGTTTGAGATATGACAGTTATGCATATTAATGAGCTCACATGACCATATATGGTCATTTGTTAATTTAATCGAATATCTTGTTGATTGTTGTCATAATAACACAGGATTCATCATCCTAACTACAACAGTGCTTGAGTTATAACAGTTATGCATATTAATGAGGTTAGAAGCCCCCACCCCATGGGTGCCCAGCCATGTGGCCTAACAGTGTGCTATTGGGGCAAAATGATGCATCTGATGACACAAATGCACATATAAAATTTGAAAGAAATCAGACTAATACAAAACATGTAGTTGCATAATGTCTATTTTCACAAAATCCAAGATGGCGGCCAAACCATGTGACTGATCAAAATAATATTATTTTTCTCGTATGGAGCTAAGGGCAGGCATGGTAAATATAAAAACATCTAGTAGATTGGTTGAATCGTCTCTGAGAAACAAATACCCAAACTTTTTGTCAATTTTGCTTAAAATCCAAAATGGCGGCCAAACCATATGACTGATCTGAATTTTTTTTTCAGATTTTTGAAAGGGTTTGATACACTGATGCCATGAAGCAAAATTGAAAATAATCCCTCAAGTGTTGCCAGAGTAAAAAACTACTTCCTGTTTAGAAGAAATCCAAAATGGTGGCCAAACCACGTGACCAATCGTAAAAAAATATTCAAACATAAATGGGATTCATATATAGAAGCTAAATACTACATATGAGAGCATTCTACTTGGTGGTTCTGAAGAAGAAGATTTTTAAGTGTTTTTTGCCGTTTTTAGGAAAAACAAAATGGCGGGAAAAGTCACATGACCGCTAAAGTTTTTATTGCTGATATTTATTACACATGAGTTGTACTATATACCATAAAAAAATCTAGACGCCTAGACCCTCAGAAAGTGGTCAAACAGCCACTTCCGGTTTTATTTCAATCCAATATGGCTGCCAAACTAATTGACCAATCAAAATTCTGAAAGCATGTTGCACCAGTTCACATTAGGGACTATCAGTATAGAACATTATCAGACCATTCCGTTCAGCGGTTTTCTCAAACGGCTTGACGAAAAAAGTTACGGAAGAAAGAAAGAAAGAAGAAAGAAGAAAAAACCGGACGATAAGAATAGGGGCCTCGCCCTTCAGGCTTGGGCCCCTAATTAAAGCCGCAAGCGGCGTCACCGGGGCCCAAGCTGACAAGATTCTGTTTCATAATTAATGTGGTCACATGTTAGACAATCAGGTAGCTTGAATTATCAGTAACATGAGGTCAAAATGAAGTTGGTACCATGTATTTACCTGGTTTGGTTATCGAAATATGGTTTTCAGGATATATAATGAGCCATGTTCTTAATAATGAGATTACATAATCATATATAGCCATTTCTAATGTCAGTTACATCTTTCATTCAATGTCTTCGTAATGACACTTGTTACACGTCCTGCTCTGCGACAGTGTTTTAGATATGACTGCTTTGCATATTAATGAGTTCACATGACCATATATGGTCATCTGTTATTTTTAATCAAATCTCTTGTTCACTGTTGTCATAATAACACAGGATTCATCTTCCTAACTGCAACAGTGCTTAAGATATAATGGTTATGCATATTAATGAGTTGACATGACCATATATGGTCATCTGTTATTTTAATCAAATCTCTTGTTCACTGTTGTCATGATAACACAGGAATCATCTTCCTAACTACAACAGTGTTTGAGATATAATGGTTATGCATATTAATGAGTTCACATGACCATATATGGTAATCTGTTATTTTAATGAAATCAATTGTTTAATGTTGTCATAATAACACAGGTTTCATCTTCCTAACTCCAACAGTGCTTGAGATATATCAGTAATGCATATTAATGAGGTTAGAAGCCCCCACCCCTTAGGCGCCCATCGACAAAACCCAGCCACGTGCCATTCGGTTGAAAAAATGCATCTCAAGAGTAGAATGCACATATACAATTTTAGCCAAATCGGACCAATACAACACATGTAATTGCACAAGATCTGTTTTCATAAAATCCAAGATGGCGGCCAAACCATGTGACTGATCAAAATAATATTATTTTTCTCATATGGAGCTAAGGCCAGGCATGGTAAATATAAAAACATCTGGTAGATTGGTTGAATCACCTCTGAGAAACAAATGCCCAAACTTTTGGGCAATTTTGCTTAAAATCCAAGATGGCGGCCAAACCACGTGACTGATCTGAAATCTTTTTTAGGTTTCTGAAAGAGATAGATATACAGATGCCATGAAGCAAAATTGAAAATAATCCCTCAAGTGTTGCCATAGTAAAAAACTACTTCCTGTTTAGAAGAAATCCAAAATGGTGGCCAAACCACGTGACCAATCGTAAAAATTTTATCAAACCTAAATGGGATTCATATATAGAAGCTAAATACTACATATGAGAGCATTCTACTTGGTGGTTCTGAAGAAGAAGATTTTTAAGTGTTTTTTGCCGTTTTTACGAAAAACAAAATGGCGGGAAAAGTCACATGACCGCTAAAGTTTTTATTGCTGATATTTATTACACATGAGTTGTACTATATACCATAAAAAAATCTAGACGCCTAGACCCTCAGAAAGTGGTCAAACAGCCACTTCCGATTTTATTTCAATCCAATATGGCTGCCAAACTAATTGACCAATCGAAATTCTGAAAGCATGTTGCACCAGTTCACATTAGGGACTATCAGTATAGAGCATTATCAGACCATTCCGTTCAGCGGTTTTCTCAAACGACTTGACGAAAAAAGTTACGGAAGAAAGAAAGAAAGAAAGAAAGAAAAAACTGAACGATAATAATAGGGGCCTCGCCCTTTGGGCTTGGGCCCCTAAAAAACCGGACAATAAGAATAGGGGCCTCGCCCTATGGGCTTGGGCCCCTAAAAACCGAACAATAAGAATAGGGGCCACGCCCTACAGGCTTGGGCCCCTAATTAAAGCCGCAAGCGGCGTCACCGGGGCCCAAGCTGATAAGATTCTGTTTCATAATTAATGAGGTCACATGTTAGACAATCAGGTAGCTCTTATTATCAGTAACATGAGGTCAAAATGAAGTTGGTACCATGTATTTACCTGCTTTGGTTATCGAAATATGGTTTTCAGGATATATAATGAGCCATGTTCTTATGCACAATAATGAGATTACATAATCATATATAGCCATTTCTAATGTCAGTTACATCTTTCATTCAATGTCTTCATAATAACACTAGTTACATGTCCTGTTCTGTGACAGTGTTTTAGATATGACTGCTATGCATATTAATGTGTTCACATGACCATATATGGTCATCTGTTATGTTAATCAAATCTCTTGTTCACTGTTGTCATAATAACACAGGATTCATCTTCCTAACTGCAACAGTGTTTAGGATATAATGGTTATGCATATTAGTGAGTTCACATGACCATATATGGTCATCTGTTATGTTAATCAAATCTCTTGTTCACTGTTGTCATAATAACACAGGATTCATCTTCCTAACTGCAACAGTGTTTAGGATATAATGGTTATGCATATTAGTGAGTTCACATGACCATATATGGTCATCTGTTATTTTAATCAAATCTCTTGTTCACTGTTGTCATAATAACACAGGATTCATCTTCCTAAATGCAACAGTGTTTAGGATATAATGGTTATGCATTTTAATGAGTTCACATGACCATATATGGTCATCTGTTATTTTAATCAAATATCTTGTTCACTGTTGTCATAATAACACAGGATTCATCATCCTAACTACAACAGTGCTTAAGTTATAACAGTTATGCATATTGATGAGGTTAGAAACCCCCACCCCATGGGTGCCCAGCCACGTGGCCAAGCAGTGTGCTATTGTGGCAAAATGATGCATCTAATGACACAAATGCACATACAAAATTTGAAAGAAATCAGACTAATACAAAACATGTAGTTGCATAATGTCTATTTTCACAAAATCCAAGATGGCGGCCAAACCATGTGACTGATCAAAATAATATTATTTTTCTCATATGGAGCTAAGGGCAGGCATGGTAAATATAAAAACATCTAGTAGATTGGTTGAATCGTCTCTGAGAAACAAATACCCAAACTTTTTGTAAATTTTGCTTAAAATCCAAAATGGCGGCCAAACCATGTGACTGATCTGAATTTTTTTTAGATTTCTGAAAGGGTTTGATACACAGATGCCATGAAGTAAAATTGAATATAATCCCTCAAGTGTTGCCAGAGTAAAAAACTACTTCCTGTTTAGAAGAAATCCAAAATGGTGGCCAAACCACGTAACCAATCGTAAACATTTTTTCAAACATAAATGGGATTCATATATAGAAGCTAAATACTACATATGAGAGCATTCTGCTTGGTGGTTCTGAAGAAGAAGATTTTCAAGTGTTTTTTGCCGTTTTTAGGAAAAACAAAATGGCGGGAAAAGTCACATGACCGCTAAAGTTTTTATTGCTGATATTTATTACACATGAGTTGTACTATATACCATAAAAAAATCTAGACGCCTAGACCCTCAGAAAGTGGTCAAACAGTCACTTCCGGTTTTATTTCAATCCAATATGGCTGCCAAACTAATTGTCCAATCGAAATTCTGAAAGCATGTTGCACCAGCTCACATTAGGGACTATCAGTATAGAGCATTATCAGACCATTCCGTTCAGCGGTTTTCTCAAACGGCTTGACGAAAAAAGTTACGGCGGAAAGAAGAAAGAAAGAAAAAACCGGACAATAAGAATAGGGGCCTCGCCCTTCAGGCTTGGGCCCCTAATTAAAGCCGCAAGCGGCGTCACCGGGGCCCAAGCTGACAAGATTCTGTTTCGTAATTAATGTGGTCACATGTTAGACAATCAGGTAGCTTGAATTATCAGTAACATGAGGTCAAAATGAAGTTGGTACCATGTATTTACCTGGTTTGGTTATCGAAATATGGTTTTCAGGATATATAATGAGCCATGTTCTTATGCACAATAATGAGATTACATAATCATATATAGCCATTTCTAATGTCAGTTACATCTTTCATTCAATGTCTTCATAATGACACTAGTTACATGTCCTGCTCTGCGACAGTGTTTTAGATATGACTGCTTTGCATATTGATGAGTACACATGATCATATATGGTTATCTGTTGTTTTAATCAAATCTCTTGTTCACTGTTGTCATAATAACACAGGATTCATCTTCCTAACTGCAACAGTGTTTAAGATATAATGGTTATGCATATTAATGAGTTCACATGACCATATATGGTCATCTGTTATTTTAATCAAATATCTTGTTCACTGTTGTCATGATAACACAGGATTTATCTTCCTAACTGCAACAGTGTGTAAGATATAATGGTTATGCATATTAATGAGTTCACATGACCATATATGGTCATCTGTTATTTTAATCAAATCTCTTGTTCACTGTTGTCATAATAACACAGGATTCATCTTCCTAACTGCAACAGTGTTTAAGATATAATGCTTACGCATATTAATGAGCTCACATGACCATATATGGTCATCTGTTATTTTAATCAAATCTCAGGTTCACTGTTGTCATGATAACACAGTAATCATTTTCCTAACTACAACAGTGTTTGAGATATAATGGTTATGCATATTAATGAGTTCACATGACCATATATGGTAATCTGTTATTTTAATAAAATCAATTGTTAAATGTTGTCATAATAACACAGGTTTCATCTTCCTAACTCCAACAGTGCTTGAGATATATCAGCTATGCATATTAATGAGGTTAGAAGCCCCCACCCCTTAGGCGCCTAGCGACAAAACCCAGCCATGTGCCATTCGGTTGAAAGAATGCATCTCAAGAGTAGAATGTACATGTACAATTTTAGCCAAATCAGACCATTACAACACATGTTAATGCACAAGATTTGTTTTCATAAAATCCAAGATGGCGGCCAAACCATGTGACTGATCAAAATAATATTATTTTTCTCATATGGAGCGAAGGCCAGGCATGGTAAATATAAAAACATCTAGTAGATTGGTTGAATCACCTCAGAAAAACAAATGCCAAAACTTTTGGTCAATTTTGCTTAAAATCCAAGATGGCGGCCAAACCATGTGACTGATCCGAAATCTTTTTTATGTTTCTGAAAGAGTTTGATATACGGATGCCATGTAGCAAAATTGAAAATATACCCTCAAGTGTTGCCAGAGTAAAAAACTACTTCCTGTTTAGAAGAAATCCAAAATGGTGGCCAAACCATGTGACCAATCGTAATAATATTTTCAAACATAAATGGGCATCATATATAGAAGCCAAATACTATATATGAGAGCATTCTGCTTGGTGGTTCTGAAGAAGAAGATATTAAAGTGTTTTTTGCCGTTTTTCGGAAAAACAAAATGGCGGGAAAAGTCACATGACCGCTAAAGTTTTTATTGCTGATATCTATTACACATGAGTTGTACTATATACCATAAAAAAATCTAGTCGCCTAGACCCTCAGAAAGTGGTCAAACAGCCACTTCCTGTTTTATTTCAATCCAATATGGCTGCCAAACTAATTGACCAATCGAAATTCTGAAAGCATGTTGCACCAGTTCACATTAGGGACTATCAGTATAGAGCATTATCAGATCATTCTGTTCAGCGGTTTTCTCAAACGGCTTGACGAAAAAAGTTACGGAAGAAAGAAAGAAAGAAAGAAGAAAGAAAAAACCGGACAATAAGAATAGGGGCCACGCCTTACAGGCTTGGGCCCCTAAAAACCGGACAATAAGAATAGGGGCCTCGCCCTTCAGGCTTGGGCCCCTAATTAAAGCCGCAAGCGGCGTCACCGGGGCCCAAGCTGATAAGATTCTGTTTCATAATTAATGAGGTCACATGTTAGACAATCAGCTGCAGGTAGATTGTATTATCAGTAACATGAGGTCGAAATGAAGTTGGTACCATGTATTTACCTGGTTTGGTTATCGAAATATGGTTTTCAGGATATATAATGAGCCATGTTCTTACATAATCATATATAGCCATTTCTAATGTCAGTTACATCTTTCATTCAATGTCTTCATAATGACACGAGTTACATGTCCTGCTCTGCGACTGTGTTTTAGATATGACTGCTTTGCATATTAATGAGTTCACATGACCATATATGGTCATCTGTTATTTTAATCAAATTTATTGTTCACTGTTGTCATAATAACACAGGATTCATCTTCCTAACTGCAACAGTGTTTAAGATATAATGGTTATGCATATTAATGAGTTCACATGACCATATATGGTCATCTGTTATTTTAATCAAATCTCTTGTTCACTGTTGTCATAATAACACAGGATTCATCTTCCTAACTGCGACAGTGTTTTAGATATGACTGCTATGCATATTAATGAGTTCACATGACCATATATGGTTATCTGTTATTTTAATCAAATCTCTTGTTCACTGTTGTCATAATGACATAGGATTTATCTTCCTAACTGCGACAGTGTTTAAGATATAATGGTTATGCATATTAATGAGTTCACATGACCATATATGGTTATCTGTTATTTTAATCAAATCTCTTATTCAACGTTGTCATAATGACACAGGATTCATCTTCCTAACTGCAACAGTGTTTGAGATATGACATTTATGCATATTAATGAGCTCACATGACCATATATGGTCATTTGTTATTTTAATCAAATTTCTTGTTCACTGTTGTCATAATAACACAGGATTCATCTTCCTAACTGCAACAGTGCTTGAGTTATAACAGTTATGCATATTAATGAAGTTAGAAGCCCCCACCCTATGGGTGCCCAGCCACGTGGCCTAACAGTGTGCTATTGGGGCAAAATGTTGCATCTGATGACACAAATGCACATACAAAATTTGAAAGAAATCAGACTAATACAAAACATGTAATTGCATAATTTCTATTTTCACAAAATCCAAGATGGCGGCGAAACCACGTGACTGATCAAAATAATATTATTTTTCTCGTATGCAGCTAAGGCCAGGCATGGTAAATATAAAAACATCTAGTAGATTGGTTGAATCGTCTCTGAGAAACAAATACCCAAACTTTTGGTCAATTTTACTTAAAATCCAAAATGGCGGCCAAACCATGTGACTGATCTGAATTTTTTTTTAGGTTTCTGAAAGGCCTTGATACACAGATGCCATGAAGCAAAATTGAAAATATTCCCTCAAGTGTTGCCAGAGTAAGAAACTACTTCCTGTTTAGAAGAAATCCAAAATGGTGGCCAAACCACGTGACCAATCGTAAACTTTTTTTCAAATCTAAATGGGATTCATATATCGAAGCTAAATACTACATATGAGAGCATTCTGCTTGGTGGTTCTGAAGAAGAAGATTTTTAAGTGTTTTATGCCGTTTTTAGGAAAAACAAAATGGCGGGAAAAGTCACATGACCGCTAAAGTTTTTATTGCTGATATCTATTACACATGAGTTGTACTATATACCATAAAAAAATCTAGACGCCTAGACCCTCAGAAAGTGGTCAAACAGCCACTTCCGGTTTTATTTCAATCCAATATGGCTGCCAAACTAATTGACCAATCAAAATTCTGAAAGCATGTTGCACCAGTTCACATTAGGGACTATCAGTATAGAACATTATCAGACCATTCCGTTCAGCGGTTTTCTCAAACGGCTTGACGAAAATAGTTACGGAAGAAAGAAAGAAAGAAGAAAGAAGAAAAAACCGGACAATAAGAATAGGGGCCTCGCCCTTCAGGCTTGGGCCCCTAAAAAACCGAACAATAAGAATAGGGGCCACGCCCTACAGGCTTGGGCCCCTAATTAATAATTTCTACAAATTGTGGAACAATAATTACTGTATTCACTCTGTTAGTTGTGTACTTGCGTAAATGACAGAGGTAAGTCTATGGTCATAATAAGTCATTTTATAAAGATCCTGTATATGCACAACTGTTAATTTAAATGAAAATATTGTCCCAGACACCAAAACAGCGACATTGCCAGCTATGTTGCAGACCTGTTTGCTATGTGCATCTCAAGATCATGTGATAGAACTGGTGCAACTATTTGGAGAAATGCAGGAATTTACTTGCATTATGCCACACAACAGCGTCTGTGTCCTGTGATGTGAGACTGACATTAATTACATGTATACATCTTATTTAATTTATTTGGATAACTTTGCCATTTGTCATATAGCAATTTATACAATCAAATGTATTACATTGTCCCTCAGTATTAGTTTGATGTCTCGTCTGTTCCGTTGAGATTGCTTTAACTTAACCCAGCTAGCAATGTTGCTGTTTTAGTGTATGATATGGAGGCGACAGTAAAATACGCAAGGGGTAATTGAATCTATTGAACCTTCCATTTCTGAGTTTCAGAGCTGCCAAAATGCTTGAACGAATTTTTTTTATATGGAGTCTATGTGTTCAAACTTTATAGAAATCGTACACACCACATACAATATTGTGCAATGCTTCAAGACAGTACTTGATTGCATCCATCTCCACTACACAGTTGATGTGATTACCAAACTGCGTTTGCACATACTTTACAATATTCTCATAATAGGCTCATTTTTTGTTCATACAAAATTGATTGCATGTTGTGCAATAGCAATCATACTTTAAAGTTTGAATTCATACTCAGTTTTGATAAAAACATAGTACTGCTAATTTGGTTAAAGTCAATCAGGTTTTGTAGTTGTATGGTACATTTCAGTACTTACATTTCGATTTCTTTTTGTTCATATTTTCGTTATCAACTGTTCCTTCTTTCCATTGGACAGCTTTATTTGTCTTTGGATTTCTCAGTTTCAGTACAACATTCGGCTACGTGTAAAATTACATTAATATTCAGTTTGAAGCAGACTGGTTCATTGACACAATTAATACAAATCAATGTTTTCCATGTTTAAAGCACGGTGGTCGTCGCGCTGCGCATGTGCGAGATATATGGGTCTCATATAAACAAAGATGGCGACTTTGACTGTTGCGCAGATCAAACCTCATAATTTGAAGAGCGCGTTGAATTGTGGGAAAATCAATGTTTATCAACACAAATGTGGCACATGCGCAGCGCGACGATTACCACGCTTTAAGGTAGAAGTCTAAACATTTTTGATCCAAAATTGCATGACAATGTACATTTGTGCTGGTTCATTATTGTGAAAAACCATGGAGCTACAATGCATTGTACAGTGACGTATTTTGTAATAATATTTATCAAAAATTGCTATTTTTAGAATAATTCCAAGCAATTATTTCTAAGCAATATTTCGCCTCAAATTGGATGACTATGCTGTAAGCAATTATTTATTTTTGGCTCGATCCTACGCGCTCTGTGCTATGATACAATTAGTTTCTTTTTTTCTCAGAGACGGGATTTTTGCGAGGGGCACCTAGTGAATAGCTTAACGTTTATTTGTAGCTTTGTGCACGGTTACTAAAAAAGACAACCGTGCTCTGTAGTAACAGTTATCCACACCAACATACGATACCCGATACGCCATCCCCAAGTGTCATACGACGTCATAGTACTTACTGATTTTTGCCCAGTTTCCACTGATACCGTTTCTAGTTTTGTCTCCGACAAAGTCATCGTCGCCATGGCGAACGCTTTTATCAAAACCGATATTATGAACAATAATATTCAAACGTGTGTGTCGATATGCACGCAAGTATTCACCAAATAGTAAATCGGACACAGTCACAATAGCAAGGGGGTCAATGAATATCAGGTCATGGCGCAAGCGTAGTAACAGCGACAATTCATGATCGTGAGGGCGCTGTTTAAAGAGACTGATAACAATGGTTATTAGAAACACAAAGAGATGTGTTTGGGGAGCAACCTCATTAAAATCCGATGGAGGCTTCAACATTTTTTTTTTTAATTTTGTAATTGTTACTTTTGTTTATTTATTTATTTATGACTGTTTTTTTTATTCACTTGCTGTTATTAAATTTTTTCTTTGATATTATTTCCCCAATTGGGGTTAGGGGCGATCTGTACAAAAAAGATCTTGAAAAAAAAAAGTACTTCAGGGACAATGAAAAAAGTAGAAAACTATTTAAATAATTTTCAAAATTTCACACACACAGAAAGCCAAAAACAAAATGTATACTAACATCCTTGGAATGAAAATACTTACTGTTTTATCTTTAATGTTTTCAGCTGAATGGTAAAAAGGAAAACAACCGCTACTGGTAATGTTCCTAGGAATATTACAACATTGCAATGAGACAGATTTAGAATGCTATCTGCTGTAGTACTCAATTATTTATAGTAAAAAATATACATCAGTACTGCAATCACTCATACTATTTATCGACAAAGAGAATATATGGAGAAAATGTATACATTACCCTGAACATCTATTTAATAACAAATTTTTCCACATACATGTATGTATATTTGATTTTCTCTGCGACTGTGGTATTTTTGGTTAAATAAAAAATTCCATTATCCTTGATGAAATTATCGGTAGTCCTTTTTCCTTGGAATTCTTTGCCTAAACTTGTACATTTTCTGTATCGGCACTTATGGATGAAAGATCTCGGTGTCATATTTGGACAAATGTGAAAACAAAACTTGTCATCAGGAATATGTGAATAAAATATTCGCCAAAAATCAATTTCTTCAGCTACCTCGATTTTGAAAGGGTAATTTACTAAACAGCTGTGATAAGCAATTTCACTAATCTGAGATCGTAATAAATATGACTCTAAAATAAAACACAATGACAAATATTTTTATTCATTATATGTTACAATTTGGCAATAGTTTAATGGACGGATTGATCACATCATAAAAATTCAATAGTAAAGACACAACAAACAGACACACATGTTATGAAGTGATATATGACATATGCTGATATACATGTATATGTACATCATATATCCCATAATATCTGACCATAATCATATGTTTTATTCCCATGAGCACTATGTAATTGTTGGCTGGTGTGCTCTTATATTAGAGATGAGTTCCTAATCGAACAATTACGATATGTTTTGCTATAAACTTGTGCACATGGCTGAAAACAACTACCACACTCTTCGATAAAATCCAGTTAAACCATCAATGATTATTTCCCTCTTGAACACTCTGTACACTGCAATAGTGACAGTCTACCAATTAAAAGTGGCAATGGTCTGTACCCAAAACATTTTTAATCTAAACCATTTGAGTTTCAGTGAACGGCATGAAATAGATTACAACGAAAAAATGTAAATACGCTTCTCTGCTGTTATATTAATTAATTACAAAATACAGGAGATATATAAAAATATTTTTATATAAAAACATGTGGAATGTTTTCGTTATTTACACGTTTTGAAATGAACACCAGCATCAAATTATTGAAAAATTTCATTTAAAGTTTTTACTCCATGACCATTACTGAAGCTCTATTTGGGTCTTGGGACTATGTGAGAAATAATGAATATGCCTGAATTCTGGAAAATATTACAAATGTTATGTTAAAATCTCAATGTTTTTAGGGTTAGGGTTAATCACTCAGGCTTGTCTTTGTTGATGATTTTGTATAGTGTTCAGATATTTATGCATTCGCTTAGATTTGCGTACTTAGTGCATCTTGCAGTAATCTAAACGAGAGAGGACCCTTCAATATTTTTCTTACATTCATATATCCCGTATATAACATAAATAAATCACAAAATAGTCCCAAGATACCAATAAAGCTTTAGCAAATTTAAGGTAGCAGCAGGAGAAAAACAAGTCAATAATTCATCTGTAATTCAGACATTCTTTAAAAATTACTATAATAACCTATACATTTTCTGAAAGCTTAGATATAGGCGAATACCGTAGTGCATATACCATACCCATGCTTGTCTGAAGGGTTATCTGACGAACAATTTTGCAATGATGCTTTTTTTCTATTCTGACTATTGAAGATATCGTTTTGCAACATTTTTAGGTGCATGAATGGCTTGGAAATTGCACAGGAGGTTTGTCACTTTGTAGATTGAATGATCACATGTAAGTTTTTTTTATCTGCATTTTTTTGGCTATGACCAAATAACTACAGACATACTGGTACTATGGAATTTTCGCCAGTTGCTACCTTAAGTAACTGAACTGTTTGTAAACAGTGTCAATTATCTAAACTCCTTGTACTAATTTGTTTGAATAATTGCTATGGTAACTGTACACATAAATGGGTTAATAAAAAGTTATTTCCCATTATTAATTTTAAGTGCAGTAGTTTCTCATTGTTCATTGTGCGTTTTAACTTCAAACAACACGGTCCTTTCAATCAAGACCGAACATATAATTTATTTCCATGATTTTTTTTTTAAATAATGTCTGGAAGCAATTTTTCACATGTAAAACAAAATGTACTCACTCTCACACAAAGTTTAAAAAATACATTCTCAAGGAAATAAATCTTGTCGTTAGTATTTGTTAAAGGCGATCTATTTTCTGAACTATTTTGACAAAGATTTTTCAAGGGCAAAGGAATTTCCTGCAACATTTGAAACATACTTTGCCAAAATACATTGTCAAGATCTGTTTTTCTGAACTATGATTTGCATATTCATGCGTAAATGTCATAAAAACAAATGACCAATGTTTTGGATCTACACAGATCGCCTGCTTCTACAAGTTGTTTGATTGGTTCCCTGGAAAGATCAAGGCACGCTGATTGGTTTCCTGAAAAGATCAAGGCATGCTGATTGGTGCCTTCAGAAGCTACCATGTTGATGTTTTCATAGCAGTAAAAACTGAACAGTTTTGGGTACTTTCAAACTCAGACAACTGAGTTTAGTGACTCATAATGTGGTATGTGGCCCAACATCATGGCGTTTTAAACGTCGCGTTCCGCTTATCGTGAATGCTTGCTGGGTATTTTTATAAGCGGTATACGTGACTTTAGGATTGTAAGCACCAGGACCGGGAGTAACTTCTGAAAAATAAAACATAAAATAAACATTATTAACATTGAACTTTATTTCCAATATTTACTAACTTATGATAAAATAGATTCAATTTAGCTAGGGAAATATAGATTCCTAGAATATGTCAGATACCAGGTGTTTAAAATAAGTGTAAAATGTTTAACCTTTTCACCACCAGAAATTCTCGCTCAAATTTGTCTGCACTTTTTCCTTATATTCTTCAATATTTCTGGAAATGAATCCTAATTTTGGAGCCAACACAGAAAATTTGAGTAATATTTTTACTCAAAGAATTTGGCTATTTTTGTCCCAATCGTCTGAAGGAAAGTGCAGACTACCGTACAAATGGGACTATTTTGTGTATTTGTGATGAAAAGAGGGAACTGGTGGTGAAAAGGTTAAAGAACACCAACCAGGGGAGCTATTCAGCCATTACATCGGATATCACACGTGCGTTACTGAATTTTGGAAATGGGGGGGGGGAGTGGTTATGAATCCCATTTCAAAACATTTCACGTACATCACCCCTTAATGGGTGTTCAAATACAGTACGTGCATTGTCACAGATCTCTGAATTGACATAAATTTTCATTCTTTGATATTGAAATCATTGCAATATCAGTCTAACAGAAGACATTGATATTTCATTAAATTTAGATGTACCCTTTCTCTGAAAATCATTGTTTTGTTAACCCTAAACATGTAATGCAAGTTATTTGATTTCAGCCAAAATGAAAACTTTTTCCATGTATTTTCTATAACGCACATGCTTACCCACCTTTGGGCTGAGTGGCCCCCCATTACCATAGCAATGTACATTATGAATAGATATTTAGATGAAATGAAGTCTTATATTTTAAATATTGTTATTTCTTGATTATTGCGTTACCCTGTTACCCTGGGTAACCAATAATCGGGTTACCTACTTAACACTATCAACCATGTAAAGTTATTGCAACCTTATGAAAAAAAAGGTGGTATCACCTTAATTAAAAATTATTGACAGTTTTAATTATAGGCAACAGACAACTAAATATGACAAAGATTGATGATAACTGACATTTGTAAGTAAGTAGATTCAATACTTAAGCAATAACCCCCGCCGAAGGCTGGTATACCACGAGATATTGCACAATTCACGACATATATGCACAAGCCGCAGGCAATTGTGCAATATCAAGTGGTATACCCAACTCCGGCAGGGGGTTATTGCTATTATATTATACCAGTATATTGACAATTCGATAAAACTAGTAAAAAATGAGTTTACTTTCATCTACTAAAAGATCATGATTATGGCCCTCGAACATGAATATTTATAAGAATAGTATGCAGTTGTACGCTGAATGCATACAAAAATTACATGCGCAACACAGTTCAAATTGAATACAAACTAATATTTATTCCGTATGAAAAAGAAACGTATCCATGGCGAATAGAGTAGCGTAAACACACAAATTAGCATAACAAAAGATGACCTTTCTGGCCTTTTACTGACGCCCAACGCGATTTGAAATACAGAGTCGTGTACAGTTTGGATCATTAAAACAACGGATTTTCCACGTTCTCATTCCGGTTTTTGTACAATTTGGATTGTAATTTGCCCATTGAAAGTACAGTTGTGAAATAAACTGGTTTTGTGACTCATCATACTACTTGTAACTGTGGATATTTGACGTTCAGCTGTACTTGGTTCGACCAAAATTTGAGACGTGGCGGGACGCGGTGTATCATGTACGGCGACTGGCACGGCGACCTCAGTTCCAACATCTGACCTGGATACGTTTGGTATAATCAAAGTTTTGTGACAGTATGACTGACAAGTTTTGTCGTTGTTCTGGGGTAATTTTGATGGTGTAAGATCAGATTGTCGCATCGTTTTTGTGACACGTACATGATATGTCTTGTCTCAACTCCGGTCGAAAGAAAGACTTTGCACGCCGTCGCTCTAATACAGTGGTTGGTGTACACTCAGCACAAATCTGCAGCTTTCGAAATTACCGTCATCATCTCCTGTAATTTATTTACCCATAGTGGAGAATTACAATACCATATATCGTCGTCGAATCCTGCGTTGTCCTGTGTTCTTTGAAACAGATGGCAATTACCCGGGTGCAATTTCACTGCAATTTTGTCAGCTAGAATTCGAACGCCGCTACGGGACACCAGTTGTTATTGGTGGCATACACTTTTGCCTGTGACTCATAGTTTTTTGCATTTTTTGTCCTTCAATCCCTCAATCTTATCTAGTACTTAAAGATCATGTTGGAGGTTTGCAATCCATCTCAAAGTCACATCACGGAGAACACAGCATTCTGGCGTTCGTTTAGGCACCTCACGGTGTTGAAGGACAATGGTTTAGGTTTGTGTGACGAACGACAATCACTCAACGACCGACGCTCACAACTTGGATCCCACCATTAACAAAAAGCAATATAACTTTTCAGATGTTTTTAATTCAGTATTTTTTTCAATAATCTTCCAAAATTCAACCACTATATTTTCCTAAAAATCATATATACCTGATTTATGTATTTCCGTATTAAACCTGTAGTCAATTCATGTTCCAGGGCCACTTGGTTTAGCCGTGCATTATCAGCCAATATACCATGGATTGCCTATGCAAATTTTGTGTTAGACCAATCAAATCAATGGATTAACACCATCAATATACTGGTATAATATAATTTAAGATAAATGACAAAGATATACAATCTAGTTAAATCATGATGTATTGTAAGAAATGTATTTCATATAATTTATTCAATTTTAATATTTATTGTATTGTGAAATTTGTTTGTTTTTCATTGCATACATATATTAATTTTATTTCTGTAATTACCAAACATTCTAAAAGCTACAAATAAATAATCAATTAAAAGAAATATATATATATATATACAAGAAAATAAATACTTTTTTTTAAAAAAGTTCAAAACAAGGAGAAAAATAAACAAACTAGGATTATATTTTAATCAGATTGATAAAATATAAAACATTTATCAGCATTTACAGTAATAAACTGATTTACCTGGTGCACCAACTGACATGTAGGGAGAGAAATATACAGAATAAAACTCAATAGAAACAACTGTGGTGGAAAACGGGGTATCAACTATTTTGAAATATAATTTCATTTTTACAAATGTATCAACAGTAACTGAGAATACAGATCAGAGGTGTAGAGCGGGAAGGCTGTCACATAATATGGAATATAATAGTTTCAGCCATTTTTAGAAAGACTATTTATATTTGTTTATTATTACATAATTTAATCTCTTTGCTTTAAAAAGAATGGACAAACCGATAGATAAAGTTACCGAGCTAAAAATAATTTGTCTCTGTGTTTTTTTTTTTCAATTTCAAGGTTTTACAAGTAAAAAAATGAATATACTTAGAGTTTGTACACTCACCTGATGGAGGCCATAATGTGGTACCTCCGTGTCTCAATCGATGTGTGAATGATGGCGCTGTATGTAGTATTAATCTGTCAGCTTTATCTCGGTTGTATATATTGGGACCGGGTTCCTTTTCTGAACCTGTAAATATATAACATATGAACACAGTCAGTGGCATGTCATATCGGTTTAGAGGGAATCTATCATGTGAATGTCATATGCTTGCTATGTGTAACCATGTATCTATCATGTGACTGTCATATGCTTGCCATGTATTGATCATGTGTAACCATGTATCTATCATGTGACTGTCATATGCTTGCCATGTATTGATCATGTGTAACCATGTATCTATCATGTGACTGTCATATGCTTGCCATGTATTGATCATGTGTAACCATGTATCTATCATGTGACTGTCATATGCTTGCCATGTATTGATCATGTGCAACCATGTATCTATCATGTGACTGTCATATGCTTGCCATGTATTGATCATGTGCAACCATGTATCTATCATGTGACTGTCATATGCTTGCCATGTATTGATCATGTGTAACGAGGTATCTATCATATGATTGCCATGTGATTCTCATGTGACCGCCATGCGTTTGTCAGGTGACTGCCATGTGACATACCTTGTTTTCCAAATGACATCGATCCCCTATTTCCAATGATTGTAAATGAAGGCGTAGACGGTTGGGTTTGATGTCTCTTTCCGACCAATGTTTTAATATTATAAGTTGCTGGAGTTGGCCACTGTAAGAAAGTTAAGTATTTATACAAATTGGATCGGAGAAGTTGACCAACAAAAAATTCAAATGCACACTGTGAAGAATAGTTTTGTAGTATTTGTTCTCAATCAGTAAAAACAAATTCCTGATTTCAAGCAAGATGACACGCCTCCTTGATGTCAAGAATAAAGGGCGCCCTCAAACAACATTAACTGATATATAAGTTGATTAGAATAGCTCAACATACCTTGTGATCGAATCTTAATCGATGCGTAAAATTATTACTGCTATGAAACCATTCTTTACTCCAAGCTTTATAACCACCACCACCTACGATGAATTACATAATTACGATTTTCACGAGGACGAAATTTCACAATCATTGCAACAAAATTTTGCAAATTTCCCAGAATGGCTAATTGGGTTTAAAAAGTCACATGACATTGACTTACTTCGTTCGTGTAACTTCATTCCAAACGAATACTCGGGTGAGTTTGTTTCATTCAATGGTTTAATGTTCGGTGAATATGTACATGGTCCGGGGCCTTCCATGTCAATTTGTAACGGCGGTCTACTATTCATACACTGATCCCAAGCTGAATAAAAACAAAATATATAAATCATTTTTGGGTAAAAAGTAACAATTACTGTAAATCATTTAATATTTGCATCTAGCAATTATTTGTTTATTTGTCCACAAAAACAAAATTTCACAAAAAATTATTTCAACTGCCTGTCGTAAGCGAAATCTTCACTGCAAAAAAATTCTTCTGCAAAAATAAGTGGTTTATAGTATTTCCAGAAAAATAAAATTATTAATACCGCATATACTATACAATTTTTTTCCCCTGAAAGTCTAGTAAAAATCAATATTTCCCTTTTCAAATCAGTAAGAATAAATGACACATGTCAACCTAATTTTTGATTTTCACTGAAAATAAATTCAAGCTTAAGAAATTAACATATCAGACAGGCAGTATTTTCACACACAATGAATAAATTATTAACTTTGTTAATCCACCAGGTCCTTACTCCACTTACTCATCAGTTTTCTACTGTTCCTTTCCTCGTAATAAATACTTGGTCCTTTGTTGATTGCGGCTCTTTTCCTGTAAGCAAAATAATTATCTATTTTAATTAAACATTCAATGAGGTACTTAATTGGCTAATTAATAATAAAATTCTGAAACTGCAGAGCAATGATTTAATTAAAAAGTCAAATTTCAATGGTTCAGAATTTGTTATTATAACTAGAAATTTGGTTAAAAAACCCACTGAGGCAATGATTAACATTTCAATATCAAAGGCACACAGGAAATCAACAAACTCATTAATTTTAACTAGTTTAAATAACCAATATGAATGATTTAGTGCTGTTTTGCATGGAGTCACATGACAGGAAGTGAATGCAAGTATGAAGACTAATGAATTACTGTGATATTGTTTGGTAACCACGGTGATAGATCAACGGTTATATATTTATACAATATATTTCAAGACAGAGCTGCGTCACAGAATGTTCTACGTTACTAAGACGCGCACCACTGTTCCATGTATTTCTATGTGCTCTGTGCACGCTGCTGTGGAATGTTGAAACTGCAAAATGTTTTTGAGGAATCAATGTAGCAATTTATAAATTATTACTGTGAAATACCTTTTTTTTGGTGGGATTTATGTTTGCTATTTGAACAAAAATTTATTCCAGTTCCAATAAAGTATTTTACAGTAACTACCGATAACAGCTTTTTCGTGTTTCATGAAGTGAATAATTCTGATAAAGTTCAACTCAAGCGGGCAAAAGATTTGCAACTAAGACGCAACGAAAAAAAATTGTGTTGGTCACACTTTTCCAGCCACCTCCCTTGAATTCAAATATAGTAAACCTGTTCTCAAGTTGAAAAATAATAATGAAAATAAATATTCATCAAAAATAAAGAAACAGTAGTGTGTAGTGTGTGATTCAATGAATTAATCACTGAATAAATTGTAAACCATTTTAACTTCACAAGAAACAAATTTTCATGGATTTCGAGTTAGGGTAAATCGTGAAATTTTGAAAATTGAAATGAAGTTTCTCCAATGACATAAAACGTCAGTGACTTTTGCAAAATTTTGACTTCACGAATGTCATAAATTCTGAAATTACACAATTTTTTGCATAAAAAATTACACGGTTTACAATATACATAGCAAATATGTTTGTGACTTCCAAAAATAATGTAATATTTGTAATTTGACGAGTTTCAGACTCTTTGATGACAGCGAGCTATAAATAGATTTAAATTATTACCTTGCTGAGAGAACTACAGTTGACATCTTCATTACAGCAGGTGGTAGTCGCCCTGGCAACCCTTCAGATATTCGGTCGCCTTTGTACTTAGCATTTTTATTTGCAGGTAGACGTTTTATGTGTGCCATATTTGGCGGCGCATACAGAGGGTTTGTAATTTCTCTTTTCGCACCATCGTCCATATTAATTCGGGGTAATGATTTAATTTTTATGTTCACTGTAGGAGGGAAAATATCTCATTACTATCCATGTGTTATCTACCAAGAGAACTCTTTGCTGTCACATGTATTTGTACAGAGAGTTAGGTGTGCTTTCATGTGTATTTGTACAGAGAGTTAGGTGTGCTTTCACATGTATTTGTACAGAGTTAGGTGTGCTTTCACATGTATTAGTACAGAGAGTTAGGTGTGCTTTCACATGCATTTGTAG
This sequence comes from Saccoglossus kowalevskii, assembly GCF_978046115.1. Lineage (NCBI taxonomy): Eukaryota > Metazoa > Hemichordata > Enteropneusta > Harrimaniidae > Saccoglossus > Saccoglossus kowalevskii. The sequence continues at coordinate 24,204,477 of NC_140657.1, forward strand.
AGATAGCTAGGTGTACTTTTACATGTATTTGTACAGAGAACTAGGTGTGCCTTCACGTGTATTTGTAGATAGCTAGGTGAACTTTCACATGTATTTGCACAGAGAACTAGGTGTGCCTTCATGTGTATTTGCACAGAGAACTAGGTGTGCTTTCATGTGTATTTGTACAGGGAACTAGGTGTGCCTTCATGTGTATTTGTAGAGATAGCTAGGTGTACTTTCACATGTATTTGCACAGAGAACTAGGTGTGCCTTCATGTGTATTTGTAGAGATAGCTAGGTGTACTTTCACATGTATTTGTACAGATAACTAGGTGTGCCTTCATGTGTATTTGTAGAGATAGCTAGGTGTACTTTCACATGTATTTGCACAGAGAACTAGGTGTGCCTTCATGTGTATTTGCACAGAGAACTAGGTGTGCTTTCATGTGTATTTGTAGAGATAGCTAGGTGTACTTTCACATGTATTTGTACAGATAACTAGGTGTGCCTTCATGTGTATTTGTAGAGATAGCTAGGTGTACTTTCACATGTATTTGCACAGAGAACTAGGTGTGCCTTCATGTGTATTTGTAGAGATAGCTAGGTGTACTTTCACATGTATTTGTACAGATAACTAGGTGTGCCTTCATGTGTATTTGTAGAGATAGCTAGGTGTACTTTCACATGTATTTGCACAGAGAACTAGGTGTGCCTTCATGTGTATTTGTAGAGATAGCTAGGTGTACTTTCACATGTATTTGTACAGAGAACTAGGTGTGCCTTCATGTGTATTTGTAGAGATAGCTAGGTGTACTTTCACATGTATTTGTACAGATAACTAGGTGTGCCTTCATGTGTATTTGTAGAGATAACTAGGTGTGCTTTCACATGTGTTTAAAGAGAAAACCAGATGTGCTATTAAAGTGTGCTTTTATTTTACATTTTTTCTTCACGAATGTCATAAATCCTGAAATTACACAAAGTTTTTGCATAACATTTTTTATTTTACATGTTATGTTTTTGATCACAGACATTATTCTTACTTTAGAAATAAATCAGTAAAAATAATGTATTTGACATAACTTGGTTACTCTTCCCTTCCAAATACTTTGTAAAAGGCGTTAAACAAACAATGTGGCCAATGATTGGTTGATTACTTTTCTGCTAGGGGAAGTAAGCCAATGAGGAATACTGTTACTCACCTGGTGTAACGTTATCATTTAGGCTATGGCTTTGTAAGTATTCTTCCAGTCTGGTCCTGTCTACGTCATCCTCGTCTTCTAATTGGCTGACGTTCTCTTCCGTTAATGGCAAACGTTTATTCTCCGTGGCGTTGATTGGCGTAGGCAACTTTTCTACTTCTCCAGTTCGCCGTCTTTTTCCGAGTAGTGGTTTCGAATCCGTTTTAGTGTCGTCTCCCGTCCCTTCGTCTTCGTTAACTGGTGTGCTGTTCTCTTTTTCTTGAATGTCCTTCGAATTGTCATTGATATTTTCATTTCCCGCTACCTCTGTTTCATTGTTGTGTTCAGCGGGCACGTTTTCAGTCTGTAATTCTGCCTGCTTGTCTGTAATTTCTATGGCTTCTTTGTCGTCGCCGTGTTCGTCGTTTTCATCCCCGTTGCCTTCATTGTCGACATTCTGACTCTCCGTTTGGTTCTTTTCTTCACTCGCGGCATGATTGTCTTGAATTGTCTCGTCATTTTTTTCGTCGTCCGCCATTTTGCTAGGTCGTTTTTTATCGAGATTCAGCTCATATTACCTCCACCCCGGACTCTATGTGGAAGCATTAAATATGAAGTGTCAGTACTCCCAATCTTTATTATTGTTTTGAGAAGTAACGAGAAACCCAATGATTACGCGAGCAATCGTGAAATTCAGCGCTTATCCACCAGCGAACAATAGCAACAGAATTTATTCAATTTGTATCCAGTTCTAACAATTGTAACCATATATTAACGGGTCATTGTAAAGTTCAATTTGTTGAAATCGTCCACCGTGAATGCGGACATCTGTTGATCGAGCAGGCCCGAGACTTCCCTCCAACAACTGCTCGTGTTGAAAACAAAATATACGAAATACATGCCAACTTTTTATTCGCGAATTAATCACTAAGTCGTACGCGCTTTGTCCACGGCCGGTAGGTTTTGGTAACTGATATATTCGTTTCTGAGTGTTTCTAAACATGAACAATGAAATGTACTTCGCTGTGTACGGCGGCTGTCAAGCGTGAGGGTGCTGACAACCAAATTAAACAAAATTACAAACAAACTGCGTGGTCATTTTTTTTAATCAACTTACCAATGAAATGACGATCACGTTCGCTGATATGTTGCTGTTTTAAACCAACGGTAAGCTGGAAAATGGCGCTAATACACTGGTCATTTAGTGCTCACAGCGTTACGCATTCACCCATTGCATTTGCGAAGCGGTGGCCATTACTCAGCTGGTTACTATGAAGCCGCAGGTCTCTAGGGGGCGTGGTGATGATGACGGATTACTAAATACGTGCGCATAACACCCGCAGGGTTGCTTAACAGGTGGTAACAATCAGTTCAAGTTGTTTATCACGGCTTATGTTTATAAACGGCTTATGTTTATAAACGGCTAATGTTTATAAACAACACGTTTAGACATATAGTCTATGGTTTAGATAACACGTACCGTTTCTATGAATCAACGAGTTTAAAAAACTAGATATAACAGATATTGGCAGACGTCTACGAGATTAAACAGTTATATCATAAACATATAACGGGATGTTTGATGACGTCGTACGATCTATACAAAATGATGACAATTTATTTTCCCGAAAGGAATGAAAATGTAGTAAGACTCCTGGCAGTACTCTGTCATATGCAAGTAATTTATCAATCGTTATAAATTTATGATATTAATAATAAGTTAATAATGTTAATTAACTTAATTGGTAACAATTTTAAGCTGTGATCAACTTCAGAAACAACGTAGAATGTAGAATATAGTAATTATGGACAACGTGAAGCGGAAAAACATACCCGGGGGTCGTCATTTTGATTTAATTATTACGTATGGTTAATCACTGTAGCTACGAGTTTACATTTAAAGCGAAGAGGTCGTCACCTGCGCACGCGCGAGTCTCAAGGGCGATAACAACGCACGCTGAAAACGCAAAGGCTCATGGGTAGACGCTTGTTTGTAAACAACGACACGTATTATTTTTTCCTGCCAAAATCTTGGTGGAACATTTTTCACATTTGCGGTTATTTTTCTGAATTATGTTTGTTAATTTTGGACAAAATAGTAGACATACTTTCCCATTGCCTTACAGGTCTTGATCGCAATTTTTGAAAGAATTGGAAAATATTAGTATTGTGCGTGTTTGTTCATCTTGTGAAAAGTAAAATATCTTTGTATTTGTTAACCTTTGAAAGGTCACGGGGTCAAGCAATCTGATTAAAACAAGACCCCACTTTGTGTTTGTTGTTGTTATTGTTTACATTTATATTTTTTTATTATTATTTTTGTGTTCATATATTTTAATCAATTAATTTGGTTCAGGGTTTGGTAATAGAGATAGGTAAAACAAATAAATTGCATGGAATATAAACAAATTAAAATAAATATAGCGAAAATAAAATATTCAAAATAAAACAAATACTAGCCAGTATGCAACTTTTCCGGGATATAAATAGTACTGGCTGGCGGTTCCCGTTCACGTGATGGTCTTGACGGATTCCGGCTCAATAATAAAAGATCGATTATTTCTGTAAGAGAGCACGTATTAACCTACAACTTTCATTTGACATCACTTTGAACACATTTAGATGTCATATTAACCATCATGTAGCATCGCATGAATATGATTTTTAATTTTGACCAACAAATAGTTTATATCAATGAATATTAAACCACAGTCGCTGCTTAGCTCGTCGCTAATAAATTTTTGTATGTGATAAAACTCACGTGTTACACGACATTTGTAACAAGATACGCCCTCTAGCGACGAGGAACACATTTGACGCAATTAGGAGTCGTCCATCAATCAAACGCACTATAAAACATAGCTGTGGGTCGATAACTTTTGTCGTGTCGATATTTATTTATTTATTTATTTATTCAAGAGACATATACATTTTTCAATAATTACATCACGCACAAAATACAATATGTACAAAACAAAAAGAAAAGATAAAATAAATACAATACAATGATCTTTAAAAACGTCGCAGCGATTTAAAACACACCTGTTATGAAATAGTAAATACTAAAAAAAATCTACTTTATCGGATTTGTAAATGTTTGAAAAATCAAGGCATATTTCCGCAAGTTTGCACGGAAGCGAGGTAGTTTAAAAGGGTAAAAAAGATAAAATATACGTGATGGTGCATTATAGCGCCATTATGACGTCAGAAAAGCTCGTTGTCAATAGAGGGCTTGACTTACTGGATTGGTATTATGCTCCGTTCTACAGTTCGTATTCTTAGTATACCAATATCTAAAAACTACACCTTTAAGGAACTCAGTACAAACTTTTGAATCTGTGCTGATAAGAATTTAGTTCTTAAATTCTTGTAAATGAAAATAATGTTCGTACTATCAATCTTACATTTAGTAATGTGTGCCAACCCGCTCATGGATGAAACATTGAGAACTATTCTATGTTGTAAAATATACCAACATTACAATAGACATCGCTATGGTTACAGTGGGCACTGAATGAATAACGGCTACGTCATAAGCTGGTGTATCCATATTGCACAAGTCGTATTCGCAGCACTCCATACAGTAGGTATTGATGGGATTTTCTTCTTCACAGGGAGGGTATCCAGTACATGTATCGGCATTAGCACATCCACGACGTATACCCTCCAGACGTCCTAAATAATCATAACGCACAGACACCTGCGAACAAAAAAAATGTCACAAAATTTCGATTTAATGCGAGTATACAACGCGCGCAAATATACATTGTTAGTTTACACGAAATAGACCATTTTCCGTTCACTGCGAGATCACGCGTTATGCGTGAAATCGAACGTAAAACGAAACAAACAAAGGTCATAGCGTCGCACAATCTCCCAGGCAGAGTTCTATTCCACGAATATTTCGGTGATCTAACCGTAAGGAGCTCTGGGAAGGAGAATGAGCGCGCAGTGGAGTCAAACTTCGCATGGGATTCGACAAACGCGAAAATATTTTGGGGACATTTCCAAGCTTAGTAATGTGCTGTACACATTTGATGCACAGTCACTTGGGGGCTGAAAATCAATAAATACTAATTTTCAAAAAAAATCATCCGCTATACACGGCACCTAGTAAATCGACACCCTGTCGGTTTCAAATGTCGATTTCTTACCTTAAAATGCGAAACAAAAATTTTAGAGGGGATCAGGTGTTACGTTAATAACTATTGTTCATAATCGCTAACTTGGTTTTATTCAAAACTGCACAAATCCCGCGTTTTCTGATGATATCCGACGATTTCATGAACGAAAATGGCCAGCAGCCAGAATCAAGGGGGATTCGCCAGAGTTCTGGGTAAATCAAGTGCGCATACTCATTTTCAGCCAATCAGGCGTGCCGTAACAGCGAGTATTTACTAGGTGCCGTGTTTCACAACTTGTTTATTTATATACGTATAGCGGATGATTTTTTTTGAAAATTAGTATTTATTGATTTTCAGCCCCCAAGTGACTGTGATTTGATGATAGTCAATTTCGATCAAGTAAGGATATTTAAACGCAATATATCAAATATATATATATAATATATATATTTCAAATATCGGTCTATCGATGTGAGCTACGAAACAAAGAATTCGCGGCAGACGTTCGGCGTGCGTCTTTCAGGCAACTCGCGAGATCTCGCAGTTGAACGGAAAATCACCTTTACGAAAGGTCTAGTTGAGTGGAAGCATATATACAAGGCATAATCTGATAGTCAAAAAAACATCAACAAACAAGCTGCTCTCTGATTGGTTTAATTGTCAGGCATTAGAGTTGGGTAGCCAATCAGGTACAGTCTTGCAAGTAGCTTTGCTTTGACTCAAAAGGTGCAGTATGGCCGAGAACATGCTGAAATATCTTCATTATTACTGTGTGTTGATGAATACATTGTACTATGATTTATCGTCAGATGAAAACATCACCATTCAAGTTCTTGCCGCACGCAGTTTGTTCGACAATACACTGAAATTGTCTAATGCGCATGTGCACTGATAGTTGTGGTACGTACAAAACAGTTACGGCATGTATTATTAGTGTTTTGAATTTTTCATTAAAGTGGAGAGATCGTCAGCTGCGCACGCGCGCCCAAAACGACATTAACAACGCATGTTAAAAACGAAAAGGCTTATGGGAAGACGCTTGTTTTTAAACAACGACAAGCTATGGCCGTCCTCCGCATGCACAAGTGATGACTCCCCCGCTTTAAGCAAATATTTTGTGCAAGATTTTTTGCTCACAATAAATCCTACTCCAACCAAATAGTAAGTTTTTGTCTATATTGCATCTTCAAACAGGCTTGGCTTAGTTCAATTGACAATGTGTGTTCCAATGTGTGACATGGTCAAGCCTTACATATTCTGGACACATCCCCTATATTATAGATTGTCGATAGAATAAAATGTGAAGCCCGCGGCCAATCAGGTGTGAAGACACAATAATCTGCGCAAAGTCATGGAAACTGCACGCTCAGCAAAAAAATACTAATTCCAAATAACAGGCAAAATACTTTCTCCGTTATTACACCCAAGAAGCAGATTTAGGAGAGCCTTCGTTAGTCATGTAAGTAAAGCTCACAATGCAATGTGGTAAAAATGAGATCAATGATCGCCTGCCTCATCCCTGGCCACACCGCTCCCATTGTATATATGGCAGACCAACCCTAACCAGTCAGGAATACCTATCGAACGAAATATATATTCCAATCGGGATGTTTGGTCTTATATTGCGTTGGAACGATTGATTATAGTATGTGGCGCATATCGAAATCGGTACGTATACATTCATCTCCTAAAGCCCTACAAAAAAGCCAGGGATTGAACATAAGGTTGTCCAGGGGATGTTTTTCTACCTCTTGTTAAATAATATTTTCCCGATCAAGTTTTTTTTTCTACCCCGGTTGTAATATTTATCCCGATCGGGGCCAGTACTCGCTGATCATTCATTTAGTAGGCCGAGACATTCAAAGATGTGTTCGAGATGCACTTCTCTAGCGTGATATTTTCTGTTTGACGGATATTTTTAACTGCTAACTGTATTGAGAGTTTAAATCATTCATGGTCGTACTAATAGGCGCTAGAGTCGACCACCTGCTACTGGTCACGTAGCCTGGCGTTCGATTAACGTGTACATCGCATCTTTCAAGCGCATCGTCCTCTAAGGATGGCATACAGGGTTTATTCACAAATAGCTGTCAATTTAATCAGGAATAGAAAAAAATAGATTCACAAATTTGAGCTTGGAAAAACATCGGGAGCAGACACTAGTGAATACGATAAACCGGGTGTCACTGACCTAGTCGAGGCCACATGGCGAGTCCACAGGGCAGAAATTTGTTTCCATTTTGTTTTTTTGCAAAGAATTATGGGTTGATAATTGAACCACTGAGGGCGCTTTGGGGAATCATATCTTTCCCGTTTTCAAGCAACGTTGTTAGTTTGTTACGTGTGGTTATATTGTCGGACTGTAACGTAATTTCATTGGGAAGAATGTGTATCACTGATTCAGCCGAGGCATAACGAGCCTACAAGGCACAAGTGAATACAAAACACGTGTATACATGTATAAGGGCATCATTGACGTAGCCGAGACTGTATGGCGAGCCTACAATACTACTCATTTATAAATATTTCACTGACGTACCGAACAGCTGTCAAATCCGTAAAGACACGTCAGACTCTCGATATCTTCAGGGCTGTTGAAACATCTGTCATCGTTTAAATTATAGTCGACGCCGCCGCCCATGTCTCCGGAACCACAGTACCAGCAATCAATCGCACACACAGCAACTAACACTACAAGATAAATTAATAAATGTGTTATGTAATAAGGAGTAGAGCATTGGAAAATCTGAATGAAGGGGTGGTAGAAATACGACACTGTGTAATAGTTTTCTTCGCTTAATTTTGACCAAGATTTCATGAGATGTTGCTATAAAGATGGTTTATATATATATATATATGTTTTGTTTCTTCTGGAATTTCCTCTTTAGTATTTTTTTCTACTTAAAATTCTCAATTCCAAGATTATCTAAGGGCCATCCCTAATTATCAGAGTTTATAGTGCGTTGTTGTTTGATTTATAAATATTTATTATCCCTGTATTCTGCTATTACCGGTAACTCACTGTTTTGATATTTGCGGTGCGAGATCGTGTCATTCCCACCTCGACTTTCGTTATTATTACTAGTATACATTGTGAATGAGATTTTAAATATTTATTATACTATAAGAGTATTTGTGGCGTACGTTTGCATTGAGAACTTTGTTTTACCTGTTGACAGCAGCAACCATCCAATCACACATTGCTTGGGTAATGACGTCATTGCAACAGTCTGTTACAGGTGCTTGTCATCACTTCGACCACTTTTTGTCGTATTTTCTGATCTGCAGAGAAGTGAAGGTATTTGTATATTCACCATAGACCTAATAATATACACAAGCAAGCATTATGATGGATATTGTAAGTTTAAATCCCAACCGGCCCGACGCGATTATGATGGTTTGTAACAGTATTCAGAATCTTAGAAAAATCCGTGCAAAAGGAAACTGTTGCCATTTTACTTGACATTACAAGGTTGCATTTTTCGGAAAAAAAGTTGAACACAAACTGTGTAAAAATTATGTTGTTTTTGCTAAAAAAAAAACATGAAACATTGAAAGTATATATCGTTCCCCGACATTTCCATGCATTTCATTATGAAACATACCTGCAATCATGATATAAAAGCCCCCTAACTCAATGTTTATTGTTTACAAACCTAGCTCAATTATTACCAAATAAAAGTTGATTTTTCATTACCAATCCACAATCTCAACATTTTATGGAGTATTCATTGATTAGATGATAGTATCTCACATATTTGCATGGCGTCAATGTAATTTTAATTCCTATGCTCCGCGGAAGTCTGTCAGTACGAAGCCTTTCGAATATGAGCAATAAACAAAAACCATTTTTCAGTTGCAACACATTTCGTGTTCAAAATAATCAAAATCAGTTCGTTTGCCATGATGTACAATGTTTTGGCTTCGTATTGTATTTGACTAAAATCTGATTAAAATAAGATCCTAGTTTTGGCTTTATTTATTTTCATTGTGCTTGTTTATTTGTTGTCAGTTTTTCAAAAGTTTTAGTAATCGCAAAAGCCGCCAACAAGTCGATAGTCAAAATAACACAGAATAAAATCACGCAACGTAATAATAAAATACTAAATATTAAAAAATAAAGTACTAATGAAATAAAATTGAACACATACCATACAATAATTACATAAGATTCTAACCAGTTTATATAAAATTGAACACATACCATACAATAATTACATAAGATTCTAACCAGTTTATATAAAATTGAACACATACCATACAATAATTACATAAGATTCTAACCAGTTTAGTTGGAACACGATCACTAGAAGAACAGTATGCCACAATATGTACTCAGGTTTCCATTCTCTGATCGTTAATCTTTTATGAATACGAATCATGGCGTTAATATAAGTGCGTCTGAAAGACGACGCATTGTTACAATTTACTTGAGTACTCAATTTAAAAAAAAAAAAAACGACTGCAGCTACGTTTTCACACGTCTAAAAAACGCCAGTGTTAACACTGTTTTTTTGTTGTGAAAATATTAGATAATCTGCTGAATTGTTAGCACGCGTTCTCACTTAGTAAAAACACAGGGGTTTGAGGATTGAATGCTGGCCTTTCACCTAATATGTTGTGTAGTTCATCCAAAAATGGCATAGTTTTCGAATCTCTACCGCTTCTGTTGTTGAGTCACGACAATTGTGTCTGTTTTCGAATTGATAAAAATAACATATTGTTGTCACGTGATTAAAAAGCTGTGAAAAAATGGGTGTCCTTGTAGTAAGTGGTGATTGCGCGAGAAGATATATTGACTATAGTTATTTAATTGCGCTGGAACTGTGTACAAAATATAACACGACTCAATCAATCTGGTCTGTCGTGTTTACTGTGAGCGAAAAACCCCAACCAGCAGTATTGTGATAAAACTTACTGTTCTACAAACAAAATAGCAATGATAGTTCAGAGGTAACAGTTTGTTATGATAAGTTGATAGCAATAGGAATGCAGTGAGCTATATTTCAATACTGCTGGTCGGGTTGCGTTTTCGTTCACATGATTATAATTGTGTTGACAAATGTACGTGTTGGGTTTTCCACACTAGATAACGTCAACACTCAGAATACGAACGTAGCGGCTAAGAAAACACTAAACACCGTAACAGTTTAATCTCAGACAGCTGAAAAGGGTTTGCTTTATATTATAGGCATAATTTCCAAATAAATACTAATGAGGCCGTGTGAATTTACGATTGAGATACAGTACATACCTTGGGCGTGTGTGTTTGGCAAGCGTTCTTACGCGATCGTGAACTGTTCTACGGCGCTGCATAAACTAAATTATCAATCTGGCGTGTTTTAATTATATTGACAGAGTACTGTAAAGGTGTGTCACATGTCCTACCAAAGTGTACATATAGTACAAACGTAGCCAACAAAACAAATACGTCGAGTACCATATACGATTTGGTGAAGTACCTTTGTAATCAAGTCGAAATCTCAAAAAACGTGACCGGCGGGCGTGACAAGTGTGATAATTAATACTGTTATATAATAAACGGTACATACCTTTCAAATATGTACTTTATAAAGACGCGATATTTAACGCTCATCGACTGCTCTGGTATGCCGATATTGTGTGTTGGCCTCTACGACCCGTGGGCTTTTGAGTAGTTGTGTTATTTTTATAAGTTCACTTATTTGAATGGCAGAACCTATTGGGTGTGTCTATTGTGTTGGACATCGTGTATAGCGCACCGTCTCCGAGGTTATACTATTCACTGGTGTCAAGGTGAATTGCCAGGTTTGTTCTACCATGGAGATCATAGCTGGTTTCATTGCGATTTTTATACAACGAAGACGAAGTAAAAAACTTCGTACTTTTTTATACACGGTAAAAGCACAGGGAACCCAGGAACTTTGATCAACTGTCATCTAGTGTAAGAAATAGACAAGGGATGAAGGCTTCAGCAAGCTCATATTTTTTTAAACTGGAAAAAACAGACGAACAGAATGAGAAATAACAAAATTCCAGGTTGAAGAATATTAGTTGCTCTTTCAAATTTCGCCAAAGCCTTACTTATATTTTACCTATATCTGCAGAATAAATAAAGAAAACTACGCAAATTGACTCCATTTATGAATAATTAACGGTTGGCCCGGCACAGTTGGAGGCGTGGCCTGTTCTGAATTTGTCAACAACCAATCATAAGACTGGTTACGAACCACATCGAGGTTACCACTCGGTCAGCCTTGCTCAACTGGTTCGTAACCAGTCTTGTGATTGGTTCTTCGCCTCCAACTGTGCCGTGCGTTCGGGCAGACCACACATTCAATAGAGTGATTACTGTAAACACCACACATTCAGTACAATGGTCGCTGTAAACACCACACATTCACTGCAGTGGTCGATGTAAACACCACACATTCAGTAAAGTGGCCAATGTAAACACCACACATCCAATAGTGGTCGCTGTAAACACCACACATTCAGTACAGTGGTCGCTGTTAACACCACACATTCAGTACAGTGGTCAATGTAAACACCACACATCCAGTACAGTGGTCAATGTAAACACCACACATTCAGTACAATGGTAACTGTAAACACCACACATTCAGTACAGTGGTCACTGTAAACACCACACATTCAGTACAGTGGTCACTGTAAACAGCACACATTCAGTACAGTGGAGAGTTGGGTCGGCATTATCTTAGAGGAGAGTTGGGTCGGCATTATCTTAGAGTGTATGTAAATGTTGAAATTATTCGTTTTTGGTTAAAACTAATACGTGATGTTTCTCCACATATTTTAAAAGAATCGTATAAATTTCAACTTAATATGGCAGGAGCAGGTGCTATTTGCTGGGCTTTGACAGTTAAAAATCTTCTCTATAAATATGGTTTTGGACATATTTGGATTGACCAATATGTAAGTAACTCTATTGCATTCCTGGAACTATTTAAACAGAGGTGCTTTGATATTTCCAGACAAGATTGGAGCTCTGAAATTAATAGAAGTCTCAAACTAGTAACTTATTGTAAGGTGAAACATGAATTAACATGTGAGAAATATCTTACAAATATTGGTCAGTCTTATGCAATATACAGAAATGCTTTATGTAGATTAAGGATCTCGTCCCATGTACTACAAATTGAAAAGGGTAGGGCCAGTGGTACTCCACGTAACCAGAGGTTGTGTCCTTTTGGCTGTAATGTAATTGAGGACGAATACCACTTTACATTAGTTTGTCCCAAATATAGCTCCCTAAGGTTGAAGTTTATTGCACAGTATTACTTCTCCCCACCTACAGAGATAAAGTTTATTTCATTATTTCAGAATCAAACCCCATATATACAATTAAACCTTGGTAAATTTATATTTTATAGTTTTCAAGTACGTCAGCTTATGCTTGAAGAGAACACTTAATTATGCAAATGTTATGTATTATGATTTTATATTTGTTTTTCTTTACTTGTTTCTGCGACCATTCCAATCTAATTTATTATGTATTTATTTGTATCTGTACATAAGGCCAATGGCCACAGTACGAAATAAAGATATATATATATATATATATATATATATATATACATTCAGTACAGTGATCACTGTAAACACCACACATTCAGTACAGTGGTCACTGTAACCACCACATATTCAGTACAATGGTCACTGTAAACACCACACATTCAGTACAGTGATCACTGTAAACACCACACATTCAGTACAGTGATCACTGTAAACACCACACATTCAGTACAGTGGTCACTGTAAACACCACACATTCAGTACAGTGGTAACTGTAAACACCACACATTCAGTACAGTGATCACTGTAAACACCACACATTCAGTACAGTGGTCACTGTAAACACCACACATTCAGTACAGTGGTCACTGTAAATACCACATATTCAGTAGTGGTCGCTGTAAACACCACGCATTCAGTACAGTGGTCACTGTAAATACCACATATTCAGTAGTGGTCGCTGTAAACACCACGCATTCAGTACAGTGGTCGATGTAAACACCATACATTCAGTACAGTGATCACTGTAAACACCACACATTCAGTACAGTTGTCGCTGTAAACACCACAGATTCAGTACGAGTCGCTGTAAACACCACACATTAAGTACAGTGGTCACTGTAAACACCACGCATTCAGTACAGTGGTCGCTGTAAACAACACACATTCAGTACAGTGGTCGCTGTAAACACCACACATTCATTGATAATATCCAGTGACAGTAGTGAGATTTTATTGACCAGTGAATCACAATTCAAATAATTGATTTAATTATGTGTAAATTAAAATTTGAATTCAGTAACTAAGCTTGTCACTACAGGACAGTGAATGATTAAAATGCATATACAGCAAACAAAATCCCTTTGTTTGACATTTAACCCCCCCATCCGACCTCTAAACGAAAGTTTGCAAATGCAAAAAAAAAAAAAATAGAATAAAAAAACTACATTTGCAGTGCACATGTTTAAATCGTCTACAAACTGTCATGGCTGCTTTTGTATCCCCTTTTTTGAATTTTTATTTGCAATATTGATTGCCAGTAGAGTATTTGCAACCATTGAGGTTAAACATGATGCAACATGAAATATGTAAAACATGGTGCAACATGAAATATGTAAAACATGATGCAACATGATCGATTTCAAACATGATGCAACATGAAATATGTTGAATATGATGCAGCATGGGTGAACTCAAACATGATACAACATGGGTCATGTCAAACATGATGCAACGTTATTAATTACAAATGCTAGAAATACTTTAAATACAATCATACGATAGAAAATGTGCATCTGAACATCACCAAGTATAAACACGATTCAAGATCAGGTTGAACAAAATTACAGGCAAAATTACTAGAAGAATGATAATTACAAATTATAAATTCATTTTTAACTTCACTGAATTAAAACATGGTCGTTTATGTTAAACATAAAACATTACTGTCAAGTTGATCATTTGTCAAACTTTCTAGATTTAAAATCCGGGTAAAATTCTCCCTTTCTTTTTCATGACTTTCATTTTCTTTTGCAATTTGTGATCTTTCCTGCTCTTGATATTTTTCTTCCTCTTGTCTTGTCGTTTTTTAATTAATTTCTCAGTGACAACTTTTCTCTCATCCCACTGCTTCTTATTCCTCTTTTTTATCTGCTCTCTTTTTTTGATAGATTTTTTCAAAAGTTCAGGGTCATCTTTAAGTTTCACTCCTTCCGCCTTCTGCATGGCTTTCTTCCAAGCCTGTTTCTGTTCAACATTTTTCGCTTTTTCAGGATCCTTTTCCTTCATCTCATTAAATTTTTCTTTCTTCATTTCCACTTGTCTTAACAAAGCTTTCACATTTTTGTTGCTAATGTTTTGTTTTTTTTTCTTTTTCCGTAGGTCTTTACTTTCCAAAGATTCTGAAAAATCAAATTTACTGAAAACAACTTTTCCTTCATTATTAACAATTGGCTTTTGTCCGTTTTCTTTGTTCAGTTTTATTTTATTGTTCAGCATTTTCATTGAATTGTTCCTGGAAGCGTTTTCTTTGAATTCTTTCTTTTTCTTCTCTTTCATCTTTTTGTCTAGTCTCCTTTGCTTCTTTATTTGTTTATCTGTCCCATCATCACTTGCTTTCCGCTTTCCCTTCATGCCCAGAATTTTGTTCTGTAGTTTTGTTCTAAGTTCATTTAAACTCAAATTACTTTGTATTTGTTCCACATTGATTGGTTTCGCCATTTTGGATTTTTTGTCACCTGGAAATAAATACAATAGTACACATTACAAATGTTTACATTTTTGTAGCTGATTAGCACAAAGATCATTCACTCTCCTAATTTAGACTTTTTTGAAAAGACTTTAATTGCATAACTCCCCAGCTAGCCAGTTTTATTTTAATTAAGAAAACAAGGTCTGAGTTAGAAACTACAAAATATCACAATCTTACAGCTATTTGCATCTGTTGTGATGTCCATGGACATTGTCTGTCCTTTTGTCCTGGGAGCAGCACAGAAACTGGCAATCAGTATTAATGATAAACTAGGCCATTTCATGGTTAAATCAGTTACGTTTAACTCCCACTTATCAAACAAAGCACTAACTGCCTCTAAAGCTATACAATCTTGTCTTGCACCCAGGAAAAAAGTTTTCATTCATAGGATTAAAAAATTTCTGTAAAAGCAGCAAAAACAAATTTCATAGGAAATTCTGACATCACCACAAATCATTACAACTACCTCTAAAGGTATATAATCTAGTCTTGTACTCAAGAAAAAAATTCATGGGAGTAAAAACTTCTTCTAAACGCAGCAGAAAAACTTTTCCTCGGAAATTCTGACATCACTACAGTACAACTCTCTGTAAACGCAATAATGTTGCACTGTATATTGATGTGATGTGACCAACTTAATTAATATTGGCTGGGAAAGACTATTTAGAATGTATGTATGGAATCATGTCCTACCGTCATCTTCATCACTGGAGTCCTCTTCCTTCGTCCCTCCAATCGCCGTTTCTTCATTCTCGTCCATTTCTTTCTGGATGTCAGTCACATTTTTGTGGTGTTTCGGATCCAATCGTTGACGTTTACGCTTTCCTTTCTTGCTTGCTTTTGACTCGTCTTGATTTGCTGAGAGAACAGAAAAAAGATATTTGTACTTAATTTACTTTTCTTTATTAGAAGAAAATAGTGTTTAGACAATTGGATAATGTTAATATTAATTATAACTAATGATGTCAACTGTGCTTACTTGTCAGACTTTGTTCGTTACATATTTACACTCTAGATTCATAAACATACTCAGAATTTTTTATAAAACATTTATAAATATCCATAAAAAATGTTAAAGTAAAATTCAGTGTGTGTATGAATAAAATAAAATAAATTGTTTAACCAATAAATATGCCTGCAACACCAAAACTGTACATATTCAGTGTCATATGTGATGTGTTCATTAGATTGGAACAGCCATTGTAGACTACCGTAAAGGGTTATTCATTTGAAAACTAAGAGGGGTTTAGAGAATATTGATGCTTTGCTGACCTTTGTTTTGTGATGCAACTAGTTATGCTAATTTAATGGGATGCATTTGATGCAAAAATATTATACATTGATATAGTGATTTTAAAATTTTTTTTTACTATATTTATGGAATTTGTAATTTAATTGCCAAATTAAATTCACATTTTAATCAACATCCCTACAAAATTGGTTCTCTTAGAGGACACAGAAGAACTTTCCAATGTACCTCCCACCTCTAATCCTAACTTTAACCCGACCCCTATCCTCTATTTTAAAATTAATTGTACATGTATATGCCACACTTGAAAACACCTATAGTTATCTAGAGGGGCATATATAACTCAATTGGGGGGTGGGGGTGGGGTATCTAGGGTTAAAGTTAGGGTAAGTGGTGGGGGAAGTTCTTTCCGAGGGCACACTACAAAAAATATATTGTACATGCCACAGTCCCTTTATTGACTAATCTGGAAACAGATCAAGTTCAAATAGTTCACATATCAAACAATTCCCATTCTTCGTCTGGTCAATAGAAGGATTATATAGATTTGTTACATACGTCGCATGTGAGCCATTTGAACACAATCTGTAGAATAGTGACTGTGGCAACACTCCCAACCCTACCACAACCGGTTTTTAAATAGTAACCTGGCCAGGTGTAGGCCACAGTTGCGGACCAGGGCACTTACACTCATACTTAGAATAGCATGACAAATAATTCATGCAGTATCTAAACCTAAAAAACACGGATCAGATCACCAGTTTCAGTTGAAACATTAGCGTACATGGTTCCATATAAAGGTAAGTTCATGGTTCGAACCGGGGATAACACCGGTTGACTTCAACCACAGTCCCTCTATCATAGAGGGACTGTGCTTCGCCAATCATGGAAGTAATTTAATAAAAAATACCTGCTGGGTCTTTTTTCTGTTGATCTTCCTGATCAAAGTAAACTTCCACTGGAATAAGATTAATCATACGGTTAAAGTAATTGTTTCTCTCCTCAAGGCGAGTTCGTAGAGAGTCCGACGTTGACGTCATTATTGTAACCACGGTGGAAGACTCGTCGATCAGCTGGTTACACATGTGCTTCTCGTGACCCTGTCGCCTTTACGCGTCGTGGCTGGTACTCGGACCGGTAAGAACAATCTTCTCGGCCGAACAAATTGATGCCAGCGAGTATAAATTCAGCTGATACTATTTAAAATAAACATTGGTTACCTCGTAATGCCTGAATGAAAGTATAATACAATGGAAATATAGAAATTACTCTATAAACTCAAAGAGTTGACGATCAAAAAGCTTTGAACGATTACACCACGCGGTGACCTTTACTGAATGTCTTCCGGGTCACCATAGTACTAATAAATTGATCGATAGAGGGCAGTAAAGTAATCTACCGTCTTTTTAAAAAAAATATCAGTTTAGTTTAGAGGATTATTTGACAAACATTAAAAATATTGAACTCTGGAAAGTAATTAGTAAGTTTTGTCCAAGTAACCATTCAATGAGAATTGAAACAGGACGCCATATTCAGTTGCCAGCAAATGAAAGGTACGTGTTCTCTGCAACACAAATCAGTCCCAAAATCATTTTGTGATGTCTTGCCCTTTCTATGCCCAACACAGAAATATTCTATTTACATCGGCAAGGAAAATATCCCCAAATTTCAATAAAATAAAATAAACCACAAAAACAAATTCAGATTCATCTTGATCAATGAATCCCTGTCAATTCCCTCAGGCCAATATTTGCGAATCTGTTTTGAATCTAGACAGCAACACCTTCTAGACATGGATGTCATCTAAAATGACCTTCAAAATTCTTGGATTTTCTGCCATTTTCATTTTTAATTGTTTTTTCTGTTTATGTGTATTTGCTATGTCATGTCACTTTCTTGTTTTTTGTTTGTGTAATGAATAATGGATTCAATATCCATTATCATTCATTCCAATGGATGTTAAGTGATTAAATAAATAAATAAATAAATAAAAACACGTAAATGTAAGAATCTACATTTTTTATTCGTACAGTTTCGATGATGATGAGGAAATGTGGTGAGACTATTTATAACAATTCGTAAATATTCGAATCACCAGCTTTCATTCAAATTTAAATATTTAATAATGATTGGCTCGAGAGCTCTACCCATAATGCACCGCGCACAAATCTTCAAGTGACGTAGCAACCACTGATTTTTTGAAAATGAAGGGCTTGCTGATTGGATGAAGTTGAATTACCTCATTAATATTAATTAGAAGGTGCGATGATGTCACCATATCATTTCTTAATTGGTCAATTTGAATTCTACCAGATTTTTATTGATAAAAATGTATATTTATAAAATGTTTATAACATCCCCAACTTTCACTGTAGTGAAAGGCACAAATTGGCTTATAAACGTATTTCTATTTTACCATCAGCTTTCATTCAAATTCAAATATTTAATAGTGATCGGTGCACAAGAGCTCATGAACATTGTCTCCACCAATAATGCATGCGCACGTCTTCATGCGATAAGAAACTGTGACCACCAACATATTGAAAATGATAGGCTTCTGATTGAATTACATTGAACTGTCTCGTTATTATTAATTAGAACTTACGATGATCGATTGGTCAATTTGAATTCTAACATCTATTTTGATCTCTAAAAATAAATATTTCTAAAACATTGATAACGACCACAGCTTTATGTACTTCACTGTATGATGGTTGAGAACTACGGTACTTGATCACAATGTGTTACATGTAGTAAATGCTTTAAGGAAATCAGAGATTTGCACAGACTCATGGGTAATGGGTGTTACTATGTGGCTTCTATAGCCAAGGATTTGATTTGAATGAAGCAAGAGAGTCCTGGTCTAAAATGTTTTATAAATTTTTCATGAGGTTATTCTTTGAATGACAATTTCATTGTTTCCATGGAAACTACATGTAGTTTGGGTACCTCATTTTTGACAGGCAGCTATTTTGTTTTAAAGAATGGAGTGCCAAGCTCATAAATTTGACATGCCCGGGACCAATCAAGTTCAAATACATCAGACATATTGGACAAACGCACATTCATTTTTGTCACCTTCAAATTCAAAATGGCTGACTGACAGATGCGGTTCCAGAGGCATATCTCATACATGCCTGGACCAATGAAGTTAAAACTTCACACATCAAAGCAATTTTTTTAGGACTGATTCACACACTTGAAATAAAGAATCTTGTGGTTTACTAGTCGACTCTTGCAACGATCATTATCACAGGTATTAACACAAAAGTGCTAATACCTGGGTTTGAAATTACTGCCCACCCATACAACAGAGATGGGTAACTTTCCCAATCGGCCAGTAAAAATTAAAATTTATATGCCCATCTGGTAACTTTTTTTTTTTAATGGTCTGCTTCAATAAAAATGTTCAAAATGCACTTCTGCTAAATAAAATCAAATGAAGTTGGAAGCCAGTATCTGCATACTAAGTTAATCCACAGAGGGACTTCTCAGATTTACAGGAGTCATGCATGCATGACCAATAAGAAACAATGAAATCATTAACCTTTTCAGCACCAGTTCCCTCTTTTCATCACAAATTCACAAAATAGTCCCATTTACAGTCTGCACTTTTCTTCAGGAGACTGGGACAAAAAACACAAAATTTTCGAGTAAAAACTGAAAATCAACTCAAATTTTGTCTGTTGGCTCCAAAATTGGGGTTCATTTCCAGAAATATTGAAGAATCTAAGAAAAAAAGTGCAGAAAAATTTGGGCAAGAAAGTCTGGTGGTGAAAAGGGCAGTCTACTTCTGCTAAATAGAACAACTTGTGCTTACTTGGAATCGGAATGGAAGTATATAATTTTCAATTCAGGGCTGGTAAATTTCTAGCAGGGCTGGTGAAATTGTAAAATACCTGCCATAGTACACAACTTTGGAGAATTTCAAACACTGCAATTATATCAAACAGACAATGCATTTCATGACATCTTCTTACACATCACACATAATGTGGAATCAATTGGGAACACACCTCCACATTCCACAGGTTTTAGAGAATTTGTTTTTTCGCTCCATGGCTGTGGCAATTATAAAATCCTATTAAATCTTGGGTCCGACACTAAATTTCGCTAGCTTCTACTAATTTGTTTATAAAAACAATTATCATATAAACAAAATTGCCATAGCTGGGCCAGTCTAGTCTATTTCCTGTATTGACATTTCTGTAACTGGGTTAAATACACTACCAACAAAGCACCTCAATATGGTAATTGGTTCCACTATATGAATCAATCAATTCAATCGAGCTATTTTTCTGGAGCACTCAGCCGAAATTGTCAGTTGGTTGGGAAATAAAAGGTCTCTCAGGTTAAAAAGTTACGAAGAGGACCACCACTGGAGGACAAGAGGTGTAAGCAGTGTGCTCGTAAGAACTACCCTGGTAGTTTCTGGGGTCATAATGTAATCACAAAAATAAAGTCGCGAAGGTGAGAAGGAAGATACTTAGGTCACTGGACGGTAATATTAAGCAGTGTTTTTCAAGTGGATTGATTTTGTCGGTATCTGGAGTCAAAATGTAATCCTGAAATTAAAGTTGGTTCAGCTTGGCTCCTGAGAATACTTTTAAAGATTGAATGTGGTTGTACCTACATAATCAACCCTTTCACCACCACTGTCTCACTTCAAATTTTGCTGCTCTTTTTTTCTTATATTCTTTAATTTTTCTGGAAATGAACCGTAATTTTGAAGACAACATAACAAATTTTAGTCAATCTTTTGAAGGAAAGTGCAGATTATAAAACAAGGCTATTATGTTAATTTGTGATGAGGGAACTGGTTGTGGAACCTGCTGTGGCACCTCAATGGCCTATGCACGACCTCCAAAAGGTCACACATCCTTGTACTTTCTGGGGGCACAAATTCACCATCAATTCAAATGTCTCAAAAAATGCAGTTATCTTTGAAATTTAAAAACGTACATTGAAAATTCTTGCCTTGATGGAACTACACCCTCTGAAAGCACCAAGATGTGCCACTATTAGGGTACAAACACAAAATGTCAAATAAATTTACCAAGTCACAATTCCTATAGACCCCACCATAGAACTACTTGCTATACAACTGCACGATTTTCTGTTTTATAGACTAAGGGGTACCCACAGAGTACAAGCCAAGACTTCTTGCAGGGCAAGAGGTGGGAATCTCGGCAGTTATGCCTGAATTAATACATCTTGAATTTAACACATTGCCTATCAAGGTAGCCCCTTCCCTAATCCACTCATTGCGGGCTTCATACACAAAACAAAGGCGAAAGAGTCAACTTGCTACATACATCACATAACTTTAAACTGCATGATTGTACTACTTGGTGGAATGTTACTGCACATGCAATAAGTTTATAGGGCATGCAGAATTCATTTTTATTTAGCCATACTTTAAAAGTAAATAAAAGTTCATGTATTAGCCAAAACACCCCTGGGAAAAAATAGAATTTTGACCACATTTAAACCATATCCTCTGGGGCGGAGCCACGTCACAAAGACGTTCCACGTTTCTAAGATACGCACTACTGTACCATGCATTTCTATGGGCTCTCAACTTTAATCATAATCCAGAACAACCAAATTAATACATGTTGGACATGCAGGGGTAATCTTGTTACAGTGTTCAGGAGAGTCTCAACAAACATCTCAAAAAACAGTTTTCTGCCTTTGTTTTCACCCTGATGGTTGCCAGGCAGTGAAAATGCGCGGATGCCCGCCCACAAAAATTTCATATTCTAAAATTATTAGAATATAAAATATTGTACTTTAAAAAAAAAGATGGCATAGTATTACGGCTATACATGGGTTAAACGCAATAAAATATGAAAACAAGCAATACACGTACTGGCAGTTACAATTTATTACACCATAATTCTCGGGACCTGGAATATAGTGGCAGTGTCAATAATTGAACAATTTATTAAACATGATTACAATTATTGTTCTCTGGTTACTTTAGTCAGGATTTAATATTCTTCACCTTCCTCCTCTTCTCCTTCATCGACGGAGTCAACACCAACCTCTTCGTAATCCTTCTCAAGAGCTGCCAGATCTTCACGAGCCTCAGAAAATTCACCTTCCTCCATACCTTCTCCGACATACCAGTGCACGAAAGCACGTTTGGCGTACATCAAGTCAAACTTGTGATCCAGACGAGCCCAGGCCTCTGCGATAGCGGTGGTGTTGCTCAACATGCAGACGGCGCGCTGTACCTTAGCCAAATCGCCACCGGGAACAACTGTTGGTGGTTGGTAGTTGATACCTACTTTGAAACCAGTTGGGCACCAATCTACGAACTGGATGGTACGTTTGGTCTTGATGGTAGCAATGGCGGCATTGACATCCTTTGGTACGACATCACCACGGTACAACATACAACAGGCCATGTACTTGCCATGACGTGGATCGCATTTTACCATCTGGTTGGCTGGCTCAAAACAGGCATTGGTTATTTCACTGACTGACAACTGCTCATGATAAGCCTTCTCGGCTGAAATCACAGGGGCATAGGTAGCCAATGGGAAGTGGATACGAGGATAGGGCACCAAGTTGGTCTGGAACTCCGTCAAGTCAACATTGAGGGCACCATCAAATCGCAAGGAGGCAGTGATGGATGAGACAATTTGGCCAATCAGACGGTTCAAGTTGGTGTAAGTTGGACGCTCGATGTCCAAATTACGGCGACAGATGTCGTAGATAGCCTCATTGTCAACCATGAATGCGCAGTCAGAATGTTCCAGTGTAGTGTGGGTGGTCAGGATCGAGTTGTATGGCTCAACGACAGCAGTAGCAATCTGTGGAGCAGGGTACACGGCAAACTCCAATTTGGACTTTTTACCATAGTCTACTGATAGACGTTCCATCAACAAGGACGTGAAACCAGAACCGGTACCACCACCAAAACTATGAAAGATGAGAAATCCCTGCAGACCAGTACACTGATCAGCAAGTTTACGAATTCTATCTAAAACCAGATCAATGATTTCTTTCCCGATTGTGTAGTGACCACGAGCATAGTTATTTGCAGCATCTTCTTTACCAGTGATCAGCTGTTCAGGATGGAATAGTTGGCGGTATGTACCAGTTCGTACTTCATCTGAAGAAGAGAGACACAAAATTTTAATTAAAATTAATTTGCCATTTGAGCTTGGACAGATACCTACTCTTTGAGTTCCTTGATTTCCGAGATACTAAGCACGCACAGGTAAAGAATTAAGGGGGGGTCTGGTTTTTATTAAATTTGGAAAATAAAATTCCATGCACCACACAAAGCTAAATAAATAGCAGGTAAAATTTGTTTAAAATGAAACAAACCCCTAGAAATGAGACACAAAATTGAGTTAAAATAACCTACAGCAAGCACTCACCGACTACAGTGGGTTCCAAGTCTACAAACACAGCACGTGGTACATGTTTACCCGCACCAGTCTCGCTGAAAAAAGTATTGAAGGAATCATCACCACCTCCAATGGTCTTGTCACTTGGCATCTGACCATCAGGTTGGATACCATGTTCCAGACAGTACAACTCCCAGCATGCATTGCCCATCTGCACACCGGCTTGGCCAACATGGACTGAGATACATTCACGCTGAAAATGATAAGCAGATACAATTTAATATGCTGTTATGGCAGAGTTATCACATTGCAAATATCATCATTAAAACCATATTTATTATATATGCACTCCCATATCTAACCTGGATGAAATGAGTGGGGGTCTCATTTGAAAACTTGGGGGGGGGGGGGGGGTCATATAAAATTAACAAAAATTCCAGATACAATTTTGGGAGAAAAAAAATGTACATGGTAAACATTTTTTTGGTACATAAAGCATAAAAAGCTAATTTAAAAAAAAAACGTGCTCAAACATTAAAATGAAGAAAATATTTTGCCCTGCAATAGAAAGTAGATTTAGATTTTAGGTTATTTTTACAGAAAAAATGTGAAGGCATCTTGCTATAATCTCTTTATTTCCAACTATATTGAGTGTTTGTAAACTTTAAAATACTCAAACTATTATCCACTCGTACGGTTTCATATCCACTCATGTGGAGCTGGCTGAGCTAGAACATTTATATGCCCTGAAAATACAGAATGAAAACTAAATTAAATTTTCCTTTCACTAATTATTTTTTTGGTTATCTTAAAGCATCCATTTTGAGAATCCAGTCATTTGTTTTCATTACTATGATTAATAACCATGATAAAATATTAATAGGAGTCTGAAATTATAGAGATACATCAGAACATTATCTTTCAAAAGATATACACATTAACATTCCACCACAGTGTCAAAGGTCAGATGATGGGCGGAGTGATCTACACTGGCCAATCACAGCTCTTCAGAGATTCAAAAAAAAAATTAACAGTTAATGACTTGATGACGTCTGGGACTTCCAGTCTTTTCTGCTTTTCTGTCATGACGTGCACACAAAAAAGCATAAAGATAAAACAATTACTTGAATCCGTTGTCACGAGAGGATTCATCACTGTTGCTACGTGCGTGTTACCACGATGCAAGTCTTTTCAACCAAAATTTGCCCTAAGTATTAAATGTTTTATAGAAACAATTCTAATGTGCTTTGCTTTTTTAAAAATAAGAAACAAATCGAATTTATGTACTGAATGTTCTCGACCAGAGTAATTCGATGACTCATTTCGACTTCATTACTATTCATAGCACATCAGCCACTCCTAAACTAACATGATGTCATTGATTCGGAATTGCGAGCCACGAAACTGGAGAATGGAAAAGTCAAATCGAATATGTACTTCATAATTCTGCAACAGGATGGACAGATATTGTCGAGGAAACGAGAATAGGTTTCCCGGATATTCAGTTTCCGGCAGATAAGTGCAATGTCGAATGAATGAAATCTTCAGTTGGCGCCACATGACTTGACAATTTTACGAATTTTTCCTTAATGTAATTAAAATAATTGCAAAAGGTATTTGATGCTATTGGCAGAGAAAAGTGTTAAAGAAACAAGAAGTACTTACCATTTTGAAAGTGATTACAGGGGAATCGTCAAACGAATAAAATTTGGACTGATGGCTCTACGAGTCAACTATAATGGCTGACAGTGAGAAGAACTGAATTATGGGCGGATAATCACGACATTTTATAAGCTACGAATGACGTAGTCGATTCTTATTGGTTAACAATGACGCACGTGATCTGATTATGACGCGTTTGAACGCCACCATTATAACTGCAGGCAAGGCCGGTTATATTCGATGGGCCAGTGCGCAATTACTTCGGTGTTTCAGTTATTTTTCTCTGGACCAAATAAAATAAAACGTCGTTTAACATCTTTAAATTTAAAATGTTTTTCAATAAACGTGCGTTGATAGAAATACAACAAGATTAAATATAATTTGTATTTTACAGATCATCCCGTCTAATAATTCAAAGGCCCAATAATGTTGAGACATAGGATGTAGAATTTGAAATTAAGAAAAACATCGGAAAAAATAAACTGGCACATCAAATTACCATAGCAACAGAGAGGATTCTTACTGTACTGTAAGCTATTTTATTGGTAGTTTTAATTTTAATTACCCGTCTATACTGTAGGTTGTATTCATCTTTAAATGTCATGTTTCTGTATCAAGTGTTCGACCTTGTCAAGGTCAAGAACCGAGCACGAGGTGCATTTCTGCAGTGTTTGAAATTACTGTCCGCCCATACGCCCGGCACTGGCAACTTTATTCAGTCGGGCTGGCGAAAATTCAAGTTACTAAACTAATCCTGTGGTCGGTAGATTTTTTGAGAAAAATAAAATACATTTTCTTTTTCAAAAAATGTCTATGAATGTACGATTGTTGTCAAAATTATGTACCTAGATGTCTGATGCGGCCGTTTCGACACATGCATAAAAACAGGTATAAACAACAATTCACATAGGATGCGTGACTTTTTTTCATTCATTCGAAAGACTAACCCAGTCAGGTTCACTGTACCACGTGTTGAGGGACTGACTGTACTTAGGAAAGAAAATAAACGCCCATGGTTGAAAGGTGTTATCAGTACATCTTCACAGGTCAAGGAGAGCCATCTCATTGGTGGTAGGTAAAAGGTCATTTGAAATCCTGAATTTCATAAATTTCAAACAAGAGGTTTCTATTGGTCGATGGAATAACACTGGAGCATTGCTGGTCGATTAGGCTTTGCAGAAAATGTAAATTTGCATTCAGCAACCCCCTCCCATATTGTGTATGCATAGAGGAATAAAATAGGAAAATTCATTTTAAGATAGAAGCCTGGTCATAATTCTTGACAAAATTCGTCATAAATCGCATACCAATGTTCATGTTCATTATGTACAATCATGAAGCTAATGTCTTGTGGTACAATTAAATAGCATTATTTTGTGTGTTACAGTTAAGCATTTTGAGAAACATGTCCTAATGTTTCTTGAAAATTGCTATTTTTAGAACAATTCCATAGAACACAATGTTAAAGAAAAATTTCTTGTTTTGACACTTTCTAAAACCCAGATTTTTTAAATAATTCAGAACATAAGGTACTCCATCATTAACAATATACGATTTTCTCAGCTTATGTCACCAGGTTAGATTTTGAGATATTGCATAATATCTCTGCCATAGGAACCTGTGGTAAAAGTGTTATAATAGTGTCAAAATGGCGACTTTCCACGAAAATACAACCATCAATTTCTTGAAAAAAAGGCTGGTGACCCCCAAGTTTTTTTAGGTGAATATCCTTATATTGTTTTGGCGTACAATTCATTGCAAAATGAATAAATTCTGGGTTTTTTAATTTATGAGTGACTTCTACCTTAACTCCATGGTGTAAGTAAGCGAAGCAACACAAATGGCTGGAAAGCATACTCTTCGAGGTCTGACTTGGAGGTCAACCATTTGGAAACGTGGGGGTGGGGGTGGAATGTAGAGTGACCAGTGTATTTTTCCAAGGTGTATTGAGTGACATAGTGGATGAGCCTATTAAAAGCACACAAACCAGGTAAAATGAAATTCTGGATTGACCCCAGATAGTAAAATCCCAAAAAAGTTTGAAAACAGAACTCCTGGGTTAAGCGTACAAGCATATAAAATAAATAAAATTGGGGAATATACCAGTAGGTCTTCTACTTGAGATAAACATAAAAAAGCATCTGTTATCCCAGTATCGAAGTTAAAATATTCTTAAAAAATAAATTTGATTGTACATGTTTTGCAGGCTTGATTATTCCAGCACCCGTGCCACAATTTAAATGCGCTTTTTTTTTTTATAGAAATTTCCTAATAAAAATGTAACCATTCTGTACGTTTTGAACTCACTAGAGTATCAGTGTACCAAGTTTCATTGATATACGATTATGCAAAGTAGGCAATTAGAATGCCTAATCCCGAGCACCCATGTACTAAAGTTACCGGTAGAATAAAAAAAATAGAGCTGTATAAGCCAAAAGTTAAATTATGTAAATTTAGTATTAAAGCAGGGGAGTCATCACCTGCTCAAGCGTCAGATGGCCATAACTTGTCATTGTTTTCAAACAAGCAGATATAAGACACCCATGAGCCTTTGCATTTTTAGCATGTGTTGTTATCGTCGCATGGGACTCACTTCCAGCATGTGCGCAGTAGACTATCCGCTTTAATATGTTTGGTTTTTTAACAAAAAACTAATCTGGTCTGATTATTATCCCAGACCATCTATGCAGCAAGTTTCATTGAAAACTCTGCAGTTCTTCAGAACTTTCTGTTCCATCGGTATATGGAACAGAAATTCAGACTGGGATAACCACAAAGACTGATTGTGTGCTATGCTACCACAAATGAATAAGCTGCCACACCAAAAATAATCACATTACAATAGCGATAGAGTATTTCTAATTTATTGTTTCATAACGCTCATGACATGGAATGCTGTGGCAGTGACATGTAGATAAAAATTTAAAAACATGATTGGACTTTATCTTCAACTAATATTCCTCCCCCTCTTCTTCGCCTTCCTCGATAGAGTCAACACCGACCTCTTCGTAATCCTTCTCAAGAGCTGCCAGATCTTCACGAGCCTCAGAAAATTCACCTTCCTCCATACCTTCTCCGACATACCAGTGCACGAAAGCACGTTTGGCGTACATCAAGTCAAACTTGTGATCCAGACGAGCCCAAGCTTCGGCGATGGCTGTGGTGTTGCTTAACATGCAGACTGCACGTTGTACCTTAGCCAAATCGCCACCGGGAACAACTGTTGGTGGTTGGTAGTTGATACCTACTTTGAAACCAGTTGGGCACCAATCTACGAACTGGATGGTACGTTTGGTCTTGATGGTAGCAATGGCGGCATTGACATCCTTTGGTACGACATCACCACGGTACAACATACAACAGGCCATGTACTTGCCATGACGTGGATCGCATTTTACCATCTGGTTGGCTGGCTCAAAGCAGGCATTGGTGATTTCACTGACTGACAACTGCTCATGGTAAGCCTTCTCGGCCGAAATCACAGGGGCATAGGTAGCCAATGGGAAGTGGATACGAGGATAGGGCACCAAGTTGGTCTGGAACTCTGTCAAGTCAAC
This sequence comes from Saccoglossus kowalevskii, assembly GCF_978046115.1. Lineage (NCBI taxonomy): Eukaryota > Metazoa > Hemichordata > Enteropneusta > Harrimaniidae > Saccoglossus > Saccoglossus kowalevskii. The sequence continues at coordinate 24,233,362 of NC_140657.1, forward strand.
ATTGAGGGCACCATCAAATCGCAAAGAGGCAGTGATGGATGAGACAATTTGGCCAATTAGACGGTTCAAGTTGGTGTAAGTTGGACGCTCGATGTCCAAATTACGGCGACAGATGTCGTAGATAGCCTCATTGTCAACCATGAATGCGCAGTCAGAATGTTCCAGTGTAGTGTGGGTAGTCAGGATCGAGTTGTATGGCTCAACGACAGCAGTAGCAATCTGTGGAGCAGGGTACACGGCAAACTCCAATTTGGACTTTTTACCATAGTCTACTGATAGACGTTCCATCAACAAGGACGTGAAACCAGAACCAGTACCACCACCAAAACTATGAAAGATGAGAAATCCCTGCAGACCAGTACACTGATCAGCAAGTTTACGAATTCTATCTAAAACCAGATCAATGATTTCTTTCCCAATTGTGTAGTGACCACGAGCATAGTTATTTGCAGCATCTTCTTTACCGGTGATCAGCTGTTCAGGATGGAATAGTTGGCGGTATGTACCAGTTCGTACTTCATCTGTGAGACGAAGAAAATTACTGGTCAATGAAATGAATATATTCTGGAAAGGCAGTTTAGGTAGTTTGTCATTGGTTAGCTAAGAAAAAAAAACATCCTATACAGTACAGTGGAATCTGGTACATTATAAACCATAAACTTGGCATGCAACACTTTAGTCAAACTCTTAAAAATGAGGCGGTGAGGTACTTTTTTTTCCCAGTAAAATATTTTTTACATTTCATCGCTTCATCAACAGAGGGCGCTATGCAATAAGCGCCATTAGTCTAGCATACTGTAAAACATATTTAAATAGCTACATGTCATAGCGAATTTGACTCAATGCATGAATTAACTGAATCTTAATTTAGCTAAAGTGTCAACTATCTCATTGTGAGAATATACTTCATTCTAAATTAGTAATATCTTGAATTAGTAAAATTACAGATTAGTTAAATTAGCTAAAACATGCTAGTTCAATTAAACCATGCAATTCATCCTGTACTTACCAACAACAGTGGGTTCCAAGTCTACAAACACAGCACGTGGTACATGTTTACCCGCACCAGTCTCGCTGAAAAAAGTATTGAAGGAATCATCACCACCTCCAATGGTCTTGTCACTTGGCATCTGACCATCAGGTTGGATACCATGTTCCAGACAGTACAACTCCCAGCATGCATTGCCCATCTGCACACCGGCTTGACCAACATGGACTGAGATACATTCACGCTGAAATTAATCATCGGATACAACTTAATATACTGTTGTGACACGAGTCATCACATTGCAAATATCATTAAAACCACATTTATTATATATGCATTCCCATATCTAACCTGGATGAAACGAGTGGGGGTCCCCCATTTGAAAACTAGGGGGGTGTTGTATACATTCACGCTGAAATAACGTTTTTAGAGAAATTTGGTTAACTTGAGCTCACCAATGTTTCAACAGGGCTGGAAGGATATTTGTACAAACTGTTGTGAGAGGTCCTTTCAATCTCAGCTATTCAGTTAGTATTGGTAGAATAAAAAAATCACAATGGACAGATTTATTGCATCACTTCAGAAAAACTTAATACTAATTTATTTAATTTTAATAGTTCATTTAAATATCAGGGCAACCCCATGCTGTTCTTTTCAAAAGCCAAAAAACTTCTCGTCTTAAATCCAGGATGGGTAATACTGTAAAATGACTAATTTTCACTGGGTTTAAATTTTGCTGATTTACCATTTCAAACATATTCAGTTGGTTTTAAAGTCACAGTTTTATCATTCTATGCTAAATTTTACATATTCACTGGGTTTTAATTTAGCTCATTTTCCAGTCAGTGAAATAAGCAAAATTTAAACCCAGTGAATAATTAACCCCTTTTACAGTATTCAGAGTAGTTTTTGTTAAGTATACTGTAAAACTATTTATTTTTACCAACATTTAATTTCCCTGTTTTGACGTTTGAGTTTATTCACAGTGATTGAATTTCACGAATTTGTCAAGTAAACAATGAGCTTTATTGTTATTTTATATGTTCATGTAGATTCAATTTAGCGGCTTTTAACTTTCAGCGAACATAGCGAAATTAAAACGCTGAATAATTAATGAATTTACAGTAAATATGACAACTATAGCATCATTAACACCATATGCTACATACTAAACCAACTATTTACAGACATGCTAAAACACCAATCACTTATGAAAATGAGTGGGGCTATTGGAAGAATAAAAAAAAAGTAGACAAAATCGACACAGTAATGCAAAAGAATTGGGAGGGCAACGAATTTGATTTCAAATGGTTAACCGTTAGGGATAGACTATTTGAAATCACACCTGGCTGGGGGGGGGGGGGGAACTGGAAGATTTGTTGAAAAACAAACCAGGCACAGAGAGAAAAAATACATGCAAGATGTTACAGGGAAATACTGATAGCCATTCAAGACAAAAAATGCAAAGATAAGATAGAGAAAAAAAATGAACTGGTCACACTTTTACAGCCACACCCAATGAATTTTAAATGGTTGATCCCTTATAGAATATATCGACTGTCAAATTTTGAAACCAGTCCATGGATGAAGTTTAAGCCTATCACAACGCCGCGATTGCATCTATAAATTTCACGGATTTAAACTAGTTTACTGATATCTGAAAATGTGCACAGAGCGTCATTTGAATACATGACTCATGCTAAAGCAGGGTCCAATGTAGCTGCAGTTCTGTAGCTCTGGATTTCGCTGGTGTCCGTTTTTTGGCGTTTTCTGTTGCATCGGTAGTCTGATTCGGTCGTCTACTGGTAATTGCCAAACCCTACCGATGCAACAGAAAACGCCAAAAACGGACACCAGCGAAATCCAGAGCTACAGAACTGCAGCTAGGTCCAATGAATGGGATTTTGGCGGCATGTCGGATTCAACTTCTGTCCTATTTCCGAACGGGCGAGTCATATAAATTGCTGTTTTAATGTTTCCACTACTGTTGAAGTTCGCCGAATACAAGCAAAAAATACTCACCATTTTGAAGAGGTGATGGGGAGAATGTCTTAACGATTTAAAATAAATTGGTAGTTTGGCTCAACAGTTCCGCTACAATGGCCGACGGTGAGAAAACTGAATAAGAGCGGTTATTACAGCACGTTATAAGCAACAAACGCGTACTTGATTCTCATTGGTTGATACTTACTTCAATTGTCGGCGTCTGGTCTGGAACATTCGTAGTGGAGCATTCCATTTTGACTGTGGGAATGTTGGCGCTATTAGGTGGGTGACGATAGTAATGCTTTGGGGATGAATTAGATGTAATATCAATAAAGACAACTGAAATAATGTTTATAAACGTTGCAATTATAATATTCAGAAGAATAACTCACTTGTTTGGAGAGCAAATAAATTACTGATTTTTTCAGAGCTCAGATTTTCTTGTTGACAAACTTGAACATGTGCTATATTGTTCAACAACTTGAGAATTGATGGCGAAATATATCCGAGTCGTTCAAAAGTTCAGCTTTTTCTTTCAGCTTTATCAATATATGGTGCATAATTTCCAAACTTTTTAAAAATTTATTTCACATCATGTATACAATAGTACTTACAACAACATTTATATGGCATTTTTTTATGGTTCGGCCGCATGGTGGCGTCTTTATGGCGAGATGAACGACCATTATAGAAGAAGCACGCGAAGATCGTAACAAATAAGGAAAAAATTACTTTTATTTTACTTCAGTTGTGATTTATTTTTTCGTGATGTTGTTTTACATTTTGTTTCCTCTCAAATATGTGTTGGATATTTTTCTGTCATTGTTCTTTAAGGAATTTTTCAATGTTTTCCCCCAAAAAATTCTAATCGTTATCCCCAAATCGGATATCACTGGGCTGTTGTGTCATGTCCAACTTGACACCGATCTAATACTTCATGTCATGTACTGCGCCTGCCGATTGCTGTAATTACTGCGCGTGGTATACTAGTATATTTATTTTATTTACCTCCATGAAACTATCTTATTGCGCAGAAACCAAATATAATCACAGAATAAAAAAAATAGTCCGTCCCACGTCCATTTACTACGGCAACCAAGGTGGCTCACAACATGTCATTTTATAAAACCAATTTTACAATTCATTTACATTTTGAAAACTCATTTTTTTTTACAATCCTTTTTTAAAAACCATTTTCGGTTCTGGAATCGATTTTTAAAAAACCCAAATTTCGTTTCTGGGTTCTGTTTGTATTTTAAAAACCAATTGTTTAAATCCATTTTCGTTTTTAAATTTCATTTTTGTTTCCAAAATTCATTTTCGTTTTCAAAATCTTTTTTCATTTTTAAAATCAATTTTCGTTTTTAAATTCCGTTTTCATTTTTCAAATTCGTTTTCGTTTTCAAATTCCATCTTCATTTTTAAAATCAATTTTCGTTTTCAAAATTCATTTTCGTTTTCAAAATCCATTTTCGTTTTCTAAATCCGTTTTCATTTTTAAAATCCATTTTGCTGACCTTTTACCTATATGTATATATGTATTTTTCACTTTAAAGCAAATTTTCCATCAGAATTTATATAGGAATTTATGATTCGTGTTAAGGTAGATGCTGCATAATATTTTTGCTATAGAAACATGTGGTAAAAGTGTTATAATAGTGTCAAAATGGCGAATTTCCACTAAAATACAACCATCAATTTCTCAAAAATAAGGCTGGTGACCCCCAACTTTTTTTAGATCAATATCCTTATATTGCCTTGGAGTACATTTTATTGCAAAATAAATAAATTCTGGGTATTTTAATTTATGAGTAGGCTTCTACCTTAAACATTATTTAATGAAAAATAAATAGTATTCGTTGGATTTTTTAAAATAATTCCAGGGGAAATCAGGACCCGTCTTATAACTGCGTATTATGTTTTCATTATATGTACCCGGACGAAACTTTGAGATATGACGTAACCTTTTCACCAAACCTTGGTAAGCTATCCGAATACGAGTGCATTTGTATAGATCGTACCTGGATCGTATATCACCGTAAGTACTATAGCGCCCTCTGCGCCTGTAAGAAATACAAAATGGTAGACAGCGCGAAATTTGTACTCTGACATTTACTCCAGAAATTTCAAGTCGTTGTAATCGACTTTGGGATTTTATTTCCAAACTAAATTCTTCTGTAGACATCAGTGAGCATGTCCGATCTACCCCGAACACCAGAGACTAGCACGAGTTTATCCAAAGCTCCGTTGTCCAGTGGAAGAAGACGTGCATATTCCCGGTTTGTTTACATTCTCATTTCTACGTCTTGACAAGCTCCATGATCGGAGTGATTGCTCGCCTAACAACACACGCGACAAAACCAAAGACTATATTTTATCGTGAGCCTGTGATAAAGAACGGTTCCAGTAAAGTTGTATGTGACTATAGGTGGTGTTCATTTCAATGTTCAACGATAATATTTCCTCATCGAACAGCACAATATATATATTGAAGTCTTGTTTAAATAATGGAGGTAATAGGAGTACTGTAAATAGTCAAATAATTTCATTTCAGTTCCAGATTATGTGACTCTGCAAAGCAACAATGGAACACAAGTTTTCGATCACCGGTATGTACACAAAATATTTTTAGGTCATTTCTCGGTGACAACATTTGCTGTAAAGATCGCCACCAAGAGGCAGCAAAAAATGTCAATCAGCCAAAAAGATTAAGAGTTAGTTGTTGCGTTGTTTATAAGTGAGGAGGATTTCAGTAACTAATTTTCAAAAGGACCCCTTCCCCCCAAAAAAATATGCAGTGATGCGGTTTTAATTTTAATTTTTACTTACATCTTGTGTAAAATGATTATTGTTTACCAAAACTAAATATATGTTGGACATTTACTAATTAATGCTGTTCAGTTCATTCATTACAAACTTTTTTTTTTTGGATAAAAAAAGCAACACTTCTTGGACCCAAATGAGCTGGCTAATGCAAGTGTATATAACAGACCATTTTCAGTATTTCCACGCTTAATAATGTGCTGTCCACATTTGATGATGGTCAATTTCGATGAAGTAAGGGTATCTAAATGCAATATTCCCCTTTCAAAGATCGGCCTTTCGATGTGAGCTATGAAAAAAAAGAATTTCAAGTTCAAAATCAAATCATTCATTTTTTGCCCTCTTTGACGCAATACGCGAGATCTCGCAGTCGAATGGAAAATCACCTACCGGTATTACACAAAAACCTTGTCTGAACTGTGTTCTGCCTGGGAGGTCCACGACCAAAAGTACATGATCAAAATGTTCGGCATCTTCAAATAAACAGTATTTAATTTATTGTTTTTCAGGTGCGTGTTGATTTAACCGATAAGTCACTTGAGACGTCTGCGAGTATACAAACTGATATTGATATGTTGAAGAGGAAACTATGCAAAGTGGATGATGAAATTGAACTCTTGAAGCAAGAGTATGTATCATACTTCAATGTAATGGCACACACAAGAATACATTTCATTGTCTATACACAGTTAATAACAATGGTTTATAAAATCTGTTATATACCTTGAACACATTTTCAGTTTATCCAAATACTTTTGTTTGTAGATGGTTACACAGTATTCTATTGTTTGTAGATGTATACTCAGTATTCTATTATTGTAGATGGTTGCACATTATTCTATTGTTTGTAGATGTCACACACTATTCTATTGTTTGTAGATGTCACACACTATTCTATTGTTTGTGGATGTCACACATTATTCTAATGTTTGTAGACTCTACACATGATTCTATTGTTTGTAGATTCTACACACTATTCTATTGTTTGTAGATTCTACACATTATTCTATTGTTTGTAGATTCTACACATTATTCTATTGTTTGTAGATTCTACACACTATTCTATTGTTTGTAGATTCCACACACTATTCTATTGTTTGTAGGTTCTACACACTATTCTATTGTTTGTAGATTCTACACACTATTCTATTGTTTGTATATTCTACACATTATTCTATTGTTTGTAGATTCTACACATTATTCTATTGTTTGTAGATTCCACACACTATTCTATTGTTTGTAGATTCTACACATTATTCTATTGTTTGTAGATTCCACACACTATTCTATTGTTTGTAGATTCTACACACTATTCTATTGTTTGTAGATTCTACACACTATTCTATTGTTTGTAGATTCTACACATTATTCTATTGTTTGTAGATTCCACACACTATTCTATTGTTTGTAGATTCTACACACTATTCTATTGTTTGTAGATTCCACACACTATTCTATTGTTTGTAGATTCCACACACTATTCTATTGTTTGTAGATTCTACACACTATTCTATTGTTTGTAGATTCTACACATTATTCTATTGTTTGTAGATTCTACACACTATTCTATTGTTTGTAGATTCTACACATTATTCTATTGTTTGTAGATTCCACACACTATTCTATTGTTTGTAGATTCCACACACTGTTCTATTGTTTGTAGATTCCACACATTATTCTATTGTTTGTAGATTCTACACATTATTCTATTGTTTGTAGATTCTACACATTATTCTATTGTTTGTAGATTCTAAACACTATTCTATTGTTTGTAGATTCCACACACTATTCTATTGTTTGTAGGGGTTTCAAAGAAGAGGAACTGAATTTACATATTACTAAAATGCATGAGTACAATGAATTAAAAGATACAGGGCAAATGTTACTTGGAAAATTAGGTAAGTTGTGCGTGGGAGCTTCTTGCTCAGTAATAATAGAGCAACATATTTCATAAGTGTTACAAATATAATAAATTATCTGGTGTTATGAGGAACAGATATGTATATTTCACTCCTTGTTATGGGAAGATCATTATGTCATTTCTAGGAAGTGTAACGTCCATGGCTGAATCGTTTTCAAATGTTTTTTTTAGCTCCGCTGTCGACTTTGTCGACTATGGTGTAAATGTACCTTTGGTAGACCTCTCTCAGATTTGTTCATTTCACGATGATATCTTCAATTCTCTAGTTTTGGTGAATATTTTTGTTATTTTTGGTAAAAAGTCCAATTGCTTTTATATTACATATATAGGTACTACATGTGGACCTCTCTCAAATTTGTTTATTTTATAATGATATCTTTAAAATTAATTCTTTTGGTGAATATTTTTGCAATTTTTGGTAAAAAGTGATATTTTTGACTTCTTGTTAAAAACCGCAAGTCCAATTGCTTTGATATTACATATATATGTAGGCACTACATGTGGACCTCTCTCAGATTTGTTCATTTTGTAATGATATCTTTAATTATCTAATTTTGGTGAATATTTTTGTCATTTTTGGTAAAAAGTTATATTTTCGACTTCTTGTTAAAAACCAGTGCAGTGTTGCAGGTCATATCATGCAGTAAAACATCATGGTAGGAATTACTTCGCATCAAGATCTTGTGTTAAACCAAAACCATTTGAAAACATAGATAATGATTTCCTACAGGTTCTAATAATTTTTAAATCATAAATTCTAATGGTGAATGAATCTTGTTTTGTTAGAAAGGGGTTTGTGAAATGCAGAAAATTCTAATTTATCTGATGATATCTGACCAGTTTTTCGTGTTTGTTGAATAAAAAGCTCATGGTTGATCTTTTACCAAGATGCATTGTGCAAAACGCATAAAAACGCACTCATCAAATTCGATATATCGCTCAATTTCAGTCTTTCTAACTCCATGTTTATTTCAGCTGAGTTGGAATGTGTACCAGTAAAAGATCTCTATCAAACATATGGACTTGAACTTGAAGATTAATTTGTGCACTGTTGGCAATTTGACAGTTAGTACCAAAAGTTACTTCTACAAAAATATTGTAAGCGACTTTTGCATTGATTTTGCATCTTTCCCAATGCTCACTTAACGTTTTGAATTTTTGAACAGTCAATTCAACTTTTGTTTATTCACAAAATAAACAGCATAATATTTTTCATATTTTGTCCAAATTTTGATCAAAATCTGTAACCAGTGGAAAATTAAATCTATTCGATAGAAAATTAACAAAGAAATTAAGGAAAAATGTTTGAAATTGTGCAAAATGTGACATTCAAAAGGCTACCCACAATGCTTTGAAAAGTGAATCAGTATTCGAATCTATACATCATGTCAGTCTCAGGAATGACCAGTACTCTTTTGTTAACACTATCACCCTGTAGAGGGCACTGTTACCCTGTAGAGGGCACTGTTACCCTGTAGAGGGAAGGTACTGTTACCCTGTAGGGAGCACCATTAACCTGTAGAGGGTGCTGTTACCCCGTAGATGGTGCTGTTACCCTGTAGAGGGCACTGTTACCCTGTAGAGGGTGCTGTTACCCCGTAGATGGTGCTGTTACCCTGTAGAGGGCACCATTACCCTGTAGAGGGCACTGTTACCCTGTAGAGGGTGATGTTACCCCATAGATGGCGCTGTTACCCTGTAGAGGGCACTGTTACCAAGTAGAGGACACTGTTACCAAGTTGTAGAAGTGCTGTAATATAATAACATGCTGAATTTATCACAAATATTTTTTAATCAATCTTTGCAAAGCTATTACAGAAAGAAATTCAAACAATAAGAAATGGACGGATGTTTACAATATTGCATAGCTTTATGAAAATCTTGTACAGTGGAAGTGAGCTTGATGAAAACCCTATGCTTCAAATATATATACCATATTTGCTCTATTAGTAGTATATGCACTTACATAAATGGCAGAAATGCATCAAAATATGTCATATTTGAATGATTTTTGTTTTATGTGTGCTTTAAGTGTACTACAGGATATATGCACACTTTAGGTACAAATTTATTTGATCTGTCGTTTTCAGCAAAAGAGTTATTATTTCACACATATATACATCAACAAACAATGTAAATGAAATTGTATAAAAATACTCATTCTAATTTATAAAATCTTTCTAGACCTTTTTTTTTTCTTTTGTAAATACCGGTATTAATGAAATATACACACCAGGGCTTATCACTAAGGATAGTCCTATGGCCATGGACAAGTTAAATTGGCATTTGGACAAATGAAGAATAACTCGCTTGTTTAGGAGACTATAGAAAATATATAGGCAACATACTTTTTCCCGAAAAGTGTGTTTAAAAGTTAAAGCGGGGGAGTCGTCAGATGGCCATAGCGTGTCATTGTTTACAAACAAGTGTCTACCCATGAGCCTTTGCGTGTTTAGCGTGTGTTGTTATCGTCGATTGGGACTCAAGTCCTGCGTATGCGCAGGTGACGTCCCTCTCGCTTTAATGTCAAGCCTTGTACACTGTATAATGACTTCCTTAATGAGCACTGTATTTTCATGTCACTTTCCTCTATTAAAAAGTATATTTTCCAATAAATTTAAAGCAGCATTAGTAAGTACTTCTAAAAATAAAGACACAGATGTATAGCATTTTTCAATTGTAGATGTTAATTTGTGCCACACAAATGGAATGTATCATTGCTTTAACCCTTTCACCACCAGATTTCTCGTTCAAAGTTGTCTGCACTTTTTGCTTATATTTTTCAATATTTCTGGTAATAAAATCTGATTTTAGAGCCAACAGACGAAATTTGAATCAATTTTAATTTTTTACTCAAAAAATTTGGCTATTTTCGTCCCAATATTCTGAAGGAAAGTGCAAACTATAAACAGGATTATTTTGTGAATTTTTGATGAAAAGAGGGAACTGGTGGTGAAAAGGTTAAATAAGTTATTTCCAAATTTAGATAAAAATAGGTAAAATGAAAATTTACACAGAAACTAGTTTTTCACAGCCTAAAATTCAGTGAGAAGAGATTGAAAAATCATTTAGCATAAAACGACGCCATTGCAAAACGTATTATAGTAAGCAAACATGAAAAAAAAGTGGCCGACAAACGGCCGTATTAGCAAATACCACACATTTACACAACTTAATTGGGTTAGTGATAATATCTACATAATGTCGCAAAACTTAACAAAATTCAACATTGTAAATTGTTGTTCCTGATGTTTTTTTGACAGTGCTTCTTATTCCCACTCGGGGTGGATGGTAAAGTGTCTTGGGATGGCACGGTGTGGACGCGTGAACATCGAGATCGTGTTTGAAACTGGACCGGGATGACGAATAACTGGCAGATGATGCCATGTCTGATGCTGTGGTTTCGTTGCTCGAGTAGTCGGTGTCAGCAGACGAAGGTGTGCGTTGCGTTTAGCTGGGTTTATAGCACCTGTTTCGCGAGCCAGTACGTAACTTCCTGTTCTACCTCTGCAAATAGAAGAAAAAAACACATGAAAAAGTTATACATATTTCTCCAAAGCTCACCTCAATCAGTGCAAAAGTGCATAAAAACCGGCAACTTAATTTATTTGGATAAACTTGTAGATTTGTGTATTAATATTGCAGTGACCAATGCGCAGACACTGGCCACAATAAAACCTTTAAATGGAGGGGGGCAAGGGGGGATAGCTGGTACAGGTTACATGAAATAAAAACGGCATTACATTATTACGAGAATAAAAGCAATTGATTACATTTTACGAAAATATTCTTTGCCGATCCTCAGACTGAAAATTACAACACAGCTGCTTTTTAAAACTTTTTGAAAATATTTTACTATACATTTTTCAATCCCCATGTTTTTTGTTTTTACATATTCATGCCATAAGTGTTTATAAAAAACAATTTTTAATCATTATATTCATTTTCAAAAAACGTTTCATGTACTTCAATTAACAACCATATGCACTTACTTGTTGAGAGTGTCCAGGACTTGACGCAGTCGATCTCCATCACAGATTTTGCACTGACTATCATCCTCGTGTTTGACGCCTTCTTTGGCTCCCATCAAACGACTTCCTGCCAACGAGCTGAAGAACTGAACAGCGACATCACGATCTGGTAAAAAAAAAAAGTAGTAATTGATGAAGCCATGTAATTAATTAATAAATGAGAAAACAAGAAAGTAATGATAAATAACAAAGAGGACTGAAGCATCGTTCTGCGCTATTGATAACATTGACATGAATGGCTACGGAGATCTCGTTAACTGTAAGAAAACTACAAGACTTGTTTATGTCACTCAAATAGTGTTCTATTCTCTTATGTCATCATGTCTATCGTTCCCTGAATGATGTAAACATGATATTTGAAACAGTTATGTGATGATGGGAGAGTACATTTGAGGGACTAAAACAAGTTTTTATGACTCTCACACTATAGTCTATTTTATTACTTTCCATGCCCTAGCAGAAGTATGCAATTATGTGATTATAAAAGCCCAAATTGCTGCAGTTGACAATGGATTGACGATAAAAATTGATGAAATGGAACAAATTCATAATCTTTGTCTTTTGATCATATTTTTGAGATTGAATTTCTCAAATTTCTTAATAACACCTTATCTGTGAAAGCCCCGACGAAATGAAAAGGAAAAAAAAAACGATGCTGTTTGCTGTTGTCCTTTTTTTAGCTAAATCAATCCAAACTTTGCGTACTGTGTGAATTTTATTTTCAGGAACTTTCAGGCAGGTTTCAGGTTTAGTTTCATTCTACGTAACTCATATCTTCTATTTGTAATTTAGACCGACTTATTGACGTGAATCTTTACTGATAACACCCAAATGATGGATGGATGTACATGCATACCACTCACCTCTATCACTAGCGTTGTCCATCCATTTCTCAACAGCTTTCTTAGCATCGGGTTGCAATGCGTGGGTCAGTGTCTTTTCAACATACTCTTTATCAGTGATACGTAACACTTGGTCAATGATTTTTTTATCTGAGTCTGGGGCCACACGTAGCCATTTCTCAGCTGCTGGCTGAGCTCTTGGCTTCAATGAACGCTGCAAAGTCTGTTGAAAAAGTAAATGTATGGTTCAGGCATAAAACAGAGGACTGTAAAAGGATTAATTATTAATTATTAACTGGGTTTTAATTTTGCTGGCTAGAAAATGCGCTAAATTGAATCCCAGTGAATATGTAAAATTTAGCATAGAACACATTATCTAAATGATAAAACTGTGAATTTAAATTAAAACCCACTGAAGTGCCTGAAATGGTAAATCAGCGAAATTTAAACCCAGTGAAAGTCATTTTACAGTAATTCATCTCTTTCACTAAATCATTCTGATCATCGTTCCCCTGTGCTTGTTTTTTGCCGATGACAATTTAAAACTTGATTGCAAAGAATGTGAAACATTTTGTTGGGTTGAAAAGGTCAATTCCGTAGAAATTTGGAAACCATTAAAATAAATTGATTAGCTAGAGGTTGGTTACCCAGTATAAATTACTTCTAACAAATTCATATTCATAGCAACAATTCTTTGGTTGTTCGGCCATTTTATTACAAATACAATATACAAGATACAAGTTGGCACATATGACACATAGGTTGCCATGGAGACTTAGTTCCAAAATAATTTCAACACATAGGTCACCATAGAGACTGATCCAAAAATAAGGTTGACAATTAGGTTGCCATAGACATTGATCTTCAAATATGATCAACATATGAGTTACCATAGCAACTAACATCCAAAAGGGGTATAGATTGCCACAATCCCCAAATAAGGTCAAAACAGGTTGCCATAGAGACTGATCTCCAAAACTGCACACAGCATGTTATTTATTAAACTCGTATTTATCTCTGTGAAAACTATAAAACCATTTCTGGAAAAAAAAACAATAGAAGTTGACTTACAGAATTTCTAATATCCGGTACAGCAACTTTACGTTCCAGTTTGTTGTTGGGTGGAGTACCAGATATTGATGGCAGTGCTCTGACTGTAATATAAAAACAAATTGCATATAATTGAGTTAATAAATAAACCTGTAAATTAAGTTTCTGATGTTTGAGCAATCATGATTACCAGTATATGAAGTGCACCCTCCCACCTTGAACTTTACTTTATTGCCAGGCACTGCAAATGATTATTGTCACTTCTACTATTTTTTTTTTTTAATTTTACTGCAATGATATGCTTAATTTTATTATTGAAGAACCGCATGAAAATACAAACTTATTTTCACCTGAAAAAATAAACTGCTGCATTCATAGAGGTCCAAAAATAAAGAAAAAATTCCTGGTCAGTTTGTGTCTGTGTTGTTTGTTTATATTTTCATTATACAATTTTTCGTTTTGTTTTTGGAAAACTGTCAAAAATCTAAAAAAAAAAAACTCAATATTTTTTATAGGCCTTAAAAATGTAACAATATTTTTATTCAGAATTTATTCAAATTTAAACCAATTGGATGTGCTGGTCTGTTTGATATTGTCTCATCTGAGTTTACGGTAGGTAGTATTGATTTTTATCTGAAGTTCGAAGCATATTTTAGTTATTCCAAGCCAATATGTGGAGCACCATCCTTTAAAGGGTGTAGATGTAAGTGGATGTTGAGTGGGGAAAACTTGTGGAAGGTGGAGGTCACCTTACAGGAAAGAATAGGTGCTGGATTGATCGGACAAAGACCACATTTCGCATTGAATATCATTACATAGTCATGTATTGTATGTGGGACCCACATTGTCAGCTTAGGCATGTGTCACACTTATCATCAAAACATTTCATGCAAAGCAAAATTTTATAGCAGTCAAGCCTCCTAATTTCCCCTATATTTATTACTCTAAATGTAAACCATGTACTTGAACACTAACCATGCTTTATTACATTCAACAACTGTTACTTTAATATCTGACACCTGCTTCCATTTCCCTTCCATTCACATACTTCAGAAAAATATGCAAAGATACATGTGATTGGTTGCACTCTGGGGAGTTTCATGAATGGACCCAATCAGAAACGTCCTTATATTTTCACTCTGGGTTGTATTCACGTAGTCAGTGAACGGCATTATGGGAAATAGTAAACAGGCTGGGAATAAGGTACTATTGGTTAGACCACATTGATGCATTATTGAGATGACTGCCATGTTCTCCCTAAAACCGTATTTAATACTACTATGAATGTTTGATGAAATTTTCAAATTAAGCTTCAATGCTCAATCAATTGCAAAAATGTTATTACATTTCAACCAGGCTGTATTTTTAACGTGGACTAGCTTGCTGTGACTTGAAGTGACACTCGTCAGTAATTTGTATCTCCATTCTCTTCTGTTCGCATTTCATTCTAACATTACGGCTGATGCATCCATCATTAGGGTGTAGACTGACTATCATAACTCATTGTCGTCACAAAATCAGTTATTTTCACTACTATAAATTTCGGCAATTTCAGGATTTTATGGTATTTATGAAGACAAAATTTCATGCAATCAACAGAAAAGGACGTTTTCACTGTCACAAAATTTTCAATTTTGGCAGAAACACAAAATTTGCGAACATTAAATCTATTAAAATAGTTCACAGTAATTTGGTGTGTCCATTTTCTGTATTTATTAACTTGCCTGTAATTGTGTACCAATATTTTAGCAGCTTTGTAAAACTAGTTACTTTGTAAATGTTTTTGTTTTGGGACACACACACACACACGTTATAGTGTCACTTTGAAGTGAAAGATCCAACATGGTGTGAAATATGCGAAATTCAGAAATCAAGGAACTTGGGCAAAAATAACGTACATGTATTTTTTATTCCAAAGGTTCGGTAATATCAGTCAGTCTAGGGAGAACATGTTGACAGAGTATGGAACACATGAGAATTTACCAGCAGTTAATAGCGTATAAAATCTCGGCACACACATTTACACATTACCTGACCCTGCCGAGTGTGTGGCACGACCTACAAAACACAGTGAACAAACAACATTAAACAAAATAAAAGTTTACAGTTAAAACAACAAAACAAAAGTTTACAGTTAAAACAACAAAATAAAAGTGGGTGATTGAAAAAACAAAAGTACATCGTTAAATAAAATTGTGATTCTATACAGTGTGATGGCAAAAAATTTAAAACAAACTTCATTTTGGAAAACTACTTAATTAAGCTAAAAAATAAAGAACTGAAAAGTATCCTAACTAAATTCAGACTGAGCAATCACAGTTTAGAAATTGAAAAAAGAAGACACAACAGAATCAAAAGTAGCGACAGAATCTGCAAATTGTGTAATAAAAATGATATTGAAGATGAACATCACTTCCTCATAATATGCCCAGTATATAGTAAAGAGAGGGTCGTTTTATACAATGAAGCTGAAAAGATTATTCCTGACTTTACTAATCTCACACCTGAAAATAAATTCATAAAAATAATGTCAAATAATAACTTAGCAATTCCTCTGGCACAATATCTGAAATACAGCTTTGCTATTAGACAGCAGCACCTACTTAGTCATTGACTTTTTTTTTTAAACCTATTCATTGGGTTTTTGTTTTTATATTCAGTTTATAGTTTTTTTGTTGGTGTTTCATTTTACTTTATTATATATTTCCGTTACTAACTTCAATTTAGTCTGTTTTTGGTTGTCTTTAAACTATTAGCCATTGTAATTTGATTAATTTGTATCTGTAATTTTTGTTGTTGTTGTAACCTTTAACCTCTTTCAGTAGGTTGTTATGAGTTAATAAAATTGTTGATGGCCTCTGGAATGTGGTCATGTGATCAAGTATATTATTAAGTTATGTAGATGAGTCAAGGTTATGACTTTAGGGACTAAGAACCCACATGTTAGGTATTGTGATCATTCTAGTTATGTCAGTTACGTTAAAATACGTTAAATATATTGTTATAATTTGGCACAAGTATTAGCCTGTATTACCTGTGAATTCACTCACGAGTGTATGTGATATCATTTTAGCTTAGTGAATTTAATAATAATAATAATAATAACTTTATTACACAACTTAACCATCTGTGGGTTTAGTAAGGTAAAATGAATACAAAAGACAAATAAAATAAGACACACTAAAATTAAAATACACTGAAATTCAACATAGAAAGAAATACAAATTAGAAAATCTCTGGAAAAAATGATTAAACAGCAGCAAGGTTCTCCCAGACCAAAGTTACATATTTATCTTTTAGAAAATTGTATTTTTTAAATAATATGACAAAGCCATATTATTTCCCATTATTTTCACAAAGCTTTCCATTCTGGACAAGTCATTAATTTTTATTTTAAAATACTCCAAGACATGTTTTCTCTCTACTTCATAGAAATTGCAATCTAAGATGTAATGCATTTCATCTTCAATTTGATCTGAAGTGCATTTTTTGCAATAATAATAACCTTGGTAGAACATGTGTAGTACAAACTTGTGAGTCACTTTGTTATGTAACGAGGTAAACAGGATGTTTAAACAATAGACAGCTAGAGTAAACTAAAAGGAAGATTGTACCAAGCCAGTGAAGGAGCAACGTCTCCTCTTCCGTTCTGTGAAATAAAGAACCCGTTTTTCTTTGTAAAGTTTGCCTTGTGTTAATTGTCATATTAACACCCGCAACAATTTCTGGGGGCTCGTGCGGGATAAGGTGATTCATCGTGTGAATAGCAGACCATCAGAAGTGAGAAGAGGACAGAAAAAGCAAGTTTCAATCCAGTCAAACTGTGGAAAAGGACTGTGTCAAAGTTTCAAACAACAACTTGTGAGTACAAGATAACTTTTATCATGGAATCAAATGATTCTCAGTTGGAACAGTCATACCTTGAAATATGTGCAGACCTATATCACCTTGATATGAATCAATTGCCATTAATTTATAACCACCTCAAAATTAGTGGAGAAACCGTTGACAAGACAAAATATACTTTGATTAAGGATATTAATCAACACCTGATGGGAAACTGGGCTAAGGAATTAGAAGACCAGGGTTTGTCTACTTTATTAGAATTGTCTGATATGATAGCTCAGTTTCTCAGACCAGTTACAACAGAAGGAAATGGCAGTCCACCAGGGGTCCAAGAGGGGATTAGCCAAGATGCCCAAAGAAACAATGAACTGCACAAAGGTCAAAGTTCAGGAACCTGCTGTTGCTAAGCAATGTGATTATCCTATAGCTGTAGAACATTCCATTCACCAGCAAGGGGAAGCTTGTGGTTTATTATGGGAAAGATTTCAAGATCAGTGGGCAAATAGGAAAACCAAACCAAAGGGATAAACTGTCATTTCCTAGCCTCATACATCAGATTGAAAGTGGAATAAGCCGAGGTGTTCCAGAGAATGTAATAATTGATGCCGTAATCAGGTCAATTTCTCCACAAGAGGAAATTTGAGGTTATTTAGAAAGTACCACCAAGATTGACTTACAACTACTTAGATCCTTATTGAGAACTCATTATAAAGAGAAGTCAGCCAGACAACTATATAGTGAACTAGATTCTGCAACCCAACACTCGAGTGAAACGCCTCAAAATTTTGTATTCAGAGTTCTGAGTTTACGTCAAAAAGTGCTGTTTGCATCACAAGCTTCAGATGCCACTGTGAAATATGAAATGACTACTCTCAATGAAACTGCCTGTGAAGCCATCAAAACTGGTCTTGTCAATGATTCAATTCGAGCAGAACTAGAACCCTATCTAATTGGTAATATCGAGGATGAGAGATTACTTGAATGACTTAATGTGGCAGTGAAACGTGAAGAAGAAAGACAGCAGAAACGACGTTTGGCTGGGCGTGGTACTACAATTAAAGTAAATGCAATATGTTATGACATAGAATGTCCACAGGCTACTACAGAAATGACTGTAGAAAATAAATATGGAAATTTACAACTTGATGGTGTGAATGAACAAATTCAAATGTTAGGAGAGAAAATAGCAACATTGGCAGCAGGATTCGCATCATTCAAAAATACAGTATCAGACACAGAACCAGGATCTAACAGGAAAACAATCCCCAAGAAAAGATCATTTGGTTGCAGGAAGTGTGTCAATGAAGGAAAACTGGACTGTAATCATTGTTTCAGTTGCAGTAGCAGTGATCACTTTAAAGCCGCTTGCAAACAATCATCAAAGAAATCGGGAAATGCCAAAAGGTTAACCCAATGGGACCGGGATTAACCTGTGAAAGTGAACTGTCCCAGCAATGTAACAACAATCTGGAAAAGACATACCAGAAGCTCCAATTATAGGCTACAATGTGATAGAACATATCTGTAAACAACAGCTACAGGTTCAGAAAAACTACATTCCTCAAGTCCTAGTCAATACCATAGTCACATCATTCCAATCCATGAAGCAGGAAAAAGCAAAGGCTGTTGTAAGTTTAATTCAACAAAATTATGAGGACAATGACACTATTGCAGTACTCAAAATAGGAAGACATGGTGTGAAGATTCCGGCAGAAAGAACTCAACTTGTTGAATGTATCATCCGTACTGGACCTATCAGACAGAAATGCCCTGTGATGTTTGAACCAAACATAGAACGTCCATGGCCTGAAGGACTTGAGATTGATGACCAACTAA
The DNA here is from genome assembly GCF_978046115.1 of Saccoglossus kowalevskii. Classification (NCBI taxonomy): domain Eukaryota; kingdom Metazoa; phylum Hemichordata; class Enteropneusta; family Harrimaniidae; genus Saccoglossus; species Saccoglossus kowalevskii. The sequence goes on from NC_140657.1 coordinate 24,252,685, forward strand.
CGGTATTATCTAAAGGGTCTACACATAGAGTATTAATCCCAGTTCACAACACCACAAGACATGACATCTTTCTGAGAAATCGGCGAACTAAAATGGATTAAATCTTTCACCCCATTCAGTTGTTCTGACAACAACAACATAAATGCCAACGTTGATGCCGTACAAATACAAACAACTTCTAAAGAAAATTGCCAGAACCACTGGGATCCACCTGTTGATTTGAGTCATCTCACAGAATCTCAACAAGAGTTGGCACTTCAAATGCTGAGAGACGAATCCAGTGCTTTCGCAGAAAGTGACGATGACATAGGATGTATCCAAGATTTAAAACTACGCATCCATTTAGAGGACACCACACCAGTACAACAGAGATACAGGTCTCTACCTAAGCCATTGTATGTGGAAGTCAAACAGTATCTAGAAGACTTGATAAAGCAAGGATGGGTCACCAAATCACGATCGTCTTATTCCTCGCCATTAGTATGTGTCAGAAAACGAGATGGTAGTCTACGACTGTGTATAGATTATCGACAACTAAATAAGAAGACACGTGCCGATAGGCAACTTATACCACGAATACAAGACATCCTTGACCGTCTAGGTGGCAGTTCTTGGTTTTCAGTTTTAGACCAAGGAAAAGCATATCATCAAGGATTCATGGACGAAGAAAGTCAACCACTCACAGCATTTGTCACACCGTGGGGCCAGTTTGAATGGATTCAAATTCCATTTGGGTTAAAGACGACACCAACAGAATACCAGAAATACATGGAAGAATGCTTGGAAGGGCTGAGTCATCAACTATGTGAACCCTATCTAGATGATGTCTTGGTACACTCAAAAACGTTTGAAGAACATGTTGAACATATTAGAAAAGTCCTTCAAAGACTTCAACAGCATGGGATCAAGCTGAAGTAAAGGAAGTGTACACTTTTCAAACGTCAAGTTCGATACATGGATACAGACCCGATAGCAGTACACAATAGCAGTAAGGTTACTGAAGGACAACCCACCCAAAACAATTGGGGAACTCAGAAAACTCCTCGGACTTCTGGGATACTACCGCCAGTACATAAAGGACTTTTCTAGGATTTCCAAACCTCTCTGTGCTTTACTCACAGTTAGTAAGGAGATTCAAAAACAGACTTGTAAAACCAGGAAACAACCAGGGCGATCGAAACACAAGTCTTCAAAGGTACAAGCATCATCAAACAAAGTAATCCAGTGGACAGAGCACCATCAAAATAGACATTTTGATAATAAACATTTTATTGGACCAACTAGTTAATCCACCTATACTAGGCTATCCAGATTATAATCAACCCTATATTCTAGTAACAGACGCTTCAAATGATGAACTTGGACCTGTGTTGTATCAGCGTCAAAATGGAGATCTGGTTGTTATAGGTTATGGTACAAGAACACTGTCTGCAGCTGAGAAAAATTACCATCTACACTCAGGAAAACTCGAATTCTTAGCATTGAAGTGGGCCATAATAGAGAAGTTTCAAGACTATTTATATTATGCTCCATCATTTGACATCTATACCGATAACAATCCCCTCACATATGTTCTGACAACTGCCAAACTGAATGCAACGGGTCATCGCTGGGTAGCAGAACTAGCAGATTACAACTTCACTATTCAATATAGACCGGGTAAAGCCAATGCAGATGCTGATGCACTATCACGAATGCCCATTGACATGGATCTGTATATGGGAGAATGTAAAGAGGTCATGACCCAAGATACTATTGGTGCAACAGTACAGTTAGTTAATGGCAGTCTTGATGGTTCTATAGCTTGGGTGGATGCTTTGGTTGTGAATCAGTGCGTAATCAATAAGTCTATTGGTAATGAAGATTCCAGTATAACACCATTCACCAGGAATAAAATCAGAGAAGCTCAGAAAGAAGATCAATCAATCAACAGGGTAATTCACTACAAAAAGAACAGCCTGAGACCTTCCCAAATGCAACGTCAAGGTGAGACACATGAGACAAAAGCACTGATGCATGAATATAATACTCTAATAGTTGATAATCATGGTATCTTACATCAAACTACTCCAACACGAATGCAGTTAGTACTACCAAAAAAACTACGACAATTGGTCTACAAAATCCTCCATGAAGATATGGGTCATTTAGGGACAGAGCGTATGGTTACCATGGCCAGAGATCGCTTTTACTGGCCACACATGCAGCGAGATATTGAAAAATATATAACGAAACAATGTAACTGTCTCAAACAGAAACGGCCTATCATCAACACGAGAGCACCACTAGTTAACATAACTGCAACTACTCCATTTGAATCATATCAATCGATTTTCTACACTTGGGAAGAAGCATTGGTGGATACGAGTACATTTTGGTAATTATGGATCATGTCACATGATTCGCCCAAGCCTATCCCACTACAAACAAGGCGGCCAAAACAGTAGCTGAGAAAATCTTCAATGACTTTATCCCTCGATTTGGATTCCTGTGAGAATTCACCACGATCAGGGCACAGAATTTGAAAACCAGCTATTCAAGAAATTACAACAACTCAGTGGAATTAAGCTGTCTAAAACTACACCATATCATCCAATGGGTAATGGTCAAGTAGAACGAATGAACAAAACTCTACTTTCTATGCTTCGAACACTACCTGAAAAGGAAAAGTCAAGATGGAAGGAGTCGGCCAATAAAATGGTCCATGCGTATAACTGTACGAGAAGTGAAGCAACAGGATTCTCCCCATTTTATTTGTTGTTTGGCAGATCCCCACGACTACCAATTGACCTCCTGTTTGGCTTCAACAAAAATGATTGCAACAATATCAGAACCCACCAAGACTATGTATCTAGATGGCAGAGAAGTATGAGAGAAGCGTACAGCATAGCAGATCGGCATTCAAAGAAGTTAGCTGATAAGAGTAAAGAATATTATGACCGTAAAGTACACAGTACTGTCCTCCAACCTGGTAATATGGTACTTGTTAGAAACTTAAGAGAACTCGGTGGACCGGGCAAGCTCCGATCATACTGGGAAGACAAAGTTTATGTTGTCATAGAACAGATTGGAATAGGTAGCCCTGTTTACAAAATAAGACAGGAGAATGGTGAAGGGAAACACAGAGTCATCCATCGCAATCTACTAATGCCATGTGATGAACTACCCTTGGAGACGCCACAGATGCCAACCAATGCACTACTACGTAGCAGGCACCGAAGACAAAAATGCAGTCAACAAAATCAAAATGTTATCCAACCAGCTGACAATACATCTAGAGATGAATATGAAGATGAGTATTGTATAGTTTATCATCATCCAAGAAGAGCATCACATTCAACAAGAAATCACAACTACTATACCCGATATATCGTCTCCTGATAATCCTGAAACCCAACAAGAATTCACAACTACCATACCCGACATTTCATCATCGCCTGATGTCTGTGAACCAAGACAGAATAAATCAGCCAATACTATACCTGATACACCAGCAGTACCATCCTTATCACCAGTTATGTTAGATGAACAAACAGTATATGAGGAGCATACAAATGGTGATGATTCAAGAAGAACAGACAATACAGACGACATCCAAGCTGGTAGTGAACAACAAACTGATTATCAACCATCAAACAGGAGAAATTCCAACAGGGAAAGAAGACCACCAAGTATGTTGACATACAATACATTAGGTCAACCATCATACCAACCTATAAACTATGAAGTGGTAGCCAATATTCCAGGGTTGTATTATCCAACTAATGCTCAGATGGTGAATCAGTATGTACCAGCTTATCGTTGAAACCATAATAAGCCATAGGTGTTGACTGACATTCCATTATTGATTCAGAACGCAGTCACTGATTGGTTAATCTTAGTCTGCGTGGAAAACGCCGTAATGTTCTATTTCACTTTTAAAGTTGAACGGTAGTTGTGTTTGTTTGTTAGTCTGTGCTCGACTGTGGGTCAGTTCTACAAGTTTATGTATTTATCAGTTCGTTGAAGAGTTTCGTTCGCAAATAAATGCAGTTCATGTTATCAATTGATTTGTGAGAGTTTAAGTTCAAGTTCCGCTGAAATCCTACTCAAGTTGGAATGTGGCCAACCGAACCCAACCACATATTTGGTGCTGAGACCAGGATTGCTAACTAGGATTTCTCCTGAAAGTTCATCGATTATTTCTGCGAATCAACTCACGAGAGAAACCCACGAAGATTTTCATCACCGTCAAGAAAACCCATACCAAACGAGATACAGTTATAATCCAACTCATCGAGTACTTCAAGTTTTATGCTTCGTATGACATTCGTGTTGTCAATCATGCCGCCAAATCTACAGAATTTGCTGAAGAAGAGGGACAAAGCCAGAACAATTCTAATGAAAGTGATCGCATCGATAGAAACACTCATCCAGGACTACGACGAACAACTTGACAAAGAGACCATCTACAAGGAAATCGTTTACAACCAACCCACATTGAATCGCCTCATGGAACAACTCGTATCCGTTGATGAAGATATCATCGACATAGTTGATCCTTCTGACACGGAATTTGATGAAACCGTGGACTTTGAAGTCGATATTTCAAGAAGATGTACACGTATTGCGAAGTTTGTTGACGAGTACAGTGTGTCCGGTCAAATACGCATTGCAACGGAAAACAAACAACTCAGGGATCTCGAAGCCACAACGCAACAGGCAAGTGAACCAATCGCTACCAATCAATCCCAACGCAAAACTGTTCAATTACCACGATTAACAATACCAATATTTTATGGAGATCCACTTGCGTGGAATGAATTCAATGATAATTTCAAGGTCGCAATTGACTCTAACGAACAAATCTCACATATCCAGAAATTTACGTATTTGCGCTCGTTTGTCGACGGAGAGGCGAAAACTGTCTGCCGAGAACTATAAATTAGCACATGAACTGTCTGCCGAGAACTATAAATTAGCGTATGAAATGCTCGAGAAACGTTATGGTCGAGTTCAATCGATTATTAATGCCCACATGAAAGCTTTGTGGTCTCAAACAGCCCCCGATTATACAGCTGCTTTGTTACGCGAATTTCACGACAATTTAGAAGTTTCAGTTCGTTCACTCAAAGCCCTAGGGAAAGACAAAGCCGGTTACGAGGAACTTTTAATTCCAATGTTATTATCACGATTGCCGATACCGTTTCAACAACAACTTTCTCGTTCTAATTCTAGTGAAGATTGGACTGTAGCATTATTAAGTAAACACATGATACAAGAAATAAAAGTACTCGATATCGGACAGAAAAGTGAGATTATCGATAGTAATCCATACAATGCATCGATCGCCGCATTCACCACGAATAGTCAAAAACCTCAAACCGATAATGTGTCTGCGTTCAATGGAACCTTTCGAAACAAAGAATATCAACCGCCAGTTGGAACCAGAAACACCGTTAATAAGATGGAATCAAACTTCTCCCGACCTCAGAAACCTCTGCAATGTATCTACTGTAAGGGGAAACACTATACTAACGACTGCAGAATAGTATCAACCCAACTTAATATTATTCAACAACAAAAATTGTGTTTCAATTGTTTGGGCCGTTACACAGTTAAGGAGTGTCGATCACGTTTCACATGCAGAACTTGTAAGGCCAGACACCACAATTCAATACATTCTGACATGTCAGTTTCCGCTACAGTCTCTAAACCGTCTGAATCACGCGTCTATTTCGCTCACGCGTCTACCCATGATAGAAAGCAACAATTTCAAGTTGATGAACATCAGGTAGAATCCAATTCCCTGCAACCTCCACGAGTGTTGTTAAAAACTGCTCGAATCACTACTTCAGCTAACTGCAATTCGCGAGTCGCCACGGTATTGTTTGAAATCATTTTCGAACCCTCGCACCGGATACAAGACTATTCCATGTACAACCATCAGTCTACTAAAAGGAGATGGTGAAAGAAGTTCCATAGATCTACTGATTGTTGACGAGATTTCTGACAATCTAGACAACAATATTACACATGACTTTACGTAACTTGCAACACTTACAAGGAATGCCCCTAGCACACCCTCCTTCAAACGATGTGACCATGACTATTTACATACTGATTGGAGTAGACAAATACTGGGAATTTGTTGGTGATCACATCATACAAGGTTGTAGTCCAGTTACCGTATCATCTGCTTTCGGATACTTGCGCTTGGGTCCTATAAACACCGGGAAACGCCGTTCATGCAATATACAGACATTCCATGTTTCAACACTGAAATCTCCAGATGAACAACTCGATACAATGATTGCTTCTTTTTGGGATTTAGAAACAATCGGAGTGAAGGATACACTCACACGTAATGATACTAAATCCATGTCACACAATGAACAATATCGAAATTATACTGATCATTGTCTTACCGAACATGACGGTCGTTTCACCGCAAAACTTCCATGGAAGACTAACCACGCAACCCTTCCAACCAACTTTGATTCTGCTCAAGTATGTACCCGTAATATGGTCGCTAAATTGCCATCTAAACTTGTTACCGTCTACGATAATATTATACGCGAACAAATCGAGAAAGGGTACATTGAAGAAGTAACGCAAGATAATTCTGAAGTAGGACATTATTTACCCCATCGTTCTGTAAAGAAAGACAGTAAAACCACGCCAATACGAGTAGTGTATGACTGCTCAGCGACCCCAGGTAAGGGTCAACCAAGTTTGAATCAATGTCTGGACACGGGTCCCCCCATGCTAAACTCATTAACGTCAATTCTACTCCGATTCAGGGCAAATCCAATCGCGCTTACAGCAGACATCGAAAAGGCATTCTTGCAAATCAAACTCGATGAAAGGGAACGAAAGTTTACCAAATTTCTTTGGTTGTCGAACGCTGACAATATTAACAGTAGTTTCAAAACTTACCAGTTCGCATCCCTGTTATTCGGAGCAACTTGTTCACCTTTTATACTCAACGCTGCGATAAGAAACCTAACAGATAGTCACATTCATAAACCGGTAGCACGTGACATACATGTACAACAAAATATCTATGTCGACGATGTTGTTTCAGGATGCAGTAATACTACTGAAGCAATCAATTTCTATGAACAATCGACCTCCATATTTGCAACACGCAAATTTAATCTACACTTGTGGAATACGAACGATACTTTCTTGCACACTGTCATGAACAACAACGGCCGATCCAACATGAATACAAATATTAGTGTACTTGGGCTCCGATGGAACTCAGATGACGACACGCTAAGAGTAAAACCACCCAAAGTGCCCAATTTTGGCTCCTATACTACGAAGCGCGACATTGTCGGATACTCGGCGAGCCTGTACGACCCGTTAGGACTGTTCTCTTCGATACAAATAAGAGCGAAATTGCTAATACAAACTCTTTGGTTGTCCAATCACAATTGGGACATGCCCATAACCAAAGAATTATGACAAAATTGGACGCAAATTGCACACGATCTCCATGAAGTTACTGACAGTGATATTTCTAGACGATATTTCAAAAACAATCCTACAAGTGTTGAAATACAGACGCCTCTAAAAGGGCATATGATGGTGTGATATATCTAGCTACGGACACTGAATCTGCAATTATCATGGCTAAGACTCGTGTATCGCCAATCAATAAACAAGCCCTGACACTGCCACGCCTGGAAATAATGGGTGCAGTGATAGCCACCCGTCTCAGTCAATTTGTATCTCAATCTCTCGAAAGCAAATATAACATTATTCGTCACAATCTTTGGTCTGATAGCCAAATCGTGCTTCAGTGGTTGAATGGCCATGGAACTCAAGATACATTCACACGAAACCGCGTCACAGAGATCAACTCTTTCAAACAGGATTTACGCTATGTTCCAACGACTCAGAACCCCGCCGATCTCTTAACTAGAGGGATTACTCCTAAAGAATTGTCAACGTCTCAACTCTGGTGGCATGGGCCACCATGGCTAAGCTCACACGAACCTTGGCCAAAATGCGATCTATTTAAGACAAGTGAAGTCTCTGCAAATACTGTCAATCATGTTGCTACTGAAATCACTTCTACATCGCATCAATCCCCAATCCGTGAGAATTCAAATTCATCAATTAATGTGTGTGAAACTACGGAAACAACCCATGGCATCGACAAACTCTTAGATATAACATCATTCCGGGATCTACAGCATTTACTACGTGTAACATCCTACATTATGCGATTTGTCCGAAAGTCGCATAACAGAAACGCCATCTTTAAATAATTTGGCCTATGATGTTGATCAACAAATACTCCCTTTAGCAACCAAAATGATTGATTCTGAAACTCTATGGATACGAACAGTACAATGATCTCATTACTCGGATACTATTAACGGACTCATCCGAAATAATTCTAAACTAGGATCAATAAACCGCCAACTAAAATTATTTATCGACAGTCAACAAATACTCAGGACAGACGGAAGACTTCAAAATACTGAATTGCCCTATGATACGATACACCCAATAATATTACCCGGAAAAGATCACTTCACCACACTTGTTATCCGCGATGCCCATGTGCGGTTACAACACAGCGGCGCTCTCGCTACAATTACCAGTCTACGCGAACGATACTGGATAACATCCATTCGATGTTTCGTAAACACAGTTCTAAATAAGTGTAAGTGTGTGGTATGTAAGAAGGTGGATGGCCCTCCGTATTCACGACCGATTCCAGCACCGCTTCCAGAATTCTGTGTGAAGCGAGCAAATCCCTTTTCTGTCTGTAGGATTGATTATACCGGACATTTGTTTGTGAAAAACATACATGATAACACGATTATAAAGACATATATTTGTTTGTTTACTTGCGCCATAACCCGTGCTGTTCATCTAGAACTCGTCAAGGACTTGACGACCGCTTCATTCATACTGGCATTGAGACGATTTACTGCTCGGCGGTCAACACCACAGTTGATCATTTGAGACAATGCTACCACGTTTATTTTAGCCGCTAACGAGATAAACACTACCATGGCTGATTCCTCTGTTCAGCGGTACTTGGCAGATAATCGGATAACTTGGCGATTTATTCCAAAATGTTCTCCCTGGGTGGGAGGCTTTTATGAAAGACTCATAGGTATAACGAAAACAAGTTTGAAGAAGGTACTAGGTCGTACCTGTATTTCGTACGTCGAAATGGAGACTGTAATAGCAGAGATCGAAGCTGCTATAAACGATCGTCCCTTAACGTACTTATCAACAAGTATGGACGATCTAACACCCCTTACACCTTCACGTCTCATTAATGGGTGAACCATTCGAAGTTTACCTCGCGTTTCTGTCACAGATCATAACTCCAACTTTTCGATGAATTCTAATACTGTCAACCGTCGTTATCGCTATTTGACCGTGTTACATGATGCTTTCTGGAGGCGATGGTCGTCTGAATACATAACATCCCTACGCGAGAGACATTTAAATCAAATCAAAGGTGTTAAATCAAACTCAGTTAAAGTTGGTGACATTGTGTTAATCAATGATGATGTGCGAAAGCGAATTCATTGGCATATGGCTAAGGTGACCAAATTGCTGACGGGCGCTGATGGTATAACACGTGCAGTTGAAAAACCAAATACGGTTCAACGAATCGTGCCATTTCACGATTGTATCCCTTAGAATTATCGGCAGAATCTTCGGACAAATCACCGGACCAGACTGAAAACAAAATACCTGAACAATCATCGCTCACCGATAATATCACACAATCACCAATTAACAATTCACGTCCAAAGAGAGTATCAGCAGAACATGCAAACAGAAGGATTACCCAGCTATATGAAGATGATCTGGTGTGAAAGCTGATAAATATACTTTTATAAACGTTTCACTCCTGTACAGTGATATTTTATTCAGCGTCTCTTTTCAGAGTCACACTTCCATTATTGTTGTTGTTAATTAGTTTATTGAATTTTTTAAACTTTTAACTTTGAGGTTTATTAACCATTTCTATTGTTAAACCCACTATGCTTATATATTGCTTTAGAAGGCAACTTTTGCCTACCGCCAGTATATCGTTGAAACCATAATAAGCCATAGGTGTTGACTGACATGCCATTATTGATTCAGAACGCAGTCACTGATTGGTTAATCTTTGTCTGCGTGGAAAACGCCGTAATGTTCTATTTCACTTTTAAAGTTGGACGGTAGTTGTGTTCCAGTTTGTTGGTTCGTGCTCAACTGTGGGTTGAGTATTTATCAGTTCGTTGAAGAGTTTCGTTCGCAAATAAATGCAGTTCATGTTATCAATTGATTTGTGAGAGTTTAAGTTCAAGTTCCGCTGAAATCCTACTCAAGTTGGAATGTGGCCAACCAAACCCAACCACATATTTGGTGCAGAGACCAGGATTGCTAACTAGGATTTCTCCGGAAAGTTCATCGATTATTTCTGCGAATCTACTCACGACGACTGCATATTATAAAACTGAAGGCACTACTGGTAATTTAGACATCAATGATTGTCCAATCATGGGTATTAGTGGATTCACAGCAGATATACCTGCAGATATGGATTAACCGCAGACATGGATAAACTGCAGATACTGTATGGATTAACCACAGATATGGATTTATAACCACAGTTTGTGTTGAAAACTTGTGAACATCATCCTGCATGTGTATTAACTTTTTATCAGTGAACTTTGTCATTTTTAGAGTGAATATCTTTAAAGTGCCTGTGCAATGCCCACCCTCACGTTTCCCATTTTAGATCTGTATCCCACTGAAATGGGCAGATATTGATTTTTTTGCTGAAAATGATTACTCGTATCCAAGTAAATTTGGGATATTTCTTGTGTTGTAGCCACGCCCACCTATCCTGAAACAGTCGACTGTTTCCGGATTTCCGACTCTCGCCGAAAGTGCGCCACCAAATGCCAAAATGTGAGAGGAAGACATACCCCTGAGCTGTAATAACACAGGTCATTCAGTATACTTTTAAACGATATACATTTTTCAGTCGGCGTTTTTTTTTCTTTTTTTTTTTTTTCTATTTTCTTTTTTTTTTTTTTGAGAGAGAGTCTTTAGATGTTGTGTTGTGGGCAGTTGCAGTGAAACGTATGGTCATAGTGTAAGTATTCACACGTTTCTAATCGATCCGAAGGTGCGACATCAGATTCATTTTTTGGAAAAACTGTCCTTGTGCATGAAAAAAACAACTAGGTTTAAAGAGAAACGCCGACAACATAAACCTGGCGCAAGACTTTTGAAAGAAATAGATTCCGGACCATGATCACCGAGGCGGATTTCAGAAGAGAAAGAGACGTCCGGCAAGTGTTTCAAATGAGTTGACTTTTTTGCGATCCTGATTATCGTTTTATAGAGATCATTTAGTCCCTGTTAAGTAAAAGGTAGCAATAATTTTGACAGTGACACGAAAACGAAGCATTGGACAAACAGGAAATTACACAGCCCTTACACACTGCTAATTGTTTTCGTTTTCGAAGGCTAAAAGTTTCTGAATTGTTTGGGGGCTTGTGTTGAATGTCGAATTCACACCTCTGTTCTTTTTTTTTACCTCCATGCTTGCAGCTTGATATGCGTAATAATTTCTGAAATAAGAATCCGGGCTTGGTCAATGTGTTTCCACCAAATAAAGTTTTAATATGATGTTATAATTATGACAATCACGTCATGGATCATGCTAACTCGAATCCACTCTGAATTTAACTGTATGTGTGTCGATCTCGATTATTTTTGTTATCCAATTAAACGCCGCTTTTAACGCACTTGCCCTCGTCGTGACGCGTTCACCTATTTCAACAAAATTTCAATTTATTTCCACACGGCTGTCATTTATTTAGTAACTGTGATTTTACATTTTTTAAATTATTTTATAGTGATCACTATGGTCTAATGTTTAGAATGTCAAAATACGTTCTTTTTTATTTTAATTTTGAAAGTTTTACTCAAACGATCGATGAAATAAAACAGTGTAGTGACGTGCCTAGTAACCTGCTAAATAACGAGATAACTCCGACATCAAATTCTATTTTGTCCAGCGACAGTGTACAAACGTGCGCCGCTGACGATCACGGTGACCAGCTACACCAGAACAAACATATTTCGCATCTAACTCAACCCCATGCAACAAAAATTGATACTATGTGTTCATTATGGTCCATTCCTCCTCGACGAACAAGTACATAAGTGAAAATTTAGTCAAAGACGAGAAAACTGCAGAAGAAATTTGCCTTATTTACACGTATCGGCAATGAGCTGCCATGTGACTTCCCCTTCTGACGTCACAAGGGGGATTTCTGTATGTAAATAGGAAGCTAATGAGGAGCCTCGTTTTAAAATACACAAAAATCAAGTTGCCGTAGATTGAGTTTAATACACATTTTTTCACTTAAAAAAATAATTCATGCTTAGAAACATAAAAAATAATAATATTTATGTATCAATGGATAATTTTAGGCATGAAAATAGCAGCCATTTCACAGGCACTTTAAGTACACAGTATATTGTACTTGAAATGAAATGAAATTTTGGACTATACGGCACATATAATAGAAGACCTGCAAATGTCATATGTGAATGTCTTAGCTACTACATTGCTGACTGGTTGAATATATCTACCGGTATATTAATCATTACTGAATTGATTCGTTAATATCGCTTGACCATAAGTGTTACTAGTGGCCACGGTCACTTATGAGTCCTGCAAATAGTGTATTCTTATACCTGCAGAATTGATGATTTGATTTATTTTTACCAATTATACATGTATGTAGTTAATTAATATGTTGAGACAACTGAACTGGTCATGCACAAGGACATTGGACTCTTATTGAACCAAGATTGAACAGTAGCTTTCTTTTCATTTGATTTTTCATTCCTGTTTTATGCTTATTGTTTTTTCTATTTGCATTTGTCAGCTCCTGAATTAAGCAGTAGATAGTTAGTATTAGGTATAGGTATTGCCGGGTTGAACCAAATGTCACAAGACGTTTATTTGGGAGAGGGAGAGTGTGATGGCCTCTGGAATGTGGTCATGTGATCAAGTATAAGTTATGTGGATGAGTCAAGGTTATGACTTTAGGGACTAAGAACCCACATGTTAGGTATTGTGATCATTCTAGTTACTCAGGAAACGACTTCAAGACTAAAAGAACCTTTGCAGAGGAAGAAACGCCAGATATGTTCAATAAATTTATGAATTTCATGAACCTTATTAACTCATTTTGAAGTACAGTGCATTCGACAGCTTTCCATGGATTAAGGTCAGGTATTCTCTAGTCTGTCCTTTTTAATGTCAGACCACTAATAATTGATTTGTGGCCTACATATTACACAATTCAAAATCTTAAACATGCATTATAATTATTACCATTCCACTCACAGCTAATGATAAATAATTAAAAAAAAAAGATTGTGAGTTAAATAAACCTATAAGCTAATGTATGGATAGTCATATTATTGACTTATTAAAATTACACAATTATATTTCATTTTCTTTAATTGCTTACCAAAGTTACCAATACAGTTTGTTACCATATTTGTTTAGTACATTTAGTTTTACTCTTTTTTTTACTATTTCTATTTCCATTGTATTTTGTTTTTTCCTGTTTTAGGGAAGAGTAGGAAATCAAACGGGCGGTGCACCGCGGTCATTACCGCGGTGGTGGTGGGTGCTCGCCGGTCGACCGCATTTTATGCAAATTTATGCATGGATTCCATGACCCCGGTTTACCGCGGTCGTGTGCGGTGGGCTCGCATAGCAATTCACACTTATTGTCAAGACCATTAATGAACACAAAGAACTGGGAAATTAAAAGGATCACAAAGTTCTAATGAAAAATTAAACCAATTTGGCTGAGCCAAAAGCTAGGAAACTAGTCTATAATAGTTCACATTACTTTATTTGCCTGAGCTTTGGAATAAAATCACAAAACAATCCAGAAAGACGTAGAGATCAACATAATATAAAATGAGATCGCATTATTTTATGAATATATATCATGCATGGTCTCAGAAAATGTTTAGAAAGATTAATGTTTCGCGTAGACCAAATATAATCACGCATAAGTATAAATTCAAAGTGTTTTAATACATTGGTGAGAGGTCGCATTTACGTGAACAAGAACATGCACTAAGAAGAAAAAGCAAGCCAAAGTCGAAACGGGGTGTACCATGGACTTGGTACAACATGCGTTGCGACAATTGAGTGATCGTCGACATCATTTTGGGGCATAATTGAACTTCAAGTACGTTGCGAAACTTGCTAGGCGGCGATGCTGACATCAAGTGTGTGTTGACCGAAGTTTGACCCCCAAGTCACGCACTGAACTGGCGCGTTACCTTAGCAACCCTTTTCTTTCTTGGTCCGCGCTTCGATCTCGTAAATTTGTTATCATATCCGGCGGTACTGTAATAACACAACTTGTATCCAACTCTGTATTGGCTTTGAATATTTCAACATCGTTTACTTTAATAGTGTGCTGCTTTTCTAATAACGCAAATATGTTTACAATATTGGACGGGCTCTAAATATTTCAACTTTGCAATGTATTACTTTTATAATAATTACGCAAACTAAGTTATTTTTATTATTGTTGGGACACTAACCCGGGCTATTAGGTCTGTGAATATTTCAATATTACCGACTTGATAATGCGTTGCATTCGTAATTATTGCGCAAATATAAACATGGGCGCATTTACTAGTAAATCATTGAAAAAGATAGTCAGGTCCCGGAGTCAGGTGTCTAACGAAAGTCGAGAAAATATTTTAAATACTTGTGACTCATCGGTGAATTATTTTATTCGAAATAAAGTGAATATGTAATATTAACCATACAATAACATACAGTATCATGCGTAATGTTAAATTTTTTTATAATAAACTCGCAGCGCACTTCGATCGCATTATTCACGTACATTTCGACTGAACTCTAATAACCACGTGTTTGAATTACGTGCGGCAATGGGCAATGACCTCAATGAGTTCACGCACTGACATTTAAATTCGGGCCACCCAGTTTGACGCAAAACGATATAGTTACTTAACATTTGTTCAAAAAATCGGAAACTCTTGCGAAGAGTTAACTGAAAGGCAACGTCGTTTTTGACCAAAAAAAAAACAAAAACACGTCAATACAAGATTATGTGTGCAAGGTTAGATTTATAGAACGTACATGACCGCTTAACTCTGTGTTTTTTTAATAATCATGTCGCACGTGAAACACAGGGGACATTTTAGTTCGTCCATTTCTTGTTTACCGATCTTGAACTTTTTGTCTGGAATGCGATACAGGCAAAGAATAAACATTAATGATACCCACGGTTGTCAAATCAACAAGAGGCTCGAATCAGGAAGGCTCGGCTATTAACTTCGTAAATAACATTCTTTTCATGTGGTAGACTTTATTCAAGTGTAACAAACGTAAGTGAAATGTATGGACGAGTCATAATACTCGTACCTTCGAAAGTTACGACTTTTACTCTTGGAATTGGTGATAAATACATGCATAAAATACAACATTGTTTCACGCAACAACAATTCGTATACAGCATTGGACTTATGGATTTTTATATTAATAAAATACGTGGGCCGATAATATTACTATATGCTTAGTATTTCCATGCCAGCGATGCTCGTAACCTGCTTGATTTAAAAACAGCTATTTGAAACAAAGACTCATGGAATTACAAAGGAAACTGTTAAGTACGTATTTCACACCTTTCCTACGACCGCGGTTGCAACCGGTATCGGTGGCCACTGCGGTAGAGACCCCTAATTATAAGCAGTCCGCGGCTCTCCCCGGTGTACCGCGGAGAGCCGCGGTGATTACCGCGGTGAACCGCCCGTTTGATTTCCTACTCTTCCCTTAATATTCTGCTGTCGGTCATGGTTGCAAAAAAGAGAAACTCTGCCAATGGCATGCAAATATCTTCTTTCAAGCTTGGCAGTTGGAATATTAATGGGCTTTACAACAAGCTATCCAATAATGAATTTTATAAACTTACATCGTCCTTAGACCTTGTTTGTCTACAGGAAACATGGCTGAATAGCAGTATTAGTAGTGAGAATTTACTTAGTAGTTTAGATGCTTTTGAATTAATTAGAAAAGATAGAAATTTAACTAGTAACAAGTCATTGTCAATGACACGTCCCCGTTCCGTTCATATTTGAGTGACATATACATTCAAAGCAGATCATGACCGAAATGCACCTGCATATATACAACACATTGTACTAAATCTGAACAAAATCTATCCATGCATGACTGAGATCCGGTTCCGGAATTGTGAAAATACGTGATTTTGATGCATTTTCGGCCTTAAAATGGCCATCATTCAGCTATTGTTAAGCGGATCATGAAACAAATGCACATATCTATTTGTGACATAATGTACCATGTGTGTGTGAAGTTTGAACTTGATCAATCCAGACATGTCTCGGATACGGATCCAGAACTGAATTCTTTAACAAAATGGCCGCCATTCAGCCATTTCGAACTTGATCCGAAAAAAAAAAATGACGTGCATCAAGGTCCTATTATGTTTAATGTATGTACCAAATTTGAACGAAATCTGTCCATGCATAACTGAGATACGGCTCCGGAATAGTGAAAATGTGCGATTTCAATGCATTTTCGGCCTTAAAGCGGCCCCCATTTGGCTATTGTTAATGAGATTATGAAACAAATGCACATACATATTTGTGACATGATGTACCTTGTGTGTGTGAAGTTTGAACTCGATCAATCCAGACATGCCTTGGATACGGATCCAGAACTGAATTCTTTAAAACAAAATGGCCGCCAGTCGGCCATTTCGAACTTGATCCGGAAAAAAAAAAGACGTTCATCAAGGTCCTATTATGTTTAATGTATGTACCAAATTTGAACGAAATCTGTCCATGCATAACTGAGATCCGGGTCCGGAATGGTGAAAATGTGCGATTTCAATGCATTTTCGGCCTTAAAGCGGCCGCCATTTGGCTATCGTTAATGAGATCATGAAAAAAATGCACATACATATTTGTGACATGATGTACCTTGTGTGTGTGAAGTTTGAACTCGATCAATCCAAGCATGTCTCAGATACGGATCCAGAACTGAATTCTTTAAAATAAAATGGCGGCCAGTCGGCCATTTCAAACCCGATCCAAAAAAAAATGACGTGCATCAAGGTCCTATTATGTTTAATGTATGTACCAAATTTGAACAAAATCCGTCCATGCATAACTGAGATCCGGGTCCGGAATGGTGAAAATGTGCAATTTTGATGCATTTTCGGCCTTAAAATGGCCGCTATTCGGCCATCTATAATCGGATCATGAAATAAATGCATGTGCATATGTCCCATATAATGTGTGATGTATGAGTGAAGTTTGAACTTAATCGGTCCATGCATGTTCGAGATACAGGTGATCACGGACGGACGCACGGACGGACGGACGCACACAGGGCAAAACATAAGTCCCCGTTTTCGGACTACGTCCAAACGGGGACTAAAAATGGCTCAAAAGTTCATAGAGGAGGTGTTGCGGTTTTGTACAAAAGCAAATACAAACAAGTATGTTACTGAAGTAAATAGCAGCAATAATGAAGTTATTTGGTGTAAAATTGACAAAAAACTATTGAACAAAACAATGACTTGTATATAGCCTGTGTTTATATACTACCTGAAAATTCTCCCATTTATAAAAAGATTGATAATGATATTTTTCAGCTGCTGGAAAAGGACATCACTAATTTTTCGTCCAAAGGTGATGTAATTTTATTGGGAGATTTTAATTCCAGAATTGGCAAAACTGATGATCTAATCAATGACAATAATAATAAACATTTACCAATGCCAAACGACTACATTAATGATCATTTTAAAACAAGGAAAAATATGGATATAAACTCTAAATCTAGAGTAAATAAATTTGGCAGGAAATTAATCGATATGTGCATGGAGTGTAATTTAATCATACTCAATGGTCACACAATTGGAGACTCTGTTGGCAAATATACCTGTTACACACCGAATGGTTGCAGCGCTATTGACTTTGGGATTATTTCAAAACATTTTTATAACTCTGTACAATACTTCAAAGTTCATGAGCTATCTAATATTTTGGATCACTGCCCTATCCCTTTGTCTTTAGCCATAAACCAAATCATCTATAATGCCCTGAAAAAAAATAATAACAAAAATATATTGGATCCATTACCTGCAAAATATATCTGGGATGTGGATACAAAAAATAAATTCTTGGCCTCTCTGCATTACAGTGAAAAAAATGAAATTACGGAATTTCTCCTAAAACAATATAACAATGACTCGGAAACAGCTTCTTCAGATTTTGAAAAAATCATATTATCTCTTACAGACCAAAATGTTAAAAAAATCACTCCAAAGGGTTTTAAAAAGAAAAACAAAACAATACTAAAAAAGAAATTAAAGCCGCAAGCGGCGTCACCGGGGCCCAAGCTGACAAGATTCTGTTTCATAATTAATGTGGTCACATGTTAGACAATCAGGTAGCTTGAATTATCAGTAACATGAGGTCAAAATGAAGTTGGTACCATGTATTTACCTGGTTTGGTTATCGAAATATGGTTTTCAGGATATATAATGAGCCATGTTCTTAATAATGAGATTACATAATCATATATAGCCATTTCTAATGTCAGTTACATCTTTCATTCAATGTCTTCATAATGACACTTGTTACATGTCCTGCTCTGCGAGTGTTTTAGATATGACTGCTTTGCATATTAATGAGTTCACATGACCATATATGGTCATCTGTTATTTTTAATCAAATCTCTTGTTCACTGTTGTCATAATAACACAGGATTCATCTTCCTAACTGCAACAGTGTTTAAGATATAATGGTTATGCATATTAATGAGTTCACATGACCATATATGGTTATATGTTATTTTAATCAAATCTCTTGTTCACTGTTGTCATAATAACACAGGATTCATCGTCCTAACTGCAACAGTGTTTAAGATATAATGGTTATGCATATTAATGAGTTCACATGACCATATATGGTCATCTGTTATTTTAATCAAATCTCTTGTTTACTGTTGTCATAATAACACAGGATTCATCTTTCTAACTGCGACAGTGTTTTAGATATGACTGCTATGCATATTAATGAGTTCACATGACCATATATGGTTATCTGTTATTTTAATCAAATCTCTTGTTCACTGTTGTCATAATGACACAGGATTTATCTTCCTAACTGCGACAGTGTTTAAGATATAATGGTTATGCATATTAATGAGTTCACATGACCATATATGGTCATCTGTTATTTTAATCAAATTTCTTGTTCACTGTTGTCATAATAACACAGGATTCATCTTCCTAACTGCGACAGTGTTTCAGATATGACTGCTATGCATATTAATGAGTTCACATGACCATATATGGTCATCTGTTATTTTAATCAAATCTCTTGTTCACTGTTGTCATAAGAACACAGGATTCATATTCCTAACTGCAACAGTGTTTCAGATATGACTGCTATGCATATTAATGAGTTCACATGACCATATATGGTCATCTGTTATTTTAATCAAATCTCTTGTTCACTGTTGTCATAATAACACAGGATTCATCTTCCTAACTGCGACAGTGTTTTAGATATGACTGCTATGCATATTAATGAGTTCACATGACCATATATGGTCATTTGTTATTTTAATCAAATCTCTTGTTCAAGGTTGTCATAATAACACAGGATTCATCATCCTAACTACAACAGTGCTTGAGTTATAACAGTTATGCATATTAATGAGGTTAGAAGCCCCCACCCCATGGGTGCCCAGCCACGTGGCCTAACAGTGTGCTATTGGGGGCAAAATGATGCATCTGATGACACAAATGCACATACAAAATTTGAAAGAAATCAGACTAATACAAAACATGTAGTTGCATAATTTCTATTTTCACAAAATCCAAGATGGCGGCCAAACCACGTGACTGATCAAAATAATATTATTTTTCTCGTATGCAGCTAAGGCCAGGCATGGTAAATATAAAAACATCTAGTAGATTGGTTGAATCGTCTCTGAGAAACAAATACCCAAACTTTTGGTCAATTTTGCTTAAAATCCAAAATGGCGGCCAAACCATGTGACTGATCTGAATTTTTTTTTAGGTTTCTGAAAGGGCTTGATACACAGATGCCATGAAGCAAAATTGAAAATATTCCCTCAAGTGTTGCCAGAGTAAAAAACTACTTCCTGTTTAGAAGAAATCCAAAATGGTGGCCAAACCACGTGACCAATCGTAAACATTTTTTCAAACATAAATGGGATTCATATATAGAAGCTAAATACTACATGTGAGAGCATTCTGCTTGGTGGTTCTGAAGAAGAAGATTTTTAAGTGTTTTTTGCCGTTTTTAGGAAAAACAAAATGGCGGGAAAAGTCACATGACCGCTAAAGTTTTTATTGCTGATATTTATTACACATGAGTTGTACTATATACCATAAAAAAATCTAGACGCCTAGACCCTCAGAAAGTGGTAAAACAGCCACTTCCGGTTTTATTTCAATCCAATATGGCTGCTAAACTAATTGACCAATCGAAATTCTGAAAGCATGTTGCACTAGTTCACATTAGGGACTATCAGCATACAGCATTATCAGACCATTCTGTTCAGCGGTTTTCTCAAACGGCTTGACGAAAAAAGTTACGGAAGAAAGAAGAAGATGATGAAGAAGAAAAATCCGAACAATAAGAATAGGGGCCACGCCCTACAGGCTTGGGCCCCTAAAAATGGTTTGATAATGATTGCTGGTTGCTTCGCGTAGAATTAAAAAATATTTCAAAATTACTACAGAAACACCAACTAGACCCGATTATTCGTGGTAGATACTTCAAAACAAAAAAGCAATTCAAAAATGTAATCAGGAAAAAGAAACATGCCCTAAAACAGTTAAAACTGAATGAGCTTGAAAAGTCAAAAAGTGATACATCTAAATTTTGGAAAATACTGAATGATTTAAACAATGACAGTATAACACATTCAGATAATGAACCTATTTCACCTGAGGACTGGTTAATTTACTTTAAAAAACTGTTAAATAAAAACAACACTGTTCACTCTAATATGAAAAACACATCTAGAAACTTTAGAGAAAAATGTGGACGCAGTCAATACAGAATCTTTAAATGGTCCTATTCAAAAAAATGAAATTAAAAAAGCAATTAGCCAATTAAAAAATAATAAGTCATCAGCAGAAGACAAAATCAGTTTTAAATGTGGTGGTTATTACCTGTCAGACGCACTACAGAAACTTTTTAACATACCGGTAGTGTTCATGTCTGGCAAATTCCCTGATTCTTGGAATACTAGTCTTATTGTACCCTTGCACAAATCTGGATCAAAATTGAACCCTTCTAATTACAGGGGAATAGCAATTTCAAGTTGTTTAGGTAAATTATTTAATAGTATTTTAAACACAAGACTAGTTTCATATCTAGAAAAAAATAATATCCTCTCGAATAAACAATTTGGATTCAGGAAAGACTGTCGGACAACAGACAATCTGTTTATCCTGAAAACTATTATTAATAAATACCTCCATCAGGACAAGGAGATCATCCATCAAGCAAATGATAAAAATAAATCGAAAACATTAAATAAAATTTATGCCTGCTTTGTAGACCTCAAAAAAGCCTTTGATAGTGTTTGGCATGAAGGTTTTTTTTATAAATTGTTGAAAAATGGTGTAAACGGTAATATGTATAAAATTATAAAAGATATGTATGATGATGTGAAATATAAGGTAAAAACAAGAAATGGTTTAACAGAATCATTTTGTTCAAATATCGGAGTAAAACAAGGATGCAACCTTAGCCCAAGTCTGTTTAATTTATTTTAATGACCTGCCTGATATTTTTGATAATGATCATTGTGACCCTACACTGCTACACAACACACCCATTAATTGCCTTCTTTATGCAGATGATATTGTGATTCTTTCAAAATCCAAAAAGGGATTACAAAACTGTTTGGATAAATTATCAGCCTACACATCAAAATGGCAGTTGTCTGTCAACACAGATAAAACAAAAATAATGATATTCAATAAGTGTAACAGACTCCTTAACAAGGAAATATTCTTTTATGAAGGAAAAGAAATCAATATAGTTAAAGATTTCAATTATCTTGGCTTAACTATGAGCCCAAATGGTAAATTTAAAGATGCCATGAAAAACCTGAAAAAAAAAAGGAATAAAAGCTTTATTCTCATTAAAGACCAAAACTGGATCTGGTAATCTGGACGTGTCCATACTACTGTCACTATTTGATAAACTTATCAGACCAGTTATTGTGTATGGGAGTGACATTTGGGGAGAAGAAAGTTCTACAAAATCAATTGTAGAGGATGTCCAGCTTACATACTATCGGTACATTCTTGGTATCTCAAAAAATACACCAATCATGGCAATATATAGTGAATTGGGAAAATTACCTCTTGACTTTTTTATTAAGAAACAAATGATAAAATATGCCAATCGTATTGCAAATTCCACAAATACTCTACTTCAAGAAGCATACTATGTCAATAAAATTATTAAAAGTAAGTGGTTTAAAAGACTTGATTTGATATAAAAAAATATAAACCATTCTTATCTTTTAAATAAAACAAATATTATCTCATTATCAAAACTAAAAACAATTTACAAGAGTTTACAACTGAGTGGAAAAATGAAATAAATAATGACAATAGAAAAAAATCAAATTATAAAAATAAACTAAGAACCTACAAACTTTTTAAAACCAAAATTGAACAAGAAAACTACTTAACAATTATGAAAAACAATGAACTTCGCAAATCCTTAACAAAATTTAGACTTGGCAACCACTGCCTGAAAATTGAAACAGGCCGGCATATAGGTTTGGATTTTAAAGACAGAGTCTGCAATATGTGCGACAATGACCATGTTGAAGATGAACAACATTTTGTCATAAATTGTCCTCATTACAACGAAATAAGATCAAAACTTTACATTGTAGCTAATAAATGTATACCAAATTTTGACAAATTTAGTAATGAAAATAAATTCATATCATTACTAAGTAACGAGAAAATGTCAATTCCTTTAGCGCAATATTTAAAAAACTGTTTTAATACAAGACAGCAGCACCTACATAAACTAAGCCAGTAACACATTCCTTGTATACAAATTTAACTTTCTTTTTTTTAATGCTTTTTTGTTCCCTTACTTTTTATGTAGTTATTTTTCTTTTACTAATATTTGATTTGTAACCCTTTTCATCCCCTCCAGGGGAGGGGGTGTTGTGTGTTAATAAATAAATTAAAAAAAATAAAATAAATAAAAGTTATGTCAGTTACGTTAAAATACGTTAAATATATTGTTATAATTTGGCACAAGTATTAGCCTGTATTACCTGTGAATTTACTCACGAGTGTATGTGAGATCATTTTAGCTTAGTGAATTTAATAATAACCTTGGTAGAACATGTGTAGTACAAACTTGTGAGTCACTTTGTTATGTAACGAGGTAAACAGAATGTTGAAACAATAGACAGCTAGAGTAAACTAAAAGGCAGATTGTACCAAGCCAGTGAAGGAGCAACATCTCCTCTTCCGTTCTGTGAAATAAAAAACCCGTTTTTAGCTCCGCTGTCGCCTTTGTCGAGCGGAGCTTATCATATGAGTGATTGTCCGTCATCGTCCGTGTCAATGTTTTACTTTTTCGACTTCTTCTTGAAAACTACAAGCCTGAATGCTTTGATATTTGGTGTATATGTACCTTGGGTGTTTCAGATTGGGTGTCTCAGATTTGTTCATTTCATGATCATATCTTCAATTCTCTAATTTTGGTGAATATTTTTGTCATTTTTGGTAAAAAGTGATATTTTTGACTTCTTGTTAAAAACCGCAAGTCCAATTGCTTTGATATTACATATGTAGGTACTACATGTAGACCTCTCTCAGATTTGTTCATTTTGTAATGATATCTTTAATTCTCTAATTTTGGTGAATATTTTTGTCATTTTTGGTAAAAAGTGATATTTTCGACTTCTTGTTAAAAACCTCAAGTCCAATTGCTTTGATATTTCATATATAGGTACTACATGTGGTTCTAACTCAGATTTGTTCATTTCATGATGATATCTTTAATTCTCTAATTTTGATGAATATTTTTGTAATTTTTGGTAAAAAGTGATATTTTCCACATCCTGTTGAAAACCGCAAGTCTGATTGTTTTGATACTATACATATTGTTAATTTTTTAATGATACTTTCTGTTCATTAATTGAAATGTGCATTGCTAACAGCGGAGCTATCTCAGCCGAGAGGCTGCTTGTTCTTTGTAAAGTTTGCCTTGTGTTAATTGTCATATTGACACCCGCAACAACATACTTTCTATGTATTTAAAATTTACCAAAATTTCTTTAGGGTCGTCATTATTCTTTCTTTCAATACAGTACAAAGAACACAACAAATAAAAATATTTGAAACTTCGAAGATGTCGCACATCGTATTTCGGGTGTATTTTATCTGAGATTTATTTGATTCATGAGATAACAAACAAAACATGCTGCGACAAGTATATTGCTTAAATTTTACCAGTTTTGATCAAAAATTTATTGAAATAAACCACTTTGACTACAGGTCCTCGTGAAATAATTATGCAGATTTTGTGATGAAAGGTGACAAAAGTTGACTTCTAGGGTTCAAAAGGTCAAAAGTTGATATGAAAAGACAGACGTTAACAAAGAAACCTATTGGAACATTTGTAGTACTACATTTCAACTCAAATGATAAAATTTAAAATAACCTCTGATACAAGCCATGTACAGTTTTTCGTCTACCAAGTTTAGAGTGACCTTAAGGAAGTATTTATGACTACAAAAGGCTAAAGAAATTGGTAATTCTATTTGAAGAAATCATATATTTCTTTTAATCCAAGGTCAAAATTTTTTAGCACTTTTTATTCAAATTATTGCTAGAAGAATTTTGTTTTGTAGGTGTGTTTCTTTAACATAACAGGTAGGCTTACTGTATAATCTGAGAAAATCTAAAATTTGATTTCAAATAATTTCAATAGAATTAAATTAAGCTAAATGCAATTAAAACTCAATATATATTTTATTGGTTAGATGAAATACGCCCATCTTTTTCTCATGTCACATATTTTTAAAAATTGTAATCCAATATTAAAATAAAAATGATTTTTTTAGTCTTTTTTTTTTCATCAGAAAGTGAAAATAAATAGTTGTGAGCGGACCACTTAACTGCGGGGTTTTACTATTACAGTTCATTGTATTATATAAGAACTACATCTATGGTAACAAAATATTCATTAGACACTCAACTGTATAAAAAAAGGCTTCCAAGCTGTTTACACATCAGCAATTTGTTATCTAAAATATCTTATTTATGGATTGAAAGATTATAAGCATTCCGAATATTCTGACATGTATTTGAAAATAGAGCAAATACAGTTATAGCGTCATAATAGCATTACTTTTCAATAATTTCACTAAGCGTTATATACCACATAATGCGAATAATTATTCACGAAGACGCTCGATTTGGATAAATAAACAAGTAAACAAAAATTAAAATAGCAACAAATATGACAAACACAGTCACAGTTATACACACACTTGTTCCAAATTTGTTTTTGTTTTAATCAAAATATTACCGTACTCAGTATGTTGACTGATATTTACCTGGGTTGACTGTCCCTCTTGGCAGAACAGCTGACTGGGAAACATAATCTTTGCCACGGCTTTGAGGAAACATATGATATGGAGGGCTATGATGCGTGGTGGACGTCATTGAACTACGGACATGTTTAGTTGGTTCTTTCCATCCCCCAGCATTCTTGTACATCTCGTCTGTGTATTTCAACACATCGTTCTCCACATTGGTGACTGCAATAAGAAGACGATCGGGTGTTAGAAGTACGTTAAATAGAACTGGCTGGCTGTGACCATTAATTGTTTCATACGCAATAGACCGTTTTTCGGTCACTGCAAGATCCCGCATTATGCTTGAAATCAAACGTAAAAATAAGACAGCAAAGGTTATAGACTTATAGTAGGTCGTATCAAAACAATAAACGCTAAAGTATTACCTGTACTGTACTGTAAAAATTAAACACTATACAAATTGTACATGCATGCATGCATTAGATTCACCAACACAAATATGGAAAACCAATCCCATTTATTTTACCATTATATTTTTTTTTTATACTTTTATTTGTTTGTCAGTTTTTTTTTATTTTTTTGTGTGTATTTTTATTCTCACTTTAATTGTTTGTTTGTCTTTATTCACATCTGTATTGCATTTTATTCAAAATCCTAATAGGGATACGAATGCAATAAAGATATTTATTATTATTATTATTATTATTATTATTATCTGTAACCATGATTATTTGTTGGAATTTTTTTGCGCCATGGCCTGACTGCTTAGAACAGGCACTATGGCCTTTATCATTAACCTTGCATTTTATTTTAATACACTGTCTATAATGTCTGCAAAGGAATCACCAGTGTCCTACCGGTACTTCCAAAATAAATAAAAACAGATCCAAGAAAACAACAACAAACACATGGGATTTTCATTTTATTGTGGGGATTTTTTTTTTTTCAAAGTTACTTGTATGTTGATTTTTTGAGCTGTTCAGTTTTCGTAATAATGGCCATTATTTAATGGAGAAAGTTAAGAAATCCACAGTATGGGCACTTTCTAAATCAGGGATATAAAAGCAGTGAATGTTGCTAGGATGGATAAGAAATTGTTTCTCAGTTACTAGCAATAACTTGAAGCCACAACTGCCACTCCACACCGGCTCTTTGAACTGAAAAGACCATGTAAATACACTATGCCTAGTTACCAACAACTCAGACTTTTCTCCCTTTCAACACGACAGCATTGTGAAATCGTCGTTGCCCTCGAACAATTAACTGCTCTCATGGAAGTCAACAACACAATATGTCGATATGGGTTGCGAATGTTTCCTATTGTTATCGAGGATCTGTTACTGACTATTGAAAGCTTCATTTCAATTGTGTTGACAACCATTGCTTTACGTTTGAAGACATTGTAACAAGGCACGTTACAGTACAGTGTACATTGTTAGCCCCCCCCCCCCTATGTATTGCTCATATGCTTTAGACATTGTTCGTTACCGTTCTTTTGGTGATCGTATTATACGCAGGTAAAGAGAACAGACGAATACACTAATCACAGGCACAAACTGTCATGGTTCATTTAGTACGTGGTCGCAAACTTCAGCCCTGTTCCGCTGTTCCACTTTCACAGAGTAAACATTTTAGTTAATACAAATACTGTCTAACATTGATTTTCTCTCGCATTTAACTTCAAGATTTTGACATTTTGAGCATATTCACTTGGTTTTAAGTTCATAAGTATTTCACATGGATTTAATTTATAGAATTTAACTTATCAGCGAAAACAGCAAAATTAAAACCCAGTTAACTACAGGAAAGCACTGGTAGAAGCCTACTCATAAATTAAAAACCCCAGAATTTATTCATTTTGTAATAAAATGTACTCCAAGGCAATATAAGGATATTGACCTAAAAAAAGTTGGGGGTCACCAGCCTTTTTTTCGAGAAATTGATGGTTGTATTTTAGTGGAAAGTCGCCATTTTGACACTATTATAACACTTTTACCATAGGTTTCTATGGCAGAGATATTATGCAATATCTCAAAATTTAGCCTGGTGACATAGGCTGAAAAAATCATATATTGTTAATGATGGAGTACTTGTTGTTGTTCTGAATTATTTAAAAAATCTGGGTTTTGAAAGGTGTCAAACAATGCAATTTTTCTTTAACATTGTGTTCTAAAAATAGCAATTTTCAAGAAATATTAGGACACGTTTCTCAAAAAGAATAACTGTAACACACAAAATAATGCTATTTCATTGTATCATGAGACATTAGCTTTATGTTTGTACATAATAAACTAATGAACATTGTCATGTGATTTGTGACCAATTTTGTCAAAAATTATGACTACCGGTAGGCTTCTACCTTAAAAGAAACATTTCTTTTTTACCTTTTCACCACTAGTTCCCTCTTTTCATCACAAATTTACAAAATAGTTTATAGTCCGCACTTCATTTACAAGATTGAGAGAAAAATAGACACAGAAACTGAAATTGACTCAAATTATGTCTGTTGGGTCCAAAATTGGGGTTCATTTCCAGAAATATTGAAGAATATAATAAAAAAGTGCAGAAAAATTCTGGAAAGTCTGGTGGTGAAAGGAGTTGATTATTAGAAACTTCGAGAGGGAGCTACTTTGCATATTATTTGGTTTTTTTGCCTAATTTTCAGCTAAATTTTTATTTTCAATTAACAAAAAAATTATCGAAAAATTCATTAAAATTGTTCCTCCAAATTTTCAGCTGGACAAATATGGCATTAAAGATTTTAAACAAATAAAAATTCTTATTTAATTAAAATAAATTAATGGACATAGACACGCTATAAATAACCTTTTAGAAATAAAAAACGTTAATGATAATGATCATTCTAGAATGTTAGCGTAAATAAAGATGACACCAAGTGATCTTTTGTCAAGTATGATTCATTCGGATTAAAGACTAGAAATAATCAATTCCTATGACAACAACATATTATATAAGTAATCCATCCCTATGACAACAACATTGTGTATAATCTGTATCATATCACAGTTGGCCATACATATATCATGTTATTAGAAAATTTGTGTTGTTGTTCACAAACATGAAATGTATGTATTGATCACACAGCTGAATTGAATCACATGATTTTATTTTAATAACTGTTTACAATTCGCTTACTGTCTATCCATCATTGTAACTAGTAACTATAGTGGTAAACCATGCAATGGTTGGTAGTTAAAGTGACACAGCTGTAGCATAACAATATACCATGTGTGCTCTATTAGTAGTGCATATGTAAATGAGTGAAATGACTATAGTCAAAATACGTTGTATTTTAATGATTTTATATGAAGTAAAAGGACATTTTTAAATGACTTTCTAATAGAGCAAATACAGTAGTGCTAACAAACAATGTGTTTTACATGCGTTGTATTTATCTCATGAGAACAAAATCAAAAATATTGTAAGTGATTTCTGATTTTTGTCACAATTGCTAACCCTGCTAGTGATTAATTATTAAAGCGCGGTGGTCGTCAAGCGCGTGTTCGAATTTCATGTAAATAAACAATGTATTTTACATGCGTTATATACGTCGCTATGAGTCTCTTATCGAACAGGACGCGGCGCGACGACCACCGCCCTTTAACTAGTCACAATTTTATGTCAAAGTAGTAGTTAGTTCTAGTATGAGTCAATTAAAATAGTGGCTATTGGTTTATGGCAGTTAACGATGGTTAATAATCAAACACTGTCGTAAAACAAACATTTTCTTTGGACAACATCCAAGGCAGTACTTGAGGTCAATAAATAAATATTGGTGTTTATTTGACATTATCGTCTTTGATTACTTAAACATCTTACCAAAGAACCACTCCCACATTAATGTCAATGCACTGTTACCTGATCAAACATGAACAACAAACATCAGATAAAAAAATACTGTGTGATTCCCACCACCAGTCGTTTGGTTGTTCTACTCCTTCCTCCAAGAATCTTGTTTTTTCCTAAATTTTTTAATATTTCAGTGAACATTTTACCGATGACCAAAAAACAAGGTTGCAGTGACTTTTGCAAAATGCAAAACACCTTAAAACCTTCAAATCGCAAACATTTCTAGCAGCAAAAATGAAATACTGTAAATATACTTTATTCTCCCTTGGAATTTTTTTTTTCGCTGAAGGGATGATTCAGTAAAATTAAAATCCAGCAAATATACCTCTTTTATGTATTTTACATTCAACTCATCAAAGATCAGTGAAAATACAAAACACATGAAAAGTCTTTTCAGCAAAAATTAACTGCAGCTCAAATAAAGTTGTTTACAGTAGTTTACAATAACTTGTGAATGTCTTGAAACTTACATTGTCTTTTTCCATTGATATCTTCATAGAAATGCTGGTGACTGTCCTTAATTAGAGACTGTTGCTGTGCACGGTATTCAGGTTTGTCTTTAATCAGTCTTGTCGGCACCTTCCAGTGCATAAACATCTACAATGAAAATAGCAACAAGTTTACTACTTCATTCAACATCAAAAGAAAAAGAACATGTCTACAATATTGCCTTATATGGAATTCTTTACTCCATATTTAGTAAACACCTTGGTGAATGTAAACTGACCAATCACATAGCGTTGTGTAGACCAGATTCATTTGCCAAAATAGAAAGATAAATTAATTATTTTTTTATGTGAAAGTTATTTTATTTTTTATAATTTTATTAAGCTTCAGCTTTGCAAAAAAAAATACATTGCACTGAAATCCTGCACAGGTGATGAACAGTTATACTAGTCAGGAACCCTACGACGAAAATACAGGTCACACAAAATATACCGGTACAACTACCGGATATATCTTTTCTCTAAGAAATGGCTTGATATGAAACTCGCGGCTGCTAATTCTCCAAGCCACGATCATTGCAAATGAAAGACTTTGATTTGAATTTACTGAAGCAAAAACATTAAATTGACGACCAACTTGTATATTTGTTCTGTTTGTTAACGTGATAGAACTATTTATGTTTGTCTAATTGCTATATTGTGAAAGATAAAGATTTGATCATATTTACATATGGTATTTACAAAGTCAGTGTCTCTATTTATGTAAAATGTTACCATGGCTACGGAGGGTGATTTGTAGTTCATTCAAAAAATTCTACAAAACAAAGCAGGTTTTATTGAATAGATATAAAACACTGGTACTTCTATCGTTTGGGTCATTGTAGTTTCTACTGTGAATTTTAATATACATGTAAGGCAAAGTTATGTTCATTTGATTTTTTGAACGTTTGAAAGCCAACTTCTGTCACTTCTTAAGAAATAAACCTGCATAATGTAACTAATATTGTTTTTCAATTCTATTTTTGTATTAATTGTCTTGCTTTGTAATTTCATTAATTGTTAGTGAATTAAAAAAAAATATATATATATATATATAAATAAATTATTTATTATCTCTGTTCAACAACAGTGTGAGAAAAATGAAAAATACAAATCACAAAATATGTAAATAACCAAAAAATAAGTTTCAGGCAGCTATTTTTCTTCAATGATCGTTTACAAACCGTGAAATACTTAATTTTCGCTTGGAATTAATTTTCGCTGAAGGAATGATTCAGTGAAAATAAAACCCAGCGAATATACCTTTTTTCCTATATATCACATTCAACTCGTCAGAAATCAGTGAAAATAAATTCCATACAAAACACCAAAAAAACACTTTTCAGCGAAAATTAATTCCAGCTAAAATAAAGTATTTTACAATATTAATGAGCTCATCAATAGTCATGACTGTCCTTTATTCCATATTTTGTGTCTATTACGACTCGCGAACAGAATTTGTTATCTTAAAGTTTTGGTTGAAATTCGACAGAGACCCAAAATTGTGCGAAATTAAACAGCAGGTGAGCGGCAGCCATACTTAGATGGAAGCTATTCGTCTAATTTCCTGTTTCCAATTTCCTGTTGGACACAAATATGTTCACTTCAAAGTATGATTTCAATTTCAATTTTGTTTATCCTTTCACTGAAACTGAAACGTGTAACGGTTGAGTCGCTACAATTATAAACATCCTTTGTCTCGTATTCTGTTGATATTTCCCCCCTTTGCGGCAGTCTAGCCGACAGTTAATAAACTTTTAATGAAAATACGAGATGTAGTTTCATGTAATGAATACCAAACGTGACAGATTCACATTGTTCTCCTTAATATAACCATTTATATCGTGACTGAC
Organism: Saccoglossus kowalevskii; assembly: GCF_978046115.1. Classification (NCBI taxonomy): domain Eukaryota; kingdom Metazoa; phylum Hemichordata; class Enteropneusta; family Harrimaniidae; genus Saccoglossus; species Saccoglossus kowalevskii. The sequence continues at coordinate 24,284,598 of NC_140657.1, forward strand.
ACTGAGGTGTTTTTTTTAAGATAATAAAATAATTGCACTACTGTCTCGTTGCGTTCATATTGTTCCCATGTGTCATATACAACATGCGTAAAATTGTTGATTGACAACTGATGCTTTTTCGTAAAAACATAAATGTATAAACAAAATTTTAAATATTGTAAAATACTTTAGCTGGAATTAATTTTCGCTGAAAAAACTTTTTGGATGTTTTGTATAGAATTTATTTTCACTGATTTTTGGTGAGTTGTATGTAAAATATAGGAAAAAAGTTATATTCATTGGATTTTATTTTCACTGAATCATCTCTTCAGCAAAAAGAGCGAAAATTAATTCCAAGCGAAAATAAAGTATTTTACAGTACTGTATAAAATTGTTTATTTTCACCATTTTGAGTATTTTCACTTATTTTAAGTTCACCAATTTCACATCAATGAATTCTATTGCTATTTTACATGCATTCAATTTAGCGGATTTTACGCATTAGCAAAAACAGCGAAGTTAAAATCCAATAAATAATACATTTGAAATATGATTTGCTGTGACCTTCCTAATCTGATCTGCTTTTCAATAGAATAAACTTCAAGAACACTTTCCTTGTCGACAAACCTGTCCCTGTCCCAGTTACATTTTTAATATCCCATATAGTAATCTAAAGTGTGTCTATTTATAGTACAGTTGCCTATTTAAATATTCATTGTTTTCTCCTAGGTATATAATTAATGATAGCCATTACAGTGTACGGTATCACTTCCCAACTTGAGTTGACACTGCTCATCACAGGGCAAGTTTAATGCCAGTATAATTCTTTTGAAGGTCATACTACCCTGATATATGTCCTTAAGAAGTCATTCACGCAGGAACTACTCAAAATTCTTGTCTGGTTATTTCTCAAAACTGATACCGGGAACATTACAATCATTTTTCAGATATGACCCTAATTTGGATGATTTGTTTAAATTCAAAATGGCCACCAGAATGTTTGTTTCCATAGAAATGAGTATTTTGTTGCTTGCTTAAAGCAAGATTTTCTTGGCAAACTATCAATAAATTGTCAAAAGCTCTTAATGTGTTCGTTCTTAGTATAGCTCGTCTCTTTTAAGCCCCATTTCTGGTGACCCAGTCATAATCCTGATTGTCTGCTGTGTTTTACTCTCATTTTTTCTTTTGTTTTCTATGGGAATTTTAATTCCTAAGTCAATTTTGTACAGATTAATGACATGGGCCTTTAACTGACAATACCCCTGAAACGATGAATCCAATTTGAATACAACACACAAGAGGAATAGTGAATTACTAGTCGTCTATTCTCATGACAAATTTGGCCACAAACCTTGATCAAAAGATGAAGAAAAAAATAATTTTGTGAAAGGCCATGAAAAACAAAAGAAAAATCAATAATATCTTAAAATAAAGTGAACAATAGTGTCCCATGATTCCACAGTGCATATCCAAGATGGACGCCAGTTTTATTAAATGTCATGTTTTATAGTTATAGCCAAGTACGCTCGTCCTAGACCTACTTCAAATTATACTATTGAGCTTAGAGTTCCAGGATCAACCCTAAAATCTCGCGGGTGGTATTTTTGGGGGGAGAGATGTGCAAAAAACTGAGTGAAGTATTTATGTAATAAAAAACAACAAAATAATGAAATATTATAAAAATAAATTAAATATATGAAATTTAAAAAAGAAAATGCACGCCGTACAATACCCTGTGTTGGAGACTAAGAACGATTTTCACTCATGCCTTGCTGTTAGAAAAATGCTGAAAAAAATTTTCCCCAAAAAGATAAACACTTGTTTTTGTAAGGAGTTAGTACGTATACGCCTATGGTTCGCTATATTGGTGAGTTTCATTGTTAACGAATTTGCCATGCAGGTGCGAGTGATCATACATTCAGTTTGTTTATTGAAAGTTCTCTAACCCAAATAGTGCGCAAATAAACACACACAATACTATAGCCATGCACAGTAGGTGTTCATCCTTTGTACAACGGTCAACAAGTTTATTTGTTTAGGTTTTTTGTCAGTTTTACAAAACCAACTCAGTTACGAGCCATGGTCAATTTCAGGCGCACCGCGGTCAGTCCGCTGGCAATCAAAATACGGCCGGTGCAACATTGAAACGATTTGAGGGATAAACACATCTTTAAAGTTCTCCAAGCGTGATAGACTCGAATCATGTCATTGTCAAAGTAATTACGAATCAAATAGTGGGTTGCAAAACAACACGATTTTTGTCATGCAATCGTTGTCTCTCTCTTCACGCCTGAATGCATATATTGTGTACGCAAACTAGAACAAGATGGCAGGTGTTAGCTGACGACCCAGAGCTGGCGATGACATTCATTCTCCGATCGGCATGCGTGACTACACCGAGGCGCAGACTACAGAACTAGTAGTTCGACTGTGGAGCTTTATGGCACCACCGAAATCGCGACACCTATCATTTTGGTTTTACACTCAGAAACTACTGTCGTAGTGCGAGCGCACACACATCAACGCAAATGGGGACACAGTTGATCCCACCTTTCCGGTATACTGCGGCGAACACTTGTTGGATTCAACTCCAGACATGTAACACTTACAACTGCTGCGTACTGAGAATACATACCGGTCTCGATCCCGTCGTCATCTCTGAATTGTGGAGGTTTAGATTGGAGCAAGATATAGTAGTCCGCCAAATAAGCCACCATTAATACCCCTCACACCAAAACTATACGTCCGGCGTAATGTACATACAGGTCGCCGACGGATTGCATAATTAATGAGGTGTTGCTAGGGAATTAGACGCCTCTAGGTTTCTAACGCGTAGTAACATACACTCACACGCAGCGCCAACTGTGTTTGGTCCGGATATAATTTCACGCACAGTGTTTTGTTGATGTTCACCGATCTCAACAATTGGCAAAGTTGGTCCCGCGCGAGTGCGCGCTTTCTAGTTAAAGTCAGTATGGACTCGGACTTGGTTTGCGTTAGCAACGCAGTTATTACACTACATACTGGTATATCAACTGATTTAGTGTAGCTGTTTTACTGGCGCACTTAAAAAGTCGTTAAGAAGACGTTGGACAATGCAAAATTTGGAATGGTTTTAGTTTTACTAACAGCTAAATAATTTAACATAATTGTCAAGCATAATTATTATAGTGTATTGGTTATTGTTTTATCGTAGACACAGAAATCGAACAGTAACAATCTCCTAGCCATCTCAGGTGGTTGGACATTGTACCTGTGACGCCAGTTCACCGGTAGCCACGATCATTCATGGTATTTGCATGGACAATAGACAGGTTGACGAGCGTAGACGGACGTCGCCTTGACAATGATCGATCGCTGACGTCACAGCTGACAACACACATTGTTACTACGGCAATCTGATTAAAATCTGATATATTGTACGGCATGAATTTCATTTTCTATATTCTATATTATTTTTTCTATATACTTTTTATTATTTTGTAATTGTTTTTTTTTATTATTATTATTCACTTACATCTTATTTTGTATTACTTTAATTATCGCTACATAACACTAAATCTTTATTGTGGGCGTTCGCGACACTTTTTTAAAATAAAATAATTATTTTTAAAATAAATAATAAATTCAATAAATATAATAATACGCGCTTGAAATTAACACCAAGTGTTGTCAAGATATCAAACAATAAAAGTGTCGACGGGGGAGAATTTTGCTGCCATTTTTTTTCTTGTTTTATGACCCCTGAGCTTCATTAGTGACTTATTTTTTTAAAGAAATTATTATGATAATTATTAGAAAAATAATCACATACAAACGTTCATCGACACTTTATAAGAACCTTTCACAGCAAAATTATTCTGAAAATCCCCAATCAAATGGTTAAAACTTTTTGATTTGTTATTTTGACAGGGTCCAGTTAATCCCCAGTCACATGACCCCTATGAATTATCAAATTACTGAATATTTCAGCTTCCATAAAATATATAGTTTGCTATAAATATGCTTTGATTTGAGTTGCTCAGATCATTTTAACTAAACGATGGGATTTCCCCTGTTGCTACCTTAAAGAAAGTGCACGATAATGACAAATTACTAAGGGGTACCTATTATTTAGTGGTATAATACAATTTACTAGTACATTGCATTTGTTTAGATTTCACGAACATTGTAATAAACAACGTATCCAAGTTTATACATTTCATTTTTCTCGTCTTCGATGAAATTTTAGCTTATCATAGAGATATTAATGGGATACGTTTCCCATTTAATGCAGAAATACAAACATGTCATTTTCTGCGTAGATCTACCCGATTATATCTACCCGATTTCTACTATGACGAATATGTGCTGTCTGTTTATTGGTATATTTCGAATAGTAAAAGTTATTTTATCTTTAATGTTTGATGTGCGTCTAACGATTATGTGTTTGATTTGCATCTGTAGTAGGGGTCGGAAGTAGGGCGACAACAAATTGCATCTTGGGATCGATGCCGGAATAAGAAGGGGTATTTTCAGTGGTCGTTTTGTCTGTCGCATTGAGTTGAGATGACGTCACCAACAATGATATTACACACTTATCATCAATTCTTAGAGCGACATGTCACTTTGGGCTATACAAAATAAAACTGATATAAAGGACTTGTTTTTATTCAAAGTGTTTGCTGCCGCTGGTGGCGCCATAGCGATAACCACTCAGGCATGCACTGACAGACATTTGAAAGAGAACAAATCATTTTATTAATATTACATGCGATGCAACAGTCTATCGACTATTTCTAGGTTTCTAAATGCCACTGTCCCGTCTTGAAACAAGTATTCTTTTTCAGCAGTAGATGAGGAAAGGTAGTAACGATCACGCCAATCACATCAACTACTCTTTAGTTACTTAGCGCATTGAGGTAATGTACGGAACAACGATTAATAAGTATCGCTTACTTTTAAACCATAAGTATCGGCCCAAACAATGTTTACTATGTTCGTCAGTGTTGGTGTAGTGTAGTAATAACAGTGTCAAAGGTTGTGCTGAATTTGGAATTTACTAAGTACAAAAGTTGATAAATTTGGTCAATCGACTATCGTTGCAGAAAAAAAGTTTTATTTCGTGGAGTAGAAATATCACTGTAATACGGTTTTCTTTATTCTTTCTTTACATAGAATCTCCGGGTTGAAATAAACTAACTCCTGTCCGACACTATGGAGGTGTTTTGTACAGTACAATAAGACTGTTCCAGTGTTTGTCCACTAACTACCTAAAACTTGATATGCGTCAGGTTTGGTCAACAATTGTTTTTCAGTAAGGCGATCCGATAAAATGCAAACAATATCTATGGTACGAGGTCGTATACCGTGAATAACATGGAGATAATATGACAAATCTCGTCGCTGCCTTCAACGTCGCGTCACGGTGCAACGCATCGAAAACCTCGTTTATTTTGTTATTCGGGAACAGAGAGGATAGAACAGCAACATGGGAAATTGGATGAATCGTGTGAATATTTGTAAATTAAATTGAAATAAAATATAAACATTATTTTTGCACTATTTCAGTTATGAATAAAACCAATGACCCTAAACAGTTGAATACAGAATTTATAAATATGCAACATAAAAACTCGAAAGTAGAACACGTGACAGTACTTAAAATATGCATACACCAAACTAACATTATGAGGTGAACATATGACCCGGAACAGAACAGTTAGGAACAATTACATCTAAATTATATTAATATTATCAACAAATTTTGAAATTAGCACCGTGCTTTACCATGGTGGGTGCATGCCGTGAATCATTACAATAACGGCGTCCGCCTGGAACATAAAGTTTGTATCACATTAATTGGAAAGGGACAAGACACGGGCAACGAGACTCGCTCGTACTGATATGTATATTTCATTGTGTATTTTAATGACTTAGCCAATAAAGTCACCAGAGTCTTTAAAGCTGTTATAGCAACCTTACAACTAGAACAATACATTTGTATTTTCGTGACTGTTATGTAATTATCGTGTCGTAACCCAGTCGATTATTACTTCTTTCCAATATAATTTTCCTGACAACTTGAAATTTGACGTTTATTCATATTTATGTGTGGTATACGTGGTACATTGACGATATCGATTATTAAGGCATTATTACAAAGATAACGATACCGATACAGGTTCTGTTAAAATGACAGCCCGACGAAGCACCAGCGCGTTGTTAATTTCGCCAAAGGCACGCAACTTGAGCGTACGGTCCTAGCCGTGACCGATGACTGTTGTTGACACTTTCAATAATTTGAATAATTGATGAGTGATGTGGGAGGAAAAATGTTTCTTACTTGTGATGGATGAGGATTATTTCTTCTTGTTACAGAACAAGGACGCTGTTCAATTGGTTTCACTGACTTGGGGGCGAAATCCGACGAGTAAAGCGTCAACGACTCCCCGTCGAACACAAACGGGGCATTTCCCATTTTCCCCGGTTCCCTGGCTTTAGGAAATACTCCGCGACTGTTTTCATGTACTTCTTTGATTGTACGGTACGTTTCCCACTGCCTTTCACGGTCCGATGACAATGTGCTATCCATATTCACTGCTACGTTTATGGGTGCTTTATGCCACTGACGCGATAGAGACGGGATACGAGTACTAGTACTTGGTTTACACCTGTCGACCAGAATAGTTATTGTTGCCACGATGTCACGTGGTCAACGTGATTATGTACCTGTGTTACGTGATTTAATTGTTGCGACGAAGAAAGGACGCATTTCGCATTCCTAGTAACGCCTTGGTAACGGTATGTCAGGATTTGGTGGTAATCGACAAAGAGACACGCCTCGTCGCAATACGTGGGACGTATTACACATTGACGAGCGCCCTCTAGAGTCTATCTCAGTAGTTTGGCCGAAACAATCGCGGAACGCTTTTCGCGGCCGGTTCCACTCCCAACAATATTCTGATACTTTTTCAAGAACCCTTCCGTACCATTTACAAATCTTTTAACCACTCATTGAAACCATTTATTCATTGAAACCATTTATGTTGACGTGGGCCCATTTTTTTTCTGCACGGAAATATATGCCACCCGACAGATTTAATGAACCGCCCCTAGACTTGCTTACAGTCTGTTGCGATTCCGATGGAAAATTCTTGAAAAAATAAATATAAATTGCGTAAACGAGGGGTGAACGCGAAAGTCATGTGGCCGCGAAAGCCCTCGTTTATGCAATTTATATTTATTTTTCAAGAATTTTTCATCGGAATCGCAATAGACTGCAAGCAAGTCTAAACCGCAAGTCGTGACAGTACGTGAACCACCGCTTTCAACAAAACTTTAGTTTCACACAAGAAATATTAGGAGTGGTCTGATTTCTACCAAATTTTAATTCACTTTTGTGCAATTACATTATTATATGAGTTGTTATTGTTTGAAGGAACGCGTCATGGGAGACATATGATATTGTATCATATTGACAAATGCACAATTGTGACAAGACTAGATAGGTATAATTCGAAAGCGATGTTTTTTTATGCATAATGTCACAATTATCAATCCGATGAAACACCGGGTGCACTTGGCTGATATAGGTAAGGCATACGAGTACCCCTTTTCAAAATAAAATGCAGACTTTGGGGAAAACAAATCGAAACATCCTTAATTTTAGATGCGCTGTCTCTTGGTTTTGTTCGAAGTCCCTGTTACGACGGTGCATTTCGCGTGTTTTGTTCATTGACAAGTAGAAATTCCACAACAAGGTATTTCACTGCCAAAGCATTGTATTGTGACGGTCTTGACCTATAAGTAGATGTCATTTTTTTTGTTTGTTTTTTAAAGTATCCCTATTTTGGTTTTCGGGGATATACCTTTTCCGCGGAATTGAGAAACCTCACTTAACCAAATGCCATGTCCTGGGAGGAAACTCGGTGTACATTTAGTCGCTGATTATTTTGAACGAGAAGTTTTGTTCCGCCATTCTGGATCGGCAGTTGTGAATATATTTGAAATATATATATTACAGTCAATAATGCCGAGTATTTCTTATTGTGATAGACTTGCATACATTCTCTCGTTTGTGTATGTGTGTGTTTGTTTTGTTTTTTGTGTAAATTGCGGAAGCCGGGTTACTGCGAAGCCATCAAGTCCATGACAATTCATTGAAATCAAATGTTTTGGTTGATAAAACTAAACTGTGACTCCCAAAATTGGAAGGAGTGTACAGTATTTATCACCAAGAGTGGGTTAAAGTAAAATGTATAAAAAGTTCGCAAGTCACTATAAAAATGGCACACCAGTAAAAACAAAATATGCATCTGCAACACAGTCTAGTAGGCGAGTAGGTCTGAGAACTTTGTCAAGCTATACGTCACGGTGCGTCTTCTCTTCGGACACCGGCCCGGGCACCACCAAAAAGGAGAATAAAATAATGTGCCGATACTAAAATATTTAGTAGGGCATGTCTAATACAAATATGGCTTTAATTTAAGAAACAAGTGGGGTATATTATATAAACGTGTATACATCCTTAGTTTAAGCTACTAGTAATTTTCGAGAAGTAAGCAAAAAAGAGGCATGACATACTTAGTACACTATCGACAAAATAAACCCGGCCCTTGATTCTACGATTCAAACTGAAATAAGGCATTTCTATTGGTCGATGGAATTACATTGGAACATTTTAAAATGACGTCATTGCGCACTACGCTTGTTGGTTGATTGATTTGATTCAACTACCATTAAACATTTTAAATATTCGTAAAAAACTGAAGGGAATGATTTGTTGTGTCAATAGTCCAATAAGCTCACGACCAGTCGATCAATCCGATCTAATCACGATGCCATCGCAAACACTCAAGTTGCTGTTTGAGTTTATATTTAGGTTTATAATGTAATAATAATTTATAACGTACATATTAAGTTTATTGACTCTATTGTCAGTATTACGTGGTTCAACTAACAGAATATATTCCAACAAACCAAATACAATTTTGTAATCGTATCCTTGTTAGGATGTTGACTTGAAGAGGCTGCTGTTAATAATGTTTTTAAATATTGTTTCTCCCAGTAACATGAGCATTTTGCGATTAAAAAAACACACTGTCGGTATTATCCAACATTGCCATTATTATTTCTTCATCTGTAGTGGGTCCGTGCCTAATGACGGCCAAGTGAATTTATAATATTTTTTGGAAAATAGCATTTTGTTTTTTTCTAACATTTCTAATTGGTGGATTGGCGGTATGTGATTCTCGGTGTTATGCCTGTGGTGGCGACATTTAGTTTTCAACAATAGGATTTTGAAATGAACGACAAAAATCATAGTCTAACAAATATTAGAAATTCACTTGCCCGTAATTTGCCACGGACCGTAGTGCGGCAAAGCTATATCTTTCTCTCAAAATAATCGATTTTTTTCATTTTCATAAAATTTACATTTCAAAAGAAAGTGTTTCTCATCTTCAGGGTTGTTCAGTTCGCATGCAATACTTTCTTTTACATACATCTCGACTGTCCTGTGGTTTGTATGATCAACCATATAAGGGTACGTTTCTTAATTGTTTTAACATTCGGTAGGTGCGAATTTTGATTTTATTTTACTGTTGATCTATTTATTGTCATCATAGATTTTTAGTTTATTGTCGATTTCAAACGACTTTTTTTAGTTTTTTTTTCAATAATTGTGATAATATTATTATTGAGACTGATTTCTATATACATGTATCTGATCTCCAAACGGCCCAGTTGTTGTTTGAAACCCGTAAGGCCAGACTTTTTTATTCCTTGTTTCGCGAGTTTTTATAAGGCAATTTTTTTGAGGAGGGCGGAAAAAATAAAATTAATTATTTTTTTCCATTAGATTTGTGTGATTCTCAAAGAAATGTAAGTGAGATCATTGATCGGAGAGAATAAATGAAATAACATTTTATTCCATGTATAACCTTGTTTCTCATTTGCACGAGACTTCGGTACTTTGATCATGATACTCCCACGAAAATGTAACTTGGATTTGTTATGCGGCGGGCGGTAAAAAAATGAAGATAAAAATAGTATTTTTTTAGCAATTTTTTGCGCTTACAAGTCGGCGGGCGCGAGAAATTACGCTGAAATAAAATTTTATTCTGATTTCATTTTCGGCTCCGTTTCATTCGGCGGGTTCGCGAAACAAGGGATAATAAAGACTGGTCTAACTGGTCTAGCAATTAGCTTTATGCCGATTTGGTGTGTTTGTTCACAGTCCCTCTATCAGATAGAGGGACTGTGGTGTGTGGTATTTATTTAAAACTACTTGTACGCTTTAGAGAAGTCATTGTACAACACATCTACCCTATGTGAAACTGGTGTAGTAAAAATAATACAAATTTGTTTGGGTGTAAGTTATTGTGATTTTAATTATCTTGAAAACAAGTAGTGCTTCATTGGACCACTCTCAGACTGGCAGTCCCTCAACGACTCGCCCACTTTTCTTTACACATTCACAGTGACGTTGTACGGGTGCGCCCTCTGTCGTCAAGGATTCTCTGTTGACAAATACTAATATTTGGGAATATATACCAACCAGAATAATACTGCAGTCAAAACGTTACATTGAATTTTGAAAAGGTATGCGTATGTAACTTTAAATGACAACAGATTAAAACTGTGCAAGAAAGTGTGCATAAAAGCACAATAAACGTTGGTATTTCATAATTGGAGGAGAGAACTAACGAAGTATCCATAGTGACGTGCAACAAATAAACATACGAGCTCGTCGTTCTCCATTTTATTTTGCGAGCGACGGGTTGTTGTTGCACTTTCTGCATTTCATGTCCAAATTTTAACCGAGCTCTCAAATTTAACTCAGTTAAACATGCCGGGCGCGGCACGTGGGGGCAATAGGGCTCCGATTACGGAACAAATTGCCGAGCTACAGAGAAAGATTGCCCTTCTAGGTGAGTAGAACTTTCGAACTGTGTTCTCGAATTTTTGGAGCTGTCCTTCACATGTCCAATTACAGCAAGCCATGATATAGAATATACTATTCGAGTGCGTCTCGTCTGCATAATTTGTATTCTGTATGGTGCTTTGAAGATAAAACGCTGAAATTTTATGTGAAGACGCGACGTAATAGCCATGGAAACGTATTATTCCTATTTCAGCAATCTGAAATTGTGTTAGTAGTTGTCGGCTAATTTCACCCTCCTAGTTTAACATTCAGTAGTAGGCCTGAAAACTGAATAAATCGTTTGAGTGATAGTTTCGTATGATGTTAGGGTGAAATAAATAAATAATAATACTTTACAAGTTACAATTTATAAATCATATTAAATGTATTTGTTGAAAACATTGTAGATATTCTGCTTTTCTTTTAACACTAGGTAACACCAATGTACTAGTATATGTACCTATGTATTGTTTTAGCTACAATAATGTTGCCATGGAAAACGTTCTAATTGGCAGTCTTAAAGAATGAGCTCTTGAATGAGTGATTTTGTGCTTTGGAACATCACATGCATGCAGTGTCAAGTCTATACTGATTCATTCACATACTGTTGGGTGTATTGGTTTCAAATAGTTGGATGTTTGTCAAAATGTTCTTGCCATTACTCTCAGTGCAACAAAGGCATTCCCTTCATCTGTTATATATAAATATTTATAAATTTCAGTGACAGTTGAATCAAAGCAGCTAATCAATAAGAAAAGTGCAACAATATTTAATATTTGAACATTGCCAATAGAAATCTCTTGTTACAATTTGAATTGTAAAATTATAAATATTTATAAAGATGAAGGAAATGCATGATGTCAAAAATCACTGTAATGTTTTATTTTAACAATTGTGTCTGCATATACAGTGTAGTGAGTGTGAATTTCAAGAACTCATGAAGGTTGTCATTGAAAATAATATAAACACACTGGTAAATTTGTATACTGATATAAATTGAAGTAATATGATTCCAGTGTTCATAGACACACAACATAGACATATTGGTGTTCTTGCCTTCAGTGTGTTATGGTTGTCTATTGTACTAAGTACTGAAATAACTTATCCATGAATGCTGCCATCTATTTGTTTAGAAAAACTTTCATGCATTCCACAGAGTAACAGTAATGGTTACAAGAAAAAATGAAAAAATAAAGAAAAAAACAAGCACTCAAAAATTAATCAGTTTGGTGATAAAGTTTTTTTTTAATGAATTGTGCCACTCGAATGCACATATGTTCAACTTTGAATGTCATGCACTTTGATAGTCAGCATTGCTTTACAAAAATAAATCTGATAAATGTTGTACTTTGCTTTTAGATGGTGATAGAAAGGCGTATTATGAAAGCTCACAATGGACGATGAAGAAGAACCGCGAAACCATTGCCAAAATGCGCAAAGAGAACAAGGATCTGCACAAAAATCTTGCTAACAGTAAAGCTGGAGATGAAAAAGTGATCAATACAGCTTTCCATGACAGGAATGTTGAGAAGGCAGCATTACGAGGAAAATCGGGAAAGGTAGGCTAATACTTTGTTGGAGAAAATTCTCAGATGTGTAGCAGCAGATTACTAGTACTTTCTGCACAGTGTTTATACAACTTGGAAATATTGATTCTCTGTTTGTACATTGTGATCATCACTGATGCAGCTTCAGCCTTGTAAAACATGACTGAAGCCAACTTTTGTTTGTAGCATGGTGTTTTTACAATATGCATGCCTTGTTCAGCTTTTGAGGTCATGCAATCCAAAACATTAATTCACAAATGCTCTAGTTGAAAATTGCTGTTACAAATAAACCGATGCTGTTTACAATAAACCGATGATGATTCATGCAATGAAACTCACTGTAATCACAATCATTACAGGAAGCCATTGCCGTCATGGATCAGAAAGTATGTGAAGCTATCAAAAAACTGAACGCCATGAGAGCAATGACTGAAAGAAAGCAGAGAAAACTGAAAGAGACAAACACACAGCTTGGCCAAATGAAAAAGGATTCTGCTGATGCAGATGCCATGGATGAGGGAACGTCTGACGAAGCTCAGGTAAATAAAAACAAATATTATTCTGCTGAGTAAAGAAGTGTGTATCAGGGGGTGATACATAACACCTGCATTATTTATATAGTTAGAGCGTTCTGATAAGAAAATAAATAGATCACTTTATCTTGTTTTGACATTAATCGTTCATGTTAAGAGATCAGAAAGCAGTTTGTGGTTATGCAGCTGTGTATCACTTTGTTTTGAGTCAATAACTAATATTACCCGGTATTATAAATCTGGCAGCAAAAACAATAAAATTCAAGCACCTGTAAAACCATGTACAAATATGAGTCATGAATACCATCCTTATTTGGAAAATGTGTTTCATGTTTACTTCACATTTGATTACTTTTCTTTGTTTACATCATATGTAGTGACAATTTAGCAGAAATAGAATCACAGAGCACAAACTATCGTGCATGCACTAATCTCCTAAAATGTATTTCAGATATCTCACTGAATAAAAGCTACAAGCACAAGAAAATCACAAAGTATTCCCTCAGGCAGTAAGGGACGGCATGACCCTCCACTGCACTTCGGCCAATACACCTAAATGCATACTTTTCTCGTAATAGTCTAACTGGATGTAATACATGTAAAGTCGATTCATCACAAACATCATTGCTCATGTGTGATTTTAAACATGTTCCATTCACCATTATACAGCGTCTGAGAGCTTTGGAAAATCGACTAGACAAGGCTAATCTGAAACTGCATGAAGCTGAACACATCAACAGAACATATGAGAGCATCAAAGAACAGATGTTGGGAGATGCATTGACATTTGGTAATCAGCTCGATGAAACTGAACAAGAAATCAAGTCTTTAAAAGAAGAGTTAGAAGAGTTGAAAAAGATGAACCAAGATGCCCAGATTTCAAGAGATGCTGCCAAGGTGAATACAATGTTTATTTGCAAAAGTTGTGTAACCCTGCATGAAGCTAGGGATAATAAAAATGAAATAAAAATTAAAAATGTAAAATTTTAGACTTTTCAGTGCATGTTATGGGTAATCTATTTTCACCAGAATAACACAATATAGTTTCAAAGATGGGGTAAATTTGAAAACCAGAAATTGAATTATAAACTTGTTATAAGTTGACTGAAAAATCGTGGATAAAACCATGAAACTAAACACTTTAGTTCCATTATCAGACCTAGTAGTAGTAGTTTTGAGTTGATGAATTTAACTGACATGTAATGATGATCTCCTTGTTCAGGCTGAATTGTCAAAACATGAGGAAACAGTGTACAGAGAAAAAAGAGATCGTGAAGTAGCACTGAATGAGTTGAAGAAACAAGCTGAAGAGAAGAAACAACATGCAGAGCGTGTTGAAAGACGGGTAAGAAATACCTATTAAATATGCATATGTTAATGGGTATTCAGTGCCTATTTTGTATGGGTTATAATAGCTGTGACATTTGTTGTATGTTGACATTGTGCTGTAAAGAATTTCTATTGTATGGAATAAAAGATAGTTAAACCAAAAAAAAAAAAAAGTTCGCAATTTGCCTGTACTTATTTTATCATTATACATATAAAAATATATATATTTGCGTGGATGTTTCTTGTCAGAATAAATATTTTTGCTTTTTATTGTAAAAAAAAAAAAAATATAATATAAGGATCTTTGTGTTTACTTGATCAAATTTGCAGTGAGGTTCCTTTTTCAAAATGATGTACTTGTATCCAAATATCTTATATAAGTTTTATTGTCTTGTCGGTAATGTTACTGTTAATTGAGAATGAGGCATCAATGAATCTGTGTCAGTTGTTGTCTTTGTCGTTATCACTAATAATGTGATAATTAATGTTTGTGTAAGTGCCATTACATAACTTGAGTAGTTTTAATTTAGGCTTTAATTAAACTTGAATATATTACCAATTACTGTAATTAAAAATCTCAGCCAAGTTCGGATTTGGTGTATTTTTCTGAGATAAGATTACTTATGATAGTAAATGATGTTGATTACAGTTGCAGCGATCATCCATACAACATGATGATTTGACGGCTGAACAGAAACAGGCTCTGAGCGGGGAAGAACAAGAGAAAAAGATTAGCACTTATGAAGAAGCCTTCAATGCCATCAAAGAGGCCACAGGTGTATCGGACCTCGCCGAAGTAGTCGCTCGATTTGAATCACAAGAAGATACCACTAAACATCTTGAAGAATTGAAGAAAGACAGCGAGAAACAATTGGCACGTCTTAAAGAAGAGAAGGAGAAACTGCAGAAGGAGTTTGAGGAGATGAAGTATTCTGGTGAAGCCAAGTTGTCTAGGTTAGTGGTTGATTTCATAAAAACCATCTACTGTTGTAGACATAGCTGAAGTTAGTTGTGGTTAGGTTCCATGGAGATGGATTTCTGTCAAACGTCAGCACTAGTGTCTGCAATGTAGATGTGATGTGTTGACTCAGGAACACACAAAACATCAAAGAAACCAGAGAGCTCTCAAATTTAACTTCTTGTTTATATTCCGCCATTTTCAGTTACACCAACGGCACTGCTTTTTACATATCAATACACTCGGGTGCTCAGGTGACATATAACACCATCACAAAAGTATGTATTCTGAGGCATACAATAAAGTAGTCCAAAAATATCACAGTAGATGATTAACATATTGCCTGCTGATGCCTTTTTCTTCAAATGCCATTCATTTTGTTCTTAGTATAAGTCTACCACTGGAAACTATCGAAAATATTGCTTTGCTTTGAATAGAAATGCCTGCACTGTATTGTGTCACATTTTTATAAGGTGTGTCAAAAAATTTGTGGCGATTTAGGAAAAATTCTCATAATTATTTTCCCTTTTTACTTCACCAGTGGTCAACGTATGCTTGAAGATTTCCAATCACATTTAGACGCTGAAGAAACTCGTCGTGATGAAGCATTCAATAAATTAGACGGTTCCAGTAAATTGCTTGTCAATGTCAAATCCGGTGTGGAACATTTGTCTGATAAACTACAACACCTTAAAGCTGTAAGTACCGGTAACTCTTGTATTTTGAACATCATATTTTTTTCCAGGACAACATTTGGCACATTTTTATGTATTTTTCTCTAATTACTTTATTGATTTTGGATCAAATAGAAATATTTTGTCATTTTTGCAAATTTTGGCATGAAAGCCGAAATCTGTGTTGATTGATGCTTGTAATTTGATTTCTTTTTGAATTTTATTTTCAACAAAAATAGCAAAAAAAAATGTACAGCAAAATGCTAATCATTGTTTCTATATCATGACTATACTACAATTCCTAAATATAATTAACCAGTACCATAGTTTCATCTTTATGAATCACATTATACTGTACATGTTACAAGTTCTGATGATGTTGCATACATCTCATCGCTTATGTCACTTGACAAATAATATCAGATCTTGAACACGTCATAAAGGCACTGAAGACCCTAACACACTGTAAAACCAATTATTTTCACTATTTTGATGTTTTGTCCATGTTCAATGGCTTTCAAGCTTGTGAACAAGAAAACAATGTGTTCTATTGTTTTTTTACATGTAGATTTAATTTAGCGGATTTTACTGATCTGCCAAAGTAGCGAAATTAAAAAAAAAAGTGAATAATTAATGCATTTACAGTAAATGCCAAACCAATTTTATGAAATTTGGCCTTGAAAATGGTTGCTTTTTTTTTCTTGAATATTGCTGATGTCCACATACATAATGTATCTGTAATTATAATATTTGTAGACAAAGGGACATGTACCTCAAGCCCAGCTATCACCGTCCTCTGATGAGTACGTACTAGATCTATTATCACAGTGTGAGGAGAAACTATTAAAACTAATGGAAGAACTAGATGGCAAAGATGTAGATGAAACTTTAAAAGCCATGGACGAAGAAGAGGTAAGACGGACAAACGATAATTTTCCTCAATTCTGTCTACTTTTGATCTCTCTCTTATTAATCCTGATTGTTGCTGTCAGTGTCTGTTCTTACTTTGGTTAGTTTCATTGATTTCAGCGTCTGAGTAAACTACCAGGATCCCGGATAATAGTAACTATATTGACCTCATCTGTCTGCTGTGTGATTCTCAAGTGTTGTAACTAGCATGCTTTAATGGTTTCTCACACAATGTAACCTGTTATTTTCACCTCTGCATATTTTTCCTACTTTACTGTACACATATCTGTGAATGAGCCCATCAAAGATTGCCCTATGTGTATGTCCGTCCAGCTGTATGTCCATTCTTACCATTCTTACACATATCTAAAAAACACTGCCAGTCTGAGCCCATTAAGGATTACTTCATGATGTGTATGTCTGTTTGTCCCGCTGTCATTCTGTACCATTCTCATATCATAGCCCATTCTGCCAGTCTGAAGTGAATGAGCCCAACAAAAATTACTTCATGATGTGTACATCTGTCTGCCCAACTGTCTGTCTGTACCATTCTTATGCATATTCTGCCAGTCTGAAGTAAATGAGCTGATCAAAGATTGCTCCATGTGGTGTATGGCTGTCTGTGTGTACCATTCTCACACATATCTTAACCCACTCTGCCAGTCTAAAGTGGATGAGTCGATCAAAGATTGTTCCATGGGGGTATATGTCTGCCCAGCTGTCTGTCTGTACCGTTCTTACACATATTCTGCCAGTCTGAAGTGAATGAGCCAATCAAAGATTGCTCCATGGGGTGTATGGCTGTCTGTCTGTCTGTACTGTTCTTACACGCATTTTAACCCACTCTGCCAGTCTGTGAATTGGTTAATGTCTATCCAGCTGCTTTCACATTTTATGATACAATAGACTTACAAGTATTTGATAATTTTCTTTCAGTTCCATGCTGGTATTGAAGGCAGTCTGCCACAGTATAATACACGTATAAAATTACCAACAACACAAAAAGATCTGGTTTATGATGGTAAGTTTCTGTGATAAAATTTCCCACTTTCACTATAAAACAAAATGCAAATTGAATTTCCAAAAATTGTTAGCCTATTGTTTTTTCAAAGAAATTGGCCGATGACCCCAAATGTTTTTCCTTCAGTATTGCATGAATCAATATTATTTGATATTCAATTCAATCCATGCCTCTCATCCAGTTAAATTGAATTTGCTTGACCAGAGTCAACTTTTTGAATATTAAATTTGTCACTTTTCACAAAATAAGCTTGCGTAAATTGAACATCTAACACCCGCATAATACAAGCCTTGAGACGGCGTAGAATGCATTCACTTCACTCATTGCATGGCATATTTAATCATTTATTCAATGCACTGCTTTTTATTATTGCATGTTTATGTCATCATTCTAGTTAATGCACATAAGAAGGATTTTTATGATGGTGAGTTTAGAGGGTTCATGTCAGCTACTTAGTTGGAAACTTGAAGCGCGGTCGTCGTCGCGCTGCGCATGTGCGAGATATATGGGTCTCATATAAACAAAGATGGCGACTTTGACTGTTGCGCAGATCAACGAGTACGAACTGACACGTTTCCAAGCTTTAATTAGGCAATTTTCATGTGATTGGAAGGTATCGAAGGAGTCACCGGCAGTAATCAGTACAAGTCGCGCCCAAAAAAGCACACTGGATTGTGGGGAATATCAATGTTTATCAACACAAATGTCGAACATGCGCAGCGTGATGACTACCGCGCTTTAAATAACATCTCATATTTAGCTTCTTTAAACATGCATTTCACATCTGATCTGTAGCTATAATTCTGCTTTTTAGGTTTAACCAAAAGTATGATTGTACTAGTCAAAATATTCTTTTGATTGTTTCAATCGGAGTGCATCCGAGTCTTTCTAGCAATGTATGAAATTAATGTCATCTTAATAATTAGTTTTGATATTTATGCTTCGTAAAATTTGTTTTCATTTCTTTAGAATTTTTCCGATTATCAGTCAGCCTTGTAAAGTATAAATTGGGCTTGAGTATTTTTTAATAAGTTTGAATCTACTTATTAATTTTAATTGTAACAACATTTTTAAACAGTAAAAAAAATTCATCTTGCTGTAATTCGAACAATGTTTTTTTCTTCTTCAGAAGATGACGACAGTGGGGATGATGAAGATGTCATCACGAGGATACAGCTTAAAAAGCAGGCTCAACAAATCGTTGATTCTAAAACCAAGAAACACAAAGTGCGTTCCCGAAAGAAGAAAGCAAAGGCATAAGTTATATCATCAATGTAAATTTTCTGGCAGTCCGAAAACGGGAGGTATAATGCATTATGGGTACTTAATATTCTCAAAATAACAAATTGTCATCTGAACTAAGATGAGAGAAATATTTAAAAACTATTTCATATACAAGTGCCCATTGTTATCAATTTTATTTTGAAAATGGAGAGAAGTGGGAAGGGGGGACTGGAAGTATGTGTTTCAGTTTGTGAATACAAAAGAAAAATTATTACTTGTTAAAAAAAAAAATTAAATTCAGCAGTGGTTCTCATGTTTATTGTGTTTAGGAATATTATCTCTTACTGGTAAAATTAGTTACATCTGATGATTGAATCATGTCTGAAGCATTCAATGTCAGAATTTGTGGTCTATTTTCAAACCTGATAAACAGAAGATGATGACAGCGGCAGTGATGAAGTGATGCATGTACATAACAGAGCTTACAAATGCTACAATGTTGAAAATTATGTTTGTCTTAGTTGTACGATACACAAAACTCTGGATCATTATTGAAAGGTTATTGTAAGGTGTGACTAATGCGTAGAGTTTTGTGGATAAAACAACCTACAAAAAAATTAGTATATATGCCATGTATTGAGATTTTAAAATGCCAAAAACTATTGCATAAAATAAATGTTGTTTTTGCTACTGGTACTGAATTGTATGTACAAAAAGACCCACGTTTGTTTCTGATAATTACTTTTAATGAAAGGAGTACCACTATATTGCTGTGATTTTCACTTGAATATGCAAAAAAAATGTCTTTTTCAGAGTTAGTTTAACATTCTGCTGTATATTGTTGCTACTTTTCATCATTGTAAATTCTTTGTGTGATAGTGGTTAATAAAATATATTATTGGAGTTTACTAGTTTTTGATATTTGAGTGCATATCTCAACATTCTTTGCAAATACCAGAATGTTCACTGATCTGCATTCATGTGTTTAAACCACTCTTAATAGTCATGTGACCCATTGTCATGTGATGCCACACTCAGCAGAACACAATCTTGCAAGCGCCACACTTTATAATTAGTAGCACAAACAAATATCGTAGACACAACACTTTTACATTGTGATGACTTGCTGAGAGTTCTTATAGGTTTGGTGTGAGGGCGCACTTCAGTTACGAGGCGGAGGTATGTGATAACATTAATTTTAATATGAAAATCTATAAGAGCAATAACAGCACATTCCGGAATGCACACAACTCACACACACATGTACTGCATTCACGCATGGTGTAGGTCACATTTCATTTGGATAAACAGGGCATAAATTTTTGCTGGGCTGAATGCATTTGGAAATACTAGACTCTCCTCCTCTACTATAAATGGTTTGGGCATAGAAACTTTGGTTTGGGCGGTTCATTTTGAGGAGGATACGTCACTATTTTTTCTCAAGAAAGTTGCTACGACTTCCTGCCGTTTTTAATTTTCATCTAACGAACACCACAAAGTCATGTTTGTTGACAGAATAACATTAAATATGCATTCTTTAAATTATATATGGTTTGGGTAATCTTTGGTTTGAGTGGCAGATTTTGAGTCGGTACACTATTATGTTTTCCGGAGTTGAAGATGGTGTTCGTCATGTAATTTAGAGAAAATCGCTGTGACTCCATGTTTGTTGCCAGGACAACATTTTTTTTAACGATAAATCATGTAAAAAAATCCATACAGCCTGCAGACTACATTTTCGCACTAAAAAAAAAAAAACAAAAAAAAAACGTTAAAGACACATAACATAATAATATAAAAAATAAAAATAAAAGAACTAAGTTGACCCATTATTTTTATTGTAGAAAAAGTTGTTCTTCTACAATCTCCATCATTACCCCAAGTTTAAAAAAAATGACAATGCTTGAATATTTGATAGGAGCACGTTTTACTTTTGTTTCCTCATAGAGCCGTGAATGTGAATTAACTGTGTAATATAAACATACGATTTTCTCAAAAATTAGGTCAATGACCTCCGTTTTTTATTATTGCTGAAAGATTATAATAGAATAATCTGTCAGTATACACAAAAATGAGGAAATTATCAATGTTTTTGCTCAAATGTATATTAAATATCCTATTTAATCTTTTCAAAAAGATAAATATTAGTTTATCACAAATAAAGAACATGGGGAAGCTTTGACATTTCACTATAATTATGTTAATTACGCTAATTATTCTTAACTAATTTCTACCATAAAGTCCTACAGTTTATGTAATCACGACAGACCACAACGATATCGTCACTTGTACTGTTTGAAATAAGTAAAATGAAATGTCGATAACATTTATAAATTATTTAAACTTTGTTTTGGATGTAAATTCTGTGACGTCACGTGCAACCCAAGAATTACGTGGTGATTAATATTTTATTTTAGGATATGTTTTATGTATTTGGCTGCAAACATGAAAGTATTCGTTCGACGAAATGCTGAAAGTTTTTAACTGCCTTTACGTACAGGGAAATCTAGAACGCATGTATTTGAGTTTTATTTGTATTTTATCAAAATATACTGGTTTTGACTGCAACCCAACGTTTTTTTTTCTTACTATGATTTAAATATTGTTCGTCTCAAGATACAATATTACAATAGTAAGTTTAAAATTACATCATTTGACAAACCAACATGACAAATCAAGAATTATCCATCATCATGATATAAAAATAATTGTTCGCAGACACTGACATCCGGAGTCACTGAATGATTCAGATCACTGGAGGTTAGCTAGTAGTTTTAACCTCTTAGCCTCCCTGTCAAACCCAGGGATTGCATCAAGGAATCATGGGACACTATTGTTTATGTTGTTTAGAATGTTAATCTATCTTTTGTTATCAATTGTAAGTTTAATCCAGAAAGCAAATTTGTTGTGAAATTAGGCTTAAATAAAATAGTTATTCGCAGTATCGTAATGTATTTGGGATTATCCCTCGAGGCTTAGCTATGGTTCTATACTTTCCTTCATTTGCATACATGGTCGTACACGTGACGTACAGTTCAAAGGTAAGAAGGCCCAAGTTCAAAGAGAACGTTCAGGTTCAAAACGGGAACACAATCCAAGTTTACTCCCACCCCCAAAGAAAAAACAAAATAAAGAATGACAATTGCTATACTCCAAAATTACTCCACTTTTTGTTGTATATTTGTGACAATGTTGTCTGTTCACGTCTCTAACCTTTCTAATAAAAAATAAATACAAATTTGCTTTAAAGGATAAGTAACGGCTTGAATACAACAAGTACTTCCCTAATAAAATGGTTCAATATGTCATTTGTCCAAAATAACTGTTTTACATGTCATAGGTATACTGTCACCCATTCGCAATCTCTAAAAGTCTTAGAAATTTTTCCAAAACTGTTGGGCTACCCTAAATTGCCAAAATAAATGTTTTATAGTTTCCGTTTGCTGACAAATGCGGTCGCACTTGTTATCATTTCTAATCTTAATAGTATACAAATAACAATTTGTTGCCAAAATACGATGGAGAATTCTAAATTGAAATATTCTTAGTTTTTCTTCTACTGTTACTTTATATGGCAATACCCACATTTTTTTCAAATCATTTTCCTGTATTTCCTCTGCATATTTTTTCCCCCTTAAATTTGATCAAAGACGTTGGAGTTTCAAATTTCTTCTTCACTAATAATAAATAAAAATCTTTTGTTTTTTTCTTTTCCAATATTGACATAATTTCTAGATATGCCTCTATTATCAATCGTTAAAGAACAGTTCTCCTGACATATAACATTCTTCCATATTTTTGGTATAGCTTCAATAATTCCCCTATAAGTCAAAAAATTGGTGATATTGCCATATTTTGTGATAAAACAAGGAAAAGACACAAATTTACCATCCTCTGTCAACAAATCACTTACATACTTTATCCCTTCATTTAGCCATCTGATTTATAACATACTGAATGGTCATTGATCTAAATATTCTTAATATTCCATAATATTTCTGATATTATTTTTTGAGATTACTGGGTAGTTTATAAGCTTTTAACTGTGACCAAAATTTTAGTATATCTCTATAAATACCTGGTAATTTGTGGTGCAATTTAACAACCTCATAATTACAAGAAAAAAGAAACTTTAAACCCCCAAACTTACAAAAATAACTTTTTGCTATTAATCCCCATACTGCTTTTGTTTCGATAATACGTATTTCCCATGCTAATTTAAAAGCCTTGTTTAGAAGTTTTAAGTCAGTCATTTGTAGTCCACCTTGACTTCTATCACCAATAATATGATGTTTCTTGCCACCCCAAATAAAATTAAAAAGTTTTGACGCCGCTTCTGCTATTCCTGGTTCTGGAATAGAAATTGCATTCATAGAATACAATAAATTTGGTGTTCCAAAGGATTTTACAAGTATTATCTTCCTTTTTATGGAAAAATTTCGTGACTTCCAAATATCCAATTTACTACTAATTTTTGGTATTTTTTGATAAAAAATGAATTTGAAGTTTTCCTTTTTATTATGTCCTAAAAATATTCCCAAATACCTAATTGGCTGTGGGGTGTAATCGTTCAATTGACAGCCAATGTGTTTTTAATTTACCAAGTAATAGAAGCTCAGTTTTATCAAGATTAATCTCTAAACCAGAGAACCTGTGGAAATGTTTCAGTATATTAGGAGAAACTTTAACTGAATTATTATTTCCAAAAGTAAGAGTAGTATCGTCAGCAAAACAAGAATTGTTGTTATTATAACCACATGGCAATTGAATTACCTGAAGCTGATCACATGATCTTACCACTATCGCTAATAGTTCTATCGCAATACCAAATAATGCTGTGAACAGTGGGCAGCCTTGTCCGATACCCCCTGTTAGACCAAACCACCTGGTTGAGAACCCTTTATTTAGTACACAACTTTCAATTATTATTATAAAACACTGATACCCATTTTTTTAAGAGAATTTACAAATCCAAATAGACTAAGTGCTTTATCTAAAAATCGATGAAGAGAACCACCCCTGGGTTTTCTCTACTTTCACAATAATCTATTATATCTGTGATTAATCTTATATTATCAATTATTTTTCGTCCTGGAATGAAAGCAGATTGATCTTCATGGATTAATGATGGTAAAATTTCTTCAAGTCTTTTGGCAATAACCTGTCACTACCTGGGGATTTATTTTGGGGGATTTTTTAAGAGCAGAGTGAATTTCTTCCTTACTAAGCAAGCCTTCAGTCATATTTATTTTACCTTTTTCTACACAAGGTATTTTTTTTTTGAAAAAACCGAAACAGTCATCAGCTTCAAGAATTGGATCTGGATTTGTTGAGTTGTACAGATTTGCATAATATAGTCTAATCTCTTTTAAAATTTCGTTAATATTATTTTTTTATCTACTCACAACTCATTTATAACTTTTTTCGTTTAGTTATTTTTTTCAAGATTAAAAATACTTTGTACTTTTCTCTCCTACTTGATACCATTTCACTCGAGATCTACTTTTTTATCTGTAATGTCCTCCAATTCTTTCTTTATTATTTCATATTTCATTAAAGTTTCGTCATTCAAATTGTCGTCTATTTTCTGTTCCAGTTTTTTTTAATTCAATGTACAACTCTTTTTCCTTATCTCTATTTTCTTTTGCTCTCTTTTTAGAAAAAAATATCTATAGTATCTCTAATTTTGTATTTTAGAAATTCAAACTTAGTCTGGTCATCTAAATAATTATTATCTTTTAATGTATTCGTAATTAATAATTTCATCATTTCTGTATACTCATGCTCCTCCAAAAGTGCACAATTCAATTTCCAGAATCCTGCCCCCCCCCGCTTACTTTCGGAGGTTTCAAGCTCAAGTGTTATTACATTATGGGATAATTTCACTAGACTTAACAAATTTCTGCAAAGTAGCTGACACCAAAAAATAATCCAAACGTGTTGCTGTGTCTCCTCTCCTCTATGTAAATCTATACCTATTGGGGTTCAATTTCCCAAACATATCTATCAGATGTACAGAATCCATACAAATCAGTTATTCTGTTCGATAATGAGACCTATTTTCAGCAACAGAACTTCTTCTATCCATAATAAATATTTAAATCACCTCCAACTATATACACGTGACCTTTCTCACGGTGGGACTCGGACTTTGTACGTAAAAAGTACATACATAATCCTCGCTGGTCTAATGTCTAATGGGATTGAAGCATTTAGTATGGGTACAGAGATACATTGGCAACAGCGTCTCAATGCCGGATGCCCGCGAATTGACCTCTAATGAGTTTAACATGAATAAAATCATATCTAATCATGTTTACGTATGGCTGCTAGAAGAACGGTTTGCCCTAAGCATTTCTTCTAGCAATCGTGTCTTAGGAATGTTGCCCGGCCGAACCAAAATGAAAAAAAAAAAAATTATAGGCGAAATACTTTTCGCATCCAAAAGGAGTCAACTCCAATTTAATTCAGGAGCCAACCATTTGAAATCATGGGGGTGGTTATAAAAGTGTGAATATTGGAATTTTATCCTGGTGGATTGTCTGTACATTTTTTTGAATATGCCGATATCCCCCACTTCAACTCCGGGCATGCGATTTGTTTTTCTTCAACAAATCTTCCACCCACCCCATGATTTCAAATAGTCTATCCCTTAGGTTGAAAGATTGAAATTCACAAATAAACTGCATCTCTACCTTAATTGTTCAGTGATAGCATGGGAGGTAGAACAATCGCGTAATTATGCGATGAGTACATACGTATACAGTTCCATTTCAGACTGCGTTTTTTTTTCTCAACAATTTTTTTGAGTCAAAACAAACTAGTTGACAAGTTGACAAAGTTTCACTGGCCGACTTCTCCTACTGGCCGACATCTTCCGTGTACCTATTTAATCGGTTGAACGCCCGGTCAGAAAATCGAGCAATAATTTAGAATAGGGGGTAGCCATGACTCCCGTGGCGTTGTAAGTAAGTAAGTAAGTAATTCTTTATTGCTATCGTATCCCATTTGAGATCTTGACAAAAAGTACAATAAAGTCAAAAACATGTAATAATAAAAAAATGAAAATAAAAGGAAATACTAAAAATACAGTAAATGAATGAAATAAATACACATCTCACAATAAGAGATAAATGAATAATTGTAATATAATGTAAATAAATGTAAATCTGTGTTTTGTGGGGTTTTTTTTTTTTTGAGGCAGCTGGTACTGAAGTTATTGTTTGATTTTTTGCTCCCTAAGCATAAAGCAAGTATAAATGTGTTTTGAAATGTCTTTAATTATGTGATCGTTTTTATTATTTAATATGTTTATTAATGTCTCTCCATGCATTTTATGTTTAGTAAAAAGGCTGGTTCTTTCTTTATCATATAGCTGGCACGTGAAAAGGAAATGTTTCTCATCTTCAATTTCTCCAAGATCACAGACAGGGCATATTCTATCAGAGATGGAGATGTTTTTGTATCTGCCTGATTCAATCTGTAAACGGTGGGCACTTATTCTAAGTTTAGTCATTGCAGCACGATATAGTGGATTTTTAATTATTTGGAGGTATTTCTCAAAAGAAAAATCAGTTTTTATTTCTCTGTATGTTCTCAATTTGTTTTTGTGATGCACGCCCTTATCATCATCAAACATGCATTCTTTACTTTTTTTCTGGAATTGCATTTTAAGTTTTTCTGTGATGTCTTCAATAGTAGCATTGCTGTATTTAATTTGCCCATCTTTCCAGATATTACTTAAATTTAGGTTTTCCAAAATCTTTTTCACACCAGATACCCAGTTTTTAGTACCAGAATCATGCATCTTAATACCAAGCTTGTATGCTTCACATACTAATGTATTTTCAGGCATTTCCTGAACCCTCATCCAATATTTTAACAATTGTTTTGTACCCTGTATTGTAAGAGGGTACCTCCCTAATTCAATTAAACATGGCAAGTTTGAGGCTCTGCTGTTCACCTTTAATAAAAACTTGCAGAATTTGGTATGGAGTTTTTCCATGGGTGTTGACAAATTCCAAAGCTGTTTTGTGTGGGCAATAATATCACTAGACCATATTTCAGTGCAGTATAAGAGAATTGGTCTAACTACTGCGTCAAACATCTTCAAATGAATTCTGAGTGGTATACAAGTTGCCGAAAATAATAGCTGATTCATTTTGAAGCAGGCCTTAAGAGCTTTGTTTTTTAGGTCTATCTGGGCTTTTTCTAATTTCCCTGTTGTATTTAAATTTATGCCAAGGTAGGTGTATGATGTCACTCTTTCTAGTACATCCTGGTTTATAAAAAATTTATATTTGTCTAGGCGTCTACCTGCTTTGTTAAATATGATTGTTTTAGATTTTTTAATGTTGATCTCCAACTTCCATTTGTGGCAGTATAATTGCAGGGAATTAATCGCATTCTGAAGTCCTGTATTGGTTTCTGAAAGGAGAAGCAAGTCATCTGCATAAAGTAAACATGGAAGTTGGTTATTTAATAAAGTTGGTGGGTCATTGTTTGATGCATTTATATGACTTTTAATATCATTTAAGTATATATTAAAAAGCAGCGGACTTAGACCATCGCCCTGTCTGATGCCTTTCTCAATTGGGAAAGTATTGGTCAAGCCGTTTTTAACCTTCACACATCCAGTAGAGTTTGTATAGATTGCTTTAATAATATTATAAAATTTACCAGTGACTCCATTGTTTCTGAGCTTGTGTAAAAGACCCACATGCCAGATGGAGTCAAAGGCCTTTTTGAAATCGATAAAGCATGAAAACAGGTACTTTCCATTGGTAGTATATTTTGTTAGCAACTGTTTTAACACAAAAATGTGATCGCGGGTCCCAAATTTTGGCATGAATCCTATCTGCTCTTTGATTATTAAATTTTTTTCCAAGAGATAGTTGCTTAAACGCTGTTTGAGAATGGATGTAAACAATTTGCTTAAAGTGTTGAGGAGAGTTATCCCCCTGTAATTACCAGGGTCTGTAGAGTCGCCTTTTTTGAAAATTGGGGTGATGATCCCTAGGTCCCAGGTGTTAGGGTATTGGCCACTAGCTAATATCAAATTAAAAAGTTTATCTAATGATTTTATTAGTGTGTTCCTGCCTGCCTTAATCATTTCATTTGTAATTTTATCAATACCCGGGGCTTTGCCATTTTTTAACTTGTTAATTGCATTGTGAATTTCAAGCTGTGAAATAGGATTATCCAGACTATCTATATGGAAACTGTTACCTTGATTTTTTTCATTATCCATGGTTACATTGATATTATTTTGTGATGTTTGAGAATTTAAATTCTGGAAATGTTTAAACCATTTTTGGCTCTCAATGTTTTCATTTTTTGTATCATTCTCATCACATTTTAATTCTTTTATGAGGTCCCAATAATCATTTGGGTTTGATTTACTCAAATTATCTAGTTTATTTAAAATACTGTTATTGAATTCTCTCTTTTTTCTTTTGAGAGAATGTTTGTAATTCTTTTTTAGATTGTAACATTGAGATCTTAATTCTTTATTAAATGGGTCTAAACATAATTTACTGGACAGCTTTTGAATGTCTTTTTTCATAACTGAAAGATCATTGCTGTACCATTTTGGTTTTTTCTTTTTTTTATGCTTTTTTCTTATATTTTTATGGTAATTTTTTTTAAAACTTTTACCAGCTGCCTCAAGATATATGTCAGTTAATAACATGCTTGCAGTGTTAATTGACTGCTGGGTGTTGGAAAAATTTGTATTGTTGAAATTGTTAATTAACCTGTTTATATTTTCGCCCTGTAATGCATAACTGAAACGATACCTTGATTCATTATCCCACATGTATGAAACATTGGTTTGTGCAGTTACATCATCATTTTTATCCTGAGGTTTTTGCAGTGTTCTATCGTATACTGCATTTGTTTCAAACTGACAAGAAATCTGACAGTGGTCAGACAATGACAGATTTAGCTGGTGCACATTAAATAATTTAAATTTGGTAAATAAGTCATTACTGACAATTGTGTAATCAACAATACTGCTACCCTTGCGTTGATGACAGGTAAATTTACCTGTGGTGTCCCCCATACATCTACCATTCAAAATTGTCAAATCAGAGGCTATACAAAGATCCAACAGTAAATCTCCATAGTTGTTTTTCACTGTTAGATCTTGGGAAGCTCTCCTAAGAAAATTATTTGTATCTGAGGACCGGTAGTCAGAATTGTTGTAAATAACAGTGTCTTCATCATTTTTTGTCCTTGCATTAAAGTCCCCAGTCAGAATAATAGAACCAATTTTGGAATATTTTGTGATATCTTTTTCTAATGATTGGAATAAATTAGGCTCCTTCCAACTGAAAATGCTTGAAAATTGAGGACTTAAATACAAGGTACACAAATAAATGTCAGTGTCCAGATGGAAAAAATTTTTGTCAAGGCAAATCCAAATAAAATCTTCACAACTGCTCTGCATACGTTTTATACCCTTTGCATAAACGTTTTTATAGTACAAAGCAATACCACCAGAATTTGAGCGGGCCTTTTTGTGTTTTTGTGTTCGAAAAGAGTGGAAGACACTGTAATTTGGAATATCTATGTTTGACTCACTATTTGTTTTCGTTTCTACTAAGCTAATAAAATCAAAGTTTCTAACACTATCTAAAAAAATATTATCTTTAACTTTTTTCTCTAAACTACCAAAAATATTCCAAGTTGTAAACTTTAGAATAGCTCTATTTGCTGTATCGGAAGTCATAATTGTAGAATGAAATAAATTGTTTAAAAAAAATTATAAAGCATGAAATAAAAATACCTTAGTCTAGGTCAAGTAATGAGTTATTAATTGTAGTCATTTTGACTTAATTAATACAAAAGAGATTATCTTCTTATATAATTGAAGATATGTGTCAATAGTTCTTCAACTGGATTGTTGTTTCTGTAGTTACGGTTATTGCTGTATTGTCTCTTCTCGCTTCTCGCGAATTCTTCCACATTGTTTTGATTATTGGTGTTTCTTCTATTAATTGGCTTGTGGCTTTGTGCCTTGTAGTTTCTTACTGCTGGATCTGATTCTCTGGTTGTCGAGTGGTTACTTAATTGTGATTTAATAGCACTGTATATGGTTTTTTTCATGTTTGCTACAATGTTCCTGGTTCCTTTGTCGTTGGGATCATGGAACTATAAACCCCAGGAAGAACAACCACTTCGTTTCCTTTGAACTATGATAGTTGCCGCGATGTCGAATGTTTATTTTGACTGTTTATTTTGTCGCATTAAAAAATAAGCCGATTTACGCAAATGAACGTTTATCTCCGACTATCGGTCATTTTCGGAGTCAATCGGACGACTCCGGGAGATCACGTGACCGAGTTGTTCCGGTTATAGCATAAAAAAACAATGGCGCCAAGACAAAAACACTGATAAATGATCGACATTCAACGGGGAAAAAAAACACATTGCCACTTCTGGCGATCGAAGGGAAACACGGAATTAGTCGGGATATCTCAACAACAAACAGCTCACCAAACCCCATGTTTCGCAAACTTTCGCAACCTTATTTTTTCGAGGGTTGAAAAAAACAAGAAGTAATCTAAAAACGACATTAAAAATTATGAAAACTCGCTAAAACTCCGACCCGTTGCATGATTTCCGGTACACTGAAGGTCACCCTGCAGACCGACTTGTTTGCGCATGCGTAGTGAACGAAATATTTTACTGCGCAGATATGAAATTTTTTTTTCAAGTTTTCCGTTTTCAGCAAAGCGGTTGAAACGGGCGTATCGGCGGCAACTAACATGGAGTATGACTAATGTCGTGGAAACAAAAGCGAAAGCACTGTAAGATAAACTAAGACAAAGGTTTTTTTAATCCTCTTAGTTTCGTTGTTCTTCCTGGGGTTTATAGTTCCATGTTGGGATGTACTTTGTCCGCATACAGATGCATCTTTATGTTCTTACCCTTGTCGCGAAAGTTATTGTTTATGTAATATACATTTTCAATATCTTCAGTGATTATCTGCAGAGATCTGTTAAGTTTAACTATGTCTTGGTTAAAGGTGTCTTTATCCACTCTCGGTAATATACTGGATACGTATACTTTGCTGGTTGGGTAGGTATTGCGTGTATGGTTAATCAGCTGCTCATATTTGTTCTGGCATTCATCTAGTGGTATTCTATTGTCTACATCATTTGATCCAATGTTAAATACAATGTAAGAGTGAGCAATGATTTTGATCTTTGTCGGAGGCAGCGACCAAATATAATGATCGCTCAGTGTTATACAACACCACTCATCTTAGTTCCACCTGAGACCCGGGATAATTTGTTCCGCGGCGATTATGTACCACCTCGGAGTAAACCGCTACCTTCCATACCCTCTTTGGAATGAAACATTCCACGCATTTGACATTTGGCTTTAAAGGTCATCCCCGCGAGAGACCCACCTCTTTCTTTGCACCAGAGCCCTGCTGTGTAGACGTGTTACTTAACCTGCCTCACAATCTGTGTACTACGACGAACAGCATGGTGAACTTAGGCGACGAGTTTCCCAACTTTAAGGCTGATACGACCACTGGTGAAATTAAATTCCATGACTGGCTAGATGGGTCGTAAGTGAATTTTATTGATTTTTTGTGTAGTTTCAAATATACACTTGCAATGAGTTGTGCACTTACTCAGGTAGCACTTATTACAGGTGGGGATGACATTGCATTTTCTGGAGTCACAAATGCCAACAAATGTTGCTTAATCTTCTGTTCGTGTATAACACGAATCTGAATAACGAAACGGGTCTTGGCGAAAATCTGGAAAAGTCGCTACGTGTCGGTAAGCAGTGATGCATGGTCCGGGTTGGGCGTACCTGTATAACTAGATGTCCACTTCGGACCCTGAAGCTGTCCCCCTTCAGCTTCATGCTTGGACCTAGGTGACCACGTGTACATTTCTATCTTCGCACCAGAAATATGCAAACTTAAATTTGTAAAGTGATTGTTTGATTTAGGAAAAACAATCGTATATTGTTCCCCAGCGTGGGCGCACTGTGCACTTAATACTGGTAATGCAGGTCTGTAATACAGGGAACATTTCATTTTTAGGGGTGACCATTTTTTTTAGAAGGTGGGGTGAATTTTGAGAATATAATCTGCATAGGAAAAAAATTGAATTAAATCCTATTATTGATAACAAAAAAAAGAGGAAAGCTAAACTAAAATATATAAGCACGCTTCAGGCCAGGGGATTGATAATCTGTTTGACAAAAATTGAGCAGGAAAAATGAAATGTTTTCACCAATGCTAAAATACCTGTCTGCTGTTTATAGCTGAGAAAAGATGAAAAAAAAGGCCGAACATTTTCACTACTTTGATCTTGGAGTTAGCGATTACTGCACATTGACCTGCATTATTGTATTAAATACTAAAACTGAATTTTTACTATTTCCAATTTGACTTCTGGGAATTTCTGGAATGAAACATAATTTTAGGTAAATGGTGATGGTCTGTCAATTTTTTTTTTATTCAGAATAGACAATTCAATGTAAAAAAAAAATAATGTGAATATTAGAGTGAGGAAATGTAGAAACAATTAAAGGAAAGCCAAGCTCAAATCTGAGTGAAAGGAATTAATTTTAGCCACCCAACATTTATCAACCCCTAATGCAACGGAATTAACATGGGTTATATTTTCATTCAACAATATGGCACTAAAAATAGTGCTGCAATATGTATAATATATTTTATACAAGAACAATAATACAATGCAACCAGAATACTATAAAGAAACGGAGCAGTAGGTGTATGATTTTTTTTTTTTTTTTTACACTTTTATATTGAGGTACCACGGTTGTCAAATTAGTTCCATAAACAGTTTTATTATCTTGAGTTTCAACACCCCCCACCCCAATAGTCCATGTATTAACTATAACTATAAAACACGCTAGGTAATATTACGTCTTAATTTAATCCATTGCTCCATTTTTTTTCCACATATTACCTATATTCACAAAGTCTCGACAATTTCCAAAGTTTTCACAAAACTGTCTTGATAAACCTTAAATAAAAGATGCCGACGATAGTCTCAAAAAAGGTGGTTCGTTTAGTAGTTTGTCAGTTTATGCATTTATTAAATTCATTACAGACATTGTCTCACCTGCCCACCAGATTTTCACTCCATGTTTGTGACAGCATTGATAAGATAGTTTATTAAAGTGTGTTTGATGTAGTGTGCTAGAAATGGATGACTGATAATTTGTCAACTTTTCATACATAAATACTGTGTGATAGTGTGTACATTTCTAGAGTTTTGAAACTTTCGTAACACTTTTACAATTGGTTCCTAAATTGCCCAGAGATATTGTTCCATCCCAAAATAACTGACAACCTTAAAAATGTCTTTTCATCAACAGACATAAAAGGGTGGCGGTCGTCCTGCAGCGCATGTTCGAATTTCTAAGAGTCCCATATTGAAATTTCAGTATTGACTATCTATTCATTGAAACTCTCTCCAGTTGTGACAAGTTTATCCTTTCCAATTTTTCTTTTTTTTTTGTATTTTGGATCTGTTTTAGTCTTGCTCTTTTGGACGTTACCTTATTTTTGTTTGTGTATGTTCCAAATAAAATATATTGTATCATATCGAACAAGACGTGACGACCACTGGCCTTTAATAATACCACAAACGTGTATACTCTCAAATCGTTTTCATATCAGCTTCCACTCAACTTTGAGCATTAAATCATGATTGGTGAAATAAATGCGCATCTAGACACTCACTGATATGTGCATGAATTCACCAATTGGTGAGTGTTCTGTGTTTTTCCCATAATTCATTGCATGAAGTTGACTGAAAACTGATATGGTAGTGTTATTGATGTGAACATACTGAAAATATCAGCCAAAATGCATCTTTTTTACTATTTTGATACAAAAGTAGGTGAATTTGAAAGATGCATGTATATGGTGATATGAAGAGGGTTATTTAAGACAACAAAACAAAATTCCCTGAGAATTACAACTTAGTGGTGGAAATCGACAAAACAGAGTTGCACAATTTCTCATATTTGTACAGAGTGTGTACATTTCTGAAATGAACAAAGCCCGATTAACAGGACCGTGCATGTACCTGGCATATTGACCCTGTCTTTAGTAATTAGCATAGCTTTATCCGGGGCTGAATAAGAAACTGTTCTACATACAGTGACAGTCAGGTGACTGTCTTCTAAAGAGGTTATAAACTTTCTATCGCGGTCAAAAGATTTTCATGCCCTTCACAATTACCGGTACTACTCAATAAAAATCAATATATTTA
This sequence comes from Saccoglossus kowalevskii, assembly GCF_978046115.1. Lineage (NCBI taxonomy): Eukaryota > Metazoa > Hemichordata > Enteropneusta > Harrimaniidae > Saccoglossus > Saccoglossus kowalevskii. The sequence goes on from NC_140657.1 coordinate 24,318,956, forward strand.
TTTTCAAAAATGTTACCTAAGCTAACAGGTTCATGTCTATGATAAGTCTCTTGCTTGAATACAGTTTTGAGTCGTAAATTTTGTACAAATGTTTCCAGATGTTGTATACCAACAACTGAATAATTAGGCTCAATTGGCATGCAAATATCGCTTTAATTTCACTTTCCATTCTTCTAATAATCTTTGTTGCTTTGGAAAAGTTAGTATAGCTCTGTCAAGCCTGTCAGACTCGGGGTGGGGTGGGGGTGGGGGTGGGGGGTTCTTTCCTGAAAAAAATAAAAGCAAAACAGCCCCGCCTATTAACAATCTTCAGGTTTGCTTCAGGTGACGTAGACAGGACAGTTATTGTGTACTATTTAAAATAACTTTTTATGCACAACAATTGTGATATGTGGCTTTTATTTTGTTGATTACTGAATGAATATAAAATGTATGTGACAGAATTTTGACTAAGAAAGATGTTGATCAGATCACATCTGAATTAAGTGTCTGGTATTTCCTTATACGTGACATGGTTACTAAACTGCTAGCTATACAATTGTCAAGTGGTAGCATGGCAGGTGGGATATCTATATCAAGATGGAATATAATAATTCTGAAGTCTATGGACAATAAGTCACAACATTGTGGTGTTGAATTAGAGCTTCCACACAATAAAATACAGTTTAAGTAGTTTAAAGGTACAAGAACTGAATAATAATAAAATAATGTACATCTATATACATGTATGTAGATTAAATATAAAGTAGTACTTAATTAATTAGACATTGAACTGTATCAATAGATCTTAAAGGGTGGTGGTCGTCACACCAAGCATGTGCGAAATTTGTGTTGATAAACATAGATTTTGCCACAATTCAATACAAATCAAATCACAAGTGCAAGTTTCGAACAGGCGCTGCACGACGACCACCAATGGTTTGGGGGATCTTTGGTTTTAGTGGCAGATTTTGAGTCGGGTACACTATTATTTTTTACGATAAATCGATTACGATAAATCATGTAAAAAAATCCATGCAGCCTGCAGACATTTTCATACCAGAAAAAAACGTTAAAAACACCGGGAAGCTGAGAGAAAATCGGTGACGAATCAGTGATATTTGATAAATTTGTTTGTTTTTGTGGAAAAAAGAATAATGACGCAAATGACAATCGCTTCGACACTGGAGGGCGCGATTTTTAGGGAAGATGTATTCTTTTGATCAAGTATTGCAATCGGGATTTTAGCCTTGTTGAATTATTAATTTGGGTTCGAAGACGACAAAATATGATATGGCCATGCCATCCTGGACCCATTATTGCATTTATATGTAACGATGTTCAGTAAAACAAGGCAGAAAGCGTTGATTCCTTGCCAGGTTCACAATCCCGAATCGAATTTTGAGGGCTGTTCCGGTGGACACAACCGCGATGGGCTTTGGTATACATGATCGGAGGATAAAAATATTATTTGTAATACATTATTACGGAGTCAAGAATATTTGTTTATGAGATTATTGAAATTCAAATAACAGTTTTTGAAACATATAAAATAATAATATAAAAAATAAAAATAAAAGGACTAAGAATATTTCGCTTTTGTACGTACGCACGATACCGGACGCACAGTATTTTACTTCTCTATCGCGCACTGTGTGGACAAACTATTATAAGTTGAATACTATTTTATGTCGTTGACCCATTATTTTTATTGTAGAAAAAGTTGTTTTTCTACAAACTCCATCATTACCCCAAGTTTAAAAAAAATGACAATGCTTGAATATTTGATAGGAGCATGTTTTACTTATTTTTCCTCATAATATAATATAAACATACGATTTTCTAAAAAAAAAAAATAGGTCAATGACCCCAGTTTTTTATTATTGCTGAAAGATTATAATAGAATAATCCATCAGTATACACAAAAATGAGGAAATTATCAATGTTTTTGCTCAAATGTATTGAATATCGTAATTAATCATTACAAAATTAATTAATCATTACAAAAAGATGAATATTATCACCAGAAAAAAAGAAAAAAACACCAGCAATCTTTGACATGTATTAAACATTTCACTATTATTATGTTTATTACGCTAATTATTCTTAACTAATTTCTACCATAAAGTCACAGTTTATGTAATTCTTGAAATAAAATGAAATGTCTAACATTTAATAATTAACTTTGGTATTACATCGTGATAAATATTTTAGGGTATGATTTATGTGATTGGCTGTAAACATAACAGTATTTGTTCGATAAAATACTGACAGTTTCTGACTGTCTTTACGTACAGGTAAATCTAGAATGCATGAGTTGTATTTGTATTTTATCAAAGAAATACTGTTTTTGACTGCAACCCAACGTTTTTTTTCCTCATTGTTCGCCTCAAAATACAAAATTAAGTTTAAAATTACATCATTTGACAAACAAACATGCCAAATTGAGAATTGTCCGTCATCATGATATAAAAATAATTGTTCGCAGACGCAAAATGAGATGAAACACGCAGTCGTAGTTGCCGTAGACTGAGTTTAAAAATGTCTAATTGGAGTGAAGCATTTTTTGAAAAAAGTGCATGCAATTTGGTATGGGTACAGAGATACATTGGCAACAGCGTCTAAATTGTTGCGTTCACGCACAGCTCCTTAGCACAAGCTAAGAGGTCAAATTCCTTAGCCAGTGCTAAGTAAACGTGTGCTTCTGATGCCCGTGAATTGACCTAAAATCTTGTCTTATAGTGTTGCTAGAAGAACGGTTAGAAAATTCTATCAAGTTTTTTCTAAGCTTTTCTTCTAGCAACCTTGGCTTAAAAATGTTGCCGAACCAAAAAAAAAATAATTGTAGGCGAAATACTTTTCGCATCCAGTTGTGACAAGTTTATTCTTTCCAATTTTTTTTTTTTTTTGTATTTTGGATCTGTTTTAGTCTTGCTCTTTTGGACATTACCTTATTGTTTGTGTATGTTCCAAATAAAATATATTGAATCATATTGAACAAGACGCGACGACCACTGGCCTTTAATAATACCACAAACGTGTATACTCTCAAATCGTTTTCATATCAGCTTCCACTCAACTTTGGACATTAAATCATGTTTGGCAAAAAAAATGCGCATCTAGAAGCTCACTTACATGTATATGTGCATGAATTCACCAATCGGTGAGCGTTCTGTGTTTTTCCCATGATTCATTTTAAAAGATGCATGTATATGGTGATATGAAGAGGGTTATTTAAGACAACAAAATTCCCTGAGAATTACAACTTAGTGGTGGAAATCGACAACACAGAGTTGCACAATTTCTCATATTTGTACAGAGTGTGTACATTTCTGAAATGAACAAAGCCCGATTAACAGGACCTTGCATGTACCTGGCATATTGACCCTGTCTTTAGTAATTAGCATAGCTTTATCCGGGGCTGAATAAGAAACTGTTCTACATACAGTGACAGTCAGGTGACTGTCTTCTAAAGAGGTTATAAACTTTCTATCGCGATCAAAAGATTTTCATGCCCTTGAAAAATGCCCTTTCAAAAATATTACTTCGGCTAACAGTTTCATGTCAATGATAAATCTCTTGCTTGAATACAGTTTTGAGTCGTAAATTTTGTACAAATACGTTCGCAGATACTATTGTATAATAACAATTGAATAATTATGCTCAATTTGGCATGAAAATATTGCTTTACTCTCACTTTCCATTTTTCTAATAATCTTTGTTGCTTTGGCAAAGTTACCGGTAGTATTACCCCCCCCCCCCCCCCCCCGTAGTTCTGTCTAGACCGTCAGCAGACTCGGGGGGGGGGGGTCTTTCTTGAAAAAAATAAAAGCAAAACAGCCCCGGCTATTAAAAATCTTTATGTTTGCTTCTGTTGCCGTAGATAGGCACTGATTGTGTACCATTTAAAGTTCCTTTTTATGCACAGATTGTTTTGTGGCTTTTCTTATGTCGATTGCTCAAAGAAATACAATGTACCGATATGTGACAGAATTTATCCGGTAGACTAAGGAGGATGTTGATCAGATCACATCTGAATTAAGTGTCTGGTATTTCCTTATACGTGACATGGTTACTAAACTGCTGGCTATACAATTGTCAAGTGGTAGCATGGCAGGTGGTATCCATATCAAGATGGAATACAATTCTGAAGTCTATGGACAACTAGTCACAACAACATTGTGGTGTTGAATTAGAGCTTCCACACAATAAAATACAGTTTAAGTAGTTTAAAGGTACAAGAACTGAATAATAATAAAATAATGTACATCTATATACATGTATGTAGATTAAATATAAAGTAGTACTTAATTAATTGGACATTGAACTGTATCAATAGAACTTAAAGGGTGGTGGTCGTCACACCAAGCATGTGCGAAATTTGTGTTGATAAACATAGATTTTGCCACAATTCAATGCAAATCACAAGTACAAGTTTTGACTTGCACTAATTACTGCCGATGACTCCTTTGATACCTTCCAATCACCTAAAAAAATACCTAATTAAAGCTTGGTAACATCTCAGTTTGTACTCGCTGGTCTGGCAACTGTCAAAGTCACCATCTTCGTTTCTATTAGACCCAGATCTCGTGCATGTGTCATGCAACGAGTACTGAGCTACCTGCAAACAAATCATTCACAATAACGGCACCAAATATGTATGTGATGTAATCTCACTTGGTAACCAGTCATTGACTTCATGTAGTTTCATGGTTTCGCTTCAACATGCTTTTACTTGTGATTAACAGTTTTAGAGTTGCGCAATTTGAATGCACTTGCATGTTCCAATGCCATGACGTTCTCTGATGTGTACCAACCGGCTCATCGTTGCACGACCTACTATTTTCTTCCCAACTCCCCCAAGCTTTAAATGTAAATGCTTTTGAGGACTGAAATTGAGTGAGAGATAATGTTGTAAATATAAACCATAATTAATATATGCCAAATTGTTGGTCCCTATCAGTTACAATATTCAAAACTTTTGTAACATTTGTTTTGGAATCTTGTGTTTGTAAGTCACAAGTCGAATAAAAATAAAAATTGACCAAATTGAAGATAAGAAGTTTTTGAAATGACATTTCACGGCACTATGCTGATGAGATGTATATCTGTAAGTGACGTGTTCAGCAAGAGTTGGCGTTATTGGAAAGAACAAGACCAGGAAATTTTAATGCAACTTCTGATGAGCAAATCAAGTATTCCAATCAAACAGTACAGTACAACCACCAGTTAATTGGGGAATTTTATTCATTGTGTTGCTCAATAATTTGTACAGGTCCTAGAAATCTGAAAGACTCTCTCTGATTGGCTAAATATAGATCTGCCAGGACTGGATGGCCAATCAGAAGCATTTTTTTTAAAAACCTTGCATTTATATTTTTTTTCAGATGGGCTATTTTGTTTTCCCACCCCGCTGACTATACCCCTGTCTGTACAACAGAGCTGAGTCGTGTTGAAAAACTCGTACCAGAGTTTAAGAAGCGTAATGTGAAACTGATTGCATTGTCATGTGACAGTGTTGCAGACCACAAAGGTTGGATCGAGGTAAGACTACATGTGAACATAGTTTCTTCTAAAAACCATTTTTTGGAAATTTTTAGTGAAACTGCACTAATCTACCGGTGTATCATAGAACAACATCAGTAGAGGTCACAACATGCTGTAAACAATTAAATTTTCGCTGCTAGGAATTTGTGCAAGTTGAGAAAATTTCTCCATAGTCTCAGTGATTCTGTGTCTTTAGGATCCATGTGAAAGTTGCTGTGATTCTATGCATGGTTAACATATCACTTTGCTTTGGCCCGTCGCTCCTCCTGGAACATAGGCCATCGATGACAGTTCTCCAGCGTATGTGGTCCTGTGCTGCAGTCTCAAGCTGTACCCAGGTGGATTTTGAGCGCCTAACATGGCTGAGGTCTCTCCGCCCCATGGTTAACGTATGGAGATCGCATAAAATAATGCCTAATAACAATCTTATTCTGTAGGATATCAAAGCATATTCTGGTGTTGCCGGGGTGTCTTATCCGATAATTGCTGATGAGAAACGAGATTTAGCCGTAAAACTTGGCATGGTAGATCCTGATGAGAAAACTGCAGCTGGTTTGCCGCTCACTTGTCGTGCTGTAAGTCGTTGTTTACAACTTTGCCTCTTTCTGCTTGACATCAGTCACGTTATCCTGTGGATCGCAACACATCTTCGCTAGCCAAGGTCTAAGATTATTCGGCCAAGATTATAAACAGACTTTGGCAGAACGACCATCAAATATGCGTATTCTAACAGCGCCCCCAGTAGTCAGTAGCGACTAATCATTGTCCAATCAGTTCGCAGGTTACAAATCCCTCTTTGCCGTTTCATTTTAAACAAAATGGCGGCGCCCATGAATCGTGATATTTGTGATGATAAAATTGCGAAAGTTTTCGGTGTTGGTGCCCTCAAGCCTCATCAGGTACAGACAATCGACGCAGTGAGTTTTTATAATTTAGTCCAAGCTGATTGGGCGCCTTGTTTCGAGGCGCGCTCAATAACATCTCACTGCTTAAGATATGCAATTAGCCTATGCGATCCTGCATGGTATAGGTCGAAGACACGGGACCATGTGATTCAGACGATGATAACTGTGTCACCAATAATATTGTAAGCATTGGGCAAGCACAAATATCAATTTGGTATTATAATACAGGCTTCCAATTAATTTATCAAACTTGTTATCCTGAGAAAGCAAGATATCAATAGTTCATTAGTTGGATCGTTATTTGTGGAGAGCTAATTACCATTATCATCCAAAATTGTTTTCCAGGTTTTTATCATTGGGCCTGATAAGAAGCTGAAACTGTCATTTCTTTATCCTGCTACCACTGGAAGAAACTTTGAGTAAGTATCTTATTGGGCTTGTCTTTATATTAGTGTTCAGTACTGTAAAATCTGTATTAGGAACCGTGGCTTCTATTAAAATGGTACAATGCAACAGAGGGGGATGCGGCTTCTATTAGAGCATCTACACATATGAGAAATGATGAATTTTTGGGTTCTCAAATATTCAAAAAGAATGGGTGCGACTTCTATTAGGGATGCGGCTTCTAATACAGATTTTACGGTATTATCTTGAGCACTCGGACGATTGTACAATAAGCGCATTAATAATTAATTCAGAGTTCAAATTGTCACTAATTTAAATTCGCATGGGCATCTATATTTACAATGAAATGTATTATTTCATTGGCATATCCATGAATTTCAAACCTCAAAATATCCAAAAGAAATTCGTGAAATTCAATGTCTTAATTATTATTGTGTTCACTGTGATTTAATTTTAACAAAAATGTGAAAATTATTTTAAAAAACTCCCACATAATCCAAATTTTGTACTTACATGTAATAAATATTGGTCACCAGGGTCATAGCAAAAAAATGAAAAATGTCTATCTAAAATCTATATTGAAATGCAAGATATTAATTTCTGGTTTGTTATCAGATTTTTGTTGATTATTAATGGCTATTTTCTAAAAACTAATAGCTGTCAACAAAATTTATAGAAATTTTGTGATTGTCTAAAATGATTGGTAGATGGCTACCAACTTGTTGATTACTGAAGCTGTAAAAACCACTCCGAAAATGGAAGTTGCCCCACAGGCCTACAAATTCCTCAAATCAAGATTTCTCTCCTTTAAGAGCCCGCACTTTATGTCGTGGAAGATCACACAGAACTTTAGAATTTTGCTTTAATATGCAGCCTATGATTATTCTGTTTAACTTTCAGTGAGATTCTGCGAGTAGTTGATTCTCTCCAATTAACAGCCACAAAGAAAGTTGCTACACCAGTCGACTGGAAGGCAAGACGATTTTTATTTAATCAGTACATACTTTCTTTCCTGAAAATTAATACGATTGGATTTCCAAATTCAATTGTGCTACAATAAGTCCAAAAAGATTTATTCCTTATCATCTCTTCAGTGTTTTTCTTCCAAAATAATTTTTTTTTTAAGGTCACAAGTTCAGAAAAATATGTCTTTGTCTACTAGAAAAAAATTAATTGAATTGCATGTTTTTGAGATAAAATAATTATTTTTGTTTGCTTTTGTATATTACAGCCGGGTGAGAAGTGCATGGTAGTGCCAACTGTAAAACCAGAGGATGTGGCTAAACTATTCCCCAAGGGAGTAGAAATAAAGCCTGTACCTTCCGGCAAACAATACCTACGTATGACTCCCCAGCCATAGTCTCTCCCATTAAAACAATGTTGGTTATGCATGTATGCTTATAATATCATGATTAGTCTCATTTCACTACAGGGTTTATTCTGTGTTTTTTGACATTTTACTCTGTGTAATACTTAGCTAAAATTACCTTGTCATGGACAATTAACAATTTTGGGGTGTTTTAAATTTTTCAGAAGGCTATTTTGTCTAGAGGACTACCGGTAACATCAATTTATAATTTTTGAATTTTTGTTTTTTTGCATTTTCAGTCCATCAAAATTTCCTGACTTTCTAGTATGGATAGAGGGGTACGACCCTGCATGAAATACTATTTGTTTTTTGCAAACTTGGTTAATTTGAGCACACCCTTTAGTATGCTATTTACATGCCATGTCAAATATTATGCATTTTCTCATTTAGTTCCATGTAGAAAATTTTGGCTTGGTATTAGTAATTTTACAAAAAAATGTAAAACATCATCTGAATTTGATATTCTAGTCTTTGATATTTTTCGAAATTCATGGATACCAACCGAGTAAAAATAAGATGACAATTTGAATTTTAGTCTCAATACTAAAAATTAATTTAACCAGGAACAAATTAATATAGATGACTAGATGTACATGATTATTTGAAGCATTCTTGGATTAATTCTGGGTCAGTGTTCTCTAAATTCTAGATGAATGCTCATCCATTTTTCATCTTGTATGCTGTGCTGTTCTTACTAGGGCGCCCTCAACGAGAATGCAAGTATATAATCTTTCACATGGTTGGCGCCCTCAGTGGTCAAGAATTTTATTGTATATTGGAAAATTATAATAATTAATATAAAAGCAATCAATAAAAATTATTACTAAAAAAAATGTGTGCAATGTATTCATTATGATTAACTTGCATGTGTGCAAGCAAAATCTCAAACTTTTAAACAGATTTTGATCAAATTGTGTACTAAGGTACTGGCATTAGTTTTATGACAATGTCTGTGCATATTAAGTAGCTAATTTGCATGTCATATTGCAGAGCTAATTTTGATAAGATTTGCTATATTGTGGTGCACATCTGGCTGATATTCTTCACCACTAATGCTATTGCTCGCTCACTCGAGTTTTTAATAACTCAATGATTGCATATTCTGTTATTTACACCGAGCCTTGCAGAGTTTTGGGGTTAGGTGTGATCATAAACTACTAGAGCAAACCTCTAGCAACAAAAAGGTGTATTTGTGAAGGTAGTGCTGTTTTATTCTAGTATGAGATTAAAACTTGAAATAATTTTGACATCAATTATAAAGAAAAATTCATTTATTATATAATACAATGTATATACAAAATTACAAACTATAATTTATAATGCATAAAGGAGCATGCCTGTTTCATATTTTTAATACATGTATATGGCAACTCGTAAGCATTTTTTTTTCTATAAAGCCACTGCACAAATTTATTTAATCAAATTTTCTTGCACAACGGCTCTGAAATAACCATAATGTTGAGAGATTTATATACAAGGTAGTCTCCAGAAATGCAACTATTGAACATGTGATTTTGATGCCATAAATTACTTGTAAAAATGGATGAAAATTTCGGGTAACGAGAGATCAGTCGCTAATATATTAAATGCGCATGTTTCACGCAACCCTTCAATCGTAAAGATGTATAAAAGGACATACCTTGTTTAGAAATTGTGGCTATTTGGCAGCAATAAATGTAAATAAAAAGCACCTTGCATAATGATAGGTTCTTGATATACTAACCAGGATCAATCTTCAAATAATAAACACTTGTGGCAACATAATTCGTAAATATATTAAGCGTAAATTGTGGCAGAAAAAAACTCAAGAATCTGAATAAAATGACATGGGTCATGGTACAGTGTCGTCAAATGACTGGAACAATCAGATTTGTATGATAAATATTCTTGAAATTCATTGTAATGTTGTGTACACGACTCGCTGAAAATGTAAAACATTTGAAATTAAATGTCAGACTTCAATAAGGATTATTTCTAATACTTCGTTATATACATTATTTATAATGACAAAAATATCTTAATTTTGAGCTTCTCAAACTTGAGCAGAATTTTGTTTAAAACCAGTAAAAATTCATATTTTTATTTGCACATTAAAATTATTAATTTTCAAATGGCAAGTCTCGAACCACCTCCTCTTATAAAATGTACATATTTACAAATATTACAGTGGTAACCCTGTTTTGTGTTTGCACATTTACAAAATTTGATTTTGTTAAACATGCAAGAATTCAAATTTTCTGTCCTTGCTTATGGTGTGAAGAATATAATAAATACATAACCAATGCACATGACTATCAGAAACATAACACACTATACATAGCTAATGCACGATATGTAATGAAGAAAACATGATACATAATCAATGTACAGAAGGAACATGACCTTGTGATGCATAATTACTGAACATTAAGAAACGCGATCACATGATACACATAACCAGTGGCTATAAGGTCACATGATGCACATAACCAGTGGCTATATGGTCACATGATACACATAACCAGTGGCTACATGGTCACATGATGTACATAACCAGTGGCTACATGGTCACATGATGCACATAACCAGTGGAAATATGGTCACATGATGCACATAACCAGTGGAAATATGGTCACATGATACACATAACCAGTGGAAATATGGTCACATGATGCACATAACCAGTGGAAATATGGTCACATGATGCACATAACCAGTGGAAATATGGTCACATGATGCACATAACCGGTGGTTATAAGGTCACATGAACACACCCTGTGCTATGCTGTGGTTGAACATCTTTACAGTTTTTCTCTAACTAGTAGATGATTTTTTCTTGATCAGTAATTTTATTCTACTATTTCTCTTTTTAAGCACTGGTCGTTTTTCTGATGGTGACTGCTTCTTCCTAAGTTCAAAGGTCAAATCCGGTGCAGACTGATTGATTGCATAAAATACATTGCACTTGTCAGGGATCACCATTTCTGCGAGAAAAAAAATTTAACAGTTAGAACGCTAGAATGTCAGTAATTTAAAATTTTTCTTTTTATGTAAATGTTGACTATCGGTAATGAAGCTATTTTTGATTTATAACTATAATCTAACTCTGTTCTCAATTCAATTTATTAGTCTGGATAAAGAAAAACTGTGCGGGAACAAAATATGGTAAGAATTGATTACAGTATGAAATTTTGTTCTTTCACAAATTGTTAAAATGTGCTGCAACTGGGAAGAGTCAATTTATTAAGATCGAGATGCAAACTTAATGTTCTACACAAAAATAGTAGTTCTGTCGTCTAAAATAAAATGCACATTCAACTATGACAGAGTCATAGACTCTAATCGGTCTGAAGGTGTTTTAATCTGGGAGTAAGTGCAACTTTTCTTTTGATGGTAAATAAAATGCATGGCCACTTTTAATTCTAATCATATGTAAATTAGGTCTTGTGTCTATCTGAAATTTATGATAAACACATAAAAATACTGTATTTGCTCTACTGGTAGCAGATGAATTTACTTAAATGACAGAGGTGCATTTATGATTGAAATGATGCATACTGGTAATTCAATGATAGAGCATACTAAAAATTGAAAATACTGTAAAAAATTGTATTTAACAGACATTGTTTAATTAATACGTTGCGGCGGTTCTATATTGAACATGACGCAATATGAGAAATGATGCTTTAAATCAAAGAAAGCTTAGAAAGAACTCCCGTGTGCTGAGAGTATTGGAGACACATTAAAAATTAATTCAAAATTACTTGAACTTGAGATGTTGATGGAAACACAGAAAACTAATTATGCAAATTAGGTAACTAATATGAACAGATTTAAGTGTAAAACTAATAAGGTCTGCACAATGTACCAAGTTTCATTGAAATGTGATTAGAACCAAAATAATATTAATTATTATGCTAATTAGAGAATTAATATGAACAGATTTTAACCCAAAATTAGTCAGGCTGTCTATTGTCCTCGAGCACTTATGTACCAAGTTTTATTCAAATGTGATGATCAATACTTGAGATATCAGTATTAATTAATTAATTATATTAATTAGGTGATTAAGAAGCATAAATATTTACCAAAAACTAATATGGTGTATAGTCCTAGGTTCATTGAAATGTGATGGGTACTCTTTAAAAGTTTCATTGAAATCCAAAGAGTGGCTTTTAGACATCAGTGCAACAGCCATAAAACAGCAGAAAATTAACTAATTATGCAAATTAGGTAATTAATAGGCACAATTATTTATCCCAAAATTAATCAGGTATCTGCAGTCCTAGAATATCTATGTCGCAAGTCTCATTGAAATGTGATGATTAGTACTTGAGATATCAGGTGAAAAGCTGAAAATTAACTAATTATGCTAGTAAGGTGATTAATATGCACAAATATTTACCCAAAAACTAATTAGGTCTCTGCACAGTCCTCAAGTAACTATGTACCAAGTTTCATTGAAACATGATCATTACTACTTGAAATATCAAAAGCTGAAAATTAATTAATTATGCAAATTAGGTAATTAATATGTACTGATATTACCCTAAAAACTATCAGGTCTGTGCAGTGTCATATGACATATATGTACTCATATGACATATAAGTTTTATTGACATGTTATGATTAGTACTTGAGATATCAGTGGAAAAGCCGAAAATTGATTAATCATTATGTAAATTAGGTAATTAATAATATTAACAGATTTTTACCCAAAAATAATCAAATCTGCGCATTAGTTCAGAGCATCCATGTGCCAAGTTTCATTGAAATCCAATGAGTGGTTCTTCAAAAATCAGTGAAACAGTCATAGAACAGCTTAAAATCAGTTAATTATCATGCAAATTAGGTAATTAATATTCATAGATTTTTACCCAAAACTAATCAAATCTGGGTATTGGTTCAGAGCATCCATGTGCCAAGTTTCATCAAAATCCAATGAGTGGTTCTTCAGATATCAGTGGAACAGTCTTGGAACAGCTAAAAATCAGCTAATTATCCAGCAAATTAGGTAATTAATATTCATAGATTTTTACCAAAACCTAATCAACTCTGCGCATCATTCCAGAGCATCTATGTACCAAGTTTCACAAAAATTTGATTAGTGGTTCTTGAGATAACGGTGGCACAAAAAAAGTGACATACATACATACATACATACATACATACATACATACATACATACATACATACATACATACATACATACATACATACATACAGACATACAGACATACAGACAGGGTAGCTGCAAAGACTCCCTTTTGTGCTTCGCACACGGGAGTCAATAAAATTAAAATTTTTAGTTCTGAAAAATCATTCCATATGAAATTGTTTTTGTGATATTTTTGACTGATGTATTTACCTTCGTCGTCTGGCAGAAGCTGAACTAATTCATAGCTGCTGATTGGTTCTTCATCCTTTTGGTATTTGCATAATGCTGTTGCTATGACAGCAGGTGTATGCTCTTCATGGTTTACCTACAGGTAATACAATTGATTGTAAATTCATTTTATCTGGTAACTTGGGTTTTGTCTAACACAAACAAGGAAATTATGTAAAATGTGCAAAATGAGACACTAAAACAATGAAAAAATAAAAAACAAAATTTAAACAACATTTTTTAGAAGACTTGTGTATTTAAAGATATAATTGTTTCAATTAATTCAAAATTCCATACTAATTGAATGAATACTAACATTCGTTGCCATGACAACATCCTTTATTTTAAGATAAATAATTCTATATTATCCAGCAATATAAAATTAAATTAAAAAGATCAAAGTTGTTAATATTGACTTTTTAATTATTATTTTATGTTTAAATTTCAATCATTAATAAAAGGCAAATGTAAATTTTGGAAACTGCCATATTATTTCTTATTGTCAAATAAGTCATTTCATATTCGGAAATTACAAATCCTAATAAGGTAAGTTGTATAATAACATTTGTTGATACTTACTAAAATACTCTTGTAAATATTGCCCTGGTCTGAGTTGTTCTCCATGCTCACTTTGATAGCACAACTTGTTGGAGACAGGTATCTAGGCGACAACGGTGTCAGTGATGAAGAAGAGCTGATTGATGATAATTCTATTGATAAGGATGAGCAGGATGACGATCTTGACATTCTCTGTCGAAGAAAATAAAATAGAATAATTAATTAAAATTATTAATATAATGAAAAGCCATAAAATCTGAACAGCAAGTAAGAGTGGTTTTCACAGAGTATTTTCCAGAGTGAAGCTATGTCACAAAACTTTCTATGTTGTTCTAACACGCACCATTGTTCTGTGTATTTCTATGGGCTCTGTGCGAGCTGATGTAGAACGCCGGTCGAGCCGGTGAAAACAGCTAAAGTCAAGGAAACAACACAAACTCAACTTTTAGGTATGGTTTTTATGGTCTTTGTTTTCACTGCTGCGTTTGCCAGGCGGTGAAATGCTTCGATGTCCGCCTTCGAGAATACCACTTCAAAAGTTAATAAGTTATTTTTTAGAGTCAAAATTAGCATGGAAATAAAACTTAGAAACCAGTGTTCTCCCAAGGTATTTTTGGGCAGGTTCATTGTTTTACTGTGCAAGAAAACAATATAAATTATGTTATTCTAATAAGGCTACTCATTATGTAAATTAAGCTGTATTGTTATTTAAATGATATACATAATTGTTTAAAAGAACCACTGGAACTTGCCACAATGTTGGGTCAGCACAAGTTTTTTCAGGAAATAACCTTGTCAAAAGTGTACAGTTGTTTAATAACCTAAATTGAGCTTATTGTTCTATAGCAATATTTAGTCCATGGCAAATGCAATACCCACCATCAATCCAGGTGCTGGCGAATCTGAACTTGAAACGCTGACTCCATCTTCTGAACTTGTAGATGACCCACTTGAAGACCAATGAAATATAGCCGATCTTCGTCGCCACGTTCCTCTGAAAACAAAAAGTAAAATTAAAAACATTTCAAAAACCAATGAAAAGGATGAGCTTAGTTGATGTCAAAATAGCACATTAAATTGATTTTCGCTGAAGGAATGATTCAGTGAAAATAAAATCCATTGAATATACCTTTTATCCTATATTTTACATTCAACTTGTCAAAAATCAGTAAAAATAAATTCCATACAAAACACCCAAAAAGTCCTTTCAGCGAAAACTAATTCCAGCTAAAATAAATATTTTACAGTAGTAAAACCATACCTACCTTGCACCAATCAATATAGAGTGAGCCATGCCCAAGAGTTCAAATGGCTAAGTATGAATAAGCATAGCAAAATATGCAGTGTTCTCCCCAGAAATTTTTCATAGAGTCGCGGCTAATTTGCATAATAATTAGCATATAATTAGCATAAATTAACATATTGTTTGTCATATGGGGAAATAAAACAAAACCAGTTTTTTTCCTTTTTTTCTATTTATTTTATGTACAATCTGTATACAATTATTGCACTGCATGTTTAGTATTGCAAATGTCCTGCAGAAATACTGAGTTTTCTGTTTCTTTGCTTGGCCCAGCAATCAGCAACTTTATAAAACCCTGTTCAGTCCCGGTAAATTAAACATGGGGTTGATTATTCTCATTGCTTGTCTTCCGTTTCTGTTGTTTTCCGATTAAGTACAACAACTGTTACGAGTCACGATACTTAACACGCTACTATGTTCGAGCAATAATAGTTTTTCTGGCTGAAATTATCCATCTTTATGTATTTTTTTTAATCATCGATGTTGTCTGTTCAACACAATTGTGAACAATTCGAGACAACGGAGGTCTGAATTACGAATTGTCGCCATTGTTATACCACGTAATATTGAGGTTTTTCTTCCAAGAAATAACACAAGTGTCACTCCAATTTCCACACGTTTCTTGATTAGAATTCCCGATTTCTTGATAAATATATTATTTTCAATTATGCTTCACTTAATTCATCCGAATCTGAGCACGATATGCGATCCGAGTGGGAAGTTCACGCTCGCTGGATCTTACATGGGTGACGCCATCTTGGATTCACAATCACAAGGTCAAAATTGTTTACATCATAAATATATATTTTTTCACATTTTGATCTCAAAAAACAAATACAATATCAAAAATACTGACAAAAATCAAAACTTAGAATAATAGTACGACTACATTTCTAAAAATAATAATGAAAATACGTTTCGTACACACCAGAAACATGTGGCTTTTGACCCCAAGTGTGACTATATCATTTGCATATGAATATACGTTTGGCAAAGAGCGTTTGACACCGGGGCTTACGGCTTTGTCTTTATAGAACTGCTTTGTTTTTTTAAAACGATATCCAACCAATGAGAAAATCCCGGGAAATTGGCGTTAATACAATGCATTTGTAGATTTAACTAGTTAGCCAGGAAAATTACAGTCTACAGAGACTGAAGAAATCAGATCACGGGATAAATAATAGCATCGCGGAGGAAACACAGCGTCGCGGGCAAATTCGATCGCGTCGGGGCCCGCGACGCTGTTTTGGCCTGGGGAGAACACTGATATGTCATGTGACTTACCCGAAACTAAACTGTGACTTTTTGTGGCTTGGTGTCTTTGGACTGAGCGGTTCAATAATACATGACAGATGATAGCTAGGGAAGAAAAAAAACGTTTTTAGAATATTATACTAAATTTATTTAATAATTTTCTTGCATACTGTTTGGTACACATATACTCAAGTGTTGATAATAATCTCTGTCAAAAAACAAACAATTTGCATAATAATACAATATAATTTGATGTACTATGAAAAAAAAAAAAAATTAACAAAATCTTTAGCTTAGTGGTTTTTAACTAGCACCCTAGCTTACATGTTGTGAACTGAGCAAACAAAATCTGACACCTTAGCTTAGGGGTTTTGAACTAACACCCTAAACTTACATGTTGTTAACTGAACTAAGCAAACAGAATCTGGCACCCCTAGCTAGCTTACAGATTGTGAGCTGAGCAAACAAAATCTGGCCCCTAAACTTAGTAGTTTTGAACTGAGCACCCTAGCTTATATGTTGTGTACAGAGCAAACATAATTTTGAACCCCTAGCAACCAAATAGATTGTGAACTGAGTAAACAAAATCTGGCTCCTTAGCATAGTGGTTTTCAACTGAGCACCCTAGCTTACAGAATATAAACTGAGCAAACAAAATCTGGCCCTTTAGCTTAGTTGTTTTGAACTACCGGTAGCACCCTGGCTTACATGTTGTGAACTGAGCAAACAAAATCTGACACCTTAGCTTAGTGGTTTTTAACTAACACCCTAGCTTACATGTTGTGAACTGAGCAAACAAAATCTGACACCTTAGCTTAGTTGTTTTGAACTAGCACCCAGGCTTACATGTTGTGAACTGAGCAAACAAAATCTGGCACCCATAAATGAAAATAACCACGACAATTACAAAAGGAATATTTGTGGAAGATTACAACGGAAGTAATATGCTTTTAATAGTCAGATTCTTTTTTTCATTTTAATTCAAGGTTTTCATTCTGAAAGCTCTTCTCTGTTTGGTTGATTCATGAGCAATGCAGGTTGAGCAGCCAATCAACACAATCCAAACAATAAGACTGCACCATACCTTTGTTCATCTGTGTATATCTTGACTCCATCCATCCACTTCTGGAAATCTTTGTCAGAATGGATGTGATAGTTCTGAGCTGCCTTCTGCAGAAGTCTAATCTGAGCAAGAAGTTCAAATTCCTGGAAAGTGAAAAAATAAATTTATCGTAAAATTATTTTATTTCAATATTTTCCTCAATACCCTCATTTGGGATAACCAATGGCGGGGTTGACATTTCATTTATAAATATTTTCTAAATATTTAACAACCATTTAGCAAATCACAGCAACTGGTGAGAATGAAACTAATTTCAAATTGAGAGGGCCACCCACAGAACTTAGTTACAACCCAAACTTTTAATCAATTATTCATATATTATATTTTATCATTAGGCCAGACTTTTTTTATTTCTTGTTTCTCAAGTTTTTATAAGGGAATTTTTTTGAGGAGGGCGGAAAAAAATTAAAATTTTTTTTTTTTTTTCTATTAGATTTGTGTGATTCTCAAAGAATTGTAAATAAGATCATTGATCGGAAGGAAGAAATGAAATAAAATTTTATTCCATAACCTTGTTTCTCATCTGCGCGAGACTTCAGTTCTTTGATCATGATACTTCCACGAAAATGCAACTTGGATTTGGTATGCGGTGGGCGGTAAAAAAATGAAGATAAAAATAATATTTTTTTAGCAATTTTTTGCGAGAAATTACGCTGAAATAAAATTTTATTTTTATTCTTATTTCATTTTCGACTCCTGTTCATTCGCCGGCTTCGCGAAACAAGGGATAATAAAAGTCTGGTCTTATGGCACCAGCTTTTCCAATATAAATATAATTTGAAACCAAGTTCTTTTACAGTATGCATATTAGGCTAGGGTGTCATTCAAGAAAGGCAGACTTCCTAGTTTGATGGATAATGTGACATACCTTTCTCTTCTTTTCAAAGTTGATATAACCATTTTGTAATATATCATCGGGATATGCTGAATGAATCATCATTAGATCAGTGAGGAATGTACCCAGGTATGGAATTGTCCCATGAACGATACTAGACTGGAGGAAGAAAAATCAATTAACATTGTTATCATTTGAAATAAATTAAAGACAAGTCATTGAAAATGACACAGTCCCTGTTAAATTTTTGAAAGTTCTCTTTGTGCTCGTCATATTAAAGTGGAAGGGTTGTCGCGAGCGTGTCCTTGAAACTTGAGTTCCAAGTGGCGCATACAACAGATTGTTTATTTACATCAAAACACATGTTCCGTGTGGTAGTAATATGGCCAAAAATAAAAACAGCCGTTATTCAGCCATCTTTGATCTGATTATGAAACACACTGATATGTATGATGTATGTGCCAAATATGAATGAAAATGGTACATAAATTGTGCAAATATAGTAGTAAAGCCAAAAAGTCAGATGGCTGTCAATCGGCCATCCTTGACCAGATTTTGAAACAAATTGTCATGGACATGCATCCTATTTAAACATGTATAAAGTACATGTATGTGCCAAATTTGAATGAAAACTGACAGAGCATGTCCAAGATACCGCATAAAAAACAAAAACAAGATGTCTGCCAGTCGACCATCTTTGATCCAATTGCGAAATATATCGTCATGGACATGTATCCTAACATGTATAATCTATGTACCAAGTTTGAATGACAACTGACAAAGCATGTCCAAAATACAACATTTTAAAAAAACAAGATGGCTGCCAGTCGGCCATTTTGAATCAAATCCCTAAACCACTGCATGTGCATATGTCCCACATAAGGTACTAGGCACATGCAAAGAATGAACGGAATCGGTCCACAGGATTCTGAAATATGACTCTGGACAGACTGACGCATGGACGGACGGACGGACAGACAGACGGACGGACGGAAAGACTCAGGAACTCACGAACGGCCAGGGACATGTATCCTAACATGTATGATCTATGTACTAAATTTGAATGAAAACTGACAAAGCATGTCCAAAATACAACATTTTCAAAAAACAAAATGGCTGCCAGTCGGCCATTTTGAATCGAATCGCTAAACCACTGCATGTGCATATGTCCCACATGGAGTACGAGGCACATGCAAAGAATGAACGGAATCGGTCCACAGGATTCTGAATTATGACTCTGGACAGACTGACGCACGAACGGACGGACGGACACACGGACGGACGGACGGATGGAAAGACTCAGGAACTCACGAGCGGTCGGGGACATGTATCCTAACATGTATGATCTATGTACTAAAATGGAATGAAAACTGACAAAGCATGTCCAAAATAAGACATTTTCAAAAAACAAGATGGCTGCCAGTCGGCCATTTTGAATCGAATCGCTAAACCACTGCATGTGCATATGTCCCACATGGAGTACGAGGCACATGCAAAGAATGAACGGAATCGGTCCAAGGGATTCTGAGATATGACTCCGGACGGACGCACAGACGCATGCACGGACGGAGACCGAATTATAAGTTTTCGGACATCTACTATCGACCAATCAGAATTCATTTTGCAGTAAACATCTGGCTGTCGGCCAACCAGAATTGATATTGCATAAAATACCTGGCTATCAGCTGATCAATTTTTTTTTTAAATAAAGACAATTATTGCACAATACAGACGCAGATCCAGCTTTATAAAAACTTACCAACTCTTTCTTGAGAGACTTTCTCCTCATGGTTCTCGATCGTATTGTAGATGATTTGTCAACAAACTTGGCAGTGCCTTCCTGTGTTTAGTACAAGATATAAAACATACATCATAAACTTATACTATGAGTAAGCTGGTCAGCTATATAAAGTTATAATGACAAGGACGGAAACTTGCTAAACAGTAGTTTGTTCATTTTTGAACCAGAACTGTGGAGCAGCTCTTCCAATGTAGGAATACAATGTTTTCCCCAGACCTAAGAATATGATGTTTTACTGTGCTTGTCACAGAAATGCCGTGTTTGAATACTGACAGAAAAAATACTGTTGGGAACCAGAAATTGTATATAACACATCAACCTACCTTCATTAAAATTTCTCTCCATGCCTCATGATTATTTTCATGTGAAAAGATTTCAGAAAGTTCTTCAAATATCACCACAGAATCCCTGCAATCGTGAATGATAGACAGGTTGTAAAAACAAAATAAATGTTGATGTTACTAACAGAGGGCGCTTCATAGGAAGTGAGTGTAAATTGATTTTTTTTTTGTATTTAACATTGTGTTTCAATAGAATGAAATGTCGTTGAAATTTTATTTCTTTATAGGAAACAGAATTTAGACACAATCTAAAAAGTGAATCAATGTGACCTATGACCTGAGCTTGAACTTAGACACACTACTTACTTTGGCACTGCCGTCCACGTCCTCCGTAGTCTGTGAATACAATTGGCTTGCAAACCAGATAATATTGCTTTCAAAGATGAAAAATTCTTCAAGTTTCTACATTCCTAGAAGACAATACAAATACATGTGAGGAAGCACTGAGAACTGAAAGTACTACAATTGGTAGAACATGCAAATCAGCTACATGGGCCCTCTAGACAGATTATTATAATAATAATAACTTTATTGTAATTATATATTTTGAATAGAACATAGTCAAATGCTATTCTAAGAAACAAACCGAAATGAAGAAAATAAATATACTGACAACACTGGGTTAGAAAGTGGTACTTTCGTTAATATAAATTGCCAGTTCTATATGTATGTTGCCCATAATATATATAAACTTTGCTTCATTATCTAACATATTGAAATGATGATTTGAGGTTTGTGCTGATTGAATTAAGCTCATCGTGCTGTCTTGCTTCTTTGTGTTGTGGACAATCAATCAGAAGTGAAATTCATCCTCAACTTTATTAGTACCACACCTTTCACACATTCTATCATCCGCTTTTGTTTTTGGTCTTGTATGATAACTTTTCTCTATCATTAAATTACCGGTATGATCACTAATTCTGAGTTTGCATACATATTTTCTATAAATTGTATTTTTAATTTTCGTCTAGTACTGCTCTGTTTTAAATTGATATGACGTTCCACTGAAGCACAAGGTGTTACAGCTAGCTGTGCTAATTCACTAGTGTGACATTGATATAATGACATTGAAAAACATCTTACTACAGTTATGTAATGTGTAGTTTGATGAAATTAAATTCATATTTTGAATGTAAAAACAAAAGGAATCAGGACCACAACATTTTTGTTTGTGTTTGTTTTTTAAGACCGACTTCTCCAGTAGTCAACAATCCACATGATTTTTGGGAGATTCTATTTTGAATCAGAATTTCTATAAGTTCTGACTGAAACTATCCCATAATAGTACTTTGTCATAAGAAACTATCCCATGATTTTTTGGAGATTCCATTTTGAATCAGAATCCCTGTCAGTTCTGACTGAAACTATCCCATAATAGTACTTTGTCATAAGAAACTATCCCATGATTTTTGGGAGATTCCATTTTGAATCAGAATCCCCATCAGTTCTGACTGTAACTATCCCATAATAGTACTTTGTCATAAGAAACTATCCCATGATTTTTTGGAGATTCCATTTTGAATCAGAATCCCTGTCAGTTCTGACTGAAACTATCCCATAATAGTACTTTGTCATAAGAAACTATCCCATGATTTTTGGGAGATTCCATTTTGAATCAGAATCCCCATCAGTTCTGACTGTAACTATCCCATAATAGTACTTTGTCATAAGAAACTATCCCATGATTTTTGGGAGATTCCATTTTGAATCAGAATACCCATCAGTTCTGACTGTAACTATCTCATAATAGTACTTTGTCATAAGAAACTATCCCATGATTTTTGGGAGATTCCATTTTGAATGAGAATCCCTATCAGTTCTGATTGCAACTATCCCATAATAGTACTTTGTCATAAGAAACTATCCCATTACTTTGTCTCACATGAGTATCCCATAATAGTATGTGTTATACAGAAGTATCCCATAATATTTACCTGTGCTATATGTATCCACTTGGTAATGATCTTAGCTCTCAATGATGCCTTCAGTGTTGGGTCACCGAGTATCGTTGATATCACTAGATATGATACTTTATTGAATTGTTCAACAGTAGCTTTCACAGTTGACGCTATGGAGTCTTCTTTGTCTCTCTTTGACCATAGCGTTCCAAGGCAATGCGGTATTACCACTTGTCGAAACAAGGTCTAGTTGACATTTAAAAAAACAAAACAAGTATGAAGTATAATATGTAGCAAGCAATGCCCGGCAAGCAAGCACAGTCGAGTAGTTTATCGATTTACTAAAAATAGAACTGACTTAACCGTAGAACGTTAAAGTGTGTGAACTGAGGGAATCAAAGTAATAGTCCCTGTGCAAGTTCAGAGTGATTTGAGATGGTGCCACGCATGATTCGTGTTATGCCGCTGATCAAAACACTATTCGAAGATAAACTTTTTTCAGTCCGTTGTCAGAAAATTATTTTTATAAAATTGAAGAACATTCTGAAAATTTGTATCAAGAATGAACTATGTTGATTCACATATTTTGTGAAACAACAAACAAAATGGCGGTACCTATGGCCTGAAATGTACCAGGGTAGCGGTATATCTTCCATACTCTTCTATATAATATACAAATGCTATCTATAGAGCTCGTTTTGTGATCACCCTGTTCTTACTACACTATAATTTATATACAAGTCATTTTTAATAATATTAAATCTTACAATTCTGATCAGCCTAATCATTTTGCAATATCATTTTCAGTTTCTAAGAATCACATTTTTGTTTCTTTTTAGAGAGTAAAAATTCTTTTAACATAATTTGATCATTTCCCATTTCCTCAAATTCATGTTTATTTAAAAAATTTTAATTTAGACCATGCACTGTTATAATATTCAAAGTTGACAGAATTCAACAATTTTCAACTAGTCATAATGATATATTTCCATGGTTACTTACAGCATCCATATATGTGAGTTGTTCAGCAATATAGTCTTCTTCCATTTGATGGAACTCTCTTGGGTTCATCATATTGTCGACTTCTTCAACAATTGAGAACGTGAACTGACTGTCAGCTGAGGAATTCATTGACGAACCGCTACATACACCTAAAAATAATAATTGTACAAATATGAATATTCTGTATTGAGGTCAATGAAAACAAAACATTTTTTTACTGTCAAATTGTATTGCACTTTGTAATCATTACCTGTTATCCATACTTATATAAAATTTGCAAATATAGTTTTGATTGATTCTAATGATTTCATTGATTATTGGCACTGATCTGTGACCTGTTAATGACCTGTTTCAGAGCATTGTGGTGTGATAGTAACATTAGAGTAATATATTGACCTGCTTGAGTGCATTATGCCATGATATTGACATGGAAATAATTGATTGACATAAGGGAGTGCATTATGGAGTGATATCGACATGGGTATAATTTATTGACTTGCTTGTGTGCATTATGGAGTGATATCAACATGGGTATAATTTATTGACATAATGGAGTGCAATATGGAGTGATATCGACATGGGTATAATTTATTTAGATAATGGAGCGTATTATGGAGTGATATCGACATGGGTATAATTTATTGACCTGCTTGAGTGCATTATGCCATGATATCGACATTGGAATAATTGATTGACATAATGGAGTGCATTATGAAGTGATATCGACATGGGTATAATTTATTGACATAATGGAGTGCAATATGGAGTGATATTGACATGGGTATAATTTATTGACATAATGGAGTGCATTATGGAGTGATATCGACATGGGTATAATTTATTGACCTGCTTGAGTGCATTATGCCATGATATCGACATGGGAATAATTGATTGACATAATGGAGTGCATTATGAAGTGATATTGACATGGGAATAATTGATTGACATAATGGAGTGCATTATGAAGTGATATCGACATGGGTATAATTTATTGACATAATGGAGTGCAATATGGAGTGATATTGACATGGGTATAATTTATTGACATAATGGAGTGCATTATGGAGTGATATCAACATGGGTATAATTTATTGACATGATGGAGTGCATTATGGAGTGATATTGGCATGGGTATAATTTATTGACATGATGGAGTGCAATATGGAGTGATATTGACATGGGTATAATTTATTGACATAATGGAGTGCATTATGGAGTGATATCAACATGGGTATAATTTATTGCCATGATGGAGTGCATTATGGAGTGATATTGGCATGGGTATAATTTATTGACATAATGGAGTGCATTATGGAGTGATATTGGCATGGGTATAATTTATTGACATGATGGAGTGCATTATGGAGTGATATTGGCATGGGTATAATTTATTGACATAATGGAGTGCATTATGGAGTGATATCAACATGGGTATAATTTATTGACATGATGGAGTGCATTATGGAGTGATATTGGCATGGGTATAATTTATTGATATGATGGAGTGCAATATGGAGTGATATTGACATGGGTATAATTTATTGACATAATGGAGTGCATTATGGAGTGATATCAACATGGGTATAATTTATTGCCATGATGGAGTGCATTATGGAGTGATATTGGCATGGGTATAATTTATTGACATAATGGAGTGCATTATGGAGTGATATCAACATGGGTATAATTTATTGACATGATGGAGTGCATTATGGAGTGATATTGGCATGGGTATAATTTATTGACATAATGGAGTGCATTATGGAGTGATATTGACATGGGAATAATTTAATGACCTGTAAGCCTACTACTTACTATCACTATCAGTAATTT
This sequence comes from Saccoglossus kowalevskii, assembly GCF_978046115.1. NCBI lineage: Eukaryota > Metazoa > Hemichordata > Enteropneusta > Harrimaniidae > Saccoglossus > Saccoglossus kowalevskii. The sequence continues at coordinate 24,344,474 of NC_140657.1, forward strand.
CATCCTCATTTTTCCATCTTTCTATTTTACGTCTGCATCTTTCTGTCAATTCTTTGTTTAGCATGGTGTTCTTCGCAAACTCCATCAACGTGGTCAGACATGGGTAGTTCGGTGGTTCTCGAAAATCTGATGGATTCTCGTCTAACCACATTGTTAATACCGACTGCACAGATCTGATATTAAACCATAAATATTTAAATCAGGAATGTGACCATATATTTTAATAGTACGTGTACATAAATCTCTCTGTTGGCACAATGACTATTTTTTATTTGACCTTGTTTCGAGCAAAAACTAAATACATTTTTGTACACACATACTACGCTAAAACAACTGTGCATGAAATCTCAACATAGCAACAGGTAAAACTGAACCTAATGATGCAATCATCCCAAATTTTAATCATTTTAAAAAAAAAATTAAGAAATCCAACAAATATTTATTTTCAAGGATTTTCAGCTTATGTCATATTCTAATACAGTTCAGAAATATTTGATTCATATTACCAACAAAGTACAGAATATTTCTTTTAAATGTTGGAAAGGAAAACAATCTTAGTTTACCGGTACTTACTTCCTGATAAGTAGCTTTGTTCCTTTCTTCATAGACCGACTTTTAGAACCACTGTGTCTATCACTGGCCAATGTGTACCTGTAAATAGATTTGAGGCGATGGAAGAATAGATCAGAAATTATTCACGAGAACAAATCAGAAATATGTCATGAGAGAACAGAACATAAACCCATTATCAGAGAACGGATCAGAAATCCATCATGAGAGAACAGATCAGAAATCCATCATGAGAGAACAGATCAGAAATCCGTCATGAAAGAACAGATCAGAAATCCATCATGAGAGGACAGATCAGAATCTTTCATAAGAGAACAGATCAGAAATCTGTCATGAGAAAACAGATAAGAACCTGTCATTGAGAGAACAGATCAGAAATCCATCATGAGAAAACAGATCAGAAATTCCATCATGAGAGAATAGATCCGTCATGAGAGAATAGATCGGAAATCCATCATGAGAGAACAGATCAGAAATCTGTCATGAGAACAGATCAGAACTTGTCATTGAGAGAACAAATCAGAAACCCATCATGACAGAACAGATCAGAAATCCATCACGAGGAACAGATTAGAAATCTGTCATAAGCCAACAGATCAGAACAAATTAAAATATATATTATAATTGAAATATTATAATTGATATTTATAAATGTTGAATTACTTTAGCAAGGTCTTTGTTCAAGCAATTGGCATCTGTTCTGTTTATGTGCTATACAACCTGTCAATTTCATAATTGTGATTACCACAAAAGCAAAGATAGAATGTAGAGATGTCCCTTACCTCTGTATTAATAAATTTAGTATCTTTTCGGTGGATGTAAATGACTGGTAGGTATTCAGAAAGATATTAATAAAACTTGAATCCATGTGGTTCATCGCTTGCGTTAATTCTTCAACTAAACGTTCTAATGTGGCAGATTTTATGACGTATTCCCGCCTTGTTTCCCATTGTATTCCGGAATATTCTTCTCCGGATAAGCTGGCAGTGGTAGAATAACTAAGGAGCTTTAAGAAGAAAAAAAATCAGAAATATGAAACAAACTTTAGTATACTGTTATGTGTTAAAAATATAGTCTTAAATTTTGAATAGCACATTAGCAGAGATCATGTGACTTCCGATCTGAGGCTGGCAAATTTTAGTGGTTTACAAAAGCACATTGTTTTCCTTGGAATAACTTGAGAAAATGCAAAACGGATAATAATTGTTGGACGTTATACAAATACACATTATGTCTGCCATTCTGTGTGTTGGTTATGACATGACATTAATTACATTTTAAAAATGCCAATTTTTTTTCTTGCAAATGCAATTGGGTCCAAAAACAGAGTGTGAACATTAGACTACCGTACACATTAAGTTACTGAGAATAAATCTGCCTACGCTGAACACCATTTTCCAGTGCCTTTTTTAAAGAACTTGCTTGTCTGCATTAATTCCATAAACCGGCAAACTCAACATCTCAGTAAACTCAACACCTCAGTAAACTCAACACTTCAGTAAACTCAACACTTCAGTAAACTCAACACTTCAGTAAACTCAACACTTCAGTAAACTCAACATCTCAGTAAACTCAACATCTCAGTAAACTCAACATCTCAGTAAACTCAACATCTCAGTAAACTCAACATCTCAGTAAACTCAACACCTCAGTAAACTCAACATCTCAGTAAACTCAACATCTCAGTAAACTCAACATCTCAGTAAACTCAACATCTCAGTAAACTCAACACCTCTGTAAACTCAACATCTCGGTAATTCAACATCTCAGTAAACTCAACATCTCAGTAAACTCAACACCTCAGTAAACTCACCATCTCAGTAAACTCAACATCTCAGTAAACTCAACACCTCAGTAAACTCAACACCTCAGTAAACTCAACACCTCAGTAAACTCAACACCTCAGTAAACTCAACACCTCTGTAAACTCAACACCTCAGTAAACTCAACACCTCTGTAAACTCAACACCTCAGTAAACTCAACACCTCTGTAAACTCAACACCTCTGTAAACTCAACACCTCTGTAAACTCAACATCTCAGTAATTCAACATCTCAGTAAACTCAACACCTCAGTAAACTAAACATCTCAGTAAACTCAACATCTCAGTAAACTCAACACCTCAGCAAACTCAACACCTCAGCAAACCCATCAACCCCTGTAAACCCATCAACCCCTGTAAACCCATCAACCCCTGTAAACCCTTGATAAATTGAACATCCCTGTATAGTGAACAATTTTTTTTTATGTTTGGTTTAAACAGGTTTCATAGTAACACTTTTAGGGATTTTTTTAAACAAGGGAATATTGGCACAGCGCCCTTATGCCATGGCCATGCACCCCCTCACCCTGGGGAGCAGATCCTCTGGCAACCATAAAATTCTGATTGACCAGGGATCACATGTGGCCATGTCTTCAACTGTGACCTGTCTGATAGTAATTTTGGCTCCAAGGAAGCCATAGAATGCTCTATTTTAACTTAGAATTATCAAAAACTCCACACCCTGGTAGGGAGAACCCTATCTCCCAACTTGGTAGCGCCGCTGAATTGCAGTGTGCCCTCTTGCAGTTTTTTTCTAGAACAAGCAGCCAGTCGGCTGAGATAGCTCCGCTGTTAGCAATGAACATTTCAATTAAAGAACAGAAGATATTATTAGAAAATGAACAATATGTATAGTATCAAAACAATCAGACTTGCTGTTTTCAACAAGAATTCAAAAATATCAAAAATAATCATCAAAATTAGATAATTGAGGATATCACCACGAAATTAACAAATCTGAAAGAGGTCCACATGTAGTACCTATATATGTAATATCAAAGCAATTGGACTTGTGGTTTTAACAAGAAGTCGAAAATATCACTTTTTACCAAAAATGACAAAAATATTCATCAAAATTAGAGATTTAAATATATCATCACGAAATGAACAAATCTGAAAGAGGTCCACATGCAGTACCTATATATGTAATATCAAAGCAATTGGACTTGTGGTTTTAACAAGAAGTCGAAAATATCACTTTTTACCAAAAAGTGCAAAAATATTCATCAAAATTAAAGAATTAAAGATGTTATCACAAAATGAACAAATCTGAGAGAGATCCACATGTAGTACCTATATATGTAATACCGTATCAAAGCAATAGGCCTTGCCATTTTAACAAGAAGTTGAAAATATCACTTTTTACCAAAAATATTCATCAAAATTAGAGAATTTGAGATTTTGACATGAAATGAACAAATCTAAGAAAGAACCATCCAAGGTACTTGCATATCAAATTTGAAAAAATTCTGACTTGCGGTTTTGAAGAAGAAGTTGAAATTGTAAAGTTGACGACGACGGACGCCGACGACGGACAATCAGTATTATGAACAGCTCCGCTGTGTCGACTTAGCGGAGCTAAAAACCTCCGATTCTCATTGTAAAAGGTTGACCATTACAAACACAAACACAGTGAGATTCAAATTACAAAAAAAAATTATATGAAAAAAAAAACACAATTTACACAGCAACATCTTCATAGAAAAAAATTCAGTTCAAAACTATGTGGAGAAGAAATAATTTGAACAGTAGTTGTACCAACCCTGAGATTCTAATGGTAAAACCCTAAGTAAGGTTTTTATTCGCCAAAGATGGGTCTTAAAACAATAATAAAAAAGATACAATAATGTCTTCTTGATCAGCCCCATCCCACATAGCTATCATTTTTTCTCTGAATTGCCTCCATGACATGAAAATGTGTATCTTGTGGGTGTGGTCGATTCAACCAAGATTAAACATTACATCATAAAAAATAATCTTTGTAAACACAGCACAGTGTGTCTATTGATGTGACATTTATTTATTGACTTTTATCAGATTTTACACTTTGCAATTTATGTTTTGTGGCCACATGTTATAAATTCTACGTTTCTCATGATTCTTGATATCGTGTTTGTCATCAGTCGATAACGGCGCGTTACATTTCAACTTTGCTGCAGCACATTTACACTTCGCTAATGGCCAAAACTAACTTTTACACCATGAATTTTTATACGGAAATGGTTATCATTTAAAATGATGTTCTCATTTACAGAAAAGTAAAATAAACACAAAACATCACTCAACTCATCGACTGCTGAAAGTTTCCATGGATAGCCACAAATTTTCAATATGTATAAAAAAGTATCAATGAATATTATAATTATTTTAATTTGTTACAGAAATCTGGACATTTTTGTAATTTTTCACAAAGTCTAGTTTCTATATTTAGCTCTTGTTTAAAAAAAAATCATAGAAGTATTATCTACAATTATTTTAACCTTGGCAGAAATAATGGAATAATTTCAAAATGCATAGAAACATATATACTATATTCTATATATAGCACATCTCAGTTAGCTCACCTGTGGGTCTGTGTTTGTGCGTGATATTGGATTACGTGTCGTATTGCTTGGAGGTGCTGTTACACTGTTGAAATATTTCACTTTGCGTAAATAAACATTGTACACAACGCCATCTTTTATTTCCTCACCCCATAGATGCGGGTTGTCAGTCTACAAAAAAAACAAAAACAAATTAATTTACAGAGCAAGTACAGCAGATAGCACACTTGCTAAGTACCATGAAGGTTCAATGGGTTTTGATTCATGGTGCAGACTCCATACTCAAAGCACTATAAATCTACAGTCTTCCCTGCCTTCAAAACAAAATTAAAAATTTATATAAATATAATGCAGAAGACTTATAGCAAAACACTTTTGTTCAACAGCAAATGTTCATGACACTGGAAAACCACACAATTTTAATAGATAATGGATTTACAAAGTCACAAACACATGTAGCAGTACATCGAGTAAAAAACAAAAATAATTAAGCTAAAAAATGTTCGTGGTCTAAAATTAGTTGGCTTTTTATTTTTACTAATATTCTGAATTATTATTAAATCTATGACTTTTTATGAAAACATTTTTTTTTCTAAAATTCAGAAAAAGAAAACATAAAAAAATGAGCGATGCAAAACGTTTTTAACTGATGCACATAGTGATCCGAAACATAAATAATTTATTTGCCTCTACCTGTACTACACAACTGAACAAATAGGAGTGTCAAGTATCCACTATATTCTGTTATCAAAAAGCCGCTAGCTAACTAGAAAACTACTATGACTACTTGTCAAAACAGTATAGTTGTGCTACATGACTATATTAGTGTTTGAAACAAAACTACTGTGAAATACTTTATTTTCACTTGGAATTAATTTTCACTATTTCAGCTGAAGGAGTGATACATTGAAAATAAAATCCAGCGAATACATTTTTTCCCCTATATTTTACATTAAACTCTCCAAAAATCAGTGAAAATAAATTTCATGCAAAATACCCAAAAAGTTACCCCAGACACTGGAGGTTTTAATGTTCCGCCCGCCCGGTAAGATAATGCTACAAATTGTGTAGCATTTTCCTACTGGGCGGGTGGAACATTAAAACCTCCAGTGTCTGGGGTATCAAAAAGTCTTTTCAGCGAAAATTAATTCCAGCAAAAATTAAGTATTTTACAGTATAATTCAAACAAATAACTACCCAAATGACATCATTAATTCATTTGACTCAGATAGTTGGATGAGAGTGATAGATGGAATTTACGTTTAGGGTGGTATTGCAAAAATGGAAGTTATGCTGAGGGACAACCATTAGGCTGAGAGGGGGGGCATGTTAGCCTGTGCATAGTAACCATATTTCATATAAACAATAGTTCCAATCTGATTTAAATCTGATGCAGTGATTGATTATTCTGTCAGCATATATAGATCATCACATGTGAGTAGTGAACACTCCAACAATGTCATCATTATATCTTTAACCCTTATTTTGTGTACTTTAACATTGACTTGACCAGATAAGGGTTAAGGGTGAACCAAATAAAATTGGGAGGGGTCACCAAAACTTTAACGATTTGCTTTAAAGTTAGTTTGAGCAAACGTCATTGAAAGTGAACATTTTTTTACCCAATATTCAACTTTCTTTGTACTCCCCATAATTTCAAATGATCCAACCTTTAGTGAGTATGAAAAATCACTCCCAGAAATAATAATAGTCCATCCCTATGCAGAGAAGACAACTTTCATAGAAACGCCTACTATTTACAACCATGGGAATGTACACATGTTATTTCATTAAGACCCCATATGTCAGAAATCTGATACTAGTGACTGGCCTACTCAAAGCAACCAACCATTGGGAAAGTGATGACATATGATCCCAAACCACAGCAGTTTATGAATCACTGCCACAAATTAATTTCCCTCTATTTTATCATTCTATGAAAATATTAATTACATCATTGTTAAAAAATTAAAAATGATGAATTGCGTATTCCATTTATTTAATAAACTGCTGGCCCGAAAATTCTTTGAACGCTTTTTGTTCTTGCCAAAATTATGGTGTAATATTTTGTACACATTGATGCATTTTTTCCTATAACAACATTTTTTATACTTACAATTGTTGGAATAATTATTGTGAAATAATTTATTTTCACTAGAATTAATTTTTGCTGGAAAAATTTTTTGGGTATTTTGTGTGGAATTTATTTTCACTGATCTTTGATGAGTTGAATGTAAAATATAGAAAAATAGGTATATTCGCTAGATTTTATATTCACTGAAACACTTTTTCAGCGAAAATTAATTCCAAGGAAAAAATATAAGTATTTCACAGTATGTGGATTATGTTCGACAAAAGTCGACAGATTTTAAAGGGCTACTTCTCTAAAGGGCCAGAGATTAATAAAAAAAATTAATGTAAAAAACATAATATATTATTAAAAATATAGTACACAAATAACACTGGCAATTAGGTTTATATGTCAGTATTTTATCAGAGCTGAACTATCCTCCCACCAATTAACAGGAAATTATCTCTTGTAAAATGGATACTCATGTGGTCAAATGTGGTTTGAAATTCAAATACGGTTCGTTTTATTTAGAGCCGAACTGGAATAGAGTCCATGAACATGTAGTTTTCTGTCACACAGTTGGGGACATGTCCTGGCTCAGTCCTATCAGAGTTGAACTTCAAAGGTTCATTAAAGCCAACCTCAACGCAAGCTGAATGTTCATTTTAGCTGACTAGAGCTGACAGTCCCTAATCAATGCTGTCGTGTATGTAGAATGTTGTATGTTACTGATATTATTGACAAATTGTTATAATTAATTAAAAGACATCTAAGCTTACAGAGAATAATTGTCCATGCAAATTACCAAAGAATTGTTAATATGCATGTGTATATATTAATAGATTATATAGTTTAGATATAATAAATTTTAGATTATAGATTGTGGATTATTTTGCAAGATTACTTTCACTGTGGCAAACTGGCTAAATATTGCTGACTACACCCTGGTTACCATGGAAACAATGATACAATAAACACAGCACCTTTGGAATATCAGTGTATACAAAAAGATTTTAATGTTTGCTGCCACACCCCAAAAGTAAAACAAGTTATGGTTAATATGTCACATATAATTGACACATTACATGGAACTTGTTATATTACCGATACATTTTCCATAATAGCTTGTAGCACATGAATGAAATATTATTGTTACAATAGAAGGAGAAGTATTTACATGAGTTTAATTTTATTAAATTTGGTGCTGTTGAATATCCCTATTTAGATTTTAAGTTAACTGGTTTAAGAAGGAAGTGTTGTATTTTATGGTAATTATAAACTTAGCATATTCATAGGGTTTTGATTCATCAAAAATCACAAATTCATCAAAAAAATTAACATAGATAAAACCTAGCTTTCAACTAAGCCCTATATAATACACAAGAGAAAAACGATATAAGCATGCAACAAATACCGTGGAATACTTTATTTTCGCTGGAATTAATTTTCGCTGAAAAGGCTTTTTGGGCGTTTTGTATGGAATTTATTTTCACTGATTTCTGATGAGTTTAATGTGAAAAATAGGAAAAAAAAGTATTATATTCGCTGGATTTTATTTTCACAGAATCATCCTTTCAGCGAAAATAGCGAAAATAAATTCCAAGTGAAAATAAAGAATTCTACAGTATGTAAATAATTTCAGCAACAACATAATTTAAAAGTATTTTTGTGCCGAGCAAAATATTCAGACATTGAAGTCACCCGCTGTCTTTCTTGACTAAACCAGTTTCCCAAACTTAACCTTTTCACCACCAGACTTTCACGCCCAAATTATTCTGCACTTTTTTCTTATAATTCTTCAATAATTTCTTGAAATAATTCCTAATTTTAGAGCTAATGTACAAAATTTAAGTCAATTTTCATTTTTTACTCAAAAAAAATGGCTATTTTTGTCCCAATCTTCTGAAGAAAAGTGCAGACTCTAAACAGGACTATTTTGTGACGAAACAAATGAACTGTGGTGAAAAGGTTAATACTGCATGTGTGGAAGGCAGAGTAGACTGTACTCTGATTTATTTCAACAGTCAGCTCTTTATTTTACCTTTTTTTATTTCAATTGTAGAAGAATTAAACATAAACATCTCTGTATATTATATTATTAAGATAAATAATAACACTTATTTGTAATAATATTGTGAAATAAATAGGCAGAAATCATAATAATAATTAACAGTTTTGTATCTATTTACATGTATTACTATTTTCTCTCAAAAGGGGCACTTCCAGTTAAGCCGAATCTCACAATAAATTTACTTTCTGGATTAAAATTACAATGGATAACAAAAGATAGATTAACTTTGTAAACAACGTAAACAATAGTGTCCCATGATTCATTGGTGCAATCCCTAGGCTTGGAAGGTTGCCCTTTAAGTCATGTTCTATATGGGTCGATGAGTTGTATAGAGTGTGTGTGTCAAAAATATTCATATGTAATTTGAGCCAAATGACAGCTGTTTTAAAGCACATATCGAATACATTACACGGATCATATCACCAGAAATATAGTGGGAAATAGAAAGGAAGAAGAGGAAGACGGAAGAAGGAAGTAATTTGGTAAATGACACATAGTACTGTTTCAACAAGGAGACAATATCTGATAAAACCAGGTTACTAATAAAAATCTACAAACACTGCAATATCTGATAAAACCAGGTTACTAATAAAAATCTACGAACACTGCAATATCTGATAAAACCAGGTTACTAATAACAATCTACGAACACTGCAATGTCCGATAAAACCAGGTTACTGAAGAGTCTCCAAACACAACAATATCTGATAAAATCATATTCCGTACTTTGCGATATTCTCATAATAACCTTTATTTTTTATACATCTTCCTGACCCAACCAACTTAGAGAACAATGCCCAGAACTAAGCAAAATGGAACTTTTATAAGAACTTCATTTGAAAAACATCAACCAGCTTGAAAACCCTTCCATATTTAAAATTCAGACACAAAGTTTCTGGATTTGAATGAAACGCAAAAGTATTCCAGGTTAAATATTTTATAAATTTACATAAAATAAACATTTATGCCTCTGTGAAATTCACTGTAAAACAAAAATAGATATTGATTACAATGTTTCAGTCAGTAAATTTTGTTTTTTTTTGTCATGACAGCTGCTGGAGAAGTGTTTTTGTTTTCTTTTAATAATAAGTTTCTGGGTTAACTATTTCAAATCATGGAGGGTGGCTGTAAGAATGTGACCAGTGCAACTCATCTGTACATTTTTCTTTTTCTTATGTACCAACATGTTATTCCTGCAACACCTTACATGCAATTTTGTTCTCTCACTCAGTGTCAAGCGTGCTGATGTTTTTAAAAAAAAATTCCACTACCCCTAGATTTTGAAAGGCCGACCCCTTAATGTGTTAACATGTGACTAGCACCAGCCCCAGCTGAGGAGGCTTGTACATCCTTGTAATTCTCACAATCTGACACTATTACAAGGTATACCATGTCAACACAGTGAAACCCTATCCTTTGTAAACACCACTTGGCCATGCAGAGTCCCGGAATTGCCTCACAGGAACCATCATATCAACACTTTGTCAACAACTCTCTCCTACATTTTGCAATAAACAAGGCACAATTAAAAATTGCAAAGTAAATTTGCCAATTTTGTTTTTATAATAAAAAGGGGTCAACCATTTAAAATAATGGGGAGGTGGGTCATTGGAAATGCGTGACCATTGCAATTTGTTGTGTTGTTTTAACTGTAAATTATTTTTCTTGAACGTAATAGCATTTTGCATTTTGGTGTCAAGCTTGATTATTTGATTATCAACAAATCATCTGACAACCCCCTATGATTTCAAATGTTCACTTAATAATCGTATACGCACATAGGTCTCTTTTTACCTCCATGGTTTCTATAACATGAACATTTCAAAACTGTTTACACATGTTCACTCACACATTAGCACCGGTCGTAGGTGAGATGAAGCCATGCAGACTTCCTTCACCGATGATTATCGGTGATTGTCAGTGATTACGACCCATTGAAACCGCTGTATGGCCATTCACAGTTTTGAAGACACCGAGGTGGACTGCGTTTGTCATGCAAATGTTTGTCATGGCCATGTAAATTCAATAAAACAGAATCGAGCTAAAACCAGATCTATTTTTTGCGGATCTGAAAAAAATAAAGTATGGCATTACACGATGGTTTGCAAAATCGCTGATTTTGGAATTTGTCAGGAAGTATTTAAGTGTCGAGATCTAGAGAGAGAGACCCGAGTGACACTTCGGATCCGGGCTAGGCGGGATGGGGAAACCAAGCAACCGCACGGAGACCAGTAACGTTGCTGTGGGTAGACTACATATATATACGCGATAATAGCAAGCGACTGGAATACCGTCGGTATTGAACCACAGGGTATATGAATGACCCACACAAAAATGAAGATGACCACGCATCAGAGCCGCACCCCTGACTCCGATTATAAACACAACATGGGTACTACATATATGTAGACAGGCCCTTGTTTTGCCATTATCAACGCCCGATAGCGACAAGTCAAGCAACGTATTAAACATGGATACCTACCCCTCTCGTGTTCGTCGACTTCGTCTTCAATGGCTGCCGATTTTTCTGTTTTCTGCTAAAAATCGGGGACATACCTTCAAATTTACGAAGTAAAGTTTTGTACGGCTTCAGGGAATGCTCCATCGCTTCACGCATGGACGATGTTTTGGGCAACAAAAACAAAATACGTCACGGTTCAAACTAAAAACAACAAGTTTCAAAACTTTCGGTTATGTCATTTCACAACTGTACTCATAGTTTCGAACTGTGTTGAGTAGATCCACGGCGAATAAAACTCGAAGTGGTTTACCATCTAGCAACGGAAAGATCTGCGAAGAAACTGAACCCACTCTCTGTCTTGTTAAACTAAATCTGGAGGCGGACCGTTCGCACGGATTTGCTAAGTGTGACCTTCGACATGAGCTAGTTCTTTATGCAAATATAAAACGACCCAAAGAGACACCACCTTCCATATATGGAAGACGAGTGATGAATATTCATGAGTTAGTTGTGAGCACAAAATTGACACTTTGAATCTTGGCTCCGACGTGTGAAACAATGAATTGCTTCAGTTTTATTTTTTGAATAAAATATAAAAGCTCACGATGTGTGAAGGAGTTACCATTTCACGATCATCACACTATTGGGACAACGTTTCAATACACGTTCACAGTAGCTGCGTTTTAGCATAGACCTTTATAGGTCTATGGTTTTAGTCAATTTTTACATACTTGTTAGTGGACTGTGGTCAAAATGAACTTTATGAAACCCACTGACACACACGGGAAACAAATTAGCGGGAAAATGTGAAAAACCCAGCTCATGCTCCTAATTGATGTGTTTGTATTTGTTTTCTGTATCATTTTGGAGAAGCAGTTTTTTAATTGTTTTTTTAGTTCCTTGTCAACGCCGCTGTCTCACAGTACTCACGCTGAAAAGCCTTTTTTGGTGTTTTGTATGGAATTTATTCCCACTGTTGTTTCATGAGTTGAATGTGAAATATGGGAAAAAACGTGTATTCGTTGGATTTTATTTTCACTGAAGCATCCCTTCAGCGAAAATAAATGTCAAACGGAAATAAAGTATTCTTCAGTATGTTATTTAAAATCAATCATATTTTATAAAATTTCGATTTTCCAAAATTATTTCGAATCATGTCTCTTGTTGCGGTCATCACACAGGCATTCGGTATTATTAGCCGGTCATAGACGAGCATTTCGTTGCAAGGGCGGTGGTCGTCGCATTGTCCTTTTCGACATGGGACTCACAGAGACGTACACAACCGCGCGTAAAATTCATTGAATTTCGAACGTGCGAATGCGCGACGACCACCGCCCTTTAACTTAAGTCTCAAAATAATGTGCCTCCCGTAGACTTCTATATAGAGTCATCCCAACGGCCAGCCTGAAAGAATCTACCAGGACACTCCAACTACACGACACAGCTAAAAAAAAAGAGATGACGTAATACGGTGCCTCGTTTCGTTCAATCATATAACAGTCTCGTTCACTAGTGCAGTCATGTGGGATTCTCAATACACGGGAAATAATTGCAGTGATCATTTTCTTGGAATACTAACGACTGTTTATCAAGACGACATTTTATGGTTTTTCGTACTATTAAAATGCTCAAGATTTCACCCGAGGCACTGGTCCAGATTGCAGACGTTTTCTTAGCACGATTGAAGTACTACCCGCCAACTCAGGAAGACACACAGACTTTCTCAATGGACTGTCTATATATCTATAGATATATTCAATTGGCAGTCTAGCTCGGGTCCCTGGATGATTCCCGCCATTTTTCATGAATGCCACATCGCCTGAATGCCACATCGCCGTTCCTCTATATACAGTGATTGAGATCTACCTACTAGTAGACTCAATTTTCAGTCTGTGTTCCCGTAAATATACTAGTACATTCCAGTTTTTGCATGCTTCCCCCCGGCGGTGATATTTTTTTTAAAGATATGCTGCATGATGCAAGCAAGCGACTCACTTGCGGCCATTGGTATTCGCTGTAGCGTGGCGACGAGGGGCTGAAACCGAGTCTGTGATTCATCCAACTGACTTCAAACTATGTTAACGGAAATATTTGACAAACCAATTTGATTCGATCTAAATCAATCAAGGTCGACGCTGTGTACTATTTAACTACGATGTCAGTGATGCAATCAAAGTCTATGTATGTGTTACCATGGAAATATATCTACAGTATGAAGAACGTCTCCATACCAACCAAAGCTGAAATGTAGTTTCAATAATTGTGTTTATTTTGGCATTCTCTCCCCTTCATCCTCCGGCTACCGCTAAGCTCAAAACATCTAAATTTGGTAAAAAATGGCATAATATCCAGACTTTTGTTTCGAAGTCAGATCCATTTTTAGGATTTTTCTTTCTCCTGAAAATTTTAATCCCTATCAGGGGAATGGTCGAGAAAAGTAACCATTATCTGTTTCCGACGTGGAAATCCCCGGGAAGGTAACATTAAGAAATGATGCAATAATCGTTGTTAGCGTATAATACAGTAATATAATAGCGTATTAACAATCTTCACCCAGTGTATTATAAATTATTGGGAATCCTTACCATTTTTTTTATTGTACATCTAAAAATATCACGGGAAATGTTTCAGCAAAATGCTTCCATATGTTACGTAGAGAAAGGTAGTTTTTTAACGGAACGTACGCGCCAGTCGATGGTATTCTTATGATCATTACGACATATTTAAATTAGCTATAGATAACATTTGGCCAAGTGAATATTTAAACATATCTTCCTGTGTTTTTTTCTACTCGTTGGAGCCAGAATATTTTTGATATCTCGCCTTTCTATTCCGTATTTTTTTAACTGAACTGATAAATTGTTGATGTAGGCACGACTTCATTGTTGCACGGCGCTCTTCGGATATACGAAAGACAACTGTGCAAAACGGAACCAGTAGTAGTTTGCAATGATATTTAAAATCCGTGATAATAAATGGCGGTGTTCGTCGCGTCACGCATGCGCGAGATATGGGTCTCATATGAACAAAGATGGCGACTTTGACTGTTGTGTAGAGTACAAACCTATACGTTTTTAAGCTTTAACTATATAATTACTTAAATTGGTGATTGGAAGGTATTGAAGGAGTCACCTGCGGTAATTAGTGCATGTTGCACCCAGGTCAAAACTCGTACTCATGATTTCCGTTAGAAGAGAGCATTGGATTGTGGGAAAATCAATGTTTATCAACACAAATGTTGCACATGCGCGGCGAAACCGATCTCCGCATAATATATTGACATTTCTGGTGCATATCTATATTTTAGAAACAGTGCCCACAACAGCTTAAGTGGGTCGGGTTTTCATGGCAGTTTCTCCATTCTTCCATTATTGTGGATTTGTACCCGCAAACAAAACCGAATGTGAAATGTCAAAATTGCCAATTCCACATATTTTTGTTTTTGTATCGATTTCTGTCGCGACAACATTTTTTTATATTTCAATTTTAAATTGTGCTTATTGACGCGGACCGAAATTTTTATATATTGTTGTTGATGATATGAATCGTAATATTGACACAAATTTTACCAAAAATAATTTAATTTAGTGAGTTTCCAGGGTGATAATATTCTACCATGATAATATTCGCCCACATCGCATTGCACATACTATTATGCTCTATAGTGAAGAATTTAAAAAAGCCGGTCGACCACGAAGTATAAAAGGCAACAAAACCATCGTGGCGTCTTTCTTGTTCCGTATATTATGGGAGTCGCCCGGCTGGAAGCATCTTTATGTCGACGGACTTTGTTCTTAGATTCAGATAAGATTATCTCGAGTCCATTGTTATTGTTATTGAACACGAAGGTCCGACAACGCAGTAAAAGGGGGGGGTAACAACAAACACCGCCCATGATGCTTTTAAAAATCATATTGTAAAATAAATTGTATTGTGCAAACTGGATACATCTCATCTTTGACATCATTTTAGTAAAACAAAAAAAAAATGGTTTTGCACATCTTACGTCAGCCACACTTGTCTGAATATATCAGGCTAATCAGACTCTTCACACGTATTACAGAATAAGACGCGAAATATCCATTACCGAATTAATATATACGATGTGTAGAATTATGGCTATTTTCTGATTTTTCAAAATGCTTGCTGCTATCCTGTAAAATATGATTTAAAGTTTGAAACCGGAAACATTACTTTTTATTCTAATTGAAACACAAAATCATTAGTACATGTACTTCTTTCACGAAAGCACAGAAGCGACAATTTCAGATCGTTATGAGTTTCGTGACGACGTTAATTTAAAAATATTGTGTTGTGTTGTATTGTATTATAAATTCTCTTCGAGGAGACGTTGCCACACAGTACAACACAATAATTATTAAAACACACACACACAAAAAAAACGCAATCGGCGCTCAATCGATGTATGAAAAAAACACCTGTTTCATAAAGATAAAGATATAGTGATGATAATAATAATCGCTCTATTTATACGTCGGGTTTATGCGGCGGATTATTTCATGGGCGGTGCAGTGGTGGATTATCTGTCTGGTCGAGGAGAACGCCTGGACTACATTAGGACTGGACTCATAGTATGCAGCTTTAAAATAAAGGAAGGTTTTATAGTTGGTAAGTTTTTGAGTCAGGGTCATATATTTCACTGAATATGACCATACAACCATTAAAAAGTGTCATCGAACTGTTATCACCCACATGGCGCATGTCAGTCATCGTCATTGTGTCTATAGTGTCAAAATCGTGTATATTTATTTTGATTCGTGATTTGTACGTGATTTGCAAATTAATTTGAGAAAATAAAGAATAACAAGCATGGTGAGTAGGTTAGGTGAAGTTTTTACGATCCAGTAGCTGGTATCACCACTGCGTATCGATATCTATATGACCTAGTGCGGCAATACGTGACCCACCAGCCGGTAAGGCAGTAATAAGAGGACACATACATATGTACAATGGTCATCGTCTGAAACAAGCCACAGACTTACCAGACTATTTTGACGAGAGAAATTCATCGCAGATGTTAACACAGTCCTGTTCTGATTATATCGGTTAATCCTACGTCTGACCCATCGTCGAAACGCCTCCCTGTAACCCACCTATAACGTAATCAGCAGGAACCCAGCGATATGGATGGTGTTTATGGTAGGGGGCGTTGTCGAGACGTCTCACGTATATTACTACTCAGTTGAAAACAAAGTCCCACACATTAAGAGGATGAATGCTGTTCTTGATACAATGATATACCGTGATTACTATTATGTTGTTGTTTGTGTTGCAACTGTGAAAATTTAAAAGATATATATCAAGCGAGTATGCATTATATTTAAGTGGGCGGAGTAATATATTCAAAGTTTAACATGTAATGCGGTCCAATATACCGTACTCGCGAATGAACTTAGTTGGACGAGACCCAAAGTAATTTGCTATACGTTAAAATACAAATTTCAAATTGTTCAACCCCGGTCTTCACTGCCTGGTTCAAAACGGAACAGATTTTGAACAGTACATTGGAGAGGCGGAGTAGAGATAATTACGAGAGATGTGATCAGTGCAGTGCAATCACAATAACGTTATCAACAACCTTCTTTTCCTAACGATAACAGGTTTTCGTGACGCCAAAGTGACGTAGAAGGTGTCGTAAGCAATGCCATTCAAACAGATGACTCTGATTGGCTGTACTTCTTGTCATTTTAAATATAGCAAGATTCTAAAAAAAAAAAAAAAAAACAATATTTTTTTAATTTGACGGACGACCATAGGTTAAACAATGTGACGTCTTTTACACCCAAGAGTTTCTCCGTTTTATTTATTTTTTTAATTTAATGTAGGTTCATAGTTTATTATTTTCCCGGATTTATATTTTTCTGCATTCATTTCGCTTTTCCACAATGCTATATACGTTGCTTCTATTTGATCACGTGTAATGTAGGCTATTCTTTGTCTCACTCCAATAATCATCTATCTCATTTTCTACAATTATTTCTTGCATTTATTTTGCCCATTGTGATTGAGTAATAAAATTGTCTCATTTCCTGGTCTGTTCCATTTTGGCTACACATTTTATACCAATATCTGAGCATCATTCTGCTAATGAATACTGAGATTGGATGTCTCTCTAATTCCACGTGAACTACTAAATCTTTTGAAGACTGACGAACTTGTAAATTAAAGTATTTTACACAATTTTTTTTTTATTCTATAGGTTTTATCTGTATATTTATCCGAACCCCATATTAATATATATGATCATCCCCATTGTTTTCATTGTTCCTCTTTCAGGTTGTTGTGAGGTTTTGTTTAAATAACACAGGTTTTGCACATCAGCATGGTGCAACACTGTAGCCACGTGTCAGTGCCGAAGTATTGTTTAAAGCTATAATTATGAAGTGAACAGCAAGAGTCGTATGAGCATTATGTTTCCCTCTACGGTAATGAATTGTGCTGCGTGTATGTGCTGCCCCCAGTGGTGGTAAAATGATAGATATTTCAATGTTACTACCACCTCCTAAGTTAGATATTTTCACTGTCACACATATCCAGGACTGGTTTATGTGTAATTCCATGAAAGTCCATAAACTATCGGTAAAATCACAGTCCATATAGAAGGATAGACTCGGTTTCATTTTCTCGCCACTGTTACCTAACCACGGGCGAGCCACTCGTGTTCAACTACGATTCAAACCAATACCATTGATAATGCCAACAAATTATGTTGCCCTCAAGTCGGAAAATTGAAAAATTGGGTCGGTCGGTCGGATTTCTTTTTTAAACTCGTGAAAACTAAGGGTATCGTAAATAGCCGAGGTATATGGGAATCAATCAAACGCATGCTAGATATTAAACACAAAAATCAAAGTGTTTCTTTCAGTCTTTTGTATTTAAATACAGATCAACCCGAGTTTCAAAGTCGCCACTTATCCCCCGGGGACCCAGGGGGATCAAACAACGGTTCGGGGTCGTTAATTTTTAGTGGAAACTCTTTTACTGCTTAAAATGGCGAGTTTGTAATATTTCGGCCTATTAAAAAAAAAAAAAAAAAAAACCGCGACCCGATATTTCATATTTTTCGGTCGGTCTCCGAGGGCAACAAAACATTTTCTTTGGCCTAACCTACCATGAACTGGATTAGGGTGGGACGCAGCGTGGAAATCGAGTCCAATATTGCGGTCAATACTGTGGGATATACATAACCATGTAAATGAATAAACATATGTTTTAATTTGACAAAAAAGAAATACTTTTTACACTGGAGATGAATTACAATTCAGAATTTCCAACTTACTAACACACCATGCAACGCCTCATTAAAGCGGGGGGGGGGGGGTTGTCACTTGCGCACGTGGCGGACGGTTAAAGCGTGTCATTGTTTACAAACGAGCGTCTTCCAATGAGCCTTTTCTTTTTGAGCGTGCGTTGTCATCGCCGCTTGGAGCTCAATTCCCAGGCGTGCGCAGGTGACGAACCCTCCACTTTAAGCAAATAATTGACATTTCCAAAATGAGCGATACTTCAAGGTTGTGACTTTGAAAAACAGTTGACAGGAGAGAATTTTGACACGATACGGGGCACGCATGTCACACATTCCTACTACTGCCCTCTAGAGACGAGAAGATTCTGTGACGTACTGTGATCTTCAGTCGCATGGCAATAAAAATAATGGTTTTGTGAGGTTTACTATATTATAAATAACTAACGACTTCACAACCGATCAGAGTCGTCTATTTGACTCCTTTGGTGATGCCACAGAAGCGCTTCGTCGCTATGATACTTTTAAACAATGCTGATTGGTTATTTCCTTTTATATTATTATATTGCCATGGTTATTTATACATTAACGGCAAATGTTACCATGGTTACTGGTACATACACGTAATGACGATAATGAAATTACAATTCAATATTACAGCATAGATGTACCTTCATTATAACAGTCACGGCGCTATATTTGTTCTATATTTATCATTATATAAATATATAAATCCACATATAACTGATTTCTTAAATCAACACTCTTATAGACTTGTTTAGGTCTTTCACATTTGCGAGATAAGTTACTGCGGAATATCTAAATATTTACAGATCTGTTTGATCACGTTAATCTGCTAACGATGTGAAAGGAACTATTTAACATCCCCACATACCAGGACTAGGTCCGTTAATAAAGTTAATTTTACTTGTGTGAACTTTATTTAAAATATACACCTGTGCTGCTTGTTGTGATGTAATGAGAAAACACTTCGTTTGTAGAGAGACTGACTGATGTTTGTTAGAGGTAAAAGCGGGGGAGTCGTCATCTGCGCATCCGGGCTGCGCATGCGTCAGTTGGCCATAGCGTGTCATTGCTTACAAACAAGCGTCTACCTATAAGCCTTTGCGTTTTTAGCGTGTGTTGTTATCGTCGCTTGGGACTCAATTCCCACGCGTGCGCAGGTGACGACCCTCCCGCTTTAAATATAGGAGACTGCGGTGCTAACTACAACAGGTAAAACGACTGTATGATCATTTGACACGTGTCTACAGACATCCAATGATGATCGATGAAAACAAACTGTATCAATCCTATGACAATCCCACCGAAAACATCCAACACATGGTGGCGTCCTAACAGCAACCGCGACACGACGATACTGGTGAGGAACATTCCAACGGGGACCATGGTGGTGGCACTTATTTTCGTCTTCGATATTAGGATACACCCGACTAGAACTGACCGTGTACTGTGTCCAGATGGGAAAGAAAGTCCCGCTGAATTGGCTGAGATGGTTGCAAAAGTATCACTAGTATTCTGGCTTGGACGAGGCCGACGAACCAGAAATTTTACGACCATAACGACGACAACATCAATGCAAATTGCTGTAAGAGAATGACATGGAATTAATGAAAACGTTGCAAGCATAGGTTGTTATCAAGATATGCACATAATGACACATTAAAGCAAGGGCGTCGTCACCTGCGCATGCGTCAGACAGCCGTAGCGTGACGTTGTTTACAAACAAACGTCTACCCATGAACCTTTGCGTTTAGAGCGTGCGCATGTGACGAACCCTCTGTTTTTACTCGAATCTAATTGTTTTTCATTCAAATGAAACTGATTTTATTGAATAATCGAAATACGAACACTAGAATATTTATGTTTTTTTTTTCTTCCCGACACCATTAAAGCGGGGGAGTCGTCACCTACGCATGCGTCAGGTGGTCATAGCGTGTCAATTTTTACAAACAATGGCATACCCATGAGCCTTTGCGTTCTCAGCGTGTGTTGTTATCGTTGCTTGGGACTCAATTCCTGCGCGTGCGCAGGTCACGACCCTCCCGCTTTAACTATACCATCGATAGGATATATCTTAGAAGCAAATGGCCGCTGAAATGTCGTTGAGAGCGAGAGAGCTGTGACAGGAAATAACGTGGTTCTCTTGCTCTGACTGATTATATGTGCATAGTGCGTGGAATTTAAAATCCTACGGGGTTTCCCGTGTTGAAAACTGGGTGTGCGCTAGAGGATTTTGTAAAACAAAATCGTCGCAAGTAAAATCGCTCAATGACTTTCAAAGTGTAGGAGAATTGTAAAAAAAAAATGTTAATAAAAATTGCCAGGCATATAACAAAATATTTGCAGAAAACCAAATTTCTTCAATTGGGTAACCTCTACATATGTGGTCCCGAATACACTTTTCCACTGATATAATTAAATGTATCTCGCTTCAAATATGGAAAAGCATAACAAATAATATAATATAATACAGTTAAGTTTTTTAGAGTTCAACAGAATTAGTTTTTTTAAAAATTATTGCTCCACTTTCATCATCTCATGGAACATCAGATGTAAATAAATCATTCTTACAACGTGTTTGTCTTAGGAATTACTTTCGTAAAAAAAGATGAAAAATATTACTAACATTACCAAACTGTTGTGTGCGAACGAGGTTGAGTTTCACATTAGTGTTTTCGAATATTGTGTAGCCTCGTTCTAAGGACAACAAAACTCATGCCGGTGGGTGGTCGCTTGGGATTAATTAATTCAGTTCGATTATTCTACGTAATTATATAAACCAGAATTATGTTTTTTTATGCATGTAGCAAATGTATACTAGTATTTCCTCTCTGAAATTGTTTTGAAAAAAATCAGTTTTACAGAGCAATCACATTCTGTCAATAACACACAATGTATTCTGACAACATGCAGTCATTGTTCAAACACTCACAGAAACAGAAACACAAACGTAAATGCGTAGAGTAAATCTTTACCTACAATAAAGCACGAATTTGTTCGTCAAATTAGTTTCCCCAATGTATGTGCTGAACTCGTCCCCACTTAAAATAAATATAATAGGAACAGTCAACAGGCGCGATTCGTGCATTGCGTGTTTCAATTTACTTAAGTTGTCTATTTCCATGTACATTACATACTTCCTTCTTTTTTTTTTCTTTAATACGCCATGAAAACGAACACTGACCGTGAAAAGTTGAAAAGGGCAAAATAGATACACATTCCTGTTTACAGTTGTACTGTCCTTCGTAATTCCTCGGACGTGTTAAGGACAATGTGAGGTGTACATAGCCATGTTGTTCTAGGTGTGTTACACAAAGTAACCTATTCACCCTGTCGGTGTATGTATAAATTTTAATCCCCTTAGAACATCTATCACTTAATCCTCGTTATCCCCTTTGTTGACACAATTTGCATTTGCCATCGACATTTTTCGATCTACCCTCAGTGCCGCTCATCTTCAATACAACTTTAAGATCGAGAAACTAAACGAAAAAGCAACCTAACATACAGTATTGAAATGTAACTCACTGATTTGCTAACAAAGTAGCAATATACATATCAGCACACCATTACTAACACACTGTTAGAATCCATATGATTTATCTAGTCAGCAATTTACTTCTGGCGATGTACCTGATCAGTGCTACGCCACCATGGTTGTCCCTGGTTTGAGCTAAACCAACATGGCTGTAACTGGTTTGAGCTAAACCTACATGGTTGTAACTAGTTTGATCTAAACCAACATGGTTGTCCCTGGTTTGAGCTAAACCTAGATGGTTGTAACTGGTTTGAGCTAAACCAACATGGTTGTCCCTGGTTTGAGCTAAACTTACATGGTTGTAACTGGTTTGAGCTAAACCTAGATGGTTGTACCTGGTTTGAGCTAAACCTACATGGTTGTGCCTGGTTTGAGCTAAACCTACATGGTTGTACCTGGTTTGAGCTAAACCTACATGGTTGTACCTGGTTTGAGCTAAACCTACATGGTTGTAACTGGTTTGAGCTAAACATACATGGTTGTACCTGGTTTGAGCTAAACATACATAGTTGTGCCTGGTTTGAGCTAAACCTACATGGTTGTACCTGGTTTGAGCTAAACCTACATGGTTGTAACTGGTTTGAGCTAAACATACATGGTTGTGCCTGGTTTGAACTAAACCAACATGGTTGTAACTGGTTTGAGATAAACCTACATGGTTGTAACTGGTTTGAGCTAAACCAACATGGTTGTAACTGGTTTGAGCTAAACCAACATGGTTGTAACTGGTTTGAACTAAACCTACATGGTTGTAACTGGTTTGAGCTAAACTAACATGGTTGTAACTGGTTTGAGCTAAACCAACATGGTTGTAACTGGTTTGAGCTAAATCAACATGGTTGTAACTGGTTTGAGATAAACCTACATGGTTGTAACTGGTTTGAGCTAAACCAACATGGTTGTCTCTGGGTTGAGCTAAACCTACATGTTGTCCCTGGTTTGAGCTAAACATACATAGTTGTGCCTGGTTTGAGCTAAACCAACATGGTTGTAACTGGTTTGAGCTAAACCAACATGGTTGTAACTGGTTTGAGCTAAATCAACATGGTTGTAACTGATTTGAGATAAACTAACATAGTTGTCCCTGGTTTGAGATAAACCTACATGGTTGTAACTGGTTTGAGCTAAACCAACATGGTTGTAACTGGTTTGAGCTAAACCAACATGGTTGTGCCTGGTTTGAACTAAACCAACATGGTTGTAACTGGTTTGAGCTAAACCAACATGGTTGTAACTGGTTTGAGCTAAACCAACATGGTTGTAACTGGTTTGAGCTAAACCAACATGGTTGTAACTGGTTTGAGCTAAATCAACATGGTTGTAACTGGTTTGAGATAAACTAACATGGTTATACACATGTACCTGGTTTGAGCTAAACCAACATGGTTGTAACTGATTTGAGATAAACTAACATAGTTGTACCTGGTTTGAGCTAAACCAACGTGGTTGTGCCTGGTTTGAACTAAACCAACATGGTTGTAACTGGTTTGAGCTAAACCAACATGGTTGTAACTGGTTTGAGCTAAACCAACATGGTTGTAACTGGTTTGAGCTAAATCAACATGGTTGTAACTGGTTTGAGCTAAACCAACATGGTTGTAACTGGTTTGAGCTAAATCAACATGGTTGTAACTGGTTTGAGCTAAACCAACATGGTTGTAACTGGTTTGAGCTAAACCAACATGGTTTAACTGGTTTGAGCTAAGCCAACATGGTTGTAACTGGTTTGAGCTAAATCAACATGGTTGTAACTGGTTTGAGATAAACTAACATGGTTGTACCTGGTTTGAGCTAAACCAACATGGTTGTAACTGGTTTGAGCTAAATCAACATGGTTGTAACTGGTTTGGGATAAACTAACATGGTTGTACCTGGTTTGAGCTAAACCAACATGGTTGTAACTGGCTTGAGATAAACCTACATGGTTGTAACTGGCTTGAG
Organism: Saccoglossus kowalevskii; assembly: GCF_978046115.1. NCBI lineage: Eukaryota > Metazoa > Hemichordata > Enteropneusta > Harrimaniidae > Saccoglossus > Saccoglossus kowalevskii. The sequence goes on from NC_140657.1 coordinate 24,368,779, forward strand.
ATAAACCTACATGGTTGTACCTGGTTTGAGCTAAACCAACATGGTTGTAACTGGTTTGAGCTAAACCAACATGGTTGTAACTGGTTTGAGCTAAACCAACATGGTTGTAACTGGTTTGAGATGAACTAACATGGTTGTACCTGGTTTGAGATAAACTAACATGGTTGTACCTGGTTTGAGCTAAACCAACATGGTTGTAACTGGTTTGAGATAAACCTACATGGTTGTAACTGGTTTGAGATAAACCTACATGGTTGTAACTGGTTCGAGATAAACTAACATGGTTGTAACTGGTTTGAGCTAAACCAACATGGTTGTAACTGGTTTGAGATAAACCAACATGGTTGTAACTGGTTTGAGATAAACCTACATGGTTGTAACTGGTTCGAGCTAAACCAACATGGTTGTACCTGGTTTGAGCTAAACCAACATGGTTGTAACTGGTTCGAGCTAAACCAACATGGCTGTACCTGGTTTGAGCTAAACCAACATGGTTGTAACTGGTTTGAGCTAAACCTACATGGTTGTACCTGGTTTGAGCTAAACATACATAGTTGTGCCTGGATTGAGCTAAACCAACATGGTTGTAACTGGTTTGAGCTAAACCAACATGCGTGTAACTGGTTTGAGCTAAACCAGCATGGTTGTAACTGGTTCGAGCTAAACCAGCATGGCTGTAACTGGTTCGAGCTAAACCTATATGGCTGTACCTGGTTCGAGCTAAATCAACATGGTTGTAACTGGTTTGAGCTAAACCAACATGGTTGTAACTGGTTTGTGCTAAACCTACATGGTTGTAACTGGTTTGAGCTAAACCAACATGGTTGTAACTGGTTTGAGCTAAACCTACATGGTTGTAACTGGTTTGAGCAAAACCAACATGGTTGTAACTGGTTTGAGCAAAACCAACATGGTTGTAACTGGTTTGAGCTAAACCTGGATGGTTGTACCTGGTTTGAGCTAAACCAACATGGTTGTACCTGGTTTGAGCTAAACCTAGATGGTTGTACCTGGTTTTAGCTAAACCTACATGTTGAACCTGGTCAGATATATACCTTAATGTTGTATCTGGTCGGGGATATACCTCCATGGTTGTATCTGGTCAGTACTATACCTCCATGTCTATAACTCATTTGGTTTATTTTGTTACCTCCAGTATATTACCCGTAATATACATCACACGCAAATATCGAAATGAATGCTTGATCAACAATGTTCACACACGTGTCAGAACCGGATTGATGTTGGTGTACTTTTGTATATGCTTAAATGCGTTTCATGACTAGTATTCAAACATCTAATTCCAAATATGGCATTACATTCTTGTTCCAAGTATTATGTTGCATTATTGATTTCTGGAAAAGTTGCACAAAAAGCAGAATTCATTATTTATCCATATAAATATATTTACTTGTACAATTTCTACATTTAATGTTGTTTAAAACCTTTTTGGCGGAATAAATTTCATTCATTCATTCATTTACAAACAGGACAAAGCAAGAATGCCACGCATGAACGCTACAAATGTAAATCGGCTAAACGTAATAAATGGTCCGTGCTGATATCAAAGCCGAACCAAGACATTTTGCATGTGAACGACTCTATACTTCAACTTCAAGGTGGCTGAAACAACTTACAATGGAAGAGTGCTTGGCACGTTAGTTTCATATATGTCTCAATAGGATTAAACACATACATAGGGTAGCACGTCTACATATTATTTTACTTATGCATGGTTTCAACTGATGAAGTTAACTTTCGAATTCAAAGTGTATTACCGTTGCCATTCACCACACGCATCGCAAATGAAAACTACAAGCCGATAACTGTGGTTAAAGATAATTAATACTTGCTCGTATTTTGAGAAAACTTGTCTGGCAGACTTGTCTACCGTGAAAATTGATACACGGGATTTTCTTCTGAGGTGTCAAAAAACACAGCTATGCAATGCTCAAGTTTGACGGTGATACGATTGCCGTCCGCACGTATAATTCAAATATGTTATAATGAAAGTAAATGCACCTGATAAAATGTTCACCATGAATTGTTCAATTTCGGCGTCCGTTGTGACCACGATCACCACCAAAGCAACAAAGATCCACAACAAACCGTGGCCGACAATTTCAAGTATTTTCAACGGTCGTCTGAGTTTCGACCATTTTGAGCCTTCACGGCAACATATGCTCACAACGTTGGTTAATTCAATGTCCGTGGCAATCAGCTCTTGCCATGCATTCGATATACATCGTTCGGGGGTCTTTCGTGTCCCGACCATTGTGGTGGCAATGTTATCATTAACTGCGACAGGAATGGCATCGTAATCCAAATGACTGTGAGTGATTCTACCGAGCATGATAGCGTTGTTAAAACCAGAATAGTTCGGTGCTTGGCTGTTAAGCGAGTGTACACGTTTTGATCTAATAATGTTCATAATCCTGGAAAGTCATGACGTAATTATGACACGACGGTTTGCATCTGGCAATAAATCAACTGCGAAATACTGTCGTTACTGGGTATGGGAGAGGGTAGACAATCGCCCGCACTTCATCGTGATAATGAAAAAGCTGAGATTATCAAGAAGGTGTATGCGCGTAACGTTCCATAGGGACTATTGACCACACTGTCCGCGCTGTGGGAAAAATCCTTATTGATTTTTAAGCACTCAATTAAAAAAGGCCACCGGTACGTGCGTCGTGTTTGAGTCCGTTTGTAAATTAAATTTGTTCCCAAACAGACTGTTAAAAAGCAGTTTCTGATTGGTGTCCTGATTTTGAAAAAGGTTTTATTATAAATGACAAACGAGATGTTGAATTTAAATCTGTTATTTTATTGCAATACCTCTGTTATGGGATATGTTTTTTTTTTTTAAAAAGGTAAGGTAAAATTACAAGCGACATTATTCAGGAATGATGCGATTATTTTAGCAGTTTATACAAGAAATTTTATGCTGATCAGAATGATCACAATTTTTTTTAAATCAGTTGAAAAAAGCTTTATTAATTAATCAGTTTATCAATAGAAAGAGATAATGTATGCTTTAAGGTAGAGATGCAGTTCACCTGACAGGTATTTTAATTAGTTAATTAGGAAACCAAGATGACGTCCCTTGTCCACAAAACTATATATTTTCGGAAAGCTTATTGTATGAATTTTAAAATTTTGTTAGTATTTTTTTATGGACACTGTAGTTTGAAATATGCAAAAAAATGTGCTTTTTTGGTCAAAAGTGATTTAAAAAAAATTAGCTTATAAACCATTCAAAATTGGTTTACGGGTACATCTGTTTACTGTGAAGAAAGTGCTGTCTTGAAAAAAATCTACCAGTTGTCAATTTTGCAGGGCAGCAGCTCAAATTTCATTATTTCAAGTTTATGCATAAATTAACACTCAGGCTAGTTGTCTGTATGATTGTTGTAACACTGTTCAACCAAAAACAATGCCCCAACGGCGTTTTGAAGATAAACACATTGTCAATCATTTGTGAAAATTTAAAAACAAAAGGTCAAAGCGTCTAGGAGCTACTTTTTTTAAAGTTCTGGAATGTGCACTAACAAGAAGCTGAGATAATTGCTAATTTGCATAACAATTCACTCAGTAAGAATTTTGCTAATGCTCATAATTAAAATGGCTGTAACAGTTCCAAATTTAAATGTATTATCGTTTTGTTAAAAGTTAAATATAATGCATAATATGGAGATCCCGTCATTTCTTTTTTCACCACGTTTCTTTTTTTATTATTTATGTATAGCCTTGCTAAATCTAGCTAAGCATTCAAAAAAGATAATGTTTGCACCTGTTATTTATATTTTAAAATCCTTTTTTGAGTATGTTCCACTATTCATAATTCTACAAAATTTTAACAGTCTATAGCCAAGACTGTTTGGATAATGAAAAGCAAAAAAAAAAAAATTCACTCCCAAGTGCCCACAAACATGCAAATCTACCTTAAATGAACTTAAAGCGTACAAAGCACCGGGGTCTAAAGGAAGATAGCTTAGAATGTATGTGAATTTCACTCCAGTATGAACAAATGCCTAGCTGCGATGAAAGTAATATCTCAATGCGGTCAGCTATTGGCCGTAAATGTTGATTCAATTCAATTCGTTTATTTAAAATCAGTTTGAAATATCTAGCCAAAGGCTAATATCACTGACTACTAAAAATTACATCAAACAAAAGCAAAAATTACAAACATCAAACACAGAGAAAAACAACAGTAAGACTTCACAAATAATTAATTGTTTAAGTAATTAAATATCCTAAAATGATGGTGACCACAATGACACCATTTGCTTAAAAGAATATAAATCATTGCACTCCTTCATTCGGTTAGGAAGCGAGTTCCACATTTTAGCACCATAATAAGACAATGACTACAGTCTATAGCGTTTTGTCCTTGGTCGCTTTAACTTTAGTTGATGAGAATTTCTCAAATTGTACGTTACATTTTTCTCCTTGTATAAATACCAAATAAAAGATGGGGGAGAGTTTGTTCACACTTTTATAAACTTGATTAAGTATGTCACGATTCCTGGACATCTCCAGTGTTTGTAGTCCAGCACGTTCCAATAAAGTTTGATAGCTGATAGATAGATTGGTTGGTTGCCATCGTATAGCATATAAAGTATTATATTTATCGCGACGGTTATAAAGTATATGCGTGTTTCACATCTGCATAAATTTAAATGTGTAATGAGATATTACAAGCATTCTATCTAGACATTAGTTGGGTAGCATATAAACTGGCCAATGAACATAGAGTATTTTATTTCCCGAGACGCTCACGGCGCACAGTGTGTTTACGACGTCTGCATAAATGTGATCGATAAGATATTACTAGCATTGTATCTAGGCATTAGTTGAGGAGTTATAAGCTGCCATAAACATTATGAGTATTCTCTAGAAGCTTGACACAGTGTTTGTGGGTAACGTGTGCATAAATGTGAATAGGTAATGGGATATTACTAGCATTGTAGCTCGATATTAGTGGGGTGTGTAGAAAGAATAAACAATATATTCAAGGGTTGCCACATATTTGCATATTTGTAGGTGTTTATAATATACTATTTATTTTAATGCAAAATTTTCCAAAACAGCCATATTATAAAGAACATTATACGTTATGTTAAAGAGATAATGTGGATGACAGGGCACATCCGTACGACGTATTATAGTTAAACACATCATTTTCTACAACTGTAATGGTTAATATTTTTCAGATATTTATAATTTATCTGGATAAAATGGGCGTCAAATCATATGGCCAGAACTCAATCGTCGTAAAGATTTATTCTCCAATATACGTCTATATTGTTCTGCCGATAATGTTATAAAATATAGATCTTCCTGATAGATAGGTCGGGATAGCTCAGTCAGAGCGAGGCAGAGTTAGTTAAGTAGGGCGAGGAAGGGTTCGTCCGGTCGGGGAGAAAAAAAGGAGCAGTCAAATCATGGTTCAACCGGGACGGGCAGTAGTAGATTTCGCGGTCACATGACTTTCGCGTTCACCCCTCGTTAACGCAATTTATATTTATTTTTCAAGAATTTTTCATCAGAATCGCAACAGACTGCAAGAAAGTCTATCCGGATGGCGGTGTTTTTAACATATTAGGTTAATTGCTTGCCAAACCTATGAAAATATGTTTACAATATTTGTTTCGTATTTGCACGATTAATATTGCTCAAAATTTACAGAGATTGAGACATCGACACGAAGTAGTGTGTGTATGAATGTGAGTATAGCCTGCCATGGTTCATGGCATGTTTGTGTATTCCGTACTTGCATCCCGACATCAAGAAAGAGCGCCACCAACGTACTTATGTGTTGTGCAGTCCCAGCCTGATTCATGATTACAACGTATTTCCAAGAATAAATCCATTTTCGTTCTCTTTTCAACTTTGTAATTCTTTTCTGAAAAACAAACAAACAAACAAATCTTTGTGTATAACGCTTAAAAACGTCGGAAAGTCATTCTGAACAAGACATCATACATTCATTGCCCATTTGTAAATTTATCTCCAGATGAGCCCACGTATCCCGGCGAAAGACGTCAAATTGTCATAAATTCCTCAATATTGTTCCCAATTATATTAATGCCACCAATATTTTCATTTCTATGTACGCTTTGCTATGAGTGTTTACAGTATAATACAAGAGAGAGTATCCTTGTGGTGATATGACAAGAGAGTCCATAGATACGTCTAGACTCCATGTCTATTCTAGACATTCGAAATGCGTTAAAATTATACCCATCTCCAGTGCAGTAAATATTTTTCCCATTGCTTATTACGGTATGAACATTCCCGCTACCGAAATAACAATTAAACTTGAAGTTTTTTTTTCGTTTTTTTCCCCACAAGATATAACGACTTGTTAAAAAACGAACCCGTGGCTGTTTTCCCCTCTTGAAATAACGTTGTTTATGCTTAAAGAAGGTGCTTATGGAGATTTTCACGTGTTATTTGCTAAATGTATACCCATTTCAAGAGTCCCTAACCCTAGAAACACGACCCTTTAGCGACACATGCCTATGTGGTCTTCCAAACCTTGTCAATGAAAATCCCCAAGACTAAACTGCAAAGTGCTTGCGTCGGTCATTATATAAACGATGAGAAATTTACTAATTAATATTACTTAATATTGCAATGGGGAGAGGTATTCACTTCTATTCACACTTCTGATTAGGACTGACATGCAAACATTATTGAAAGTTATTATTTTCAGAAAACTATGCTATGAAATGTATGACAATTAATTTAAACTGCCAAGAAAAAATAAACTTTGCGAGTACACGTACATAGTGGTAACATTCAAATGACTATACAACCTCTCCTGGCAACAGACTAGCACAGCACTATAATGTAATAAAAATGGCTGAAGACATCATAAATACCCACATATGCTGGTTATATATTGAGTATTAAAACCAAGCTATACCTGAAAGAAAACAGAAACATAAAAACTCCATCAGCGTTTTTGCTATCAACTGCTGAATATCAGTAATAAAGCCATCGAAATAGGCACACACATAGAACTATTAATAAATGGACCAACAAGGTTTTATTTAAGAAGCTGTCGCTGTGTCGATATGATTTCAATTTATAAATTATAAAACATGTCTTATAAATAAGTTCAAGTTAAAATACACTACATCACGTGTTCTTAGTTTTGTACAAAAATGTATTAATTTGGTGGGTATCGGGGCTCACATTATTAATAAAGATCAGAATTAAACAAAAAAGGTTATTATCATTATTACTGTTCTATAACAAACATTTAGTCTGTTTTTGGACCGAATTATTGGGATGTCTGTCTAGGCCCAAGACAAATGGAGGACCTCAATGTTTCTATCATGATCTATTTGTAGGAATCGGATAGGTATATGCTAGCCTTTTTGCCACACCTGACATTACTTGCGGGGGAGGGGGAGGCGTAATTTCCCTATCGCTCTATCCTACCAGTTTCCCTCGTAACATATCTCTAGTAGTGTTGTTTGCATTCAACTGTTGTACATTTGCATAATAAATGCTTTTTACGAGATTCCCACATAACCTTTCACCGACAAATGAATTAGGTTACCATTCCAATACTTGGAAATGACAGAGTCTGCTTACACTGTGAACATTGTAGTTGAACAACATTTTGTAATGATTTCTACCAAACGCAAAGAAACTGTTTGGATGCTGAAAACATAAATGATAAATTTCATTCAACGGCAATATGGCAATAAAACATTAATTGTGTTACAAACTACACCTACCTTGGAATATTGATAACATCATCTGGAAATTTTACAAAACATACACTATTCGAAAAAGCATCTAAAGTTCTGTTTGCACTTAACAAAACACTATTTTTCATCACAAATATCAACATCTTTATCAAGTTAATTAATTCCAATATCAAACCAATATTGTTATATGGTGCAGAAATCCGGGGATAAGAGCATTGATTTTACAAAATTGGATAGAAGTGCTATTGAAAAAATAAATCTTAAATACTGTAAACGAATTCTCGGCTTGTAGAAATGAGATTGGTAGTTACCCATTACTGACTGAAGTACATACTTCCATGTTTAAAGCGCGGTAGTCGTCACGCTGCGCATGTTCGACATTTGTGTTGATAAACATTGATTTTCCCATAATCCAATGCGCTCTTCAAATGGAAATCACAAGTATGAGGTTTGACCTGGGCGCGACTTTCACTGATTACCGCCGGTGACTCCTTCGATACCTTCCAATCACATGAAAATTACCTAATTAAAGCTTGGAAACGTGTCAGTTCGTACTCGTTGATCTGCGCAACAGTCAAAGTCGCCATCTTTGTTTGTATGAGACCCATATATTTCGCACATGCGCAGCGCAACGACTACCGCGTTTTATTAAATATTGGTTAAGACTACGGAAACTTCCAGAAGACAATATAACAAAATTGGCATATATGAACAAACAAATAAAATAAAATAGTAATATTTGGATGTCAACAATAAAAGGCATGTTGACAGAAATTAATCAGAATTCTTTGTATGATACAGAGAAAACAATCTTAGACTCAAAACCCCAAAAATTGATTAACAAAGTGAAATGTCAAATGAAACAAAAATACACTGACCATTGGCAATCAAACATTATGAAAGATGATAGCAAATTACGTAAATACTCAAAATTTAAGTAAGATTATTGTTATGAACAATATTTATCGTCTGGTAAATATTAAACTAAGAATCAATCTAACCAAATTCAGGATAAATAATCATGACCTTGGTATGGTAATATATGCAGATACATGCGCCACAAAACAACATTACATACAAAATACAATACAAACAAAACCTCAATTAAATATGTCACACAATTAATCTTCACGGCATTCTAACAACGCACAAATAACACTTGATTTTATATTTGATTTACTTTTTTAAAAATCTTCTTACTCATTTGTATTGATTAATATTTCTATTGCTATATACTGAAAAACAATGCGTTTCTAAAGAGGCAAAACACAATTACTATTATTATTATTATTCAATCCAACATAAATGTTTGTACCAAACCATATCTTAAAAAATACAATACATATTTTAGTTTGGGAGGAGACTCCTTCTCGCCTTTGAAATCCATTTGTCGAACTTACAGTAATTCAAGGTGACCCCGCGGTGGATCAGACTAGGTAACGACATAGCAACACTGGAGCCCCAAAACGCATACATACACATTCCCTGTCACCCAGGCAAACTCCGTAGAGCTTTGTTTGCAATGTAGATGCACCAACCAGGTGCAGTCAACGAGTAAATTTGCAAAAATGTTTGGTATTTATGTTTGATCAGCAGTAACTTAATTTATGAACATTATTAAGGCTTAATTTAATTTGGAGGGGAGAGGTCAATCTGTTCGCAACTCCCCTCCCTCTCAATCAAATTAAATTGCCCTCCCACTGTTTTTTGCTCCCACTGCCCTCTCCTCACTCGGTTTTGCTCCCACTGCCCTCTCCCCACTCAGTGTTTGTTCCCCACTGCCCTCTACCCACTCAGTTTTTGTTCCCCTCTGCCTTCTCCCCACTCAATTTTGCTACATGTACCCACTGCCCTCTCCCCGCTCATTTTGTTTTTGCCTGTCCTCTGGACACGCAGTTGTATCAACTCTCTCCCATCCAGTTCATAATGTCTCAATTCTCCCCTCTCAACAGTTTCTGCCTTCTCCCTATCATTACCCAGAGAAGACGTTATGATCACCAGCTCCAATCCTTAAACCCATGTGAATTGAATTTAACGTTTTTCTTTATAGCAGGCGAATTTAATGGTAATATAGTACCTATATTTTCTATGAAATGACAAAATGCCATGACCCATTTCACCGGCAACACTCTTTATTAAGAGAGTTGTACCCAAGTTCAAATTTTGCACTTCTGAACATACAATGCATTATGGGAGACAATAAAAAATCGAAGAAAGCTTAGAAAGAACTTGGGATCGGGGTATTCTCAGTCTAAACACTCCTCCCCTTTGGCAATTTGGTTTTTGATGCTAGCGGAAAATTCTGCATTTTGCTCTTACCCGCTCAATCTAAAAATGGAATTTGCCTACCCTCTGAATAAAAATCTTCTCGTACTGGAATTCCCCTCTGAGAAACCCTATTTGTAATGCCCTCCCACTGAAGATGTTTTATTTTGCCTGCCCGCTAAAAATCCTTTGCGAACACATTTTTTCACGAACAGCTCCGTTGACTGCACCTGAACCAACTCCACACCAGGGGCATCTTTGTTTGCTCATATTTTGATGACTGATTTCTCTATCATCCTTCAAAAGAGTCACTGTTCGAACACCTTCAGTACATACTGACACCCCATTTGGGTTTGTGGAGAAACATAAAAATAACCGAGTCTGATGTACTTTGTCACAGTGTATTGCTAATGAGAAGGCACCCACAGAACTCACACTGGACAGGGGGTTCTTTCACTGCTAATATGGGGTAGGCAAGACAATAATACTGGAAATTAAATACACATATACTAGTACCAAAATATCGAGTTAAAGCTCCTGGCTTTAATACCCCTCAAAATACAATACACAGACAAATACAATGACTCACAGTTCCAGGATGTAGAAATGGATGACAGTCAATGGCTTCTGCAACACAATAACGAAGAAATACAGAAGAAATTGCAGAGGAAGGCTGTTATTCTGGAGGGCACTGCTGAAAGCAGGAGATCGAAGAGCAGTTCATACAAGTCTCACAGAACGATGATTGAAACCTGTATCACTTGTCTCACAATATCGCAGCAGGAACACACAGAGTACACGGTAGAAATGATGGACCCCAACTGTCCTCAGTCTGTCCAATTTATAAATAGCCCATATTCAGGGACACCACCTAGGTTTCCGCATAAGCCAATCAGAATTAGGCGAGGGTTCTCCGAACCCGCCTATTCACATAGTTCATACCCACCATAGACTCCGGTCAGTCAAAATGACTATTTTGAACTGTAGGCATTAATCAGCGATTCTGCCGGTGACGGAGAGATAGAATCCAGGTCAGGGGAAGCCCCATGACCTCAAGATTCTTTTACCCCTTACGTCACGAACCCACGTGACCGAGGCCACCTGGCAGCGCCACAGGTAGCCGTCCTTCACTCTGGTTCCTTTCTCTCCGCCTCGAGGACTTAGACCAACGCGACGGAAAGAGTGGGGAGGTTGGGGGGGGGACCCGGAGTCTATGGTGGGTATGAACTATGTGAATAGGCGGGTTCGGATAACCCTCGCCTAAATTCACTACGTTCAATTACCCACCATAGACTCCGGTCAGTCAAAATGACTATTTTGAACTGTAGGCAGAGTCAGACACCGATAGGTGGCGGGTTTTTCCGAGCAAACAGAAAAAAAGGAGAATGATGAAAGACTTTTCCCCAGTCCGGGATGAAAACACACCCAAAAACCTAAGTTAAGACCCAAGAAGGGTGGTGTCTTACCTTGCCTGTGCTGTCCCCGAAGCAAGAAGCCAATGCTGCTGTGGTGACAGGGTTCAGTGTGCCTGAGGAAGCTAGACCCAAGCCGAACTCGGGGGTGATAAGCTTGAAGTAGGACCGAAACAGTTCGCATGAGGGCATAGGTCAACAGAAGCGAAACCTGGGAGCTTCCAGGAAGTGCTAGTGGAACAGACAATCTGCCCGCAAAAATGCAGAGACTGACTTATCGCCTATGCGCAGAGGCCCCTGCAGTCGTTCGGGCTGGGTCAGCAAACAAGGCCTGACCTGCTACGACGGGGCCTAACCTGAAGAGACCCTGCTCAATAGATTGGGTGTCTCCTAGGTAGTAGTTGATGAAGACGTTCTGCGTTCTCCAGAAGCCTGCCCTCAGAATGTGTTTGAGGGGGGCACCTGACGCTAGCGCTAGTGAGTTAGCAATCGCACGGACCTCATGTTCTTGTACTTGGTGTCTCTACAAGGTCTGTGTTGAGGAGGATAGTGTATTATAGACCTCCAGTACAGTCGCAGTAATCCACCTGGGGATGGAAGTCGGGGAAGCCGGCTTATCCCGCTTGTCAGGGTCGTAACACAAAAACATGTGTTTGGTTCCCCGTCTAGAAAACCTGGTATGGTTCTCGTAGCAACTCAGCGCTCGGACCGGGCAGAGAAGCAATTCCTCCTGGTCTTCCGGACTGACAATATTTGCCAGTCGGGGGATGACGATCGGTTGAGGATCGTGTCCTGGGATTTGGTTCTAGGCGAGAAACCCGATTCGTGTCTTTAGCACAACTTGATTGTCCATAACGGCGGTACATCATCCGAGAAGGACAATGCCCCCCAGCTCTGGCCGACGCCTACCTGAGGCGAGGACCAGTAGGAAGACTATTTTCCACGTCAAACATTTGAGTGTTGCTTGATCAGAGAGGCTCAAAAGGCGGTCTGCTTAGAGCGGACAACACAGCCGACAAGTCCCAGTTGGGCAGTTCCCTTGCATGGGGTCTCAGCGTCTGGAAAGCAGTAAATAGTCTCCTAATAGTAGGACAATCGGTTAGTCTTGTTCCCGTACGTTTGAATGGTGGGGCACAAGGCCGACCTGTAGCCAACGATCGCTGCGTAGGACAAACCCACTTCGTCAAACAGGTGGACGAAGGAGCCTGCTACCTGGCCAATAGAGGGATAGTATCGATCAATCTCCCTTCCGCTACACTAACCAGTGTATGCTCGCAGCCTAGAAATGTAGGCTGCATTGGTGGAATCCATGTTCGCCCTGGCCAGGACGTTGGCAGCCCGCTCAGATAAAGCTTTCGTATGTGCGGGTCTAATGAGAGCCTCTATGCGGGTAAGTGATACCCGCCGGGCTCGTGGTAGTGCGCCGTCTGGTTGGGACGGCATGTCCGGTAAGTCCGGAAGCACTGCTGGTGTTTCGACTATCGTTTCCGACAGAAGTGGAAACTAGGCCCTGTTTGGCCAATTGGGTGCGACCAATGATAATATGCAGGTGTGCACCTGTCGAAGTCTTCTCCGGTGCTTGGTGGACTAGCGGGAAGGGAGGAAAAGCGTACACAACTAAGTGGGTCCGCGGGGTAGCAAAGCGACCCTGGCCCAGGCTCCTGGAGTCAGCAGGAGTGTTACGTACGTCGGGAGCTTGGTGTTCCGGGGTGCGGCAAACGGTCTAACCTTGGGCCGTCCACAGCCGAAACAGCCTGGAGGCTACCCACTGGGGTATCAGCCACTCCGTGTTCTGGAGACGGAGTCGCCCTGAAAGGGCGTCGCCAGACTGTTCCTCACCCCTGGAAGGTGGTGTGCGGTTAGCTCCACATTGTATTCCAGGCACCAAAGGAGGATTTTGCTCCGCTAGGACTGACAACGATGGGGAATGCGTCCCCCCTCCTTCTTGAAGGAGACCACCGCTGCGTTGTCTGTGCGGAGCAGGACTCTGTGGTCTCGAACTACGGGTAGAAAGCGTGGTAGTGCACTGCTCACAGTTCGAGCCGGTTGGTATGGTGGTCCCGAAACTATGCGGGAGCCATATCCTTGGGCTTGTTCGTCCAATAGATGCGCTCCCCAACCCTGGGGGAGGCATCTGTTACCAGAGTCATACCTGCGGCGAGCGGGTCCAAGGGGGCCCCTCTGCCTGAGGTTGGTCAGTGACGACCACCAGGGCAGGGCTTCCTTCACTTGGTCCGAGATCGAAACCCGCCTATCTAGTTCCCATAGGAGAGCTCGGCGTTATAACAAGCGTTATACCGGGCGGCTGCGTAGTGCGGCCTGGGGAACGACCCTTCAAACCGAGGTCATCATTCCAATGATCTGCATTAGTTCACGGAGGGACACCGAGGGAACGCTGACTAGGTATTCGGCTAGGCTGCTTAGCGCTAAGCAATATGCTTGAAATAGCTAAGCCAAGCTTACCTCTGTGTCAAAACTCCATGCCCAGGGACACCAACTGCGCGTTGGCTCGAGGTGGGACTTGTCGATTTACTAACGAGCCCAACTGGTGAAGTAAATCCTGTGTTAGCCTGATGCGTTTGGCTATTACCCCTTGCCCGGGTTGTTGGTAACCAGTAGTCTGGGTACGGGTTGAGGTGTACCGACATCTGGTGAAGCAGCAGCACTATCTGTTTCATCCCTCTGGTGAACACGTAGGGCGCTGTGCCTAACCCGAACGGGGAGGGGCACCGAAGTTCGAATACTTGTCCCAGCTGGGCGATTCAAAGGAGATGGCAACTCGCTAGGTGCATCGGTACGTGCAGGTAGGCCCCGCTTAAGTCTAGCGGGGCTAGCCAGTCAAAACGGTGGATGGAGAGAAGAACCCTGAATGGTGTCTCCATGTGGAACCGATCGAGGGGCACGTACTGATTCAGTCTGTCTAGGTCCAAAACTGGACGCCTGCCACTTGTAGATTTGGTACTACGAACACATTTGGGTAGAAGCCTGGACTTAGTTCCGGCTGATGTACCCTGTGTATGGCGTCTTTCCCCAGCAAACTGCTACTTCCTGTCTGATTGCTTCCGCCTTGCAGGAGTCCCCTGGCAGTGCCCAACAGGGGAGACACTGACGGGGGGAAATGGAGATTTCAGCGGTATGCTGTAAACGAATGTCACCACCTGGAAAGGTTCAGGTATCGGTCACCCGCCGTCTCCAAACCGGACTACACCGGCGCAATCTGTGTACGACAGGGATGTGTGGCCATGTGTTCGGCAGTTGCAGGGGGGGGGGGCTCCCTTCCCCCATGAGGCGAGTTCCCCAAGGCCTGACGTAGTCACTAAGTTGTGATCTGGCCACTCACCGAACACGTGCCTGTCCCCCCCGGTTGCAGAGGTGAGCGTCAAACATGCTTCCCCTGCTGCCGGGTAGACGTCCGCCCAGAGAGGGTGAGGAGCCACCACCTGGCTCTTACCTCCCTGGGGGCGTGCCACTACCCTTCCCTCCCATGGAAGCGTATAAGCGCTTGCCTCCTGGCTGACTCTGGCTAGCGGACAACGCCCTAGGGCGTTTTGTTTTCTGTGCTTGGGGTGCCCTCCGCTTGCCCATGGCAGGACCAACTGGCTAGCGGATTCGATCTGAACCCTCTGATTCATTGCACTCCGAAGCTTCGAGACTGTACCCACCATTCCCTGAACAAAGAGGGTGGAGGGTGTCCAGTCTGCGTCACTGAGGTGGGGGATGTACCCCAGCTCAGCTTGTCGGCGAAAACATGTGCATCTAAGGCCGCGTCTCGTAGCACAGTAGTGGCCCTGGCCAAGCGAGCCAGGCAACACTAGGGGGTGTCGCACGTAGATGTGCGGTGGCCCACCAGTAAAAATGTCGCCTGGTCTAGGAGGCTGGTGCGTTCTGCCTCCAAGGTCACCAGAGTGCTGGGCACGCATAATAATGCGCTCAAGCAACTCTGCCCTCAGGGCTAGATGGGTCGTCCTCAATTGGCAAAGACACCCATGGAACGCGGCTATCCCCCTTTGCCCGGTTTGCCAAATTCGTGGTATCGGGGTCTGGGGAAGGAGCCTTGGAATGCGGTTGGGGGCGTTTTGGTCTCATCCCACGCTATGGGGTCTGATCCCGAGACACACCGACCGGGTAGCGTTTGGTCTAGTGGGAAGTGTTGCCTAACGTTATCCCCACCCGGGGTTGCTTTGGATCCCGACGCCTGTGATCCCATAAGTGTTGAAGCCACCTTAGGTGGTCACTTTAGGATCAAGGGTTGGGGTATATATATCGCATCACTGGGATCGATGATACTCCGCCTCACCCCAAAAGCGTGGCTCACCGAGTCATACAGATGGAAGACTCTGAGGGACCGCCCGGAGTACCGGCTGTATCCAACGCGAGCGAACTGCGTCTCCTTTAACTTAAAATATGTGAGAGGGAGTGTGTTCGACTGTGCGTCTCATGACAGGGTCGGTTCCCTCTGGGGACGCCCGTGGGTCGGTAAGAAAGTAGTCAAAACCCACAGCGGGGACCGGACACAAGGATAAATTTGTTACCGCTGTACCGTTACCGCGTGACGAACCCTAGCTGGCTGAAAGTGTGGGGGGGTCAACGCGTGCCCTGCCCTGAAAGCCCTGCCCCGAGATCGGAGACTTGGCTGCCAGCACCCCATTGGCATTCAGTGCCCGCGGATCCAGAGAAGGACCGGTGCAATTAGCCTGAGCCTCGGCCACCCCCCAAAATAGTGGGAGAGCCGTGACTGGGAACGGGGGTTCCCCGGAAGAGACGTGTTTGAATGCAAACATGCTTTCGTGTCTCTTCCTGCTTGCCCACCGAGGGGACACAGTGGAGACAGCTCGCTCCGACTGCGTCTGATCTACCCGGCCTGCCAGGGACGCAATTGCCCCGACAGTCCTTCGACTCGGAGGCAAACTCGGCACCGTGCGAGGAAGGTTCCACGAAGAGACCCGCAACGGGCCCCCATAGGAGGAAAGCCTCCAGGGGCACAGCCTCGCTGCAGCCGGTAAAATCGGGTAAAAAACACCGCCTGAAAAAACAGACTGTGAGGATGCCCTCCGATCAGTGGGGGAGACCGAGAAAATATTGGTACCTCCGCCGTCGGGCCTCTTACTCGACGTCCCAGTACATGAAGTACCGGTAGCCGAGCGTGAGGACTTTCCACTCATGCAAAACACGCAACTCACTTTAACTGATTTGTTTACTGGACGCGCGACCTTGCTGTGACGCGGTCAGTGTCAGCGATTTTGATGGCTCTGAAAGAAAATCTCAGGCCTCAGAACTCCAGTGAAAAAAACACGCTTTCACGCAAAAAAAACCCGGAACCCACATGTAGCCACGACAAAGCATCTCGGATGCGGGTTCTATGCTGGTAGATTCTGAATAAACCACTGTACGGTCGGCTCGAAAGACGAGGAGACCGGAAGAAAAAGGCAGCGAACCTTGGAGCTGTCATTACATCGATATATTGCTAAATACATTAAAAATAAAAGACGACATGCATGAGGGAGACGAATTACAGTTGTAAAAGGTGCCGCCATGAAATCAACATGTGATTATGTAGTGGCGCCGGATTTTGATTTCTTTGCTGTGAAAATACTACACGCAAAGGGGAAAACGACACGAGGGTAAAAAAAAGACAAGGAAAACTTATCCTACCAGCTACCATGTCGGATGCCGAGCAGCGGCAACAACCCAAGCTATAAATCCGGACAGGAAAAAAAGCAGGCGATCCAGCAGAGCTCGCTAGATTTCATCTCCACTCGGTCACGTGGGTTCGTGACGTAAGGGGTAAAAGAATCTTGAGGTCATGGGGCTTCCCCTGACCTGGATTCTATCTCTCCGTCACCGACAGAATCGCTGATTAATGCCTACAGTTCAAAATAGTCATTTTGACTGACCGGAGTCTTTGGTGGATAATTGAACGTAGTGAATTGTGATCTTGCTATCAGCTGTGTCACGTAGGCAACTCAGTAGATCATAAACATATTTTGTTATTCAAATAGCAGCAAACCTGGTAGAATCCAATTGTCCTTCCGAGGTTGTAAACATCCTTTGTTATGTAATCACAAGCACACCTGGCAGATTCCAACTGTCCTTCCAGAGTTAAAAACAAGTATGACCTGTCAATCACCTTTATTACAGTTATCACACGGTAATGTACACAGTTTCTTCCCATGATTCCATGCACACTTCTATTTTCAGGTAATATGACAAAAACATAGAATAAAAGATGCTGACATACTTGGGGAAAAGAAATATACACATCGTCCGCCTGCACGGTGTTGTTCCGTTCGGACATTCCTCCCTCTACAACACTGTGCGGTAATACCATTCATAATCGTGTATGTCACGTGGTTGCGCGATAGAAAGTTTACCGACCAATAGAATGCTTTGTTACAAAGACTGCCAGAAAGCGCTCGGAGCTCTGCATTTCTGATATTTTTGGCTTCATTACTGCCGATATGTGTTGCAGTGATATCACAAGCTTTGGGGCATAACACCTACTCTTCTATAATAGTCAACAGTGGTGACAACACTATTACCACTATTATTAAGTAAAGCTTGAATAGCTTTGGTCTGAATATCAGTGACTTGCATGATGTATGGATATTGTCGCTGTATCGCCTCGACATCCAAGCCAACACAGATTTAGCTGTGCTCAGCGACATTTATTCTCGGGTCAGGCATTTTCACCGCCTGGCAACCATCATGGTGAAACAAAGACAGCCGCAAAGACCAATAAATTCTCAGAAAACGGTATTTTGGGATGGTTGTTGTCACCCCCTACATATGCAAACTATTTAAATTTGGTTGGATTTCTTCAAAGTTAAGTTTGTGCTGTTTTCTCGATTTTTTGACCAGTGCACAGCAGCTCGCGCAGAGTCCATAGAAATACATGGTAGAGTGGTGCGCGTCTTAAATAGCAACGTGGGGCGTTTAGTGACTTAGCTCCGCCTCGAAGATTTTGATAGCTTGACCAAGCACGTTGAAGAAAGAAGTTATATGATTGGCTGTTGTTAAACTGATTCTAAACTGTGAGGGCATTGCCACATACACATAGTCCTAATGAAATACTTCAAGGTGATATAGAGTGGAGTGCTTCGCCGGAACATTCACCTTGAAAATTCAAGATGAATATACATGACCGATGCTGTTTTTCATTCTTATCCAAATGCTGTGACAGAATCGTGCTAGAAGGAATGTGAAAGTTCTGGTGCCTCATGCCACTACACACCAGACAGTACAGTGCTTTCAGTTGCAAAAAGGAATCTTTCTTAAAGCGTTAATTACCCAAGGGAAATACCTGAAACTTTGATAGAGCAACTGTCTGGCAGTTGTGGAGCCATAGTCTGATGGACCATCCTCCCCAAAGATTCGTTGGTCAGGCACACTTCACTCCTACTTTGCCATCAGAGTCCATCTTGACAGATATGTCAAATGTAGGGGGCACACATGATGAATCTGCTTAGGGGTAACAATTCCACAACTGACTTTTTACTCAACAAGTAGGGTGACACAAAATCAATACTTCTCAACGACCTTGCAATGGATACCATCTCCTGGTTTGCACTAGAATACAGACACACACCTTTAGCAGATACACCCAAACTCTACTCAATTTAGACGGAGTGGCAGAACTGGCTATTCGATCTGAACCATCCATCAATCTCTTGGCCACACCACTGAAGACAATTGCATCGACATGGTCAATCACGAGGTCAATCAGTTGGGACAATATTGATCTGAATGCATTCCCTCAGTTTCCAATGATAGGGGCAACACTTGGTAGCTGTTCCTAACAGATAGATGGAACTGCAAGCACCATATGGCCATGAGTCAAGTGTGGCTATCTCTTGTGGTCACTACTGACAAAAACCTGGGGAGGCTAACCCACAACCCATGGCAAACCAATATCTGTGACAAAAAGCCTGCCAGACGTGTTCCAACTTCACGCTTACATGGTAAACCTCATGCACAGATTAGCAAAGTAAATTGAAGTTTGGGGTTTGCAATTCTTAATCATAGTAAAATTAAGTCTGTAGAACAATATCTGATAGATATTTGAAATGTAGTATTCGGATTTTTGGTAATAGATATTCAAAAAGCACTGACATAAAAGCAGGGAGAGGAGCCATCTGTGTATTTTTAGCATTTGCTCTTAATTGCCGCTTCACTCAATTCCTGTGCATATGAACGCTCTGCTTTAAGCATTTGCAGACTAATTTACAGAGACAACTTTTCTAGAGACATTTTTCTTTATTTTGTCATCACAAGAGTTATCTCCAACATATAGAAAATGGCAGCGATCCAACATTGTAACTAAAAAAATGAAGACCAACCATCAATGTTAAACAGATCTCCATATACAAGAATGACAAATTCTGGCAAGTCCATTGCTATTGATTAAAAAAATACAATTAAACGGGTAAAACAATTAAAAATGGAACAAAATTACAATTATTTGTCTCTTTGAATGCCATGCCACACTAAGTTTGCTGCAGCATTTAAATCTGTTAGTGGTTTATAGTCTGCTTTTATCCAAGAGCACCATTATCAGAAAGTTACCCAATTAATGAACAGGAGATAAATACTAATGTATGCTTTGCAATGTCCAATTATTAGGATGTAAAACAGCTAAATTGTATTATGTAAATCAGATAATTAATATGCATGATTTTTAAACCTAAACTAATCACGAATGCTGATGAACTCTGAACATCAATTCAGTAAAATCTGTTGTGTGGTTGGCAAAATATTATGCAAATTACATAATTTGCATAAATTTAAACCAAAAATTAATCGGGTCTGTGCATTATCCAAGAGAATCTAGTATGTACCAAGTTCCAAAAAAATCTGTTGGGTGGTTGATATCAGAAATTTTGTTTAATTATGCAAATTAGGTACTAATTAATATGCATGTACTTCAACCCAAATTTAATCAAATCTGCAGATTACACCATAGCACTTATATAGCAAGATTTTTTTGTAATCTGAGTTGTTTTTAAGATATATTTATATCTTTATGTAAATTAGGTATTTAATATGCATGGATTTCAAACCTAAAATAATCAGGTACTGTATGTGAATTACCACAGAGAAGCTATGTACCAAGTTTCATTGACATTCAATGAGTGGTTCTTGTGATATCAGTGGAACAGACACACACACACACACACACACACCATACACATGCACATTAACTGCACACGGAAGGTAAAAAACAAAACAAAACACATCAACACATCATTTTTCTCTTTTTTTCTAGTATCTGTTAACTTTAGATCAAATGAACATTTCTTATTGGCTCAAGATCTTGATAAAAATGTTGAGAAAACATTTTAAAAATTATGCAGGCAATTTTTTTTTAAAAGGTAGCGAAATTTGACTATGGCATTCAAAGAGTTAAAAACTGCTCAATATATTGCAAAATTGCAAAATTTAAAATTCATCTATTATTCCAGACATAATTTGTTGAAATGTATAACAACTCTTCCAGTTCATCAGCTATTGAACAGCGTTATTGAGTGTTTACATGCTTCGGATCCACATTGACATGAAAAATATTTCCCTTTGACACTCCAGAACTTATCACCATAATCAAATCTGTAAAAACAAACAAAAAAAGAAAGTTTTGATTTGGGTTTCATTAATTATGAGCACTAACATTAGTTTCATGAAAAGTTTTAGTATCAGCATAGTAATACTAGTATTTATTTCCTGTGGTGGAAAATGTGGTAATGTGATACTAGTATTACAATGAATAAGCATTTAGCAATGAACAGTTCTTGTTGTTTATTTTATATTTAAGACCATTAAATGTCCAACCAAATAACCTTACAATTTAAAACAAGCAGCCTCTCGGCTGAGATAGCTCCGCTGTTAGTATAAATGCACATTTCAATTAAAGAACAGAAGATATCATTAGAAAATGAACAATATGCATAGTATCAATGCAATGGGACTTGCTGTTTTCAACAAGAATTCAAAAATATCATTTTTCACCATAAATGATTGTGGTTTTTAACAAGAAGAAAATATCACTTTTTACCAAAAATGACAAAAATATTCACCAAAATTAGAAAATTAAAGATATCATCATGAATTGAACAAATCTGAGAGAGATCCCCATGTAGTACCTACATGTATATATGCAATATCAAAGCAATTGGACTTGCGGTTTTTAACGAGAAGTCAAAAATATCACTTTTTACCAAAAATGACAAAAATATTCACCAAAATTAGAGAATTGAAAATATCATTACAAAATGAACAAATCTGAGAGAGGTCTACATGTAGTACACCTACATATGTAATATCAAAATTAGAGAATTGAAGATATCATTACAAAATGAACAAATCTGCGAGAGATCCACATGTAGTACCTATATATGTAATATCAAAGCAATTGGACTTGCGGTTTTTAACAAGAAGTCGAAAATTATCACTTTTTACCAAAAATGACAGAATATTCACCAAAATTAGAGAATTGAAGATATGATCATGAAATGAACAAATCTGAGAGAGGTCTACCCAAGGTACATATACACCAAGTATCAAAGCATTCAGGCTTGTAGTTTTCAAGAAGTCGAATAAGTAAAACATTGACACGGACGATGGACGCAGGACGACAGACAATCACTCATATGATAAGCTGTGCTCGACAAAGTCGACAGCGGAGCTAAAAAACTAAAGTGTTGCTTGAAAACAGGAAAGGTTTACACAGTTGATGATATAAAAGAGTGAAAACCTGTACCATATGGTTTTTTTTCACTATTGAGATACATGTTATGTATGTAAAAATAAATGGTATCATGTTTGTAGCAACCCCGATACATACCCCAACTCTTCATATGCTTTCACATCTCTAGAAGTGAAGAAAGCTATTCTTGGAAATCTTAAATCCTGGTGATCAACAAAGAACCGGACGGGCACCAGGTTGGGATCACATAAATGGTTGATAAACCGGCTTATGTTACCATAGTGACGAGCATCTAAACAAAAAATTTCTCCCTCCTATAAAAAAAGAATATGGAGAACATATGTGTTAGTATTCACCTGACTGTATGTGTTCGATATCACAATGTGTGTAAAAATACAATAGTAGACCTGAAAAATGTGGGGCATCAACACATAATGTGCTTACTACGTATATCGTCGAAATATTGTGATTTCATCCTGAGAATCACCTTGAATTGGGTAAATTTGAATATATATAATACAGAAAAAGATAAAAAGAAATTCTCAGAGTACCCAATTTTTCTGAGAAACCTGAATAGGTAACTGAGAGAATTTCATGAAAATAAGGCACACATGTAGAAGAAAAACTGTTCTAAGGGTTATCCAGGAGAAATGGCAATACAGCATAAACAGAACTGGAAATAAATCTCCACCAATCAAAGTTGGTGTTATAGATCATATTCAATGTGAAAAATAACACAATTAGATCGACAGTTACAAAACTGTTCAATAAAAGGATTTAGTACATACCCTGTTTTCTAAGTCAAACAAATAAGAATCATCTTGTCTTCTGTCAGCCTCTTCATCAGATATAATTTCTCCTATATATCTAATAATAACAGAAAATATCAGGATTGACAAATAAACACAATCAATCATTTTAAAAACATATATCAAGTACTGTAAAATCTGGAATCAATGCCGCGGCTTCTATTACAATTGTGTAATGCAACAGAGGGGATGCAGCTTTTATTGGAGCATACATGTATGTGAAATCGTGAATTTTGGCTGTCAATTGTTTAGAAAAAGGGACATGGCTTGTATTAGGAATGCAGCTTCTAATATAGATTTTACAGTAATACCTACGGCAAAGTCAAGTGGCAAGCTGTATGGATTCAGGCTTATTTGCATCTACAGTTGTGTTTGTTTGTATTTGTATGGGATATGTGTATTTCTGTTTAGTAAGAGAAATATTCACCAGGTTTATTTTTAGCATTTTTAGCATGTATTTGCTTGTATTTATATGTATTTAATTGTATTTGTATGGATTTCAATGTATTTGCTTGTATTTGTATGGATTTCAATGTATTTGCTTGTATTTGTATGGATTTCAATGTATTTGCGTGTATTTGAATGGATTTCTATGTATTTGTGTATATTTGTATGGATTTCAATGTATTTACATGTAATTGGATGGATTTCAATGTACTTGTGTGTATTTGTATAGATTTCTATGCTTTTGCGTGTATTTGAATGAATTTCAATGTACAATGTGTATGTGAATGAATTTCTGTGTATTTTTGCTAAATGTTTGTGTGTGTATGGAATGTATGAACTTATTTATGTATTTTTTAAGATTTCTGTGGATTTCCATTATGTAGCAAATGTGTCTGCAATGTTTTATTGCAGGAAATTATACTTACTCGCAGACAAAGGTTCCCTGAGGTACATCTTTAATTGTACGCAAGCCCCATCCCATTCTGTTAGTTCGATACAATTGTAGATGACAGCGACTGCCATTTTGTATAACACGATTATTACAAGTGTTCCAGCAACCACAAGCTCTGTTACACTCAAACAACAATGGCGGTTCTAATGCATTAAAATCTTTTGTTAATCTTCCATCCTATAATGAAAGTCATGAAAAATATTTGTACAAAAATAATTCAAATGCATTCATTCTTAAATATGTACCAACAAAGGTTGACTGTGAGGAATACAAAATATCAACATCCAAATTGAGACACTGTAGTGTGGGACCCACACCAAATGCAACAGTGGCACTTCAAGGTAGTCAACTACTTAACTAAATAAACCATTGTGTTCAAGATCTGGAGATAACAGAAATGTTCTTTGCATACTAATTGCCTAATTAGCATAACATTCACCTGATAGTAATACAATTATCAGAAGAACAATGTCCAATTAGTTTAAATGTGATCAGTCAAAGCATGTCTGAGAAGTGGCTTCGAATGTGGGTCAGTCCTCGATTTCAGACTTCACCTTAAAATTGTTGAACCAACATTTTGAAGGGAACAATTAGGTTGTTCAGATGATTAATTGTTGGTTATAACGTTTACCTTTTCATACCAGCATTGCACGCTACTAATAGCACATATACATCCTAGAGTTAGACAATCATCTTGACATCGACATCCCTGAACATGGCGTATATTCATATCAATACTAAGTGGTGCCGTCTCACAACACTGGGTAATATACAAGAAATCATCCGGAGGTAGACAGTCATCAATGCCATTCACTATGGGAATTGGAATGTTTTCTCGTCCACGAGAAATGTCTCTGTTAAATTAACATACAAACATGTTACATTTTTTGGACTACTTTATACCATGTGACAGAATACATATTTTTTTTTTAATGGTGTTATATGTTACTTGATCACCCAAGAGTATTGATATGTAAAAAGTAGTATCATTGATGTGGCTCAAAATGGCAGAATAAATAGTATGTCAAGTTCATTGCAATTTATCACAAAATTTCATGGATATTCTGTGAAAAACTGAATTATACACCTAAATGATAGAAGCTTGGTTCAGCAATTATTTTTGATGTAGTGGTTTACACTCAATGTTAGCATTACCAACTATAGTGATTCAATTAGTAGTGTTGTGCCTCTATGTCTGTATATTTCATGGTCATCGATAATCAGTTCACAAATGACTATCAATTTAATCCTCACAGTACTGTAGACAGGACATGCTATATCTACATTGTTGCTAATGACTTTGATGAGATGTTCAAACAAAATGATGTGATCTGGAAACATCTTATAAGTCTGCATAAAATTTAGCTAGAACCATATCAAAATGAAAAAAATGAAGAATTTCTAGAAGATGGTAAAAATTTTTATATTTTTTATTTGATTATAACAAAATGTGGAAACAAAATTGCCAAAATATATAATATTTTCGTTTTATTCTATATGCGTATTAAATGGCTTGGTTTATATTGATAGACAATTCAACTCGCGAAAGCACTGCATCTACTTAATTTTAATACCATATTTGTGCTATTAAGTAGCGTATGCACTAATGTGTATGCGCAATTTATGAAAGTGTTTCTTGAGTTTTAAAATAAGTTCAAATAAGTCATTGATTTAGTGTACAAATGCATTTTTTAGTTCATATGGCAAATACAGAATACAATGAAAATAACTCGGCCATCGCTGATAGTCTCTTCTAGTACAGTATCCACACATACTTGACAACTAAACAAATATTTAAATATCTACGTAAGTATATAATCTTACCGATGTAAAATTTTTTCTGTGCGTTTTTTTCTATTTGCTGCTGCTTGTTTCATTCTCATGTTTACTTGTAAGGAGGTCCAAGTTTTTGAGTTCGGTTGACAACAGTCAAGAGGTGTTTCTCCTTCTTTGTTCTTAGCATTGATATCTGCTCCTCTTGATAAAAGCAACCTGTGAAGATAAAATTGTTATATTATATTCAATCAGATGACCACGGTGCGTATTATTCACAGCAATGACATTTAGGCCAGACTTTTTTTCTTCCTTGTTTCTCAAGTTTTCATAAGGCATTTTTTTCGAGGGCGGAAATAAAATAAAATAAATTCTTTTTTTTCCATTAGATTTGTGTGAGATCATTGATCAGAGAGAAGAAATGAAATAAAATGTTATTCCATGTATAATCTTGTTTCTCATCTGCGCGAGACTTTGGTACTTTGATCATGATACTCCCATGAAAATGCAACTTGGGATTGTTATGCGGCGGGCGGAACAAAAATGAAGATAAAAATAAGTTTTTTTTAGCAATTTCTTGCACTTACAAATTGGCGGGCGTGAGAAATTACGCTTGACGGGGGATAATAAAAGTCTGGCCTTAGTGTGAAGTATCAGTAACTGATGATTACTTACTCGACACATACATAGTGGTTTTCTCTAGCAGCAATATGACTGTGGATGGGGAAAAAAAAGAAACGTAAAAAAAGATATCAAAAGTTTTTTTATTTTTGTTAATTTTTTTTTTTAATTACATGTAATTGTATGACAATATAATCTAATTCTCAACTACAGAGTGTTGTGGAAGTCTATGGTGTGTTCACAGCATATTTATTTCGAATAAAATGTCCAGTGAAACTATGTAGCGTGGTGTACATGTTCTTGTATTCTTATAGAATGTCTTTTCAATTGTTAGTCATTTGTTTTGTGTTCTTGAATTGTAAATTTCTCTATACAATTTTGGCATGTTATTTCCACTTTTGCATTACAGATTTGTGGAACAATACACAAATCTCAGTAAAATTCATTAAATCTAATATCAATAGTTGTATAGAAATGGACATATGACGATGACACTATACATGGGACCAAGTATACTACACAATACACAAGTCGATGTGTATAGTAGTACAGAAATTATTGTGCTGCACAAGAGAAATGATCCATCTCAGAGTATTCACAACAATTTGTGTTTAAAAGAATGATATACGGATCTGAAGATTAAAAAAAAAATGTTTACTTTAAGCCAGGGAAAAAAAATTCTCTTGTTTCTCGTTTCTCTGCGGCGAGGCAGTTTTTTTTTTTTTTTTTTTGGATACTGAACTAAAATGGGGGAAACTTGAGACAAGTGCGAGTACAAGCGCATTTTAGAATGCTTAGAGGGAAAAAAACGTTTGAGGCGCATAGTTAAAAATTATGCAGAGGGTAATTGAACGTGGTGAATTGATGTGTGTGCGGAAACGAGAAACATATTCTTTTTTTTAAGCCTTAGTAGGAGCTTGAAAGACAGGAGTATACAACGTTTCGTGAAGTCATGACGATAACTTACAGAGGTGTATCACCATGAACATTGATACAATGTAAATTACATTTGGCATTTAAAAATAACTCAGCTATTTCTTCACATCCTCCGTACACAGCCCAATGAAGACTGATATTTTCTTCCTGAAATAAGTATAATGAAAATCAGAAATCGATCGGTAATAGTAATTGTATATTAAACAAATTATATATTAACCAAATGGAAGATGAAATACAGTGTATGAAAACTATAATGTAAGGAATTTATGAGACAGTAAATTACACTTACATTATCTCTAATATGAGGGTCTGAACCATGTTCCAGTAAAAACTCCACAACTGATTTATGTCGATTTTCTGATGCCCAGATCATCGCTGTCCAGCCACCATCATCCTAGTGAGAACATTTTATGTAAGTAACTTCATAATTGTACAGTTTATTTATAGGAGACAAATCCATCATTTTAAACTTGATCCAAACATAATTTTTACAGAAATACATTTGTGTGGGCATTTTGAAAAAAATAGTTGATATGGTTAACACAAGTTCCATCATTTCAATTGTTCAATTGGTTTATCTAGCATCATTTCAAGAAAAAAAACACCAATATTTTGTAAAATTACATACCCATTATTTTATTGTATGGAGAATTTTTTATAACATTGCAAACAAAAGTTACAATTAAGACTTTAAATAGAGTCAGCCATTTTTAATATTGATGGTACAAGCTGTCTGATTGGTTATTTAGTCAGTGACCTACTAGGTCAAAGGACAGCTAAGGTTAACTGATACAGCAATGAGAACTAAGTTTTCTAAACTAAATTTGTAGTTACACATTAGTATTAAAATCACAAAAGAGTATTTTTAAACATGAACAAATTTGTTTTGTACCTGTATATTGATGTCTATGGAGTGTGTTTGCTGAATGTACTTTACAACTTCCAAATGGCCGGCCTTTGCTGCTAAATGAAGGCAGCTCATACCGTCATCTTCCTGTGAACAAAAATATGTCAGTCATTACAACTTTTATTGAAACAAGCAGCCTCTCGGCTGAGGAATATCACTTTTTACCAAAAATGACAAAAATAATCACAAAAATTAATGATATGATCATGAAATGAACAAATCTTAGTGAGATCTACCAGAGGTACATATACACCAAGTATCAAAGCAATCAGGCTAGTAGTTTTAAAGAAGAAGTCCAAAAAGTAAAAAGTTGACGCGGACGACATACGCCGACAGACAATAACTCATATGATAAGTTCCGCTAGACAAAGTCGACAGCGGAGCTAAAAAGTTGACCTGGATGACGGACAATCACTCATATGATAAGCTTTGCTCGACAAAGACAACAGCACAGTAAATACAATTTCTATTAAATTTTTTCATATTTTCTGCTGAAATGAACAAGATCATCAATAGTTTCAAACTCAGATATAGAAGGAATAGAAATGATTATTTTTTCTCACCCGGGCGTTTATATTAGCACCAGCCTTTACTAGATACTGAACACATTCCATTTGATTAAACTCACAAGCTTCCATCTACAAAAAAAACAACAAAAAAAACAATGTTGTTAGTTATTTTAAATAGATATTTGCTATCATTGTTTTGGTTACAGCACTGACTGGTCAAAAAGAGCAAGCACATGTACAGATAGAGGAAAATGTCATTATCAGTTCAGCTGCAAAGGTGTTAAAATCATTTGTCATCATTCTTAAAATATGCTTTGAAACTTTCAAAAAAGTTGGAAAAGTTTGATCCAAATCACAAGTAAGAAACTGATGGTTGCAGGCTGTCTGGTAAGAGAGATGATAGAGAACCCGTAGCAATTTTTTTTAGTTTTGGATTAAGTTTTGTTTTTCAAACATAATCTATTTTTTTTTAAATATATATTAATACTTACATGTATATATACGTGCAAGGATTGATGTATATAATTGAATAGGATGTGTGTGTTTAGGGTTAAGGAAGGAGGTACATAATGAACTCTTTTCATTTTGTTTTTCTGTCAGTTTATTTACAGGATTTTATTTTTTAATCTGTGCAGATATTTTCTCTCTCTAAATATACATCCTTGTAGATTTTTGTATTGCACTTAATGTTTGTTTAAATAATAATTACCAATTGAATCACCTAGTGTCATCAAGAAGAGACACTGCTGAGAGGACGTTGGAGCAGTAAGGGCACCACCTGTGGCAGAATAGGCAGTTTCATTTGTTTTTTTTAATATTAAAATCAAATTTAAATGAAGAGATAATGGTGCCAGGTTTTCAGGTATTGTCGGGCAAAGGAGAGGTTTGTTTTTGCTGGCCTAGCATCTAAACTCAAGAATTGCACAAATACATAAGCTTGATAACAGAAACAGATTTATTCGGTTAATTTTTCAGTGACATAACTGAGAAACAAAACCACATGAATAAGATTTGAAAGCATTTTGACTACTAGTCTGCTGAATAATCTTAAGAGTGACGACAGAAGATTACATACCAACGGCGTTCTACTTTTAGCATCAATGGAATCAATATTACCATCGGATTGTAGAATTACAGATAATATGACAACATGGCCGTTCATAGCGGCTCCATGTAAAGCTGTGGAATTATTGAAAGCAACAAACTTGCAGTTTGGATCAAAACCTTCCGCTGTCAAATCAAACATAATCACAGTTTAATCACACAAAAATATCTATCACATAAATCATTTATTTTATAGCATTTAGACTTATTCAGGTTTAACCCAAATTAGTTGGCCATTTTGAATAGGATATGAGAAAACAAAATTACGTGCATCAAGGCACATATAATGTCCAGTGTATATACATTTAGATGAAATCTATCAAGACACTACCAAGATTGAGTTTTGGAATAGCAGAAATACTTGATTTTAGTTACTGAATTTTACCATTGAAATGGCAATCTTGAGTTGGATTGAAATATATTGTATGATGTGTAAAAAGTTTGAACATGATCAGTTAGGGCATCTCAGCGATATGATTCAGAACATCATTCATTAAAACAAAATGGCCAACAGTCGGCCATTTTGAATCAATA
The DNA here is from genome assembly GCF_978046115.1 of Saccoglossus kowalevskii. Lineage (NCBI taxonomy): Eukaryota > Metazoa > Hemichordata > Enteropneusta > Harrimaniidae > Saccoglossus > Saccoglossus kowalevskii. Next base: position 24,398,979 of record NC_140657.1, read on the forward strand.
AAATCAACTGCAATGTGTACATATGCATGAATACAAATGAAGAAATATATTTACCTAGCATATACAGAACCTTTTCCAGTTCACCATGCTTTGAAGCCATATATAAGTTTTTAGGAAAGAATCTCAATTTCTTGGGTCTGTGAACAAATACATGTACAAGTAAGTGAAGCTCTTACATAATTTCACAATTTCAAATATAAATACCAACTCTGTTAATAGTTACAGAATTTAAATTTTTTATCAAACGATTACAAATTGCGTAAGTTGTGCAGTCAAAGTGTGCGCATATATAATGACTTTACATAGAACATGTACACTATAGGTTGATGATCCACAGAACTAAGGTTTCAAGCAATGATGCGTTGTTTCAAAGTAGGTGTGTGCATATATAATGACTTTACATAGAACATGTACACTATAGGTTGATGAGCCACAGAAATAAGGTTTCAAGCAATGATGGGTTGTTTCAAAGTAGGTGTGTGCATATATAATGACTTTACATAGAACATGTACACTATAGGTTGATGACCCACAGAGATAAGGTTTCAAGCAATGATGGGTTGTTTCAAAGTAGGTGTGTGCATATATAATGACTTTACATAGAACATGTACACTATAGGTTGATGAGCCACAGAAATAAGGTTTCAAGCAATGATGGGTTGTTTGAAAGTAGGTGTGTGCATATATAATGACTTTACATAGAACATGTACACTATAGGTTGATGATCCACAGAAATAAGGTTTCAAGCAATGATGGGTTGTTTCAAAGTTAGGTGTGTGCATATATAATGACTTTACATAGAACATGTACACTATAGGTTGATGACCCACAGAAATAAGGTTTCAAGCAATGATGGGTTGTTTCAAAGTTAGGTGTGTGCATATATAATGACTTTACATAGAACATGTACACTATAGGTTGATGACCCACAGAGATAAGGTTTCAAGCAATGATGGGTTGTTTCAAAGTAGGTGTGTGCATATATAATGACTTTACATAGAACATGTACACTATAGGTTGATGAGCCACAGAAATAAGGTTTCAAGCAATGATGGGTTGTTTGAAAGTAGGTGTGTGCATATATAATGACTTTACATAGAACATGTACACTATAGGTTGATGACCCACAGAGATAAGGTTTCAAGCAATGATGGGTTGTTTCAAAGTAGGTGTGTGCATATATAATGACTTTACATAGAACATGTACACTATAGGTTGATGACCCACAAAAATAAGGTTTCAAGCAATGATGCGTTGTTTCAAAGTAGGTGTGTGCATATATAATGACTTTACATAGAACATGTACACTATGGGTTGATGACCCACAGAGATAAGGTTTCAAGCAATGATGGGTTGTTTCAAAGTAGGTGTGTGCATATATAATGACTTTACATAGAACATGTACACTATAGGTTGATGACCCACAAAAATAAGGTTTCAAGCAATGATGGGTTGTTTGAAAGTAGGTGTGTGCATATATAATGACTTTACATAGAACATGTACACTATAGGTTGATGACCCACAGAGATAAGGTTTCAAGCAATGATGGGTTGTTCAAAGTAGGTGTGTGCATATATAACGAAATCCCATAGAACATGTACACTATAGGTTGATGACCCACAGAGATAAGGTTTCAAGCAATGATGGGTTGTTTCAAAGTAGGTGTGTGCATATATAATGACTTTACATAGAACATGTACACTATAGGTTGATGACCCACAGAAATAAGGTTTCAAGCAATGATGGGTTGTTTGAAAGTAGGTGGTGCATATATAATGACTTTACATAGAACATGTAGGTACACTATAGGTTGATGATGCACAGAAATAAGGTTTCAAGCAATGATGGGTTGTTTCAAAGTTAGGTGTGTGCATATATAATGAATTCCCATAGAACATAATCGGTTGATAAAACACAGAAATGACCAGAAAAAATTGTTGGTTGAATTTACAAATCTTACTTTTCGTCTTCTAAGACTTTGAGAGCTTGTTCCAAAACTTCTCTAGATGACACACTGGTAAAATGTTCTGTAAAAAATACAATATGTCATTTTCGGTGACAGAAATAAACAGAAAATCAAAACATATAACATGTCTACCCATGCGCCTTTGTGTTTTAGTATGTTTTGTTAACTATAATTAAAGAATATACTGTAAAATACTTTATTTTCGCTTGGAATTAATTTTGCTATTTTCACTGAAGAAATGAATGATTTTCACTGAAGTGAAAATAAAATGCAGCAAATTCCCCTTTCCCTATATTTTACATTCAACTGGTTAAAAAATCAGTGAAAATAATTTCCATACAAAACACCCAAAAAGTCTTTTCATCAAAAATTAATTCCAGCTAAAATAAAGTATATTACAGTATACATGTTTATTCATATGTTTACAATATTTAGAAATATTTTGTAAATCAGATAATTTGAGTATTAATATACAGAGAGAATAAATGATTTTCTGCTCACTGCAAGATCTCGCGTAACACATGAAAGACGCTGATCGAATATCTGCCACAAAATACGTTACTACGACGCTATGACCTTTATTCGCCCTGTTTTTGCGCTGCATAGCGCAGCATCTCACAATGAACAATCAAAGGTCTACTGTGTCATTTTGCTACTTACCAGTAGATATAATCTGACCATTTGGCAAAACAGCTCTTTTAGGTGGCATAAGAGTATTTATTTTGTCTTCTTGAGCAGGAGAGCTCAGGGGAACAGACATCCGAGCTTTACTCCTGTCAGGAAAAAAAGACAGTCTTTTTTTAAATTTGTCCAAGACAATTAACCGACTTTCAAATTGACACACAGCAAAGCTACATAATTAATATGCGTGAATATTAACCTTTTGCAACATTCTGCCAAATTTTAACTATCTTTTTATAATTTCCTTGATAATTTTGAACCAAATCAACCATTTCCCATTGGGTACAGGGTCTTTGCAACATTTTTCTATACAAAATATTAAAAATATTAAGTACGATAGGTTTAATTTGTGAAAAGTGACACTTGTCGAAAGAAGAAAATATTTATTTAATAGTATTCTCAAATAAACTGTCATAGGGGTGGATGATACCACAGGTGCAAAACAATGCAATTGAAATATTTGAAATATGATTGTTTATAAGAACTTATGCAACAAAGTTGGTCATAAAGTTTGGGTTACTGTAACAGGGTTTATATAATTATTCACTGACTAGAAAATGTGGTAAATTAAAACCCAGTGAATGTGGAAAATTTAGCATAGAAAACATTATCTAAATGATAAAATTTAAAACCCACTGAATATGCCTGAAATGGTAATCAGCGAAATTTAAACCCAGTGAAAATTAGTGATTTTACAGTAATCTGATTCATCAAATCTAAGAGAAGACGACAAATCGCAAGTTATCAAACAATTTCCAAACAATTTGCAAATGGGTTTGATAATGTTGAAGGTCACCACAATTGGCTAAATATTCACATTCTTGTATTGCCAGTTGTCATGTTCAAGTACAATGCAAATGTACAATGTAAAACTCTTTCAAATTTGCACTGCAAGATGCTTAAAATTTTTACATTCATCCAATGGTTTTCAACGAAATGTGGTACGCATAAGAGTATTATATTTAGCATCACCACCAATACCCAGAAATTATTATATTTGAACAGGATAAAAATACTGTATTTGCTCTATTAGAAGCACGTATCCAATAAAAGTGCACTTACACTAAAAGTCACATACTAAGCCATGATTTTACTATGTCTGTAAAGGCTTTCAACAGAAAATGTGTTTAAATAAGTCTTATTTTGCCCATAGAAAAAACTGTGCAATTTACCTAAGTGCATACACTACTAATAGAGCAAATATCATATATTCATATTAATTGAGAGAATAAGTATTTGCATAATAATAAGTTAAAAAGCACAGTGCACGTTACCTAGGACTAATATCACTATCACTTGGACTGGACAACTGATAAGAATTGCTGTCAGTGGGCACACTATCACTTGCAAGCTCATTTGCAGGAATGAGATCAGCATTAAGAACGCTACTATTAATACTACTGTTATTACTACAGCACTGGAGGCTACAAAAATTGCGATGAGTTGAGTGAAACCTTTGTCTGTAGGCCAAGAAAAGCATGTTAAGCAAGCAAACAGACGAAGTGACTGCGTGACAAAAACAGGACAACAAGCATTGCAATAGATGAAAACAAATATGGCATGAAACAAAAAAGCAAATATTTTCAAGTGTTGAAAATATTTTTATCACCGACCGTCTATCTGCATGGCTCCATACTTGTATTAAAACGGATAGAAATTGAAAAAATATGCTTAGCACAGTGTGAATGCACCAATGTGCATCAATGGAAATGGAAATGTTCTAATGCTGCAATGGCAGACATGCAAAGCCGAATGAGCAATGTTTACATTCTGACTCGCATGGAGAGTGACTGTTTTTACATGCATATAAACTGTTAATTCATAAAATATGACACTATAGACCATTTGTAAAGTTGTAATTTTCATGCATTACATGCTATATTAGCACTGACTATTTTTTCTGATAATTACAGTTGAATTTTACAAATTAGCAAAAAGAATATTAACTTCCACTTACAGCAAGTCTCAGAAGTATTGGGGCAGCCAATTTGCAAACTTGCTAGCGAATTGGCTAACTGCTTGGGTTTTGACTAAACGATTGTCTTTCGAATCTCACTGGCGCCGACTTGTGAGCGCGTCCACTCAGGGCGAGTCTATATCGCAGTAGGGGACATAGAATGCTTTTTACGCAGCCTGGCACTGTCTAGATTCCCCTGAGTAATTTGAGCCCCCGGTTTGAGCCTGGAAATAACCACAGTCAGCTGACGTACAAGTGATAATATGATAAATGCGATTATTTCACCGATATTATATGGGGGTAGCCATCTTGAACACTGCTTGAAACTACATGGATAAGAAAGAAATAGAACATTTTCCATGGTATATTTGAAAGCGAAATCGCCACCCAACTGTAAAACCGTCGCTGATTAGTTCTTCAAGTATGACAATCGTCCCCTACTGTTATATAGATTCGCCGTAAGTGGGTGTGTTGACAATACGGCGCCAGCGAGATTCGAAAGCCAACTGTTTAGCCAAAACCTAAGCAGTTAACCAATTCGCTAGCGAGTTTGCAAATTGGCTGCCCAAATACTTCTGAGACTTGCTGTAAAATGCCTATAGTCTGCTTCTATTAGAATAAATGCTTTTGAACATGATTGATTGAAAAATTATAACACAAAATAATCTATAATCAACCTAATAACTGTAGATCCATTCAGTAGTGTACATCTAATATAACATTTATTTAAGCTGTGAAAACAGATGAGATTTAACCCTTCAAATTTGTTGTCGCCAAAATTATATGTATTTTTTTTGATAAATCTTTGTTAACTTTGGTCATCATTTCCCCACTGGCTACAGGTCTTGGTCAAATTTTTTGAAAAAATGTCAAAAAGTATGTGAATTTATAAAACAATTTGGCTCAAAAGGTTAAAGGATAGAGCATCTTTTGTTAGTATAACTAGAATATTAAATTTGTTATAATTTTCATTTTTCAGCCCCTTTAGTGAGGAATAATTGAAAAATACTACTCAATTCGTGAAAGTTAATTCAGAATCTTAATTTGTGATAGCATTTAATCTCACTTAACACCAACAAGTCAAAAATTTGGTATTTACAATTGCTGCCAAAGTTTTAGTGCAACATTTTGGGTTTTTCCATAGTTTAGCTTATTTTGGACCGAATAGAATGATTTCCCATAGACTACAGGCCTTAATTTAAAGTTTTGAAAAGCAAAAGACACTCAAATGGTTAAGCTACAAAACAAATCAGGTTTTGACTTCTTTAGAGATTGTTAGACGATGTCAGAAATTGTGTGCAAAGACCAATAAAACTGCTGATAGGAAGTGGGACAACAAAAACTATCCAATGTTTTCTCCACCTATAAACAAGGAAGCATATCTAACACTTGGGAAATTCTACATAGAATGGAATAGATTACCTGACATGCTTATAACCACTTTGAACTACTGGTCGTCCGATATACTGACTTGGAACATACTGATTGCAGACTAAGCTATTAAACAAGACTCTTCCAGCATCTTTCTTAGATGAGTTATTCAATGCAACTCCACCTATTTCTTTCTTAGACAAGTTTTCCTGAGCCTTGGTACTATTAACTGTCTTTGTTTTCCTTCTATCATTTGTTTGTGTTTTATATCTAAAAGCTAACAACTTGTCCCTAATCTGTGCCATAGTTTTGTGGCCTCTGGCTAAGTGTTTCCTTTTCCTATGTTTCCCAGCTCGCAGCTTGCCTTGTGTTGCTGCCAAACTTCTAGCCAGTCTTAGACTCTTTGCTGTTTTCTTTTTGACAACTGTAAGCCAATTTCCTGTCTCACATTTCCAAGATGAGGCTAAGACTGTGTTCATTTCTGACCTATCTTTAGGAGTCTGAGATAGTTCTTCATCTGCCTTTGTTTCTGAGCTGGCTAAGAGACTAACTGCTGAGTCCTCTCTCTTCATACTACAAGGTGGTGATAAATGCTGACTAAAGCTTATGGAATTGTTACTGTTAAAGAGAAAGTACAGTGTATGTATAATAAAATGTTTCTTTGAACAGCTGGTGAATTATTGGTGAAATAAAATCAAATCAATTATTGACATTGGTATGACATGAATTCATTACTAGTAGACATTTAATGGAGGTTTGATCAGTAAGTGTTTGGTGAAGGTTTAATTAACAGGCAGTCAGCAGAAATAAATTAAATACTAGTACAACAGCTTGGAATAGAGAGAATTTTTTTTAGAAATCCTGTACACAAACAAACCTTTTCCGTTTACCAACAGGTTTTGTAGCATTTGGATCCACATTGGAAGCAAGCATGGAATCATTTCCTACCAAGCCTGGGGCAACAATTGGTGTGGACAACCTAGCAGAGCCTGGTGTCAGGGGTAATGAAGTAGCTGGGACTGCATCTGGTAATGTTGATACGGAAATAACCTGTGGCACCACTCGAACATCCTTGGCATTACGGGCGTCATCACCACAGTGTGGGCAGTATAATGTACCGTCAGTTTCACTAATACATTTCCTGTGGAAGTGGTGGTGTACTGAATCTTCCCCAGTGCAGATAGTAAAAGAACCCTGTGTTCAAACAAAATTATTTAAACATAATATCATTATTTCCACTCAAAATTGAAGCTGAAATATGGCTGAGACGATCTAATATTGTTGTTTGATACTGTGTATTTATAAATACATTGGACTATGACTTATCTGGAACTAAAAACATTCTTGTATTAACCACAAGTCCGAGTATTTGTTAGACGAACCAATGAAATTCTGCAAGGGCTTCAATTGTTTTGGTGTGTACAACAATCACTGCATATGTAATGAGTAGTGTGATTTTGCATCTAATGAACACTGTTGTGTGTCCTGCAAAAGTAACATTTGTGGTTTGTGACAAACTATAATCCAATTTGGTTGTCAGCATGCAGTATCAAAAAACAATATTAAAAAAATACATGTTTCATTGATACTGCATCTTCCCTGTGTAACAATTTACTGATTTACTGACTGACTTTAATGTAATAACCACCATGGTAGTGATAGAATGTAAATCCTGCACTGCTTGTCAGAAGATGGAGGTAACACTATATATTACAAGATCCATGAAACTATAAAATAAATGTTTACAAGTATCCAAGAGACATCTTCATCAAGGTCTGTTTATTTAACTGTGGCAGATTCTTCTCATCAAGTGTATTAAAGTGTGCTCTCGTTGCCATTTTGTTTTTTTTATGTCCATTGCCATAAGCTACGCACCATATTAAAATGATGTGCATATGTATAATATTATGTATGTTTGAAGTTTGAATGTTATTGGTCTAGATAGTTCTAAGATATAGGTCTGAACACACGCAAAAGTCCCCATTTTCGGACGCCGTCTGAACTAGGACTAATAATCACATTCATTGTATGAAACTAGTGTGTATGTACTTTATTATTGATTTTATGATTGTGAGTCAGGAGTGAGTGTTGTTTTGACTAGGCTATTGTGTTTTACATTCCAATGTGAAACAACATCTTTCGTGTAGTTTTAATTTAGAGTTTCCAGAATGTTTTCTATTACCGTACTCGACCGCGTTAGCGCCCATGCCCGGGCAAGCACCCACCCCTTCAAAATGCAACTAATTTAAAACTTGGTCTTGCGCAACGAATCTTGGTAATCGTTTTTATATGATACAGCGTGGATATCGACCGCTGTGAACATGTTGTGAATGCGTAGAACCCGGTAACCGTGTGTAAACTACGCTTCGACAATGACCTGTTAATACAAGTAAAATGCGGTAAATATTTCATGCCATATACAGTTTACCTCTCAAAAATGGCTAGTTACTAGTTTTTTGGAAAAACTATGTCGTTTATTCGCTGAAATCAATTCCAACAGATCGTACTTCGACATCGTTAATTCACTTCCGCATTGCGTTACCGGAAAGTCTTCGGGAATTTTCGAAGAATGGCGTCAGTACAAAACAGCATTGTGATTGGTTAATAACCAACTTGACCCATTAAGTCAAAGGACGCCGCTGCAGGTGAAATCTGCAAATGCATCATGGCGGAAAGTGATTTTCATCGAGAGTTTGCGTACGATCCAACACCTTCGTCAGTGGAGATAATATGACAATTTTGACTTCGACTGTATTCCAACAGACTCAAATGTTTTTAATTTCGTAAATTCTGGTGGTATGTAATTAATATTGTAATAAAATTTGCATATTTTTTATGATCAATTCTGTTTCTTCATTGTAAAAATCAATGACGACTCAACTAATTTCGTAATTTGATTTCCCTCAAAGACGTAATCTGTCACTTGATGAATCAAATTTTTCATTTGCACTCTTTTTCGAAGGGGGTGCTCGGGTAAGCGCCCACCCCTAAAAAATCAAGATTTTCTGAGTTGAGGCCCCTGGGTGCTAACGCGGTCAAGTACGGTATATGCAATGAGATATACAATGAATATCTTTACTGTGAAGCATCATAAAGACAACCTACCAAAGAACAGAATACACCACACCCAGGACAACACTGATGTCGAGCCATTTTTGAAAGATGGTCATTACAAAGCACCATAAATTTCACACGAGTTGATGGCCGGAGCTGAAATTAGAAAAGGGTTTAATAATTAATCCTGTTCTATATAGGACCCATTAGTGATTTGCAAAATGAAAATGCATATTAAATTATTTCCAACTCACCTGGCCATCTAAGTACTCAACTGCTCGACAGACAGGCATGACGCCAGGTTCAAATTGAACACCGAATGCCATTTTACAACTACAAAGAGGCGGTTCATGCTATAAGAGAAATATTACAGCAACTATGACAAATTGAAAGGTTTTATTTTATACCCCTGCATCCTATGGCTTTAATTTTTGATTACCAACTACACTCCGAAGTGAAAATTTACAAAAAATTTACTTCCAACGAATGCTCAAACCGAATTCAAATGTTTCTCGTGTCATAAATGACTGTTTTTAACCCTCCGATTCAGTTTGTTCTCTGCTTTTATAATGAAGGCAAATTTATTTATGAAGATAAAATTTCGCAAAAGTTGCTGATACTTTTTTCACTATTACAAAATTCCACAATGTTTACAGACTTTAAAATTTTTTAAATGGCATACAGTTTATGGTTCAGATAAGCACAGTATGATATACTTACTTTAACTTTATTAACACTTTCAGATGGTACAGCTTTTTTAGTTTTACCTGAATAGAACAAAAATAATGAAATATAATGAGCAAGTCATAGTACCGTATTTGATTCATTGTCTCATACATACAGTAGACAAATTTAATTAAAGCACCTTGATTCATAAACTTTCATAAGAAACTAAGAAGCTTACAATTACAAGATCTGACTAAATATGACATAGCCACAGCCCCACTGATTAAATGCGGACATACACACAGGTCTTTTCAACCCAATATGCAGCCTGAATCACTCCTTCAGCAAAAACAGTGAAAATTAATTTCAAGCAAAACTAAAGTATTTTACAGTATACAAAATTTGTGACAGCAATATGCACCATGTTAATGACATATGTTTTCAGAAGCCAAATTTGTTCAACTTCCCATGATGGTTAATCTTTCCTTAAGTTTTTTTATAACTAAAATGGCCAGTAGTTTGATCGGATGACAAAAGTAGTGTTCGTGTGCATGTATTTGATGAAGTATTGTCTTACGTATAAAAGCTGAAGTGATTTGCTAAAAGCATCTATATACATGAGATATACATCTGAAATAGCATTTATATAAAGCAAAATGGCCACTAGTCAGCCATCTTGAGTCAAATTTACAATTCAAATCAAATCAAATCATGCAGCAACTCCCTATAATGGTTTATAGTTCCACCATGTTTGAAAAAATACCTGATTTTAATATATTTTTACAATCGTATGGCCGCCAGTCAGCCATCTTTTACTCAGTTACAAAATCATCTTATGCGTGTATGTATCAGACAAGGTATTAATTAAATGTGAGGTTTGATGAGACTTGACGTCAAGGCATGTCTCAGATATGCATGCATGGAAACTAAACTATGCTAAACTAAGCTAAACAAAACAAAACAAAACTAAACTAAACTAAACTAAACTAAACTAAACTAAACTAAACTAAACTAAACTAAACTAAACTAAACATACATTTGCATAATCTTGAAGTTCATAGTACAGTGATCTTCTAATACAATGTACTTGGGAGATCAGGAACTTGATAACCCAAAACATGGCTATTATTGAAACATACCATCATTAAGGCCACAACCATCAAGTAGATGGGAAAGAATGGCTCCTCCAGCCCTTTCAGGTTCGATACCTTTCACACCTCTTCTCCTTCTTCTACTATTGCTTACACTACTGCTACCACTGACAACACTATCCGTATCTGCAAAAATCAACAATCGCAATCAAAGCTGAATTTATGTTACAAGTTTCATCTGTATAAGGTTGGTTATAATTATTAATAAACGTAGACAACAATGACAACAGTTTAAACTCAAACCCTGCTGTGGCTTTCATTGATAAATTGTGCATCCCAAAAAAGTGGAAGCCAAAACTATACAATATTATTTTAATGCCATAACAGTTATAATACATTCACTCTGTTAGTTTATGTTTACTTATTTGTCCAAATAAAACTCCTTCATTAATAATTATTCCCATTACAAAATGTTTTTCATTTATAAAGCATGCTGCTGTCTTGACTTTAAAAGAAATGAGAGGCAGTCTTCAGCAGATTTGACATTCACAATTTATTTCATGTTTTTGATGAATTTTGTTATTTGTGGGTGCAACATTTTCTTATATATTGAGGTTCCTTTGGAGCCAAATGGATATCATTTGTTACAGTAATGCCTACTGGTCTTGATTAAATCATCCACAAATTTTTAATAAATTTATGATGCTAATGTTAAAAATAATCAATAGGTGAAAGTTGTTATACTCAAATACGACTTTGATCATCATTTTGGTCAGATTAAATTTACTGGCTGGCATCCTGCCAGTTGTGGATTATAATTTGTAAACAATAGACCTAGTCGCACGATATGTAGACAGGTCACAGTTGAAGAATGTGGCCACATATGATCGCTGGTCAATCAGAATGTTATGGTTGCCAGAGGATCTGCTCCCCAGGGTAAGGGGGTGCACGACCATGGCATGAGGGCACTGTGCCCCTGTTCCCTTGTGTAAAAGAATCACTGGAGTTCACAGTTCTGGGCATACTAAATCAAGTGGTTGGACCGAGAAAATGTATACCGTTAAATCTGTATTAGAAGCCGCACCCATTCTTTTTGAACAATTGAGACCTAAAAATTCACCATTTCTCATATGTGTAGATGCTCTAATAGAAGCCGCATCCCCTCTGTTGCATTGTACCATTTTATTAGAAGCTGCGGCTTTTAATACAGATTTTACAGTAATAACATTATTATGAGGATCTATAAAAGTATGCACTCAGACAGTACATGACCTCAGCTACACATTGGCCAATACACCCTAACTGTTTTTGCACTATTATTCTTGTAAAAACCTGAAAATAATTAAATATTTATTATTTTTACCTGTATCAGTTTCTGGTCTTTTTCTCGGTCTCAAATTCAAACCAAAGACAACCTTTTCATTTTCTTCTTGCAGTGAACCTTGGGTCTTCCTCCACTTGGAAACACGATGCTTATCACCATCGGAAAGACTACCGTTTACAACTAAGCCATTTTCTAATCCTGCTTTTCTTTTTTGGGCTAACAATTCAGAAACAGTCAGAGACCTTCTGTTGCCACCTTTCAAAGTCAAATACTTCATTTTCCGACTACCATACCCGCATGGTACACCTGTCTTCCTAGCTCTCAACTTTCTAGGAGCGACTGCCTCTATCTCCAACTTCTGCTGATCACACGTCTCCTGATCAGGTTTTACTTCAGCGTGGTCCTTCTTACGGTCTAATTTTGGGAAACTCACAACAGCGTCGTTTTCTCCACTTGAATCAGCTCCATCTACTTGATCTTGCCCAATTTGGTTAGTTAGTTCAGTTTCTACATGATTAGTTTGAGTTGTTGTTTGTCCGGCTGTGTCAGCTACTTGACCCTCCTGTTCAGCAACTTGATCATCCTGTTCAGCCACTTGATCAATTGGATCAGGAGAATTACTTACTGTATCCGTTGCATCAGCATCCCTATCTTGAACCAAGATTTCTGGAACAGTCTCAGGCACCTCCGGTTCATTGCTGGTACCTTCTTTCGTTTTTTCATCAATGCTTTTCTCCACAGTAACATCGTTAAAATAACCATTTTCATAAGTGCTGCTGTTATTAATACTCTGGTCATCATCAAGATTAAGTTTCCTGGTGACTGAACCATCTAAATGGTCTATATTTTTTCCTATGGGCACAGTAGGTTTAAATGGCGACATGCGGGCAGTTACAGGGTGCCTATCTCTAGTGGTAACACTCAAATCATTTTCTGTACTCAGGTTTGAACCACTCTCCTTAGGCAACTCAGAGTTAATATTAACACCCTCACTCACTTCATACTCTGCCATCACGGATGTCAAACTGCTGCAGCTTTTCTCCAAAGTGAGCGTCTGCAGAAAGAAACATTTTACATGTTGAATACATATGACCAAAATAACTGCATATCCAACTTATAACAAAATAAATAAATGATAAATAAACCAACTAACAACATATTATGTTCAGTTAATTTAAAAACACACATGGAATGAAAAAAAGATATGTCAAAAATACAAATCGAAAAAATGAATATCACAAATTGTTTTAGTTAGCTTGTCCAGAAAAACAAAACAAAACATAATACACATTTCAATTATGTTGCACACTCTAGAGATGAAATGCTATTTCGTCAATTAAAATATAATGCATATGTCAATTATTTGGTATTTACAAACGACCACAGACCAAAACAACATTGACTTATGAATGGCTCCCTTGCACCCAAAAAGGTTATCTTGATTTACAACCACCTAGTTTTGTAGATCCAATGTCACTGAGAGTAGAAGACTGACACACAGATCTAAATAATTTAAAATAAATTAAACACCTAACTGCTGAAGGTAATATCATTAGTGATCAATTTTTAATCACATATTAACATGTAACTGTAATTCCTTCCTTGAATTTTCTGCTTTTTTTATTATTTTTTTTCTGACAAAAATATGTGACATGCACAATTTGAATTGAAACACATTTGAATCTGGGTCAATTAAGTTTTTTTTCTCAATTTTTGACTATTTACTACTGCGTTAAGGGTTAATAGGTATGACCAATTTCAACTTTTCTGATTAAAAGTCAATACCAGTATGCATTAAACTCAATTTGTATTTGTATTTGCAGTTATAACTGCATCTTCAATTGAGGTGCATGACTCATATTTGCTCTGTTAATAAAAGTGCATCTTTAATAGGAATGAAGTGAGGTAAAACAATTTGTTTAATGGAAATTTAAATACACAAAACCCACACTGGTTCATAAACAGGTCATTCACGAAAACAAATGTGCCGATCCAACCAATTCATAAAGACATGAACCTGTTCAAATTCCAATGTATTTTTACATGCATTGTACGTGTCACTATGAGTCCTATATCAAACAAGATGACTCTAGTGCTTTAATTAATAAGGTGATTGTAGTACAAATTGACTTTTTAAAAACATCTGTTAAATTTTACTCTAAGAAGAAGCTAAAACAAAAAAGCCATCAGAGATGGCAGATTCCTCAGCGTCTTTATTACAAGTACTGGTTGAACATCTATATCTGCAAAAGTGTTCCATATATGATAGTTATGCATATTTAATGAGGTCATATTACCATATGTGGTAAAAAAATATGTTAATCAGATCTGCAAGTGTTCTAGATATGATAGTTATGCATATTTAATGAGGTCATATTACGATATATGGTTATTAAATATGTTGATCAGATCTGCAATAGTTTTCCAGATATGGTTATGCATATTTAATGAGGTCATATTACTATATATGGTTATTAAATATGTTGATCAGATCTGCAAGTGTTCCAGATATGATGGTTGTGCATGTTTAATGAGGTAATATTACCATATATGGTTATTAAATATGTTGATCAGATCTGCAAGTGTTCCAGATATGATCGTTATGCATATTTAATGAGGTCATATTACCATATATGGTTATTAAATATGTGCCCAATGTGTTCAATAAAGCACTGATTATTGGTTGAATGTCTATATCTGAAATAATGCTCCAGATATAATGATTATACATATTTAATGACCACATATGGTTACTAAATGTTGATCAAATTGTGTGGACGTACATGTATGTACACATGGACAGATGGCAACATGCTGGGAGATAAAAAATGTGTCAAAATGATGTTTTTGCTAAAAAATATGATAATAAAAGTAGATATCCTTTGACCATAACTCCAGACATTATGTGGACAAACATACCTACAATGTAACTGACAAGGTCTTCTAACTAAGTGAGTGTCTAATAATTAAAAATACAAATGTATAACTAAATTCACCCACTTAAATTCTTATTCTGTTAATTTCCAATTCCCCATCCATAATTTCAACATTTGATGGCATATATATTGGTCAGTGGGAATGTAAATTTCAAATAGAATTATCATATTTATAAAACTAAACCATAAAGTTTATGACATATTTATAACCTTTTTTATAAGGTTAATTCCGGCCTATAGACCATTGAGCAGTCAAAACATGATGTACCTTTTTTAGCACATGAATACACCTAACCAATATAACAAAATGTTTCTTTGACGAAAAAAAAACTCATCACATAGATCTATCTATCACATACTATCGCTTAGTTGTGTAGTCATTTGTCATTTAGGTCAATCCCTGAATGACAGGCTTTTTTTTATGACAGGCGATTACATATCGAAATAATGATATGAAAAATGCGAAACTCCCATTTAAAATAAACAAATGCTGTGTCACTTGATGTGATTTACAGAACAGTCTATTGGCAAATTGAATCCCCCTAAATGGATAGAGTTATTATCCAGATCATGTCAATCAGGAATTCTCGTATTCATGAGCGCAAGTTGGTTAGATATCAGTACTGACACATGATGTCATTTACAGTATTACATTGATCGAATTTAGTGTTTTCCCAAAAAAAGCATAGTTACACGTCGCATAACACTTTCTAATCACCTATATTGTATTTATTGTTATACTCGGTAAACAAAATTGTTTATCTGAACAATGCTCTGCATTGCACATATTTTTTATTTACTGTTTATTTAGTGTTTTTGCATATCTTAGAGAAAAATCACAAAGTGCTGATTATTAGAAACATGCATGTCATATAATTTTAACAATTTATCTAGATTTTCATAAACATGATTTCAAGGTATAATTTCTGCTGCATCAATGTGTAGAAATTTATTACAGTTGTATTTTCACTTCTAGAAAATTTAGCGATTTGATGAAAACAAAAATTTCACGGAAGTCGCTGTTACAACTTTGTCTTTAGGACATTTTTACTGTTACAAAACTAAGCAATTTTAACTAGCTTGCATAATTCACATAATCAAAAATTAAAAGCACAAGAAATGGTATCAAAATGCTAGAAAGACACAGGAACTATACTGCGAAACACAAACATGTTTATCATTTTTAACATCAATTGCACATTCTATTTATTCTATTCATAAAAAACAAAATTCAGTAAAAAGATGATTTTTATTTGTCTAATTTGCATATCTAATGTGGCTTCTCAGTATCTGTAATTAGCATATATACTACAAAGCAAAAAAAACATTCTTACATGCCAGCTTTAGGCAAACACACTGGAATCATTTCCTTGTATATACACATGTTTCTATGTTTTCAGTATATCAAAATTTTGTCCAATAGAAAATAGTCCATTTGGTTTAATATTAACAAAAAGATTGCATAATCGAATGAATGTTATTTGTGAAACCTAGCACATCAGAACATCATACAAAAGTTTTAGATGATTATGTGCAAATTGCAGAAAACTGTATTTTCATTTGCCTAATTTGCATATCTAAAATGGCTACTCACATCTGAAATTTGCATATACCGGTACCACAAATATCCACTATGTACAAACATGATGATCGTACATATGGCATTTTATTTAAATATTAAAATACATCGTCTAGAAAGCAGAAAAATATTCTTGCATGTCCACTTTAGGCAAGAAACACAAGTACCTTCACTTTCCTTGAGGTACAATTGTAATATAATATTTTAAAATGAATTTGAGGGAAATAATTCAATTGACACAAGACAACATATGACAACTCCAAACCCTTCCAATCACAAGACACAGGATAACTAACATATTATAGGCATTGTGGTGAGCTAGCTAATTTGAATAATTTATCCAAGTTTCAATTTCAATACTTGTAGATTTTCTCCAGTTTTTTGGGGCAAATATTCAAAAAATATTTGAATTACTTTATCTATAACTGCATACCACTGCCACACAATGTCACATACAACCAAATACTACACTAATTAGCATCTAAGTATCAAAATTCACTGGTGACCTAGATTTCAAGGATTTACTATTTTGTTCAGTTTATATTTGAAAAGGTCATATATAGTATATATACCAAGACATACAAAATTACCTCAGTCATAATTTAAGTAATATTACGTGCCTGTGACTTGAACTTCCCCTGGACAGTCTTTTTCAGTCTACAGCCATGTGTGATTTACAAAATGGCTTCCCTCCACATGCCCCTAATTTGCATATCAAAATGGCTTCCTTCTAAACACATAAATTTAAATATACAATGTCCTTGCGTGTCTACACAGATATTGCAACTACTTACTGACAGATATTTTCGGGGGAAACTTTTGATATAATACTCAAAGTTTGTGATTAGAAATAAAAACAGTGGATTCAGGCAACTTAGGTTGTCAGACATGATGCAAACTGCAATTTATTACCTAGCAATTTTTTTTTTGACAAAATTAATATTTCTAAAAAGTCAATAAAAATATAAGATATATATATATATATATAATTCACATGAAATTAAAATTTTATATTAAATTAAAATTTATATTAAAATAAAATTATATTTTCTTAGCCATCATTATTTTTGATCATTGCAAACATCAGTTTACAAACATGCATTACAGCTTTTTTTCAAATTTTTGTTGAAATTTTTGAAAAAAAATGAAATTTTATTACTATTCAAAAAATTAAAATAAACACATTTGGCTAGAAACTTTTGAATTTTTAGTGTGAACCTAATGTTTACTGTAAACACATTGCTGCTGATGTTTTTTTTCAACAGGCAATGAGTTAAATAATACATCTGGTGAGAAACTGTAAATGCTTTACTTATTCACTGGATTTTAATTTCACTATTTTTCCTGATAAGTAAAGTCCGCTAAATTGAATCTATGTGAATAAGTAAAATAAAAATAAAACTTGTTTCCTTGACAAATTTGTAAAATTACAACATAGTGAATATTATCAAAACATCAAAATAGTGATATTAAATGTCAGTGAAAATAAATGATTTTACAGTATCGCGTTAGGCATGATGGTAATATTTCTTGTATGTAGTTTAAATTTTTACAAATTTATTGAACATTTTTTTTGACTGTTTTTTTTCCATTAATTATTGAACCAGTCCTGCTGCAGAGACCTATCTGACTGAAAGTTGTGAAATTTCACACATTTTGAAAGATTCACATCATTTTACAATCATTTTCTTGCATTCCCTCAGTTAAGAACTCGCACTGTCTTTGATTTCTCACAATGCACAAATTAGAAGACGACACTCATGATGGAGCAATCAATGGAAATCTTCAAAAGCATAAAATAGCTTTTACTGTGAACCCCAAAATGGCAGATTTCTCTACCATCCCATGAGACCTATTTCACATCAATTCAATTTCTGACACCTGTCACCAAATAAATACATAAGATTTGTTTTTAATTTTTTCAATAATTTTTATCAAGAATTGTAGCTAATGGGAAATTCCATTTGGTAGGTCCATTTGGCTGAAAATTAAGGATATATAAAATGTGTAAAAAGGGATGAATCTAATCAAACACAATTCGAAAGCTTTAAAGAAATGAATGCAAATTGCAGGAAATTTGTGAGCGATCAATTACTGAAGAGCGAATATTTGTGAAACCATATGAATTAAAAAACAGTTCAAAAGAAGCATTAGATAAATCACATTTTCTTAACAACAGATTAAAAAAATGTTATAGCATAAAGGTTTGATCCACAAATCAGCAAGATGGTGTATCCTTTGATATGATCAGCGAACGGTGACATTGTCAGCAACTCTCATCTTAATGTTGTCAATGAGGTGAATTTTCACTGACTTTTTCCTATTATTGATTTTTGCACTCAGTTCAAAAAAAAAAACTTAAAATACTGAACACTCAATTTATATGTCTTTATTAATAATTCATTTACTTTAGTCTACTAATAGGCTACTGATTGGTCACTGCACACAATTTTTATAAGTTTTATCCAAAATGGATAACTAATAAATTATAAACAAATGCATAGAAATGTTGCACTGGAACAATGCTTGGATTAACTAAAGGGCTGTTGTCATTGTGTTGGGCATGCATGTGATACAAATCTCGTATTCTGATTCAAAAAAATCAAATATTCAATCGGTTGTAAAATTAGGTAGGATACATTTGCTGTCATACATACATACATACATACATATATACATACATAATATGTACAACTGTTTGAAAAACTAGTGTCTTTAAAAAAAAGAACGTCATTATTCTTCCTCCTTACTATAAAGGAACTTATTCAAAAGTTCTGAAAGGTTAGCTGATTTAAATACAAAGATGAAGAGACTCAAATCATTATAGTCAATATCAGTAATTCTAAGGCTTCAGTAAATATCAAAAAAATCCATTATGATAGTTATGTACATACCGGGGGTATATAGTCTTTTACAAATTAAATATAGTCATTATACATAAATATGTGAGAAAAAAAATTTATTGCATTTTTATAACTGTATTGTTTCTCAAACACTGTAATAACCACCATATCAAAACCGCTCAAAAAATGGCTATGATCTCAATATGCAAATTTTAACGGCGAACCAATCAGAAACAGTGTTTCATAAGATCTGCAAACACTGACTAACCAGAGGTCATGTAACATCAGAGACTGTTTTACCATTGGTGACTGTACACAAATCAGTGTGGAAACTCTGAAAATCATTGCCGCACACCACAAATTAATTTTCACTGCTAAGAATTCTGCATTTGGGGATTTTATAGCATTCATGAAGAAAATATAAAAAAACGAAATTCACAAAAAATTTGTCACTCACGTAATTAAAATGGTTTACAATAATAAACAAATAAGAACACATACTGGAAACAAATATTTATCAAGGGTTTTGGTGAAAATTAAATGCATGTATATTTTCATACAAGTCACTGCACAAGTTACATTCAGATTGTATGCTATATATATTTAACTCCTACGTTTACTCAAACTTTTCCCTATGCACTGATAACCAACTATATTGATATGAACATAGGTCAGTCTTTTCATTTTCCTGATGGTGTTTAGGATGATACAATCCACAATATCATTCAATCACGCATATCTATCATTAATTGTGCAATATCTCCAGGTATACCAGACTTCAGAGAGGGTGTTGTTGCTATTATAATACATCAGAATGATTGTCCTACAGTTTTTAGTTATGTAAACAAAAAAATTGGGAAAATAAATTTGAGCAGGAAGCAGTACTAATTACTAATTATATTAATTTCTCTTATTTTTTTCAGTATTAAAGTTACTTTCCCCATATCAAACTGCCTATATGTCAAAATATCCATCATTTAATTTCATTTTCCTGGCACAAAATAGAATTAAAACCAATTGTAACCAACCACCACTCTCTCTGCTTTGAGTGGAGACGTAATATCCAAAAACACATGCCACAACAACAGATTGCCTACATTTAGTGATAATATCTAAATCAATGATGTTTGTGAATTTGACCAAACTCATGGCTATTAAAATTTAACAATGCAATAACCATTGTTATTATAATTTTATAATGCAATTATTCCACCTCCAGTTGTTGGGTTCTTGCAAACAATTGGTTCATACCAACCAGTCATTGTGTAAATGCATGAATGCAAGTATAAACAAGTGAGTCTATTGTTCAATCAAGCAATTGTTGAATTTATGCAAAATCAGTCATCAAATATAATACAATTAATTGTGCATCCAAATTTTCCAAAGATACCATATGCAGGCCATTAAAGGGGGAGGCAAGAAATATTGATGGTATAAAAAAAAAAGATATATAAATCAGATACAACTCAAAATTCACTGACAATTCAAGTGTTGAGGCAACGGAACTGCATCTTGTACACTTCAAACAAATCTGAAGTTGAAGAATTTGAACAATTATTCTGGGGAACAACCAAAACCAATTGGTATCCTTAGTTTTACACTTCAGTAGAAACATGACAAGTCACAATAATTCTAAGAACACAAAAACATTAGGTTTATCCACATTTGAAATAGGTAGTGAAAAACAAAACAATTGACACATATTTCACAAGGTCATAGGTAAGAATAAAAATGCTGACACAAAACAAATGAATAATATACAAATTTTAATGATTCATCTATAGTATAGGTTGAAAAAAATCAAAATCGCTCAAAAAATGGCTATGCTCTCAATATGCAAATTTTAACGGCGGGCCAATCAGAAACAGTGTTTCATAAGATCTGCAAACAATGACTAACCAGAGGCCATGTAACATCAGATACTGTTTTACCATTGGTGACTGCGCACGAATCAGTCCGGAAATTCTGAAAATCATTGCCGCACACCACAAATTAAATATTACAACTTTTAAAACTACTGAAAAAATTTACCATATATGTACATGGATATGCACAATAGATAAAAACGAAAGAACAAGTCTGCATCGATGCGTTCGTACTGATTTACTGGGCAACCATAATATGCATTAAGTTGGCAATACGGACATGAATTGCGAGGTGATACTGTCATTTAAGCATTTGTTATTTACTAAAACTGTTTAATTAGGGCAAAGGCAACCACTAGGGAACATTCACTGACATATCTAAAAATTTAAAACGTTATCTGGTGTACGCATGTGTGGGGTGTGCATATAGACACCGGCCCTGATCGATCAGCGGCGATCGCAAGACTGCATGTGTCACTTGACGAGTGCAACCGCCATGGATACGTGTTGCTCCAGAAGAATCAACATGCCGGAGCTACGTGAAGATACGATTTGAATATAATAGTGCAGAAAGCGACAGGAATAACAATTTTCTATAAATCCCTATTTTGTCACTCACCTACAACTTCCACAGTGACGCTCTGTCAACTGAGCATGCGCAGAATATTTAAATGCCCAGAGTGCACCGCGATTCCCGCCAAACGTGCAGTCAAAATTTGACAATTGTCACATAAATTAAATATGTAAATACATCTATTTTTTTTCACTGTACACGAGGATGATGAAAACAATTGAGAGATACACTTTCTGTGAATCTTTGTATCTTTTTTAAATTAAAAAAAACATGTTTTCATGAGTCTAGACACATACAGGTATTTTCTACTCGTACGAAGGAAAACAATGTTCTCTTTAAAACACGATAACTAATTCCGCTTTCAGTTATATGGTTCCTACAAAAAAGAACATTGGTTTGTAGACTGGATGCGTGGCATATAACCAGGCGTTAGCCTCGGGCAATAAGACAAAAAAAATGGCATTTTAAATTTACTTTTCAAAGACCTCGAACCATAGACCGCGGAACGGGTCTATGCTCGAACTAACCTTTGCTTGATAAGTGAGTAAATATCTCTATTTTGTAAATATTTAAATAAAACACTAATAAAAATAAATAAACTTAGTTATTAAAAACGTTAAGAGAATGCCTGTGTTGCTCCTCAAATTGATTGTATTTCTGTCCGTTGAAAGGTTATTTCAGTTGCCGAAGAACACTTGTCATCACGTATGTACGATATTTCCGTGATAGGCCAGACGACAACTTGAAATACGTGCATTTCCCAAACAAATTCAGGACCGTCCGAGCAAATTTCATCTCAAATATGCAAATTAAAAACAGTGCCCAATCAGAACACGTGTTATAAATGTCCTTGGAAAATTGACCAATTATAGATTGTGTACTGTCTCTACCTGTTTTTTCATTGGAGTAATTATATACAACCATCACATTTTTAGAATGACATGCTTGTTTACAGTCGAGGGTACAACTAGCAAATTTGATAACAATGATTGGTCACTAACAAGTTCTTATTATGATAATAAAAACACTCAACATTTATAATGGAATAACGTAGTAACTCGTTCATAGCATAACATGTGAAGAGTTAATAAATTGACTATATTCTTGGAACGAGTAATGATGTTGCGCGTGCAAACGACTAAACAGGCCGTCACGTTGTCGGGGACTATACTTGGAGACGATGAACTCGTCATTAATACGAGGTACACACCACATCATTGATTAATTAAATACGTATGGGGGTAATCTTATCAAGGTGTTGCCAACCAAGCGCTACATGAAAAAAATCTCGAAAAAGTAACACCTAAAGCACGAGGAGCGTTATTATATTAACTGTGATATTAATATTGTTTGCCAAATATCATTCTTCAACATTTTCTACACATAGCTTCATTTGTATGTATATAACCCACCATCTGTCTGTATATAACCCACCACCGTCTGTATATAACCCACCACCGTCTGTATATAACCCACCACCGTCTGTATATAACCCACCACCGTCTGTATATAACCCACCACCGTCTGTATATAACCCACCATATGTCTGAATTGATTAGTAGTACGGTGGTGTCTACAATAAAACTGTTACCGTGAATTATCTATATATTCATTGGTAAATATCTGATCTGCGATGCTTGTTAACGCCACCAAAAACATGTTTTTATACTGTTACAGGCCTTTTCAAGTCATTGCGATCTGCTGAAAGACTTCCAGAGACGTAGCATGTTATGGCCGATCATTGCGGCCATGGATACTAATACTATTAGTGTGTCATAACTACATTACCCTAGTTTTGAGTAGCGTAGGCTGTAAGGTCACGTGCTATCGATCTGCGTTGTCTGGCAATAATTGGATCATAAGTGGATTCAGTGTAATAAAACAACAAAACATGAATACAAGGACAGAATTTACGTTCAGTCCTGTCAGCTAATTTTACATATAATAAAGTACGATGTTTTGGTGGTTAGTTACATCATAAATTTTATAATTTAAGAGACTTAGCAACATTCGATGTGCAACGTAAGTTATTACCGCTATAAACCAATAACAAAACTAAAGTACGCCATATGACGTCACTCATAATAAATCAGCTGTGCAATACACAGTACGTCTTTCTGTGCATATGCGAACTGCTTCATCATGATACCAGATTTCGATATAAGATTTCTTTAGAACTGGCTATTCGTTCTATTTTAAGGTCTATACTAACATTATACTATACAACCGTTTATGAATTACCGTATTTGTCAATAGTGTTATTCAGATATTTCGACAGAACTTTTTTTTCAATTTTTGTCAAATTCCCAATTCTGTTTCACTCACATGTTTTATACAATCTTTTATCTGATGGAATTGTTGGTGGTTTTCTAGTGCCTGGCTAAATCTCTAAAGTTTGGCCACATGCACACCACGCTAATGTATTAGGTTACACACAAACCTATAATTTCCTTTCAGAGAGGACATGGCTTCGTCGAAAACAATCATGGCCTTCCGGGGTGGATACAGGATTTCTGTAAAAAAAAGGCAAGAGTTAATTTTAAGAATACAAATGAAGATATTCCTATTGCACTTATGTCTTGAGTGCTACATGTCTCTGATTCAAATTAAACACTCAATTTGTTCGCTTAAAACCTACCATTATTTATATAACACGTACCCTTCGTATTAAGGCATAGTCGTGAAAATCTTATGTGACACTCCCCAAAACTATGTAACTATAACAACGTATATCATACCAGAAATATATCACGTGAGAGAGGACTGTATGAGTTCATAGCGGCCATTGTTCACAAATGAGAACAACCTGAAGTTATCGAAAATAGAAGTGATAGGCGAGTCGTTTCGGATAGTTCATTTATCTTTATTCCCAAGATATTCTTTCATTTACTTTGGTGACACAGGAAATGAACAGCACATGTCATTTGTATTCCCAATGGCAAACAGAAGAATAATAAACAGATTCGGCATTTACATTTGAGGTGGTAAGAATTGAAATTTAACCCATTCACGCTGTGTTTACTGGGTAGACTGAGAACTCGAGGTTTTGGTCGATTTCTGAAACTTTATTATTTACACTGAATAGACATCGCGCCAGGTTTATTTCATCTTGATCGGATGCTAAATTTCAAGTAATTCCAAAGCTAACCGTACCGCAATAGAATTAATGACTTCCATTGAGCTTTTCAACCATGAACAATACAAATTGTTCATTTCAGTCACAAATGCCTCTCATATATATCACACCTAAACATGCTCTCTCATAGCCATGCGTGAACGCGCTCAAACTAAAGAAATGATACGAAAAAAAAAACAAATGCTAATTTATTAATAAATTCGGAAGTTACAATACTTTCGCTCGAATTACAAGAAAACAAAACACACGTGGGAAAACGTTGACAATCAGCTTCCCAGTATACTGTATTTTTATAATAACAATGAACAGCAAGTCTACAACTATTGTTTTTGCTTGAGTATATTTTTCAATGTAATGTTGAATATATAGTAAAGCAAATGAAGATGTATTTTAGATTTTGAGAAGAAACAAATATTTCCGTAAAACTAACATTTGAAGCTAATGAAAAACACATATCCTCTCATTATGAAACTATGTTTGGTTGGACAATAGACAGAAAATTTACAATAGTTAGTTAGTCTATTATAGAAGCAAAATAAGATGTATTTTAGACATAGAAAAAACAAAAACAAAAATATTTCAGAAAATTCATATTTAGAAAACCATATAGCATGTGAAAAGTGGGAAATGATCTTCATTGTGAGGTATGAGTTTGAAAATAAATCACCTAAATCCTGGGATTCGGTGTAATAGTATGCATAATCGCGGTTTTTGTATTACAAAAAAATGAAATGCGAATAACATAAATGCTAAATACATTTACTCGGTTAAACCTACAAGGTATTGAGTCTTTGTTTAATAATACCAGTGGAGAATACTGCGTAGGGTGGTGATAGGTCACGGGTGGGCATTTCACACCCACATTATATGGGAAATGTAAACAGAAATCTACATACTATCATACTATAGTCATACCAAATTGGGGTTTATAAGATAAAGGTATGCAACTGTTATATTCATGCCTGATGATATCCGAGTACCAATCAAAATCATTTCTGAACAATGGGATCACAGAAGGTCAGTGGACGTTTTTAAAGTTAAATTGCGTATGCGTTAATGAGCAAATAGCCACCGCCCGATTAAAATAGGCAAACACACATTGCACGCAATGACACTAGGAACATCTGAACAATTTCTTTTACAGATTCAGTCATTTGAGTTAGTACTTAGGTATATATATGTAGCAATGATTTTAAACAAGATATCAATTATACCTATCATTATTGTTTCTACCATGGTACATTTTTAGTTGTTTTTTTATTTATCAAGAGAATACATATACAGTATTGTACATGTCATTCTGTGATATAGTCCCATTATTGAAACGCCATATGCTCATTGAACGATCGGTATCACGTGAAGCCCTGTTATCCGACGATATCTAGGCAGTGCTTGAGGTCAATATTCTGTGTGACTCTCCAAAATTCGATTTTCTCCCACATTTGTATGAATAAGTTAAATAACCCCATCATTAATTTCCTAGGTTAAAAACTCCTTGTCATTTTATTCATCTGGAAATTTACTTCGCGTGTATTCGCATGTCGTTTGTTCGTAAATTTCCATGCGTAACTGAAATGCAAAATTATATGAAACGCTAACTACCGCACTTTCTATTTCTTTATTCCCATGTTACCGCTGCTTGTATCTTAATTTTTCCGACAGTATAAGTTATTATATATCAAATAAAAGATTAATGCGTGATAGTTATTTATTATTATGTTTATTATAGTTTTTATTATTATTAGTATCAGTGCTAAAATAATTTTTTATCATTTTAGTTATATTAATTATTCATGATATTATTGTTTTTTTTATATTGTTAAATTACATTTTGGATTTTTTTTACATTACTTTATTTTTCGCCCATTATATGGTTTATATCTTTAGATGTATTTTGTTTATAATTTGTGTTTTGACATTGTTTTGTTTATTTTATGTTTAGAGCATTTTCTTTAGCTCATCATCATCATAATTTATGTATAGAACTCCCTAGCCATGATCTCATGGTGTCAATCTATGTTTAAGACAATGTCCAATGTCAAGTCATTCATCGTCAAATCAACTAGCAACACATATGGCACTCCATGCTACAAACATCCTTCAATATATATTACTGAACAAACCAACACCGTTCTGTACTCATGTACTAGTGGGGGTATATGTCCATAGATGTGTTATATTCTAAACAACTGAATATCCACAATACAACGTTCATAAGAGAGAAAATAACAAAATGTAAAATTAAAGCGCGGTGATCGTCGCGCTGCGCATGTGCGACATTTGTGTTGATAAACATAAATTTTCCCACAATCCAATGCGCTCTTCAAATGGAAATCACAAGTATGGGGGTTGACCTGGGCGCGACTTGCACTGAACACCACCGGTGACTCCTTCAAACCTTCCAATCACCTACAAATTACCTGATTAAACCTTGGAAACGTCTCAATTTGTACTCGTTGATCTGCGCAATAGTCAAAATGGCCATCTTTGTTTATATGAGACCCATATATCTCACGCATGCGTGGCGCGACGACTACCGCCCTTTAAGCTGAGCATTATGGGTATTTTCTATTTAACTGCTTACACACTCCAAATAATTGGTAGCTAAGCGAATTTAAATTTCCCTTCGAACCACCTTTCAACATAAATGATTTATTCAACACAAACAATTTATAACACACATAATGTATATACCATTATTTAATATTCTAATGAAGTATTTCAATGTAAAATGTTATAGTTTGGGTGTATTTGAAGACAAAGATTTGCTGTCACGCATTGGTGCGTTATTGAGGCAACATAAAATCATATTATTATACTATAATTATGAAATAATAACTTTAAAATAATTATAAAATGTTGTGTTCTTTGTTGTTGGAACGTCAGATTAGCAATTTAGCGGATGGTGTTGTGCCTGTTCGAAGGTTCAATAATGAATGACTTGCGTTTAATATAAAGGATATCTAATGAATGAATGTGTCGAGATTTTGACGAGGAACATATGAAACGATTTTGATATTCTATTTATCGCATGTATTCGATTCAATTTATCCGATTTATGGAGTCGTCAATATATTCTGGTTATAGCAACATATTGGCATCCTTTCACGGTAATTCTAACAGTGGTTTTATACGTTTCACTAGTGACCGGCAAACATACTGTCAGAGAAACCACCGAGAAAAAATCCCGTGCGTTGCAAGATGGGGTTGGGAGAATTGGGAGATGTCCACAAATTCCACATTGAAGCAAAAAAAACAACCTGTAACGGATGTTTGAAATTATCAGTATATTGTGAAAGCATTCGAATTTACCATATTTCAAACAGTTATTAACAATATATAGTGAAAGGTATACAGCGATATTAGAAAAAAATAGTATGTTATAACCATGCGACAGGGGTATATTGTCACGAATTTGTTTACGCGTATCTGTTGACCGACTTATTTAGTTGATTATTAGCGAATTGCTGTGTTATGTCTGTCATCGTTTAGGCCTATGTGAAGTTTTGGATGGAACTTGGCTCAGTGATTTGGAACTAATTACGAGATAACCGTCGCTATTCTGACTATTAATTCTGACAGTTGGTATCCATAGTTATTAATGTAGTGAACGATTAATCAAAAGATATGACGTATTCAGTACTTAGTGTGATTGGCCTTATGATTGAAGGTTACGCCCCAGAGTCTTTTTACTGCTTTGTAATTGGTTAGAGTTTTGAAAATGAATAAAGTTGTTTTAGTTGGTCTTGGCAAGTACTCTACGATAGACGCAGTCGTGATCCAGTCTGAGAGAGACTTGGGGCGAGCCTTGACGAAGTCTTGGGCTAGTCTTGGGTCAGCCTTGTGATAGTCTTGGGGACTTTTCCCCAGGGCGCTGTGTCTTATAGAGTGCTCGACTGATCGACTAAGACGAAAGTTGAAACGTATTTCGTTGTGTGTGTCTTATTTGACTGTAAAGTATAAGTGACTTACCCGATCCCATACCTCAAGGGGACGTGACATTGAGACGAGACGAGATTCCCCCCTGGCAAGTGTGGAGAACCCAGAGGAAAAGATTTTACCCCTGATAATATTATGACTGACTAATAAAAAGTGTGCGACCGGGGAGATCACTGAGTTTGATCGTATCCAGCTGGAAAATTTGCAGTTGTATTGAAGCTTAGAAATTGGACTTTTCTCAAAGATTTGCATAGTACGATATTAAACATCGAATACAACCATACGATCACGACTAGGATGGTATATGCATAAATTATGATAATGAGCTAAAACAAACAAATGTTCTGAATATAAACTGCTCAAAAAAAATCAAAGTCAACAAATGCTTAAAGAAAAATGTTCAGAACAGAAAATTCTCAAAAAAATAAACTAAACCGAAATGTTCAAAACAAACGAATTCAGAATAGAAAATATTCAAAACAAAACAAGTTTAGAACAAAATTTATACAATAGTCAAAAAATGAGAAAAACCTAAAATGTAATCAGGAAATGCCTTAAAAAATAAGCATAAAGTGAATAACTAATATACCTTAATGCTAAAAGAAAAAATGATTTTGGCACTGATTTTACCCGATATTTTCCACATATCACACTAGTTGCTAACTCTTATCTTATAAATATACCTTATCCTTCACAGTAACTATGAAGCTCACAGGGAGACACGTGCTCGGTACATGTGCACGTGTAGATTGTTATAACGTTTTATCATAAAGTAGTCAACGTTTCTGAAAAATTTGAGTAATTTTGAAAAAGAATAAATATATATAGAATAGATTAGAATAGAATAGAATAGTGCTTTATTGACACCATAAAGAAAATATTACATTTTATATTTGGTTATGTACATCAATGAAGTTGAAAAATTGAAAACATATTAATGTATTAAGTAAAAAATATATAATAAAAATAGCAACATTAGACTATACTACTACTATTTTGATTGTGAAATTAGTCCTTTCACACATACTTTGATAATAAATTTTGACATTGTTAGTCAGTGTTTGTTTGTTTTTACATTGAAACAAATAGTTAGTTAGAGCAAATATTATAATTGTTTTATCTCTTGATTGCATTATATAGTCAAATTTTTCTCTTTTGTTTTTGTTTCTGAAATCTTGGTTGATTTACTCTATGGCATTATACAAAGTGTTTCTATATTCTGTGTATAAATTACAATCTATTAGGTGGTGGTGTATTAAAGGAAATATGTCTATTTAATCTACGAAAGAAGTGTACAGTGACGTACTACGATCCATTGCAGCTTATCCGTATCATTCTTTAATTCCTTGAGACATGATATGAAAAAAAAACTTGTGTGATTTCACTGCTTGTTTTATTTATATATTTATTCATGCAATCTGTTTTTTGGGACCACGGACCTTGAACCACAATAAAGATCGAACAGATTCAAAGATATATGTGTAGCGGTAGACAGTTAGTCAAGTTAGTTAGTTAGTTAGTTAGTTAGTTAGTTAGTTAGGCAAGTCACACCACAGGCATAGTACATACATCGTCCTGTCTCATTTGCACCGATTACCGTGAGTTTATCCGTTTAAGTTTATGTTATTTTGGGAGATGTACTGGTAACTTGATCACTATTTTAATAGTCAATTTAATCTATGGCTTGCACAATCCTTGCACAATCCAAGACAAATGTTGAAGTTGGAAGAAATGTACATTGTTTCTCACGTATGGGAAGATTTGTAATACATACATTGGGCTGGGGTAGGAAACAGTTGTGGATGTGAAGATTGGAAGGAGATATGTTAACACATTGGGAGACTGGGAGAAGTAGGTAAAATTATTGAGAGTTACAAGGAGGGGGAATTTAGAATTTTCTATTATGACAATTGTGAAAACATTAATATATGTAATGAATTTTACCTATCTGGTTCAGATATGGACAAATGTTGGTAAACAAGCTCTATTGTATGCTGGCACGTCTAGATTCTTACCGATTTTAATATATAGGAAATGTTACTTAATTGTAAACAAATTACAGTTATAATATACAATACTTAGCATAGTATACTCCAAGGGTCAGACAAATTCCAAAAACACTATACCTGTCACGATTAGATATAAAGAATAATTTTGTATTAGGGTGTCGGCGTGTAACTACCTTTAAACTGTCAACACCATGTTTCATGAGAATAAAATTGCAAAAATAAATATATGAAAATAAACAGTATTAAAACAAACGACTGCATATGCAAATTTTCAAATCAATTATTTGTTTTCATTTATTCAATACCTCTATGCAGCGTGGCCAAACTCGGCTATAAATAGTTGTTTTCCAATTTGGGAGGCCAGGTATTACACACAAAACATACACAGATGTTAGAAAATAGTATATGCAATGCAATGAAACTAGATATAGCTAAGAATTACAAAATACATCTATAAAAACTTTCCAGACTTTTTTTCACTCACACCCACATGTTTCCCCCTGTGTTTTTTCTTTTCTTCTCAGAAATTTGTGTAGGCTTCTATTATTTTAAACGCAGAAACATACACTGCACAATTGTCTAGCTAAATAGACAAGATGGTCACCGAAAACGCGTGTTTCAAAACTAAGGTACTCAAGCCTGACGCCTCGAATTGTTTCCTCCACTCTAGAAATTACACACAATATTCCAGGACTTTAGAAAATTGCAAAGTTTACCCCTGCCCTTAACGAATAGAAAAGTTTGCCCTGTCCTAAAAACAAAAAGAAAGTTTTTTGGTGACGAATAGCTCAATTGCGTGTACCAACTTCTTCACGAGTTCTGTCATTATGGTATTGGGTCTCAGAAGAATGACGCAAAATTTCAATAAACTGTACAATATAATAGAGCTGATAGTAAATGAGTTTAATAAATTATTTCCAAAACATGGAACTACGACAGTGAAACATCTAGTTATGGAAGTGACAGTAAAGACAATGGTTTAGATTCATACAATTTAACACTTGTGGTTGTGTGAAACGGTCTAGACGAAATACCACCACGGGGAAAACTCGCATGTTGTAGTCATTTAAGTTAAAACTTTTTTTTGTTAGCCTACCTTCAGTAAGTGAATAAATTTCTTTTCGTTAGATAGTTCACTATTAGCAATAGAGCATGTTATAATATGCGAAATTATAAATTAACACTGAATTAGATCAAAATTAGAGGTTTTTATGACGTCATAGTTTTACATTGTCATACGATAATGTAAATCGCTATTAACAAGAATATTAATTTCAACAAAAAATCCCTGAATTTAGATAAATTTGTTTAATTTTGATGGTGATGATTTAAACCAACAATAATGAATGCCCACCACGTAAAATGTCAGGCATACAGAATTGAAAGTTGTGATGGACGCGCGGCTCCACGCAACGTTCGATTAAAGTCGCAACAATGTATAAGGTTTTCAAGAAGAAGTCAACAAAAACGGCTAAAAAGAGGGGAAACAGTTTCAACACTCAGTTTTCAGTGGGTTGTGGTTTCCTCAACACGGGCCAATATTGAATATGCCGGCAAACGCGATAAAAGCTTGAAAAACTCCGCTTTGTTCGAACAAAGTAATTGCAGATGCGGTAGTTACAGTTGACTTGTTATGAAAGGACTGTCAGAGTTTCAGTCGTAGTCGGAGTTTAATTTTCCCATTGTTATGTGCATTTTAGGTAGAACGTTTACTTTACACTGTTAAGTGACGCATAGTCACGGCATAGCATATGACAAATTACATAACATATTTCTTTACATATGGATTGCGGAGTTAATACATGGAAATTGTAGGGAAAATAAGAGTGACACAACCCGTGCGATATTTTAAACTCGATGTAATAAAACAACATTTTGAAAAAAAATTAAAAAAAATTAGAACCTATTCGAAAAGATACGTCAGTTTCAGTCATTTTGTATATGCTAACACATGGACAATAGCACATGGGCAATATGCACGCGAAAGCTCATGTGCGCTCACTTCGAATCCACCACGTTCGGGAAACTTAAAGTTACTGTATACAGCAGCGTCAATACTACTTTCACAAGTTGCACACCTCTAATCCCCGTCGACGTGAAAGACATGTCTCCCAACTGCCTGACGAAACGTATAACCCCAAAAATAGCAATGTATCTACACTTCAAAGACGCAGCGTTTGATTTGACTGAGTTGTCCTTACGTTTTTATCGTTGCAATCTATAGTGCTGTTCCGATTAATATATGGCACTGTGTTGTGGGGACTCATTATTTTTTAAACAACACTGAATGAAAGCATTTAATATCAAATAGAAATTAAAAACATTAAAATTGGCTGGGCGCTATGTGGCATTTTGTTGGAATAGTAGGAGTGACATTTTTGTAATGCCAAAAAAAGATACGTGACAACATTTTCGTCTTTCAAAGAAATCTTCACTCGCCGCTACAACTGTTTTGATCGCAGCAGGCTTAGTTGACATCGTGAATTGCCAACAGTAGTAGTACTAGTTTTAAGAGTACTTGTGTAAAAAATAGTAAACCCACAAACAAATTGAGATATTTGGGTATTTTAAAATTGTTAGCGATTATATCATAAGTTTAATCTTCTTACATGAATCAAGCAGACATTGGAGTATGAATATACTGACAATTATACCACTGGCAATTATACCACTGACAATTATACCACTGGCAATTATACCACTGACAATTATACCACTGACATTTATACCACTGACATTTATACCACTGGCATTTATACCACTGACAATTATAACACTGATAATTATACCAGTATACCACTGACATTTATACCACTGACAATTATACCAGTATACCACTGACAATTATACCACTGACAATTATTACAGTGACTTTGATATGTGGGACAACATTGGTATTCGGGTAATTGCATGCAAATGTTTCCTGAGCGTTCCAACGGGAAACTGTCTATTGATACATGATGTTCACCGTGTGTGAATCTATAATCACACAGTGAGTGAGTTTATCAATAACTAAGATGGAATAGGTCATAGGTCATAGGCCATAGGTCAGGTATTTGTATCAATATTGTTTAGTTGTCGTCGCTAGTTTGAAAGGACAAACGAATGTATCAATTGTACAAATAAATATTGATATTTTTAATTAGAAGTATTTAGTAATTCCGTGTAAAAAGTAAATATTTCTGACTATTAATTTTGTTGTTTATTATTTTACGACCAAACCATGTGGTCTCATTGCCGATAATAAGTTACGTTGTTTTACAAAAGATAGATTTTTGAACTAAAACTGATTTGCGACTATCACCTATGCCTCACTTATATATAGAAATATATAGGAAACTTTTTGATTTTGCTTATATAAAGAATGAACATATTTTTCCCTTGCCATGAGTCAATGGGTCTTAAGCATTCAATAATGCGCCCTGAGATCATGCTTTATTGCATCTTTGGGACTATTATGTGAATTATATAATGTTATGAATTTGGGCGAATTGCTTAAAATATTTGATTTAGCGCCCTGAAGTTCAACTTGGACGTTCCACGTTTAGAACATAATTTCCACAATCCATACATTTTTGAAATAGTTCACATAATAGTCTCTGATACAACTCAAAAGGCAACATTACTTTCAAGTAGTTTAGTTCATAAATACATAATATATGCTATATTTTCTCGTAATACAAAAAGTGGCAGTGAACAAAAAATCACACAATAAAATAATTGTGGATAAATATACAATTGATAAACAAACTGATGCGTACTGCTTAGCCTGT
The DNA here is from genome assembly GCF_978046115.1 of Saccoglossus kowalevskii. Classification (NCBI taxonomy): domain Eukaryota; kingdom Metazoa; phylum Hemichordata; class Enteropneusta; family Harrimaniidae; genus Saccoglossus; species Saccoglossus kowalevskii. Next base: position 24,433,745 of record NC_140657.1, read on the forward strand.
AGTGGCTCACACTCAGGATTACTATACCCATAAGGCCACCCGACACTTCCCACAGGTGATATCGTGGTACACAGACAATATACTGCAACAAGGACGTGCACAAGATGCTACACAATATGGGAGGTTTGTACTTTCTACAATTTCCGATATTTCCGCGTCATGCAGAATAATTCAGTGTGATGCATTGAGGGGAACTGCAAAAATAATGTATTCAACATTTACTAATAACACTTGTGCCATCTATTTAGGGTTCTGTGCATTTGTTTTATTTTCTTATTTCTCGTGACATATTCTTACAGTTGTCCATATTTTTTAAGCGAAATATACATATTGTCCTATAATAATTTTGCTATTAGTATGGATAAATAAAGAAATAGAAATAATACATTGATTTTTATAGAATTGCGAAAAAAAAGTTTGGGTTTATTGTTTTTTTTCTGTAATAATACACGTTTGCTCATTATACCGTGTTTTCACCATATTCATCTTATTCTGCTCTACCACACTATAAAATCCAAAGTTGATGATTCACAATTTAAAAGTGAAAATATGACTTGAAATATTCTATTCAACCTAGTACTATACATTAAACACAAGTATTAGAAACCTTTCAATGTTCTTGTTTTCTTTATGAGCACATAACATTTTTGAAAATAGGTGGTTTTTATCAGTGTTTGCCAATTACCATTGAGAGCATACTAATATTGTAAAAATAGAACCAAAATATTATTGATGCGACACAGGATTATATTAATTAGACTGTCAGTACTAGAAAATATCGACTCTAAAATTGAGATTACAATGCACCCAGCATAATTTTAAATTATCTCTTGTTTATTTATTATATACTTTCCCACATTTTTAATTATTTATGTCTAGTCAGGGTTATAGCTAAATAGAAGTGCCTCTTGTATAGGCCCAGTAGAGAAAGAAATGGTTTTCGACCGAAAAGTTCTCGGTAGAAAACCCTCTGGTTTTCGATTGAAAACCCTTTGGTACAGGGTCATGTGAGAATAACAAGTTTTTAGATCGAAAACTCTCTAGTGTAGGACCACGAAAGAATGAAAAGGTTTTTGATTAAGGGTCCCCTGATACAAGGACATGAATGAAAAGTTTTTGGTCAAAAAACCTCTGGTGTTAGACATGGTTTTCAACAAACATTTCCTGTATAGGGCTATGGGAGAATGAAATGTTTTTTGATTGAAAAGCCTCCGGGTATGGGGATAGTAATATTATTATTTATGGACTATACAAATATATAACCTATATAAATGGTAGAATCATGGTGTAAACTCGTTATTTTTTTAAAAAACTCGTGCACATCTTTGCGTAAAGTAAATGCGTGAATGTATTCACATTAAACTTAATTTCAATTAGAAAAAAAAAATGTCTTTTTCTATCCGTTTATGTTTCTAAGCAATGGAATGAGCAAAAAACGTCAGCGTGCTGACATCTGAGAAAGGTCATGAATGTTTAGTGGACTCATATATGTATTCACGCACTGAGGTATTTTAAAAGTCTGTAGCAAAAGTTGACAAATTTTATTTAAATTTCTTGACTTTCCCACATAACATATAAATTGAACAGTTACATGATAAGTAAGTGCTTAACCTGAGCAACCCAAGTTGGGTTAGACCTCAAACCAGAATTTTCAATATTAGATAGCATTTTATAGAATGTTCGGTATACCTATATTACCTATGTTTTAAAAGTTTGATCCAGTACGTGGTGCACGTTTGAAAAGAAATACTGGTAGACTATAAAATAGAGGCATTTGACGAATTGCTAGATACACACAGGAAACACGAGATGCCAAATATAATCTTTCTAGGCATGTTATCTATTGAAACCCACACCTCAGCACGGTATGTAATATCTACAAACGTCACACTACATATGTGCAAAAAGTGATTTTCTCGACCGATGAGCAAGTGTTGTTGTTGTTTTTGAAAACATCAATTTATTTGAAAACAAAATATTTACATATTTGTACCGGAGAAGCACTCTCTCCATTATATATTTATGTTTCATTTTTGGACAAACGATCGATTTGAATGCAGTATTTCTTTTTTTAAATTTACAGTTAATTTCCGTTGCAGACAATAATAATTCAAACAGTGTCAACATTCAAACCCAAATACATATTCTCTACTAAATCTGGGAAAGTTGGACGTTACAATGCACAAAACACTTTCATTATTGAAAAGGGGAAACAAAAACAAAAATGTTGAACATTTTAACGTTAATGCCTTTTTAGCGGAACATAGCACAATCGTTGTCGTTCTACGGTATCGAAAGCTTTGACGAATTCGACGAAGGCGCAGTAGAACTATCCAACCTTTTTTAGACTTTTAGTCAAATAATTTGGTCTGCGAAAACCTTCCTACATCTTATCGTACATCTTATCGTTCATTCCATCCCAAAAAGTTGAACATTTATTTGAAATTGATGTCGAAGTGTTGCTAAAATGCTAAGTAATGAAATGTCTATGTAGTTTTCAGGACTATTCAATGAACCATTTTATGCATTAGAACTATATAATTGATTGTTGTCATTCTTTAGGAAACGTACTCGTATCAAACAGCTTATTAAATAAAATGCATATGGGTTATAGGAAATGTGCGATATTCTTTAAAAAGTCGCCCAACAATTTTTCACATCACGCTGTTTTACTGTTTTTTTTTTATTTTGGTATTGCACCCATAACTTCATTTTGAGTGATAGACGAAGTTAGACAATATCAATTTACTTGTGACTACAATCCCGCATGATTGCCACAGTTTCCAAAATTAAGTTGATTTAACAAAGTTCTAAACTATTCAAAACATTCATTTTGATGAATTGTGTTATGACTGATTTTAGCAGACGTCTAGTAGTAGCAGCTCTGAACGTTTTAGACTCCGAACAATAATAATTCAATTTTTGCTCATTAAAATAATTACATTTTTTCTTTCAAACATATTTTTGAAGATTTTTCTTGCGTCTTTATACAAGGTTGAAAATTTTAAATCGTCATTGCTATGGAATTAACAGCTTTTCCGTTTCAGTGACCTACTAGTAATTTTTGTCAAACCAGAGAGGTTGGGTATAGTGTTTCCCGTATTACTAGTATTTAGGATATTTCTGTCCATGTTACGAACAGTTGCGCCATTTTAGCCATGCTAGGGTCATCAATATTCTTATCAGTAATGATAAATTCAAGATATTTATCTTAGAATCTTCTGATAAGAAATAACACTTTTATCAGGGGACTAAACGAATAGCAGAATATCATTGAAAATCATTTTCGGAAATATTAGATTTAAGGTAGCGGGACTATTATTTGCTTACTTATTTTCATCTTCTAATTGTGACTAAATGACTACAAATAGACCCAGGATAGTATATATTTTTAGAATCGCCAGACTTCAAGCTTTGCAAAGGTGTGTTTGTCATGCCCGTATCTGCATTCTACGACGCGTTACTCAATCAAAGGTGAAACATTACTTTTTCTGTAAAAAAATAATTACGCATTTATGCTGGCGATAAGAAGTATTTTTTTCATTTTTCCTAGTTGTTCAATAGGTAAATTGAATGTGTCTGGTCAGTTTTATGCAAGCAATGCGTTTTAAAAAATAGTGTGCTGAATTTCAATTACTGTTATAGTCGCATTGCCCCCAACTCAGACCACAACTCGTTGGTAAATAATCGATGAAATAGTTTGTCTGGACACATTCAAGTTCCTCTCACTGTCACCTTAAAGCTGTGAAAATTTGGTGTTAATCCGACGACAATAAGTATACGTTATTTTTTGTTAAAGACCTTGTATTTTGAAAAACATAAACGTCCATGAAGTAACAGCAAAGATTTTCAAGCTTGTTTATCGGCACAATCAATTTGTTTTCCCATCAAGGTCTGCTTTAACATGTGTAGGGACATCCAAATGTGGAAGGCTATTGGAAACCAAACAAATAAAGGAATGGGATAGCTATAATTGGATAAATTCGGCATATGAAAACACCAAAATCAATGATTTTTTTCAGTGGCTGTGTGACCTTGTGTCTGACACATTCATATGCAAATGACTAATCTGTGAAACAAACAGGGGCGGAGACAAACCACTCAAATGTTAGGAAACACTCATTGTGTGTCAGATAGCTACTGATAACACATCCTAACATTGCTTTGTCTTGAGTTTATCTTTGAAACTTATAGACACACAGATTAAACCTGTGTTATTGATTTTGGAAAACACTACTGAGGCTGCCTTGCTTCCCTTCAGAAAATCTACATTTTAACCAACTTACATGACATTCTATGTTATGTTGACTTTATCACATGAAAGTTTATAGTGCATTTCATCAATTAATAAATAAATGTGAAAATCGTAATTTTCAACACAAATAATAGTCTCGCTACCTTAAGAGAAAATTTTTTTGGTTGTACAAAGTTTATTTGAAATACAGAGAAGATGTTATTTTCACTGATTGATGTACCCAGTGAAAATAAAGTACTTTGCAGAATTGTTATTCCACGTTATGCGTTATCTATACTCAATCCTAAAGATACGCGTTATCGAAAACGTCTTAGTTAATAAATGTACTCACACAGTAAAAAGCTGAACTCATTGTCTTATTACACGCGGCGCGCATACCGTGCTTGGCGGAGTTTCACCAGATTGTCTATTTGGGTCACCAAATGTACCGTTACGTTGGTCCTGTGTGTCGCAAATCTAGAAAAACTGAAACGTACAACAAACGTATATGAGGTATTACGAGAATACCTCAAACTATGCACGAAGACAGTGGCAGCCATGTTTGTTTTTATTATTAGATTCCGGCATTCCCATGATGTATCATTGGAAGGAAAAGATGTATAATAATAAGGTTATTACGAGGATACCTCAAAGTATGCACTCAGACAGTACGCTTTTGCATCAGCCTCCGCTTCGCGTCGGTCAATACTGTCGCTGTACTGTCTTCGTGCATACTTTGGGGTAACCTCGTAATAACCTCATCGTATTAGAAGTAATATAACATACTAGTAATATACACCCAGAGAATGAATTGGGTGTCTTTAGTGACGGACTTACATTTCTCTAACCAAATTTTACTCAAAATAAAATTACACTGAGTACTAAAGTTATATATATAAATATACTCCATAAGAGGATACTTACGAAAACAAGTTTCGGAGTCTAGTTTTGGTGATGATCTATTTGTTGAATTATTTTTAAAATCTGTGTAAGAAAAAAGTTACTCCTTTATTGTATTGAAACAGTCTCATATTTTGTCCATTTTAATTCTATGGTTTTGGACCTCTATCGACAGAATATTCTACAAAATGAAGCGTTATATATTATTTATATTATTATGAGACGTTTTTTTTTACCAGATTCACTTCCGGTTGAACCCGTTGGTTACCAGTTCATTACGCATACCAAATTGCGTGTCGCTATTGGTTGAACCACAAGGTACGCGTTGGTTACCTGTTCATTATACATACCAAATTGTGTGTCACTCTTGGTTGAACCACTAGGTATGCGTTGGTTACCTGTTCATTATACATACCAAATTGTGTGTCACTCTTGGTTGAACCACTAGGTATGCGTTGGTTACCTGTTTATTATGCATACCAAATTGTGTGTCACTCTTGGTTGAACCACTACGTATGCGTTGGTTACACGTTCATTACACATACCAAATTGTGAGTCACTCTTGGTTGAACCACTAGGTATGCGTTGGTTACCCGTTCATTACACATACCAAATTGTGAGTCACTCTTGGTTGAACCACTAGGTATGCGTTGGTTACCTGTTCATTACGCATACCAAATTGTGAGTCACTCTTGGTTGAACCACTAGGTATGCGTTGGTTACCTGTTCATTACGCATACCAAATTGTGTGTCACTCTTGGTTGAACCACTAGGTATGCGTTGGTTACCTGTTCGTTATGCATACCAAATTGTGAGTCACTCTTGGTTGAACCACTAGGTATGCGTTGGTTACCCGTTCATTACACATACCAAATTGTGAGTCACTCTTGGTTGAACCACTAGGTATGCGGTGGTTACCTGTTCATTACACATACCAAATTGTGTGTCACTCTTAGTTGAACCACTAGGTATGCGTTGGTTATCTGTCCATTATGCATACCAAATTGTGTGTCATTCCTGGTTGAACCACTAGGTATGCGTTGGTTACCTGTTCGTTATGCATACCAACTTGTGAGGCACTCTTGGTTGAACCACTAGGTATGCGTTGGTTACCCGTTCATTACACATACCAAATTGTGTGTCACTCTTGGTTGAACCACTAGGTATGCGTTGGTTACCCATTCATTACACATACCAAATTGTGAGTCACTCTTGGTTGAACCACTATGTATGCGTTGGTTACCTGTTCATTACACATACCAAATTGTGAGTCACTCTTGGTTGAACCACTAGGTATGCGTTGGTTACCTGTTCATTAAGCATACCAAATAGTGTGTCACTCTTGGTTGAACCACTAGGTATGCGTTGGTTACCTGTTCATTATGCATACCAAATTGTGAGTCACTCTTGGTTGAACCACTAGGTATGCGTTGGTTACCTGTTCATTACGCATACCAAATTGTGTGTCACACTTGGTTGAACCACTAGGTATGCGTTGGTTACCTGTTCATTACGCATACCAAATTGTGAGTCACAATTGGTTGAACCACTAGGTATGCGTTGGTTACCTGTTCATTATGCATACCAAATTGTGTGTCACTCTTGGTTGAACCACTAGGTATGCGTTGGTTACCTGTTCATTACACATACCAAATTGTGTGTCACTCTTGGTTGAACCACTAGGTATGCGTTGGTTACAAGTTCATTATGCATACCAAATTGTGAGTCACTCTTGGTTGAACCACTAGGTATGCGTTGGTTACCCGTTCATTACACATACCAAATTGTGTGTCACTCTTGGTTGAACCACTAGGTATGCGTTGGTTACCCGTTCATTACACATACCAAATTGTGTGTCACTCTTGGTTGAACCACTAGGTATGCGTTGGTTATCTGTCCATTATGCATACCAAATTGTGTGTCATTCCTGGTTGAACCACTAGGTATGCGTTGGTTACCTGTTCGTTATGCATACCAAATTGTGAGTCACTCTTGGTTGAACCACTAGGTATGCGTTGGTTACCCATTCATTACACATACCAAATTGTGTGTCACTCTTGGTTGAACCACTAGGTATGCGTTGGTTACCCATTCATTACACATACCAAATTGTGAGTCACTCTTGGTTGAACCACTAGGTATGCGTTGGTTATCTGTTTATTATGCATACCAAATTGTGAGTCACTCTTGGTTGAACCACTAGGTATGCGTTGGTTACCTGTTCATTACACATACCAAATTGTGTGTCACTCTTGGTTGAACCACTAGGTATGCGTTGGTTACCTGTTCATTACGCATACCAAATTGTGTGTCACACTTGGTTGAACCACTAGGTATGCGTTGGTTACCTGTTCATTACGCATACCAAATTGTGAGTCACTCTTGGTTGAACCACTAGGTATGCGTTGGTTACCTGTTCATTATGCATACCAAATTGTGTGTCACTCTTGGTTGAACCACTAGGTATGCGTTGGTTACCTGTTCATTACACATACCAAATTGTGTGTCACTCTTGGTTGAACCACTAGGTATGCGTTGGTTACCTGTTCATTACGCATACCAAATTGTGTGTCACTCTTCGTTGAACCACTAGGTATGCGTTGGTTACCTGTTCATTACGCATACCAAATTGGGAGTCACTCTTGGTTGAACCAATAGGTATGCGTGTGTTACCTGTTCATTACACATACCAAATTGTGTGTCACTCTTGGTTGAACCATTAGGTATGCATTGGTTACCTGTTCATTATGCATACCAAATTGTGTGTCATTCCTGGTTGAACCACTAGGTATGCGTTGGTTACCTGTTCATTACACATACCAAATTGTGAGTCATTCCTGGTTGAACCACTAGGTATGCGTTGGTTACCTGTTCATAACACATACCAAATTGTGTGTCATTCCTGGTTGAACCACTAGGTATGCGTTGGTTACCTGTTCATTACGCATACCAAATTGTGAGTCACTCTTGGTTGAACCAATAGGTATGCGTTGGTTACCTGTTCATTACACATACCAAATTGTGTGTCATTCCTGGTTGAACCACTAGGTATGCGTTGGTTACCTGTTCATTACGCATACCAAATTGTGAGTCACTCTTGGTTGAACCACTAGGTATGCGTTGGTTACCTGTTCATTACGCATACCAAATTGTGTGTCACTCTTGATTGAACCACTAGGTATGCGTTGGTTACCTGTTCATTATGCATACCAAATTGTGTGTCATTCCTGGTTGAACCACTAGGTATGCGTTGGTTACCTGTTCATTACGCCTACCAAATTGTGAGTCACTCCTGGTTGAACCACTAGGTATGCGTTGGTTACAAGTTCATTATGCATACCAAATTGTGAGTCACTCTTGGTTGAACCACTAGGTATGCGTTGGTTACCCGTTCATTACACATACCAAATTGTGTGTCACTCTTGGTTGAACCACTAGGTATGCGTTGGTTACCCGTTCATTACACATACCAAATTGTGTGTCACTCTTGGTTGAACCACTAGGTATGCGTTGGTTATCTGTCCATTATGCATACCAAATTGAGTGTCATTCCTGGTTGAACCACTAGGTATGCGTTGGTTACCTGTTCGTTATGCATACCAAATTGTGAGTCACTCTTGGTTGAACCACTAGGTATGCGTTGGTTACCCGTTCATTACACATACCAAATTGTGTGTCACTCTTGGTTGAACCACTAAGTATGCGTTGGTTACCCATTCATTACACATACCAAATTGTGAGTCACTCTTGGTTGAACCACTATGTATGCGTTGGTTACCTGTTCATTACACATACCAAATTGTGAGTCACTCTTGGTTGAACCACTAGGTATGCGCTGGTTACCTGTTCATTAAGCATACCAAATTGTGTGTCACTCTTGGTTGAACCACTAGGTATGCGTTGGTTACCTGTTCATTATGCATACCAAATTGTGAGTCACTCTTGGTTGAACCACTAGGTATGCGTTGGTTACCCGTTCATTACACATACCAAATTGCGAGTCACTCTTGGTTGAACCACTAGGTATGCGTTGGTTACCTGTTCATTACACATACCAAATTGTGTGTCACTCTTGGTTGAACCACTAGGTATGCGTTGGTTACCTGTTCATTATGCATACCAAATTGTGAGTCACTCTTGGTTGAACCACTAGGTATGCGTTGGTTACCCGTTCATTACACATACCAAATTGTGTGTCACTCTTGGTTGAACCACTAGGTATGCGTTGGTTACCCATTCATTACACATACCAAATTGTGTGTCACTCTTGCTTGAACCACTAGGTATGCGTTGGTTATCTGTTTATTATGCATACCAAATTGAGAGTCACTCTTGGTTGAACCACTAGGTATGCATTGGTTACCTGTTCATTACACATACCAAATTGTGTGTCACTCTTGGTTGAACCACTAGGTATGCGTTGGTTACCTGTTCATTACGCATACCAAATTGTGTGTCACACTTGGTTGAACCACTAGGTATGCGTTGGTTACCTGTTCATTGCGCATACCAAATTGTGAGTCACTCTTGGTTGAACCACTAGGTATGCGTTGGTTACCTGTTCATTATGCATACCAAATTGTGTGTCACTCTTGGTTGAACCACTAGGTATGCGTTGGTTACCTGTTCATTACACATACCAAATTGTGTGTCACTCTTGGTTGAACCACTAGGTATGCGTTGGTTACCTGTTCGTTATGCATACCAAATTGTGAGTCACTCTTGGTTGAACCACTAGGTATGCGTTGGTTACCCGTTCATTACACATACCAAATTGTGTGTCACTCTTGGTTGAACCACTAAGTATGCGTTGGTTACCCATTCATTACACATACCAAATTGTGAGTCACTCTTGGTTGAACCACTATGTATGCGTTGGTTACCTGTTCATTACACATACCAAATTGTGAGTCACTCTTGGTTGAACCACTAGGTATGCGCTGGTTACCTGTTCATTAAGCATACCAAATTGTGTGTCACTCTTGGTTGAACCACTAGGTATGCGTTGGTTACCTGTTCATTATGCATACCAAATTGTGAGTCACTCTTGGTTGAACCACTAGGTATGCGTTGGTTACCCGTTCATTACACATACCAAATTGCGAGTCACTCTTGGTTGAACCACTAGGTATGCGTTGGTTACCTGTTCATTACACATACCAAATTGTGTGTCACTCTTGGTTGAACCACTAGGTATGCGTTGGTTACCTGTTCATTATGCATACCAAATTGTGAGTCACTCTTGGTTGAACCACTAGGTATGCGTTGGTTACCCGTTCATTACACATACCAAATTGTGTGTCACTCTTGGTTGAACCACTAGGTATGCGTTGGTTACCCATTCATTACACATACCAAATTGTGTGTCACTCTTGCTTGAACCACTAGGTATGCGTTGGTTATCTGTTTATTATGCATACCAAATTGAGAGTCACTCTTGGTTGAACCACTAGGTATGCGTTGGTTACCTGTTCATTACACATACCAAATTGTGTGTCACTCTTGGTTGAACCACTAGGTATGCGTTGGTTACCTGTTCATTACGCATACCAAATTGTGTGTCACACTTGGTTGAACCACTAGGTATGCGTTGGTTACCTGTTCATTGCGCATACCAAATTGTGAGTCACTCTTGGTTGAACCACTAGGTATGCGTTGGTTACCTGTTCATTATGCATACCAAATTGTGTGTCACTCTTGGTTGAACCACTAGGTATGCGTTGGTTACCTGTTCATTATACAAACCAAATTGTGTGTCACTCTTGGTTGAACCACTAGGTATGCGTTGGTTACCTGTTCATTACACATACCAAATTGTGTGTCACTCTTCGTTGAACCACTAGGTATGCATTGGTTACCTGTTCATTACGCATACCAAATTGTGAGTCACTCTTGGTTGAACCACTAGGTATGCGTTGGTTACCTGTTCATTATGCATACCAAATTGTGTGTCACTCTTGGTTGAACCACTAGGTATGCGTTGGTTACCTGTTCATTACACATACCAAATTGTGTGTCACTCTTGGTTGAACCACTAGGTATGCGTTGGTTACCTGTTCATTACGCATACCAAATTGTGTGTCACTCTTCGTTGAACCACTAGGTATGCGTTGGTTACCTGTTCATTACGCATTCCAAATTGTGAGTCACTCTTGGTTGAACCAATAGGTATGCGTGTGTTACCTGTTCATTACACATACCAAATTGTGTG